>NC_080690.1:53159977-54359977 GCF_030445035.2 Dasypus novemcinctus | reverse complement strand
TTTATAGGGATATAAAGTAAATTAGAGAAAAATAAATTAAGAGAAAAAAAAGGAAAACAAAAAAAGGAAAAAACTTAATAATAAAATAGATTAGAGGTTGTGTAGAGCTGGAAGTTGAGGGGAAATGGGGAGTGACTGTTAACAGGCTAATAATGTAATTTTAAAATTGTGATGCTGATTGCTCAAGTCTGTGAATATACTAAAAACCACTGTATGGTGTGTGAATTATGTCAGTAAAGCTGTCATATATATTATAAAAACCAATCAGATTAGAAAATGGGCAAAAGACATGAAGAGACATTTCACCGAAGATGGCAAACAAGCACTTGGGAAGATGTTCAATATCACTAGTCATTAGTGAAATGCAACTTAAGACCATGACCAGATATCACTACACATCTATTAGAAGAGCTAAAATTTAAAAATAGGACAATACCAAATGCCAATGGGGGTGCAGAGAAACCGGTGGGAATGGAAAATGGTACATCCATTCTGGAAAACTGTTCGGCAGTTTCTTGAAAAACCTAACACACCATAATGACTGAGCAATCACACTCCTGCATATTTATCTCCAAGAAATGAAAATGTACATCCACACAAAAACCTGTACAAGATTGTTCTAGCAGCTTTATCTGTAATAACCAAAATCTGGAAATATCCTAGATGTCCCTCAGTAGGTATATGGCTAAACAAATTGTGGTACGTCCTTAGCATGGAACACCACGCTACATACCAATAAAAAGGAATGACGCGTTGGTCCATGGAATAATTTCGATGAACCCAGAGGGCGTTAGACTGACTGAAAAAAATCTCATCTCAAAGGGTCACATACTTCATGTAACATTCTTAAAATGACAAAATTACAGAGATGGAGAACAGAACACTGGTGGCCCGGGATGAGGGGTGGGGGAGAGGGCGTGTGCGTTACTAAGAAGGGGCTGGCAGCAGGGTGGCCTGGGTGGTGATGGAATAGTTCTGTACCTTCACTGTAGAGGGGGTTACGGAATCTACAGAGGAGATAAAAGGACTTAGAACTGTACACACATGGCATCAGTGTCACATCCCTGGCTTTGATGTTGTATGAAATTATGGAAGAAGTAAACTTTGGGGGAAATGAGGTGAGAGGCACATGGGACCCCTCTGTTCCATCTCTGCAGTTTCCTGTGAATCTGTAAGTATTTCAAAAATAAATTGTTTAGCGTCTGTTTGTTTTAAGCAGTGATCACCATGGGGGGCTCGAGGCCAGGGGAGAGCATCAGGAAGGTCTCCTGGGCAGGGGTCTTTGATTCCTGCCTGAGGCCTCCAAGGAGCATCTGAGACCTTTGCTCACAGTCTCATAACAGGAGGAAACTGGGCAACGGGTTCACGGACATGTGGGGATTTCTGGAAGCAAAGGGCTGCGAGGAGAAGGCAGGGGTGGGGGAGCAGGACCCCCAAGAACAGATGCTCTGGTGCCTTCGCTTTTCACTCCATCTCTCCCTCTGAAGAGGTGAGTGGTCTCTGTCTCGGGTGGCTCCACTGGGTGGTGAGACAGGTAAGAGCTGCCAGCGAGCGCCCTGGGCGGCCATCCCTCCTGGCTGTGTGCCCCCCGAGCCCCCTCCCCAGGGCTGAGACCGGGGCCCAGAGGGCGCCTTCGTCAAGGCTCGCTGAGTCACAGCTCTGGGCAGCAAGCGCAGCGTGTGATAAGCGTGGCCCACAGGCCTGGTTCCGGACCCGGTTCTGCCTTCCTCAGCTGTGGGACCCCAGGCAGGTGAGACCCCCGCAGTCCCCCCTCTTCGGGCAGCGGTGATCTCGGAAGCACCAACTTCCCGGGCGTGCTGTGAGAAATCACGAGCCGCAAAGCACTTTGCACGGCGGCGGCCGTGCACTGAGCCGAGGCGGTCGCCCACTCTGCTGACCGCCGCCACCCGGTGGCCTTGGCGGCCACACCTCTGGCCGGCCAGCCCGAGCCTGAGCTTCACAGAGAGGCCCTTTGAGACCAAACTGTTGTTCCCTCCCACTCCCCAGGGAAGATGTTACAGGCAGCCGCAGCTCGGGCGGGACGGGGGTTTCTGCTTGGCCGCGGCCCCGCCTGGGAGGCGGCGGGCGGAGCTGCGAGTGCGGGGGGCAGGCGGCGGCGCGGCCGCTCCCCAGCAGCCGGTGTGCTCGGCCCTGCCTGCAGCGGCCCGTCCCGGGGAGGAGGCTTTGGCGTGGCCAGCGGCAGCCCGGATCCCTTTCATCAGTGAGGATAATGGAGCTGCCTGCCCCAGGCACGGCGCTCGGGACAGGGTGGGGGGCAGGCCAGGGCGCTCCTCTCAGCCAGGAGGGACGCGGGAGGTTGGCAGGAGGGCAGGGACAAAGAGGTCCCTGTCACCACCCTGGCCTGCGCCTGGCTGCACTGCCTCCTTCGTGGGGTGACCCCGTCCGTGCCTCCCCAAGATCTGAGACCGTGAGACCTGCTGGTCCCTTTCCAGCCTGCTCCGTCCTTGTCTGTGCGCCTGACCCCGCCTCTGCGGCGGCGGATGGGAGTCACTGGGTCGTGGGTCCTGACTTGCTCAGCTTGGCAGGCCCTGGGGCCACCAGCCACTCCTGTCCCTGTGGGCCCTTCCCCAGGAGTGAGCGTGCCCAAGAAAAACACTCGTGTTCTCCCCCCAGCACAACCTTCACCATCTTAGGAGGGGGCCCCCCCTGCGACATCCCCTTCCCTTCACCTCCAGGGTGAGTAAATCCCACCAGCTCTTCCTCTCTACTTGCTCTCTTGGACACCTGCCAGGGCCTCCAAAGCCCTGCTCTTACTTCTGTTGATCGCCTATGCCCCTTGCCCATACAGCTGCCGGGGGCGCCTTTTAAAGGGCCCACCCTCAATATGATCTCTGTGTTCAGTCCTGCAGCGGCTCCCCATTTCCCTCTGAGTAACAGCCAGAGTCCTGGCCGGCCCTCAGGGCCCTTTGTGCTCAGGCTTTCCGGCTGGCTGCTCTCCCTCCCAGCACCGCCCACCTTTGCACTCCTTCCAGAATCCACTTCCGAATCCACTGCTATTCTCTACTCAAGTGAGCTCCCTTTCCAAACCTGCAGCCTCGTCCACATCCTCGGTGCCTCTCTCCTGTTAGTTTTGGTTTCCCTCTTGGCCTGCGGGCAGTCTAACCTTGATAGTCTCTTCATCACTGTCACATCCAGGCGTGTCAGCCCAGGGAGCGCAGCGTGTCTGCTCGGTCCCCGCTGAGTCCCAGAGCCCAGCAGAGGCCTGGCGCACAGTAGGCATGCGGTCATCGTGTGTGCATGGGACGGACAGTTCTGGTGGGGTCGGGGAGTTGGATGGACACAGTCAAGGAGGGTGATCCCTGAGTTCATCTCCTGCTGTGTCAGGGAACGTCCGTCCCTCCTCAAAGATAGTCTGGCCATCAGATGACATTTTTTCTCAAATTTTAGGTGTTTGCTATGACCTTCAGGACTTTCTCCCTGTCTGTGAGTCACCTGACACATTTTGTATTTAATGTATTTCTTTAAATCAATTCATTCAATTGATAGTCTTGTCTTTTTTTTTTTTCACTTAGCCTCATCGTAAGTTTTTATCACCAAAAAAAAAAATCAAAGTAAAAATGAAGTTTTTTAAAAAATCACCAGTTTGATAGGCTGGTTTCCTTTTGCTAAAATGAAACATAGATACGAAGGTAAAAGGAAGCCTTTCCACCCCCCTCGCCGGCGCATCTCGGGTGCCAGCCCCCCCTGCTGTTGACGTTGCCCCGCTCTTCAGGGCGAAGTCCTCAGCGGGCTTCGCTACAGCCAGACCTGCTGGAGCCAGGTCTGCTGCCCAGACAGCTGCTCAGGGCGGGCAGAGCATGTGCTGAGGGGCGGGCACAGCGGCCCCGCTGTGCCTCTCACTCCTCTCTCCCTAGCACCTCGGGCCTGGTCTCCCGTCCTAGAATTTTACCCGTCACTTTCCTCCTCCAGCCTTCAGGTGGGTTGCTGCTGCACGGGACCCAGCGGGCTCCTACCAAGATACCCATTCCACAGCAGCCGCCGCGCACCCTTCCTCCATCTGCTCCCAAAGCCCTGCACTGCCCCTGGGGTGCAGGGGTCACGAGCCGCGCTAGACATTCCATGTGAGATGGTTTATGTGACGTCCTTCTCCCCACCCAGACTGGCAACTCTATGAGGAAAGGGCAAGCACCAGGCCAGGGCTGGGGCAGGCCACAGAGGAGGGCCTTGGCCGACCAACCTCGCAGAGGGCACCCCCCGCTGCCGCTCACAGCCCAGGTAGCGCCTCCTTGCCTCCTTTGTCCTGTGCCTTCCAGCCGGGTGGCCTCAGCACCCCTCCTGCCTGCGCCTGCCCTGGAGCCGCTGCCCGGTTCTGTAGCCAGCGGAGAACGCCTTCCTCAGGAAGCCCTGCAGCCCCCCAGCTTTATTCCTACTGCTCCCTCGGCACCCCGGGTCCCGCGAGCTCCCGCTCCTGCTCGCCAAAATGGTGGTCAGCGCCCGCAGGGGCAAGAGCGGGCCCTGGGAGCCAGCTGCCCCCGTGGGTGAGGAGTTTCTCCACCCCCGGGGGGTGTTCGATGCCAAGGTTGATGCTGTGTGGGACAGGCTCCCCGCGACCTCGAGCAAGCGAGTGAACCCCTCTGGGCCTCGGCTGCCCAGGAAGAGAATAACGGTGCCTTGTCTTAGGGCAGGGGCTCCTGGACGTCGGGGGGCATCAGAACCACCTGGAGGACTCAGTAAAACATAGATTGCTGGGCCCCCCCCACCAAGGGTTTTGATTCCTTTGGGGTGGCTGAGCAGTGCCTTCCTGGCAAGGTCCCAGATGCTGCTGCTGCTGCTGGTGCAGGGACCACACTTTGAGAACCATTGTCACAGCTGTTAGGGGAGGTAAATGGATTAGCAGAAAAGTGGGCAGGGCCAGGTGGCACATAGTCCGCACTCAACAGGTGTTACTTATTGATCACTTATATGAAAAAGTCCAGCTCACTTTAAATTCCCGGCAGAAAAAAAAGTGCGTTTTTAAGCAGAAGAGCTGAGTCTGGGATCTGGCTGCACCATTTCCTAGCTCTGGGACCCCAGGAAAATCACCAAGCTTCTCTGAGCCTCAGGGGTCTCACCTTCCCAGGAGTCCCAGGGCCCAGGATACAGCTGGCACCTAATTCATGTTTCCTGATCCCAATGAAGTTGGACAGGCTGAAGCTGCCGGATATAGCATGAATTTGAGGGATGGCAGTCAAACCAACCCAGGCTCATGAAAAGCTGAGACCCAGAACCCCAGGCCCAATCTGCAGGGGCTAGGAAGTAATGTGAAGCCAACCAAGCATGGGACAACAGGGAATGGTAGGGATTGTGGCAAATGGGGAGCCACCTTCTGCTTGAGCTTGTGACTGTTCACAGGGTGTGTCTGCAGCAGCAGCAGAAATGAGGCTCAATCTATGAAATCCCTCAGAAGTGAATCCCGGCACGCCGTGGACCAAGCCCAGCCCGCAGGCGCCAGGCCGAGCAAGAGCTCCTTCAGGCAGATGGCCTGGGCTGCAGGCTAGAGTCCCACAGCGTCCCGCGTAGGGCAGGAAGGAACTCTGTCATCATCCTGGAGACTTTGGAGAGGTGGACTCCCCCAGGGTGGATGAGAAATCATCAGGGTCTAGGCAAGTGCATGGCTTCAGGGCATTTATTTCATGTCCCTTTTGTACAGGCCCCTCAGGCCAGGTGTGGGGGTGGGAGACCAGGCAGGGGTAGCAATAAATAACATGGACAGACAGAGCTCCCCTCCAGACAGACGAGGTTAAAGGAGGTTAGAGGGGAGCCACAGTGTGGGGCGGGGGTGCTCAGGGAGGGCGGCTGGGAAGGAGGGGAGGCCAGGCCCCCTGGGACCTCCTTGTCACCCCCAGCCCCTTCCTGTCCCAGCCCCTGCTACTTTCTGGAGGAAGGGAGCCCACAGCCACCAGGGGCCAGCGAGGGTCCTGAGGGGGGGCGGCCCTGTGGGCTGCCCCCGGCTCCCTCACTTGACACGAATTTCAGCGTACTCGGCTAGCTCCTCCGTCAGTGTGTAGCTGTCCTTGGTGGGTCGTTTCCCCAGGTCCGAGTGAGAATAGCTCAGGTCCAACTCTGGGGGTTCCCCCCGAAGGCCCAGCAGCCTCCTCTCAGATCCCAGGCGCCTCTCACTCTGGGAAGGGAAGCAGCCCATTGGCAGGGTCCCGCCCTCACCTTGCCCAATGCCAAGGCCAGGGTTGCCTGCAGCCCCTCAGCCCTGGCATTCAGGCCCCAAGCGCTGCGGCCTCAGCCAGCCAGGCTCTGCCTGATCTTCCTTCCTCAAGGACCCGCTGGGCCTTGCTAGCCCCCCTCGGGGCCTTTGTCCAGGCTGTTCCCACTCTGCACATCAACCTCCTCATTGCCAAGTTTGAGATTTGCCTAGAAACTCAGTCGCTCCAAGAGGCCTGGGCAGACGAAGCCCCCTCTCGGGGGTTTGTGTGCGTCCCGCTCAGCCAGCCCTTCCCCGCCGGGCCTGCCCTTCACCTGGGAGACCCTGCAGGGGCGCCTCCGGCTTCCCGGCCCCTCGCCCACCCCCACGTGGACCTCGGGACACACACAGGACAGTGGCCACAGACAAGGAAGCAGCAATGGGACTGCGAGACAAGGCCGGGACCGCTGAGCAGGGCCAGACTCAAGCCGGGACCGTTCGGAACGTCTGACGAGGACGAACACACACGGAGGCCCCGGGACCTACCTCCTGGGGCGCTCAGTGACCTTCCAGGGGAGGGACCTCTCTGGACTATCAGAGAAGGAAATTTGGTCACAGCCCGGGGGGGCAGGCCCCAGCCGGGAAGGCCAGCTGGCCATTGCACGCCCTCCCCTTCCCGGCCCCCCTGCCACCCCTACCCCTCCCGGCCCTTGGGGTCCCTGCCTCCTGGTTCCCCAGCCGGCCTGGGGCTGCGGGCCTCTGACCTCACCTCATACTTCTCCGGCGCCCCAGAGATGCGGAAGTCGCTGCTGAACAGGACTGGGGGGTTGTCCCCTGCTGAGAAGCTGGGGCTCTCTGTCACGTTCTTTCTGTAGGGTGGGATATGTCAGCCTCTGTGGGACCCCCGCCCTGAGACGGGGCAGGCAGGATCTCCAGGAGGCCCACCTCACACTGCAGTGGTGGGGGTTGGGCAGAGTTCCGGGGGCAGAGGCAACGGCGCCGAGCAGGTCATGATTTGGGGGCAGTGCTCGGCTCAGGGACCCACCGTGGCTCCCCTTAGCAGGAGCCCTCCCCCTCCGCCATCCAGCTGCACCTTCTCAGAGAGGAACCCCCCAGCCTCCATCCCCCTGGAAGACCCCCCGCCCCGCCAGGGCTAGGCCAGCCCCGGCAGATGCGCTCACTTTCTGCGTGTCTGGGTTATGTAGCAGACAATGGCGATGAGGATGGCGAAGGCGACCACAGCGCCCACGGGCCCGATCTTGGCCCACATCAGCCGGTCTGGGGACAGAGAAGATGGGGGCGCCCTCAGGTGGTAGCAGGACACCCAGGTTCTTTGAAGAAGGAGCTGGGGCAGGGGTGAGGGTCAAAGGATTCACGCTACTGGCACGGGGTTACACGACTGACCAGCACGTCCCCCACCACCTCTAGCTGGGGAGGGGCCCGGGAAGGGGCCAGCAAAGTAGAGGCAGATGCAGGGCAGCTGCTCCTTCCAAGCTGAAAACAGAATCCTTACCACGTCATCCACTTCCTTGGCCTGACCCCGCACAGTGGTGGGTGGTCAGCTGTGGGGTGGGGAGCTTGGATCCCAGGGGAGCCCCCTGCCCTCCGGCGGCTCCACCCCAAGGCCACACCACTCACGCGCTCCCTGGAAGGGCAGCTCCAGGCTCTTGGTGCCGTAGAGGTTTCGGGAGGTGCAGATGACCCGCGGCGGGGCCTGGGTCTGCCCGCGCAGCGTGAGGATGCTGGTGAGCAGGAGGCCGCTGCGCTCCGAGTACACGAACTCCCGCTCCGTCTCGTTCACCGTCACGTTGCGCGAGGGCAGCTCAAAGGCCACGGCCGGCTCTGGGTTGGCTTTCACCACGCACAGGCACTGCACCGTGTCACGGGCCGCCGCACAGTGGGACTCCAGGAGGATCACAGGGGCAACTGCAGGGGCCAGACCAGGAGCGGGCTGGGGACACCGGAGGCCTGGCCCAGGGCACCCCTTGGGCTGGGGTGGAGCTGCCTTGCAGAGATGGGCCGCCTTGGCCCCTCTACAACATCTCTCATACTCAAACTTCGTTTGCCTTGTGAGATATACACCAGATCCTTGTGCATCCCTGCTCCCAGTGCTCCTGTCGCTCCCGGGGTTACTTAGAAGGAAATCCAGATCCTTCACCTGCGCCTCCAAGGCCCCCTCTCCAGCTGCCTCTCCCCCACTCTCACCCTCACCCGCTCCTTTCAGTCCCGCCCAGCCTCTATGCTGCTCTTCCAGCTCCCGGAGCTTTTTCCCTCCCCAGGACTTTGTGTTTCTCTCTCTGCCTGGAACACGCCCTCATATACCTGCCCTGCTCGCTCCATGCAGGCCTCTGCCTGCCCTGGGGGAACCGCACCCCACTGCCCTGTTCCCACTCTCCGTGCTGCTCAGGTCTTCTCCCAGGTACCCAGCCCACCCGGGTTAGGGATTTAAACAGCCAGCCCTTCTTTTCACGAAGCCAGCTCCTGTTCTGGTGGTCTCCACTTGGCCCCCGCATGCCTAGGGCAGGCCCTTTGCGTGGCAGGAATTCTGTCTGCGGGATGCACCAGGCCTCAGGCTCCCACGCCAGGCTCCTTCCATCTCCTCCTTCCTCCAGTTCAGCTGTAGGTGCCCCTGCCCTCTGCCCCAGAGCCCCACTTGAGGCAGGCCTCTCAGGGGATGTCCCATTGCTGCTAGCAGCAAAGATTATTTTGTTGAGCTTGCTGCCACTTGCCTTACAAAAATAGTACAGGTAGGTTTTTTTTTTTTCATTTGTGAAACACAAAATTATATTAGAACATTGAATATTGCTCTTTAGACAATGTTCTCTTTTCCTCCTGCAGAGTCCAACACTCGGGGTCTCGGTTAGTCCTGACCAAAACCCTCTTACACACAGGCAAAAACCCCCGTAGCCCACTTAGCCCACCTCTTCCCCATTTCAGAAAAAAAAGAAAAAGAAAAGAAAAGGTATTTAATAGCATGGGAACCATGGGACCAGCTGCGTTAGCAATTGCGAAGATTCTGATTGTAACCTCAACGCGTACCTGTCTGCACACTTGGTAAATAAAAATCCATATGCCCCAAGTTCCTTTTGTGTGGGCAGACATTAACACAGCACACAGAATTAGTAACGACCAACCTGAACTGACAGTGATTAGCAATTTCTTCTAAATAGCATCAATGAAGAAACCTTTCCACCCGAGACCGCACCACCATGCTCCTGTGACAAAGCGTCCACCTGGAGGCTGGGGGCACGCCGGCCCCCACCCTGGGCGCATGCTTTGTCCTGGGAGGATATGGGCGACCTGTGAAAGCCTGAGGCGACGCTGGACAAACCACAAGTTCTACCAAGAACTGGGAGTTTGGGGCAGGCCGGCCTGGGTGTGAATTCCAGCTCTGCCCTCTATTGGCGCAGTGATCCTCTGGGGCCTCCAAGACTGGGCTCTCACCTAGACCATCGTGGTAACCATACTTAACGCCAGGGGATCTCCAAAGACAGGTGCATGTGGAGGTTGTAAACTCTTCCCAGCCGAGTTCTCATTATTAAACGGGCCCTTCCTGCAGAGGGAGCCCGTGAGCAAGACCCTGGAGGGCTAAGGAGAGATGAGTGGGGCACAACGATGACTGTCACCAAACACATGGGCGCTGTCAGGCGCTAGGACTGCTTGCCAGGACTTCCTCATGCCTCAAGCCGCCTTGTGGCAAGACAATGTTGTCGCACCTGACTTTCAGTGACGGGCGTTGAGGGTTTAGCAAAGCAGCTAGACAGAGGCAGAGCCAGGCTTCTGCCCCAAGTCTGTTCTGCTGTGACAGGCACTGAACGCCAGTGATACTTCAGCTTCTTTCTATAAAACTGGAGTGGACAAAAGCCCCCTCACTTCCTCCCCCCTTCCCCCCCTCCACATCACAGTGTGGTGACAATTACCAGTACAGGCTGGTACAGCACGTCACACGTGCTCAGCAAGGGAGGTCTCCTCCTGCAGGTCCTGTGTCCTCCTGGGCCCCGGGGTCAGTGGGTAAGGCAGGGTGCCTCACTCAAGGAGCACCCCCACTGTCATGAGTACTAAAGTCCTGGCGCCAGGGGAGTGCTTTGCCATGGAAAGATGACACTTCTGGAATAATCCATATATATAGCCACCCTATGGCCTGGTTATGACTGGCTTGGACTGTTGAGCATGGGCTGTGTAGCAGGCACTGTGCTGAGGGCTGTACATGTTGAATCTCATTGAACCTGCTTGCAAACTCGTGTGGTGGGGACCACTGAGGCCCGGAGAGGTGGAGGCAGTTGTGCCAGGTCACATAGCGTGTATATGACCGAGCACGACAGGAGTCAGGGTGGATCTAAGTCCCTGCTCTATGCTGTTGGTGCTGTGTTTGGTAGATCAGAGGATGAAAGGGACAGTGACAATGACTAACACTGAGAAGTTACACTAAGCCAAGACTTTGTACATACATTTACTTGCATGGTCTAGTCTGACCTCACCCATCCCCATAAAGCAATATTCGTATTATTATTCCTCATTTTACAAAGGAGGAAACAAGTCCGGAGAGGTTAAGAAGCTTTCCCACAGTGATGTAGCTGGGAAGAGGTGGAGCCAGGCAAGAGGTGGGGGTGGGACGGAAGATCCAGGCACCCACTTTGGAGACCAATGGCAGGGGCCAGGCCAGAGGGGAGGAAGCAGGGGAAATGGAGAAGCAAAGCTGGCTGATGTGAGAGTTCCAGAGCCAGGTGTCAGAGAAGGGGAGTCACAGCTGTGACTTGGGACCTGTAACCGGGACTGGCTGGGCAGGGAGTGTGTTTGCTGATGCTGCCCCTGGAGAGGGGATCTGGAGAGGGGCTGATTTGCAGCTACACTCTGAGCTTAATCCCCAGGACGGCTAGCTTTTCATGGGCAGCCATCTCATCTCTCTGGCCAGACTACATCATAAAAGCTTGGGATCCCTTGTTCCACGTCATCTCCCACAGAGCGTCACAGCCCCTTGCACCATAGCTCGACTGCTATGTGCCCGTGTGATAACATAGGCTGTGGATGGCTGTGGGCAGTGCAGGAGAACGGGAAGACCGCCTAGGCTTGAATCTCAAATTCTACCATTTCCTCGCTGTGCAGCCTTGGGCCAAAGGACTTACGTCTCTGGGTCTCAGTTCCCTCCTCTGTAAAACAGGGATGGTGATAGAACCTCCCTCCCAGGGTTGTCATGAGGAAAAGGTGAGCGGGTCCCGTACAGTGCCTGGTACACAGCGACACTCCATGAGGGCTCCATGTTGTTATGGCTACTGCTGGAGTTCATGCAAAGAGGCCACTGGACTCGGGCTCCAGAAATCTCCTTGGTTAGGAGCCCGCCTCAAGGTGTGGGACTTTTATGTCACTGCTGTATGTCCGGCATCCCCGCCCTGCCCATCCTGGTCTGCTGGTGAGGGGCAGAGCAGCCCCGGGGGGGGACCTGCCATCCCCCCCAGGGGAGTGGGGACGAGTCCAGCCAGTCCTCAGCAGGGGCGAGGGGAGAGGGGCACTCACACTCCACAGAGAGGTTGAAGGCGGTGGCCCTCTGGCCATACTGGTTCTCAGCCACGCACCAGTACTCCCCGTCGTCCTCGGGCGTGACGGCCGGCAGCTCCAGCTGCAGCTCGCTCTCATAGATGACCGTGGCCAGGATCTGCTTCTCCTTGAAGATGGTGAGAATGGGGTCCGGGTTGCTCTGTGTGGAGCATGAGATGAAGACTGCCTCCCCCTCCACGGCCACCACTGTCCCATTCACCGTCGGCTTCCAGGGGGCATCTGGGGGGTAGGGCAGGCAGCGGGATGGTCAGGAGCCAGAAGGGACCTCTTCAGCCAGCCCCAGTTGTGACTTCAGGCACCCCAAACCTGGCACAGGTAACCCCCACCCTGACTGTCTTGTTTCCAAGAGCAGGGGCTTTGCAGCCAGAGTGCCTGTGTTTGGATATGTGACCTATCCACTGTTTTCTCATCTGCAAAATGGACTTAATAATTGTTCTGGCCTGGGGGGGGGGGGGGGTTGTGCTCATTCAACATTTACAGAGCACCCACTGAGGGCCAGGCACAGTGGTAGCTTGAACGAGGTAGATGCAGGCCTCTGCCCCTATGGGTGGATGTTATGGAAGTAAATAAAATGTATGACTTGCAAGTAAATAAAACATGAAAAATAAAAGGGCACGTGGAAGCTATTTAAATAGGCTTGCCCAGGTGACAGGGACCACTTCTGCCCTTGTTCCCCAAGTTGTCCTTGGAGTAAGAGGCTCCCGTGAGGGGTGAAGCCCACGCTGCCCTGCCACCCTCCTGTGCATCTGCGCCCGCCCTGCCCTGCGCGCGGCGGCAGGGCCCTGTTCCAGCCCATGCTTGGCCCCGGCTGGGGCCGCGCTCCGCTCGCGACTCACACATGACGCTGAGCCCCACGGTGCGGTTGTCCTGGCCGTAGGCGTTCTCCGCCAGGCAGGCGTAGACGCCGTCCTCTTCGGGGGTCACCGCGTCCAGCTCCAGGAACAGGCTCTCCGCCACAGCCTCCCGGAGCACAGCCCCGTCCCGCATCCAGGTCAGCAGCGGGGGCGGGTTGCTGTCGGCCCCGCAGAGCAGGCTGATGTGGGAGCCCTCGATGGCCTCCACCGAGGAGTTCATCTCCACGATCACTGGGGGGTCTGAGGCCGGCGACACAGCAGGGGGGGTGGGCTTAGACCCCGCCCCACGCCGGAGCCACGACCCCGCCCCGCCCCCGGCCCCGCCCCCAGCTCACACTTGACGTCCAGGCTGGCGTAGCCCTCAAACTGCAGGGTGGTGTTGGGGAAGGCAGCCTGGCAGCCCAGCCGGTGCCCGTTGGCCTCCCTGGTGGGCACGAAGTGCAGCAGCGACACCTGCACCCAAGTGCCCTCGTCCTCGCGCAGCCGCCCCAGCACAGTGGGCTCCCCCAGCCCCTCGTGGCCCAGCCAGCTCAGCTGCGGGCGCAGCTCCGGGCAGTTGTCCGGCACCATGCAGCTGACCTCCACCTCCGTGCCCGCCACCACCTCCGGGGGCACGGCGATGTTGGGGGTGTCTACGCAAGGCAGGAGAAGGGGGACTGAGGAAGCAGCATTGGGCTATGGAACCCCTACCCCCAACTCCTCCAGCCCCATCCCCTCCTTGTCACAGGATACAGAAATCCCCACAGCTTTTGCTCCTCTTGGTTCTGCTGCTCCCGGAAGCCCCCACAGGTCCAACCCGGATGCAATAACAACGGAAGTGACAACCCCACGTCTGAGCGCTTTGCAGTGTTCACCGGCACAGTCCCAGCCATGCTGGGAGGTGGGTGCGATGGTTCGGCTCATTCTGTAGCTAAGGAAAGGGACCACGAGGCTACCACAGGCAGAAGCTGGACTTCAAGCCCAGTCACGCTGGCGCTGCGTTCCGGTCCTTAACAACTTTCTTCTCTCCATGTTTGCTTTGGTTTACGCTTCTACCTGCGCATCGTGTGTGTCTGCCTGCTGGGCCTGGGGTCTCCTTCTGCCCAGGGCCGTAATCTGGCTCTTCATATAGACTCAGTGCTGGTGGGAAACCTGAATCTAAGGGCCCTACTCTGGTCGCCAAATCTGATCCACAGATGCATTTTATTTGGCCTAAATAAATGCAAGAGTTTAAAAATACATAGATATATATGTTTCTCAGTGGCCAGTATTTCAGATTTGGGTGATTGCATAGAAAAAGACACAATTTTGGTTTCTCTTGCAAAATCAGAATGCCTGGAATCATGGGGCCTACATCCCCACCCAGCACCAATGAGCAGAGCTGGGTGCCCAGCTGGCACTGCTTGAGCACCTGACAACTGGTGGCCCATTGGGGTACGTGCTGTTCTTATCCCCATTTTACAGACAGGAAGCCAAGGCCCAGGGAAGTTAAGTGATTGGTCCAAGGTCACCCAGCTAAAGCAAGGAGCAGTGGGGTCCCTGACCCTAACCCTAGGTCCCCCTCCCTGTCCCCCTGCTGATTTTAGAAGAGTAAGAGCAGTCATCCTCTGTTGCAGGAAGACCACGGGGGCCTGGCTTTGCGTGTGCCTGTCATCGGCCTGGTCGGTGCGCACATCAAGGTTTGCACCCCCAGCCCACCTGCCCCTTCCTTGGACCTCCCATCCATACCTCCCGGGCCAGGGTCCTGGGAAGGACTTCCTACGGCACTCTACCTGCCCCATTGCTCCTCTAACCCCCCGGGACCCACCCCACCGCGGGGGACTCACTGATGATGTCCAGGACGCTGTGCTCCGAGAAGGTGTACTGGTTGTAGCCTCCCAGGTCCCCCCGGAAGTAGTACTTGCCCCCCAGCTCAGGGCTGAGGCTGCTGAGCAGGAGGGTGCAGTTGCGCAGGCCCAGGTCCCCCAGGAGGCGGCTGCGGCCCTGGAAGCTCTCGTGGACAACTTGGGTGCGGGACTTGAAGACCACCGGGGGGTAGTTCTTGGGGTAGGGGCTGTTGAAGTACCAGACGCCATGTACGACGGCGGGCCGCAGCTCGTCCGGGAAGTCGAAGCGGCAGGGGATGGAGACGCAGGTGCCCTCGAAGGCCGAGATGGACGAGGGCATCCAGGCCCCCCAGTGGCCCCCTCGAGAGGCTGCGGGCGGGCAGGGCTGCTGAGGCAGAGGCCCACGGCCCCACCGTGTCTCCCCGCCTCCCAGGGACCCACCGAGCCGCCCAGAGCCCATGCCTCCCACCACTCCTGTCCTTACCTGAAATCATGATCCAGAATAGGGGCAGGGCCGTGAGGAATATCATTTTGTACAGCACGTGAGCGACAGCTGAAGAGAGGAGAGAGTTCAAGGCCAGGGGAGGTGAGCGGGGGTCCTTCTCTCAAGACTCCAGCAAGGGACCTATCCAATGTTAGTGGCTGTGGCTATTAGTATTTATAATTAATGAACACTTACTATGTGCCTGTCTGAAGTGCTTTACACCTGCTATATTAATTCATTTGATCTCTTTCAGGCAGGTGCAATTATTATCCCCATTTTATAGCTGGGTTCCAGAGATGTTAGGTAACTTGCCCCAGGCCACACACTGGTAAGTTGGCAGAGCTGGGAGTCAAGCCTGAGCCGGAGCCGGACCCACTCCAGGTGTGTGGCCTCTGCCCCCGGGCTGTCCTGTCTCTACGTGACTGATGTGCCGGTAGTTATTTTCATCGTCCCTGGAGATCTCCCCAAAGGAAGACTAGGGCCAAGGCTGGGCCAGCAGGAAGCAGGGGAAGGGGAAGTTGCTAGTCCACCACTCACCTCGGCCTCCCTGAGTTGCGAATAGCTTGTAGACCCGCTTGTGGCCGGCAGCCAGCTGACCTGGATCAAGAGCCAGCCAGGTGGAAGGCGGTGGGAGCCTGAGTGCCCGCAGCTCCCCTCTTTCCGCATCCACCCGGGGTTGAGGAGCAGGCCTTTGTAAGGGTGCCCACGTGGCTTCTGTTGCCCGTGATGCCTGGGACCCTCCCACACAGCCACAGCCGCGACACACAGCGGCAACCCCCCGCCCCCATGGGGTAAGTGGGAGCACCGTGGGGAGGGAAAGGAGAACAACCGGCAGCCACGGCAGCGGGCTCGGGAAGCGGTGGTGATGGTGAGTGGGGTGAGCGGCCGATGTCCTACGGCCGAGCTCCGGGGGTGGTAGGCAGGGACCCAGCCCCATCAATGACTGGGCTTCACAGCATCAGCATTCCCGACATGCCGCGCGAATTCCTGCCGCCCTCTGCCACCCCAGAGGCGGCCCCTGGTGTCCCCACTCTCAACGGGAGGCCAGAGCCCGGTACAAAAGAGCCCTGTTCCCTCAGGGCGAGGCTGCCTTATCCCCGGGGGCTTCTCGGGGAGGTGGGGGTGAGGGAGGAGACAGGCACTCCTGGCTGGGGTCTGAGCGGGGCCGGGGAGGACGGGGGTAGGGGGCTGGTGACTCCCTGGCACCCGGCTGCTCTCTGAGTCGCCTCAGGGCTAGAGCCAGGATCTCCAAGTGGCTGCTTTCCCCCGCCTTTGCCACCCTCTTCCTGCGTACACAGACGCACGCACCGCCAGGCACACGCAGACGCTGGCGTGGAGCGCGGCATTTAGATCCAGCCAGTCGGGGAGGCCCCCGCGGGTGGAGCCTCGCGCGCCGCCCGCCCTCCGTGCACCACACACCTGTCCACGCAGGAGCACGGCAGCGGGACCGTGGGGGCACTGGCCGCGCCCCCACTGCGGGGTGGGTGTGGGCACTCCGCGCCTGCCCAGGCCGAGGGGTGCGAGGCAGGCGCTGCCGCCGGCAGAAACGCACATGCCCACAGCAGGCTCATGCACCTGGGGCGGGAAGCAGGCGCAGGAGGGAGCGCGAGGCCAGGGCTTGCGAAACAAGCCTGCAGACCTTGTGCTTGGAACGGGGCGGGAATTGGTTCTTGGGGTGGAGGGGGCCAAAAAATTCTTAGCTGTTACAATAGATACTGCAATATATACAGTATCAGCATTTCACAGGGGCTGGCAATTGGGAAAAACCTGTCTAAAATGTCTCCTTGGGGGGACGGTCACGAGACTAAGGTTGAGAGGCCCCGCGGCCGCCGCAGGTCCCCCGGGAGGCGCACCTGTGCACATGCGCACTGTGGGCCTGGCTCGCCCACAGCTGGTCGCCCCGCCCTTCGGCCAGAGCGCTGGACACAGGCGAGCTCTTCGCCCGGCCCCAGACCACTTCCATCCCCATCTGTCCCCCACGGGGTAAGAAGGACGGCCTTTCCTTTTTTTCCCTCCGGATTTCTCCCCAAAGCCCCATCGCTGTTCTATGTCCCTTCCGTGGCCCTAACCCATTCGCAAAGCAGTCCTGAGCAGCCCCCCACCCCCCAAATTAGTGGCCATTCACAGGGGCCGTCCGTCCCTCAGACCACGCGCTCCTGGGCCCCGGCCCCCTGCGTCCCCTGGCCCCGCGGCGGTACTCACTCGCACGCCCTCCTCGCCCCTGCGCTCTTGCTCCGCTGGCCTAGCTGGCCGTCCCTGGCCTCCCAGGTCTAGGCCCCGACTTGCCAGCCCCTCCCCTCCCCCCGGGTGCCAGGGGCCGCCTGCCTCCAGGGCCCAGCTCCTCCCTGTCCCCGGGGGAGGGGGGCACAAAGGGGCCCTTGTCACCGCGGGGCTCAGACTGGGCAGCCTGACGCCCGGGTTCTACGAGTCCTTCCCGGTGGGGATCGGGGTGCGGCTGCCCCGCTCCCCTCTCCATCACCATGCTCCCTGATTCTGGGTCCCTGGGAGTGGGTTCGGATCCCTCTGGAAGTCTCAGACTGAGACCAGAAGGCATTGTTCTCAGCTTATAGGGGATCTTAGGTATAGCACTGGTCCTGAGAAGCCAGCGGAAGTGGGCGAGCAGGAGAAGGAGGAGAGAGGACCTGCCACTCAGCCCGTGCCCCCCACCCACCAGGGTCACTTCCCCTCAGTCGCACTTGGTTCACTCATCCTGGACTATTTTCTTTCTTTTTCTTTACCTTTTTATTGTAGCTATACACATATACTACTCAAATTTTCCCATTCTAACCATTTCTAGGTGTGCCATTTGGTGGGATTAATAATGTGCACAATATTGTGCTACCCTCACTGACATCCACAACCCAAACTTTTATTTTCTTTTAGGCTTCTAGGGCCATCAGAACCAGCTTACACACTAGCTCTCTCTTCTTGCTAGAACACGGCCTCCTGAGGGCAGGATCTTTTCTTGTCTCAACCTCTCTCTGCTCCTGGAACAGCATCCCACACTGAGCTAAGTTAATACAGAGCAGGATGCATGTGCTGGCCGAGCGCCCCGTGGCACTTTCTAACTCAGCCTTTGCAGCTTGCTCCATCTCCCTGGGAAGCTCTGCCGGCCCCTTCCCGCCCCCTGCTCTGCCCTGGACACAGCTGGCTTCCCTGACCCCCTCGCGAGGCCAAGCCCCTCCACCTATAGCAGGCTTCTTAACCTTTTTTGTTCCATGGACCCCTTTGCCAGTCCGGTGAAAACCACGGATGCCTTACTAAGTCCACACTGTACTGTGTTATTTAATAAATACATTCACCGCACCAACGTGTCCCCACAAGAATAATGTTTTTGTGAATTTCCATTAAAGCTCAGGGACCCCTTGTTAGGAACCTAAAGGTTTGTGGATTTGCTGTGTGCTGAGTTCTCTGCTAACTTCACCCGCAGCGCGGAGTTCCAGAGGGTAGGGTGGCTGTTGGTCTGCCTGTCTTGTTCCCTCTGGTGTCCCCTAGTATGGTGCCTGGTCCACTGAGGGGCTCAGGGTGGGCTGCGTCGCCTTTCTGAGCTGCAAGAACCCTCCGTGTGCAGATCCCACAGAGGTCCTGCTACCACCTGAGCCTCTCCCGCTTGTCCTGACCCCTCTGTGAAGGTGAGCGGAGGCGAGGCTGGTGGGAGCTGGGAGTGGGGGTGGGGGGAGGGTTGTGTGATTTGTGTGATTAAGTGGAGCGGTGGTTTGACCAGGCGCTGTTCAGCCACCTTGGGCGTCTTCTGTCCTCCTCCATGCCAGAGCAGTAGGGCTGGAGGGCGGGGGAGGGTCCTTTCTCCCAGGGGTGGGGAAATCCCTCCGATCAGGGAGTGGGGAGTCTGAGAAAGCTGAGAGGGGGAGGGGAGTCCCACCCCCACCGCAGCTCCATGATGTCAGACTCTGCCCGTGCCTTTCCCAGCCCAGGACAAAGGCCCATTGAGTATTGGGTGGGGCTTGAACTTGAGCTCCTGCGTCCCAGAGAAGTGAGGGGCCTGGTGCCTGGGCTTTGTGGGAAGACCCCTAGATCCTGTGGTTCCTATCTATCAGCCTTCAGAGTCAACACCAAGCCCCTTGCGGGCCCGTGTCTGTGCAGTTGGGGCTCCATCTCTTCTACGGTGTGACCTGAATGCTGATCTTGGGGCAGGGTGCGGCACCATGACATCGACAGTCTTAGGGGTCCAGGTCACAGGAGTGGGGGCGGGAGTGTGGGGGGCTGGAGGTGGGGCCTGGGGGACCCCAGAGCATGTGCATGCTCTGTCTCAAAGGGCGGCTGCTGCCCAGACCCACTCAGGTCTCCTGGTACTGCCAGTTTATCTGATCTTTCCACCAAAGGCAGGAACCCAGATTTTTCAGGTGAAATGTCCTGATTTCAGGTCTTAGCCTAAACCCATCCTAAGCATCAAGGCCTCAGGCCCACCCACTTAATGCTTTCTTGAGTGGGAGTTGGTAATAGGCCCGACCAAGAAACATCGGGCAACTTTGCATGGGTGGTCCTCAAAGTGTGGCCCCCAGGCTAGCTGCATCTGTATCACCTGGGAGCTTGTTAGAAATACAGGTTCTTGTGCCCTCTCCCCTTGCTGAATCAGGAATTCTGGGGGTGAGGCCCTGCAGTCTGCATTTTAACCAACCCTTCAGGAGCTTCTGAGGCACAGTGATATCTGAGAACCTCTGCTTCCCATTTTCTCCCATCTCTTGGGCCACCTTGCAAAGGCTGCTTGCTGAGATGAGAGAAGAGCACTGGATGTCATTCAGTGTAAGTGGCAAGTTCAGGTTTACCACCGTGCAGGTGCAGGTTTTCCCGCCCTCCCCTGACAATACTCATCCTTTGTATTCATGAGGCATTTAATGGTTTCCAAAGCAATTTCCCACTCATCCCCTTGTTGGAGCCACTCAAAGGCCAGAGGAGCTGTTTCCTTTTACAGATGAGGAGGCGGAGTTTCTGAGTACAACGACCCCACAACTCCTAGGAGACATTGCGCTCCACTCCCGGCCAGTCAGGAGAACCCTTCCTGCCAGGCCCTCCGAGGACAAGCCTCCCACGGCTTCTAAGGCAGAAGGCAAAGGTTGATGGTGTCCTGGACTGAACAGGTGGTTTTTGTCAGGCCTACAGGGCATTGATTTAAAACACAAATTCCTTTGAACAATTGCGCGTGTGTATATATATATATATATTTTTTTTAATCAGGAAATTCCACATCAAAATAAGGATTTCCACCTTCTGTTGAAAAGTCAGAAGCCCTAGCCATGTGGGGCCTGCCTTTGGGCAGAGTGTTCCATCTCCGGGTACCCAGGCCTCACCACTCCCTACCGATAGCCAATGTGAGGCCAATGGCCAACGCCCTTTACTGTCATGCTAGTGCTGTTTTCTTAATGAGCTAAGAAGAAGGTGAACTGTTTCCCAGATCTCTGCTTCTACCCAAAGTGGGAAAAGCGGATAGATTTAGAGGGATACTGTTTTCAAGAAAAAATGTGTGAGAGACTTTGTTCCTTGTGGTGGTCAAGAACATTCTCCTGTGTTTTGTGTGCAAAGTGTACCCCCTTGAAAGAATACAACTTAAGATGCTCCTAAGAAACAAATCCAACATGCCTCATTCATTTACTGCACCTGTCTGGTCTCTGAATACCAGTGATTCTCAAACTTTTTGAGCTTAGGTCCCCTTTACAAGTCTTAAAAATTAATGAGGACTCCAGAAAGCTTTTGTTTAAGTAGGTTTTCTCTATAGCTGTGTAACATTAGAAATTGAAACTGGGAAATTATTTTAAGCACGACACACAATCACACCATCCATTAGCCATTAGAGTGATGTCATCAAGTGTCATGTAGCCTCCGGAACGCTCCACTGTGTACTCGCAAAAGAACGAGAGTGAAAAAGGCAAATACTGTCTTAGTAGTTTCCACTTTGTGGATCCCTGGAAGGGTCCACTGGCTTCCCTTTGAAAAGCCCTGCTAGTTCTTCGACTTTGTTATCCCTGAGCTCACCAACTACTGGCCCTTGCAAGGCAGGGGCCAGAGTAAACTTCCAGGATAGACACTTGGCAGGGAGAAAGGGCAACAGGCACTCCACTTTGGAAAATCAAAGCAAGAACAGCCGTTTTATTCCAAGACTATTCATTGAACACATGGAGGGTGGCAGGAATAAATAAGGAAGGGAGGGTGGGGGCAGGGGCAGGTCAGAGAGGCTCTATGTTTTGCAGCATATACCACACTGTGAACCAGGACAACATTTACAGCAGAATAAGCAGATGGGGATGTGGGTATCTCGCTTCCTTAGCCTCTGGAACAGGGCCTGTGGGGAGGAAAGGAGAGTGAGTGAGGCCCAGGAGCAGGACAGGGGCCAGGGGGAGGCCCCAGGGGAGCCCGGGGGCAGGGAAGGGGCCAGGGCGAGGCCCCAGGTCTCACCGTCGGGCTGGCCTTGGCTCCAGCTGCATCCCGGGGCTGCAGGGCTGTGAGCGGTCCGGTCTGTGAAAGCAGAAGCCGGGCTGAAGGATGGCCCAGCAGAGCTCTTGGCCTGCCCCGACCTTCCCCAGGGCTGCAGAACGTGGCTCAGCTGGAAGCCCAGGAGCCACCCTCCTTTCCTGCTTTTCCTCCCCTCCCCACAGGCAGTTCTCCTGCCCTCAGACACCCCAGATCTCTCCCCTTCTCTCTCCATGACTGCTGCCCTTCCTCAGGGTGTCATCTTCACTTGCCTGGACACCAGCCGCAGCCTCCTAACTAGTTGCCCTGCATCTCCTCTTGCCCCAGCAATCTCTCCTCTGCACAGCGGGGTACATTGTAACGTTGTCAGTCAGAGCACGCCCTTCCCCAACTTAAAACCCTGCAGGGCCTTGTGCCAGTGCTGAGGGGAGCCAGTTCTCGCACAGCCGCCTCCTAGACTTGGCGCTCTGACCCCTGCTTCCCCCTCAGCCTCATGTCCGGGTACCATTTCCTTCATTTGGTCAACTGTCCGCTCCTCCAGTGGGCCATGCTGGCCCCCACCTCGGGCCTATGCATAGCACCCCCTTTGCCTGGAGCAGCCTGCCCTTAGCTCTTGTTCTCCAAGCCCTAGCTCAAATATCTCCTCACAAAGAGCCTTGCTTGACTACCATCTAAAGCAACACCTCCCCATCCCATCACTCTACCACCATCTTTTATGCTAGTTGTGAATAGCATGTACTAAACACAAATTATCCTTTCTAGATGTTTTCATTGTCCATTGACTGACCCCCTGACCAGGACACAAGCTCCGTGAAGGCAAAACCCTTGCGTCTCATTGACCTTGTTCATTGCTTTATCTCCGGTGTCTAGAACAGGACTTGGCACAGAGTAGGCACTTGGGACTATCTGGGGAATTAGTTCGGAGGCCCCAGCCCCTGCCACTCAGCCGCCCTCCCCAATCCCTGCCCAGCGCTGGGGCATCTCTAGCTGTCCTCAGCATCCCTCTCCCAAGGCTCTGGCTCTCCCATCCTGGCTGGCCCACTGGAGCCAGGCCCTATGGGCCTCACCTGCTGCAAGGAATCTGAGCGACCCGGCAGGCTGGCGAGGAGGAGGAGCAGGAGGCAGGCAGCCTGGATCCGAGTGCTCGTTGCCATTGTGCCTTCTTGGCGGGCTGACCTGCTGTTGAGCCTCGCACTTGCTCTGGTGTCTGGGGCCCAGTTGCAGTCATTTTTATGGGGCCTGCTGGGGAGGCGGGGGTACTGAGACCCCTCCCCTTTGCCCAACCTCATTTCCAAGAACGCAGTGGCGCCGAAAAGGCGGGAGAGATAAGCGGGAACAGAGTGACAGGGAACACGGTTGTGTGACCTCGGCCAGCAGAGGTGCCTCCAGGGGGTGGGGCAGTGGGGCCACAGACAGGAACCTCCAGCCAGGCACCTGAGGAACCCTTTCCCCAACATAATGTCATCCTGTTGAGAAAAACGTCCTCCTTTTCCCAGAAGTTGAAGTGCTAGGTGGGCAGAAGGGAGGTGACCCCTGGCTCCCCATGGCCCCAGTGTCTCTCTGTCCCCTTGGAGGAGGGCTGGCACTTGCTGGGCGCCGCAGCAGTGCCCAGCCTGGCTTGCGGGGAGCGCCCCACTACTTTCATACACACACAGGCTCTGGTGGGAAGCCCGGGAGTCAGGGGCTTCACGTCAGTGTGATCCCCCCAGCACACATGCAGGGTGTTCTCCAGGCGTCAAACGGGAGGGTGTGGCCTTGCTCTCTGCAGAACGTTCTAGTGAACTTCTGAGCATTTTGACCACAGCATTAAGTCACAGCTGACATGAAGAATGTGTCACGCATGCTGGGCATGTCTTAAGCACATACATCAACGCACACCAGCCCGGCCTGTGCCACCTGTTCTCTGAGCAGCTCCCAGGCAAGGGCCTGAGCTGCCTTCTCAGCAGCTCACCCTCACAGCCTGGCCCCCCAGACCCTCTCCCTCTTAGGAGGTGCCCCTGCTGCCCCAATCCCACTGCCCTCTCACACATTTTCTTCAGTTTACAGAAGAGCAACTGAAAGCAGCAATGAGGGAGTTTAGCCTGGGCAGCCTGACTGTGGGGCCGTGTTTGCCACCACTGGGCCTCCCTGCCTCACGGAAGGCACAGTAGGATGCAGAGGTGCACTAGGGCTGCCTGGTGCTCATGAGTGACAGCAGATTGTGCGTTGCCCCAAATCCCATTCAGGGCATCAGGTTGGTATCTTGAAAAAAATCACCTGTGGTGAGAATTTCCACCACAGAAATCTGCAAACACTACAAGCCAGGGCTTTTTATTTTTATTGAGAGTTGGTTCCCAGCACATGCCAGCTGGGGGTGAACCGAGGCCGCCCAGCAGTAGCACCTTCAGTCCTTGCCACTGCCCAGACCACCTCAGGGTGCACATGGCCTGGGGAATCCCCAAGGCCCGACTCCAGAACCTAGGCCCTTGGCCACTCGCCACCTTGTTCCCTGCCTCACTGAGGGCCATCCAGAGCCAACACTCTCACAGAGCCTGGGGCCGATACTGTCATGGAGTGAATGCTTATTTCTGTCCTACTTAAACCAGAAAAATGGAGGCGCCCCCAGGAAGTCAGGGCTGCTCCCTGCCAGCCCACTGCACATTAGGCTCCTGCCCTTCCCTGCTGCACCTACTCTTGAAGATGACCTCTAGCTGGAGGACAGCCGGGGAAAGGAGACAGGGTCCTCAGAGCAAGGAAGAGACATGCCCTTGGAGCTGGGGCCATTTGGGGGTGGGAAAAGTGTGGGGAGCTCAGGAAGGTGACGATGGGCAAGCCCAGATCCTGGGAATGGATGGCATTGAGTGGGGGCTACAGGACAAGGCAGCCCCCAGCCTGCCAGGCCTTGTGGCTGCTCAACACAGGTTTCATCATCAGCCAGGGGCAGGGGTCACAGCTCAGGCGCCAGAGCCACAGCTCGAGGCGACAGGCTGACGGGCCAAGCCGGGCTTCCTGGCCCTTGGCCCTCCCAGGGGGTGGGGGGCTCAAGGTCAGGCCCCACCATTGGCTGGTGCAGGGGGTGGCCACCAGCCGGTCCTGTTTTTAGGAACTGCTCCCTCTGGAGACCCCAGCCTCTCCTCCAATTACTCAGGGCATGTCCTTGACCCCAGCCCCACGGTGCACAGCCATGGCCTTTATCCCCTCATCCTCCATCCAAAAGCCCAGGTACCGGGCGGCATGGGATGGAAGCGCCTGGCACATACCGTGCACGCAATGGCCCCAGCCCTGCCCACCTGGAGCTCTGCACACTCCAGCCCCTCCCCAGCCCTGAGATGGACAGACACAGACAAGGCAGGGGCCACATGGGGCCAGTTTATTGCAGTTAAATACCTCTCTCTCTCTATTTTTTCCATAAAGAAAATTAACACGCTCACACGCACGCACACACACACCCAAAGGGGAGCAGGGATCCAGAAACAAGAGGTGGGGATGGGACATGGCCTCCCTGCTTAGGTCCAGGCCCCGGGGAGGGCCCCCAAAGGCTCCCCTCCTTCGCACGAGCACCCTGACTAAGCATCTCCAGAGACCAAGGAGGCAGCGGGACCTGGCAAGGCTTCTGGCCTCCTCCCTCTGCCTCCAGGTGAGATCACCAGAAGTGCCGGGGCCTGGTGAGGGCCAGGAGAGGGCAGACAGACAGACAGACAGACGGGGTGGGGGGAGGATGCCGTTTCCAAGTTGAGGTGGGCAATGGGTGCTGTATCCACAGAAATGCATTATTTCTCCCCGTTTTTGTTAAAAATCTACTATAAAAAACGCAGCTGGGGGAGGGGCGTCTGTCCCTCTCTGTGCTAAGGGCTGGGGAAGGGCAGCAGGGCCTGGAGGGGGCTCCTGCCCTCGGTGGGGTAGCGTCACTGCCGGGTGCTCTCGCCCACCATCTCCAGGTTGTGCTGCTGCAGCTGGGCCCGAAGCAGGGCGTTCTCGTTCTTCAGCTCCTCGATCTGGCAGACACAAAGGGCGGGGAGAGAGGGGCTGGCTCACTGCGTCTTGGGGTCCCTGGGCCCCCCACCCAGCTCCAGGCTCGGGCACTCACCTGCTGCCTCAGGAGCTCATTGTCCATCTGCAGCCGCTCGGCCTCCTTGAAGGTCTCCTGCATGCGCTGGTTGGTCTGGCGGAGCTCCCGGATGTAATCGCAGGCCTTGGACAGGATGCCGCCCTTGCTCTGAGGAGTGGACCATCGCGTCAGGGTGAGCACAGCCCCCCGGCTCGCCCGGGGACAATTCCTGGGCCTGGTGGTCAGCGATCTTTCTGGAAGGGGTTGGGGGGCTGGGCCCAGGTCAGACAGCTCCCTGGCCAGGGAGGGGGGGGGCCAGAGGGCACTCACCGCTCCTGTCTTGCTATTGTCTGCGTTACAATCTGGAATGATTTTTGAAAGCTGGACAATCCAGTTGTTGATCTTGTCTCTCCGCCTCCGCTCCACTGCAGGGGTGACAGCAACGATGACAGCTGAGCGTACGGCTCTTGTTTTACTCACAGGGCAGAGGCTGTCACAGCTCCCTTAGCTGAGGCCCAGCACAGGCCCTGCCCAAGACCACATAGCTCGTAAGTGGCGGGGCCAAGGTTTGAGCCCAGGTAGCCTGGCTCCCCCCTGGCTTCATGCTGCTTCTCGGGAGGAACAAGGACATCCTCAGCCACAAGCATCGCACACAGCTTTGTGCAGAAATCAAAACTGGGGACTGTGAATTGGCTTTGGCCTGCCCAGCATCTTTTCAGAATTTGGGCCAATGTTAACAAGGGAGATTTTATGTTATAATTGGCCTCTTTTGACGAGTGGAGAGCTGGCTACACTAGGCACATATTCTTGGGAGGCAAGAATGGGCCACAGCTTCTTTGTACAAGACTGAGCATCCGGTCTCCAGTTCCTGGAGTCCTTGGACTTGACTCTCCAGTCCTTGGGTCCCCCAAGTTCTTGGTGCCTTGTTTTTTTTTCTCATCTTAAAATGCAAAGTCTGACCATGTCTGGCCTCTACTTAATCCTTCTCAGGTGCCCAGTGACCAGTCTACGCTCCCCAGTCTGGCCCCTGTGGCTCTCGGGGGTCTGGTCCCCAAAGGGGTGAGAGCAAGGCAAACACTACCTCAGAGGCCAGGGACAGCAAACCAACAGGAAAATCCAGACTCGTGATTTTATGTCACAAAACCCCACGTCACTCAATCTCTGCCAGCTGAGCTGAGTGCAGCTTCCTCGGCTTCCGGGACACTGCCCTCTCTGGTTCCTCATCTGGCCCACGCCACCTCCTCGTGATACCTGCCTGGGGTCTGCACACATTGGTGCTGAGACCCCCAGCTTGAGGCCTGTTGAAGCAAGGCTGCCCCAGGCCCCACTCCCTTCCACGCCTGGGCCTTGGCACTGGTGAGTCAGGATGGCTCGTGAGCAAGTGCAGCCAGTGCTTGTGGGGGCAGAAGCCCACCTGGGTCCCATAAGGCTAGTGAGGGCGCGAGGCTGGGAGGGATTTGAGGAGGAGGGCAAGGTGGTGTTTTCTAGGGTTGGGCAACAGTGGGGGCCCAGGTGAGGGTGAGAAAGGAGAGGGGAGCTGGAGGAAGGCCCCGACGCCCCCACCCTAAGCCTGCTGCACCCTCAGAGGATGCTCGCCCACCAGCAGGCAAACCTCACTGTCTCTGCTCGGCGTTTGGTTTCATCTGCTTCCTGCTGCCTCGCCCCTCCCCTCCCCCAAGTGCTCCCCACTCCTCCTGGCCCCTCTTCCTCTCTTGCCCTCCTCTTGTTCCTCTGAAACTTGCCCAATCCCATGGCAGGGTGCCTGGAGCTTCCCTGGGCCTGGGCCTGGCCGCCATCGGTGCTGTGGTGAGCTCACCATTCCACCAGGGCAGCCGTGCTCGACAGCCTTCAGGAGCTCTGGGGTCAGATGGTGAGGTCACTGAGTCCAGCCCAGGCCTGGCTGCAGAGCCCAGCACCTCCCTTCCCACCATTTCACCCAAGGACCTTGACGGCGGATGGTTCAGGCTCCATTCTCTATCCTCCTGTGGTCCAGTATTCTTGAGGCCAGGCACCAGGGTGAGGGCTGGGGGCGCACATCTCCCCTGTTTGCATCTACTCCCTAAAAGCCTACTGCCCGCCCTCCTAGGCACAGGGTTCTCCACAAGGCCAGCATATAAGGTGGACTCGACCCCAACCTCTGGCCTCCTGGGGCTCCCAGCACCATTGTGAATGCACATTGAGTAGGTGACACACCGCAGACTGCGTGCTATAACCAGACTGTGCCACGGGCTCAGGAGTGCACGGGGTGGACCAGTGGCCCCTGGAGGGGAGTGGGGATGGGGTGGGATGCGTCTCTAGACAAAGTCATAGAGAGGAAACACCTGGCTGTGGCATCAGACAATGTAGTAAGACCCCAGAAACGGTGACATGAAAATACATGGAGGGAGGGTGGGCAAGGTTGCTGAGGCCTTGAAAGCTACACCAACGGGGTGGACCTCATCTTCTAGGGGTCCAGGCCTTGAGTCCAGTGCCCTTGTGAAAGCAGGTGGCAATGTGGTCAGGCCTGTGGCCTGGGAAGACCATTCCGGCACATTTGAAATGGAGGAAGACTCATTAAGACCAAGGCCAATCCATTCCACAGAGGTGCTTCAGTTACAGCCCCCCAACATTCAAGACACCATTCAGGAGCAAAATCTGCCAGAACTGAAGTGAGGATGGGACAAATCCACAGTTACCGAGTTATGATTTCAAGACTCGTCTCTCAGTAATTGGCAGAACAAGTAGACAAAAGAATCAGAATCTAGAAAACCTAAACACTATCAGACAACTTGATCTAACTGTAGCTTATGAAACAGTCTGCCCGACAGTAGCAGACAGCATTACTTTCAAGTGCACATGGGACCACATTCTGGACCATAAAACCAGACTCCACAGATGTCAAAGGACTGAAACTGTACAGCATGTTCTCTCAACACACCAGAATTCAATTCAATTAAAATCAATAACAAAAAGATAAAAAATACACCAATATCTGGAAATTAAGCAACACACTTCTGAAAAATCCATGGGTCAAAGAAGAAATCACAAGGAAAACTGGACTGAATGACAATGAAAACACAACATCTAAATGGGATATAACTAGTCAGTGTTGAAAGTGAAATTAATAACTCTAAGGGCTTAATACATATATCAAAAAAAGGCTTACAATCTCCTTGGAAAGTAGGGAAAAATAGCAAATTAAACTAATCCTTTCATACCTAGAAGGAATGAATTAATAATGTTAAAAGTGGGAAGCACTGAAGTAGAAAAAGCAATTCCCAGCATTTGCAAATCAGATTTCACATTAAGATCTAGATTTCCAGTTCCTCAGAAATTCTGGCAACAGTGGGCCCAAATTCTGACAGGGCGAATGGCTGGCACTGAGTAAGATGCCATAGGGCAGGCAGATCACCCAGTCCACCTGGGGCCACCACTGCCTTCAGGCACTTTGCTCCCTCAGACCCCTGCAAGAATTTGAGTTTGGGTCCCCAAGTTGGGATTCCTGCAGCACCAAGATGCAGTGGGCAAGAGAAAGGGAGAGAACGAAGCTGATTTGAAGGCCACTTCAACCCAGAGTCTTGGGGTTTGTGGACATGAGGGAAGAGGAGCAGAGTAAAAGATGGCTCAGGCTTTCGCTTCTGGCTTGGGTAACTGCGAAGGGGATACCTTTTGCTACACCAGAGACAAAAATGCTGCATGGAACCTTCGGGGAGAGGAGACAGTGTGTTCTGTTTCGTGTGAGTTTGAGGTGTCTTTCAAACAGAGGCGGAGATTTTGAATGGGCAGTTCAAAATATGGGACTGGAGTCAACGAGAAAAATCAAGTAGAGACAGCCTCAGTCTCTTGATAACAATGTCCAGGTGGTGAGTGAAGCTCTGGGAGGATATCAAAAAGCAATTCTCGCCCTTCTGAATCACATACCCTTTTTCCAGAGAAAACCGGCAGACCTCCCTTTCCAGGAAAATAAACACAACCAGGGACTGTTTGGGGCATATTGATCAATATCCCCCAAACTTCTTCTAAAACCGCTCATGGGCCTTGTGCTTCACACTTGGGACACAGGTGGAAGAGGTGGCAAGACCTTAAGAAACAACCAAAAATTTGGTTTCCCAAATTTGCCAGATGTAGACAATCACCTGGGGAAATTGTTCAAAATACAGATTCCTGGGCCTGGCCCCTAACCTACTCAGTCAAAATCTCTAGGGGAGGGCTCTGCTCTGAGGTGCAGGCCAAGAAGTAAAGCACGCAGGAGACTCAGAGAAGGTAGGACAGAAAGGAAACTTCCCCGGAGCACAGAAAGAGGCACCGTTTGGAGCTTGGCCAGGAAAGCAGGCCAGTGGATTTGGCAATGAGGTCGTCATCAGTGACCTTAAACGGAGCCGCTCTGCTGGAGAGATGAGCCAGGCTGCTGGGGCACAGGGAGGATGGGCGGATGGTGAGGTTTTCTGGAGGGTGAGAGAGGAGAGCTCAGGACGTAGCCGGAGGGTGAGGGCAAGGTTAATAGCGAGACTTTGTAGGATGGGAACGACTCAGGACTGTGTGGAGGCGGATTAACCCAGTGAGGCAGAGATGGCACGGTGTCATGTCGTGCGTGTCGGGGGTGTGGGCCACAGGGTGTCACCACTGCCCTTTTCTACATTCTTCTGCATCCTACGCTCTGCTGGGGGGCCTCACTCGTCTCATCTCACTGAATTCTCACTAGGAGCCTCTGGGACAGCCATGGCAACACGAATTTCATAGGATAAAACAGGTACAGAGGAGGCTAAAACCAGCCTGTCACGCTACCAGGAGGGGAGGGAGCCGCGACTGCCCAGGTAGCCTGCTGGAGGCCCCACAAACTTACCACACCCCAAACCACGCTCAGACTCACCCCCTTTCCTCCAAACAAACCCGCCCTCCCCAACCCCCACCCCCACTCCCCTTTCTGCCCTGCTCTGTGGGCCCAGATGCCTCTCCTGGCAGTCACCTCCTGTCCTCCGGGCCGCATCATCCAGCTTCCACACACAAACCCCTCTGCTGGCTTCCCTGCACATGAGGAGAAAAACCCAGAATCCTCACCACAGCCTGCAAGACCCTGACCAGCTCTCCCACCTCGACTCCACCAACTCAACTCCCTCCCTCCCTGACCCCAGCTTTTCCTGGGTGTCCAAGCTACCTCGCCTCACCCTGGGACGCCCCTCCCTGGCCCAACTGACAGGCTTGCTTTCCCCTCAAGGCCTGTCCAGGTCTCTGCTGAGGTCACCCCAGCAATACCATCAAGAGTGTCCCACCAGCGCTGAGCTCCACCCCTTACCCAGCCTCATGTGCCGATCTTGCCACCTGGTGCCTTATCCTAGCTTTGCTTTTCCCCCAGAAGGGACACTCTGTGTGAGGACAGAGATCTCTGTTTTTCTACTATCCTCTGTATCTGAGGGCCTCAAGTAGGCAATGGCACATAGCATGTGGTGGTGGCATGCCTGACCTTGATGGGCTGCTCAGGTTGGGGTTTCCTGGGCTGTGACCCCCCCCACCCCACACATTCAGGGCTCTCAGGGCCTTGCTGGAACATTCACGACCTTCCTGGACCCTCCTGGCTCCCCTTCCAACAGCTCCACAAAGCTCCTCAGCCCCAGCCAAACCCTCCCCGCCCCCAGCCTGACAGGGCTCCTCAAGGCCACTTTCCTGGGGAAGCCTCACCCAACTCCCTCTTCTGGGCCCCCTGACCCATCAGATCGGGCCCCTGACCTGGGCCCCCGACCCATCAGATCGGGTTCCTGACCTGGGCCCCCTGACCCATCAGATCGGGCCCCTGACCTGGCTCAGGGCAGCACACAATGCCCGGCCCGGATCCCGTGTTCAGTCAATATTTGCTCAGTGACAACTGTCTGGGTGTAACTGTCCCCCGACTCCCACCTGCTGCTAAGTCCACGGCAGTGGCTACAGAACTGACTCAGGGAGAGGGAGGACTAAGGAAGAGTTTCAAGGCCAAATCCAACTCTGGGTGGGAGATGGTGTCTGTGGGCAGGGCAGGACGCTGGCCTCAGCGTCCCGTCACGTCATCCCCATTCACATGTGCATCAACTTGGACCGCAGATGCCCATGGAGGACAGGCAGGCCTGGGAACGAGGGACACCAGCACAGGGATGGGGCAGATGGCTGCTGAACTGCTCAGGTGGCCAAGGCCACGTGGAGGGCTCACAGGGGACAGCACTCAGCTCCAGCAGCGGCTGCCATGTGGAAAGGTGGGTCCAGGGGAACCAGAGCCCAGTTTCTGGGGGTGGGGGAGGGGAAGTATTGGAAACCTATACGTGAATGTACAACCTCCCATTTTAGATGCTGGCTGTTGAATCAAGAGCACCAGCCAGGGAAGAAAAAACCTGTGGCTGACTGCAGGCCATGCCCCCTGCTGATATGTACCCCCATGCCCATGTTCTCCTCTCAGTTTCTTCCTCTCCAGCATTCAACAAACCCTTGCCAGGTGCTTGCAGTATATGTGGTGACAGTTACAGTGGCTGAGACCTCACAGGCCAGGCTGGCTGTGATGAGGCCACGTCCTCATCCTTACCTTCGTTGTGCTGAGCTCTCCTTCTCTCGTCCCGGGGCGTTCTGGTGCCATCGATTTTCCTAGGAGAGCAAGGAAAAAATGGGCCCTATTTATCCAAACATCTGTTATGCAGTCAGACTTGTGAGTAAAATCCACATGCAGAAAGAGAGGCAAGAATGCTTTCCTTACTCAGATCCTAGTAAGAGAAACAACCGAGCAAGCACAGCAGGTGGCGGCTACATGCAGAGCCCTCTGGCTCCTGCCCCAGGCCCTCTTGGTGTCCCCTGTCCCCAGGAATAAATCTCTTGCACATACGGGGAGTAGGGGTGTGTCCGAGGTGCAATTGTTCTCTGCGTTCCTGTCTGAAGCACATCCTGGGGTGTCATCATGACATAGAACTGGCCTGTAAGAAAAGCAAGAGGTTAGTGCCAAAGCTGGGTCAGGGTCACAATTGGCTAGGGGGCTTCCCTCCCCGCCTTCCCCCACCTCCCCTTACCTCCAGCCTGCAAGCTCTGGTCCGTGGTCTGTACAGACACAGCCGTCGTGTCTCCCACGCTGGAGGCTGGGAAATAGGCAAATCGTGCCTCCCCACTGACAGCCTCAGCTGCTGGGCTGCCGCCATTGCTGAAGGGATTTTGGATTACAGCCTGGAGAGTAGGAGGTCCCTTAGCCATCTCTGTTTCCTCTATCCCATCCCCTGGTTGGTGTGTGTCTAATACGTTTTCTATGGAGGCAGGGACCTGTGTGTGCCCAGGTGGTCCAGGAACTTGGCAGTTACTCAGCAACCACTTGCTGAGCTGATCAATTTCTAAGAGGCCATCCTATCATCATCATCCCCATTTTACAGAAAGAAAAAGCTGAAGCTGTAGGAAGAGAGCTTGCCCAAGGTTTCAGGACAGGGATTTGACCCCAGCCAGCCTGACTGCCTGAAAGCAGCACCTGCTTTCAGGTGCCCCACCCCTCAGGTTCCCCAAGGGAATGTTCCCTTTCTACCCCCCAGGGGTTGCTGGGTACCTACCAGTGGGAAGGGTGCTGCAGGACCTGGGGGCACAGAGGCAGCGGCGGGGCCAGGGCGCTGGGCTGCCCCGTCCACACCCACCTGGGTCACGGCTTGCTGCCCCCCGGCAAAGGCAGCCGTGGACACGACGCTAACAGCGCCGGCCGCATCTCCCTGGCCGTCCAGCTGACCGTCAGTCACCTGGACTACGCGGTATGTCACCTGCAGGGGGCGGCAGAGCAGCAAGGTCTGCGTTGGGACCCGGGCCAGGCCAGAGCCCCCTCCCAGCTGCCTCGCTGCCCCATCCCTGCTCGTCCGGCTGCTCGTCGGGCTCCTGGCCGGCTGCCTCACCTGTCCTCCATTATTCTCTGTGCGGAACTGGTACTGGATGTTGTGGTCGCCAAACGCCGCCTGCTGGACGCTGGCGATGGTCACCGCCGTCTGCTCCTCCGCCCCAGGGCCGTCCCCGCCTACGCTCGAAGGAGGGCAGGGGGGATGGTCAGCGGCCCGGCCGCGCCAGGGCAGCCCAGCCCCCTCCCCGAACGCGGGCCGCGGCCCCGAGGGGCCCGCGTGCACTCACCTTCCTGCAGCTCGACGCCCTCCTCTGCCTCCGGTCCCTTGTCGTGGCTGCGGGGAGGGCGGGGGGGGAGGGGGTCAGGGGCGCCCGCACCCCCGCCCCTCGCCCAGGTGCAGGGCCCCCATCCCGCCTGGTCCAGGCCGGGGCGGAGGTCGCCGCCAAAGACGGGGGCCAGGGGCATTAGGCGCCGGCTGTCCCCCTCCCTCGCGGCCTCCATTTTGAGCCGGGCCCGTCGGCCCTCGGGATCATGGCGGCCCGGCCTTCGGGCCGGGGTCCGGGCGTGCGGGCCGGCCGGGAGCCCTTACCTGGTGGCGGCAGCAGCGGTGGCCGAGGCAGCGGGATCCAGACCCGGGTCCAGCATGTCCATGGGGGGGGGTGGGGGTCGGGGGGGGCGCGGGGCCCGGGGGGGAGGGGAGGGGAGGGGAGGGAGGGAGGGAGGGGAGGGGGCGGGGGGGCCGGGGGGGGCCCCGAGCCCGGCGCTCACGCCGCGCGGCAGGAGGGGACGGAGGAGACACGGGAGCCGCTCGCGCTGATCACGGGGACAAACAGTGGGGTCATGTGAGGAGGAGATGCCGCCGCCGCCGCCGCCGCTGCTGCTCCTGCAGCCGCCGCCGCCTCTGCCCGCTGCCGCCTCCGCCTCCGCCGGCTCCGGGTGGCTCTAGACTCCCGGCCGCGGCGCGGCGCCCCCCACCCGCTGCACTCGGCCCTCCGGCCTCCTTCCCCGAGCCGCCGCCGCCGCGACTTTTTTTTTTTTTTTTTGAACACGGCCCGCCCTGGACGGCCGCCGCCTCTCCCCGGGGTCGCCCGCCGGCCGGCCTGGCCCAGTCCCGCGGTCGATCGCTGCTGCAGCCGCCGCCGCTTTCTATTTCCCCCCCCTTTTTTTTTCCTCCTTTACTTGAGCTGCGCGCGCGCGGCGGCGCGAGCCCGGGCCGACGCGCGCGGGGGGAGGGCAGCCCCCGGGGAGCGCGCGCTCGGCCTGTCTCCGAGGGCGCGCGGGACGGCGCGGGCCCGGGTCTCCGCGGGGTAGGAGATCGTCGCCGCGGCCGCCCCCCGCCGGCACGCTACCGGGTGGAATGCGGGCCCGGATGGAACGCCGGGGTCCCGCAGGGCGGGTCTGGCCGCGGGGGACCGGGCAGGGTGTGGGGCTGCGGGAGGGTAAAATAGGTCGGGGGCGGGGGAGCGGGTGCCCGAGGTGGAAGTGAGGGAGAGCGCGCACGCGCGCTCCCGGTGGCCGGCTGTTGTGCACGAAGGCGGAGGACAGGCGCGCATGCGTACGTCTGGGCGGGGCCGGGGCGCGCACGCAGGGCCGGGCAGGGGCAGCGTGGGGCGCGTAGTCCGGCGCCGAAGAGACGGAGCAGGCCGGTGGGGCAGCTAACCCAGGACCAGGTCCCGGGAGGAAGCTGGGGACGCCTAGCCGGGCAGGGGAGGGGAGTAGGTAGACTGGTCCTCTCCATCCGACCCAGGACCGCGACACTGACTCCCCTCTGCCACCATGGCAGCCGGCCGGGCTTCCTCCCCCCCCCCCCCCCCCCCCCCACGTAGCAAAACAAACACTTTCCCCAAACCCTTGGGATTATAAAACTTTATTAGACTCAGGAGGAAAGACCAATGTCAATATTTTCAACTCAAATTAGAAAAAAAAAAGTACAAAAGCTTCATACAAAACGTTAAGATCAGACGACTAAACTTTCCCGACTTAGGGCCAAGTTCTGCAAGAGAAAAAGAAAAAAGGGCGTCAACTGAGAACCGAAGAGAAGGTTCCAGGAAGGGTCCTGAAGTCAGGTGGGGCGGCCCACTCACCTTCTTCAGCCTGCGCTCTCGGGAGCCCTGGGATTCTGTCTCAGAGTAAGGAGGCGGCGCTGTTGGGTAGTAGGCCTCCTCCTCTTCCTCTTCCCTGCAGGGTCTTCTCCTTTCCCCTTGCCCTTTCTTCCTCAAGGCTTCCTCCAGCAGCCGCCCATCATAGTGGGGGTTCCCAGACCTGGAGCCATCCTCCGGGGCGTCCCGGGAAGAATGGTAGTGGGACCGGGGGTTGGCCTGAGAGTGGTCCCTGGACCTGAACTCGTCATGGCGGGGAGCTCGGGAATGGGAAAAGTCCCCTGAGTCGTCTTGGTAGTAGAGGTCGTCACGGCTGCGACTTCGGGGGACTGCATAGGCTCGGCCTCTCCTCCCGCTGCTTGAAGGAGACCTCCTCCCTGACTCAGCAGAGCCCGGCCGGGTGAAGTCATCCAGAGCATCCACAGAGTGGGCCCGGGGCCGCCCGGACCCCCAGCCACCCCTGGACCGCTCTGGGGGGGGCTCCTGCTCCCACCTCCTGGGACTCCGGGGGGAATGGCGACCCCATTCCTCATCCCGGATCGGGGTGAGGGTAGGGCCCCTGGAAGGCCGGGATCTCCAGTCGTCCTCATGAAGGGAGGTGACTTCACTCATGGCTGAAGGGAAGGGAGGTATCACTGGCTGCTGGGAGGAGGCCAGGGGCCCCCAGGACCAGCAGTGTCACCTACTTGGCTTCTGCACTTTCCAGGGGGCCCTAGGTTTATTATCTATTAAGTGATGACATGCAGGATCCTAGCCACTTCTCACTGTGTCCGTGGGAGGGAGGGATGGAGGGAGGGGACTCTGCCCAGGATTTGCAACAAGCATCCTCAGGGGAGGAATCAAGGATATGTGCTTCCCTCCCCCCTCTGGGAGTTCTCAGGCCCCAGCTCCTGCTCACCCCGCTCCACGCGGCCGTTGGGGGCACCGGGTCGTGAAGGGTCAAAGTTGGCCAGCTCCTTCTCCATGTAGTACAGGACCCGCATGGAGTCATCCTGCTGGCTGGCCTGAATCCGGTAGCCACTGCGGACCTCTGGGGGCAGGAAGTGGAAGGCATAGGCCTGAGTGTGGGAGACAGAAGCTGACCCACCTCCGCCTCTCCAGGCACAGCCACCTCAGAATGACCGGTTCTCACCAGAGGTCACACTGCTGTCTGTGTCACGAAGGAGGGGCACCTGGGAGCTGTGGCCACCGACTGGGGGAAAAGACTGGCTATCAGTGACTGCCCACCTGCAACACCCACCGCCCTGGCCCCTCCAGGCTCTTTCAGCCCCAGACCCCTTAGTGCCCAAATGCTCAGCCTCCCCTTCCCCTCACCCCTGGCTCCCACAGGCCTCACCTGAGCTGTTCCTGTCGAAGTCTCCAGGGTAACCGTTGTAGACAGGGCCCATGGGAATCATGGCTAGCGGGGGTGGGGTCTTGGCAGGGGACAGGTGGGCATAGGTGCTGGGGGCGTAGATGCTTGGGACACCTGAGGTGGCCGCCTTGCCTGCAGTATATACTGGGGGGACACAGACCATGTGACAAAGAGGCCAGGGTACCCTGCACTGTGGTCAGGGATCTGGAGGGATGTGTGCCTGGGCCTCCCCAGTCCCCCAAGTGTGACACCTCTTTAGGTCCCCTGTCACTCCTCATTCTGTTTCTGCCGGGTCCCTGAGCTCAGGGACATCAGCTTCACAGAGTCCCCACCTCCCACATGACTTCGCACAGACGTTTCAGGGTAGGGGGTGCACACTGGCAGCCCACCACCCCAATCTGGCAGGCCAGCATGTTTTGTTTGGACAGTTGGGTGCTTTGCCAACATCTGACAATCAGAAGGTTTTACATGAATTTCCAACTCTCCAGCCACTTCCTCAGATGTGGCTGCCTCAGACCTGTGTTCTTGCAGGGCGAGAGAGGACGCAGCTGCCCCTTCGATGAAGCCCACTGCTGTCCCCACTGGCCACATCAAGTATTCCCTTCAGTGGTAGAGCCCCTGCTCTAAAAAAGCCAGCCCTCTGGGGGTCCATGCTTTCCCCCTCCTACCTGCTGGGCACTCCCTCCTGGTTATCTTCTGGCCCCAGATACAATGGAAATCGGTCTAAGGCAAGGCAGCAGGTGGGAGCCGAGAGAGTTAACTCTTCAGCCACAGCAGCAAAATATCTCCTCTAGTTCCCAATGCTAGGCTCCCAGCCGCCCCCCCCTCCCCCCCCCCCCCCCCCCCCCCCGGGCTTAAGGGCAAAGCTTCCCTCCCACAGCAAGAAGCTGAGTTCTGGTGGCTGCTCTGGCAGCAAGGTCACTGGGCCCTAGGTGAGTCCCTTCCTCCCTGAGACAAGACAGGACAGGAACAGGAAGAAGGAAAGGCTCCCTGCGCCTCTGATTCTATTCCAAGGCCAAAGGCTAAGCGCTCAGCCCCACCCCAGGCCCCCTCGTTAGCTGGATAGCTGCCAGTCTGTCGTTAGTGAGACTCCTGCCCTCTGACGGGCCAGTGGGGGCTGGGGCAGAGGGAAGAGGGCCTCTGTTGGAGACCTGGTGGGACCTCAGGTCACAGGAGCTGTGACCTTGACCCAGCATGTGTAGTTCTGGCCCCTCCCAGCCTGGATTCCTAGGGCAGCAGCAGACTTGGTTGCGGCCTGTGGGTCTCCCTCCATGAATCCGTGAGGTGCACCAACACCCAGTGCCTGAGCAAGCAGCTCTCAGCTAAAAATGACAAGGGAGAAAGAGGAAGGCCGGCAGGATCCTCCGGAGGGTGGAGAGTGGTGGAATTTGGGGGGAGAGGGTGGTGCTTTGAGGAACCAGGGTGCCACAGAATGAGCCAGCTCCTGTGCCGGCTTCAGCATGCTCTTCCTCTAAGGCTCACATAACACCTGCGAGGTCGGTTGGGACCTTACAGAGGGAAACCCAGGCTCAGAGAGGGAGCGCCACTGGCCTGTGGCCGCAGAGTGACAGGGGCAGGGCTCTCTCTGTGCCCAAGGGCATTTCGAGGCTGACCGCCAGCAGGCACGAGCCCTGCACACAGGCCGGGCCGCGCTGCCCGCCAGCAGGAGCGTCCTCCCCGCCCTTGGCCTCGCCCATTCACAGAGAAGGAAGCGGACTCGGAGAGGAGACTCACTCACTTGGCTTCCCAGCGGGCCAAGCCAGGCCTCGAGCCTGCCCCTGCCCGTAGCAGCCCCCTGCCCTTCTACTACTCCTGCGCTGTGCGCTGCGTGTGCAGACGTGCTCCTACATCCGCCCTCCAAGGGACACCCCAGGAACAGGTAACAGCTGACGTCCCGAGGAAGGGAAGGGGGCAGCAGCAGGTGGCAGACTTGGTTTCTCCGTTTCCTTCTCTTCTGCTTGGTTTCTCTTCCCTCCTCACCTCTGCCCCACTTCCTCCCCACACCCTCCATGCTTTCCACTCTCGTGCTGGATCTGGGTGTGTGGCGTGAAGCCGTGGCTTTTCCATCTACCTGAGCCACGCAGTGCTGTGAACCTTGTTTAGGTTCTTACAGTTTGCACTTAAGACGTCGTCTTTAAAGGGAGCTTCACCTTTCTGTGAATAGTTTTGTACTACTGGAATTTTTTTTTAAACCAGGGGCCTGGACTATACCTTCAAAAGGGAAAAAACTCAAAATGAATGAAAATTAAGAAATTCAGGTCCTTCATGGCCCACTTCCCCCCCGACTGCTGAAGTCCTAGCCTCCAGGCCAGTGGCCCTGTCCTGGAGGTGGGACGATGACCTGGGAGGGAGGGGGGGCAGCTGCACAAGGGGCACTCACAGGCCTCCGGGCAGCAGCACTTGTCCGGGCAGCAGGGGCACCTGACGTAACAGCAGCAGGTATGGGGGCAGCACTGGCACCAGCAGATGCCCAGGAGGAGGAAGACGAGGAAGGCGGCCAGGCAGACCATGACCACAAAGAGCCAGTCTGTAGAGACATGAGGACGGGCCTGAGCCCCGAGCCTGCGGGGCAGCTGGGCTGGACAGCACAGCGGGGCCAGGGCAGGGTCGGGGGAGGTGGGGGATGCGTGCAAAGCGGGTCAGGGAAGCTGCAGCCCGAGCTAGATCCTTCATGCTAGAGGTGGGGGCACAGCAGCAGAGGGAGGCCCACCCCTCCACAACCAGGCCTGTCCCCAAGGTGGGGAAGGGGCCCCTGGGCTCATACTGAGGGGAGCAGAAAATGAGAGGCCAGCTGGCCAGAGCAGGGCAGGCTGCAGTCCCAGGGAGAGAGAGGGCCAGCTGCCCAGATCAGCCTACTCCCAGAGAGCAACGCAGGAACCAGTCACGGGAGCCTCTGCCTACACCCCGGGCCCCTCCTTGGCCGGTCCAGCCCCCTGACCCCCATGCCCAGAGCCAGGCCACCAGATGCCCCGGAGTCAGCCCGAGTGAGTGGGGCAGTCCACCGCAGGCAGTGTTTAGGATGGGGAGGAGAATTCCAGAGACAGTGTGGTACATGGTAGGGAGAGGGCACCCCAAGAGAAGCCCCACTCAGGACTCCACCCCCCATACCTTCCATGGGCCCCGCCTGAAAACCAGGTAAGAGCTCAGCCACCCCCGAGGTCCTGCCTGGAGGGACAAAAGAGAAATAGGAGATTATGCTGGCAAGAGCCAGCCCAGGCCGCCCCGCCCCCGGAGCCCGACTCCAGGCAGAGCAGGTCTAAGGTGTACCTCGAGGTAGGAGAAGGCTTGGTGGCCTAGAAGGTCCCCGTGCACACGTCCGCCCAGATGTGGGTGTTTTCCCAAAGGCTTCCGTCACTTAATGTACCCACTCTCAGGCAGTGGGCAACTCTGTAGCCCAAAGGGGCTTCCACCCAGAGACTATGTGGTCTGGTACCACCCGTGGGGTCCTGACAGATCCGCCTAGCTTGGGTGCTCCACCTGGCCACGGTCATGGGTGCTATCAGGCATGGAGGCACAGTGCCCAAGGCTCATCATACTTTTAGGGGCCCAGGAAAATGTTTTATTTTTAATTTCTTTTACAATCAGAACCTCCCAAAAGGGATACGATCCCATGTTGAATATATAATAATGAGTTGCCTTATTAGCAACATGATCATAAAATATAATTCGGCACACCAAGGCCAAAGTACCTACGGCCCACAAAAGGCACAACGTGGCACTGGTTCTGGGCCCACGGGCTCCGACCTCAGGTCACAGATCCTATCACGTGCCATGGAACAAGCTTCGCCACCCAGTCAGCACCTTCCCTTGGAAGCCCTGGAGCTCTGGGCCTCCCAAGGCTGGCCTCTCCCAGGGCGTCCGCACGCTGACAGACGTCTACACACTGCGTAGCCCATGCCAGCGGGTCCTGCCCCCACGAGGGGGCTGGAGCAGCTACATCAGCGGTTCTCAAAGTGTAGTCCAGTCCACAGGGCCAAAGCTACTTTCCTAACAATTCCGAGCTGCCGTTTGCCTTTCTCAGTGTGGGTCTCTCATGAGCATACAGTGGAGTTTCCCAGAGACTACGTGACAATTGGTGACATCACCACTCCAATGGCTAATAGGTTGTGTGCTTGGCCTTTAAAACGCTCTCGGTTTTAATATCTAACTTGATAGATAGCCCTAGAGCTATCCCGCATGCACAAAAGCTCTTTGGGGGCCTCAATCTACTTTTGGAGTGTTAACAAGTCCTAGAGTAACATTTTGAGCACGGCTGATGCTGACTGGGCATTTCACCAAAGGCCATGCAGGTCGCCACTAGTCTAGTCCACCGCATCCCATCCCCAACACATGGACTCGGTGCGCGGTGCGAGCTCCCTGCAGCGTGCCCCCCCATGTGTGCTTCTTCACACATGTGCATCTCTGCATCGTGCACGAGATGACAGCAATGCCCAGCCTGGACGCACTCACATACAGCACAGGCCACGCAAGACCATATGTGTCGCCCCTGGCAACATCCCGTCAGACAGCAGGGAGACCTGAGGCAGGCACCCCAAGTCCACCCCGTCTGAGGGGTGGGGCGCTCTACACAGCAGCACCTGAGCAGGGCAGAGGGCAAAGACCCCATGCCGTGACAAGGCGCTTTGGGCCCGGGGATGTGGCAGAAGGCTGGTCCGGCATCCTCTCAGTTACCCACAAACAACCCTCCTCGCTCACTGCCCATCAACTCTGACCACTTCTGTACTCTTTAAAAAGGAGGCCAGGAGGAGGCTGAACCCCCAGTTCTCTCTATTCGCCGTCTGGCTCGGGCTGAACGATGGGGGTTGGGGCGGTGGGAGGAGTCCCTGCCAGGGGTGTGCGGAACAGATAAGCCCAAGTGACTGGAGGCGCTGCGAGGGGGAGAGCAAAGCAGGACATAGAGCCCAGAGAGAGTGTGGGAGGCAGAGGGCAGCACGCGGAAGTGGACAGAAGCAGCGCCCGTTCTCTTCCCCTCCCTTCTCGGCCCCACGCTCACCAAGGACGATGAGCTCCGCGTAGGCCTCGTTGTTGCCCTGCAGGTCCTGGGCTGAGACCACGGAGCAGTAATACACCCCACTGTCTCCCCAAGCCGTCTGGTCGAAGGTGAGGTCGGCATCTGTGGGAGGAGATGGGTTAGGGTGGCAGCCCCTGCCAGGCCGACCCCCGTCACCCCAACGAAGGAAGCACAGGGGCTTGTGGGTCAAGTGAAGATGAAACCATTCTTCCAGGGGCACGCGGCCTTTTGGGCCTTGTTCTAAGCGCTTGGCAGGGCTACTCCACGTATTCTGTGAGGCGGGCCCTGCTGACCTCCTGGTTTATAGACGGCACCGGGTCTGGAGAGGTTACCTCACCCGCCACCACAGCTCGCCGATACTGGAGCTGGAGGCGTCCAACTACAGAGCCAGTGCTCGGGGGCGTGCAAGCCGGGGGGCCGCCTCGCCAGGCAACAGCCTCAACTCCCCTGTGACATGAACTGCCACGGAGCCTGGTGCACACCCGGGTGGTGAGGCCGGGGCAAGGAGATGGAGATGGCCAGGCCAGATTCCAGGAGCCAGGCAGGGAGTGAGCCTGAGACCCCATACATGCCCTCGTCCACCCCCTACCCCCCCACCCTTCAGTGTCCACATTCCAGGCCACACCCAGGGCTTGGGGAAGCTCTGGTCTGAAGCAGTCCCAGGCAAGGAGCCTACTAAACATGATCAAAGTCTTCCGGCACATCCGCTTCCTCCCTCCTCCTCAGGCCCTCGTTAGTTATATCCCCTCAGCCGCTCACCTTCCCTCCCAGCTGCTCCGGCTCACACTGAGCTGCCCACCACCATGCCCTGTGCACCCATGGCCCTCCTGCACAGAGCTCCGTGAGGGCGGGAACTGTGTGCCCCAGTCCCCAGTCCCTGGCACCCCCAGAGCATCAGTCAGTATTTGTGGAGGGAAAGAAAGAAGCAGAGCCTTTTCTTTCTTCAGGTCCCCAGCCCAGGCCTCATGTCCACAGGAGAAACCTCTCCACGTTGTCCCCTGCACCATTTTAAATGCCCAGCCCAGGCCCATGAGTTCCTTGGCACATCTGGCTACTGGGTCCCATGCCAGCGGCATCCCCACCGGCCCCCAGCACGCTGAGCTTCACCTGCCTTGCATGTGCCTGGGCCTTCTCCCTGCTGGCCGTGTGGCCTCCCGGCCATTGCAGGGCTGGTTCCTTCCCATTACTCAAGCCTCGTCTTCCAGGACTCCCTGGCACCCCAGCTCACAGTGCTCCCTCAGCCCACTGCCAAAACATAGCACCCAGTGGAAGGCTAACTGTCCAGCACCCCAAGAGGAGGTGGGCTCCATGGAAGCAGGAACTGGCCTGTCTCAGTCTCTGTGGGGTGCGTGGGGTCAGAGGGCCTGGCTGGGAGCCGAGCCTTAGAATGAACCTCTTCCTTCCCTGTGCTGGCCTTGGGGGTCTATTCCAGTGGTCTGGCAACAGAGTTCTATTCAAATAGGCACTTGATTCATTAGTTCACTAGTCAACAAATAATTGCTTGGGGCTCACTACATTCCAAAAAGTATCTGAGTCGCCTGGTATGCTGAGAGTGACCGTTCTTAGAGTGTAGTCTGTGGATCCTGGGAGTCCCCAAGACATTCCAGGGGACCCCTGAGTTGAAGTTATTGTCATAATAATACTAAGACGTTGTCTGCCTTTTTCACTTAATCTTGCCTGAGTGGAAAATGGAGTTTTCCAGAAGCTACGTAACATGCTGTATCATGATAGGTTAAATGTAGAAGTAGTGGTGGGAATCCAGGTGCTTCTATTCAGTCAGACTTTTAAAGAGATTTGTAAAAATATAAAACAAGGCCACTTCTCTCATTAAAATCCCTTTGTTTAGTTCTGGAAATTGTGGTTACTTTCTATTAAAATATATATTATGTATGTTAATCTATAACGAGTTTATTATTGCCATTTAAAATACTTTTAATGCTTATCAGTTTGAAAGCTGTAAAAACAAAAGCTCCTGGAGGACCTCAATCATTAAGGGCATAAAGAGGTCCTAGGACCGAAAAGTTTGAGAACCACTGCTAGCCAGAACAGATATAAATCCCTGCACTTATGGAGCACAGATCCTAACTGGGAAAGAAGGGCAAATAAAAAACCAAAATGTATCGCCTATCAGATGGTGATAAGCACTATGGAGAAAACAAAGCAGGCAAGGGGGACAGCCTGTGCCAGGGGTGGCGTGGGGGCTGGGCCATTTGAAATTAGGTGGCCAGGAAGCTTCCAGATAAGGTGACCTTCACGGTAGACCTGAAGGAGTGGAGGGCATGACTCCGTGGGCAGTCTGGCCGCTGTGTCTGGAGCTCTCCCTGGAAGGGGCTTATCTCTAGGCGCCATGCCCTCAGCGCCTCTCTCTCCTTGACTCCTCATCTAACCTAGAACTAGATTCTCCTAAATCTTCCAGACTCCCTAATGCCCTCTCCGCCCATCTTTTTTCCAGCTCTGACTTTCAACTGGATCCTGACCACACCCTGCCCGAACCTGAGCTAAGAGGCAGGCCCTACCCAGAGCCCAGGGTAGACAGGAGCCCCTGCCGCAGCGAGAGGGTGTAGGCCCAGGGTGGAAATCTGGGATCTGTGGGCTGGATCCGGCCCTGAGTGCATTTTGTTTGGCCCATATGATGTTTTGACAACCCGTGAAAATATGGCTTTCCGGCTTCTTTTGAAAAATCCTAAGGCCCGGGCCACCTCCTTCCTGCATGGCGCACCCTGCTCCCCGCCTCGTCTGGCCCCGAGCTCCCGAGCTCCGTGGGATGGGCTCTGCCCTAACTGTTTTAGGTGCAGGCCTCCACCGCGCCCTGGGCCCCTGCGTCCTGATCCGTGCTTGGCAGAGAAGGCCCTCAGGACCCCAGGGGTCCCATGGGGCTCTGTGGCCAGGGCTGCTGAGAGTAAGGGGCACACGGGCCCCAGGCAGCCTGAGGGGTCCACACGGGCCTCTCCCTAGGCACCCTGCATCACGGAAGCAGGAGGGATGGGAGGGGGCCCGGAGCCAGCCTGCGCCGAGGGACACCTAGGGGCCCCACCGCTCCAGTTTGCCGAGGACTAGGCAGTGTCCTGGGACCTAGGACTTTCCTTTTTCAAACCAAGATGGTAGGTCCCCCAGGGCCCCCCAGGGGAAGCCGCTCCACCCCGCGGCCAAAGCTGAAACGGAGGAAGCTCCCGCAGCTGCTGGGCTTCCTGAAAGGACACACACACAATGGGCGCTTTCAGACCCGGCCGAGCCAAATGCGGGTCTAGGTCGAGGTAGCGAGAAAGCTCTGGGCCTGGGCAGCCCCTAAAGGCTGTGCTCTGGATAGAGCCAGAGGGCCGCCCTGGAGCTTTGTCTTCTGCAGAGGTGGCACGTTCCGGGCATTCGTCAAGGGCACCCTCAGGACTTGGTGGTCCTGATGGGTTGGACAGTCGCGCCAGTCCAGGTTGCAGAAGCCCCCAGCTCTGACAAGGTGGAGCCCCCCAAGCAGTGACCTCAGAACAGCAGGTGCTTAGGACTGAACTGCCCTGAGACAGGACCCAAGCCCACCCCTGGACCCCTGCCTTCCACCACGGCCTAGACCGGGAAAGGAAGGAGTGAGTTCCACGGCCTGGTCTCTTGGGGTCTGCACAGGGGCACCCCCTCCCCCGCTCTGCCCCTCTGCCTAGGATGAAAACTCTGGTCCTTGCTCAGGGCAGTAAAAGGATAGATCCGTGAGGCGGGGGGGCCCTTCAGCCTTGACCACTGCCTCACTGCCTCCCAGATTCTTCAGGGCCCAGCCCCAGCCCCTCCCCAAATCACATCCACAGAGGCGTTAAGGTGGGGCCTGGGCCCCGGGTCATTCCACATAGTAGGTCACCCAGCTCTGTTTTCTTTGGAGCACTTAGCATTCTCCGCAGTTCTCTTACTCTTCTATCGGCCTGTTTACTGCCCATCTCCCTCTGCTAGAAGGCTGTCTTCTCCAGGGCAGGGTCCTCGGCTGTCCTGATCGCCACTCCATCCCCAGCGCCTGCGCAGTGCCTGGCACTTAGTGCGTGCTTGATAAATACCAAATGAATGAATGAACACCTTCCCTCCCCACCATCCTTAGTCCCCCGGGAACGCCACTTCCCATCAGGAGGCGGCATCACGGTAAAGAATGAAGGCTCTCAAGCTGCCTCAGTTCAAATCCCGACGCCCACCCTTACTAACTGTGCACCTAGAGGAGCTCTGTGACCTCTCTGTGCCTCAGCTGTCATGTGCGTAGGATGTGATGGTGAGGACTCAGTGAGAGAATGTGTGTAAAATGCCTGCAAGTCATGGACGTTTCCAGCCTGCAAGTCGTGGACCATTCCAGGATAATCCTTTGCCCCATCGGCTCACTCCTGTCACTTCCTCTAGGAGGCGCAGAGTGAAGAGTGGGTAGGTTAGACTCCAGCTCTGTGTGACCCCAGGCAGGTCACTTTACCTCTCTGGGCCTCAGTCTCCTCCTGCAAAACAATCATAAGAGTATCTACTTCTCCAATGATTCTGTGGTCTAAACGAGTGAATCCACGTCAACCTCGATTTGAGTCCGGCACACAGGAGGAGGCCCTTTGGACATTTTCACCAGTAGTTACTGCTAATGGGGGTAGAGGTGGTAACACTCTAGCCCCTCTGCTTCTCCGTCTGCATGACTGATTTTCTGTACCTTCAAGCACATGCGTTATGTTTACTTCATTTTCCTCCCTCCCTGGAATGTGAGCTCCCCAGTGGCTGATTTTGTTAAGGGCTGTCTTTCCAGGGCTGAGAATAGTGCCCAGTATGTAGGTGTCAGGTGCTCCAGAAACCTTCGCTGTTCACTCAGCGAGTGGAAAGGTGTGTCTCTTCAGACCCTCGTACGCGAGCTTCTGGGTGGGGGACCCCACGCCCTCCCCCCGGCCCCGCCCAACACACCTCCGGTGATGGTGATTCTCCGGCCCTGGTAGTAGCCGCCCAGGGTCACGGCGTTGCCCTGCTTGGTGGCCACCACCCTGACGGTGCGTGCGCTGTCCTGGCACTCCACGTACGGGTTGAAGCCCGGGTTCCCAGCCGCCAGCTGGGCGTTGAGCTGGTTGTCGGCGCTGCCTGGGGAGAAGGCATCGGCGATGCGGTCCCGGCAGAAAGACTTGTACTTCCAGATGACGATGGGCACCGTGGGGGTCGTGGTCATCTGGTAGGTGCAGGGCAGTGTCACAGGCTGGAACAGGATCACCACGTGGTAGTTGTCAGACACCGTCACCTGGATGGCACTGGCAGGGGCTGGAGGCAAGGTTGGAAGATCAGCAGGGGGCCGCCTGGTGGGGGGGCTGCACCGCTAGCCCAGGGAGGGGCTTCAGCAGGAATAAGCAAGGTCACACTGCCAGATTACAGAGGGATCCCTTGGCACAAACTGTCCACCCCTCTCCCCGGGCTGTGGGCTCCGAACCTCTGCAGGCCCCTCTTCCCCTTGCTGTTCTCTCTGTGGCCTGTACCGGCAAGGCCAAATGGCCACTACAATGGAACCCCCCCAGGCTCCCAGTTCCCCAGGATTTTGTGAATGGGAGAGAAAGTTTTAGAGCTGTGTGACTGAATCACTGCCCTGGAGTGCTCCCATCCCCCCCAAATCCCCACCAGCCTCCCACCTCCCTTACCCAAAGCCATGGCACATGAACAAGAATATGACAAAGATAAAGCCTTCCCACTCCCCCTCCCCCTATCTAAACAAACATCTGCTTCAGGTAAAAACTTGCCAGAAGGGGGTTTCAAACCAAGTCCGTAAATTCCTCCCCACAGATAGGCACAGATACTCTAAAGCCACGGATGGGGGTGCGAGTTTCTCACTCCCGCACCCACCCGAGGCTTGGGTTCCGTTTCTTGAATTCTCCCTCCAGGAAGCGTTCGATGGAGCCCTTGAGTGTCCTATCTCCGTTACCTCGGGATTTAAAAATCCCGGGGCGCGCCCGAGTCCCCACCGCAGCCTTTTCTGGTGATCCAGCGGGCCTTCCACCCCTACAAAGGGTCCCATTTTCCCAGGCTCCCGGGCTCTCGGGCTCCGGGTTCCAGGAGTTTCACTTCCTGCTATCTCCGGCCCAGGGCGGGGATCGCTCCACGGCACGGATGGGGAATCCCCCCACCCGGGCACACTCGGGCTCTCCCCGAGACCCAGCGGGTCGTGCGGTCTCAGGCCCCCTCCCCGCCCCCGTCCCCCAGCTCCCCCGCCTCCCGGCTGCGCGGAACTCCATCCCCCCACTTCCATTGTGCCCTCCCGCCGCTCCGCGGCACGAGGCCCCCAGCCCCACCCCGTACCTGTGCACCAGGTGCCGAGAAAGAAGCACACGAACGCAAGCGACCCCCGGCCTCCCGGGGCCGGGTGGGGACACAGCCACCGCGACAGGGCACGGGACCCTAGCGCCATCGCCGCCGTCTGGGCGCGTCGGGCCCGCGCCTCCGCTCCTAGGTACCCGCAGGGTAGGGGGCACGGCGCGCACTAAGCCTGGGAGGGGTGCACGCTCCTCCCGCTGCTTGCTTCCGTTCCCTGTCCCTATTCCAACCCCACCCCGCCGCGTCCCGGAGTTTTGAGAGGCGGGAATAAGGTAGAGGAAGCACGCGCTCCCAGCTTTCGGGGAGAAATTTCCTTGACCAGCCGTGGCCCTCCGAACCGCTCCACCCCTGCGCGCTCAGGGAATGGACCGGCCCAGGTACACACGGGTGGGAGCCGAGGGCTGGCCCCGGGGGTGGGCGGTGGGGAAGGGCTCCTCGGCCTCCCTCCCCGGAAGTGGGCTGTCCCAGGTGCGCTCCAGCCCCGAGGGGCGGAACCAAGTGACCAGCCCGCCGGGAGGGCGCGGCAGAGCCGGCCCCCGTCCAGCCCGCCCCTGCTCGGGCCCAGCCGAGCGGACCGAGAGCCACGGAACCAGGACCCACTTGGGGTGATTCACCTGTCGGGGAAGGGCGGTCCCCCGCGCACCTGTCCCCGCCTGCCGGCACCCCTCCCCCCGGCGGCCGATGGATCGGCCTGGGAACCCTCTGCGGGGAGGGGGGCGTCCGGGGCGCTGCGGCCGCGAGGGGGCTTCGCCGCCGCGCTCGGCAATTCCTCCCCTCGGGCTGAAGGGGGGCGCTGGGGGCGCCTCCCAGTCACAGGATTTAGAAAGCCACGCGAGGTCCCGGGAGGGAGGCTCTGCCCCTTTTAGGACGCCAGTGCGGCTGCAGGCCCAGGGAAAGTTGTCCTTCACTTGGGAACTTTTCCCCGCCTGCCTTCCTTGGCAGCTCGAGGCTCGGCCCCCGGCCCTCGCTCGGCCCGGGTCTGGCCTCCGGAAGTTCTGGCTCTTAAAGGGGCGGAGCGGAGGTGCGGGTCCTTGGACCAGCTTCCTCTGAAAGTGCCCAGGGGCCGGGGCCACCTGCGCCCGAGGGCGGGGCGGGGCGCGGCCACCCGAAGACAGGGCGCCCGGCGCGGCTCTGCTGCCCCGCGGTGGTGGACGGAGGCAGTGCACCCCAGGGAGCGGTTCGCGTTTCCTCTTGTCAGACTTTGGGAGGTGGTAAACTGGCCACTGGCGGGCGGGTTCCATACCCAGCCGGGTTCTGTTTGACCAGATCATGACCCTCTGCTCAAAACCTCCTGTGGCTCCCTTCTCTCCTAGCAGAAGTCCTTACAGTGGTTTGCCCTTTCCTCTCTGACCTCGTCTCCTCCCGCTCTCCGCCTGGCCTCACTCAGTTTCGGCCCCACTGGCCTCCTCGTTGTTCCCGAAGATGCCTCTTGCTCTACCTCAGGGCCACTGCCCGTGATACTCCCTTTGCCTGGAACACCCGTCTCGCACTTGTCCCGGTGATCTCCCTCCTCTTAGGGCTTTGCTTAAAGGTCACCTTTGAAGTAACACCTTCCCTGGCCCCTTTTTGTAAAATTTCAACTGGCTCACATCCCCCTCTCCTAACTTATGTCTCTTGCTGTTTTGTTTTTCTTCTTAGCACTCGGCACCAACTGACACGTTATGCATTTTACATAATCTTATTTCTACATGTTAATCTGATATCTCCCTTCACAGGGAGGGGATTTTTCTGAATTTACCATAAACTGAGCATAGATTCTAGAACATAGTTGCAGTGCAATAAAATGTTGTTGAGTAAATGCCATCTCACGTTATAATGTGAATTTCAGCTTCTTTTGAAAAAATCAGCCTACCGTTTCCCACAGCAATGGTGAGCTAGAGTGACACTTCCTTTAGAGGTGCTGTCCTGCCCCACAGGCCCTACCTGAGCCAACTCACACCACCTGCCTGGCCCCTGTGGGCACTTGAATTTTGCACCACCATCCCTTGCAAAGCATTGTTGGTGACAAAGAAGTACAAATATTGAAGGCAGAAGATGGCAAATCCTAGCCATGCTCTCTGCCCAGATCTGTCCAGTCTAAGCAGATGGGTACAAGCAATGGGCATGAATCCAGTCATGGGAAACTAAGGGACACTGCTCAGAGCAGGTATTACTAGGCTGACACTTGGAAGTTGAGTAGAACTTAATTAGCTAGGCTCAGAAAAGAGTTCCAGGCAGGGGGCACAGCACATGTGAGGCCCCTGAGCTAAAAGGATTGGATGAAATGAGGAACATTTGAAATGTCTATGGCAGAGCAGGGGATTTGTATCAGTCAAGGTAAGCTGGGCTGGGAAGCAGACTTGGCCCAGTGGATAGGGCGTCCGCCTACCACATGGGAGGTCCGCAGTTCAAACCCCGGGCCTCCTTGACCAGTGTGGAGCTGGCCCACGTGCAGTGCTGATGCATGCAAGGAGTGCCATGCCACGCAGGGATGTCCCTGCATAGGGGAGCCCCACACGCAAGGAGTGCGCTCTGTAAGGAGAGCTGCCCAGCGTGAAAGAAAGTTCAGCCTGCCCAGGAATGGTGCCAAACACACAGAGAATTGACACAGCAAGATGATGCAACAAAAAAGAAACACAGATTCCTGGTGCCGCTGACAACAACAGAAGTGGACAAAGAAGAACATGCAGCAAATGGACTCAGAGAACAGACAACTGGGGTGGGGGGAAAGGGGAGAGAAAAATAAATGAATTGAAAAAAAAAACCGATAAGCTGGGCTATGCTGAATGTGGCAGTTTGTTTTATTGGTTATTTTTCTAAACTGGTCTGTTTCTGTAGTCGTGATACCCTTTGATTACTTTATTTATTTATTTATTTTTATATGTAAAATATTTTTAAAGTTTTATTGAGATATGTACATGCCATACAAAGTGTACATTCGATTTAAAGTGTACAATTCAATGATTTTTAATATCTTAACAAAATTGTGCAATATCAGCATAATTTTAGAATAGTTTCATCACACCCAAACCATCAGCCATCACCCCCCAATTCCTCCATTCTTCCCTAGGCAGCCGCTAATCTACTTTCTTCTCTATAGGCTTAACTGTATAGAGAAATATTTTAATTACCATAAAATTAAGAAACAAGAACGGCTCAGTTTTTATTTCTGCTTTGGGGACATATGGGCATTTTCCCTCCAAAATATGGGGTTGTGACTCTGCACCTGCTCAATTAATGCCACATCTGGTATAATTTGATACGGCAATACTTAGAGAGTACATCCCATGCACCTAGCAGTGTCACAAATATTATAGGGCGGAATTCAAGAAATGTTCTTTGCATAAGAAACTAGTGACTCGGGTGGATTGATCAGACCCAGGATTTGGAGACATAATTTCAGGGATTCATATGTCTCCCTTGACCTTAACATTTGCCTTCTCTCCTCCGTTATTCAGCAACCCCATGTTTTAGAGTCTGTTACATACTTGAAGCATCCACTTTCAAATATCAAACTCCATCTCAATTACAATTAAGTTTGACTGCATTTAACAGAAATCCCCAAGTCCTGTGGTTTTAAGAAGACAGAAGCCTATTTTTCTCTCCTAATAAGTGCGTCCAGAGGTCTGCTGTCTAGAGCTGGTATAGAGCTGCTACTCGTGATCCACAGTCCAAATTCTTGCCATAGTTCTGCTCCGCAGTCCATAGCGTTATGCATTCTAGCTTTAAGGTTGTCTCTGGGGCAAGATGACCCTTGAAACTCCTGTCACTGAGTCTGTCTCAGGCAGCAGAAAAGACAAAGAGGCAAGGGCAATAGGCTCACCAACCAGCAGAGCCGGTGCCCTTAAAGAGTTTTTCTGGAAGCCACACCCAATGACTTTTTTCTTTTTTTTTTTTTTTTAAATATTTATTATTATTTTTTTTTAAATTACATTAAAAAAAATATATGAGGTCCCATTCAACCCCACCGCCCCCGCCCCCCACTCCCCCCACAGCAACACTCTTTCCCATCATAGAGATACATCCATTGCACCTGGTAAGTTCATCTCTGAGCATCACTGCACCCCATAGTCAATGGTCCACATCATAGCCCAGACTCTCTCATGTTCCATCCAGTGGGCCCTGGGGGGATCTACAGTGTCCCGTAATTGTCCGTGAAGCACTATCCAGGACAACTCCACGTCCCGAAAACGCCTCCACATCTCATCTCTTCCTCCCGTTCCCCACACCCAGCAGCCCCCATGGCTACCGTTCCCACACCCATTCCACATTTTCTCTGTGGACATTGGATTGGTTGTGTCCATTGCACACCTATGTCAAGTGAGGGCTTAGATTGCACATGGGTACTGGATGCACTCTTCCCGCTTCTAGTTGTAGACACTCTAGGCTCCATGTTGTGGTGGTTGACCTTCTTCAACTCCATGTTAGCTGAGTGGAGTAAGTCCAATAAGTCAAAGTGTAGGAGCTGAAGTCTGTTGAGGCTCTGGGCCTGGGTGTCATATTATCAGTCCAGAGATTCAAATCCCCTACATATATCTTAAACCCAGCACCAACTACAATTCCAATAAAGTAGCATGCAAGTCTTGTGAAAAGAGATCCCCTCTGAGTCCATTTCCATCATGCAGAAACACCAGCTCCAAAGAAGGGCCATCTGTCATGGCAGTGAACCCCTTCTGCCATGACCATAGAACCCGTGGGTCTCTTTATCCCTCAAAAGAACCAATACCTGGGGTTGTATCTACCTTATCTGTCTCTTAGACTCTGTTCAGTTGTACATAGGGGTATTCCTTCTGACAACCTCCAGACTCTTTTAGAGACTCACAGCCTTATAATCTCATTTCTCCTTTCCATTTCCCCCTTACATTAGGTCAAACCGCTTCCCGAAGTCATGTTATTATATGTAGACAGGTATATTCTGCTGTTCCGCTTTGAATCTTTAATTCAAGGTCATTTTCTAGTTGCTTCTTCAGCTGGTATGTGGTAGTGATCCCTCGGTGCCAGGGAGGCTCATCCCCGGGTGTCGTGTCCCACGCTGGGGGGAATGCATCACATCTACACGCTGAGTTTGGCTGTGAGAGTGGCCACATTTGAGTAACATGAAGGCTGTCAGGAGGAAACCCCCAGGCACAATGCTACTCTAGGCCTTGTTCTTATTGCAGGTGCATAGGCTCAAAAGTGTAGCCATTAGTATCAAGAGCCCACTGTTGGGCCCTCCTTCCTTCCTGGTTCTTGCCGTTGCACCTGGAGGATTGCCGCTGCTCTCCCAGGGCCCACAACAGTGACCCCCCGGCCAGGAGCCCAGTACCCCCCCAGCTGTTGTTTTTAATTGTTTCCACTATGAGTATATATAGACATTACCATATACCCTGGGCATATGCCCTGTATAACTCCCTGACAACCATATATATCCTGTCAATAACATCCCATATCAGTATTCCTCCGCTGCCATTGTTTAACCACTCTGTGATCCAAAACTTCCCGTAAAGTGAATCCCAACATAATGTCAGCTTCAGAAGAGTCTTAGATCACCAAAATTCATATATACAATATACAGTATTTCCCCAGATCCACCATAAAACCTTTTCCCTTCCACAGCAATAATCTTTTAACTTATTCATATCATATTTCCTGAAACTGATGTACAGATTCCGAAACTATAGTTTTCAAACAAGGTAACATTTGTGCTTACTATGTGGTCCATACTTTAGGTTGTACAGTTTTCTAAATTTTTTAGTTATCCTATGTTTTGTCTTATGGTTTTCATTATTAGTCTGTCGTCCCCTATATGTTTTTGGTGTAATATTAGCTGTTTTATATTCATCCTCGTATACTCTCACTTAACTCCTCTTTTGCCCCCTTATTTACCTTTGTTCCATCCATTGCACGTCCATTTTCCCCTCCCCTTAGGGCCCACAACGCCTGTCAATCTAATGCCCTGGGAGCCGTCCTTTCTCACGAGAGATACAGTTCTCTCTATTCGACGGCATTAGTCTTCCCCAGGATATGGGTCCACCCCACCCAATGGTAGAACCCACCTTGGCAAAATGAGCCTTCAGCTATTCCCTCCGGAGTCCTCCCGCATCAGACCATACCCCCTGAGCGTCCTAACCAGGTAACCCTCCTACTTATACTTTGATACGTTTTACTCAACATTTAGTTCTCAATGAACTTCTGGCACTCTCCCATGTTTGTATGTTGCCCCTCCCTCCCACCTATTTCTTGGACCATATTACCCCTCTTCCCATCCCCAGCCCCCCTCAAACCCAGAAAACCCCACCCGAAGGTAACCCCTTGCCCCCATTTTGTCCCTTCTTTGTGCTCATACTTACCCCCAGCTCATCACAGATTCCACCCCTACAGACATTAACTCACAGCCTTCCTCCACCCCCCGATTTCCAGTAAGCCACTTTTCCAGACTCTAGCTCTCTGAGGCAGTTAACTTATTTCATATCATTGAGGTCATATAGTATTTGTCCTTCAATGCCTGGGTTGCTTCACTCAACATAAGATTCTCAAGGTTCATCCATGTTATCACGTGCGATTGTAGTGTATTGGTTCTTACAGCTGAGTAGTATTCCATTGTGTGTATATACCACATTTTATTGATCCACTCATCTGTTGATGGACTTTTGGATTGATTCCAACTTTTGGCGATGGTGAACAATGCTGCTATGAACATTGGTGTACATATATCGGTTTGTGTCCTTGTTTTCAGATCTGATGGGTATATACCCAGCAGTGGTATTGCTGGGTCATATGGCAAATCTATGGATAATTTTTTGAGAAACTGCCAAACTGTCCTCCAGAATGGTTGGATCCTTCTGCATTCCCACCAGCAATGGATGAGTGTTCCCCTTTCTTCACATCCTCTCCAGCATTTGTATTCTACTGTTTTTTTCATGGCTGCCAATCTTATGGGAGTAAGATGGTATCTCATTGTAGTTTTGATTTGCATTTCCCTGATAGCTAGAGATTTGGAGCATTTTTTCATGTGCTTTTTAGCCATTTGTATTTCTTCTTTGGAGAAGTGTCTGTTTAAATCTTTTTCCCATTTTTTAAATGGGTTGTTTATCTTTTTGTTTTCAAGATCTATGCGTTCTTTATATATGCAAGTTATAAGTCTCTTATCAGATATATGGTTGCCAAATATTTTCTCCCATTGTGTGGGTTCCCTTTTTACTTTCTTGACAAACTCCTTTGAGGTGCAGAAGGCTTTAATTTTGAGGTAGTCCCATTTATCTATTTGTTCTTTTGCTGCTCGTGCTTTTGGTGTGATATTCATGAAGCCATTTCCTATTACAAGGTCCTGTAGATGTTTCCCTACACTGCTTTCTAAGGTCTTTATGGTCTTGGCTCTTATATTTAGGTCTTTGATCCATCTTGAGTTGATCTTTGTATAAGGTGTGAGATGGTAATCCTCTTTCATTCTTCTACATATAGCTATCCAGTTCTCCAGGCACCATTTGTTGAATAGGCCATTCTCTCCCAGTTGTGAGGGTTTGGTGGCTTTATCGAATATTATATGGCTATATATATGAGGTTCTATATCTGAACTTTCAATTCGATTCCATTGGTCTGTGTGTCTCTCCTTATGCCAGTACCATGCTGTTTTCACTACTGTAGCTTTGTAGTATGTTTTGAAGTCAGGAAGTGTGATTCCTCCTATTTCGTTTTTCTTTTTCAATATGTCTTTGGCTATTCGGGGCCTCTTTTTATTCCAAATAAATTTCATAGTTAGTTTTTCTAGTTCCTTAAAGAAGGCTGTGTTGATTTTTATTGGGATTGCATTGAATGTGTAGATCAGTTTTGGTAGGATAGACATCTTAATAATATTCAGTCTTCCTATCCATGAACAGGGAATATTCTTCCATTTATTTAGGTCTTCTTTGATTTCCTTGAACAATCTTGTATAGTTCTCGATGTATAAGTTTTTTACCTCTTTAGTTAAATTTATTCCTAAGTATTTGATTTTTTAATTTACTATTGTGAATGGTATTTGTTTCTTGATTTCCTCCTGATCTTGCTCATTATTGGTGTATAGAAATGCTACTGATTTTTGCGCATTGATCTTATAACCTGCGACTTTGCTAAACTCATTTATGAGTTCTAGGAGCTTTGTTGTAGATCTCTCAGGGTTTTCTATATATAGGATCATGTCATCTGCAAATAATGAAATTTTGACTTCTTCCCTTCCAATTTGAATGCCTTTTATATCTGGTTCTTGTCTCAGTGCTCGAGCCAGTACTTCCAAGACAATGTTAAATAGGAGTGGGGACAATGGGCATCCTTGTCTTGTTCCTGATTTTAGAGGGAAGGATTTCAGGATTTCGCCATTGTAAACAATGTTGGCTTTAGGTTTTTCATATATACTCTTTATCATGTTCAAAAAGTTTCCTTGTATTCCAATCTTTTGGAGTGTTTTTATCAGGAAGGGGTGCTGTATTTTGTCAAATGCCTTTTCTGCATCTATAGATATAATCATGTGGTTTTTTTCTCTCAATCTGTTTATATGGTGTATTACATTGATTGATTTTCTTATGTTGAACCATCCTTGCATACCTGGAATAAATCCCACTTGGTCATGGTGTATAATTCGTTTAATGTGTTGTTGAATACGATTAGCAAGTATTTTGTTAAGTATTTTTGCGTCTAGGTTCATTAGAGAAATTGGTCTGTAATTTTCCTTTCTTGTGGTGTCTTTGTTTGGCTTTGGTACTAGGGTAATGTTGGCATCATAGAAGGAATTAGGCAGTGTTCCTTCTGTTTCGATTTTTTGAAATAGTTTCAACAGGATTGGTGTTAGTTCTTTCCGGAATGTTTTGTAGAATTCACCTGTGAAGCCGTCTGGCCCTGGGCTCTTCTTAGTTGGGAGATTTTTAATGACTGATTCTATCTCTTTGCTTGTGATTGGTTTGTTAAGATCATCAATTTCTTCTTTCGTCAGTATGGGCTGCTTATGTATTTCTAGGAATTTGTCCATTTCCTCTAAATTGTCATTTTTGTTGGAATATAGTTTTTCAAAGTATCCTCTTATGATAGTCTTTATTTCTGTGGGGTCAGTGGTGATATCACCTTTCTCATTTCTTATTTTGTGTATTTGCATCTTTTCTCTTTTTTTCTTTGTTAGTCTCGCTAAAGGTTTGTCAATTTTGTTGATCTTCTCAAAAAACCAGCTCTTGGTCTTGTTTATTTTTCAAGTGCTTTCTTATTTTCTATTTCATTTAGTTCTGCTCTTATCTTTGTTATTTCCTTCCTTCTTCTTCCTGTTGGGTTACTTTGTTGTTGTTTTTCTAATTCCTTCAAATGTGCAGTTAATTCTTCAATTTCTGCTCTTTCTTCTTTTTTGATATATGAATTTATGGCTATAAATTTCCCTCTCAGTACCGCTTTTGCTGCATCCCATAAATTTTGGTATGTTGTGTTATCATTATCATTTGTTTCAAGGTAGTCATTGATTTCTTTTGAGATTTCCTCTTTGACCCACTGTTTTTCTAAGAGTGTGCTGTTTAATTTCCAAATTGTCGTGTGAAGTCTGTGTCTCTGTCCCTTGCAAATTTCCATCTTGACTCCACTGTGGTCAGAGATATTGTTTTGTATGATTTCGATCTTTCTGAATTCATTAAGCCTTTCTTTGTGGCCTAGCATATGGTCAATCTTGGAGAATGTTCCATGTGCGCTTGAGAAAAATGTATATCCTGCTGTGTTTGGGTGTAATGATCTATATATGTCTATTAGATCCAGCTCTTCTAATATACTGTTCAAATGTTTTGTTTCTTTAGTGATTCTCTTTTGAGATGTTCTGTCCAGAGTTGATAGTGGTGTATTAAAATCCCCCACTATAACTGTAGATGCATCTATTCTTTCACTTAGTTTTTCCAGCGTTTGCCTCACATATTTAGAGGCGCCCTTGTTAGGAGCATAAATATTTATGATTGTTTGATCTTCTTGACAGATTGTCCCTTTCACTAAAATATAGTATCCTTCTTTGTCTCTCACAATTGTTTCGCATTTAAAGTCTATTTTGTCTGATATTAATATAGCTACTCCTGCCTTTTTTTGGTTGTTGTTTGCTTGTATGATTGTTTTCCAGCCATTCACTTTCAACCTCCATGAGTCTCTGGGTCTAAGATGTGTCTCTTGTAGGCAGCATATAGATGGGTCATATTTCCTTATCCAGTGTCCCAGTCTGAATCTTTTGATAGGTGAGTTTAATCCGTTGACATTCAGTGTTATTACGTTTAGAGAGTTATTTATGGTAGCCATATTTTGGTTGGATTTGTGTTTGTTATATTTTGTTTGTATTATTTTATTTTCCCCTTCTATTTTTGTCTTTCTTGTTGCTTTTACACTCTCCTCCATCTCTGACTGTCCTGTTTTTTCCTTTCTTCCTGCAGAATTCCCTTAAGAATTTCTTGAAGGGGAGGTTTCTTGTTGATATACTCTTTCAGTTTCTGTTTATCTGTGAATATTTTGAACTCTCCATCATTTTTGAATGCTAGTTTAGCTGGATAGAGTATTCTTGGTTGGAAATTTTTTTCCTTTAGTACCTTGACTATATCATACCACTGCCTTCTTGCCTCCATCGTTTCAGATGAGAAATCAGCACTTAATCTTATGGAGTTTCCCTTGTATGTGATGGTTTTCTTTTCTCTTGCTGCTTTTAGAATTTTTTCTTTGTCTTGAGCATTGGATAATTTGACAAGTATATGTCTTGGGGTGGGCCTGTTGGGGTTTATGACCAGTGGAGTGCGCTGTGCTTCTTGGATATGTACATCTGTCTCTTTCAGTAGATTTGGGAAGTTTTCATTCATTATTTCCTGCAACACTCCTTCTGACCCCTTTCCCTTCTCTTCTCCTTCTGGAATGCCTATAATATGTATGTTTGAGCGTTTTGCGTTATCATTCAGGTCCCTAAGTCCTATCTGGATTTTTTCTACCTTTTTATTGACCACTTCTACTATCTGTTTGATTTCCAATGCACTGTCTTCCACATCACTAATTCTCTGCTCTGCCTCTTCTAGTCTGCTGATATTTGCTGCAAGTGTATTTTTGATTTCTTGAATTGTGGTGTTCATTTCCATCATATCTGTTATTTTTTTGCGCATGTCTGCAATTTCCCCTCCAAGTGTTGTCTTCACGCTGTTAACCTCTTTTATTACTTCATCAAATTTGTCGGTGATAAATGTTCTGAGATCTTTCATTGCTTGTGTGAAGTCCTGCCCCCCTTCCTGATTTTCAGTTTGTTGATTGGATTCAGCCATGTTTTCCTGATTACTGGTTTGGTTTGTAGATTTTTGTTGCTGTCTTGTCAACATTTTTTCTTGACGGGTTTAATCAGTTCCTTAGCTTCTTTGTCTAGTCTTGGAGATTAATTAGCTGTTGTTTTTGCGGAAGTGTTATATCTTCTCTTTGTCACTTTGTTCTTCTTATTCCAATTTCTTATTGCTAGTTAAGCTCACTTTAAAGGAAAGTATTAGTGCTGGGGAAAGTCAATTGTGTAAGGAAGGGAAAAGTGTGAAGTAGTATTGGTGATATATGTTTACAAAGCAACAACATGAGTTCTGGGAGGATGGAGGTTAGATCATGTAAATTGTGTAGAGTTATAGTAGTAGGAAAGTACCTATAATGAGGTAGACGACTGAATATGGGAGGAATGTGGTACGTACTAAGAGGCTATTGTTTTCGTGAGAGAGGGAAAGAGAAAAGAAAGGTAATAGTTTCAGGGATGAATACCAGATGGAAAACTAAACAAAGGTATTAGAAATTAAGAGTTAGACACTTTGTGGATCAAAGAAAGGGAGATGGAATATAGGAGAGATAGCAGATGGTGGAGGATATCAAGTTGTAGGGGAAAGGGGATAGTGTAGATAGGCTAAATCTATTCACAGAGAAATGAGGCAGTGGAGGGTGAGGAAACCCAGCAAATGTGAGGTATTTCCTGTAGGACCTATTGTATTGTTAAGGTAAAATAGTATAAGAAGAATATTGGGGACAAGAAAGAGAGGATTGAAAAAAAAAAAAAAAAGAACAACAAGAACAACAACAACAAAAAAATAAAAAAACAAAACAAAACAAAAAAAAAACCCAAAGAACATAAACCCCGCCGCCAGGCTCGGCTGGGCTCAGCTGGGCTCCAGTCCCCCGCCCACCGCCCGCCGCGGCTCGGCTGGGCTCGGCTGGGCCCAGCTGGGCTCGGCTTTCCCGCCCGCTGCCCGGCGCAGCGCAGCGCGGCTCGGCTCTCCCGCTCGCCGCCTGGCGCGGCGCGGCTGGGCTCGGCCGAACTCAGCCGGGCTCCGCCCCCCCGCCCGCCGCGGCTCAGCCAGGCTCAGCCGGACTCGGCTACCCTGGCCGCCGCCTGCCGGGGCTCCGCGCAGTGCTAGCTGCCTCAGCTCCACCTACCCAAGGAGGGAATCCTCCACACGTAGCTGGGATCTCCGTGTATATTTCACAGATGGATCCTCTCTGTTACCTTCCCTCCAAATCGATGTCCAGACACCTCTGGACCAGGAAAAATCCCGAAACAGCCGGTCCCAAAGAGTCTCCGACGCCTCCCAGCCGATTCCCCCCAGGAGCTAGTAACCGGGAAGTTCACTCAGCCGCCATCTTGCCTCCCCCTCCTGAAAAGTCCCAATTTATATCTTATAGACCAGTCCTTTCCGTTACCTTCCCACCAAATCGATGTCCAGACACTTCCTGCCCTGAAAAAATCCTGAAAAAGCCTGGTCCCGGAGAACCTCCAGCGGTGCCCAGCTGCCTCTTCCCAGGAGAGACGGCAAGGCAAGCTCATTCAGCCACCATCTTGCCGGACCCTTTGATTACTTTAGATTCAACTGAGACTGATTAAATTATGTTAAGATTAGGGCTTTGATTCAACCTTGCCATTAGAGTGTAACTCATTATTGAGTCCCAGCCCCCTTGGGCTGATAAAACAGAGTCATACAGAAGTAGTCACAGAGAAGCGGACACACAGGAGAAGAACACAGAGGAATAGAGACAACTCATTAGATAGGCAGAAGAGAGAACTTGGCTTTGACACTGGGGCCCCAGGGAGAGTTGAGCCATTCATTTGATAGTTACAACTGACCTTGTGAAGAGACCAGAGCAGCTGAGTCTGGAAAGAAATGAGCCCTGGGAAGAGAGATGAGCCTTATCCCAGCCTATAGCTGAGATCAGAAGATGCTGGACCCATGGAGCCTTAAGAGGGAGGAGGAAAGCTAAATCCTCACAGACATGCCCGCCATCTTGCATCAACAGACTTTGGGTGAGAAAGTACCTCTTATGGCCTCTTACAAGGCCTCTTATGGACCTTGTAACTGTAAGGTTCTACCCCAAATAAATACCCTTTTAAAAGTCAACAGATTTTTGGTTCTTTGCATCAGTACCCCTTTGGCTGACTAATACACTGAGTAACAATCTCCAAAGCTCAGCAGCTTAAAAAAACAGAGTTGATTTCTCATTCATGCTGTATTGTTGTGGGAAACTGGCTTACCTATTTGTTGCTTCCTGTTATTGTAGCTGGTGTTGCAATTGCTTCTTGTTATTGTACATGTTACCTTATTGTAGATGTTGCAATTGCTTCCTGTTATTGTAAATGTTGCACTTCCTTCCTGTTATTGTAAATTTTACAGTTGCTTCCTGTTATTGTAGATGGTGCAGTTGCTTCCTGTTATTGTAGATGATGTTGCAGTTCTGATAGCAAACAGATGCTTGTTAGTTTCCAAATAAATAGGATGTGGAAACTAGGGTTGAGGCTTTCAGTTCCAGAAGCTGTGAGGCCCGTGGTCCCATCTTTATCTCCTCTTTTGTCTCTCTCTGTCCTTTATTTCTTTAAGTTATACGCTGCCTTCCCTTCGTGCAGACCTATTGTGAGCTGATCATAGCAACTGGCACCCAAAGTGGGGCTCGAAGGGAAGCTCAGCAACTGGTGCCCAAAGAGGGACCTGACGGGAAGGATTTCCTTAAGTGAAACTAAAGTTGGTGTGACAGCACAGAGCCCCGAGTGATTTGGAAAGCCTTCGAAGACCTTGAGGATTTGCTTGTATTTCCCCAGGAGATGGAGAACATGCTATGTGGGTGCCAGCTTGATGGATAGAGCTGTGCCACGAATGCCAAGAGATGACAAAGTTCCTGTGGAACACAGAACCTCCAGTCATGCAAATGGAGAGACAGACGCTGGAAACTGCACAGTTGGGTCTCATTCTGAAGACTAGAATGGCTTTACGTCAAAGTATCTCAACTACAGAACTTGTTTAAGAATGGCATCATAAAGCAAGTGTGACTTGGGGACAGAAAGAAATTAAGAAGAAAATTGAGAGGAGGAAAACTGGAAAAGAAATGTTGGGTTATAAAAGAAACCTAGAAGAAGAGTTAACAAAAAGAATGTTAGAGGAAAGAAACAGAAAAGGCAGAAGACCGGGCAGCTCGAGAGCATATAAAAAGTCAAATTAAAATCAATGAAGAAATTCTAGGGTAGTAGATTTGGAACTGTTTTTGTGTTTGTCTGTTCCATGTCAGTGTGTGTGTTGTAATTGTTTTAGTATGTGTTAAAAAGAAAAAGAGAAAGAAAAAGAAAAGGGCAGATGCCCAGAGAAAGGCAAGTGCCCAGAGCAGGGCAAATGCCCAGAAAGAAAGAAAGAGAGAAAAAGAAAGGGAAAAAGAAAGAGATAAAAAGAAAGGAAAAATGAGAGAAAAAGAAAGGAAAAGGAAAAAAGGAAGGATAAAATGAAGGATGTTAAAAGTCAAGCGAATATTGAAAAAGGTAAAAAATTTGTGGGAATGCTATCTGAAATGTTATAAGGTATATTTTGCCCTAAAATAAAATGGTTAGTTTTATAAAGTCAGGAAATGGAGATATGCGGGACAGAACTAGTATGCATATAGCAAGTTGTAAAAGTATTGTGGTAGCATTCAGTGAGTTAAGGTGTTTTGTAAAAAGAAAATGAACATGAATGAATACCAAAAGTACAAAAACTGTGTGAAAAGATCAGCAATGGACTTTTGCAGTTCTTCCTCAAGGCTTTTTGCCCTGGCCTGATGGCAATGAATCTGGCTGCATAGAAGAAACCCGTGGTAGTGACCCTACTAAGAAACATCAGAGACAATGGTATTTTAAGGGCCTGGAATAGACAAACAATTGGGACAAGCTGTAAGGTCCCTGCTACTCTATCACATTATTAAATGTTGTTTGGTTGGGTAAGACAAAACTATATTCTCTGCTGTAATTGATAAAGTACAATGTTTTCTGATGTTAATAGAATTTGTAATATTGTTAGAATACTAAAAATCTTTTATCCCTCATTAAGATGTGTTAATTAGGAAAGGTCCTTCATGGGAGTAGGAGGACCTCCAGCAGGCTGCTTTAAAAAATAAAAAAGAGGGAGAAGGTGGATATTGATTTAGCCTGTGAATTGGATGTGGCCCCATGTCCAGTAAAAATGTTAAGAGCACTATACAAACTGGGAAAAATGAGGTCATTTTTGATCGAGTATTGGCCTATATAGCCTTGCTGGTAGGAAATCTTAAGCCCATGAGGAATAAGTCATCTGCTGGTTGGAAGTCTGTATAATCTGCTGTAGTTATGGATTATGAATAAAATGTTGTTCTCTGATTTGACATTGTTACTTAAATGATAAGCACACAACGAGCCCTTCAGGGTATGAGGCAGTAAGAAACCACCTACTCTGCATTCGTTGCTTTATAAAAACAAGAAGGGGGATATGTTGTGGGAAACTGGCTTACCTATTTGTTGCTTCCTGTTATTGTAGCTGGTGTTGCAATTGCTTCCTGTTATTGTAAATGCTACCTTATTGTAGATGTTGCAGTTGCTTCCTGTTATTGTAAATGTTACAGTTGTTTCCTGTTATTGTAAATGTTGCACTTCCTTCCTGTTATTGTAAATGTTACAGTTGCTTCCTGTTATTGTAGATGGTGCAGTTGCTTCCTATTATTGTAAATGTTGTAATTGCTCCCTGTTATTGTAGATGTTGCAGTTACTTCCTGTGTTTTTTTAAAGATTTGTTTATTTATTTATTTCTCTCCCCTACCCCCCCACCCCAGTTGTCTGTTCTCTGTGTCTATTTGCTGTGTCTTCTTTGTCCACTCCTGTTGTTGTAAGTGGCATGGGAATCTGTGTTTCTTTTTGTTGCATCATCTTGTTGTGTCAGCTCTCCCTGTGTGCAGCACCATTCCTGGGCAGGCTGTATTTTCTTTCGTGCTGGGCAGCTCTCCTTACGGGGTGCACTCCTTGCGCGTGGGGCTCCCCTACACGGGGGACAGCCCTGCATGGCAGGGCACACCCCTGCGTGGCAGGGCACTCCTTGTGCGCATCAGCACTGTGCATGGGTCAGCTCCACACGGGTCAAGGAGGCCTGGGGTTTGAACTGTGGACCTCCCATGTGGTAGACGGATGCCCTAACCACTGGGCCAAGTCCGCCACCTACTTCCTGCTATTGTAGACAATGTTGCAGTTCTGATAGCAAACAGCTGCTTGTTAGCTTCCAAATAAATATGATGTGGAAACTAGGGCTGAGGCTCTTGGTTCCAGAAGCTGTGAGTCCCCTGGTCCCATCTTTATCTCCTCTCTTGTGTCTTTTATTTCTTGAAGTCATACACTGCCTTCCCTTTGTGCAGACCTTTTGTGAGCTGATTGCAGCACTGTATGTCGGCAAAGGGTTGGCAAGTGACTCTGCTGAACATTGTCACTCAGGGACCTAAGTTGACAGAGCCCATCTCAACATCCACCTCCTTAAATGTAGTGCCAGAGAGCAGCAGCAAAGCACATCCATATGAGCTCTTAAAAGCCCTTATCCTGAAGTGGCACATGTCCCTTCTGCTCACATATCATTGACAGAAGTGAATCACGTGGCTGGTCCTGACTAAGTTCAACAGGGCAATGATGTTGAATCTTCCGGAAGGGAAAAGCTGAAGAGTTTGCCATGGACCAGACCATGCCAGAAGTTGAAGCCACACGCGGGCTTGGAGGAACAATAAGCAGGAGAAGGGCTGATCAGGTTGGGCCTCAGAAAGACTCTTTGACTGCCAATTGGCCAGTGCATCAGAGAAGGTAAGACAAGTTGGGAAGATTGGGGCAGGGACCCATAGTGGGGAGGCCTAGAAGCTGGAGCACGATCCCTTTGCTTTCTTCCCTCCTCACTTGGCCCTGGACTGGGAATCCTCATTAGAACCTTGTGTGTCCCAGCTCTACCTCTGCCTCCCAATAATAACACTGGTCAAGCACTTTATACCCTGCATCTCATCAAATGCTCACAAGAGCCCTATGTGGCCAGGACCATTCAAATCCCCATTTCAAAAATGAGGAAGCTGAGGTCCACAGAGAGAAAGCCATTTGTGCAGGCCAACATAGCAGGAAGAGGCTTCATTGCAGTTCCTAGGATATGCAAGAAAGAGAAAACAAGCCTAATAGCCTGGAGCTGGCCTGGCACTCTGAAACCAGGCCTTGGTGTTGCTAGGAGCTGGTCTGGATTCACAAGGAGGTTGTGGTGTTCTCTCATCCAACTTCAATAACTTGTGATCAAACACCAATATCAGGCAAGGCCTCTCTGTGATTGTCATGCACCAGGATAAAAACCAGATCACTCAAAATCACATCTAACGCAGACAAAACAGGCACATTGTCCAAGCCACAAAATACTGACATTCTTCTCTCCCAGCTATCAATGACTGCTGCTTCTTTACAATGGCAGCTTTATCTTCACTCTGTTCTTCTCACCTTCTAGATAAGATAGAACTACTCCCTGAGAGAACAAAATGCACAGCAAATCCCCTCTTCCTTGAACCCTTCCCCCAAACCACATAACACAAGCCCAAATTCTCTTTCCTAACACCTTCTTAGAAGACACCCCACCATTCCCTGGGGTCTGTGTCCTCCCTCACCGTGATGAGTCAGTAAACCCAGCTTTGTTCAACCACAGATGTGTTCCTGATGTAGATGGTTGAGGGGGGCGGACATATCAAATCTGTTCCTACCTCAAGTTCTTTGCCTGTGTGTGTACTTGTGCCTCATCTTGTTTCCTCCAGAATCTGCATGGCTCATTTCATGTGGATCTGCTCAAATGGTGCTTCTTCAGAGAGGTCTTTTCTCCCTAATGCCTTTGATTTTTTTTGTTTTTTTTTTTTGTTTTTTTAAAGATTTATTTATTTATTTAATTCCCCTCCCCTCCCCTGGTTGTCTGTTCTCTGTGTCTATTTGCTGCGTCTTGTTTCTTTGTCCGCTTCTGTTGTCGGCTCTCCTTATGGGTGCACTCCTTGCGCATGGGGCTCCCCTACGCGGGGGACACCCCTGCGTGGTGTGGCACTGCTGCGTGGCTCGGCACTCCTTGCGCGCATCAGCACTGCGCATGGGCCAGCTCCACACGGGTCATGGAGGCCCGGGGTTTGAACCGCGGACCTCCCATGTGGTATGCGGACGCCCTAACCACTGGGCCAAGTCCGTTTTCCTCTCCCTAATGCCTTTGAAATTGACTCCATGCCTATCCATCTCTCCCCACTTCCTTTTTTTTTTTTTCCCATCAAAGTGCTTTCCATGACCTGACATTTTTTAGTCATTTATTTGTTGACTGACTTTCTTCTCCCAAGGCAAAGGCAACATTGCTCATTAAATATACCATGTGTTCATACATTTTCCATCTCTTCGGCAGTTGGGGGTTGTGTGATTAATTCTAGTTAATGGCTTGTGAATAAAAGTGACATGGGCCCCTCCCAGGCCAAAACATTTCATTACCGTGATTCTCTGCCCTCTCTTCTGACACAGTGACTAACAATGTTGTATTTTGTGCAACCTCCATCAACCCTGGTCTGTGCAGGGAGTAGAGTTCTCCACCAACCCACACTGAACATGTAGCATGAAGGGAAAAAGTGTTCGGCCACTATGTTTCCAGTATTCTTTTGTTGTACAGCATAACCTAATCTATCCTGACTAAAACATCCCCACTAGAATATTAGCTTTGAGAGGGCAGGAAATTGGCCTGGGTCTTAGAATCTGGTAAAAGGTGGGTGCACAATAAATATTTGTGGAGAAAATGAAGGTGCCAGACAGAGAGATTAAGATGCTGAGACCAAATACCTCTAATACTGGTGGGTCAAGGGATTAAAGTGAGCCCAGAGCCCGGAACTGAAACCACTGGACCACATTCCCACCACCTTAACCACTGTCATATCCTAAATGCAGATGGGGCCAAAAATGAGTCAAGAGTCTCTGAAAACTTAGTTGGTGATGGAGAATTCCAGTGTCCCTGTTTTATAGATGAGGCACCTGAGATTTAGCAATTTGCAGCCACTTGCTCAAAATCACATAGTTCACGAAGTGCCTGGCAAAATCCTGGTAGGGTTGACATTTCCCATCAGTGGGTGCTGTGGGAGACATGGTGGGTTACACCAAATAAGTGCTCTCTTCTACATCTCTCCTACATGCAAAACCCTGATCTTCTTGGGGTCTTCAAAGTCTTCTGTGGTCTGAGGAGATTACCTTTCCCCAGTTCTAGAGAACGAATTCTAATTTTTGTGAGTGTGTGTGTGTGTTGGGGGGCTAAGGCTAATATCATGGGTTGAGGTGGGTTTCTTTTTTTTTCCTGCAGACTATGGCACATTATATATATTTTCCCCCTCTCCTTCCCCCACTCCCTGCTGTTTTTGCTGTCTGTGTCCATTCACTGTGTGAGCTTCTGTATCTATTTCTCTTTTTGTCCTCTCTTCTCATTTTCTCTCTTCCAGGATTCACTGGGATTCGATCCTGGGGGCCTCTGATGTGGAGAGAGGTTCCCTGTCACCTGCATCACCTCAATTCCTGGTTTCTGTTAGCCTTCACCTTGACTTCATCTCTTTTTTGTTGTGTCATCATCTTACTGCATGACTCACTTGCGTGGGCACTTGGCTTGCTCCGTGGACACTGGCTCACCATGTGGGCACTCGTGTGGGCACTCAGCTCGCCACTCAGGCACTCAGCTCGCTGTGCAGGCACTTGCACAGGCACTTGACTCACTGTGCTGGCACTCAGCTCGCTGCATAGCATTGACACGGGCACTCGGTTCACCGCATGGGCACTTGGCTTGCCACGTGGGCACTCACACGGGCACTTGGCTCTCTGTGCAGGCATTCTTTCTCTTTTTCCTTTTTACCAGGAGACCCCACAGATCAAACCTGGATCCTCCCATATGGTAGGCAGAAGCCTTATCACTTGAACCATATCCACTTCCCTTTATATATATTTTTAAGTAGTTTTATTGAGATATATTCACATACTATACAATCCATCTGAAGTGAATAATCAATGGCTTTTAATATAATCACAGTGTTGTGTATTCATCATGATAAAAGATTTTAGAACAATGTCATTACTCCAAAAAGAAAAACTCCACACACCTTAGCAGTTACCTCTCAGTTCCTCTATTTTTTCCCAGTCTTACATAACTGCCAATCTAATTTCACCTTTATAAATTGATTTATATTTACATTATATATAAATGGAATCATAATATGTAGTGTTTTGTGTCTCATTTCTTTCAATTAGCATAATGTGGATTTTTGTCTGATACTAACATAACATTAACATACATTTGTATAGTTTCAAAGAAAAGCAATCATATATGTAATATTACCCATATTCATATTTCACATGAGATTTTTCTATGTTAAACAGTCCCATGTTACATTTTTTAGCTTTCCTTTTAGTAATATACAGGACTTTAGACTTTCCCTTTCAACCTATCATACCCATATAATTGCACTGCTAGTTACAAACATGTTGTGCTTTCACCTTGTCTATTGATTTCCAAAGATTAACACACATCCTTTTTTACCAGTTCTGTACAAGTTAACCCTCAGATTTCCATTCTCTCACCTCTTTCTATTTTCAGGTGACCCATACTCAAGTTATTAATTCCATGAGATTATACAATATATTTAGTTCATACTAGCACAATCATGTACTATCTGTCCTTTTGTGCCTGACTTGCTGTACTCAACATAATGTCCTCTAGGTTTATCCATGTTGTCATATGCTTCACGACTTCATTTCTTCTTACAGTTGCATAATATTCCATCATGTATGTACACCACAGATTGTTTATCCATTCACCAGTCGATGGACACCTGGGTTGTTTACATCTTTTGGCAATCATGAATAATGCTGTTATGAACATCACTGTGCACATGTCTGTTCGTGTCACTGCTCTCAGTAATTCTAGATATATATTCAGTAGTGGTACTGCTGGGTCACATGGCAAATCTATATTCAGCTTCTTTAGGAACTGCCAAACAGTCTTCCACAGTGACTGTACCATTGTACATTGCCACAAACAGTGAGTAAGTGTTCCTATGTCTCCACATTCTCTCCAAAACTTGTAGTTTTCTGTCTTTTTAATAGTGGCCATTCTAATAGGTGGGAAATGATATCTCATTGTAGCTTTGATTAGCTTTTCCCTAATCACTAGTGATGTTCAACAATTTTTCATGTGTCTTCATGGCTGTTTGTAATTCTTCTTTGGAAAAATGTCTATTCAGATTGTTTGCCTATTTTTAAATTAGGTTATTTGTCTTTTTATTTTTGAGTTGTAGGATCTCTTTATATATCATGGATATTAAACCCTTATCAGATATGTGATTGCCAAATATTTGCTCCCATTGAGTCAGCTACCTTTTCACCCTTTTGACAAAGTCCTTTGAGGTGCAAAAGTATTTAATTTTGAGGAGGTCCCATTTATCTATTTTTTCCTTTGTTGGGCGAGTTTGTGAAGATCCAAAAAACCACCACTGACCATATGTTCTTAAAGATGTTTCCCTCCATTTCTTCTAGTAGTTTTATGGTCCTGGCTTTTCTATTTATGTCTTTGATCCATCTTAAGTTGATTCTTGTATAGGGAGTGAGAGAGGAGTTCTCTTTCATTCTTTGGTTATGAATATCCAGTTCTCCCAGCAGTATTTGTTGAAGAGAGAATTTTGTCCCACTAACATGGACTTGGTAAGTTTGTAAAAAACCAGTTGGCCCTAGAGATGAGGGTTTATTTCTGGACACTCAGTTCTATTCTACTGATTGATGTGTCTATCTTTATGCCAATACCATGCTGTTTTGATCACTGTAGCTTTGTAATATGTTTCAAGGTCAGGCAGTGAAAATCCTCCTATGTTGCTCTTCTTTTTTAGAATGCTTTTGGCTATTAGGATGCACTTTCCCTTCCAAATAAATTTGGTAATTACCTATCTTATTTCGGTAAAGTAGGTTGTTGGAATTTTGATTGATATTGTGTTGAATCTATAAATGAGTTTGGGTAGGATTGACATCATGGTATTTAGTCTTTCAATCTATGAACATGGAATGTCTTTCTAATTGTTTAGGTCTTCTTTGATTTCTTCTACCACTGATTTGGGGAAGCAGATGTGGCTCAATTGATAGAGCATCTGCCTACCATATAGAAGGTCTAGGGTTTGAACCCAGGGCCTCCTGGCTTGTGTAGAGAGCTGGCCCACATGCAGTGCTGCTGTGCACAAGGAGTGTCATGCCACACAGGGGTGCTCCTGCATAGGGGAGCCCCATGCACAAGGATAGTACCCACAAGGAGAGCTGCCTCGTGCGAAAAAAATGCAGCACACCCAGGAGTGGTGCTGCACACATGGAGAGCTGATGCAGCAAGATGACAAAACAAAAAGAGACAGATTCCCAGTGCCGCCGAGAATGCAAGTGGACACAGAAGAACACACAGTGAATGAACACAGAGAACAGACAATTGTGTGTGGGGGGAAGGGAATAAACAAAAATAAATCTTTAAAAAAAACAAAAACAAAAATATTGATTTGTAGTTTTTGAATATAGATCTTATATTTCTTTGGTTAAATTGATTCCTAGGTATTTGAATTTTTTTTGTTGTTGTTGCTATTGTAAATGGAATTTTCCAACTGATTTCCTCCTTGGATTGTTCAGTATTAGTTTACAGAAACATTACTGGGTTTTACATGTTGATCTTGCATCCTGCCACGTTGCTGAACTCGTTTATTAGCTCAAGTAGCTTTGTCATAGACATTTCAAAATTTTCTAAATATAGGATCATGTCATCCACAAATAGAGTTTTACTTCTTTTCCAATTTAGATGCCTTTTTTTCCCTTAACTAATTGCTCTAGCTAGAACTTTTAGCACAATTTTGAATAACAGTGGTGACAGTGGGCATCCTTGTCTTGTTCCTGATCTTGGAGGGAAAGCTTTTGACCTTTCCCAATTGAGTGCAATGTTGCTTGTGGTTTTTTCATTTATGCACTTTATCATATGGAGGAATATTCCTTCTATTCCTATCTTTTGAAGTATTTTTTTTTAATCAAGAAAGGATGCTGGATTTTGTCAAATGCCTTTTCTGCATTGATCGAGATGATGTACTTTTCCCCTACCAATTTGTTAATGCAGTGTATTACTTTAATTGATTTTCTTATGTTGAACCAACCCTGCATACCAGGAAAAAATACCAATTGGTTGTGGTATATAATTCTTTTGATATGCTGTCAATTTTTCGTTGAGAATTTTTGCATCTATGTTCATTAGAGAGATTGGCCTGTAATTTTCTTTTCTTATAGTATCTTTATCTGGCTTTGGTATTAGGGTGATGTTGACTTCATAAAATGTGTTGGGTAATTTTCCCTCCTCTTCAATTTTTTGGAAGAGTTTATGCAGAATTGGTATTATTTTTCTTGAAACACTTGGTAGAATTCACCTGTGAAGCCATCTGGTCCTGTGCTCTTCTTTCTTAGGAGATTTTGATGGCAGATCCAATATCTCTAAATGTGATTGGTTTTTTGAGTTCTTGTATTTCTTGTAGCATCAGTGTAGGTTGTGCTTTTCTAGAAATGTATCTATTTCATCTAAGTTGTCTAGTTTGTTGGCATACAGTTTCTCATAATATCCCTCTTGTGATCCTTTTTATTTCTGTAGAGTCAGTCATAATCCCCCCCACCCCTTTCATTTCTGATTGTATTTATTTGCATCTTCTCTCTTTTTCTTTGTTAGTCTAGCTAAGGTTTGTCAATTTTATTGATCTTCTTGAAGAACAAGCTTTTTGTTTTGTTGATTTTCTCTATTGTTTTTTTTCCCCTTTCTTAATTTAATTTATTTCTTCACTATCTTTAGTATTTCTTTCCTTCTGGTTGCTTTGGGAATGGTTTGCTGTTCTTTTTTCTAGTTTCTCCAGCTGTTCAGTTAGATCTTTGATTTTAGTTCTTTCTTTTCTTTTAATATAGGAGTTAGGGCTATAAATTTCCTTCCCAGCACTGCCTTCACTGTAACCCGTAAGTTTTGACAAGTTATGTTTTCATTTTCATTTGTCTCAATATATTTACTGATCACTTACAATTTCTTCGTTGACCCCCTGATTCTTTAGGAGTGTGTTGTTCAGCCTTCACACATATGTGAATTTCCCCCTTCCCATCTCTTGTTGATTTCCAGTTTCATTCCATTATGGCCTGAGGAGGTGCTTTCTATAATTTCAATCTTTTTATGTTTATTGAGACCTGCCTTGTGACCTAAAATGTGGTCTATCCTGGAAGAGGATCCATGAGCACTTGAGAATAATGTATAACCTGCTGATTTGGGATCCCATGTTCTGTATGTGTCTGTTACGTCTAGCTTGTTTATCATATTGTTCAAGTTCTCTGTTCCCTTGTTGATCATCTGTCTAGTTGTTCTAGCTAATGATGTGAGAAGCGTGCTGAAATCTCCAACTATTATTGTTTAGATGCCTATTTCTCCCTTCAGTTTTGCTAGAGTGTGCCTCATGTATTTTTGGGCACCTTAGTTAGGTGCATAGATATTAGGACTGTTATTTCTTCCTGGCGGATTGTCCCTTTTATTAATATAGAATGACTTTCTGTATCTCTTGTAAGTTTTTATTTTATTTTTTGCATTGGAAGTTTGTGTTGTCCATTATTACTATAGCTACCCCTGCTCTTTTTTGGTTACTGTTTACGTGGATTATCTTTTTCTAATCTTTCACTTTCAGCTGATTTGTATCCCTGGGTCTAAGGTGAGTCTCTTGTAGGCAGCATATGGATGGCTCACATTTTCTTAATCCATTTTTGTCAGCCTGTATCTTTTAAAAAATTTATCAAAGTATATCATTCATACATAAACACGCATAAACAACAAGTGTATAGTAACAGTTGTGAACACAAAACAAACTTAAATAGCATCATACAGGGCTCTCACACCTCACCCTACCACCAACACCTTGCATTGTTGTGGAACATCTTTAACTAAGGATTAAAGAGCATCCTCAAAATATTACTACTAACCAAAGTATCTTACATTTGGTATATTTTCTCCCACCCCAACACACCACCATTATTATTATTTTTATATCATTTATGTATGGACATATATAAACAATAAGTGTAGAGTAAAAGTTGTGAACCTATAAAACAAACATGCACAACATCACACAGTGGTCCCACACGTCAACCTACCACCAGCACCTTGCATTGTTGTGAGATATTTGTTACAAATTATGAAAGTATATCATCAAAATCTTACTACCAACTATAATCCCCATTTCACATTTGGTATATTTTACCCCAACCCACCCTATCATTATCTTTCTTTTTCTTTTAATTATATTTTTTAATGACAGAAGTCATTATATTTTTAATGACAAGTTGTAAACTTACAAAACAATCATACACATGTGTGGAACACTTTTTCCATATTCTCCATTTTCAACACAGTATATCTTTGGCATAGATTCATGAATATTACATTAATACTGTTAACCACAGTCCATGGGTCACTCCAGTTGTATTTTTCCCATGCTTCTGTACATTCCCACCATACTGCAGTAGTGATGTACATCTGCTCTAGCTAACAAAGGACACTCTTGCATGTGTACCATCAACCACAATTCTCATCAATCTCTGGGCTTACTGTGTTATTCAGTCCCTAGATTATTCTCTAGCTTTCTTTCAATTGGCATTTACATCCTTAGACTACCCTTTTCAGCCACATTCCCATTTATAAACCAGTTGTTACTCACTATAATGTGTTACCATCAACTCTATACATTTCCATATATTTTTTTAAAGATTTATCTATTTATTTATTTCTCTCCCCTCCCCCCCCCCGCCCCGGTTGTCTGTTCTCTGTGTCTATTTGCTGTGTCTTGTTCTTTGTCTGCTTCTGTTGTTGTCAGCAGCATGGGAATCTGTGTTTCTTTTTGTTGCATCATACTGTTTTGTCAGCTCTCCGTGTGGGTAGCTCCATTCTTAGGCAGGCTGCACTTTCTTTCACACTGGGCAGCTCTCCTTATGGGGTGCACTCCTTGTGCGTGGGGCTCCCCTACACGGGGAACACCCCTGCATGGCACAGGACTCCTTGCATGCATCAGCACTGTGCATGGGCCAGCTCCACACGGGTCAAGGAGGCCTGGGGTTTGAACTGTGGACCTCCCATGTGGTAGACGGACACCCTAACGACTGGGCCAAGTCCGCTTTCCTCCATATTTTTACAGTAAAGTTGACATCAGTAGTCCATCTCAGTCCTTCTCTTATCTCCTTTAAGGATCTACCACCTACCACCAAGTCTTGACATTTTCCTACATTTTCGTCTAGAAGCTTTATGGTTCTTGCTTTTATATATATAAATTTTTAAAGATTTATTTTTATTTATTTCTCTCCCCTCGCCCCCTGTTGTCTGCTCTCTGTGTCCATTCACTATGTGTTCTTCTGTGTCTCTTTTTGTTGTGTCACTTGTTGTATTAGCTCTCCGTGTATGCGGCGCCACTCCTGGGCAGGCTGTGCTTTTCTTGCATGGGGGCAGCTCTCCTTGCAGGGTGCACTCCTTGTGCGTGGGGGTCCCCGCCACGGGAGATACCCCTGCGTGGCATGGCACTTGTTGTGCACATCACCACTGCACATGGGCCAGGTCACTATTTCATTATTTCTTCATATATTCCTTCTGCCCCCTTTCCCTTCTCTTTTCCTTCTGGGACACTCATGACATGTATGTTTGCATGTCTCTTGCTGTCATTTAGTTCCCTGAGATCTTGTTCAATTTTTTCCATTCTTTTCCTCATTTGTTGTTTTGTATGTTCCCTTTTAGAGGCCATTTCTTAAAGCTCACCGATCCTTTCTTCTGCCTCCTCAAATCTGCTATTTTATGATTCCGGTGTATTTTTAATTTCATTTACTGCTCCTTTCATTCCCATAAGATCTGCTATTTTTCTATGTATGCTTTCAAATTCTTCTTTGTGCTCATCTGATGTCTTCTTAATATGCTTAATCTGGTTAGCCATCTCATTGAATTTATTAAGGAGATTTGTTTGAACAACTATGATGAGTTGCCTCAACTCCTTTATGTCATCTCTAGGCTTATCTTGTTCCTATAACTGCACCATATCTTCCTGTTTCTTGGTATGGATTGTAATTTTGTGTTGATGTCTTGGCATCTGGCTTACTAGATTTATTTATTCTGGGTGTAGTTTCTCTCTTTAGTTTAGAGCTTTCTTGCCCTTTCTCCCTTGCTGGTTGTGTAGCAGAAGCAGAAGATGTAGGTGGTGCTGTAAGCTGTGGAGCCTCAAGCTGCCCTCGTCCCAGGGACTGACGAAGCTTCTCCCAACTTTCTCCTTTGCCGGGTGTAGGGACAGAGCCACAGCCATGTACAATAATTCAAGTTTTGCAGGCTTTGACTGTAGTTGCCCAGAGAGAGTGATGAAACTTCATGCCCCTTTCTCCCCTGCCTGGGGTGGGGATGGAGCTGAAGGTGTGGGCAGCAATCTATGCTGTCTGGGTCCAAAATGACCACAGTTGCCCTGGTAGACTTCCAACTATTCTGTCTCTGCCAGCCAAATGTACCTGAAGTTACCTGGAGAGGCAGGTGCCAGGTTCACCAGCTTCTTCCCTACTAGAGGTGGGGCTGAAGCCAAGCTAGGGCTACTGTTCAATCTGGATGAAAGAAGCCTGTCTTTACTGTCACTATGATTTTCAGTCAGCCTCACTTCCCCTTAAGCCAGGGGCAGAGTAAATATGGCAGCTACGTGCCTCTTTCCAACTTGGACGGTTCAAATTTTAGCTCTTCTTAGGAAGAATATACTAATCAGTAACTGAAGTCGGTGTCCAACTGTCTCTTCCTCCCCCATTTTCTGGAAGTGGAGCTTCTCATTACAGCTTTGGAATAGCTCCCAAAGTGGCTTGTGCCACCAGTGGAAGATGGGCACTGGTCTCCATGGAGTGGAGTGCTCTACTTACAAATCTTCTCTGAAGATTCTTCCTTCCATTCTTTCAGGCATGTTTCAGGATGCTCTTATGGTCTCCTAGAGCCCCCAAACAAGTGCTTTAGATAACTCTGGGTTGTTACTAACTGCTCTGTAGCAGGAGCTGACTCTAGGAACTTCTTACGCTGTTGCCATCTTGCTGGTTGTCCCTATATCTTTTGATTGGGGAGTTTAATCCATACACATTCAATGATATTATTGTGAATGCATTATTTACTTCCACCATTTTATTCTTTGGTTTTCATTTGTCATATCTTATTTTTGTCTGTATTTTCACTCTTTTGATTATCCTTTCTGTTATCTTTGCCTTCTACACTCCCCCCACCTTCCCCCAAGCCTCTCTCTACTGTTTTTTCTTTGGGGCTATAAAGATCCCTTGAATTGTTTCCTGCAAAGTGGGACTTCTTTTTTTTCAAACTCTCTTAGTTTCTGTTTATTTGTGAATATTTTAAACTCACCTTCATATATATATATGTATGTATATATATTTTTTACTTTTTCATGAAGGTATGTTTTTGTTAAATTGTCCTCCAATTGAATTATGGGCACTAAACAGGCAACTCTAGGCCTTACATTGGTTCTTAGCTGTTTGTTTTTACTAGCCTATGAAATCTAAGTCAGTATACTTCACTTATCCACTGACTCCCTGAGCCCCTGCTCATTTCGTTCCATTCTTTTCTCTCCCTGCTCTTCTCTTTCTTCAATTTCAACTGTTCTGTCTTCTGTATTGTTTATTCTTTCTTCTATCATTTTGAATCTACTGTTGTATGCTTCTAATGTGTTTTTTATCTTACCTATCATGCCTTTCATTCCCTTGAGCTCTATTATTTTTCTCTTCAGGTTTTCAAATTCTTCTTTGTGCTCACTCAGCATCTTCTTGATGTCCTTTATCTCTTTATCCATATTGTCTTTTTTGTTAGGGTTTTCTAGGGAAACAAAATCAACAAGAGATATCTGTCAATAGTAAGAGATTTTATCAGAGTCTCTCATGTGACCAAGGGGATGCACAAGTCCAGGTTCTGCAGGCAGGCTGCAAGCAGGTGCTCCAATGAAAGATCCAGTGAAGGTCCTTGATGAGTCCTGGGAGACATTGGTTGTCCAAAGATGAGCGGAAAATTCTCACTCAAGGCTAGAATCACTTCCCTTTTTAAGGGATTCAACTGATTGGATAAAGTGTCACTCATTGCTCATGGCAGTCTCCCTGATATAATTGTAATCAGCTATCCATGATTTACCACTGCAGTAAAGTCAATGGTGACTAAAGTCCATAAATGCCCATGTATTACTTGCTTGACCAAACAACTGGGCAAAATTACCTGGCTGAGTTGACACAGTAACCTAACTATCACATTGTCTTTCAACTCATTAATTTGATTTTGGAAATTTGTATGAATCTTGTTGATCAGTTGTTTCAAATCCTGTGTCTCTTTTTGAGCTTTGATGTATTCCTTTGCTTGGACCATTTCTTCCAATATCTTAGTATGGCTTGCAATTTTTTGCTGGTGTCTAGGCATCTGCTTATGATGGTGAGTTTCCTCTGATGCTCAATTTCTCTCTCTTTTGTAGGGATTTAGTATAGGCTGCATGTTACTGCTCTTCTTTGATTCTTGGTTTAATCTGTTCTGGGTCTTTAGGATTGTTCCTGTCAGTTGCTCAAATCTAGGCCCTGGACCCAGTATGGCTTATAGACCTGCTTCCTAGGGACTTGAGCAGGGAGGCTGTAAAGGCTAGAAGAAAGCCTCTCTTAATTACTTACTTCTAATTTCCTCACATGCACATCTTTGGTTGACCAGCAGATGGTGCCCTTTGCCAGGCCTCTCAGTTTGAAGCCTGGTTGGACTGTGTTTGCTGCAACACAGACTGGATCAATGTGACAGAGGATCCAGCCTGGAGGCTAAGAGCCTTGGAATTCAAACTTTCTCAGGGCTGTTTGCCAAGCTTTGCTGGCAGCCCACTCTCTTTGCCTGGGTAGGAAATAATTCCACTCCCCTCTGCATTCACAACAACCAGTCCCAGTCGATAGGGAGGGAAGGTTGAATCCGTTTAGTCCCAGGCTGGCTCCAAGGCAAACAGTGGTGCAGCCCCTCCCAGCCTGGAAGGACACACAGCAGACCACATCTGTGGGGCAAAACCTGAAACAGCCTTAGGCTGTGTCCCTCTGTCCCCTGATTCCTGGGGAAGTGGGTCCCTGTCACCTGCTTTCTCTGTAGCTACCGGTTTGAGGCCTGAGAATTCAAAATAGTCTACAGGGTGGGGAAGCATGCTGGCAGCTCAGCTTTAACTCATAGTTTTGCCATTGATATTCTTTTCCTTTTCCTTTCTCTCTTCAGGGCAGTGCCTAGCCTTCCCCTGGTGACCTAAACCCTGGAACATTTTTCCCTCAGGCCATTTCTATCTGTTCTCCAGCTATTTTTCTGGGAGAAAAGAGAGTCCGTGTCTTTCCAGTCTGCCATCTTCCTGGAAGTGAACAAATTCTAATTGGTTTAAGCTAATCATGGAAATTTCATTCACTTTCAGGGATTGGTTTGGATCAGGGCATGGAACCCAATCCTGGCAAATGGGACTTTAGGGTAAATCTGATGGGGGGATTTTGGAAATTGTTTGACCTGTCTAATATAAAGGAATAACCAAAGAAATACTCCTTGTAATGGACATTAGGTGAGGTAGTAACTACTGCCATTTGCCCGATATTTCCTGGACATAGTAAAATTCAATTTTCTTTGCTGGGTTGGTGGTGCCATGTATCTTATTCTGGCTAATGGTTTGTGAGCAAGTGACATGTGTCATTTGGGACTAGAACATTTAACTACACACAGGAAGCCCTACAGAGTTTTCCCTTTATCTACCTGGGCATGAGACTTGAAATGTTTCAGATGACAGGTGCTCCATCAGTCTGGGTCCCTGAGTGATTCCAATGCCAACCCTCAGTGGACATGGAGCATGAGTGAGAAGTAAACCTTTGTTATCTTAAGTCATTGAGATGTGGGGAGGAGTTTATTATAGTACATATCATAGCCTATCTTGATGGATATGAAAATTAGTATCAGGAGTGGGGAGTGCTGTAATAAAAAACAAAAACATATGGCATTTGTTTAGACATAGGGCACTGGGAACAAGGAAGCTTATCAGAAGCCAGAAAGATGGAGACAGAGATACTTTGGAAAGCAGATAATATACTTGAATTTAGAGATATAGGGGAAGAATTTGGAATCCAGGACATTAGGAGTGGCCCAAGTTGGCTGAAAATTAAGAAGGCCTTTGAGAGACAGAGGCTAATTAAAACTTAGCTTTTGGCAAGGTAAAATCAAGGGTATAGCACTGATTAAATCTTTATTAACTATTGTTAAAAGCTCTGAATGAATTTAGATCCTCTTCCAAGTGGACAAAATGTGCTGTGAAAGAGAGAAGAGGGACATGGCTCTCCAAGGATGCCTGATAAACTTTAAACTTTAAGCTACCTGATATTGGAAGGGGGCGGGGAGAGAGATCTTGAACAGGACAGTGGCTGTGGTTTTTGGAACATGTTGTTAATTGGAGGCTTATAAAAATTAAAGAAGAGTGCCGTGTCTCCCCCCTGGATTTTAGAAATTGTACAGACCAGTGATTACTGTGTCTTCCCTCTTCCCCTTTCCTAAGGGTATGAAGCCATTTGTCCCCTACTACCATTGTATATTGGATATGTAAAGGGCAAGTAATTTAATTCACTTGATCTGACTTAGGTTCACTCAGTTTACTTCCTGCCCAGCTCCTATGGACATTTGAGTCTGTGACACTTTACACCAAGCTATCTGACAGCATGGACTGAAGTGAAGTTCAGTGGACCAAGGTTCCTTCCACTGCCAGGACCGAGACCTGGGTTCCGCGAGTGACTTCACAATACCCGCGATGGTTCCTAGCTTCCTGTTGCAGCTCCGGTCTGCTATGTTGGCTACCCTGTTGCTGCTTAGCATTTCTTTCCCCATTCTGGGGGCACAGATATTAATCAACTGTACCCATAAGAGTCTCTGCCAGCGGGCCCTACTCTCAGGCAATGATATTGTTCTGCAGTGTGACCATCCCAGGGCCCTCTGGTATTTCTCTTCCATCCTGGGGGAGGTGGCCTTCCCCCTCTCCTCAATGTCTAACATAAAGGAATTGCCTGGGGGCAGCCTCCAGCTGACCAACCCCCAGCCCTCCCAGACAGGCCTCTACCGCTGCCAGGACAGCAGCGGTGCCCTCCTGGTGCAGTTCAAGATTGACTTCCAGGACGCCACCACCCTACACATCACGCACAAAGGCCTGGGCCAGGAGCCCCTGGAGAACGAGACACTGAACCCGGGCAGTGGGCAGCTCATCTTCACCCGCTGGGAGCCCTGGCAGGACTGTAACCGCTGCGGGGCACCGGGTGAGCGCAAACGCCTGGGCTACTGCTACATCGAGGAGCCCCCGGAGGAACCCAGGCCCTGCTGGCTCCACCTGAGAGAGGTGGAGGCGCGGTCCAGCCGCATGCGTCCCGAGCTGCAGGTGGAAGCCTGCTTTGTGCTCTGTGACCAAGTCAAGGAAACCAACCAGCCATTCTTCATCTTTGACCTTCACCAGCTGGGCCAACCGACCAACATGTGGCTCACCTGCCCCTTGGCCTCCATCTACAGGTGACAGGACCAGGCCATCAGCCCTGCCTTTGGCCCTCCCCCAAGCTTTATGTCCTTTGCCCATGTCAGTTGGAGGTTAACTTCCCTCTCCCCCACCCCGCCGGTGGGCTCTGTCTCCAGCCCATGAGACGTCATGGTTAGCCTGGGCAGAAAGCAATCCCTTCTCTGGCTTATCCAGGTGTTCATTCAGCAAGAAAACCCTGGTGTCCACTCTGAGCCTGCCCTGGGCAGGGGATGTTGGGGACATAGTGGTGGCCATCAGAGACCCAGTCTCTGCCCTCACAGGCTTTTGATATTCATGGGGAGACCCAATGGAAAACGTAGAGCCCAAGCCTCCCTGGCCTGTGCTCATGCCAGCATAGACCCCAGGTGGTTTCTGCATCCTGACTGGCCTCGGACTGATATAGTTGGTCTATCCTTCCTTGCACCAATGCCACAGTCTAAATTATTATACTTTTAAAATGTCGTGATACCTGATAGCATCAGTCTTCCAAATTTGTTCTTCAAGATTGTCTATTCTTTTACTTTATTTATTTATTTTACTTGAGAAGTTGTCAGTTAACAAATAATCATGCCTACCATACAGGATTCTCATACATCTCACCATCACCAACACCTTACATTGTTATCACACATTTCTTACAAGTGATGAAAGAACATCTCCATAGTATTACCGCTGTCTGCACTCCATAGCTTATATTTGGTGTATTTTCCCCACAAACCATCCTATGGGATTGTCTATTCTTGGTCCTTTGCATTTGCACAAAAATTTTGGAATCAGCTTATAATTTTCACCATGAAAAATCGTTTTTTTAAAAATTGGGACTTCATTGAATCTAAAGGAAATTTGGGGAGATTCAGTATATCACAATATTTAGTCTTCTAATTCATGCACATGTTAAACACTTCCATTATTTAGGCATTCTTTAATTCCTCTCAGCAATGTTCAATTATTAATGTAGAGGTGTGGCACATTCTTTTGGTATTTAAAACTTTTAAAAAACTTCTGGTAAAATATACAAGAAAAAAATAATTTAACCACTTTTAAGTAAACAATTCTGTCACATTAAGTACATCGACAATATTGTATAGCTTTCACCACTATTTCCAGAACATTTTCATCATCCCAAATGGAAAGTCATACCCTTTAAGTAATAACTCCCCCTTTCACCCTACCCTTACTCCTGATAACTATTCTGCTATCTCTATGAATTTTCTTATTCTAAGTATTTCATATGAGAGAAATCATACAATATTTGTTATTTTGTGTCTAATTTATTTCATTCAACATACTGTCATCAAGATTCATCCATGTTATAGCATGTACTAGAAGTTCATTTCTTTTTACAGCTGAATTATATTCCATTGTATGGATAGACCACATTTTGTTTATCCATTTATCTATCGGTGGACACTTGGATTGCCTCCACATTTTGGCTGTTGTGAATAGTGCTGTAATGAACATTGGTGTACAAATATCTTTTCAAATCCCTGCTGTAAACTCTTTTGGATAGATACTAAGAAGTGGAATTACTGGATTATATGGTAATTCTATACTTAACTTTTGGAGGAACAACTAAACTTTTTCACAGCAGCTGCACCATTTTCCATTCCCACCGACAACGTGTGAAGATTCTAATTTCTCCACATCCTCGCCAATCTTGTTTTTTTCCACCTTTTAAAATAATAGCCATCCTAATGAGTAGTATCTCATTGTCATTTTGATTTGCATTTTCCTAATGACTAATGATATTGAGCATTTTTTCACATGCTTATTCGCCATTTGCATATCTTCTTTTTTCTAATTAGAGATGTTCTGGGTTTACAAAACAATCATGTATAAAATACAGGATTCCCATATACCTCCCTATTATCAACACCTTGCATTGGTGTCGTACATTTGTTACAACTGATGAAAGCACTTTTTGTAATTGTAATTCTAATATTAATTATAGCCCATAGCTTAATTTAGGGTTCACTTAACTTAGGGTATATGGTAGTTCTGTATTTAGTTTTCTGAGGAACTGCCAAACTGCCTTCCACAGTGGCTACACTTTACATTGCTAAAAGCAAGGAATGAGGGTTCCTATTTCTTCAACACTTGTAATTTTCCATTTTATTTAAACAGTAACCATTCTAATGGGTGTGAAATGATACCTCATTGTAGTTTTGATTTTCATTTCCCTCATGGCTAATGATGTTAAGGACCTTTCCATGTGCTTTTTGGCCATTTATATATCTTCTTTGGAGAAATATCTATACAGGTCCTTTGGCCATTTTAAAATTTGGTTGTTAGTCTTTTTGCTGTTGAGTTATAGATTCATTATATATTCTGGATATTAAACCCTTAGCAGATCTATGGTTTCCAAATATTTTCACCCTTTCTCCAGGTTGTTTCACTATCTTGAAAATGTTCTTTGATGTACAGAAGTTTTTAATTTTGATGAAATCCAGTTTATCTATTTTTTCTTTTGTTGCCTATACTTTTGGTGTAAAAATCTAAGAATTCTTTTCCTAACCCAAGGTCTTGAAGGTGTTTTCTTATGTGGTTGGGTTTTTTTTTTTTTTTGGTAAGAGTTTTATATTTAGGTTGTTGATCCATTTTGAATTAATGTTTTGTATATGGTGAGAGGTAGAGGGCTAAATTCATTGTTTTGCATGTGGATTTCCTGTTGTCCCAGCACCATTTATTGATGAGACCATTCTATCCTCCTTGAAGGGACTGGGTGCCCTTGTTGAAAATCAATTGGCCATGGATGTGTGGGTTGATTCTGAACTCTCAATTCTATTCCATTAGTCTATATGTTGCATACTTTTCATTATATTTATTCCCAGTTATTTGTTGTTTTTCATGCTATCATAAATTGTCTTTTGTATTTTTATTTTTTAGGAAGTAATAGGAATTGAACCAAGGACCTTGTATATGGGAAGCAGGTGCTCAGCCACTGAGCTACATCCACTCTCCAGAAATTGTCTTTTAAATTTCCTTTTCTAATTTTTGTTGCTGGTATATAAAAATACATTTGATATTTGTATATGAACTATTATACATAATTATTTTGCTAAATTTACTTTCCTCCAGTAAAATACTGAATGGAAAAATTGATGGCAGATGTGCTTGTCTTGTTCTTCATATTTCACAAGTATGTGTAATTTTGCTCTAGGCTTTTAGAAATACATTATCAAATTAAGAAAATTCCTTTTTATTCCTAGTTTGCCAATAGTTTTGATGCAGGGATGAATGTTCATTTTTATCCAATGCTTTTCTGTGTCTACTGAAATGATAATACGGTTTTTCTTCTTTAGTTAATGTGTAAATTACATTAATATTCAAATGTAAACCCAACCTTGCCTTCCTGGTCATGAGGCTTATTTTTTTTATTTATCATTAGAGTCAATTTGCTAATCTTTTGATTAGGACTTTGTGTCCATGGGTAAGAAAGAGATAAATGTTTAGAAGAATTCATTGGTAAAAGCTTCTAGGGAACTATACAGACTTTTTTTTCTTGTGCCAGTGCTGTTGGGTTTTTCAGTGAATTTATCTATTTATCTAAATTTTTAGAAGTTTTGGCTAAAAGTTGTTTGCAGTATCCTCTCATTGTCTTTTTATTCCTATATGATCTGTAGCTATGTCTCTTTTTTCCTTGCTGATATTAGTTACTTGGGCCTTTTCTTTTTTCTCAATCATCTTGCTAAGGCTTTATCAACCTCACTTATCCCTTCAAAGAACTAACATTTGATTTGTTGATTTTCTTCATTTTGTTTTTTATTTCTTTGACTTTTGGTCTTTATTATATCCTTTTTCTATGTTATTTGAGGTTACCTTACTTTTCTTTTCCTAACTTCTTTTTTTTCCCCTAACTTCTTGAGAAATTTTGTCTTAAAAAAATTTTTTTTCTTTCTTTTTCTTTACCAAAACATATATTTAGGCTATAAATTTTGCCCAAGGTTCAACTTACTGGATTTCCACAAGTTTTGATAAGTTATATTTTCATCTTTAATCAGTTAAAATATGTTCTACTTTCAATTATGATTTCTCTTTTAACACACTGATTATTTAGAAGTTTCATGGACTAATTTTCAAGCATCTGGGAATTTTCTTGATAACTTTTTATTATTAATTTCTAGCTTAATTACACTGACCAAAAAGCATGGTTTCATTCCTTTAGCATTTATTAAGACTTGTTTTAGGGCCCAGAATATGACCAATTACTGATATATTTGGATTAAAATCTACCATCTTTCTATTTGCTTTAAATTTGTTCTATCTTTTCTTTGGTCCTTTTCCCCCCTCTTTTCTTGCTTTTGGATGAATCAAGTATATTTTAAATTATGTTAATTCTATCATCTATTAGCTTATTAGGTATAGCATTTTTTTTTATTCTTTCAATATTTACTCTAGAGATTAAAACATTAACTCTCAACTCATCATAATAGAATGTAAATTTATACTTTTATCACTTCCCGTATAATGCATAGACCTTGCCACCCTTTCATTCAATTTATTTCCTTTCCATCTGTTGTGCTATTGTCATGTGTTTTCATTTTACATATATTTTGAAGTCCAGAAAACATTATTTTTAAAGCAGTATTAATTTGGTTTACCCTCATATTTCTCCTTCTGGTGCTTTTCATTCCTGCATTACCTCACTTCAATTTGGTGTTTTTCTACTTCCTAGAAGTTCTCTTTAGTATCATTTTTAGTGTACTTTTTTTTTTTTTTATTTAATTCCCCTCCCCTCCCCCAGTTGTCTGTTTTCTGTGTCTTTTTGCTGTGTCTTGTTTCTTTGTCCGCTTCTGTTGTCGTCAGCGGCACGGGAAGTGTGGTGCCGTGCGGTGCCATTCCTCGGCAGGCTGCTCCCTCCTTCGCGCTGGGCGGCTCTCCTTATGGGTGCACTCCTTGCGCGTGGGGCTCCCCTACGCGGGGGACACCCCTGTGTGGCACGGCACTCCTTGCGCACATCAGCACTGCGCATGGGCCAGCTCCACACGGGTCAAGGAGGCCCGGGGCTTGAACCGCGGACCTCCCATGTGGTAGACGGACGCCCTAACCACTGGGCCAAAGTCCGTTTCCCATTTTTAGTGTTCTTTACTGTGGTGAAGTCTCTTAGTTTTACTCTGTGTAGAGAATTGCCTTTTGTGTGCGTGTGTGTGCTTTGACAATGTCTTTCCATCATCCTCTAGCTTCTATTACTTCTATTTAAGTCTTATGGTTGTTGCTTTGAAAGTAATGTGTCTTTTTTCTCCTCCAGCCATTTTTAAGATTTCCTATTTCATTTTCAGCAGTTTTCCTATAAAGTGCCTAAGTTTGGTTTTCTTTATACTATGATGTTTGGAGTTCAAAGATCTTTTTTTTGAATTTGTGTCTTGATGTCCTTCATTAGTTTTGGAAAGGCTCTATCTTGGTAGGCTATAAACATTGATTTTTGTCTCCCTGGCTTTGCGACACTTCTGTGAGCTCCATTTAAGGTGCTTTCCATTTAGTTTTGTATAGCAAAGAATGAGCCTTACTCAAAGAGAGGCCTGGCCTTTGCTCTGGACTCTTGGGAGGTGTTCTCTAAGCCTTTGGAATGTCTTGCCTGATAAGAGTGTGCTTGTTTACCTGAAGCTCTGGGACCCGCTGAATCGTTTGGTTATGTGATTTAGCTTTGGACCCCATGGTATCAGCCCGATGTCTGGAAGGGCTGGAGACAAAGTTCAGCGATGCCAGCGGTCAACCATGTTCATACGATCAAGGCCCAGGAAAAACTCTGGACACCAAGGCCTGGGTGAGTGTCCCTCATTGACAATACTTCATGTATATTGACATATGTCATTGCCAGAAAAGTTAGTGCTGCCCATGACTCAACTGAAAAAGGACAGCTGGAGGCTTCATGCTTGGAAATTTCCTGGACTCTGGCCCATGCGTTTTTCCCCTTGGCTGATTTTAATGTGTATTCTTTTGCTATAATAGACCATAACTGTGAGCATAACAGCTTTTGGTGAATTCTTCAAGTCCTTCTAGTCTTTTATTGAACCTGAGGTTAGTCTTAGGGATCCTCGAACTTGCAATTGGTATCTGGAATAGGGGTGGTTTGGGGGACTCCCCAACACAGAGCTGGTGTCAGAAGTGAGGGTGGTCTTTTAGATTATTTCCTAGCTTTGTAGGTTTCTTGGCATTTTGCCTCATGAGCTTAGGATTCTGCAAAAACCTTGAGGGAAAGGGAAAAAAGCTTCTTAGACTGTTGGGGTTTAGCCACCTCTATGTGATTCTCTTTTCTCTGGGATCTTGATTCCTCAAGATTCTACATTCTTAGTAGGTCCTGAACTCCATTTTTTGTCTCCCCTACACCATGAAATTGCCGGAAACTCTAAGCATAAAGGTTGTGATTGACCTTTATGTCCTGGGATGGACTAGACTCAGTAAATGCCTCAAAGGGAAAAAAGTAAAAATGTGAATCTGGTTCAGTTTAATGAGTTTCCATTCTGTCCGATATCTGGCCCCTCAGACCCTAGCTGCCTTGATTGCTTTAGGAAGCCTCCAGGTGGCTGTTTTGTTGTTGTTGTTGTTGTTGTTTGTTGTTGTATCTGACCGTAATAGCTTATCACCAAGAGGGCTGCTTACTGCTACCCAATTGTAGCAGTAAACAGGACCGTTATCCAAATTGTTTAAAGACTAGCAAGGAATCTGTTCTCACAGGAGAACTCTTAGTTTTACAAGTTGGTCACTAATTATTCTAAAATATTTACTATTTTCATTTAAATATCTAAAATATGCTAAAAAGCAAACATTTCTCCAGGCTGGATCCAGCCAGTTTGTGAAAGTTGGAAATAGGCTTTCTTGCAGTCTCCCCACAACATTCCTTACCTGTCTAGTAAAGATTTCCTGGGCTGGGGGAAGAGAGACAGACAGGAAGGGCGATGGAGGAGAAGCACTAGGGGGATAGGTGTGAGGGCGCCTCTGGTGAGGGACTTCACAGGCTCCTGGAAGCAGATGAGAACCCTAGGTGGCTTTGTGACTCACTCGCCACTCCCAGGGTGGGGGTGGCAGCAAAACACCATAGAAGCAACCATAGAAGTGAGAGTCCACGCTTCTGCCATAGCGAGCTGCAGGGCAGGAGCGTGGACCAGGAGCCCCCAGTCACAGGGAGCCAGTAGAGGTGAGGGCAGGGCATCCTGGCAGAAACCCAGGTGAGCCTCTGACCTCCCCTGGCCCCGGTCTCTCCCTGGCCCACTCCTCCTCAGCCACACTGGCCTCCATGCCCTTTAATGCACTAATCAGGCAGCTAAGTCAGGGTCTGGCCCTCTCCTGGAAAAACTCTTCCCTCCCATACCTCCTCGTCTCACTCCAGTAGATGTTTGTTGAAACCTCATCTTTCCAGACAGCCCCAGAGAGGCCTGGTCCACCTCCTTCCAATGGTTCACACCCACACATCACACTTTCATGTCCTGCCCTGTTTTTATCTGTAGTAATTACCACAATTTGACATTACATATTATGTATTTATTACCTCTCCCATTAGAACAGGGGTTCTTAACCTTTTTGTTCCACGGACCTCTTTGCCAGTCCACACCTACTGTGTATTATTTAATAGATACAGCACACCTGCACCAACACATCCCCACAAGAGTGCTTTTTGAATCCCAATTCAAGCTCATGGACCCCTTGTTAAGAACCCATGCACTAGAAGGGAAGCTCAAGGAAAGCAGCGGCTTTGTCTAATCTCTTCTCTGCTGTGATCAGAATAATGCCTTGTGCTTAGGAAATAGTAAAATCTGTGGCATGAATGATAGATGTTCAAGCCTGTACAATAATTATCTTTAATTTTAGGGCTGAGAAGCAGTTTCTGGAAGGGGTGGAAAGGATGTAACTGAGAAAAATATTTAATCATTTGTTTAAAATGAATTGAGTCATGCAGATATTTGGAGGGAGAGCCAGGGATCAGCGTGTGCAAAGGTCCTGAGGTAGGAGCCCTGCCAGTGCTTGCCTGAAGAGTTCAGGGAAGAGCAAGAGGGCCAGTGTAGCTGGAGAGGGGGGACTGAGTGGAAGAAGGGTAAGAGGTCAGAACAATAACCAGAGAGGCAGAATTGTTGACTACTTTATCCTCAGTGCCAAGAAGCGCGCCAGAACAGAAGAGGGGTTCAGAAGAAATGTGCCAGACAAGTCACACCTGATGCTTTACTGCTCTAGGAGCATGCAGAGAATGTGAACTCACTCTCTGGGAAAACAGAGGGTAGGCAAAAAAAAACCCAACTAGACAATTTAGGTTTCCTCTGCCCTAGCAGAACGGCGGGTCTGCAGTAGAAATCAACTTGTCTCAGAGGCAAAGAGGATTGGGAAGTGGACTTGGTCCAGTGGTTAGGGCATCCGCCTACCACATGGGAGGTCCGCAGTTCAAACCCAGGTCCTCCTTGACCCGTGTGGAGCTGGGCCATGCGCAGTGCTGATGCGCGCAAGGAGTGCCCTGCCACGCAGGGGTGTCCCCCATGTAGGGGAGCCCCATGCGCAAGGAGTGCGCCCCCTAAGGAGAGCCGCCCGGCGTGAAAGAAAGTGCAGCCTGCCTAAGAATGGCACTGCCCACACAGAGAGCTGACACAACAAGATGATGCAACAAAAAGAAACACAGATACCCGATGCTGCTGATAAGGATAAAAGTGGTCACAGAAGAACACAGTGAATGGACACAGAGAGCAGCCAACTGGGGGGGTGGGAAGGGGAGAGAAATAAATGAAAAAAAAAGAAGCAAAGAGGGTGGTGCCCTCCTGCACCTGGGCCCAGGGCTGAGGCTGAATTCCATGGGTGACCTCACAATGTCCTGGCTGATGCCCGGCCCCTTCTGGAGCCTCAGTCCACCATGCTGACCACGCTGGGGCTGCTGCTGAGCCTCGCTCTCCCCCTGCTGGGGTTCCACATGTCCATCAGCTGCCCCGAAGGCCAGCAGTGCCAGCGGGCTCTGCTCTCGGGCAACGATGTCCTCCTGAACTGCGTCTCCCCTGGGGCGTACTGGGACTACCTCCTTCTGCAGGAGCCCATCCTGATCACCCCCATTTACAACGTCTCCATATTCTTCAACGTAGAAACGCGGCCCGAGGGCAGCCTTCTCATTAAAAACCCGCGGCCCTCCCAGACGGGCCTCTACCGCTGCCACAACGAGAGCGGTGCCCTCCGGGTGCAGTTCGAGATTGACTTCCAGGATGCCACCACCCTGCACATCACGCACAGGGGCCTGGGCCAGGAGCCCCTGGAGAATGAGACGCTGAACCTGAACAGAGGGCAGTTCATCTTCACCCGCTGGGAGCCCTGGCAGGACTGTAACCGCTGCGGGGCGCTGCCGGGTGAGCGCAAACGCCTGGGCTTCTGCTATATCTGGGAGCCCCTGGAGGAACCCAGGCCCTGTTTTAGCTACCTGATGGAGGTGAGGATGCGGACCATGCGCATGCGGCCCGAGCTGCAGGTGGAAGCCTGTCAGGTGCCCTGCAAAAAGGACAGGCCATTCAATTACATCCTCTTTGAGAGCTTCGAGCTCAATGAAGAGTCTCTGTGGCTCACCTGCCCTGAAGGATCCATCTACAGGTGACAGAACCCAGCGGCATCCCTCCCCTGGTCCCGGCCCAGGCTCCTCTCCAGCTTGGGAGCCTCACAGTCAATCCGTGCAGGATGGGAGGGACGTAAGTGGGTTGGCCTTACATAGCATGCGTAGAGCAAGGACTGCGGGCTCGCCGTGAAGGCTGAGCTACACGCCCGGGCTTGTGTGGGGCAATGCCAAGGCCACGGCAGAAGCTCCAGGCTACACACTCCAGAAGTCCAAGATGAAGGTCAGGGGGAGGCAGGTCAGAGTGTCCAGAGCTGTGAGGAGGGAAAGGCCCAGGCAGAGGGATTGAGGATATGATGGGAGGAGCCCTGGCAGTCACAGGGCTCCCAGAGGGACAGGTCTCATCCCCGGACTGACATCCCTGGGGTGCCAGCCAGAGCTTTCTAACCACCTGGCCGGGCTTGCGTCGCGGATCTCACACTCTTGGTCTCGTCTTCCTGTCTCGGGTCCTTGGAAAGTCTCCCCACCCCTTCCAAACCAGTCATGAGCAACAGAACCATCCATGGGTGCTGAGCTTGCGCAGCTGGCAGACCCTGGGCAGGCTCTCTTCATGGGCAGCGTTCTCTTGCCTGCCGCAGGAGCTGTGGACTCTGAGGAGGCCCAGTTTACAGATGGGGAAGCTGCAGCTTAGAGTGTCCTTGCCCAGGGATCCATGGTGCGTGGTGGCAGCAGGCGGCCCCACGCTCACGTGCTTGGCCGTGGGGTCCCCCTTCCTCTCCTTGTCCATGCACCCACGGCGGCGCCGCACTCACACGGGTGCTGGTAAGGGAGAGCCAGCAAGGCCTCAGGCCTCTGCATCGGTGGGCTCTGCGGCCCTCGGGCCTCACCACACCCCACCCCACCCCGTCCCCCTCTTCTCCCCCCTCCCGCACCCCGACTCTCTTTCTCTTGTTTATTCCAGCTGTGACTTGTATCCCTCTCTCCCTTCCTCCTGCTTCCTAAGAAAAACCCAGTTCAGAAGGGCAGGACGCTGCCCTGTCTATGCTGGGATTTTTCTTCCGTGTCTTTTGCCAGACAAGGAGTCCCGGATGCCCAGTGCCAGCCACAGTGAACTGGAGACAATTCTCGGGGGTCCCGAGGGCTCCGGAGTCACCCCCGGCCCCAGGGGTTGAGGGGACTGGAGCTGCCTGTGGAGGTTTCTGTCTGGAGCACTGGAGTCAGCCGGGCCTGGGTTCTAATCCCAGCTCTGCCTCTTTCCAGCTGCGTGACCTTGGCCCTGTGGGTTCCCTCTGCTTCTGGGGGAATGGGAGTCTCCCTCGCCCCGGCCGTGCGGTCATGGTGACGTTTACAGGTTGGCGCCCACGGCACTAAGCTGCTGGCCACCGTTTCCGTGAGGTGACCGCAGGCCTGCTCGCGGCGTTAGCTGACATCTGTTGCGTGTCCCCTCCTCTCGGCCACGCTGAGCGTATTAGGTGCCTGACTCGGGGGTTCACTGAGCATTTACGGGCCAGGCGCTGCTCTAGGCACCGGAATACAGCGAGGAACAAAGAAGTCCCGTACATGAACGACGTATGTGGTATTTTAGATGGGTGGGGGGTCGGGAGGGGAGATTAAATTGTTTAATATGAGCGTCGGGGAAGGCCTCTCTCTGCGAGGGTGCAGGCAAAGACTAAAGGAGGTGAGGGGGCCGTGTAGATGGGGTGGGGGGTGGAGGTGGGGGGGGGAGCGGCCAGGCAGGGGCACGACCGGGGCAAAGACCCTGGGGCAGGACCGTGCCCAGCATGTCTGAGGACCGTCTAAGAGGTGGAGGTGCCTGGGGCAGAGTGAGGGGGGGTAGGTAAGACCAGGCAGCTGGGGGGTGGGTGGGTGGGGCATATGTCCATGAAGCATTTCAGGAGTGCTTCACGAATTCCTCCAAACCACCCTGTGAGGTAGAGGCCATCATTGCATCGCCGCTTTTCGGATGAAATGGCAGCTGAGAGAGCTAGCAGCATTTGCCCAGTTCTCCCTGCCAGGAAGGTGGCGCTCTGAGAGCCCCCAGCCTCGCTGCCCACCCCCGTGCCCGCTTTAAAGGCGGGTGGTGCTCCACTGGAGGCAGGGCTGGGTGGCACTCGCTGTTCTCCAGGAGGAAGGCGGCACTGTCCCCACCGCTCTGTAGAGGCCGGTTCCCCGTCCCCCCTTCTCCCTGAAACCCTGCAGCCAACCTTGTCCTCCTTGCAGGCCCACCTACTGGGAGGCCAACGGCACCCTCCTGACCTGGCAGAGCCAGCTCTCGGGCGAGGACTTCAGCAACGTCCTGGACCCTACCAACGGGGGCATGCGGCTGCAGATCTTCCAGCCGGCGATTTACAGGTGCTTCGTGCAGCAGGAGCTCATGGCTCGATTCAACCCTCTGACCCCTCCAGAGATGTGGACATTGCAGAGAGATGAGCAGGAGGCCGGGGAGGGCCAGAACGGGAAGGCCGGCGTCGTGCTCAAGGGGCTGACTCTCGCGCTGCTGGCGGGCACGGTGCTGGTCCTGGCCGCAGTGCTGCTCAAGTTCCTCCGCCCTTCCTGGGGCAAAAGAAGTGAGCGGGTGCTGCTGGTGAAATAAAGCTGGCCTCAGGGCCCCGGTGGACCTGGCCTCCTGCTCCTTCACTGCTTCAGCTGGCCCTTCTGGGGCACCCGCGCCACCCCGGGCTCTGAGATGCTGTGCAAAGCCGTTGAGCTCTGCCCTGGACCGGGTCCTGCTCTGTGAACTCCTTAATAATTCCCATGCCACAGATGAGAAAACCGAGGCAGGACCACGCATGGATTTTAAAGCCAGGTTGCCTGGCTCAAGCCCTGTGCTCCTCGAAGGAAGGGGGGGAGATAGGATGAGGGCCTCCTCCAGGTGAGTCCCCAAGTGTGGTAAACTGTAGCCGCCTCCCACACCCCACTCCCCCAAAGTTAAAGACAGATGGGGGATGGGAGCACGTAAGCCCCAGACCCCTAGATCTGCACCGGGTCACTGGCTTTCCCCGCCCTCCTTTGCCCTGTTGGCCCCAGTCGTACCCTGTGCATTTGGGCTGTGGCACATCTCGGTAAGTCAGAAGGTGACGCGCATCCCCACCCCTGCTGCTGCTGCGGAGAGAGCCCGAGAAGGGGAGACAGGCCCCTCCATGGGAGCAAGGCACCAGCCTGGCCCAGCCAGCCCATGGGAATCAGCAGGCCTGGCTCTTCCCAGAAATTATATGTGCTGTCTAGCAGAGTGCAAGAGTAAGAAATAAAATATTAATGCCTTTTAAATTTCATCACCCTAATAGGCCACTGTGAGGCATCGACAGGACACATCTGAAACTCTCCCAGAACAGAACTTCTGCCCCTGAGGGCAGAGGGCAGAGCTCACCCCTCCCCAGAGCAGACACTGTTGACAAAGCGCTTCCCGGCTTCTCCTCCCAGAGACTCAAAGATCCCTGCAGAATGAGCGAGTGTTCATTGAGAGCTAAAGGGGTTCGTTGGGAAGCAGGGGCAGATAATAACGGGAGTAACAATAGTGAGCAGTTTTGAACCTCCTGGGGTGGTGGGAACTCACCTCCTCTAGGATTACATCCTTCAAGTCCCGGTGAGGCTGGCATTTCGATAGCCTCATTTTGCAGCTGAGCCTGGAGGGCTCAAGCAACCTGCCCCAGGTAACAGCGAGTTGGGAAGGCGTCAGTGATGAAAGTGAAAGGAGGGCTCTGGAGGGCCCCCTCTCTGACCTGCTCCAGGAACGACCCCCACCCCCATCCCACCCCAGTTTCCGGCATTCGCAGCCGCCCCTGTTGTGCAATAGCTGGAGGTGGAGCGGCCAGAGCCAAGCACAGGCTGGGAGCCAGGGCCCATCTGCACAGCTCTGAAGGCCCCACGACCCCTAAGTGCCCACTGTTACAGACAGACCCTAAGGTGACCCCCAGTGACTCCCCCCTCCTGGTGTCCCTCCCTTGAGGGATCCATTCCCTGTAAGTGCTCGGGAGACCTGTGACTTGCTTCTGACCACTGACTATGGCAAAGGTGTGGGACGCTGCTCATCAGTAGCTTATGTTGTGTAAGATTCTGAGCAGGCTAGAGCAAGGAATTCTCCTTGCTGGCTTGATGACACCAGCTGCTATGTTGAGGAAGCTGTGGGTAGCCTCTAGGAGGTATATGTGGCCTCTAGGACCTGAGGGTGGCCTGCAGTTGACAGCCCCCACAAAGCTTGGGGCACTTAGCCACACAGCTACAGGAAAAAAAATTCTGGCAAGAGTTAAGATGCAGATTCTTCCCCAGTTAATGAAAACAGCCTGGTCAGCACCTTGAGTGCAGCTTCACGAGACCCAGCAAAGCCATGTCCTGAACTCCCCAGCTCCAGACCCACAGAAACTGAGAGATCAGGAATGTGAGATCACTAAATTTGTGGTGATGGATTATCAGCAACTGATAACCAACACTCCCACCCATATCGCCCATCCTACCCTGAGATCTGCAGCTTCAGCAGTCATGTGGATGGTTCTGGTAAGAACCAGTGGCTTCCTAACACCTGCACCCATTTCTCCCTGCCCCGTGTATATTTGCCTAAGGAACCTGCTGGGCCATGTGTGGGGCAGGCTGGAAGCTGAGCACTTGATGCCCTCAGGAGCAATCCTTAGCCATGAGGAATGGGAGTTGGAGGATAAACATCTACTTCTTCTCCCCTGGTATCCTGGTTTGAGTCTTTTGTAGACCCCAGAAAATTATGTTCTTAAGCTAACTTATTCCTGCACCTGTGAGGTATGTGGGATCTTTTGGTTAGAGTCAGTTAAGGGACCTTTTGATTAGATTCCTATGATGGTTAGGATAAGGTGCCAACTCAGCCAGGTACTGGTGTCCAGTTGTTTGGCCAAGCAAGCACTGGGCTAATTGTCACACAAGGGCATTTCATGGACTTTAATCATCAGTGAGTTGATTGCGTAGATGGCTGGTTACGTCTACAATCAACTGAGGAGACTGCCGTCAGCAATGAGTGATACCTTATTCAATCAGTAGAAGGCCTTAAAAGGAGAAGTGATTTTAGCAGTCAGAATTTCTGTCTCTTGGGGCTCAAGGAGTCCCTGGTTTGGAGCCTGCTCTACGGAATTTGGACTTGTGTAGCCCCACGGTCCCATGAGACAATCTTATAAAATCTCCTACTGTTTACAGATATCTCCTATTCTTTCTGTTTCCTTAGAGAACCCTGACTAATCACTTTTATTAGAGCACTTAGGACCTCTGATTAGACTACGTCAGTGAAGCGTGACCCAGGGTAGATCTTGGTGCTCGTGCTGGATGGAGCCTTATATAAGCCGAGAACTGAAAGGAGAAATGCAGAGAGAAAAACTGCTGACATCTTACCCTGCTGTGTGAGAGAGGACACCAGGATCACCTGCAGCTGCAGAAAGACAGAGACCCTGAGAGGCTGAGAAAGAGGCAGAGGCTGGATTCAGCAGAGCAGCCCAAAGCAAGGAGAAGGGAGAGATGGGGCATGTGTCTGATCACCCAACCTCAGGTCAGGGAAAAAGTGAAGCTAGTGAAGGCAGGGACCTCGGCAGAGAACAGCCTCCATTTTTGCCTTGTCATGTGGCAAGACTCCAGGATCACCAGCAACTGACCTGGGTGAGACAGCATCTCTGATGATGCCTTGATTTGGATATTTTCACGGCCTTGGAACTGTAAGATTTTTGCCTAATAAGTTCCCATTTGTAGCAGTTTGGTATAGTTATGAATTCCAAAAATAGGTATTATTTGTAATCTGGTCTATTACTGGGCATGATTGAGTTATGATTAGGGCTTTGATTGGGCCATGTCATTAGGGCAAAAAAGGCATGGCAAAGGACAGAGTTGGAGCTTTTGATATGAGGGTTTTTGATGTTGGAGTTTTGATGTGGGAGTTTGATGCTGAAGCCTTAAGCTGGAGCTCTGGGAAGTCAGCTAACAGAGGAAACAGAAGCAAGTCCCAGGAAGAGAGAAACCCTGAGCCCAGGAAAATGAAGCCTGAGGAAGAGAGGAACCCAGGAAGCCTGAACCCTCACAGATGTCGGCAGCCATCTTGCTCCAGCATGTGAAAATAGCTGTGGTGAGGGAAGTAACTTATGCTTTATGACCTAATATCTGTAAGCTCCTACCCCAAATAAATACCCTTTATAAAAACCAACCAATTTCTGATATTTTCATCAGCACCCCTTTGGCTGACTAATACACCATTATAAAAGCCAACCCATTTCTCATATTTTGCTCCTAGCAGCTTTAATAAATGAAAACACCTGGATAGTGCAATTCTGAGGCATATTCTGCACCTTCTCCCAGAGGGTCCCCAATGGGACTGAGCTTCAACTTTCTCCAGCAGTAAGCAGCTCAGTGCATCATTTGTCAGCTTACCCCCTTCCCTGTCTGTCTCCCTCACTACTGCTTCCCAGGATTATATTCTTCAAATATTTTATTCAGGGAGATTATGTAGCCCAAGTAGTTGAGGATGTGCTTCCCATGTACAAGGTCCTGGGTTTGATCTCCAGTACCTCTTTAAAACAAAACAAACAAAAACCCAACTCTGATTGGGGAGTGGATGCAGTGCAGTGGTTGAGCACCTGCTTCCCATATACAAGTCCTGGATTCAATCCCCAGTACCTTGTAAAAAACTTTTTTAAAATTCAGCCCACACTCTCTCCTTTCCTGGGTATCCAAAGACAAGTGAGATCTTCTGTTGTCCTACAGGTCCCTGAGACTCTGTTCATTCCCTTCCAATTTTTTGTTCTCTCTCGTTCAGACTGGGTAATTTCTATTTATCTATCTTCAGATTCACTGACTCCTTGTCATCTCCATTCTGCTGTTGAGTCCATCCAGTGAATGTTTCCTTCAATTATTGTATTTCTCAGATCTAAAAATTCCATTTGTTATTTCTTTATGTTTTTCATTTCCTTTCTGATACTTTGCATTTTGATGTTTACTTTTAGGGGTAACCCTAATGCCAATACAAGGGTTGCTAACTCACTACAGAAGCTAAATAGAAAACAAAAAGAAGGGGAAAGGCCTTGGGAGAGCTTTGGGGGATGTGGAGAGTTCTTATATGGGGGCAGGGAGGACTGTGGGGCTATGTCATAAGTTCTAGCTGATTATTGCCATGCAGGGATGCAGGCTCAGTTCTACTAAAAGTTTGAAGTGATTCTGGAAATCGAGATGTTTATGTGAAATGTCCAATATATGAATGTTGGCTCAAAAAAGTTTTCAAACACATTGCAAGCCAAATAAAACATGCCTGTAGTCTGAATTCTGCCCACAGGTATCAGTTTGGGAGTTCTTGCTTCAACCTCTATTGGGGTCAAGGGTATGTTTCCTTTTTCAATCATTCATTCAGCAAAGATTTATTGAGATAGAGCATCCTCTCTGAAGAGGTAACATTTTAGCTGAACTTTGAATGACAAGTGTTGGACAAGCAGAGATCTGGAGGAAGCTCGTATTAGTTTCCTATGCTATTGTAAGTAATTGCCACAAACTTTGTGGCTTTTAAAATGAAACAAATTTATTATTTTATATTACTGGAGGTCAGAAGTCTGAAATAGATCTTATTTGGCTAAAATCAAGGTGCTGACAGGACTGAATTTCCCTGGAGGCTTTAGGGGAGAATGCCTTTTCCAGCTTCTAGAGACTGCCTTTATTCCTTGGTTTGTGGCCCCTTCCATCTTCAAAGCTGCAGCGTAGTATTTTACATCGCCCTCTGACCCTCCAATCTCTGCTTCCAGGGCCAGGGCCTCTGCTTCTCTGGCCCCCTGCCCCCCTCTTGTAAAGACCTGTATGATTTCATCGGCCTCAACTGGGTAGGCCAGGATACTCTCCCCGGCTCAGGATCCTAACTCAATGGTACCCGCAAAGTCCCTTTTGATATGGACAGTAACATATTCACAGATACCAGGCATTAGGAGCGGACATCTCGGGGGTCCTTAGTTCAGCCCCCCACGACGCGGGTCCAGACAGAGGCAGCACTGTAAGGACTTCATGTCAGTGTGTGCTTGGCGGATGGAGCTCGCTGCGGCAGGGAGGCAGTTGTGGTGGCAGAGAGTTACCAGAGGGAGACAGGGCCAGGCACTTGGGGCTATCTGGTCCAGAGTAAGGGCTTTGGACTTTATCTGGAGTGGGATGGGAGCAGTGGAAGGGTTAGGGGCTGTGGAGGGATGTGATCTGGTAGCCATTTAAATGGTGATTCTCACAAGGCAGAGTCACAAGTAAGGGTGGGACACTGCCATGTTGGGGCAGGGAGTAACAGGCACTTTCCATGCAGCTGCTGGACAACGAGAAGCTTTCAGGAGACGTGGTGAGGCAGCCCTCACTACCCCCCGCCCCCTGCAGAGTGCAATGTAGCTTCAAGACATGATGTGCCCCACATTCCATTTTTAACCATCCTATTCTTTCCCTTTTCTTTCCATATTTAATTTTTTTTTTAACTTCTCAGGCCTACTTTCTAAAGAAATAATTGCTAATAAATGCAATTCCAGCACTTGGCCTTGCTATAGCCCCTTCTATCTGCTGGAGAAAGAAAAGAGGAGAAAATATTTCCTTTTCTTCTGAAACTGCAGAAATGCAGACAAGATGGCCACCAGCCTATGTGTCACCTTACTGTAAATTTTGAAAGGCTCCCTTCATATGGATGAAGCTTACTGGCTTGGTGAGTTGTGCAAGGACTGAGTCTCTATTTACCCATCGACTGAACAGTTTGTTTAGTGCTCAACCTGTATAGCTGCACACAGCAATCCTGAGTACAGACACTCTCAGAATCATGAAACTATTTTCAAATGTTATTTCTATCAGAGGAGTACTGTAAATTATTCTGCATTAGTTGGGATAGGATAGACTCTGCTGCAATAACAAGTCCCAGAAATTTGGTTACTTAAGAGTTTATTTCCCGCTCACATCATAATCAGATGCAGCTCAGTTTATTTCTTCAAAGCGGTGACTCAGAGGTCCAAACTGCCATCTGGATTATTGTTTCCAAGCTTACCACAGAGTGAAGGACAGAAGATGGAATCAGGGATGGGTGTTAGGGCTGGGCCTAACATTTGTTTAGTCCACATTTCACTGTCCAGGACTCAGTGACATGGCCCATACCTAGCTGCAAAGGAGGCTGGAAAACATGGTCTTCTGTGTGGCCAGGAAGAGAGATAAATTGTTGAACACCTGGCCAACTACTGCCACAGTCTAGTTCTCGGAGATTGGAGCCATATCCTCTGAAGACGACTTTAATCCCCCAAAATATCTGTAATTCTGACCCCTTGTTTCAATACTTGGTTAACCTCACAGTAATATTTAAATCAACATCTCTTAATTCCTAAAACTTTTGTGTACTTGTCATTTCTTTATTCTGACATAGGAGGATCATTGACACCTACTTCTTTTCTCACATTTAAGTAAAAATAAGACTTTGAGTCTGCCAGAGTCTTATTCAAACAAAGATGTTCAGAGGGTCCACATTCTTTAACAATGTCTCAAGGAACAGCCTGTTAGCCTTCACATGGGTTTTGGCCATGTTCTCCCTGAATCCTCAAGAAAACCTAAGAAGATGCTACATTTGTTTAAAAGCCCATCAATGGCTGGGGCAGTTTGAAATTATTTTATGAATCACTGAAAGAGTAAGATTATGTTTGTAAACTAATCTGTTCCTCTGGGTGTGGTACCTTTGATTGCATTGAATTCAGTTGAGGGGACTTTAATTAGACTTGATGAGATTGCTTTAGGGCTTTTGAATGGACTATGACAGTGAGGCATGACATGATTCAGGTTGTGTCTCCACCCCTTTGCTGGGTCTGATATAAACGGAACTCAGACAGACACAGGAAAAGAGAGATCTGCCATTTTTTATCCCGCTAAGTGACAGAAAAGAAATGCTCAAATAGCTGAGGGTCATTTCCCATTTAGCTTACAGCTGAACTTGGGAAGAGAGTGGAACAACTGAGACTGACATAGGAGTCAGAAAGAAACGAGTCCTGTACCAGGAGAGGGAGGACTACTGGATCACTTGAACATGAAGCCCCAAGAAGCTGGGCTCATGGAGTGGCTCAAGAGGAAAGGTTGAGCCTGGAAGGGAAGAATGAAACCTGGGCAGAGGTTGGTGGCCATCTTGCTTCACCATATGGCAGCACACCAGGAGTGAAAACAAACAGTAGCTGACTTTGGTGAGAAAGCACATCTGATGGTGCCTAGGTTTGGACTTTTCATGGCCTTGGAAAATAAATCCCCTTTACAAAAACCAACAGATTTCTGGTATTTTGCATTGGCAGCCCTTTGGCAAACTGCAGCCATTAATTGTGAGCAAGATGGTGGCGGAATAAGGAGATCCTAGAGTCAGCTCCTGCTACAGGGCTGTTAGTAAATACCCAGAGCTCTCTGAAGCTAGCTGAAGCACCTGTTTGGGCCTCTAGAAAGCCAGAAGAGCATCCTGCAACACCGTTGGAGGAATGGAATGAGGAGACTGCCCATCTGCAGAGAAGACTAGAAAGTAGAATGCTCCACATCATGGAGGCCAGTGCCCATCCTCCACTGGAGGCACAAGCTGCCTCGGGAGCTGTTCTGTGGCTGGAATTGAAAGCTCCACTTCCCAAAAACAGGGAAGGAAGAGACAGTTGGGCACCAACTTCAGCTACTAATGAGTAAATTTGGCAGGCTAAAGTATAATCCTCAGAAGAGCTAAAGTTTGAGACTGTCCAAGTCAGAAAGAGGCCAGTAGCTGCCATCTTAACTCTGTTCCTGGCACGAGAGGAAGCGGGGTGGACTACAAATCACAGTGCTGGTAGGGACCAGCTTCTTTCCATCAAGATCAGATTGCAGCTCTAGCCTAAGCCTCAGCACCACCTTTGGCAGGGAGGAAACTGCAGGGACCTGTGCCAGCCTCTCTGGGAAATTACCAGTCAAGCCATGGAGGTCAGTAATTATCCTATTCTGGTGGCACAAGCTGCCCCAGGAGTTATTCTGTGACTGAAATTGGAAGCTCCATTTCCCAAAAATGGGAAGGGGATGTGGTTAGCTGCTGATTTCGGCTACCAATTGGTAGACTCAGTTGGCTAAGATATAATCCCGGGAACAGCTGGGGTGTGAATCTGTCCAATTTGGAAAGAGGCTGGTGGCCGCCATTTCAACTCCACCCCCAGGCTGAGGGGAAGCCAGGACCAAAAATCACAGTGATGGTAGGAACCAATTTCTTTCACCCAGATTGCCCTGCAGCCCTAGCCTAGGCTTCAGCCTCACTTCTGGCAGGGAGGAGGCTGATGGACCCTGCACCAGCCTATAAGGTAACTGCAGGTACCTTTGGCTGGCACAGACTGAAAACTGGAAGTCAACTGGGGCAACTCTGGTCATCTTGGTCCTGCACAGCATAGATTGCTGCCCATACCTGCAGCTCCATCCCTACCCCAGGCAGGGGAGAAAGGGGCATGAAGCTTCATTGGTCTCTCTGGGCAACTACAGTCTAGACCTGCACGGCTTGGATTATTCCACACAGCTGTGACTCTGTCCCTATCCCTGGCAAAGGAGAAAGTTGGAAGAAGCTTCATTGGTCCCTGGCACAATGAGGGCAGCTTGAGTCTCCACAGCTTATAGCACCAACTACAACCTTGGCTCCTACTATACAATCAGAAAGGGAGAAAGGGCAGGAAGCCCTAAATTAAAGAGAAAAACTGCACCAGGAATAAATACTTTAGTAAGCCAGATGCCAAGACACTAACAAAAAATGACAATCTGCACCAAGAAACAGGAAGCTATGGCACAGTTAAAGGAAAAAGATAAGCCTCCAGGATGATATAAAGGAGTTGAGACAACTAATCATGGATGTTCAAACAAATCTCCTTAATAAACTCAATGAGATGACTGAAGAGATTAAGGATATTAAGAAGACACTGGATGAGCACAAAGAAGATTTGAAAGTATACATAGAAAAATAGCAGATCTTATGGGAATGAAAGGTGCAATAAATGAAATTTTTAAAACATTGGAATCATAAAATAGCAGATTTGAAGAGACAGGAAAGGATCAGTGAGCTTGAAGAAATGGCCTCTGAAAGTGAACATACAAAAGAACACATGAATAAAAGAATGGAAAAAATTGAACAAGGTCTCAGGGAACTAAACGACAGCAAAAGGCATGCAAACACATGTGTCATGGGTGTCCCAGAAGGAGAAAAGAAGGGAAAAGGGGCAGAAGGAATATGTGAAGAAATGATGGTAGAAAATTTTCCAACCCTATTGGAGGACATAGATATCTATGTCCAAGAAGCACAATGTATTCTCATCCGAAAAAATCCAAATAGACCAACTCTGAGACACATGCTCATCAGAATGTCAAAGACCAAAGACAAAGAGAGAATTCTGAAAACAGTAAGAGAAAAGCAATGCATAACATGTAAGGGATACCCAATAAGATTAAGGGCTGATTTCTCATCAGAAACCATGGAGGCAGGAACACAGTGGTCTGATATATTTAAGATACTACAAGAGAAAAACTTCCAGCCAAGAATCTTATATCCAGCAAGATTGTCTTTCAAAAATGAGGGCGAGATTAGAATATTCACAGATAAACAGAAACTGAGAGAATTTTAAGCAAGAGACCAGATTTTCAGGAAATACTAAAGGGTGTGCTAGAGCCTGAGAGAAAAGACAGGAGAGAGAGGCCTGGAAGAGAATCTAGAAATCAAGATTATATCAATAAAAGTAACTGAAAGTGTCAAAAAAGTGGTGAATATAAAATACGATAGCTAAAACTCAAATAGCCAGGAATAAACTTAACCAACGATGTAAAGCACTTGTATTCAGAAAACTGCAACTCAGTGTTAAAAGAAATCCAAAAAGGCCTAAATAACTGGAAGAACATTCCATGCTCATGGATTGGAAGACTAAATATCATTAAGATGTCAATTCTGGGAAGCGGACTTGGCCCAGTGGTTAGGGGAGGTCCATGGTTCAAACCCCAGGCCTCCTTGACCCGGGTGGAGCTGGCCATGCGCAGTGCTGATGCGCACAAGGAGTGCCAGGCCACACAGGGGTGCCCCCATATAGGGGAGCCCCACGTGCAAGGAGTGCGCCCCATAAGGAGAGCCGCCCAGCGTGAAAGAAAGTTCAGCCTGCCCAGGAATGGTGCCGCACACACGGAGAGCTGACACAAGATGAAGCAACAAAAAGAAACACAGATTCCCATGCCACTGACAACAACAGAAGTGGACAAAGAAGAACACGCAGCAAATAGACACAGAGAACAGACAACTGCGGGGGGGGGGGGGGAAGGGGTGAGAAATAAAATAAATAAATCTTAAAAAAAAAAAGATGTAAATTCTGCTCAAATTGATATACAGATTCAATACAATCCTGATAAAATTCCACCAGCATTAAAAAAAGAAATGAAAAACACGATCATCAAATTTATTTGGAAGGGTAAGGGGTCCTAAATAGCCAGAAACATCATAAAAAGGAAAAGCAAATCCTCATCTCCAGACTTTAAATCGTATTACCTAGCTGTAGTGGTAAAAACAGCATGGTACTGGTATAAAGGCAGACACATAGACCAATGGAACCAAATTGATGGTTCAGAAACAGACCCTCACAAGCATGGTCAGGTGATTTTTGACTAGCCTGTCAAACCCACACACCTCGGGCAGAACAGTCCATTCAAGAAATGGTGCTGAAAGAATTGGATTTCCATAGCTGAAAGAAGGAAAGAGGACCCCTATCTCACACCTTGTCCAAAAATTAACTTAAAATGGATCAAAACCTAAAAATAAAAGCAAGAACCATAAAACTTCTAAAAGAAATTGTAGGAAAATATCTTCAAGACTTGGTGGTAGGTGGTGGATTCTTAAAGGAGATAAGGACTGAGATGTAGTACTGAGGTTTAATGTATGTAGAAGTTTTAATTAGCTTTACTGTAAAAGTGTCAAAATGTGTAGAGTGGATGGTAACACATAGTGAGTAACAGCTTGTTTATAAATGGGGATGTGGCTGAAAATGGTAGTCTAGGGATGTAAATGACAATTGACAGAATGCTAGAGAATAATCTAGGAACTGAAGAGCACAGTAAACCAAGAGGTGGATGAGAATTTTTGTTGATGGTACAGAGGCAAGCATGTCCTTTGTGAGCTAGAGCCAATGAACATCACTACAGCAGGGTGCTGGAAATGTGGAGACGCATGGGGAAAAAAAAGCTGGAGTGACCTATGGACTGTGGTTAGCGGTAATAATATAATATTCTTGCATTATGGGAAAGATGTGCTGTGTTGATAATGAGGCAGTGTGGAAAATGTGAGCCAAATGTACACTATAGACTTGGTAACAATCTGATGATTTTATCTTATCTGTAGTAAATGTTCCACCACGGTGTGGTGTGTTGATGGAGGGTGTTGTGAACTTACAAAGCAAACATGCATAACATCATACAGGGGTCCCATACATCAACCCTCCACCAACACCTTACATTATCGTGAGACATTTGTTACAAATTATGAAAGAATATTGTTAAAATCTTACAACTAATCATAGTCCTTATCTTACGTTTGGTGTGTTTTCCCCCAACCCACCCTATTATTATTTTTTAAATGCATTTTTTATGACAGAAGTGGTGAACTTATAAAACAATCATACATACCACCCTGGCCCTCCCTCTCCCAGGCATAGGTTATGGTGCTTCCTGGCCTCCTTGTGGGTGGGTGAGGTCATGCAACTAGAGTGGCCAGTGAGATGTGGACCGAAGTTGATATGAATCACTTTCAGGCCAGACAAATGAATTCCCAAAGCAAGACACTCCAGAGCTCTCTTTCTGTCTGTGCAGAACCCACAATACCTGAGAATGGAGGCTGCTCTGCCAGCCTGGGTTGAGGAATGAGGAGACATGGAGCAGAGCTACAGCCGACCACAGTGCACATGGCAAATAACTAAGCTGGATCATCTCTGCTGTTTTCCTTAGCTTCCCCTGCTTCCTCACATACCTTACCAATCTGTTATTTGAGCTCCCAAAAGCCTTCTGTATTAACTGAAATACATTTGGCTGCAAGTAACAAATCCAAATAAGTGGTTTAAGCTAAGAACGAATTTATTGGCTCTTGCAGATGGTAAGTCTGGAGTGGATTCTGCCTCAGGCACAGCTAGATCTAAATGCCTCTACAATGCTCTTCTGCGTTGTCTCCCTCTTTCTCTCTATGCTACCTTCTTCTGCATTGCTTTAATTCTTGAGCAGAGGCTTCCCAAGAGAAGACAGATGCCTTTACATCACAGTAGCTTAGCAACCTTGATTGAAGGAGAACATGCCTTTCATGACAACAATTACAGCAACAACAGTGAGTGCTTGCTGTGTACCAGGCCCTGCTCTAAGTCCTCGGCAGGTGCTAACTTATTTAATACTCGCAGCACCCTATGAGGGATAAATAATCTTCACCCCCATTTTTACCAGTGAGTAAACTGAAGCATTGAGAAGTTTAAGATTTGTGTCCAAGGTTACATAAGTAGTAAGTGGTGGGACTGGAAGTGGAACCCAGGGAGGCTGGCTCCAGAGCCCTTGATCTTCACTACTTCGTAGTTCAAAAAATTTAAAAAAAAAAAAAAAAGTAAATCCTTATTTGGAGCGGATACTCTGCGCCCAGAACTGTTCTGAGTGGTTCACATATAATAATTCATTGAATCCTTCCAGAAACCCCATCAAGTAGGTACTGTTATTATCTCCATTTTGCAGATGGGGAAATTGAGGATCCAAGAGGTCACGGCTGGGACTTAAGCCCAGGTAGTGGGGTCTAGAATCTGCACCTGTCCCTCCAAGTTTCCAGGCCTGGTCTCGGGCCTACTGCGGGGCCAAGGTGTGGTCAGACCCTGAGAACTTTGTGAATTAGGAGGGAGGAGGCCCCAAAGACATCCCAGTGCTCTCGCTGACCTGCTGCCAGCCACAGCCTTCACAGCACTCACTTGTGAGTCCAGGCAAATGGGCCGGTGGCTGGGGCCTGAGCCTCCAGGCCTTGTCAGGGCCGGAAGGCTGCTGGGAGCCTGTGCCATGGGGGCAGCAGGAAGGACACCCGGCCACACAGGACAGCGGGGGTCCCGTTTGGGCCTTGCCTCACGCACTTCCACGGGACTCTGACCTTGACACCTGTTCAACTTCTGCAAAACCGTCTCACCCTCCACGCTGACGGGAAGCCCGGGCAAGAGGCCAGTTCATATTTAATGTATTTATGAGCAACCAAGACGTGGCTATTTATAGCCATTTGGTCTGTCTGCCAAGTGAGAGCTGGATAAATAGAATGACATCGCAGAGCAGAAACTAGGCAACACCTTCTGCCCTTTATCCAAGACGGCAAGCATGCTTGGCCGCGTGGACTCTGCAGGTTCTCGTGTCAGCCTGTGGGACAGCTGTTCCCTTTTTGCGGTGGGGAAACCGAGGCAAGGAGAGGCGGTATCACCTGCCCACGGCCTCATCCACAGCCAGTATGTGGCAGGGCTGGAAGGGAATCCAGGCCTCCCTCCTTGGCTGCTCTGTCCATACTGTGCCATTCACTCCACTAAGGACAAAACACTTTTTAAATTGTTTATGAAAATCTTCTGAAATTTTCTGTCTGCTTCACGCTTTTCTCTTTTCTCTCCCCACCTCTTCCTCCTTGCCCTCTTCCTTTCTCTTCTTTGATATGAAAAAATTTTTTTCTTTCCTCTCTCCTTTTTCCTTCCTGCCTTCCTTCCTACCTCCTTCTTTCTCTCCATCTCTCTTCCTTTGGGTATCTCTTCACTTTTATCAAAGCAGTGATAATACAAACAATAGCTGAAGTAGGGAGGGTTCATGTGTCCCTGAAGTTCTCTACATATGGAAACTCACCCACTTCAATTGATACTTATTATATTATACAATTACATATAATTATGTATTATGCCTTATAATTATTCCCATTTTATAAATGTAGGAAAGTAATACACAACACCGGCTAAAGGTGATGGCCACAGGGACTCCTCGTGGCTGAGCCTGCCCGGATAGACTGGGGATTGTCATTGCTCCCGCCCCCCAAGCTCTCAGCCCCTCCTGAGATGTGGTCACTGCGGCTGAAATTCAAGCCGGGTGGGGACGGACCAGAAATGAATCCAGAAAATGTCCGCTTTCGATGGAATCTGAGGTTTGGTTCGTTCTGACTCTGTGATGGTGGCAGGAGAGTCACAGAGGGTCCCCAATGCAATTGCCTGTCAGGAGTTCACCTCTGCATGCCTCAGTGATCCCATCTGTGAAATGGGCATAGTCCTAGTGCCCATCTCCCTCTTGTTGGGAGGATACACGTGAATCAGTATGTATGTCACGCTCAGAACAGTGCCTGGCGCCGAGCGAGCCTTCTAGAATGTCTGCTGCTGTAGGTGATGCTGTTGTCCTTTTGCCCTGGCTTTGGGGGCTGGGGAGGATCCGGGACAGCACTGGGCTGGGTGTGTCCATGCAGATGATGCTGGCCTCCTGCCTCCAGCCCGAGCCCTCCTTGCAGCAGGCTTTCTGGGCTGCGGCAGCGGGCCCCAAACCCCAATCGTTGGCTCTGATTTTGTTGCTGCTTTTCCCCGATCTTGCCTGGGAGGCTGTGGACGCTCATATCAAAGAGCTGTCTGTGCTTCCGAGATGCACGGCTTCCGGGCTGGTTTCCTGAGGGCCGGCCAGTCGATCCCACCCTGCGCCACTTCCTGCCTCCAGGGGCATGGGCCTGTCACTGGCCTCCGCTGTTATTTTTATGGTCACAATTTTCATGTCACTTAACCAAGATGTTTATGCCCCTGTTTTCTGATTTGTTGGTGTTACCCACCATGTTAGCCGTTCTCAGTGACGTCCGGTCCTGGAAGGTGATTGAGTCTGTCTTGTCCCCACAAGACATGTTCCAGCCCTAACCCCCAGCCCTGGGGGTGAGAACTCGTTTGTAAACAGGATCTTCCAAGACCGCTCAAGATGCGGCCAGATGGAATCAGGCTGGGTCTTCATCCCATGGGGATGACTCCCCATCAGCAGAGGAAATGAGCGGAATCAGTCAGTTAGTGGAGACCAGAGGAGACGCAGGAGGCGGCTCAGCACGGCGGGAGGACTGCTGGGAAGGCCTCATCAGGACGCTACAGATGCCGGGAGGAAGCACGGCCTGGTGGCACCGCGCTGGTGGACTTCCAGCCCCCAAAACCGCGAGACAGAAAAACCCCCGTTGTCTAAGGCAACCTGTTGTGTGGGACTTGTCATAGCAGCCCTGGCAAACTCAGACAGTGAGGATTCCATCATGCCGTGCCCTATCTGATCTACTGATGCCACGCAGCCTCTAATGGGATCCCCATGCCAGCTTCTTACCTTCCGCCCCTCGGCCTGGAATGTGGACGTGGAGCTCATGAGCGGCTAAGGACGTCACCTTCAGTGGCAACGCAGCAGGAGAAAGGCAGGCGCCTGAGGCCGGATGCCGTGGCCGCCCCCACGCCCTGAGAAAGATATGAACTTCTGCCTCGTTTCAGTCACAGTTATTTTGACTGTCTGCCTAACAGCAGACTCTATTTCCTAACTATACATAGGTTTTTTTTATCCCCCCCAACATTTAACTATGAAAAATTTCAAATCTATAGAAAAGTTGAATGGATTTTTACCATAATTCCCATATCCCCATCTAGATTCTATAACTGTATAATGTCATTGCATTTGCTTTAGCACATCCCTGTCTATCAATCTCTCCATTTAGACACCAATTTCTTTTATTTCTTTGATGTTTTTAAAATAAGCTAAAGCATTTTAAAGTAGTACCCTTCACCCCAAACCTTTCAGTGTTCATATCACTAACTAGAGTTCAATGTTTGCAGGTCTTATTTGAGGTAAAATTTGCATACAATGAAATACACACATCTTAAGCATCTATTTACTGAGTTTTGACCAAGGCATACGTATGTAATCCAAATGCCTGCTATGTTCCCATCGCCCAAGAGAACTCCCTTGTACCCTTCCCTGACAATCCTCACCCCCACTACTTCCCCCAAAGGTAACCACAGTGCTGATATTTGTATAGCTTTACTGTTACATTATCAGGGTTGATATGTGCATTCTAGGAGAGACCTTAGTCAAATCTTCTGGGCTCTGTCCATAGGTTGGTTTCTAGAGTCAAAAAACAAAAATAAATATTCACTGCCCTCTTCTGTAGAATACAGGGATCATAACCAACCTAATCAATCCTGAGATAACCTTGGTTTGCCGTCGTGCACATGACAACTGGGCTAGGAGGGCTCTCAGTGTTGACAGCTGGGATCTACCTACTGGGTGAGGCATTGGCCTGAGCACTGGATGGGCCATACTGTTTAAGACCCTGTGCCAACAATGGTTCTGCCACCTTGTGTGTGTCACTCACCCTGGGATGGTGTATCAAGTAGGATGCTGTTGGCTACAAGTAAGGGAAGACCAAATTCCAAATGACATTAAAAATAAGGGCCTTGGCGGCAGACTTGGCCCAGTGGTTAGGGCGTCCGTTTACCACTTGGGAGGTCCGCGGTTCAAACCCCGGGCCTCCTTGACCCGGGTGGAGCTGGCCCATGTGCAGCGCTGATGCACACAAGGAGTGCTGTGCCATGCAGGGGTGTCCCCCACGTAGGGGAGCCCCACGCACAAGGAGTGCACCCCGTAAGGAGAGCTGCCCAGCGTGAAAGAAAGTGCAGGCTGCCCAGGAATGGCGCCGCACACACAGAGAGCTGACACAACAAAGTGACACAACAAAAAGAAACACAGATTCCGGTGCCGCTGACAACAACGGAAGCGGACAAAGAAGACGCAGCAAATAGACACAGAAAACAAGACAACCGGGGTGGGAGGGGAAGGGGAGAAAAAAAAATCTTAAAAAAAAAGGGCCTTTATTATTTTATAAAACATGGTAGGGAGGTCTGATGGTGATTAATACAGCAACTGATTTGTGTCTTCATGGACCCAGAATCCTTGGTGTGTTGGCAGCATTGTCCCTCAGGGTCGCAATATGGCTGCCACAGTTCCAGGCATCCACTTCCTGTAGATGGGAAACATTACAACACTATCTTTTCTTTTGCTAAAACCCTACTCTCCCCCTTTCCTTTTCACAGTGTAAGTATTTCACTTTTCTGATTTTGCTGTTGGTACTAACTAATGGAATTCCAGCATTGCCATTGAGGATTACAGGCTTTTCTAGACACTGGTAAAACAAATTGAACAAAAATAAGGAGAAATATTCTCTCAGTCTTTGCAGATGCAGAAAAATGGGCATTCTTCAGCATCATGAAACTCTCCATGCAAATGTTCTTTGTAGGCCGCAGAGACTTCTGAGATCATTTCAAAGGAAATTTTAACCTTGCAAACCCTGTAGTTCTGATTGGTTGTTGTGGTAGTGCAAGGCTTTTATGGATCCCAAAAAAGATCATGTCTTTAGAGCTAACCCATTCCTATGGTGTAGGTAGGACCTGTTGATTAGATTACTTCAGCAGGGCATGACCCAGGGCAGATCTTAATCCTCTTACAGGAGTCCTTTATAAATGAGATGAATACAAGAGAGAGACAGAAAGAAGCTGAGAGAAGAAGCCACAGAAACCAGGAAACAGCCGTAAGACCTGCCCGCCCACCTCTGTCAGGAGGAAGTACCTCAGCTTGACTGCCTGTAGATCTTTGAGGCTTTCTCGATCAAGCTTTCTGTTCAAAGTTACTAAAACTCAAGCTAGTTTAAGCCGCAGAGGAAGTAGGGGACTGTGAGGGGAGCTTGGCCTGACGGTGTGGCTGCATCAGACCCTTGCACATCTCTTCAGGACTGAGACCCTCTACCCCTCCCACCTCTGCTTTCCTCAGAAGTGATTTCTTTTCAGGCAGGTGCTCTCCTCTCAGGGACGCAGCCTGCCTGTCTGTCCCACAGCGGGGAGAGAACTCTTCTTTCTCAGCAGCACCGGCAGGTCCGGCAGCTGCCTCACGCTCCCGTGGATGGTGCGCTCACCTGGGGAGCTGGGGAGTGGAGTCCAAACCACACAGGCCGAGAGAAGGGAGGGGATTCCAGAGGAAAATGAGGAGGGGGAGTCACAACTCCAAGGCTGCTAGCCTCCTCCCCAGGCACCGGCCTTCCCTGTTGGCTCCTGGACAGCCGCCTTCACACCTGCACCCCAGCCGTCGAGGGTGAGGTCACAGTGCGTTCAGCCTCACCAGTCACCCAGGAAACCTAACCCTTATCGCAGCGAGGTACCACCTCTCTACACCCATCAGAGAGGCCAAAACAGAAACGCTCAGCCATGCTGGTCACCACGGAGGACACGGATTGCAGGTGGCATTCCGTATGATCTGTACACTGCGTAACAGCTTTCCAAAACGGCTTGGCTTTACTGCCTAAAAACAAAGCATGCATGCACTCTGTGACCCTGCAATTCCACTTTTAGATGTGCACCTGGTGGAACGGTGTGCAAGAGACACACAAGAACGTTTCATAGCAGCCTGTTCACTGCAGCAAACTCCCTGCACCTGGAAAGGGGATCCTGGGTGTATTGGCACAGCAGTCAACATGAACCCCAATAGAGCTATATCATTAAGAGAGAAAAGAAAGTCCCAAAGGTTACACATGGGACTCTTTTTAAAAAAAATTTCTTTTATTTATTTATTTTCACCACCTTCCCACTTTGTGGCTTGCTTGCTGTTTGCTTTCTGTGTCCATTTGCTGCATGTTCTTCTGTGTCTGCTTGTCTCCTTTTGTTGCATCATCTTTCCTTTTTTTCCTTCTTTGTTTTCTTTTAAATGTTACATTAAAAAAATATGAGGTCCCCATATACCCCCCACCCCACCCACATCAACAAACAAACACTTCCATCATTGTGGCACATCCACTGTGTTGCATCATCTTTCTATGCCAGCTCTCCACGGGTGCAGGCTGTTAGTTCTCCACGGGCGCAGGCCAGCCTGCCTTCACAAGGAGGCTCCGGGAAGTGAACTCAGGGCCTCCTATATGGTAGACAGGAACCCAATGAGTTGAGCCACATCTGCTTCCCCACATGGGACTTTTTTATAAAGTTATAAACAACTACATACACATACTTTTTTCCCCCAGAAATCATAAGAGGCAATATAACTATATATAAAAGCAAGGAAAAATAAATAGGAATTGCTTTCTTCTATAAAGAGGAACAAACCAGACTGGAAGAGAAGCATATAAACTCCTCTCTAGAAATAACATATAAGGGCAGAAATACATGTGTCTCCTTTAATACAGTAAAAAGCTCGATAACTTACTAAGGAAAAGTCTCAAAGGAAATACTTTTTTTATATTGAGTCTACGTATCCAAGCAGTCACTGTCCAAGGGATAAGTAGGTACGATGTGCCAGCGAAAGTTTGTTAGTTTTCCCCTCATTGTACTCATTAAAACCTTTTGGCTTAAACTCATGCCAAGGGTTGCTACACTGTTTAGATGAATGAAGAATTCATAAAACAGTGGTTAGTGGGAGAATCACTGATGGCTGAAAAGAAACAGAACAGGTGATATAGCAGCAAACTTGTCAAGATTTTTTTTTAAAGAAAACATACCTTGTAATCAAAGATTGTAAAATGAAAGTTGAATGTATGATTATTTTACTATTCTCTTCCTACTGCTGGAAAATGTTTTAATAAAGTGATTTCTGATAGTTTATTCCTATACCCTAATCATCAGTTAAGGCTTTTTGTTCTGTTCATTGTTTTTTCTCTTACACTAGGAAAAGTCATGATGTCCCAGTTACCTATTATGGTATGACTCCCCCAAAATTTAGTGACATGAAACAACAGTCGTGTGAGGAATTCAGACAGGATGTGGCAGGAGAGCTTGTCTCTGTCCTCAGCTAGAAAGGCTTGATTGGCTGGAGGTGGCTGGGGTAGCCCGACTGCCCGTACATCCGGTGCCCTGATTCTGGCTCTTGGTTGGTCTCCTCAAACCTTCTCCACGTGGCTTCTGCTGGAGCTGAAATGTCCACGATGGCCTCTTCACTGCCAGGGCTAATGCCTGGGCTGAGAGCCTGGCCCAGTGGAGCTGGGTGGGCATGTCTCACCCTGACTCCTCTCCTCGCGGTGAGCTTGGGCTTCCTCATAGCAGGGTGGTCCCAGGCTAGTCAACTTCTTCCATGCAGCTGGCTTCCCCACAGTGAGTGCGCCAAGATGGGAGCCGCGAAGCATCTCACGACCGAGCCTTGGCAGTCTTAGAAAGTTCCTTCCACCACAGTCTTGGCCAAGGCAAGTCACTGTAGTCAACCCGGATCCAAGGGGAGGGGCAGATTAGGCTCTACCTCTTGACATGAAGAGCAGCTTTTTTACAGGGAAGAGAGGAACTGGGGATGGTCATGGCTGGGATGGGTTTGGTATCTGTGGGATCTGCAGAAGTTGGATTTTTTAATTTGGGAATCTCAGAAAGAGGGACATCTGTGTTCTAGGAGAAGATCTCACCCTCCTTACTACCTCCTGGGAGCTTCTGACCTCATTGTGGTTCTTATTCCTTTCCTTCCAGCTGGGTAGACTCATTGTCCATCCTTCCTCCAGCTGAGCTTCCATGTCACCCAACTACTCTCTCTGGCCTCATTACTTCTGAGTTGAATTCATGAGGACACCCAAGCCTCCCTTCTCTTTCCCAAACCCACCAAACTGAGTCTCACTTAAGCCTTTGTATGCCTAGAACACTCTTCCCATGACTTCTCATCATTCCATCTAGATCTCAGCTCAGAGGTCGAGGTGGTCCCCCAGTGATTCATTCCACGAACATGTATTGACCCCCTGTGTGCTGGACCCTGTTCAAGGCACTGGGGACAGAGCGTGGGCAAGACCCTGCCTTTATCTTCATGGATCTGACACTCTAGCTCAGGAGACAGAGAGCCTGTAAACACATATATAAAACATCTAAGGAGTGAGCCAGTGGTACGTGTTAGCATTAAAGGAAGGAGGCTAGAAGTGACTGCGGTGGGCGGGGGTTGCAATTTCAATCAGGGAATCAGGAGGTGACATTTGACTGGAGATCTGAGGAGGGGAGCCACGTGGATATCTGAGGGAAGAGCATTTCAGGCAGAGGGGAGAGCAAGTGCAAAGGCCCTGTGGTGGGAGCATGCCTGTGTGTATGAGGAACAAGAATGAGGTCAGAGAGGCTGGACCAGAGTGAGGAGCATAGGGGATGAAGTCAGAGGATAATAGAGGGGGTGGGATTGTTAGCTGAAATGTCACCTCCTCCAGGAGGCCTATCTGACCTCCAGGTTGTCATTCCCTCTGCTACCTGCTCTCTCTTCTACGGGACTTTGCATCCCAGTCATCCCAATACCTGGGCCAGCGCTTCCTGTACCCACTCCACTGAAGCTCGTGCCTCATTCATTCATTCATTCACTCACTCAACAAGTAAGTTTTGAGCCTATTGTCTATGTTGGCTCCTGGAATTACTGCTGGGAACAAAACTGATACTAAACTGCTCCCAGAGTCACATTTTAATGAGGGGAAACAGATCATAATCAAGTAAAGAAGTAGTGGCACAGATGGGTTTAGAGAATGATATGAAGAAAATGAAACAGGACAAAGGGGCAGCCTTACTGGGGTGGTCAGGGAGGACTTCTTGGAAGAAGCTCTTCTTGGATCAGAGCCCTGAGGGATGAGAAGACAGGACTGGGCGAGCTGGGGGAACAGCGTTCCAGGCGGAGGGGTCTCAGGGGCACATCAGCAGTTTTACAGATGAGTGGCTAACTATATGGATAAGTATCTGAATGAGCAAACTGGGTCGGGGGGGGGGCAGTGCCCAGACACCCCCCTCTCCCTCTTCAGAAGGGGCCAGGAGCCCCGTGCTAACGGGGGAGCTGGAGTGGAATGCAGAGAGGGAAGGGGAAGCGGAGAGTGAAGCGGTCATGGGAGAGAAGGAGCAGAAGAGAGGCTGCTGGGGGCGCTGACCCTGGACCCTGCGTGGGGAAGGGCCCCACCTCGCACCCTCCCTCACTCCTGGGGCTGCTGGGCCAACCACAGCCTCCTCTGGGCTCCTCCCCCTTCCTCACTCGCTCACCCTCACTTCCTCTATTCTGTTCCTCAAACACACCACTCTGTGCTCATCTCCGGGCCTTTGCGCTTGCTGTGCCCCCTGCGACCAGAGCAGCTCCGTCTTAGGTCTTAGGTCTCAGCCACTTGCCCCTGCTCAGAGCGGCCCTCCCTGACCAACTGAAGGGGCGCCCCCAGCCCGTCACCATCATACCAGCTTCCTCTCCTTCCTCTCCGAATATTTCACATTTGTGAGGCTGGGGCAGTCACGGCAGTTGCCCCAGTGAGCACAAGCACACAGTAGGTGCTCAGAGGACTTGAGATCCAGCAGCTCAAAGCCCTCCGTGCCAGAGACCTAACCCAACCTTGCTCCCTCTTGGTTCTCCCAGTATATAGTGCCCGCTCCATGCCTCAGTCTCCCTCTTTCTAAAATGGACGTCACAATAGACACAGCCTCTGAAGATGATGCCTCTTTTGTGCATGGAGCAGTGATAGGCTCATAGCAGGTGCCCCTCCAGGGTTAGCCACAATATCACTGTTGTGACTGACTTGTTACCACCCCGTGGTGGCTGTGAAACCTGGAGAGGGAGCTGGGTCCAGCAGTTGGCAGCTTAAACTCTGCAGTGTCCGGATTTCGGCCATGACTGTGGCTTCCTAGTTGGGTGAACCTGATCAGAAGACCTCAGTTTCTCTTTCTGTGAAATGAGGCAGCACTGGCACCCTGTCACCCCCTACTCTACACACATACACACAGCTGTGGTGCAGGTCTAATGGGGCTGTGCAGGTAAAAGGCCTAGTGCAGGGCTCCAGGCAGCAAATGGAAAGTGATTTACGATGTAACTTGGTCAGTCTGCAACCTAGAGAGGGGACAGGACATGTGACTTTCCTGATGGCCTGGATCTGGCGTCACTGCCAACCCTACTGACCCCCACCTCAGCTGTCAAGGGTCTGCTAGGGGCTGTCCCTGCATGTAGGATGGGGCAGCAAGCACGAGCTCTTGCTCCATTCATGCTGTCAACAAGTGGAGGCAGCCGGGCTGAAAGGGCACACATCCTGGGGAGCTGAGGGTGGGAGTGGGGCAAACCGGAACAGGAAGTTGCCTGGTCTCCAAACCAGACCTCTCCAGGATTCTTCTTCCCCCACTCTCTGGGAGCTCAGTGCTCTTACCCATTTAGGTCCCTGGAATGGGGAATGGGAGATGGACCTGGGAAAGGTTTTTTGTTTTTGTCTTTTTTTTTTTAGGCTTTGGGATCTCCCCCCAACACACATACAAACTGGTATAGTGTGCCACAGTAACAACAAAAATAAGAGGTCTGATATTTCCAAATAAGGACTTGGAAAAACAAAACTAATAAACTTAAAACATTGCTGTCAAACACAGGGACTTTCAAACTTTTTGAACTGTGAGAAAGTCATTTTGTATCATAACCCAGGATGTATACACACTCAGAAAAAGAGTTTCCTGAAACAATGCTTACTGACTGCCTGAGATGATCTCTGATATTCTGACATTTTCTCTTCTCTTGTACTTGATTTCTTTTTTTTTTTTAGTTGTTGGTCGTGACCTTCTTAAACTGATCTCATGAACCACTAAGTCACTACTCACAGTTTGCAAAGCTCTAATCTACATTCAAGAAAGGCTAATTTAACAATGGGGAAAAGTAGGAAGATTACACCTATAGGCTCTTAGTTTAAAACGGATACATTTTTACTTGATGGAAAATGCCATACTTTTGCTTTTAAAAAAATCTGCCGCAGACAGAAACAAGTAGACAGACCTCTGCTTTGTGGGACTCATTTCTTTCCTTCATTCTGTGTTTGAACAACTCTGTGCCAGGCGACCAGGACTCAACAGTAGTGGTGGGCTGGATTCATCTCAGGTCAGTTCATGAGAACAATTGTCAAAGTTTTCAGGAATTTTTTTGAGCTGGTTGAAATCACATTAATAGTTTGAAATTAACCTTGGTGGGAGATTTACACCACGGAAATCAGCAAACGCTATAAATCAGTCATCCACAGCCCCAGCTCCAGAGCCCATTATTAAACACTTATTAGCACACTACTGGTCAGCAGTGACCAAGACCTGGCCCCTGGCCTCACAGCATTCATGTTCTGAAGAGTGGTGGTGGCACACATTACTGAGATAATCATAAAAACAAATGTAAATATGATAAATTCTATGAATGAAAACTATAAGGATCCATGAGAATGTATAGTAGAGGGAGCTCCAGGAAGGGCTCTGGGGGGACTTGAAATCTGAACAGACTTGAAGAATGAGGGAGTTTAATTAAATAAAGAATCCTGGGAAGAGTATTTCAGGAGGAAGAAATAGCATACGCAAAGGCCCCGTGCTAGGAGAGAGAATGGTGAGTCTGAGGGATGTAACTGGAGTAGAGAGCAAGCAGGAGCAGGGTGAAAGACAGAGAGAGGAGGCTGCAGATGTGGGCATCCAGGCCAAGCGAGACTGCAGGCTGTGCAAGGGATTTGCTTTTTTATCCTAAGAGCAATTCACACAAGGCTACTTTCATGTTGCATGAGGGATGTTCTTGTAAATATCCTGTTTTACACCTTATCCCATCCAATTCTGTGAACTGGATTTATGATGCAGAATTGTACTGCCTCCTTCATGGCCACAGGGGAGAGAGGACATCTCTCCTGGGGAAGTCATGGGCACATTCTCTGGCCATCGCCCAGCCCTCGTCTGCCCCCACCTCCCATTGTGCACTGCTTCCATTCCAGAATCTGGGGGAAATGTTACATCTAATAAAAAGGCCTGACCAGAACCGAAACCCAGAAACTGGGAATAAGCAAACCCAGATGCTAATCAAGGTAGGAATTCTCAGTGCTATCTACCAACCCCAACCCGAGCAGATTGGGCCACCCCAGGACCCCAGCCACGACTGGATCTCTTCCCCTCTCATTTGGACTCTTTGTACTATGTAAATAATAACGTGGTCATTTGCTAAGTTTCTGTTGTGCTCTGAGCCTGTGTGCCAACTTACTCCACACCACCCTGTCCTCCTTCACACAAGGGCTCAAGTGGGGGAAGTCTCTGTTTTAGTAATTCAGGTCAGACTTCTATTCACCAGACCCAGATATTTTTTGCTTATACGGATCAATCAAGATTGTAGGAGCCTCCCCATGTCCTGATGAACTAATGAATGCCAAAGATGTCTGTGAGATGGACTATTCTGACAACTTCTTTGGCTCTGCTCTCCATTAGGGTAACCACACCTACCTAATCTTTGGCATAAAAGTACCACCACTTGTCCCCTGCCATCCCAGGATCCCACCATCCCTGTTACATTTAGGGATCCCAGTTCAATGGTAGCGGTTTCCAATATAATTTTTTTTAAAGATTTATTTTATTTATTTTTCTCCCCTTCTCCCCCATTGTCTGCTCTCTGTGCCCATTCGCTGTGTGCTCTTCTGCGTCCGCTTGCATTGTCAGGTGGCACCGGGAAACTGTCTCTTTTTTGTTGCGTTATCTTGCTGCATCAGTTCTCCATGTGTGTGGTGCCACTCCTGGACAGGCTGCACTTTTTTCATGCAGGCGGCTCTCCTTGTGGGGGACACTTCTTGCGCGTGGGGCTCCCCTATGTGGAGGTGCCCCTGCGTGGCACGCCATATCTTGCGCAAGGCAGGACTGCACATGGGCCAGCTTACCACAGAGGTCAGGAGGCCCTGGGCATTGAACCCTGGATTCTCCATATGGTAGCCGGATGCTCTGTCAGTTGAGCCACATCTGCTTCCTCCAATATAATTTTTGAACTACGAAGAAAATCCACAGCAGAATGCTTCAAGGATACTGGGGCAGCCCATCATGAATTTATTGTTCATAGGTATGGTAAAGCCACATCTTGTGGACCCTTCCAATGTAAATAAAAGTAGGTCTTATGTGATGGAGCCACTCTAGTATTTCAACCCCCCCTAAACCTTTGGATACCTTTCTTCTCCAATGTGGGTTAGCACACGTTAGCCTATGGGCCAAATCCAGCCTACCACCTATTTTTATATGGCCCACAAACTAAAATTAGCTTTTACGTATTTCATTGATTGAAAAAAAAATTTTTCATTACATGTGAAAGTTTTATGAAATTCAAGTGCTCACGAGTGAACTTTTAATGGGAAACAGCCATGCTCATTAATTTACACATTGTCTTGTGTCGCTTTTATGTTACCACAGTAGAGTTGAACAGATGCAATGAGAATGACTGCAAAATTTAAAATATTTACTATCTGGTCCTTTTCAGAGAAAATTTGCCAACCCAGGTTCTATAGTATAGGCCAAACTTGGATCCATACAGCCATCACCCAGCCAAGAAAATTTTTTTGAGCCATTCTTAGCCCCTCAAGCTCAAATACTGAATCTGGAATCTCTGCTTAGTGGGCTCATATCAATGAATTTGGCCTGACTCAACTTTATATTCTTCCGTCTTGATCCCACAAAGATCCATTCCCACACATATTTCTCCTTTTTCTGTTGATAAAAATTGGCAAACAGAAATTGGCAACTCTCTTGGTAAGTATGGCACTTCATCATGGCCCATGAGTTGTGCCTCACCCTTTAGCGCCTGCTGCAACTTAAGTTTAGTTACAGGTAGAGAAGCAAGGAGAGGAGGTCAGGGTAGGAGCGGAGGAGGATCAGCAGGGTCCTACCATGACCAAAAGTGACCCTGAGAGGTTGGAATTCCGTCAGTGTTGCAATCAGTCACCCACAGGATTCGGCTTGGGTTGGTCTTTCAGAAAGCTCAGCCCTGTGACTCCAGCAGATAAGAGTTTCTTTCAGCACAGTCATAGAAGCTTTCAGGTCCTTAACGCAGACCTTAAGCTGGAACTTAAAGCTCTCAGCGCATCATTTTCTTTTTCTAGCATTTTTCAGAAGCAAACAACTAATCCCATTACTTTCCTCATGTTCACTAAAATGTTTTATGCGAGCAAATAGTCTGTCCCTCAGAGGCTTGCCTTCTAGAGGAACTCGTTACAGGTGTCTGGAGGTGATAATTTGAGAAACTATTTTGCCACTCCCTGCTGCGGACTCCCGGTGCCTCCTTTACCCTGAAAACAGGATCATTAATGCCTTTAAATCTAATCAGATCAGAGAACCAGTTCCAGAAAACCCAGAGCCAATTCTGAGAACTCATCTTTAATATCCTGTTCCTCTGGATTCACTCTTAGTATCAGATGCTGTATCAGCAAAGCAGAGCTGCTAACAAACACAGACACACACATGATTTGGTACGGGGATTTGACTTTGCCTAACAGTGTGATCTAGTTAAGCAGTCTCTGTTAGACTGTCATTTCTGTCTTCCATTGATGCTGGAACTTAAACTCCACAGGAGAGGCAGCAAGGAAAGGAAGATGGTTGTAAAGCAGGGGAGAGTAAAAACAGCTGGAATCTGCAAGCTGGAGCCCACAAGGATGAGCCCCATGTCAGTTCTTGTGGCCTCTGACCTAGGGGTTGTGGGTGTCCTGCCAAAACCAGGGTCCTGTGTCACGGCGCTAAGCACACACAGGAGTTGGAGATGTAGGAGAATTAGGGGAAGGTGGAACAATTGCAGGCCCAGCTGCAATTGCCAGAGAGGTGAGCCAGCAGGTGACAACCAGTGAAAGCCACGAAATAGTTGCTGCTTCCCTCCACCCACCAAACCTCCTTCAAGAATATCTAGAACTACTTTTTTTAAAAAATAGCTTTATTTCAAATTGAAAAAAAAATAACAGAGAAAGGTAGCTCAACAAGTTATGGAAGCATTACTCCTAGAATATTCTGTCCAGGCACTTTTCTCATCCAATTCCAACACTGCTCCTCTAGTGTTCAGAAAGATACGCAGATAAATGCAAATTAGTTAAATGACATAGTCAAGATCTTCTTATTAATGAAAAAAGTGAAGAAGAGGAAAAAATGCTTCAGCATATTCATCTCTCACAAATCCAAACCCCATATTCTTGGTTACCTTTAGCATTAATATAGTGCCAACTTTGCTTTTGTTTCAAAAACATTACAATGTTGTTGTTAACTATAGTCTCTAAATTACATTAGCTATATTTTTCCCATTCTTCACACCTTGTAGAAGAACATTCCTATATTTATATTACTAACCACAATCCTCATATACTGCCAAAATCATTGTTATACATTCCTTATATTATCCTTCAGCTGTCCTCCAACTAACATTAATTTCCCTAGACTACTCCTTTCAGCCACAATTACACCCATAAATCAACAGTGTTACATTCATTGCAACGTGTTACCATCAAGCCCACAATAACTGCTCTTGTGGCCCACCCACCCTAACCAGAAACAGACAGGGAAAGGAATTCTGGGAAATGTGGGTTAGCTTCACCAAGATGACACACTACAAAGCAATGCAATGGGTATGTCAATTCCTCTCTAATCTCCTACCAAAAGGAGCTGGAGCTCATTGATTTGCCAACCTCCTTAGCAGCAGGCACACCTCACTGAAGCAAGCATTGCAGTCCCTCCCTGACATCTCAAGAAAAGCACAATCTGATCTCATATGAGGAGCACAGATTCCTTCCAGTTAATGTGATTTGGCCCCAATCCTTCCAAAACAAGAACTTTGACAGCCTGACTGTGTTAAAGAGCCACTCCATTAGCTCTTGGCAAGAAAACTCTTCTCTGATGAAAGAGTGGAGAGGAGGAGGCTTCAATTCAGACCACTACACAACAGAAAAAGAGGTCCCATGCCAGATAAGATTTGGGCAGCTGATGAACCGTCTTTTGGGAGCACTGGGGGAGAGGACTGGTACAGAGACTTCTGGAAGTCTCTTCCAACTCTGCAATTACAGTAATGCTGGGTGCTGGAGGTCATAGTCTTAAGAGTTATCCTTTCTTTTCATATTTGAATAAAAATGGCTTGAGCCTTCATCCCCTGAATTGTGGGAAGCACAGAGCCCTCTCCGCCACAAATTCCTTGGGGGCTATTTTCTCTGTTGGTAATTAGGGTGGCAACGGCTTCAACAAACTATGCTTCCCAGCTTCCTTTGCAGGTAGTAAGCAGAAGTTTTTGGGAGGGGATCCTGGAAAGGCTCTTTAAAAGGAGGCAGGTCACCAAGTGGTTCTGTTTTTTCCTGATCTTTCTCTTTTCTCTCCAGTTTTTTTTTTTTTTATTGGAATGATGACTGAGGCTCCTGCAGCCATTTTGTGATCTTGAGGAGTAAAGCCACATGCTAAGGGTAACAGAGCAGTGAGTCAACAGGAGCCTGGTTCCTTATGACATCAATAAACCCCCAACCTGGCCTTGGACTGCATACTTCAGAGTTCTTTTACATGAGAGAAAAAGAAATTATCTTGCTTAAACCACTGTTGTTTCTGTCTTCTGTCTCCTGCAGTTGAACGCAATTTCTGTCTCCAGAATTCTTAACTCTGTGAGATAATAAGCCTCCTTTGTGGTAAAGTCATGCTACTGTCCACCAGTGTCCTGTTCTCTCCCTCCAGGAGGACTGTGCTTTCCTGCACTATTGAATTCACTTCGTGGGCATGTGATTTGCTTTGGTCAATGAAATGTGAGAGAAATGATGTGCATCCCTTCCTGGCAGAGGCTGTAAGAGCCAGTGACTGTCTCACTTTGTGGTCTTTTCGTTCTGTCATGATAACCAGAAATGTTTCTGATGGTGGCAGCTCCATCAGTTTGCAGACCCTCATAGCTCCCAGCTGGCCCACGATGGACATGTAGTGTGAGAAACAAACCTGTGTTGGTATAAGCCTCTGAGATCTGGGGACTGACTGTTATTGTGGATTTGAACCAAAGCTAGGCTGGCTATATTTAGGGAACTAGGGGCTGACAAGTTCTTTGGAAAAGCTACTGGAGTGGGCTCTAGGCAGAGACTCAGCAAATGATTCCCAGAAAACAACTGAATCAACTCACCCCAATCAGGAGGACTCATTGGACACGTCGACTTCAGAATCGTGCATTTGGACCTGTTGATGACCCAGGGATCAGGAAAGCCATTCCCACCCAGGACATATCTGTCTTTTTGTTTCCAGCTTTGTTTGTGTTGAAGTATAACTTACATGTAGTAAGTGCACACATCTTAAGTGTACTGTTGGATTGGTTTTGCAAATATATATATTCATGCAATCCTCATCACTATCAAGGTACAGAGCATTTCAGTCCTTCAAGAAAGTTCCCTCATGCCCCTTCACAGTTGACTCCCCTCCCCAATCCTCATAAAGGCAACTACTATTCTAACTTTTATCACCATTAATTTGTTTGCTCCTTCCAGCACTTCATATAAGTGGAATTTCACAGTCTGTGCCCTTTTGTATCTGGCTTCTTTCACTCAGGACAATGCCTTTGAGAATCAGCCATGTTGTGGTGTGCATCTGGCATCTTCCTTTTTCCTGCTGAGTAGTGTTCCGTCATATGCACGTGCCACTCACCTGCTGATGGACGTTTAGGTTATTTGCAGTTTAGGGCTATTACAAATATTGCTGCCATAAACCTTCACATACAAAGTCTGTGTGTGGACATTGATTTCATTTCTCTTGCAGCTGAGTTGAATATGTTAAGTATGCATTTACCTTTTCTTTTTAACTTTTTATTTGGAAGTAATTTCAAACTTATTACAGGATAGTTGCAAAAATAATACAAACCCCAATCAGACAACTCCTACATATCTCCACTCCCTCAGATAGCTAGATCCACCAATTCCAACATTTTGCCACCTTTGCCATATCATTCCATCTATCTATGTATCTATGTATGTACGTACGTATGTATGTATCAATCTACCTCTCTATCTACTATCTATCCATCCATCCATCTATCCTTCCTTCTGTTTTCCAATCATTTGAGAGTAGGTTGCACACATCATACTCCTTGAACACATAATACTTCCATGTACATTTCTTCAAACAAGGATATTCACTTATGTAATCACCTTAAGTGCTGTTATCAAGTTCAGGAAATTCAATGTTGATATAAAGCTTAAATTCTATATTCCAATTTTTTCTTATGTCCCAATAATGTCCTTTTTACCTTTTATCCTCCATTCTCAGATCTCATCCAGTATCATATGTTGTGATTAATTGTCATTATCTCTTTAGCTTCTCTTTTTTCTCCTGATTGTGGAAACATATATAACATATAAATCTTCCCATCCCAGCCCTTTCCAAGCATACCATTCACTGGGATTAATCCATTTCACAATGTTGCAATACCCTCACCACAATCCACTGCTATAACTTTCCCTTCACCCTAAACAGAAACCCTCTGCTCATTTTGCATTAACTCTCCATGCCTCTGCCCCCCTTCCCTGGTAACCTGTATGCTACTTTCTGTCTCTATGAGTTTGCATATTCTCTGATATTTTCTTTGTGGTTACCATGGGGTTTAAATTTAGCATCCTAAATCTGTAATAATCATCTTTGCTTTGATATCAACTTAACTTCAATAGCACACTTGAGCTATGTTCCTATATTTCTCATCCTTCCACCTTGTGTAGTTCTTCTCACAAAATACATATTTGTATGAGTCCAAAACCATTAATTTATCATTACATTTTATGCATTTGCCTTTTAGATCCCATAGGAAGCAAAAAGTGGAGTTACAAGTAAAAAATACAAAAGCACTGGTATTTTTATTTACCCATGTTGTTATCTTTACTGAAGATGTTTATTTCTGTGTGTGGCTTTTGTCTGTTGTCTGTTGTCCTTTCCTTTCAACCTGTAGAACTCCCTTTAGCATTTTCTGTAGGGCTGGTCTAGTTGTGATGAACTCCCTCAGCTTTTGTCTTTCTGGGAATGTCTTAATTCCTCCCTCAGTTTGAAAGACAGTTTTCCAGGTATAGAATTCTTGGTGGGCATTTTTTTTTTCTTTTAGCACTTTAAATATACCATCCCACTGCCATCTTGCCTCCATGGTTTCTGATGAGAAATTGGCACTTAATCTTATTGAGGTTCCCTTGTACAGGACATGTTCCTTCTCTCTTGTGGCTTCAGAATTCCCTCTTTGGCATGCAGCAGTTATTATAACATGGCACGGTGTGGGTCAATTTGGGTTTATCCTATTTGGATTTTTTTGAGCATCGTGGACATATATATTCATGTTTTTTGTTAAATTTGGGAAGTATCTGGCCATTATTTCCTTGGCTATTCTTTCTGCCCCTTTCTCTCTTCTCCTTCTGGGATTCCCACAATGCATATAACGATATGCTTGATGGTGTTCCACAGGCTCCTCAGACTCTATATACTTTTCTTTATTCTTTTCTCTTTCTGCTCCTCAAACTGGACAATTTCAATTGTTTTATCTTCAAGTTCACTAATTCTTTCTTCTGCCAGCTCCAATCTGCTGTTGAATCCCTCCAGCTATTTTTTTTTCTTTCTTTCTGTCACTGTGGTCTTCAGTTCTGTTTGGTTTCTTTTCAAAATTTCCTTCTCCATATTGATATTCTCTTTGTGTTCATCTTTCCTTTTCCCAATTTCCTTTAGTTTCTTGTCCATGTTTCCTTTAGCTCTGAGCACATTTAGCACAACCTTCTTTTTTTTTTAAAGATTTTATTTATCTCCCCTCCCCCTCCATTGTCTGCTCTGTGTGTCCATTCGCTATGTGTTCTTCTGCATCTGCTTGCATTGTCATGTGGCACCAGGAAACTGTGTCTCTTTTTTGTTGTGCATCTTGCTGTATCAGTTCTCTGTGTGTGGTGCCACTCCTGGGTGGCTGCACTTTCTCACTCAGGGCGGCTCTCCTTGCAGGACACACTCCTTGTGTGTGGGGCACCCCCGTGGTGCCCCTGCATGGTACGGCCCTCCTTGCGTGCAGCAGCACTGCACATGGGCCACCTCACCACATGGGTCAGGAGGCCCTGGAGATTGAACCCTCGACCCTCCATATGGTAGGCAGATGCTCTGTCAGTTGAACCATGTCTGCTTCCCATGGGCCACTTTTTAAAAGTCTTTATCTGGTATATCCCAGGTCTAATCCTCTTCATTGATGATTTCTAAAGCTTAAATTTTCTCCTTTGTCTGGGCCATCACTTCCTGTCTCTTTATATATTTTATAATCTCTTGTTGAAACGTGGACATTTTTATATTTCAGTTTGCTATTGCTGGAATTTAGACTCTGAGGTGTCTGTTTCTTAAGTTGGTATCCAGCTAGTGTTATAACAGAGCTTTCCTTGAATGCCGACAGCTAACAGAAAAAAAGAAAAGAAAAGGAGAAAAAGAAAACACTTCCAGTTTTTTCAGATTGACCACTGCCAATGCTCTCCTTCAGGGCTTATCCATACAATGAGTTTGGCAAATAGCTCCAGGCCAAAGTGTAGGGTGTCCCTGGTCCTTTCTGCCCATGTGTCTTATCTTGGGTATGTGCCTGTGCCTTAGGAATTTCCCATGTACACAGATACAAAGGTCCCCTCTTCCCTAGGAAACAGTTTCCCCGTGGTCCCAGGTACTACACTATATGTCCTACAGCCAGAAATTCTTTGTCCCAGGCAGCATGACTTGACTGCTGTGCCACAGCATTCTGTAGGAGAGCCCAGTGGGCTGCCTTCCACATACTGGGCAAGTTCTGGGACAGTGAGTCTCTCAGGCCACCACCAGACAGACTGGGCAGGACATACATGCCCCCAGCCTGTGCCCAGGGGTTACTCTGCTCCCTTTGCAACCAGGACCAGGGATCTGCACTGGGAGTGCCCGCCAGCTCCACACTAACCTGGTGAGGGGCAGGGAGCGGCAGCCGGGAAGCCCTGAGATCCTACCACTTTTAAGTGGCTTTTTCCTTGATTTGCACTCACCCTGTTGCTGCAATTCTTTTTTTTTTTTTTAAGATTTATTTATTTATTTAATTCCCCCCCCCCCCCCTCCCCGGTTGTCTGTTCTCTGTGTCTATTTGCTGCGTCTTGTTTCTTTGTCCGCTTCTGTTGTCGTCAGCGGCACAGGAAGTGTGGGCGGCGCCATTCCTGGGCAGGCTGCACTTTCTTTCGCCCTGGGTGGCTCTCCTTACGGGTGTACTCCTTGCGTGTGGGGCTCCCCTATGCGGGGGACACCCCTGCGTGGCAGGGCACTCCTTGTGCGCCTCAGCACTGCGCATGGGCCAGCTCCACACGGGTCAAGGAGGCCCGGGGTTTGAACCGCGGACCTCCCATATGGTAGACGGATGCCCTAACCACTGGGCCAAGTCCGTTTCCCTGTTGCTGCAATTCTTTAGCTGTTTTCTGGAACTTTGAGAAAGATGTTTCTGCCATTTCCTGCTGGTTGTTCAAAGCTTCTATGGGGGAAAAGAGCCCTGAAGCATCTCACTCTACCATTTGATTGGAGCGGGAGCATTTACCTTTATGAGAAATTGCCAAAAGTTTTTCTAAAGCTATTTTACCAATTTACACTCCTGCCAGAATTGTATGAAAATTCCAATTGCTCCATCGCCTCGCCGACACTTGGTATTGGCAGTCTCTTTCATTTTAGCCATTCTAGTGGGTATGTAGTATTCGCTCCTCTCATTATAGCTTAAACTTGCCTTTTGCTGATAACTAATATATTGAGCATTTTTTCATGTGCTTATTCACCATTTGGATAGCCTCTTTGGGGCATAACTGCCTCTTAATGCCCACAAAGCTAGTGGCTGGACAGTGGAATGGCGAAACTGAAAACCCCAACACCTTCCCAGCTACACTGGCCAGCAGAAAACAGCCAATAAAACAGCAAGATGGCCTTTTCCAGGCTTCCAGATTTCAAGTGAGGCCTCTAACTGGCAGGGATGAGTCAACATCTAGAACACCATCTCAGTAGGTCTGGGAAACATAATATCAGCTTTTCATCTCCACCCCATGAGAAGGCGCATGGAAGGAGGGGGCGGTGGACACAAGTGCCAGTTCACCCACCGTCCACATGGAGGATCAGGGCTGCCCTTGTTCTGCCCTCACTGCCACACCCGAGGAGGCTGCCGGGAATTCTCCTAACCCGACTCCTAAAGTCCAGGCAGTGCTTTGGTGTGGCTCAGAAGATGGCTTGAGGCCCCCAGCAAAATAAAGAAAGTAAATTACCTTTTGCATAAGTTTTAATCCATCAAACAACATGAGGGAGATAGTCTCTTCGGGCAGCAGGTAACAAGCTCTCCCTCCAGAAGGCTCTTCCTCCCACAGAGTAGGCTCCCTCTCAGCGCCCAGTCAGCCCGGCACCCACCCGGAGGGCAATAGAACCGTTCTTGGTTTTCACTGTATTTATCTTTATGGTTCTATTCTATTTATATCTGGTAGTATTAGTTTTCCATTTATGAGTGCGCCTTTTAAAATAAATTTATTTAAGTTAAAAAGGGAGTTGATCTTAAAAAAAGTACAGGTGAGATAAAAATGTGGGAAAAATTAGGAGAAGGGTTTGTAGTAGTTCAAGTTTGGCAACTGTTGTCCCTAGAAACATCTCTCAAATACTGGTACAGCTACCCAGCCAGTGGGTAAACAAACTGTCAGAATTTCCTGTTCTAAGACAGGAAATATGTGCCCTCCCCACAGTGGTTTTCAATATTTTAAAAAAGCAACCTCCAGTATGAAATACATTTTCTATCATTGCTTGTTATGTGTAGCATTAGGTCTAGCCATATGAAACTGCTATTTTTGTAGGTCAAAAAAACCCTCAAATAATGACAGTTTCAAGAGACTCAATTTAATAGATATATAGATATCTGTGTGCATGTGTGTGTGTGTGTATATATATATACATGTACACACATATACTCACATATATGTAAATGATATTCGCTGGTTGGGCATCTATTCTGATATGTAGGTGGCAGGTACCACTCATAAAATGTTTTTAATATTCTTCCATATGTATATATTGCAAATAATATGTTTATCACATATAATAATATATGGCCTTATAGATTATTTGGACGCACTCTAAAATTTTCTTTTCTGTTTTATGTCTTGTTTTTCTTCTTTTTATGCTAGTCACAGCCCACTAAATTGATTTCCTAGTCCTTGAATGGGCTGTGACCTGAAGTTTGTGAAACACTGTTACACAACCACCTGCCAACAGGATTTGTCTCTTTGCTTTAGCAGAATCCTTAAACCTCAGCAGAAGTTGTGTCCGAGCCCAGGCTGCAGAGTTCACGGGCCGTCGGAAAGTGCCCGTTGGACCCTGTGTCCCTTCTGAGCCCTGCTCTGGGATGCCCCCCCATTGCTTGGTGCCCTCCTCCAGGGTCTGCACAGCCTTCCTGGTGTGTGTGCACACCCCAAGCCCAGGGCTGGGTCGTGGGGTGTGGGGTGTGGATGGCACCTGGATGTGCAGGCAGGGAGTCACCTCTCATGTGTGGGGGGCCCCTCATGGTGACGGAGGGAGCTGAGGTGGGAAGAGAAGGGGTCTCCACCTGTGCTGGGGTGAGCTGGCGCTGGGCACCAGGCTCTGCCCGTGGACTGGGCTGGGAGCCTCAAATGCCGCCCGGGCAGGATCCAGCCAGCCCTGAGCCCCGTTCTGCCAGTCACCCCCTACCCCCACCCCACTCTGCCATCCCCCTGCCTCACACAGGCCTCTTTCTGGCTCTCCCTTATTTTACCCCTTGTGGGGTCTGTTCCCAGCGCCTGTCCCTTCCTTCCACTCCCTGTCACAAATGACGGAGACCAGGGAGCAAGGAGCACAGTGCTTTACTTTTCGTCTGAACAGAATGGGTAACTCGCCAGGCCAGCCTTCAGGGGTGGGCATGGCTGGGGGGGCTCGGGACCGGTCAGCCCCAGCCGTGGTCCATCGGGTCCTCCCTCTCAGGCTGGGTTCCATGTTTGGTTACTCTGTATGCTCCGTGAGGGCGGGAGGAGCCTGGGCGCAGCGAGCTGGTGCGGGGCTCGGTCTTGGGGTGCCCAGCGGGCCGTCGGTCCCACTTCCGACGGACTCACCTGCAGTAATTCCGGCATAACTGGGACCAATGCCTGCACTTGCCACCTGTGGGTGAAGGAAAGCGTCGAGTCACGAGTTTATACAATATTGATTAAGGCGTGTGCTCTGTGAGCTGGGGACGCCGATCAATCCTGCCCCGCGGGAAGCTCAAAGGCAACTCCATAAACAAGTGAATGAAAAACTACCTCGCTGCCAGTGAAGGGGCCCCAGGGGAGTTTCCCACATTCACTAGCAGGTAAACCCTTTGAAAGCTCATCCTATTTCCTGTTCAGTCAGCAAATATTTATTTGTGCCAGGCACTGGGAACTCTGCTGGGACCAAGAGAAACGTCCCTGCCTTACAGAACTGACTTTCTAGGGGGGAGACTAACAACGAGAAAACTATTGTAAATGCGTGGACGGGGATAATTCAGACAGTGGTAAGTGCTCTGAAGAAAAGTAAAACCAGGAAGGGGGCGGGAGGCCTGGGGGCCAGGGTATGATGAGGGGGGCTCACTGAGGAGGTGGCATTGGGGCAAAGGCTTGGCAGAGGCGAGGTGGAGCCAGTGGTTATCTGGGGGGGGGGACGTGCTCTAGGTGGAAAGTCGCCAGCGCCAAGGCCCTGGGGGACGGGGGCACTGAGGGCTCCAGGGACACGGGGAGGCCGGGGCTGGGCCAGAGCGACAAGGGGCGATCCTGGGAGCCAGCGAGGACTTAAGAAAACAGCCAGCCGCCCGCCTCCCGGCTGCCCCTCCCGCCTCCGCCCCCACTCGCCGGCCTCATCCCCGTCTCCCCATCGCTCACTCGGCCCCCTGCTGTTACTTCTCGAAGCTCCTTCCTGTCTCCCGGGCTTTGTATTCGCCTTCCAACTACACGTTTTTTAAAAAATCACCTTTCTCACCACTAGGAATCTCAGACTTCACTTCTTCAGAGGGAGCTTCCCTCCGAGTCCCTGTCTGGTCACCCTGTCTCCTGCCCCCCTCCGCAAGTGTCTTTCTCTGAATCCACCCCGCTCGCTCGTGTATTTGTGTCTGCTGTCTTCTCCCCACCAGGTCAGCTCCCCGAGGCAGCGTCACACAGCGCTGGCGCCCGCGAGCTGTGCTGTAGGAACAACTCAGGCCCGGTCAGGGCGCGGGCTCTGGGTCCTGCCCCGCGGGTGTCTGTGTGACCCAGGGTAGACCCTTAACCCTCTGAGCTCAATCCCTCACCCCCCAGGCAGAGGCCAGAGCTGCTTCTCTCCGGGCCAGGCAGGCCCCGCAATCCTTCTCCTGGTGTTCTGCCTCCCACCTTAAGGAAGAGAGCTGCGGCTGTGCCCCTTTTCCTGCGGAGGAAATGGGGCTAGAGGGGTAATGAAACTCGAGCAGGTTAGACAGCTTGACGGAGGGCTGCAAACTGGTGGCTCTCGGGTTTTATTTGCCCTGCACCATTAAAAAAGATTGAGTTTTTCTGTTTGTTATTTCTGCTTGCCTCCCTCCCCTGTCCCCACCATTCCCTTTGCCACTCTGCACCGGACCCTGGGAGCCTACCAGGCCACATTCTCCCGGGATCCTCTGCCCTCTGGTTTATTTAACTTATATTTTTTAGGAGGCAGCGGGGATTGAACCCAGGACCTTGTACATGTGAGGCAGGTGCTCAACCACGGAGCTACACCTGTTTTACATTGCCCTCTGGTTTAGAATGGCAGGGAGGCACTGGCAGGAGATTGGAGGGCACGAGGGGAGGCAAGGCCAGGGACCTGGTCCTCCTACCCGAGCCCCCCGCTGGGGGGCGTGTAGCCGCTTCCGACAGTTCCCTCCCGCACCAGGCCCTGTCGGGTGGGGTGATGACAGCTCCCCTTCGTTGCTAGTCCTGGAGGGCTGCACTATTCTCTGCTGAAAACCCTCCACTCAACTCTCTGCAATGAGCCCTTCGGGTGTCCGTCTGTCACCTGCCACGACCCAGGCTGACCCAGCTGCCAACTTCTCAGCACAGGAAGAGTTCACAAGGACATTAAGCAGTTCCAGGCCCTGGTCCTTGCTTGGCTGAGGGGCTGGGGGCTCCCTCTAGATGAGGCCTCTGGTGCCCACTCATCCCCTCCCACCGGCCTTGTCCACTCCTTTAGGCTCCTGGCCAGATCTGCGGGCCATGAGCTTGTGACCCACCGTTGGTACGCTGACTGCTGAAATGGCCCCATTGTGTGTCCCTTCGCTGTTAGTACCGGTGACCCTTGGGATAAAACTTTGCATCTTCTTTTGTCAAGAGGTGGAGTCTATTTCCTGAACCCTTGACTCTGAGCACGGTCTTGTGACTTGTTTGGACCAACATAACTTTGGCCTCCAGAAGCCTTGCCCACCTTCACTCTCTTGCACAGGATCCTGTCACTGCCACCCGAACGAGCCCAGGCTAGCCTGCCAGAGGATAAGATCCCACGCGGAAGAATCGAGGTGTCCCTCGAGACAGAGCTCCTTGCCAACCCTCAACTGACCTCAGATGCCTGGGACCAGAAGAACCACCCAGCAGAGTCCAACCTGAATCTCCAAATTGCAGAAACGAGAGCTCAGTCAACGGCTGTCTTTTTAAGCCCTCGAGCTTTGGGTTGGTTGTATGCAGCAAAGGCTCACAGATACACCTGTTCAAAACCATCTTGCCCAGAGGCCTTCAGAACCTAATCTGTAGCCACAGGGCGAGCCGAGATCTTCCCCTCCCAGTCTCGGTGCCCCTCCAACTGAACCCCCATCCTTACTGGTGAGGATGACGATGCCCGTGATGAACAGCACAGCCGCCACTAACAGCCCCCGTTTCCGAAGGGTGCTCTCATCTGCAGAGAGGAAAATGGAGGGGCATGATGAGAGGAGCCTTCCCCTCTCCCTCCTCCTACATCCTCTCATGGGTAACGTACCATAGAAGAAAGGACTGTCCATATCCTCGTCCGACCCTGGAGGGGACAGACAGAGAGGAAGTCAGGGTTCAGCAAAGGCACAGTCAGGGAAAGGGGAGCCATGGGTCTCAGACTTGAGACACTCAGGACAAAATCCTAAGTCCTCACGGGGGTGCACAAACTGGCTCACCTCTCGGACCTCTTCCTCTCCCCCTCCCCCTCACTGATGAGCAGGCCAGGGGCCTTCTCACCCCTTCCCCAGACACCCACTCGGCTCTCTCCTTTGCCTCCTTCTTACAAGGCCTTCCCTGGCCCCTTCCATCAAATACTCCCCAGTCACTCTCCAGAGCCAGCAAAGTTTTATTTTTCTTGGTAGCAACTCCAACTTACCTATTACACAATGATCATGTTTCTTACTTATTGTCTCACTCCCCCAACTAAAATGTTGGTCCCGTGAGGGCAGAGACTTTTGTCTATCCTGTCCATTGCTGTAGTCCCAGCATGTAGAATGGTGCCTGGCACCCAGTAGGTGTTCAAGGAATACTTGTTGAATGAATGAGTGAATGGACTCTCTAGGGGACCCATGGGTAGATCATTTTCACTTGTTCATTTAGTGTTGACTGGGCAGGGAGTGGAGTCTTTGACCATGAGAGAAAGAATCAAAGGGGCCCAGAAACAGAGGTTCCTGCTGACCCACCAGTGACCTCAGTTGCCTGAGCAAGTCCAGCTGAGACCAGAGGAACCGCCCAAAATTACTGAACCGGGAGCTATTCCATCGTGGCACAGAGTGTGTTCTGCATTTACTTATTCATTCACTCATCCATTCAGACATTTGTTACTTCCCTACCCTGTGCCTAGTCCTCAGCCAGGCTCAAATTCATTTATCCACCCAACACATGTTTACTGAGGAGCTACTTTGTGCCAAGCATCATTCTGGGTAGCTGGAAATACACAGTGAATATGGCAGTGGGAATATTCTGCCATATTCTGGGAAGAGTTACTGACCAGCTGACTTGTGGGGTTGGGGGTCCATCCTCGTGTCTTTGCCTGCGGACGGTCTCTCGGACGGAGTGGTGACTTCAGTGGGATTGGCAGAGAGAGTGGCCAGAAGATGGCAGGCAGCAGGAGGGATCCGTGGAGACAGAAATAAGGGGCTTCATTGAAAGTCTGTGTTTGGAGGAATCCCCTTTCCTACCCGTACACATCCAGGGTTCAAGGCACAGGGTATCCGCATACCCCACCCCTAGAGGCAGCAGGTAATGGCAGGTATTGAAATATGGAAGTACATCTGCACCTGCTGGTTAAGACCAGCCACCCCCACAACCCCCAAGGGACCCTGTTTCCTCCCTTAGGACGTCATGGACCCCCCTTGACCCAGGAACTAAAGGGAAACATCTAGCATCTCAGAGCAGGGATGCCTCTGGGACCCCAGCCCAGCTATGCAACCTGGAGATACTTGAAAAAACATTTTGAATATCACCTCTACCCCATCCACCCCCAGACCAAAAATACCAGATGGTTCCTTTCTTTAAAAAAGAAATCAATGCCCCAAATAAAATACCTGCCTCTGGCACTGAGAAGTGCTCCCAGAAAAGCGGCCACCCCTGTCTGATGCCCCGCTGTGAAGCCCCATGAAGTGGCCCCATGACCCCCGAGCTCCCCGGGCCTCTCTCAGCACCTCATTCCCTAAACATACACTGACGGCAGCCAAGGGTCAGATGTTCACAAAAAGCTTTGACCAGAGGAAGGTACAAGCAAGATCAATAGCAGGGACAAAGGTGTCAATTCCACTGAGAACAGAAAGGACAGCCATGGTGGTGGGAGGTGTTCATGCACCCTGGTGCCAGGTGGCCTGGCTTAAATCCTGGTTCTGCCACTTTGGGCTGTGTGGCCTAGGGCAAACTCGGTAACCTCTCTGAGCCTCAGTTCCTTCCCCTGTAATGGGGTAATGGCAGTTTCCACTACATAGAGTAATTGAGAAAGTTAAATGCTTAGCATGGAGCAAGCGCTCAGCAAATGTTGGCCAGCCTTTGCTGCTGTTACTGTCTGCTTGTTACTTCTTCTTCCTTCTGGGAACTCCTCTGCCTTTCTTCGGGGGACTGCTCTCCCTTCCCCAGTCTGGGTGGTTCCAGTAGAGATGTCAATTGTAACCCAAGCCACAAGAGGGCACATGTGGACCCAGGTCAGCCAATCTGAGTCCTGCCCTGGGACCTTCAAATCCCTGTTTGAGGGGTGGGGTTGGAAGGAGCCATTTCTCCACCACATAGACGAGAAGCCAGCAGAAAAGAAGCAAAAATGAAGGGAGAAGGGCCAGGGGCTTTTGCACCCAGATTCTGGCCAACTCTGAGGCTCAGCTGTGCTTTTTATCTCTTGGCTATGACCCCCTTGACCCAACCAAGATCCAGTTAAATTTCTGTCACATATAACCAAAAATGTGGACCGAAACAGAGAACAACTCTGCTCAGCAAGGACTCAGCATAAACGAACCGGGAGATGTGAAAATGCTTTACCAATTGGGAAGTGTGGACACAGCTGCTCCCTGCTCCCCGTAGGGCACTTTGGTGCAAATTAGAAAAAGTAGCCTTCTTCATGACATTTAATTTCTATCTGTTGGAAAATTGTTTTAATAGATCCTGGAAGAATGAGATGTTTTACTACCATCACTGGAAACTTGTAACAGATATAAACATCTACCAGGGGAATCTCTGAGTCTGCAAGAGTAAGCCGGAGGGAGTGGGCTTGTGCAGTGCCCGGCCTGCGCGGCAGTGGGAGCTGGGAGCCTGGGAGTGGGCTGCCTTCTGAATATGGAGCCTCACACAGACATTAGAGGCCCCCTGTTGCCTTCATCCCGGCTCAGCCCCCTCCCCCACTTCTGCTGGTAATTTTAACTTGGCCTGAGGGGAACCACCTCTTCCCTCACTCTGGGTCTGGATGGAAGGATGCCCTCTTCTCCAGCCCTGCGCGACGAGAGTCAGGTCTGGCCAATTAGAACAGTCCATTCCTCAGGCTCCCATTGGTTCAAATCTGGGCATGTGACCCCCAACTAGGCCAATGAGAATCAATCCTAGGCCTTGGGCTGGAAATAACAGACAGATGTTGGTTGTGTGACCTACACTTAGAACTATGGGGCCATCTTTGCTGCCAAGATGAGAATGAAGAGAGGCAAAGATGGGAGGGAGCAAGGCAGTCGTGATGATAGTGTTTGAGCCTCTTGATCCAGCTATGCCTGAAACAGGCTACCGTGGGACTTTGACAGAACTTATATAACCAATAAATCATTTTCTTCTGAGTTGGGTTTCCTGTCCTTCGCAACTGAAAAACGCCTGCTGTAACATTAAGAGGACACACACATAGGAAACACCCACAGCCACGTTTCCCAGGCCCAGCCCTGTGAGAGGACCCAAACAAAGGAGAGCCCCCAAGTTTACTGATTGTGGGGAGCACTGTGCAGTAAATGCCCCCTGTTGGGGATGCTCACTACGAATTAGCTTTTTCAAGTCTCTGAGAAGTCCTGCTTTAGGGAAACATGTTTAAGTTAACTCAGAGTTTATTGTACACCTTTGACCACAAAAGCACTTTTTTTTTCGAGACTGTATTAACAATTCCCAAAACAGGTGCTCTGAGAAACGTACTTGGGGAAATGCTGACCTAGATAGAGAATTAAACAAAAATTGTATGTTACAGTTCTCAGTGCCAGACTCTACCTTCCACGCCCCTTGAGTCCATCCTTGGAGCTGCCGTTAGAAGCACATCCGTCCCCTTTGGTTGCTGGGTTTGGGTCTCGGTCTGGCTCTGTGTTGTTTCTACTCAGGTCAGAAAAATGGGAATGGGGGGTAAGAATCGAGTGAATTAGGGAAATGCAGAGCCATAGAACAGCAAGGGATCATCTCCCCCATCAGGATGGCAAAAATCAAAGATGTTATACCAAGGCGCACTGTGGGGATCTGTTATCCTTAAGCTTACACATACACATTGCACACTCAGCATGTTTTCTGCAGGCAATAAAAAATATGTATTTTGCCATCTACATGATGATGTATGTAGTATCATTGGGAAACTGCTCCATTGACAGCAGCGGAAATCCCCCAGAGATGGGGGGAGAGAACAAGAGGGTGGGGTGGACAAAGCGATTTTGTCTCACCTACAATATTGTTATTATATCCAAGGAGCTTGTGTTTATGTACAAACATTAAGTGAAAATATTGGGGAGTGCTGTTTGAATTATGCCTTACCCTAAGAAAAAATTCAAAAAAGAATTTGAAATTTCAAAAAGGGAACAAAACCCTAAGGAGAGAAAAGGAAGAAACGACTGTGGCTGGCCAACAGGGAGGTTTGCAAAGTTCTGCTCCTTGAACTGGGTCGTGGCTACTTGGGGGTTCAGTTGAGAGTCATTTGTTAAGTTGTGCATGTAAGGTTTTGTACTTTTCTGTATGCATGTTAGATTTCACAATTTCAAGGAATTTTTTTTTTAAGCCTTGAATGGAGTTGGCTGGCTTCCCCAGGAGGACCTGAGCCAGGGGGAGGGGATTCAGAGTGTGTGGTGAGGAGGGGGCTGCAATGAGTAACCAAGGACCCAGAGTGCCAGAGGAAGAGGAGGAGCTACACCTGGCCCACTCCCTCCCCTGCCCACCCACCACCAGCCTCCTTGGGTGAGATCTGAGGGGTGGGCTGGAGTTCCAGGGCCTTCGTGACTGGAGTCCAGAGCCCCGGGTCAGGGAGACAAGAGCGGAGTGAAGATGGAGGGACGGTTCAGGGATGGGATGTGGTGCCTTCCCAGAGCAACCCAGTAAAAGTCTGATGTGATGGAAATGACCTCATCAATCCAGCCATTTGCCAATTGCCCTAATACGGTGCCAGCATCAGCACCCCACCTCCCTCAGATGCCCACTGCCCCTACTCAGCATCCCCCCCCACCCCTGATAAGAGCCCCTCAAACTTGCTTTGGGGAACCACCCTCACCTGTCTCTCAGTCCATTTCATCCAGTGGGGCTGGCACCAGCCCTTCTGGAGACAGAGCATGAGGCCCAGGCCAGGCCAATCGTGCCTGTGGCCACAGTGACTGGCTCAGGAGTGGACATGTGACCTGAGCAGACCAATGACACTCAATTTTGGGATCTTTACTGAAACAGAAAAGAAGGAATTCTCTTTGCTCTGGATTCTTAGCAGGTACGATAGAAGCCCTGGGCCTCTGAGTGCCTGAGAATGAAGCCAACATGGAGAAAACATGACCAGAACTTGGAGTCAGGGTCCTGAGAGGATCATTTGAGCACCTAGATCCAGCTATACCTGAATGGGCTTTTCAGTTACACGAGTCCATAAACTCCTCTGCTTGGCCAAGTCAGTTTGAGCTTTTGGTTTTTGTTACTTGCAGGGATAGGATCTTGCCAGACCTACTCCTCTGTTCTTACCTGGGACTTGAGTCAAGTTGTGAATGTCCATAGTGTTGGGCTCCATTCTGGGGACAGAGGTGGTCTCCTCCAGTGTCTGGCCTGGGGCGTCAAGCATGAGAAGTCAGAAGGGGCCTCTACTCTGCCCCACCCCGCCCGCCGTTCAGAACCCTTAGTGATAACTCAGAAGACTCATTCAGCGTTGACTGGTTCCAGCTGTGGTCTGGGGCCTGCTTAAGCAACACTGATGCCCCTGCACCCCTCCTTTTCCTGCCCACCTCCACCCTAGTTGTAAAAACCTCCAGCTGGTCCCTGTCACCTCTTCCCACTCTGTCCCTGTTCACCCCCACCCGGCCACGTGGCCTGCCTGCTGGTTTTCATACTCATCAGACATAAGCTCGCCTGGGGACCCTTGCGCTGGCTGTTCCCACTGCCTGGAACGCTCTTCCCCAGAAGCCTGCATAGCTCCTTCCCTCATCCTTTTCAAGTGCTCATCTAAATGTCACCTCCTCAGTGAGGCCTTCCCTGACCACCCCAGTCAAACAAGCCCACAGCACTTACTGTCTTCTAGCACACTGTATCCTTTACAAATTTATTATTTATTGTCTGGCTTTCCCCGCTAGAATGTAAGTTCCACGAGGGCAGGAATTTCTGCAGTTTTGTTCACTGCTGTCTCCCCAGGGTATAGAACAGGGTCTGGCACATAGTAGGTGCTCAACAAATATTTGTTGAATGATAAAGTACACGAAAAGCACTTTATAAAAGAGAAATGGGGGCAGCTTCAGGGGAGCAGTTGCTCTGGTTTGAGGGCAGGCGGGCTGCTTGTCCTCCCAGCCCCTCAGCTTGCTAGCCTCTGGCATAGGGTGCTCCTCTGGCTAAGCCTCAGTTTCCTCCTCTGTAAAACAGACATGACACTATATCTAATAGAGTCCAGCAGAAGCTGAAACAAGATAACGCACACACGCAGATCCTGCCACAGTAACTGCCTCCTCCGGGCAGGACTGAGACCTCTTGGACTCTTTGGACCAGCCCCAGCTCACCCCCTCTAACTATGCCTCGCCCAGGGAACCAGGGAGCTGCTTTGATGGAAGTCCTGGTTTCCTGGCTGCCAAGTAGAAAACTGAAACAGATCTTCCTGCCAAATCAAACTCAGGGAGTTCTTCTTGGAGGCAAAAGAGAGGATGCTCAGCAGGACATGCTCTGGCCAGACTCATTGGAAGCAGCCAACCGTCCAAGCAGGGTGAAACCCCCACCTCTGCACAGGGACCCTAAGTTCCTGGTGCCAGGTCAGCTGGGGGGGATGAAGAGACAAATAGAGCCCCCAAACTCACTCAGGGCAGAGCTGGGGGGAAACAAGGTGTGGGCCTTACCTCTGTCAGGGAGAAGCAGGCCCACGACGGTGAGGAGACACAGGCGACTGGACGGCGACATCTATGGGGGAGCCAGAGCTGGAGTCAGCTAGGGTGCCAGTGGAGGCAGGTCCCAGGCAGCCCCCGGGGGGGTCCTGTAGCCCAATTCCCTCCCAAAGCAACCACTCCTGGCATCAGGGACCCTTGCCAGGGCTGACAGCCAGCTGGGGGAGGGCTCTGCAGTGGGGGGGGGAGGGGTGTCTCAGGCTGCCACGTCTCCCCTCTCCAGGTCCCCAAAGAAGACAAGAAGAATCAGATCAAACTGGCCTCCCAGCAGCAGCTACCACACAGAGTCACTCTGAAATGCACCCCCCGGGGGGCCCAGGCATCCAGCCCTAGCCCAGACTGACAGTTAAGGGGGTAGGAAGGGTCTGGGGTCCACAATAGTCCGTCCTGGGGCCGTTGCCCTCCTGCTGGGTCTGTCACCAGAGCCGAGGAGGCAGCGAGAAAGAAAGAGGAAGAATGAGTAATGTGCTCCTGATCTCAGAGGAAAAAGTGAGTTGGTGTTAGGGGCCGGGGAGGATGCAACAGGCTCCTGGGCAGACCTGGGAGGGACTGGCCCGAGGGGGATGGAGGGGCGCTGGGGAGACCGAGGCAGGGCAGCCCGTGGAGGCGCAGAAGGGGCGGCAGAGGGAAGTGAGCGGGGATGGGGGCCCGCGAGGCACAGACGAGATCCATCTTCTCCCACCTGAGCCCGGCCCCTGGGCAGAGGGGAGGCGGGTGGACGGACTGGAGGAGGGACTTACAGCAGAGCCGGGGTCCGGAGCTGGCCGCCTCGTGGGGAGAGGGCAGTCGGTAGCCTCGGCCAGGCGGAGGGTGTGGCCAGGGGAGCAGGCGGGCGGGACCGAGCCGGGCTCAGTCATTTCCTCTTGGGTTTCCTGGCTTCAGAGCCCGGGGTGGGAGCAGGAAGGGGAGACGTTGAGGGTAGGGGTAGGGGTGAGAGGCGGGTCAGTGACCTCCGCCCACCCTCGCGGGGGGAGGAAGGGGTACGGCAGGCAGGTCTTGGGTGGGTGGGCCCCCTCTGGGGAGGGGAGAGTGGGAGGGGGGAGGGGACAACTCTGGGGAAGGGGTGGGAGGAAGAAGGGAGCAGCTCTGGGGGTGCTGGAGGGGGGATTGATGGCGGGAGGGCTACTCTGGGGTTGCTGGGGTGGGGGGGGGGGGAAGGGCAGGGGCAACTCTGGGGTCTTGAGAGAGGGGGAAGAAACCGAGAGGGCTTCTGAGGGTTGGTGGGAGGCAGCTGGGGGTGCTGCGGAGGGAAGGAGGTGGAGGACGAGGAGGGGACAGCTCTGGGGATGCAGGCGAGGGCTGATCCAGGCTCTGTTCAATCCCCCTTCCATCCCCACCCCCTAGTTTTGTCCCCACAGACGAGAACACACAGATAAAACAAGGGGGAAAACCAAATGCACATTTATTAAGCTTAAGACGAAGACGTGGAGGGGGCAGGGGCTGGTCTTTGGGGAGCAGACGGGGCGGTGCGGGGGAGCAGTACTCGGGGATTCCGTGGGGCTTGGGGTGGACTCCCGGATCCCAGGAGCGGATGGCCTGAGTCCTTGGGTCTGGGGTACAGACGGGCTCTTTGGGGGGTCGTCGTTGCCAAGGCCTGGGGAGGGCAGCGGGTGCAGCGGCTCCAGCCTCGGGGTGGGCGGGGCGGCTCATTCGGGGGAGCGCTCCCCGGCGCGAGGCTGGGGTCCCCACCGCCTCCACCCGGGCCTCAGGCTCCCGCGCTCAGGCGGGGACAGCAGTGGAGGTGCCCGCGGCTGGTCCTACACGCCGCCGCCGCCAGGGGCTGGGGGAGAGAGCGCGGGCGTCGGCCCCCAGAGGGTGGGCGCGTCCCTCGCCTCCAGGCGCCTTGGCGGTCGCGCCTTGGGCTGCCACCGGCAGGCTGTCCTCCCTCCCCACGTCTACCCTCTGGTCCACATGGGGACACCCGTGCGGCTTCCGTTCTGCACCACGGGGACGCCCGCGGAAGGACACGCCTGGGATGAGGCCGGCGCCCCCAGACCCAAGCTGAGCTCTTCTGGGCTCCCCTTCCAGAAAGGGAGCCCCCTCCCACACCCCTAACCACTCTTGTTCCTCGTCCCCCTCCTCCACCCCGCCCCCTCCCCTGCCCCGTGCCCCCCTACATCTCCACCCCTCCTCTACCGTCTCTCCACATCTCCACCCCTCCTCTACCGTCTCTCCACATCTCCACCCCTCCTCTACCGCCTCTCCGGGAACATCTGGGTACAACGGGAGTTGCCCCGTTTCCCGCCCCCTCGGGACCATGACTTAACTGGGGTGCGCCAGAACCCTGTACGTATTCCTAAACTGGACCCCGGGTGCCAAGCCAAATCCACCCGCTCATCCTCCTCAGAGTGCCCCTTCTTCCTTCTGCTCATCCCTACCATTAACACAAGTTAATGTTTTAAAATCCCACTGAAAGAACCTAAAACAAAACACATCAAATTCCATGCCAAATGCCCCCAAATATGGAATACCCCGAAGCTCACTTTTACGTTATTAGGGCTTTATAAGAGGCAGAGTAATTCCCAGCTCTGATTTTTTCAAAATCCCTGGAAAGGATGCAACTCCACCAAAAACAGGTCAAGATCTTACATAAATAAAATGAACACCTGCAAGGAGGTGCCATCTTTCATCTACACACTCATCCCCCTCATACTCCTGCTGCCCCTCTCTGTCCTTTACACCTTCCATCCACCTGCACCCACCACCCCTCTCCTATATCCTCCACCCCCTCCTATATCGCCACCCTCTCCTCGCCCTCTCCTACACCCATCCCCCTCCGACATTCCATCCTTCTTCTACAGCCCCATCTCCCCTACACCCCATCTCTCTCCTACACCCTATCCCCCTACACCTTCATCACCCCTACACCCCATCCTTCTACACCCTAGCCCCCCTACACCCCATCCCTCTCCACCCCCCCCATCCTCTCCGATACCCCATCTCATTGCTACACCCTCATCCTCTCCTATACTCTCCACCAGCTGACACCCTCCATCCTCTCAGCATTTCATTTCTGGCCTGTACCTTCCGTCCATCTCCTACAATCTCCATCCTCACACTCCCAGCATCCACATTTCCAACGTCAACTTAAAAAAAAAACTATGTTCTGTGCATCTCTCTTTTTGTTATTTTGACACCATTATCCAGGAGCCCTTCCTCCCTCCCTCCCTCGCTTCCTTCCTTCCAGCCCTTATTCTTTCCTCCCTTCCTTTCTTCTTTTTTTTCTCTTTCTTGGTCATGACTGGATCTGCCAGCTGAACAGTAGAGTCCGGAGAACGTTCTCCCCTCCCACCTTCTCACGCCGTCTTCCTCCCTCTGGCTAGCAGAAGTCCTTCTCCCCCACGGGGCCGTCCCCGTGGGCTGGTGGCTTTCTCCCCTGGGGAATGAGTCTGCCCCTGCTCTGACAGGCTTGCGCAGGCGTTTCTGGGAAGCTGTGTGGACTCTTCGGGACATTTCACATCCCACTGACTCTCCATGGCTGAGAGCTCTGATCTGCGGGGTCTCAGCTTCCTACCACTTCCCTTCTCCATCTGTTGGTAGCCCCCCTCCCAGATACACCCCAATGTGATGACACCCCTTTCTGCTCCCTCCTATCCTTTCCCGGAAGCACACGTTTTCACTCTCACCTGAGGAAGGAAGCTCTGACTTGCAGGATTTGCATGTTGGGCTGAGGAAACAAAGGTGAGAGAGAAGCCCATAAAGAGGTGCAATAACCCCAGGTATGGGAAGTGTAGGACATGTGACAGGCCCAGGGGATCTTCTGCTATGGAAGGACCCCCAGTCCCCCTCCCCCTCCCTTAGCTCGCCCGCCCCCCTACTGCTGCCGGACCTCTCAGACCTGGAGTCCGCCTTCCTGCACTTCACCTTCTTGCCTGTGAGGAGAGAGGTGACAGATCAAGGAGACAGGGCCAGGGTCTGGACAAGAGCCGCAGGGGCACCTGGGGACCCTGAGGCAGTCCCCTTTTGAGGGCACTTGGGAGCCCAGGAAGGGACCACACTTACTGATGATGATGATGATGCCCAGAAGGAAAAATATGGTAGCCAGGGTCATGCCCACCGTCTGTACAGTGTCGTAGTCTGGGGACGATAAGGGGAGACGTGAAGGCGGGGCCGGCGCCTCAGCCCCCCCTGGAGCCTCTGCCCTGAGCCCAGGCGGGAGGCACCTCCGCTGGGTCAAGGTGAGGCTCAAACACGGGCTTGGCCTCCCTTGCTGCCCACAGAGCGCTCTACCCTCCTCTCCTGCCCTCTCCCTCTGGGTCCTTTTTCCTGGCCATGCACTTTTTAAAATGCACGTATTTATTTAATCACCCCATCCACCACCGCCGCCCTGATCCCCGACCTGTCCACAACTGTGGCCCACCTGGGCTGTTGCAGCAGCCTCCTTTATGGCCTCGATGCACAACCCCACGTCCCCCTTGCACAGCCGCAAGGACCGCAGATCAGTGGCCTCCTTGGGTGCAGAGCCCTCCCCTGGCTCTCCTCACTCTGGGTAAAATCCGAAGTCCTCAAGGCGGCTGGTCAGGCCCTGTGTTAGCTGGTCCCCATTCCTTCTTGGCCTTCCCTATTTTAGGTCCTCCCTCTCTCCTCTGTTCCAGCCACACTGGCCTCCCTGCTGCTCCTGGAGCACAGCCGGTCTGGTCCTGCCTCAGGGCCTTTGCACTCACTGTTCATACTACCTGAAAGTTTTCCCTTCAAATAGCCACATGGCTTCCTCTCTCACCAGCTTTTTTATTTTAAAAAAGATTTATTTTATTTATTTCTCTCCCCTTCTCCCCCCCCCCCCGCCCCCCAGTTGTCTGCTCTCTGTGTTCATTCACTGTGCATTCTTCTGTGACCTCTTCTCTCCTTATCAGTGGCACCAGGAATGTGTGTTTCCCCCTGCTGCGTCATCTTGCTGTGTCAGGTCAGCATGTGCGCTGCACCATTCCTGGACAGCCTGCACTTTCTTTCGTGCTGGGCGGCTCGCCTTATGGGGCGCACTCCTTGTGCGTGGGGCTCCCCTATGCAGGGGACACTTCTGCGTGGCAGGGCACTCCTTGCGCGCATCAGCACTGCACATGGGCCAGCTGCACACGGGTCAAGGAGGCCCGGGGTTTGAACCTCGGACCTCCCATGTGATAGGTGGATGACCTATCCATTGGGCCAAGTCCGCTTCCCATCTCTCACCAGTTTTTGAGCTTTATTCAAATGTCAGCGAAGACTTCCCTGGCTGTCCTGTTTAGAATTTCCCATCCTCTCCTCCACACCCTCTAGTCTCATTCCTTCCTTTACCTTCCTTCATAGTCATTCTCCTCATCTACTATACTACAAATTTTCAAGTTTATTTTCTCGCCTCCTGCCATTGAGTGTGGAGGGCAGGGATGCTTGTCTGCCTTGCTCACTGCAGTGTCCCCTGCACCCCCTATGTCCCAGCAGTGGTCAACCTTCTGCCCTCAAGGAGCTGAGTTTCACATTGTTATAAAGCACTGAAACGAAAGCAGAAACTCAAAACAACACGGAGTCAAGCAGCTGTGGCTGGCTGTGGGTGTAGTTCCTCTTGCCAGGGGAGGAAGGGACAGACTCTCCAACAGGAGCCATCAACACTTCATCTAAGGCCTGGAGGAGGAGAATGAGTATTCTTGGCAAGGGAGCAGGAAGTGCAAAGGCCCTGGGGTGGGAAAGAACTTAGAGGAACCTTCTGAATAAGAAAAGGCAAAGGACAGGAGGGTGTCTAGAAAAGGAACTGGGGCCAGTTCCATCAGGCCTGGGCATCAGCATTGAGGGGACAATCTATTGGTACCATTCAGTCCTCTTGAGTAGGAACTAGTATTATTCCTTGCTTATAGAAGGGCCCAGAGAGGTGATGCCCGAGGTCACACAGCTATTAAGTAGATAAACAAGATTCAAACCCAGGCAGTCTGACCTCAGGGCCGTTGGGTTTAAGTCCTTCCCTCACCTGCTTCTCCGATGATCCCAACACACCAGCCCAGGGTACTGGTGAGATCTGAAGGGGACTCAGAGGGACTGCAGAGCCCCTGCCTCCCATCTGGTTCTGCTTTCCCCAAGCCCAGCCTTGTGGTCACCTGGCCAGTGGCCCAGCAAGCATCCTGTGGCCAGAGCTGCAGCCACCCTAGCAGTGACCTGTGCGCATGCGACCACCCCTGACACAGCCCCAGAGTGCCCCATCAGAGCCCGACACTCACCATAGTAAAATGGGTCATGTTCCTGAGGAGCTGTGGAGGAAGACAGAGAATGAGAGAGGGAAAAAAATGTCAACACTGGTTTCTTCACATTTCTGAGGACCTGTGTAGGGCCACTGGCCCAGTAGTTTCTTTGTAGAAACCAGACAAAGAGGCCCCTTGCTCTGGATGATACAGCCCCACAGAAGCACACCAGATCTAGGAGTGGGACATAGGCTGGATTCCAGCCCCTGTTCACTCCATCAATTTGTATCTTCCCCTGTGCAGTGTACAACCTAGTCAACCATACAAGGCAGTCCTGGCCCCACACCCCTGTGGAGTCATTCCCTGAAAAAACATATACCCACCCCTGTTTACATGTGATGCCAGGGGGTTCAGAGATCCCCATCCCCACTGTTAGACCGCTGACCCATATCACTAAGCTTCCTTTAAACATTTCTGAAAACTTCTCAGTCATCTGAGAGCTCCCAAGGGCGGCCACTGCAGCCACTGCTCTCGTCCATTTGCTGCTGCCACCAAATCCAGCACAGGGGAGCCTCACTGATTAATATCCTATATTACTTAGTTCTAAGACACCATTGATTTTAAGATTCAATATTGATTTTGCAATAGCTTTCCCAGTGTGTGTGAATATGTATGTAACTCTACAAATGAAACATCCCCATCTATTAGAAAACTCACCCCAATTTCAGAAATGTTAATGTGTGGACAAAACATGTGAGTCTGTGGATTGACTTCTCCCCATCTCCCACCTCCCCACCTCAAACCATCTTCTCCTTCTGGAGAGCGAGGAGCCTCCTTCCCATGCAGGAAGCCCATCCCAGAGGCTCCCCGATGCCTCCGACAGCTCTTAGTAAGTTCAGCCTTGCCTAGAGCAGACCTCTACCAAGTGTGGGGTGTGTGCCAGTACGGTGGCCCACCAGGTCACTAGTGTTCTTTCCCCTTCCAGGCTCAGGGAAGGATGCCCCCCTTGAGGCTGGGTGGAACCATGTGACTAATTCTGGTCTATGAACTGGAGTGCCACAGTCAGTCCCCGGTTGGGATTGGGGTATTTAAATGCCTATGCGAGACTCCCTAGAGCTGTCCTTTGCCTCTGGCCTAGTGACCAGAATGTTCAAGATAATGACCTTAATATTCAAAGCTGCTGCAACTTTCTTCCGTGACTAGAGACCCCTGCCTGACCTGTGATTGATACGTAAGTGTGAGTGAGAAATAAACCTTTATAAGCCACTGAAATCTGTGGCACTATTTGTTATTGTAGCAAAGCATGGCCTAAAGTGACAGACACAGGTGGAACCCAGGCAAGACCCTGCACAGAACTGGCTGATGCAATGTGTAAGTTTGGCCTTTCTCAGTTCTCTGTTCAGCCTTCGAAGAGGAAGCCATAGTTGGTGCTGATGTGTCTTGAGCACCTTCCAACTCCTGTTAATCTCCCCCTCTATCCAGGAGAAAATAGGCTTTCAGCAGGCAGTGGCCTTCGGCAGATAGAAGTTTGTGACATTATTTGGCTTTTTCCTTTATTTAATTTATCTAACCAGCATTTAACAGCCAGGCTTTCTTCTAAGAACTTGACAGGTAATAACACACGTTATCTTCACCCCAGCTCCTTGATATAGGAGTGATCTCCACCCCAATTTCATAAAAGAGGGATACTGAGGCCTAGAGAGGCATACTCACTTATCTAAGATTGTTTTTATGACTGCCTTCAATTTAAGGCAAAAAAGAAAAACAAACAAAAAAGAACAACTCTCCCCTGCCCCCATTCATGGTGCTGATCTACAATAGAGCTAATTAACGTTTTTAAAAGTTCATCCTTTGAAGGAAAAATATTAAGTGAAGTGTGGGGAAACATTTGGAGAGGGCAAGAACCATGCAGGTGGTACTCAAAAGCGTCAGGATGGGGAATCGTTGTAGAGTGAGCTGCGCTGCTGTCCCAGCTCCCCCCCACCAGATGGTGAGGAACTTTCACTCATGGCTGCTGTGAATTCTGGCGTTTATGAAAGGCTCTCAGAGGGGTTTTCTGGAATGAATGAATGAATGGATTAATTAATTAATTAATTAATGCGAGGCACTCCTATACCGCAGGAAGCTGCATCGAAGGTGGAGTAGCCAGATTGTCCTGCTTTTGTCCCCTGTGTTTCCACACAACCCTCTGCTCGAAAGTCATCAGGAACCTGTGGGGTGAGCGCCTGTCCTAGAATCTTCTTTGGTTCCTCCCTTGGTGCCCAGTGCTCCACGGAGAAGATCCTCCTCTGGTACTCATTACTCCAGCAATCTGGGTCCTGAGGGTGAGGCTGGGCTAAAGGTGGGGCCAGGAGGCAGGAAAAGGAATGTGGACTACTTCTGGCCACTTGCCAAGGAAACACTGGAAAGGAGGTGGTTGCTATGGCAACTGGGGCATCTTGAGAGGTGAAGAGGGGTGAGGGGTCTGGGCGCCCCAGGTTGTGGAAGGGAATGTGGGAAGCTTGGGGGTTGGGTTTCTGACCCTGGTGCCAATCTTGCTCCCCTCTCCTCCCTCCACCCCTATCATCGTCGTTGCCCCTGCAGTGCTGGCTTCTGGCCAAGTTTAGGGACCCTCTCAGCCACAGGGACCCAGACTCAGAGGTGCTCATGTATCCCCGCTTTTTGCTCCCCACCTCTCCACGCCCCCACACCCCTAGTTCTCTTGCTCTCTGGCCAGAGAAGACCTTCACCTCCCTCCCTATCTCTCCCCAACAATTCATCATTAATTAGTTTGCTTACAATGCACAACGTGCTTTTCCTTCTCTGGGGTTTCCCGAGACCTGCGGTTCACTCTCACGCTGTGACTGGGGAAAGTGGGGAGGTGGGGGTTAGGGCATCTGTCCTCCCACCTCTGCCTGTCTGCTGCCATCGATCCTGCTAACCACCACCTCTGCAAAAAGAAGCCCTGGGCTCCCGCCAGGCTTGCTGGCTCTGCCCTGCCCCCTCTCCCTAGGGTGGCTTCCAGCCTCTGCAGCCCCCCTCCCCCCGCCCTGCTTTGGATTCTGCAGATATGGCTCAGTGCAGCAGCCCCCGCCCGCCGGGAAAGGGGGCAGGGGGGAGAGATGGGAGTGTAATTGGGGTTCCTTCCACCACCAGGGGCTCCTCACCACCCCTGGCCTGCTCCCTGGCTTTGCTCTCAATGCTGGAAATCCCCCCCCCCCCCCCCAGGAAAGCATCCTTTCCCTTGCTCCTCTGCAGAAGCAGGCTCCAGAAAGGGGGCTGTTAGGGGGCAACAGTGGGGGTGAGCGTGTTAGTAGGAGCAGAACTGGGTTAATGGGTGGGAAACGTAAATTGGTGCGCGGCAGGATGGGAGCGGGAGGAGCATGTGTGTGCACACGCCCAAGTGCGCCTCCCTGAGCTGGCACCACCCTGGAGGCTGGGATGGAGCTGGGCACGAGGGTCCACCCCACTCCTGCCCACCGGGTCTCACTGCAGTGGCTCCGGCCCCACCCGCTGCTGCCCCTCCTTCTCGCTCTGGTCCTCTCCCTGTGGGTCTCCCTCTCCCCCTGTCTCTGTCTCTATGCTCCCCTTAGATCCTCTCTGTCTCTGATTCTCTCTGTATCTCTGCCTGTCCCCTTCACTGTCTCTGAATTTCTCCAAATCGCACGTCTGCTCTGGCTCCCTGCGTCTCCTGTGGCTCCTGGTCTTTTTTTCATCACCTCTAGGCCCTCTTAGTCTCCTGCTGTCTATATTCCTTTCTGGTTTTTGGTCTCTCTTTCTGTCTCTCTCCATCCCCCCACCCCACCCCGTCTCTCACTTCCTCTTTCCAGCTCTCCCTCTCTCTCTTCTTCCCTCTGAACCTGCCTGCCAGGGATGTCAGGAAACACCCAGCAGAGGAAGAAGGGGGATATGGCCCCCTCCCCCTCCTCACCCAGAGACCCCTGAAATCTGCAACAACTCTTTTGGCCACCGACTTCCCACCCCCACGCCCGGCCCTCTGAGCCCATCTCTTCTCTGCTCTCTCCACTGTGCTGGACCAACCACTCGGTTGCCATAGAGACCGATCTGAGCATCCTTCCTCCCGGGGCCCCTACACTTCCAACCTTGGTCCCGCACAGGAAAGCCACCGGCGGCGAAAGGGTGTCCAAGAGACCCGTGGTGTTGCCGAGGGGTACGCTAGAGGGGCCTCCGCCCCGGGGAGGAGCGGACATCCCCTCCTCTCTCTCCTCCCTTTCCAGTCCTGGAATCGCCCCACACCTTCTCTCCCAAGCCCTCAGATCCCGGAGCCCCGCTGTGTTCCCTCCCGAGGAGACGCTCACCCTCTGTGGGGGCCTGGGTCGGGGTCGCCATGCCGGGCGGAGCAGGGGGCTTCTGGATGTCGAGGCGGTGAAGGCGCGGCTGCAGCAGCTGGAAGCGGGACGGACTGAGGTGGGGGGGGGGAACGGACTGAGTGGGGGGGGCAAAGGGGGGAGCCCTGGTTGTTGGGGGGGCTACAGCCAATGGGGGCCTGGGGAGCCCGCCCCCGCCCGGGCCGCCCCCGCCCACTGCCGGCGTCCCCGCCCCTTCCCTGAGGGTGGGGGCGCCCCCTGCCGGGGCCGAAGAGACACCCAGGCTTGCTCCGAGAGGGACTGACCGACAAACACAGCGACGTCAAGAGAGAAAAGCATATTTTATTGGAAGCCTGGGCGGCCGTGGAGAGACTGTAGGGGGCAGGACTGGGGAAGGGGACAGTCGAGTTGGCCGGGGGCGGGGTGGGGGCGGGCTGCGTGGTGGGTGGGAGGCGTCAGGTACCAGGGGAACCCTGTGGGGTAAAAAGGGTAAGAGGCAAGGAGGGACACCCCAGCACTCCTGCTCGCCGCCCGCCCTGCCGGTCGCCCCCTCCTCCTCCCCCCTACCCCCCAGCCCAGGCCGAGCTGCAGGACCTGGCCGTGTTCCATCGCGCCAGGTGTTTCTACCGCCTGCGGCTGGACAGACCTGCAGGCGGGCACAGAGAGGTCGGGTGTCAGGTGGGGGGCGGGGGGTCCGCGCCAGGGAACTCCCCGCCCTCCGGTACCAGAGCACACCCTCCTTCCACGTGCCCAGAGAGGAGCAGAAAAGGGGGTTATCTCCCCAGACTCACGGCGGATGGAGCTGCGGAAAGTTCCCTCCTCTTCATCAGGCTCCCCCGTCCTAGAGAGAGGGAGAGGGAACTTGAGATGGAGAAAGAGAGAAGCAGCAGCTTCCAGAACCCTCGTGCCTCAGACCGGTGGACGGAGGCTCAGCCATGGACCAGGCTACAGGCTCAGGGGCTGCCGGAAAACCAGGGGGCCCCAGGAGCGGTTGAAACATGGGAACACTTAGAACAAGTTCTGGCAGGAGGCGCTCCAAGCAGGGAGTGCCAGGGGGCTTGAAGTGGGTGGGGGAGAGATGGTCAAAAGGGCTTGAGGGCCTTCCAGCTGCATGATCTTGGGCAAGTGACTTGACTTCCCTGGGCCTCATCTGTAAAATGGGGCAATAATAGCTCCTACCTCATAGGGATGATGGGTGGGGGATGGTGCTGGTGGTAAATGAGATAATACACAATGAAACAGTTTCTGGCGTGTGGTATTCGCCGGGTAACTACTCCTCATTACTTAGAAGGCTCTCTGTAATTGTGTGAACATGGAGAAGGGATTAATTGCCTGTGCTTTCGAACATTAGGATGCGTTCGAGAGCTGGGAACAGGACTCTGAGCTAAACTGGGACGCGCCGTGAGGTGATCTCATTTCCCGGCGTCCCTGCCTTCCCAGCACTGATCACTCTCTGTGATCTTACATTGGTGGGGCAGCTGGAACCCACGGCCAGCGCCCCCACTGGGCCGGGAGTTCGGCCAGTCAGGGCGGGTGGCTTGTTCACAGCTGCTTCCCCCGGGCCTGGCTTGGGGCTTGGCCGGTAGCAGGTGCTAAACACCCATTTGCTGAAGGGTTTCTGGCCGCGGGGGGTGGGCTGGACTTCCCGCCTCGACTCCAGCGCCCCTCTAGGGCCTAAATAGGCGGGTGAGGGCCCTTGAGAGGCTCTTACCTCTGCTGCTGGTTGAATTTGCACCGGCATCTTCTGCCTGGGGAGGCGGGAGGTGGAGGGAGGTGTGGACTGAGCGTTCCCTCCAGGTGGCCACGGTGCAGGGCTGTGGCTCCAGCTCCCCGACGCGCGGGGCGGAGCAGCCGGGAACCACGCCAGGGACAGGCACGGGGCGGGGCCGGGGGCGGGGTTAGGGCAGGGGCCGGGGGCGGGGTTGGGGGCGGGGTCGGGAAACGGGGCGGGGACGAGGGCAGGCTGGGGGTACTCACTGAGGACGATGAGGATGCCCAAGATGAAGAGGATGCCCGCGATGATGAGGCCTCCGATCCGCAGGGACTGGTAGTCTGCAGGTAGAGGGGGGGAGGGGAGAAGGGCAGGGGGAGAGGGGAGAAAGGAGATCAGGGAGGGGAGGAGGGAGCAGAGAAGGGAGGAAGGAGGGGAAGAGGGAGAGCAAGGAGCAAAGAAGGGCAGAGGGTGGGGAGGGAGGAGGGGGTGGGGAGGAAGGAAGGGGGTGGAGGATGACAGGGAGGGGAGGAAGAGCAGGTGCAGCAGAGGTGCCATGAGAGACAGAGACACAGAGAGACAGACAGAAGCAGGTTGGGACTCAAGACGGGAGCAAAAGAGTTAGAATGAGGGGAAGAGGCAGATGACAGAGATGTAAACATAAGAAGACAGAGAGAGAAACAGAGAGGACAAAGAGACCCTGACAGAGGCGAGGACGGGGGAGGTGGGGTGAGGGCCGGACAGGCCCCCACGCAGACTGCCTCTCACCATAGGTGAATGGATCGTGCTCCTGAGGTCCTTCTGGCAAGAGAGAGAAATCGGCGGTTGGATGCTTCCCAGGACCCTTCAGGGGCCCCACTCTCCTGGATTTGGAGTTCAGGGGCTGGGGGGCCTCGGGCAGGCAGCCCCCTCTCGGGGTGCTGGGCAGGGCGGGAGCACCTCCTGGACCCCGCTCTCTTGCCTGTCAGGCCATCTGTGATTCCACCACTCCACCGGGAGCCAGCGTCCGCCTTCCCCCTTGGCCGGACCTGGGCATCTTCTCCCGTCCCCCAGATGCCAGCCTGTGGCTGGACCCCATGTGGAGACTTCCGACTTACTGACTCGGTTTAGGTTGGGATCTCCCCGCTTGATTCTCTTTCGGGGTCTCCTCCACCCCCGCCCCCCTTGGGCCTGAGGTGTGTGGTGAGGTGTCTCCCCCACTCACCTGCACTGGCCATGGCGAGGAGCCCCGCACAGAGAACCCAGATATGGCTGAGAGACGCCATCGTCCTGCGGGGATGACAAGGGTCAGCCAGTGGGTACCTGAAGCTCCCCCCACCTACCACTGGGGGCTGAACCCAAAGGGTTAAGCCAGAGTAAGACTGGGGACTTAATCCCACCAACGTCACCAAGCTTAGTCGCTAGAGAAACAGAGGCAGCCCCTGCTTCTCCGGGACACGATGTCACCAAAACAACCCGCGCAATGGGGACCGCGCGGCAACGTAACGCAGCAAGGGCAGGGGCGAGGCCCAGGCGGGCCCAAGAGTTTCCCACAGGCCTCCGCCTCCCGCAGCAGGCCCTGGGGCCCTCGGGCCTACCAGAGCAGGGGAGAGCAGGATGCCCTGCCCCACGCCGGGGGACAGATGGACTCCGTGCAAGAGCCGGGACACGCCGAGGCCACCTGCCTGCACACCGCGGCCCGCTCTGCTCCGCGAGGTCCCAGCCTTCCTTGCCCTCGGCCGCCCGCCGCTCTCTGCCTGACCCTGGGTATAAATATCTCCCACTTCACCCCGGAGGAATTCGCCTTGCACTGGCCTCCATGGCAACAGCCTCCGTCCCCCACCGGGGGTCACGCACAAGCCTGTTGGGGTGACGCTGGGCTGTCACACTGCCATGGGCTGCCCCCATGGGAAAAGACCGAAGAAAGAGGAAAGCAGCCCCTCTGCCTGCCTCCGGGCGGCAGCTTTCTCAACCAGACAATGCCGGGCGGGTGACAAGAGGCCCAGGCCAGGGGGCCTGAGACCTAGAAGGCAGATGTCAGGGGCACATGCGCACGCGCTCACAGAGCCGGGCTCAAGGGGGGGACAACGCCCTCTCCCAAAACTTCTGACTGGAGCAGGATGTGGGGTGTAGACGCAGCCAGGCACGGGCTCCTCCTCATCTGGGCCTCCGGTGCCCCCAGACAACGACGCAGCTGGAGCTGGACATGTGAGTCCAAACCCCGCGCAGCCAGGGTGCCCACGCAGCAGCAGGGGAGGGAGGAGTCGCACCCACCCTCCCACCCCTGTGGGAGCCCCAACGTTCCCATCTCACTCTCCCTCCCTCTTGGGTCCGGCCTGCCTGAGAAGCCAGCGCTGGCCACTCCTGCTCCCAAAATAGGCAGTCCAGCAGGGGAGGGGTGAGGCCAGCGGGAGGGGCGGGGGCAGCTCACCCAGTCAGGCTGTCCCCCGCCGAAGGAGGCCCCCAAACGTCTGCCTGGGCCCAGGGGCTGAGCACTCTGGACCCCCTGGTCCAGAGCTGGACGCACTGCCCCCAACAGCCTCCCCTCCCAGCCCCACCCCGCCCTGACCCTCCCCAACCAGCAGCTGTAACTGGAGCCGGGGCTGGAGGGGGGCCAGGGGGCGGCCCCCAGCCCAGCCCGCCCGGGCCTGCTGGGTTAACTCTCTCAGCTCAGACGGAGGAAGAGCAGGCAGTGTGCGAGTGGGAAAGCTGGAGAGGGGGTGCTGGCCAGGGCCGTGCAGAGACAGGGACTACACGTGTGCACACGCACACACACACTCACAGAGGCCTTGGGTCCACCTCGGCTGCTGAGCTGGGGCCGGAGGGCCGGTGTCCATGAACTTGCGCGTTGCTTCCTGGGAACTGGCCCTGCGGGGCCTAAGGTTGCTCAGCCTGAACACTTAGGGCCTGCCAATCCCTGATCCTGCGGAGCCCGTGGCCCTGCCACAGGGCTGCTGTCTGCTGCTGCAGTAAAGACCCTCGCAGGGGCACACACAGAAACCCAAGATCCAGACACACAGGCACAAAAACAGGCAAATACATGTAGTAAATACATGCAAACGGAGGCAGGCGCACACGCGTCACACAGAGAAATCCAAAGACGCAGACTTGCGGCTTGCACCTCTGACACCAGTCACAAGCCACAAGACAAACACACCTGGGTCCAGCCCAACTCCTGCATGTTCTTTCTGATGGATGCCCACACAGAGACAGTCAAGGCAGGGACATACAACCGTCCACTCTCACCAACGGTGCCGAGACCCACGCCTTGGCGAACATGCACCCACGCATGGCCGTACAGCCACCACCGATTTGCACACCCACACTCAAATACACTCGAAGACACAACCCGGCCCGCACTCTACATGATCTCAAAATCTTGAAGACACACGTGCCCCGTTTACACGGGCTCACACAGAAGATGTGCACACAGAAACGTTGTCAAGCCACAGGACTGGCCACCCTTACACATGGCCACGGAGACAGAGACACACGCATTAGTGTTCAGGCAACATGCAGAGACCCACGGCTGGCCACGAAACCACACAGGCACACAGGCCTCCACACTCATGTTCACACACACAGGCTCCAGCACACAGACCGCGAGCACCAACAAACGGGCATAGCACGCTTAATCCCGACCTTTCCCTTCTCTGAGCTCACGTGGCCTCTGGGCGCACCTGGAGGACAGCACACGCGGAGTCACACGTACTAGTGACCAAAACCTGGGAGCAGGTCCCGACTCCGGCACGACCCAGATGGTGTGATCTGGGCAGCCCGTGTGGCTCCTCTGTGCCTCAGTTTCCCCTCTTATAAACTGATGAAATCACTGAGGCCGCACGTGTCACCCCGGGTGAGGTTCAGAGGGTCAGGGCCCTTTACTGCTTAGGAACTGCAAGGAAGCTCAGCAAAACATGGCTCAGTCCCCAAGGGCCCCCTGGTGGTCGAGGGCAGACACAGAGCCAGAGCCCGCATCTGGCAGGACACACAGGCAGGGACAGGTGACGTGCCCACCTCAGGCACAGGTGGGGCCCTGAGGCACACATATGTGTGTGCATGTGACTTCAGAGCACGCAGGAGGCTCTGAAGGGCTCGCTCCCTACCTGAGCCCTCTCACCCTCTGCCCTCGGCGGCCGGCACCCGAGGGTCACGGCAGTCCTGGTTAATGATAACCCTGGCGTTCACGCTGCACTGGGGAGGGGTGACGGGGCACGGGGCGTGGGAGCAGGGGTCAAGCGGGCAGTGCCTGGACAGCCCTGAGTTCGTCCTCAGCCTCCTTCCCTCACAGGGCTGACTCTGGAGCACTGACTGCCAGGGTTTGAATCCCGCCTTGGCTATTTTCTTGGTGTGAGATGTTGGGCAAATAACTTAACCTCTCTGGGACTCAGTTTCTCCTGAAAAATGGAGATCATAGTATTTGCCTCCCTCAGAAGGAAACTGGGATGGTCATTCAAGTAAAACATTTAGAACGAAGCCTGGCACACAGTAAGTGGTTTTTTTTTTAAAGTTAGCTATCATCAGCATTTGTCTTCACCGTCATCCTCATCCTAAACTGATGACACCACTGGGAGTGGCGCTCTGGGAGAGGGGAGTTGGGGTCTGTCTTTGTCCCTTCTGTGCCCCTGGCCCTAAACTCTTTATCTGCCCTTTCAAAGATCCCATAAAAAGGTTTATCATCCTACATCAGGCAGGAGGAAACCAAGAGCTCAAGTCACAGAACCACTGGAGCAGAGCCCATTCCCAACCTTCAGAGCCTTCTCGAGCACAGTGGGGTACCCATGCTGCACAGTGGGGTGCCCACGCATATCTCAGCATGACTGCCCCCATTTGACAGATGGGAAAACCAAGAGAGGTTAAATGACTTGCCAAGGCCACACAGAATGAGGCCTAGAACCCAGGTGTTTGGGCCCCCCAAGCTGGTGTCGTCAAGCCCCTGCCCCTAAACGAGTCTTCCGGGTACGTGCACCAGCCGGGAGAGGCTGTGCTGGCTCCTCATTGGCGGTGGGTCCTGAGCCCAGGCAATGAGGAGGTACAACCTAGTTGTTAGGTGTCATCATTTAACCTCCTGTGCCTTGGTTTCCTCATCAGTAAAGTGAGGATATATGACTGCCCACCACACGGGTGGATGTGAATACTGGGGACATAAATTCACGTAAACCTCAGCAGTTCTCTTTGTACTCAATGAATGCTATCATTCTTACTGTTTCAGGCTGGGTGTCGTTTATTTGTTTCTCTGACTTTAATGCACAGACACTATCCAGCTTGCTAAAGGCTTTGTCCAAAGGAAAATATCCAATTATAAATATAGCTGTGAATTCGGCTCTCCAAAGATGCAAAGTCACTTGGCAGGGCCCTGGAGCCAGCTGTCTGAGTTTGGATGCTGGCTTTCCCCACAAGCTGGGTAACTGTGACCCTTCCGGACCTCGGTTTCTCCATCTGTAAAGTGGTGGTGACAACAGCACCCACCTCAGAGGGCTTGGCGAGGAAGCTTTGCATTAATAGATGTGGGACTTTTAGGACAGGGTCTGGTGCAAATGCTGGAGAGGAGGTGGCATCGTCATCATTTCCTTGGACTTGTTCCCTACTTCCAATGGACATTGGGCACTCAAGGGGTTAATTTCAGGGCAGGGGGATGGGAAGGGTGGGTCCAGGGTTTGGGGCAGGACAGCTGCCCTGCTCAGTGTGGCCGCCAGAGGGAGCAGCCGGACCTGAGCTCTGATGACGATGCCCTGTGGAATGTGGGGAAGGGGCTGGCTGGGAGTGCCCGGGCGGCCCCAGCAGCAATGGCCTGTCCTCCCACCCGCCCCTCCCGCTCACAGGGCCATCTGGTCCCCACCCTGGTGACAGTCCTCCCCAACTCTCCGAATGGGCTGGGGTGGGGGAATCTGGGCAGGGGGCTGGCTGGGAGTGGCCCCAGTCCTCGGTGGCCCCTCCCCTTCCCCAGGGCAGCTCTTCCCTTGACCTCTGACCCTTTCCTCTTTTCTGCAGTCCCCTGCCAGTCCCTTTCCCAAACCTCCAAGGAGAAGGGGCGGGGGATGAGAGGCCGCTAAGAAATTACAGGGAGCTGGAAGGAGGGGTGGGGGTGGCGTGCAGGGAGGAAAGGGAGGCAGGGGAATGACAAAAGAGACACCAGACAGAGGGCCACACACCCCCACACGGAAAGAGAGACGCCAGATACTCAGAGACCTAAAGACAGAGAAAGACAGAGACACAGAGAAAGAGAACCCGAGAGAGAGAGAGAGAGAGAGAGAGAGAGAGAGAGAGAGAGAGAGAGAGAGAGAGAGAGAGAGAGAGAGAGATGGAGACAGGCGGAATTAGGGACCAAGACAGAGAGAGGGAGGCGGCCTAACGCCCAGAGTCAGAAATACAAAGAGAAAGACAGTGCTAGGAGGGGAAAGGAAATCAGACATCAGAGAGGGGGAAGACAGAGCGACAGCAGAGAGAGGCAGGGCAGACGGAGCCGGGCGGAATGGAAATGTGGTGGCCGCAGCCAGGGCCAAGCTGGTGAGCAGAGAGGAGCTGGGGCCCTGGCCCGCGGGGGGCGAGGGGGCATGGGAGGGCCGGGCATCCTGCTGCTGCTGCTGGCTGGGGCAGGGCTGGGGGTGCCCTGGAGACCCCCAAAGGGAAAGTGCCCTCCACGCTGCTCCTGCTCCAAAGACGGTGCCCTGTGTGAGGGTTCCCCGGACCTGCCCGAGAGCTTCTCCCCGACCCTGCTGTCACTGTGAGTGTCAGGCCCTCTGTGGGCCCCAAGGTGGGGGAGTCTGGGGACCCCAAGAGGACCAAGACCTGTTAGGATCTTCAGGGAGGGGTGTGGGCAGCAGAGGCTGTGGGGCTGTCTGAAAGGGGCTTCTGAGATTTAAAAGGGAGTGAAAGGGGGAAACCAGGACTCCCAAAGGGCAGGGGCACCATGTGGGGCCCAGGGAGGAAGGATGGCCGGATAGGGTGGCTGGGTGCTGCCGGGATCCCTGCCAAGTGAGGAGGGCAAATGGCCCTCAGATGCAGGGGAGGAACCTCGAACCGGGGGCCAGAGCAGCAGGTCAGGCTCTACCAGACATGAGAGTGCCCTGGGATGGGGACAGAGCGTTTGAGGGGTGGTCTCCTCCCCCACGACTGCCCGTGTCCCCAGCTCTCTCGTTAGGACTGGGGTCACCCAGCTGAAGGCCGGCAGCTTCCTGAGGATGCCATCGCTGCACCTGCTGTGAGTGGGGCCTGGCTGAGCCAGTGGCCACCTCAGGGAGGTTCATGCAAGGGGCGTGCAAGGGGTTGTGTGCACACAGGCACGGGGGTGTTCCTGCACGTGTGGGGGCCCGTGCTCACGGGCATGGGAGTGTTCGTGCACGTGCATGGGGGATGGTGTGTGCGCACGGGCATGGCATATGTGAACACACACGTGCACATGAGTGTCTGTGACGGCCTCAGCACCCGCGTACATCCTCATACTTGCATGCATGTGTGGGTGCGCCCACGCCCACAGGACCAGGGTGGGGTCAAGGCTCAAATAGGGGGCAGTAACTCTGGAAAAATTCCCTTTCTTGCTCCCTTGCCAGTCTCTTCACATCCAACTCTTTCTCCATGATTGAGGACGATGCATTTGCAGGCCTGTCCTACCTGCAGTACCTGTGAGTGTGACTGGGGGGTGGGGACATGTGGGCCCAGATCGGGGCGGGGGGGGGGGGAGGGTCCCCTCTCTGGGATACTCTCAGAGTAGGGGGAGGTAGGAACTTGCAGCGCTGGAGAGGAGGCATCTGGACAAGTACCCCTCCTGCAGGGGCAAGAGGCCTGGCTGCTCAGGTGGGGTCAGGGCCCTCAATTAGCCTCGGGATCCTCAGCCTGTTCACGTCACCTGTATGTGCTTCAAGATCTCCAAGGGGCCTGCACAACCAGAGACTGTTTCAGGCCCTCCCTGACTGTGGGAGCCCAGGGGGAGTGCAAAGAGGCCAGATGGGGAAATGGTTCAAATGACCAGGAAGCAGCTCTGAGTGAGGTGGTGGAGGTGATCTTGGTGACGGTGGTAGTGATGGGGGCGTGGTGGTATGGGGATGGCAGTGGAGACATAGCAGACACAGTATTGGTGTAAATGGTGCGGATGTTGGTGGAGGTGACGGTGTAGATGATGGTGGCATGCGGAGCGGTCCCGCTGCTGCTGCTGCTGCTGCTGCTGGAGCGAGAATGGTGTTGATAAAAATGGTGGCCCCGACGGTGATGATATGTTGGTGACGTTGATGATCAAGGTTGTAGAATCTGGGTTGGTGAAAATTATCAGTGTTGTGGGGAGTGGTGATTCTGGGGTTGGTGCTGATGTCGGTGACGGTGCGATGTTGGCGCCGATGGCAACGGCAGTATGGTTGGCGTCAGTTTGGTGATGATGGCCAAGGTGCTGGCACGAGTGGTGCTGGTGGTGCGTGAGAGGTGAGTGTCGGGAATCATGGTGACGTTTTTGGTGCTGGCAATGTGGGTGGCGGTGCCGGTGTTTGTGATGATGGTGTCAGGCGTGTGGTTACTGGTCGTGATGGTTGTGGCGCTGGTAAAGGGTACGAGTGTTGTTGGCATGGGGTTTGGTAATGATGATGCTGGTGCTGATGAGGGCTGCAGGTGGTTGTGTCAGTGCTGGTGACAGGGTTGGCTGGGCTGGCAGTGGATGTGGCATGGCACGATGGCGGTAGCACCGGCAGCTGTTGGTACTGGGGAGCTGGTGCTGGCATCGGGGTCTGTGATGGTGGTGGCAGTCATCACAGTGAGAGCCGGGTTCTTCGTTCCTGAAATTATAGGCTGGGACCATGACGAGGAGATTGGGAGGCCTTCCCGAAGGCTGTGCCAGGCAGTGGGGGAGATTCAGCACTTTCCAGTTGCCCATGGCGTTCGTAGGATGAGCTCCTCCAAGCACTGTGGGGGGTCTCCCCTTCACCGCCCCCTGTCCCCCTTCCCTCCACAGCTTCATTGAGGACAATGAGATTGGCTCCATCTCCAAGAATGCCCTCAGAGGACTGCGCTCCCTCACACACCTGTGCGTGCCTCCCAGACCACCCCCACGGCCCCAGCCCTCCCGGCAGGCTCCCCCACCTGGCACCCAGGGACCCAGGGTATCCCGGGAGCTACTGACGGGTCCTCCTTCTCTCCCTCCACCAGGAGCCTGGCCAATAACCATCTAGAGACCCTCCCTAGATTCCTCTTCCGAGGCCTGGAGACCCTGACTCATGTGTGAGGGTCAAGGGGGCAGGGAGGGTGAGGGGTTCTCTGGGGGGCTGCTGGGGGCACCTGTATACCACATTTGTGCAGCAACATGGTACGGCTGCAAAGGTTCTTTCCTATTTTTCACACCACCCCTGGGACCCCAGCGGGGACCCTCGTCCAGGGAGGGAGCGGGGCGTGTGGCCTCCCGGGGCTGGAAGCCACGTCGCAGCCCCTCCGGGCCTCTTACCCCAGGGACCTCCGCGGGAACCCGTTCCAGTGTGACTGCCGCCTCCTCTGGCTGCTGCAGTGGATGCCCACCGTGAACGCCAGCGTGGGCACTGGGGCGTGCGCGGGCCCCACCGCCCTGGCCCACATGCAGCTCCGTCAGCTGGACCCCAAGACTTTCAAGTGCAGAGCCATAGGTGGGGGCTTTCCCAGTGGGGGGTGGGGAAAAGGGTCCCCAGAAGGAGCGGGGGAGCCTGGGGGAATGGCTCCCAGGGCTGAGGGGCCGACCTCACTCCCTCAGTCCTGGCTGTGACACCCTCCGCAAGCAGCATCAACCCCCTGGGCCTCAGTTTCCTCATCTGTAAGATAGGAGTAACAGCCTGACGTCGGGTTGCTGTGAGAACTCCAGGAGGCATCCACGTCTGCACAGCATTCGGCACGGGTCTGGCAAGGGAGGCCTTTCTATAAATGTTCACTCTGAACATTTTGGGAATACTTCCCGTGTGCCAAGCGTGGTGCTTAGAACTGCACCGCACCACTACCTCATTTACATTTACTTTCATTTTGCTTTTCTGTAACTATATCTGGCTACCTTTGTGGGCATTGGGCTATGCTGTGAGCAGAGCAGTGATGAGGCAGCGCAGGGGCTTGCCCTCCCTGAGCCCACGATCCAGAGGAAGGAGAACCACCACCAGGCAGCAAGAGCCAGATGATGGGGCTGGCAGGGGCGGGCGGGGGTGGGGTAGGAGATGCCCAGGGAACAGTGGGGGCCCAGAGCAAGAACCAGACATAGCTGGAGGGTCAGGAAGGACTTCTGGAAGGAGGAGACGCTTGAGCTCAGCCCAGAAGGCTCTATCACATGGATGCTACCGATATTATAATTTTTATGACCCAACTGTAATTCATGTTTTGGGTCTGGGGGGCTCATAGAATAAGGGGATTTGACTTAGGGGTTACACATATTCATTTGTTCAAACATTCACTGAGGCCCACTCTGTGCCCAGCCCAGAGTGAAGTGATGAGGACACTGTGGTGATCAAGACAGCCTTGGGCCCTGGCCTCATGGGACTCGCCGTCCCAAGGGTGAGGGGAGAAAGACATTAAAGAAAACATCACACAAAAAAATGTATGCTATGAATTGTGAGAAATACAGGGAGAGATGAGAGAGGTCAACGGGAGTGAGGGATCCTACCTCACGTGGAGGGGGAAAGAGAGAGGTCAGGGAAGGCTGCTTGGAAGAAGTAACATTAGATCTGGATTTAGGTAAATGAACAACAGAGGGATGGACACGCCAGAGAAAAGGAGCGGCTTATGCAAAGGCCCCGGGGCAGCATGGCACTTTTCCTGTTTGAGGAACAGAGGAAGGCAGGCACGGCTTGGGATAAGTGAGTGAAGGGAAGGATGCAGGTGAGGATGGAGGCTGGCAGGGGCCTCCATGTGCTGGACCTGAAAACCACAGGGAGGAGAGTGGACTTTATCCCGAGGGCTCTGGGGAGCCATGGAGGGCTTGGAGCATGATTTGACAAATGTTTTTAAAAGATCCCTTTCTGGTGGGCATCCTTGGTGGCTCAGTTCATTGCTTCGACCCTGGCACCTAGAACAGGGGCCGGCCTGTAATGGGAAGTCAACTGCCTGGCCCTAGCACTAACAAGCCTTGGTGTCCCAGTTACCGTAAAAGCTGAGCCGCTTTAACAAAGAGGTTCAAAATGTGTACATGAAAGGAGGTGAGCGGCCCAGGCGGCTGGCACAGTCCCCTGGGGACAGTCCTCGTTTTGGTGGTTGACACGGGTTGTGGCTTGCCCACAGCTGGCTCAGGAGAAAAAGGGGAACGAGACCATGTCCTGGGCAAGCCGTCTCCATGCAAGCAGGCGAGCTGTGCATCGCACCCGTCACTTCCGCTCCAGTTCAATGGAGAACCTCGCCGCGACGTGGCAGCACCCATCTCCCTGCAGGGGCAGAGGGGCAGCTGGGAGAACGTGCCCTGGCCGCTCATTTCATACCTTATTTCGTGGGAGATGGAAGGATGGATTTTTGCTGGACAACTGGCTGCCTCTGGCATTTAATGTTAGGCCTTATCTGCAAGGCGGATACATGGCTGAATGTACCCAGAGGGCTGTTGTGAATTGGAGTGAAAAAAACACACTTTCTAAGCCAGTATTCGATGATGCCAGGCAGTTTAGAAAAGAAATGATTACCGTGGCATTACGAATGAAGACGTTAGATGTCCCTATGAGGCAAGCACCCGGCTGGTTCCCATTTCAGAGATGGGCAAACTGAGGCTCAGTGATGGGGACGCTTGGGGTCCCCTGGGCCAGCCTGACTCTCCTGCCACCCCCAGAGCTGACCTGGTTCCAGACAGTCGGGGAGTCGGCGCTGGGCGTGGAATCCTTCTCCTACCAGGGGGAGCCCTATGTCATCCTGGCGCAGCCCTTCGCCGGCCGCTGCCTTGTCCTCGCCTGGGACTACGGCCTGCAGCGCTTCCGGCCCGAGGAAGAGCTGTCCGGTGAGCCCCCCTCACACCCTCTTGCCCGCCCCAGGCCTGGCACGGAGCCCCAGGGGCCTGACCCGTCCTCCCGCCTCCACCTTGTCCCCCCAGCGCCCTCGGTGGTGGCCTGCAAGCCCCTGGTGCTGGGCCCGCGCCTCTTGGTGCTGGCCGCCCGCCTGTGGGGAGGCTCGCAGCTGTGGGCCCGGCCGGACCCCGGCCTGCGGCTGGCCCTGACGCAGGCGCTGGCCCCGCGGCGGCTGCTGCGGCCCAACGACGCCGAGCTGCTGTGGCTGGACGGGCAGCCCTGCTTCGTGGTGGCCGACGCCTCCAAGGCAGGCAGCACCACGCTGCTGTGCCGGGACGGGCCCGGCTTCTACCCGCGCCAGAGCCTGCACGCCTGGCACCGCGACACCGACGCCGAGGCCCTGGAGCTGGACGGCCGGCCCCACCTGCTGCTGGCCTCCGCCTCGCAGCGGCCCGTGCTCTTCCACTGGTCTGGGGGTCGCTTCGAGAGGCGCACGGACATCCCCGAGGCTGAGGATGTCTACGCCACGCACCACTTCCAGGCCGGTGGGGACGTGTTCCTGTGCCTGACGCGCTACATCGGGGACTCCATGGTGAGGCCGGGACTGGTGGGGTAGGGCAGGTGCTGGGATGCACGAGGGGTGCTGGCTCTCAGCAATGACCCCACTCTGCATGCTGGCCTCTATACTCGGCCTGAGCCTGACGTGCTGACCTTTGAACTCTGACGTCACCCCAACACTGACTCCCAGACTGTGATCCCTCAAAGCTGATGCTTAGCCACTCTCCATCCTCAACACTAAAGCTGACCCAAGATTCAGATTCTCTCCCCCAAACTCACACACTCCAGGACTTACAATGACCCACAGCCCTCCCCGCCCCAACCCTGAGACTCTGAACCCCAAGGCCGACGCCGGTGTTAGGCGCTGCCCACCCCCTCCTTCCCTCGCTATGCTCCAGCACCACCGGCTTCCCTCGGGGTCTGGAGCATGCCAGTCCTTGTGGGTCCCGGTAAGGATTTGGGCTTTTACCTGGTATGAGGTGTGTGGAGTCAGGGGAGCGCTCTGATCTGACTCAGGAGTTGATGGGGTCTCTGAGTGGGAAACAGATGGTGGGGCCAGGGATGGGAGCAGGGAGACCCGCAAGGAAGCTGCAGCTGTGGCTGAGGAGGACCAGAAGTGGGCAGTGGGGGTGGGAGAAAAATACTGTAGGTAAAGCTGGCAGGATTTGCTGAGTCCAAGGGGTGTGTGTGGGAGAGATAAGGGTCAAGGACAATTCCAAGGTTTGTGGCTTGAGCTGCTGGGTAGTGGCGGTGACATTTCTGAAAAAGATAAGACAGCTGCCAGAGTTTGGGGAGTCACAAGCCTCCGTTTCCAAGCGTTCCAAGTCTGCCAGAACCTGGGGGACGATGGCAGCCCCCCTCCCAGGACCCCAAGCCCTAACCAGTGGCCTCCCCGCAGCTCATGCGCTGGGATGGCTCCATGTTCCGCTTACTGCAGCAGCTGCCCTCGCGCGGTGCCCACGTCTTCCAGCCCCTTCTCATCGCCAGGGACCAGCTGGCTATCCTGGGCAGCGACTTTGCCTTCAGCCAGGTCTTCCGCCTCGAGCCCGACAAGGGGCTCCTGCAGCCGCTGCAGGAGCTGGGGCCCCCAGCTTTGGTGGCCCCCCGCGCCTTTGCCCACATCACTGTGGCGGGCAAGCGCTTCCTCTTCGCTGCCTGTTTCAAGGGTCCCACGCAGATCTACCAGGATCACGAATTAGACCTTAGTGCCTGAGACAGACGGGACCCTGGCCCTGGCTGGGGCCTGGGGTGGGTGGGGTGTCCTGGGCCTCTGGATGACCCCTCAACTGGCCTCCTGGCCCCACTTGGGGTGACGACTGTCCTGTGAAATCATGACCACAGGTCCCACTCTTAGCCCACTTTTTGGAGCATCTGGGCCCACTATGGGAAAGGGAAGGGCCCAGCCTCCTGGATCTTCGGAGCTGCCCTTCTAGTCTGCAGCAGCATCTGGGCTGGGTGTCGCTGCCCCCACCAAAGGCAACTTGGGGACATTGCCCAGGGCGGGAGACAGAGTCATGGCTGGGGAACATGCAGAGCTCCACGAGGACTGCAAGCTCCCCGAGTCCCCTGCCCACCACCATTACCCAACGCCCAGTCTCTCGCACTTCCTGAGAACGGACTGAGAAATAGATTCCGCAACCTTGGCCTCTAAACTCAACCCGGCCAATCGTTTTTAGCGCCTGCCTCCATGACGTCATCAGTTGCCGGGCGGTTTTCCCTGGCGGACACGCTCTTTTCCTCTGCTGCTTGTGCGCATGCTTGCTGCAGAAGGCCGGTGCCCTCCGCGCCGTCTCTCTTGCGCGTGCGCGGGGGAAAAGGTGGGAAAGCGCGAGGTGCCGCGAGGTGCCGCCGGGAGCCCCAGGAACTCCTCCCCGACGGAGGGTAAGAGGGAGGACAGAAAGTGTTGGAGCTCAATAAACACTGCGCACCCGCCCCACCTGCGGTTGTGGGATCATTGGGAGAGGGTGTTTGGGAGCAGAATGGGGTGGGGGTGGGGTTCATGGGAGAGATTAAGGGGGAGCGTCCCAGGTGTGTGTTTTGGCTGCTCGTGGTGAGATGTGGTGGGGTCTTTAAGGGGTGTGGGCTCATAGTTATGAGGGGCATGGAATGTTGGAGGGATGTAAAGGCATTATTAGTTACGGGTTTCTTGCTGGCCTCTATTTGAGGTCATGCCACAGGACATTGCAGGAGATATTTTGGGGATGTTTTGAAGGGTTTTAGGCATTTAGTGGGGTGTCTCACGGGGAATTTTTGGATGTATCATTGGGCATTTGGGGTGTCAAGGGAGTCTGAGGCTCATTGGAGGATCTCACGCTTTGTGGTCGTTACATATTATTGGGACTATCATGGGGGGGGGGGTTTAAAGGGTTCACAGGAGATTTGAATGTTTGGAAAGGTCTTGTTTAATAAGTGGGATCTCAGGAGTGAGTGGAAGGATCACAAGCCTCTTACTATTATAAGTTATCTGGGGACTTGCACGGTGGGAGGGTGGACATCCATCTTAGTTTTCCTGGGATGGCCCCAGTGCCCCCTGAGTGTCCTAGCATTCCATCTTCTTATAGCCTCCTCTCACTCCAAAAGTATTCCCCCTTTGGCTACTAGAAAATTCCAAATTGCATAAGTGGTTCCATGGCCATGGAGGCAGAAGGCAGACTCTGTGCCACCTACCAAGTCACGAGGACACAAGCCTTTTGGGATTTTCCTGACAAAGAGATTCAGCTGCCAGCTTCCATGTGTTGCATTCCCCTCCTCCCAGCCCCCAAGATGCCACCCCAAAGCACACAGTCTCAAGGCCATTTGGGTACCCTTTGGGCAAAACCATTTTAGATTTTTAAAAAATTGAACAAAGAGACCCCTCCCATGAGAGGTGAGATGAGGTCCTGGCAAAGTTGTTTGAAGAGAAGGAGAAGAATTCCATCCTGTAGTTCAAGTCCCAGATGAGCCAGGGGACCACAAAGCCAGGACCTGGGGAAGAGAAAGACCCTCCGGGCCTCTTGGCTGGTCCAGCCTCAGCAGTTCTGGACAGAGCCTGGGAGAAATGGTGAGGTCAGCTTGTGACAACGGACCACATTCTTTCCCCAAAGCACACGTGCACATACCTTGCACTGCATGTTCCATTCAGCCCTGTTCCATTCCCTGTCTTACCTGGGTTGATGAGAGATGAGACTTCCCCTGGACGGTGGCTAGGGAGATAAAAGTAGTGAGGTCGGCAGCCACCCCTGTTTGTCCTCTACCTCAGGGCTAAAGGAACCCCTTCTTGCCCAGACATGCCTACTGGCTTTTTTTCCACTGGAGGATACTACAATCATTACAAAAGCGTTACAGAATTTGGGCCCCTCTGGGGATTCTCAGCTATGAATCATAAAACTGAGAAATCTGAGAAATCCTAATAGCAGGGATTTTCCAGAGCAGGAACTGGAGGCTTGTTCTCTTTCTGCAAGATCTAGCCCTTTCACCCCTGAAAGCTGTCTGTCCAGCAGAAGTGGGTACGTTGGGAACCCCATCTTACCTGGACTTCTGCCTGAACTTGCATTTGCACTTGCCACCTGTTGGGGGGCAGGCGAGGGGTCAGGGGAGGGGCCCCACAGCCCTACCCAGCTGCCCCCTCAGCTCCTACACTCACTCATGAGCACGATGAAGCCGATGGCACACAGAACTGCTGCACAGATGAGCCCACCGACCCGGAGGCGGTGCCAGTCTAGAGAAAGGCAGAGGGGGACCTCAGTTCCAGCAGGTGTCCTCCCTGCCATCCCCTGTCCACTTGACAAATATCTGGGAGCACCTACGATGTGCAGGGTGCTGGGCACCCAGCAGCAGTGGACAGATGAAAACTCTGGCCCGCCTGGCACTCGCGTTCTGGTTTACACGCAAGCAAATGAGATATATAAAGGAGGGTCCGGTGGAGGTAAGTGCTCTGAAGAAAAAGAATCAGGGAAGCCAGGAGGCAGCTTTGAGAAAGAGTGGTTAGAGGAGGCCTCCCGGAGGTGGCCACAGCTGAGCAGAGACGAGAGGAAATGGGGGGGCGACAAGTTTTCCAGGCAGAAGGAACAGCAGATGCAAAGTCTGAGGAACAGGAGGGAGGCCAGCGTGGCTGGAGCAGGGTGAGCCGGCGGGGGGGGGCAGGTGAGGGCAGGGAGGTAAGGGTTGGGGGCTGAGGGGGTTGTGCTGAACCTGGAGGCCAGGTGAGGATTGGGCCCAAGAGCTCAACTCCAGGAAGTTTTCTTAAGTCAGCCCTTCTCCCCGCACGGCTTCTTGTGAACTCTTCACTTCCTGTGTCTCCACCTTGCTCGGGGAGGAGTCTTTCTCAGTCCCTTACTCCACCCACGTGTTCACTGTTGAGTGTCCCATCCTTGCTCCGTCCTGTCCTCGCCCACATCAACTCTCACCTGACACTGTGTGGGACCCTCAGCACAAGATTGTGTGTGTGTGTGTGTGTGTAGGGAGGGGGCCGGGGGTACAAACTCTTACCATAGTAGAAAGGACTGTTTTTATCTGCAGAGAAAGAGAAAAAAGAACATGAGATCTGGGACAACAGCTGGGACACGGGGGTCCCGGGAGAGAGTTTGGGGGTGGGGCGTGCCGAGTCCAGCCAGAGTCCCTGACTCACCTTCAGGGTCGTTGGCGTGCAGGGCAGGCAGGCCTAGTGGGAGAAGCGGGGAGGGAGGAAGATGGTGACGGGGCCCCAAGAAAGCCGGCGGAGGGGGTGCAGAAGGGACATCCTCCGAGGGATACTTCCCGGCTCCCGAGTGGGGCCGAGGCCACCCCGCTTATCCAGCCCCAGACCAGCCGCCTCTGCACCCAGCGCAGATGCTTGGCCTCCCCCCAGCAGCAGCATTTTGCCTCCTGACATAGCTTCTAATCCATGTGGCTTTGGGCCACTGTTGGGTCCCTATTTCCAGAAACTTGCACTCATCCATGCCTCCTGCAGAAACGGAGGGATTTTCTTGTCAAGATGACAGATGGCGTCAGTTCCCAGGGCCCTGTTTCCCCAAATCCAGCCGTTCTAATGTTCTAATTTCCCATCTTCCTGACTGGTCTCAATCACCCCCCCCCCCCCCACTCAATCGGGGTTGCTCTCCTTTTCCTTTGGAAAAACTTAAATGCGCTTTATTTAAATACGCAGCTTGACAACACTATCCTGAGTGGAATACCGGTTTCGCCTGATGTTAACAGGCAAAAATCAAAGGACTAGGATTAACTTCTGGCTAGAAGGGGTTGCCCACCTAAACTTTCAAATATTAACTCACGGAGTCCTCTCAAGGACTCTCTGAGTAGGTCCTATTGTTAGCCTCATGTTTACAAATGGGGAAACTGAGGCACAAAGGCTTTCAGTAACTTGCTCAAAGTGGTACATCACCCCTCAGTTCCCAGTTTCCTCTTCTAGTAAAGCATCGGGGGGGGGGAAGGAGGGGGGGACATGGGAGCACAGGCCGAGCCCTCCTGACACCCTCAGGAGGTTCAGAAACGAAGGTGGAGAAGGTACCCTTCCAGCCCTTGGAGATGCTGCTGTGAGTTCTGCCCTCGTGTGTCCCCTCAAATCACCAGCGCCACCCTCCCTGTCCTCAGGACAGCGCTGTCCTAGTGTCCACCTAGGAGGCAGGCAAGACACACAAGGCTTGGCGGCTGCGCAGGGCAAGGCAGTTCCGGGGCGGCTACTCACCTGCCAGGAGGACGAGCAGGCTCAGCATCACTTCTTGCATATTGAAGTTCTGGCCTGGGGTGGGCAGTGGAGGGAGGGTCCGGCTTAGGCAGGGCCTTTTGGCCTCTGCTTCCCACCACCCCTCCACCAGCCCCTCCACCCAGGGCCCACAGTTCACCCCGGGCTCGGAGGGCCAGCCTGGAAACCTGCGGGGCCCAGAGAAGGAGCTGAAAGGTGAAGCGGGGGCCGGCTGAGACTCGTCGTGATGAAGGAGCCGCAGCCGTGACCCTCTGGGCGAGGACTGTAAGTCAGTCACCCCGTTAACCAAATGAGGGAGGTGCTGCCCGCTGTTACCCCATTTTACAGATGAGAAGCTAGGACTCTCAGAGGAGAAAGCAGGTGCCCAGGCACCTAGCTGGGAAGTGGGCCCTTGGCGGCTGTTCCTAATCAGGCAGTGTTGGGTTTGGGGTGTTGGGGGGCAGGTGGCGGGAGGCCCAGGTTCCTGGGAGTGTCTCCCACGGACAGCTTCCAGCCTGCCTGGTCCTGCCCAGACTTTGCTGCCCTCAGGCTGGGTCGGGGGCCGGGTGCTGAGTAGGTTGCTCAGGGCAGGGTGTGGGGAACAGTTCAAGGCCGCCTGGAGGCCAGGCCTGGGAGAAGCGTCAGCCTGATTCCAACCCCAGCCCCATCCTCTGCCCCCAGCCCTGCCCCTGCGCCTGGCACCACCCTTTCCTCAGACCTTGCCCCAGCCTGAGTTAGGAGCACGAGCTGGGAAGCTAGCCCCCGGCTCTATCCCACCCCTGCCCCTGGTCCTGCCCCGACGCAGCCCCTGCAGACACCTCCCCAGCCCTAGCCTGGCCTTTGTCCCCCACCCCTAGTCTAACCCTGGCCCCAGCCCAGCCCCTGCCTACCCCTGCCTGGACCCTCCTGGAAGCAAACACTCCCTCCTCCAGGTAGGCCCGCCCAGTGGAAAGAGCACTTTTCCTCCCTCCTCCTGGTCTGGCATGGGCCCTGTCCTCTGGCTGCCCAGTGTGCCTGTGGTAAGTCCCCAGACCTCTGTGTGGCCCCGGCCCCCTCCCTGCCCCTGCCCAACCACCACAAGCATACATGCTGGTCGTCATAGTCGGTGTCACAATCGTGATAACAATAGCTAACACTCCGTCCCATGCTGGGCTGGACACTGCCAAGTCACCTTGCTGTGATTTCACTCATTTCATCCCCCATCCCCCCTGAGGGCATCTGTCCCCCATTTCACTTCTGGCAAGACCTGTGCTTTGAGGGGGTGAGGAGTGGAAGTACCAGGGTGGGACCCAAGCAGGTCCAGGTATCCAACCACTGACCAGTCCTAGCAACTCCCTCCCTGGCCCTTCTAGAATCTCCTTTGGGGCACACATCTCTCTGGCTCTCTGACTGAAGCTCCAGGCCTCTTTCAGAAAAACAAAACAAAACAAAAACAAACACCCACCATGATCACACAAACTTCCCTGATTCTGCTGATGGTTTTAGGGGTTCCCAGAGATCACGGGATCCAGAGGTCACGGATCCAGGTGAAAACATTCGCTGCTGGGTGCCTGAAAAATTCCCTGCCCGTAGCTGGAGAGAGTGCCCCCATCTCTCTCTTCCTTCCCTCCGCATAAGCCCCAGCCCCTGAGTTTCTCTATTTCCTGCGGGTAGCACCGTCTCCTCCATCTCCCTCTGGCCACCCAGGTCCGGGGAATCCCTGTTTCCTCTTGGTTTTCCCATGAACCCTGGAGGCTGCAGTCGCCATTTCTGGGGGAGCAGCCACCCCTTGCAGGAAGAGGGCTCGCAGCGTTGTTGGGGAGCGCTGGGGTGGGGTGTGGGCAGGACTGCCTGGGAGTCAGGACACAGGGCTGTGGTGGGCTGCTCTTACTAGGACTGCCCAGGAAGCTTCTGTCACCCATGATGTTCCCACAGTAGCAGTGACGGCTGATGGCGGGCATGCGCTCAGAGCCACTTACTTCGCCCACATTGTCCCCGTGGCTGGTGGACTGGCATGATGCCTAACTCCCCGGAACCCCAGCGACCCCAGGGTAACTCCCCATCCTGTCATCCCGTCATGGATCCTCAAGCCAGCCCTGGTCTTGGAGGCCCCCACTGTTCCCCATCCCGTGACGTCCTCCAGCACTGCCTGTACAGGGTACACGGAAGGAGGGGCTCGGGCGCACCCAGGCCTCTGGCCTCAGCTCCCCTCCAGGCCAGTTGCTGAGCTGCAGCTGGGGTGACGGCTTGGCGAGGAGGGCAGCCCTGCGGCCGAGGGCCCCGGCCTCTGTCCACCCTCCCTGCTCCGTCCTGGCTGCAGAGCCTCCCACACTGGCCCGGGGAGACTGTTTCTGCTGAGGGCGGCTTCTGTGTGCTGTCGTGGCGGCCAGCGCAGCGCCCCGAGTCCCCGAAGTCTGCTAACCTACACTGCATTTTCCTTCCTCCCAGGCAGCCATCGCCCCTGTTCCTGGAGGTCTCCAGGACCGACGGGACACGGCCCCCACCCAGAGGCCCCCAGCCCACTCAGACACTCCCAACACTCCCAGACACCCTCCCCTCCCCACCCCTGTCCACCAGATACCCCCATCCAGATATCTTATCTACCCCAGGCACCTCCAGTCTTCCCAGACTCCCCAATGCCCCTTGAGGGCCTCCTCTCACCCCAGCTGTTTCCCCAGCCCTGAGAGGAGTATGGTGTGCGGGGGGTTGGGGGGGGGGAATAGAGGGCATGGGGGGAGGGACAGTTTGGGGGCAGAACTGAGTAGGGGTTGGAGGAAGGGGGCTCCAGCCACTCACCTGTGTGGCTCCCCAGGCTGATCAGAGGAGGTTCTGGGAGAGAGCCGGGGCTGTTGAGCTGGAGACCTGCCTTTATCCACAGCTGCCACGCCCTGAGCAAACCCGGGCAGGTAGAGAACAAGTCAGACTCCCCATGGCTGGGGGCCCCCCCACCCCATTGCTGCTCTTAAAGAGACAGCTGTAGCTCCACCCTCTCCCCAGCCCCGGGCAGCGGGGAGCTTCTCTGGGGGCTCCAAGGACACTGCAGCCTCAGGTGAGGTGGAAAGGGAAGAAGAGGGCTGGGACCCATCACAGCAGGGAGCAGGGGTTCTCCTGCTCCCCCCCCCCAAAAGGAGCTCGGAGGGGGAGTTTCTGTACAGCCGGCTGAGGCAGTGGGGGGAGGCGGTGCACTGGAGTAGCAGCCTAACTTCTTTCACTTAGCCTGGGTGCTTTGCTTGGGGGCAGGGCTGATGGGCATCATGAGGGATCTAAAATCCCCGTCCAGGTCATGTTTTATTGTTGGCACGGTTTGAGGGTCTGCAGAAGATGCTGGTATGACCACGGTCATGAGGAAACGGGGAGGGGAGACGTGGGGAAGATACTGGAACAGAGGGTCGGGTCAGGAGGGCAGCCGCTGGACCTTTGGCCAGGCTGTAGCCCCCGCCCAGCTCTGGGGAGCCTGAGCACCGGCTCCCAAGTCCCAGGCCAGCATTTCCCAGCCCAGGCTGCCCCCAGGGGTGCTGGCAGCTGGATCCACGGAGTGGGTGGTGGGCGGGGGGCTGCCTCCCACTCCAGAGAAGGCCCCCTGCACTGTGCAGGGCTCCCTCCCTGACCCCCACCCCCTCTCCTGGAGGCATTCCTTCCGGCTGGGATCTGTGTAGGCCCTCGTGTGGCCCCCGTTGGGGGGCCCCCTCCCCCCAATTCCGCCTTCTTAGACAGAGGGACTTTTGTCTGGGGACTGGACGGAGAACAAGGCGCCTTTGAGTGGCTGGCGGAGGATTGGGGTCACGGGGAGGGGCAGGGCCAGGAAAGGGGTGGCTCTGTGCTGGTCACCAGCTGGACTACAGGCGACCCCCAACACTTCATGGGGGTGGGGGGGAGGGCTACAGGAGCCAGGCCAGGGAGAGGGTCCTATCAGGAGTGGGGTGCAGGAGAGGGAGAGAGAAGTCCAGGGTCAAGGCTCCATGAGGACCTGGTCTGCTGGGGGTAGGGAGGAAGGACCCCCCTTCTCAGCAGGGAGGGGCAGGGCGCGGGGACAGCGCATCCAGCCACAAGCTCTCTGTAAGTGGTTCCCTTGGGCGATTTCCCAATCCCAGGCCCTAGACCAGGACAAGGCTCCCCCCACCCCAGACAAACACACACACATCACTGAGGAGGGCCCGTTCCTACTGGGAGGGGAAGAGGCATTCAGGGTGGGGTAGGTTCAAAGCCGGAAAGGGGAGGTGCAGGAGGCCATAGAGGCACGGGAGACCGGGGTGGGGGAGGACCCCAGTTCAGCTAAGGGGGTCTTTGTGTAAGGGCAGAGAGCATCTCTCACCCAGACTTTTCAATGTCCCTGGAGAGACTCCCTTGGTGGTCTTGGGAGTGGCGTGGCTTTGCCCTCTGCTGGCAATTCCAGGAACTGCAGCGGTCAGAGGGGGTGTGTGATGGGGAAGGAAGGGGCTGCTGTGTCCCTCACCAAGGCCAGTCTGCAAACTCAGATGCCGAAGGGACCAGGCAGGAATCATAAATGAGGGAAGGCATGGTGACAACTGAGCAAGCTGGGACATGATTGTTCTTTTCATGTCCTGATTTTTATGGCATATTTGTATATACATGATTTTATGGCATATATATGATTATATATTTACAGAATATGGTTATATATTATATAGCATAGATATAGCTATAGAGATGATATATGGGGATGGAGATATAGATATAGCTATATGGACTTGTCATAAAAATCATTTGTCATATTTCCTCCCCATTTTGCTCTTGAAATCATTTGGCTCTGAAGAACCTGTTGAAGTTACTGTTGGCTGTGATTTCTCAGCATTCTGTGAATTCTTGCAAGATAAGAAAACTCAAACCTACAGAGGGCTTCCAAACATGGCAAAGCTTGCAGGACCGCCAGATGAAAATGCAGAATTAACGCCTGGAGGGTGTTTTGTAGTCATTGTTTCAAACTTTTATTGATTTGGATTTTGCCATTTGCTTTTGATTTGGGAGGGTCAATCATTTTGCTGTTCTTCCTTTTTCTTTTTAAGGCTGCCAGCACCTTTGTAGGGGGTGGGGGAGCCAGAGGCACACCCCGCACAAGGCGAGCTCTGGCCGGCCCGGACCCTGCCTTCCCAGGTAGAGGCTGAGAGGGCAGACCGGCAGGCCGGCAGGTCGGGGAGGCGGTTGCAGCCATGCTCCCAGCTCCCATTTCCAAGGCAAGATGGGGCAGGTGACTGGCCTCCTGGATCTCTGTGGAGCTGCTCCCAGCAGCCCCAGGATTCAGCACCTGCACTTGAAGAGTGGGAGCTGGCAGGGGCCCGGCCTGGGCCCTGACTTGCCACCTTGGAGCAGTGGGGCTGTGGCATGTCGCTGTCTGCCCGGCTTCCAGGAGCCACACAAAGTCAACCAGCAGGTCTTGCAGGAGCTGGGGAGGTGGGGGTGGGGGCTGTGCTGCAAAGGGTGGCAGGTGGGCATGGAGGGCCAGCTTTCCTGATGAGCCTGGACCGATGTCCTCATCCCTTGTTGGGGGAGGGGGAGATGGGTGGACAGGACTGAGCTCGAGCTGATATCTGGTTGTCTCCTCTGCAAGCAGGAATGACAGGGAGGCAGGAAGGGCAGGCGCCATATCTGGGCTCTAGGATGGGGAGCGCGAGCTCAAGTGGGGGGACCCTGCAACCTCCTCTTAGCCTGCCTCTGTCCCTAAGACAAGGATCTCAGCCTGGGGGCCCCAGGGCCAAATCCCACCACTGCGTGTTTTCTCTGGTTCACAAAGTGTTGCACAAATTAATAGCTGCTGGCATTTAAACAGCAGGGGATTTCAATGCGACGAGCTGCATTTCCAGCTTCTCTTGGCAGGTCAGGCTTCACTGGGCCACAGTCCCCCCTGGCAGCAGCAGTTGAAGCAGCAGGTCTGTCTCCCATGGGTGACCCAGGCCCTGCTTCTCCAGCTGGAGGCTGCACGGGAGGGGGTGAGGGAGAAGGAGACTCCCAAGTTACTCTGGCCCCAGGCTTGCTCCCACCCCCCTCTCAGACCGCCTTGCATCCACGTGACCCCGTCACAGGCTCAGCCTTGGACAGGAGGCCTGATTCCACGGGAAGGTCTGTGCAGAGAGGTGTGGTGCGGAGAGGACACGGGAGGGGGCCTGGGCCTGCAGCCACTGCGGGCTGGGGGTCAAGGGGACAGCGGGAGGAAGCCCTGCCTGTCCCGGCCTTCTGAGGCTGCCACAGGCCACTGCTGAACCCCTCTATCCCCCCTCCCACCGCACTGCCCCTCGCTTCCTCTTCCTCAGGCTCCCAAGCTGGTTTCCACCTCCCAGCGCCCGCTGCTCCCTCTGCTTGGGACTCTCTTTCTCAGCTCCTCCCATGGAGAACCTACCTGCTCTGTCACTGGATTTCCCACAGAGCCCCCTCAACATCAGAAATGATCCCGGGCGCTCATTTGTCTCCTTCCTCTCGCTGGTATCCACCTGCGAGCCACCTGGGGCGGGGTCCCTTCACAGCAGGGCCCCCATCCCTGACACGGGGACCCCAGGAAGGCGCCTGGGAGTGACTGGTGGACTCTGGGGTGGCTCAAGGGTTTGCATCAGGTGTCCTGGCCACGCCACTCGTGCCCGCCCTCTGGCTCAATCTGCCTGCGTCTCCAGGAGACTGCAGGGAGGCGCTGGGGTGTGCTTTACGCAGGAAAGATTCCCCCGGACTGTCACCCTGAGGCCGGTGAGAGAGGCAGCGCCTGCCCGCAGCTGAGCTGAAATAGCTTGAGGAACACAAGGTCGGTTCTGTGAGCCCCCTCCCAAAGAGGTCAGTCCACTGACCGCGACAGAGAGGACCGAGGCTTCTGAAAATGCCTGGGCAAACAGACCAGAAAAGATTTCTGAGATGCAAGACACTCAGAATAAAACACACATATAAATCTATAGAGAAAGAGATAAAGCAAATGAGGTAAAGCATTAAGAATAGGGACATCTCCATGAAGGATATTTGGGCTCATTGCACTATTTGCGTAACTTTTCTGCAGTTAAAAATATTTTCAAAATATGAGGTGGGGAAAGACAATACACTTTTTAAAAAATGAAAGTTAAAATAATAAATCACGAGATGAAAAACAACACCAAAGAAAGGGGGGGAGTAATTTTAAAATTGGGTAATCTAAAAGGACTTAATCAAATTTAGGAAATTAAATATATTTATATATAATATGTATATATATAACTAAATGTTATATCTATTTTTTCCTTTTCATTAAAAGCCTGCATTCTTTTTGGCTCTCCTTTTCCTGCCTCCTGGGTCAGTTCGCAGAGCCCTCCATGCCCAGCCCTGCGCCTTCCTGGCTGTGAGCAAGGTAGCTCCTTGCTGTTGGCCATAGCCTCCTGGGTACCCAAGGCTCTGAGGCTGGTGTGAGGGCTAGCAGGCTCCTGCCTGGCTGCAGAGGTGCAGAGATGAGTCTGCAGTTATCAGAGCCCGGCTGGCACCCGTGGCCAAGGGGTGGCACCGACCCAGCAGCTCACATCGCCCCTTGGATGCAATTCAGCATCCAAGAAGGTGGTGCTGCACCCAGTGAGAGTCAGCCACGCACCCCTACACGTCCCTGAGTCGTCTACCTACCACTGCTGGCAAGACTGGCAGGCGCATCTAGAGGACTTACCGCCTGCTGGGCTCACATTATCTGCCTGCCCACAGGAGGGCCGGCAGGAAACACATCACTTAGCTGCAAGTCACAGTTCATTAAGGGCCAGGCAAAGCTGGGATTCCAACCCAGGTCATCCGGCTCCACAGCGCAGGGGTCCCCAACCCCGGCAAAAGGCACGTTCAGGTCCCAACCCCTGGTCCTGTGGGTGTGGCGCATTGTAAATAGGATTTCTTGAAGATGTTGCTTCAGTTGAGGTGGGGTCCGACTGTGGGAGGGTGGACTTTAATCCAGACTACTTTATAAGCAGAATGAAATCCAGACAGAGTAAAAGAGAAGCCACAGGGAGTGGCCAGGAGCTGGAAGTCAACACAACCCAGAAGAGAAAGGAGAAGATGCCGCCGTGGGCATTGTCATAAGATGGGAAAGCAAGGACCTTCGGAGATTGCTGGCCAGCCAGCAGATACGCAGCCTGGGAGGAAGCAAGCCTCTGGCCTCTGCTCTGTGAGCCTTCCCATCATGTGGTATTTTTTTTAGCAGCTGGGAAACCAGAAAAGTGACAAAAGGATAACAGGATCCCATATAACTTTGAGGGTCCCAAGAACAGGCACGAGGGTTGGATGAGGAAAGAAGACCGTAAAGGATATATCCAGACCCTGACCACTTCTCCCCTCCACTGCCCCGCCCAGGTCCCTCCCAGCCGCCTCCCCCTGGTCTCGCTGCTCCCCCGCACTCAGCCAGGGGAGCCTGTGAGCACGTGGGTCACGTGGGTCAGACCAGGGCCCGCCCGGCTGAGCCCTCCCCCGGCGGCCCCTCACTCCAGGCGAAAGTCAAGACCCTCACCACAGTGCAGGCCCCGCCTCTGTCTGGCCCCTGTCTGGCCTCACTTCTCCTCCCCCTCAAGTCCTCACTCACTGCCCTCCCGCTGGTCCTCCGATACCCCGGGCACCATCCCAGCCTGCCGGAGCGGCGCATCTGCTGCTCCCCCAGATGTGCACAGGGGCCCTTCCCTCACCTTCCTTCCCAGGTCTTGGCTCAAGTAGGCTTTCCTTGGCCACTCCACTTGGTATCTTCCACCTGGAAACCCCTCCCCATTCGCTCCTTTGTTTCTTTCTGTAGCACGCACAGGCCTCCTGACAGACTGTGCAATTATCCACGTATTGGTGACCTTTATTATCTCTCTCCCCTTTGAAATGGCTGTTCCCTTCCCGGCACCTAGCACAGCATCTGGAACATGGTAGCTGCTCAGGAAATATTTGTTGAGTGAATGAATGACTTGAAGCCATTCTTGAAGGTTGCTACTTCCCCGGCCCCATCAGAGATGCATCAAGCACCCAGCTCTTAAGTCGACTGCAGCTTTGGGGCACACAGGAGGTCCACAGGTGGAAAGTGACTCAGAGCCAGACAGCCTGGGTTCAAGTCCCAACTCCACCACTTTCTCACTGTGTGACTTCAGGCAAGCAAGTGTCCCTGGTTGGGCCTCAGTTTCCCCATCTGCACAACGGGATACGAATAACCTTCACCCTGCGGGGATGCCTTTTGGATTCAATGGAGTTGTTGTGTGGGATGCTGACAGCGTGACTAATTCCTAAAGCTCGTCCCTTCCTGGAAGGGGATAGGGTGGGAGGGGCATGTCTGTGTCCCCATAGCCAACAATGGAACTCTTGTGGGCAGGAGCCCTCAGGCGTGGAAAACACTTCCACCCCTGTGGGTTCCAGGCAAAAGTTTCAGGTCTCCGAGGGGAGGTTTTCCAGGGCATTTACATTATTTGAAGATCCTTGTAGCAGGAAATACTGGTTTGGAGAATCTGAGGATTTGGGGGTGGGCTCCCATTCTACCCTCTGGTGATGATGGAAGTAACAACGGTAAGGGGCAACTGTGAGGGCCGGCAGGATGGCTCCCTCCTCCAGCTCCTGGGGAAGGAACCAATGGGCAGAAGACAATCTCCTGCCAAAGTGGTCAGTTCAGTGGGGTCCAATCAGAGGGAAGCACTCAGTAGTTGGGGTCAGAGATTTGGTCTTGCTCTGGACAGAGGAGAATGCACCTTTGAGGCATGGAAGCTCTGTGGTCCTTTTGCCACCACAAGAAAAGTCAAGCTGCGGACAAAACTAACACTATAGAGGATCACAGACCAAGAGACATTCTAAGAAGTAGAGGTGCCCTGAACAAACCATGCCTGATCTCCCTCTGGAATTTTCCATTATGTAATATAAACATTTGACTGGTACTGAGTCAGTTTTAATGAAGTTTTCTATTATTTATAACCAAAAACAACCAATTGGCACACAGAGGAATCCTGTGGACCCAGAATCAGTGCACTTGCCCTGGGATATTTCATATGACTTTTACACTGTTGAAGCCAATGCATTTTCTTGTAGCTTAAATCAGTTCAAGAATCTCGACAGGCCAATGAGTACTTACTTTAGTCAGATCAAGGCTCTTTCTCTGCAGACAAATCTGGGTCCCATTAACCTAGATGGGCATCTCTGAGCTGGTCACAGTGGGGCTGCTGGCCCTGTTCTCCTTCCCAAGCTCCACCCGAAGGAGGGCAATGAGGAGCCACCAGACTCGGCAATGACAAGTGCACAGGTGCCTGGGAACTCAGCAGTCCTCCCATCAAAAGTGCTGACATGCAAGTGCCCAGGTGCCTGGCAGGTGCCAGGGGTGAGTGAGTGGCACCCAAAGACACCCCTCAGGGTCCTGCACCCCTGCCCAGGCCCGCAGGAGGAGGGGGAGCCGCGCACGGCGTGGGTGGAAGCCTCGAGGAGGCAGAATTGCTCTCATGTTTCCCAGAAGGCCTCCCCGGCCAGGCTGTTCCTGCCCTCCAGGGAGCAGCCACACCGGGCGGGGGCACACAGTCAGTGCCGCTGAGCACGAAGCCCGCATCGCACTGGCAGCCCTCCTGGCACAGCATTGGACAGCTGTCGGGCAAGGCGGGCTCGGCACAGAAGCCAGGGCAGGGGGAGCCGCAGAGCTTGTAATGGCTGTGGGGATGGCAGGCCAGCTCTGGAAGAAGACAAATGGGTCTTAATAGCAAGCCAAGCATTACTATTCCAGAGCATCTCCAACCAGAGGAGGACCAAGGAGGGTAGAGGGAGGAATCGGGGGCCAAGGGCAGATCATAAGGGCAAAGGGGAGAAAGTAGAGGCATCATCGGGGGTAGAGTGATGATGATGATGGTGGTGGTGGTCGTGGTGGGGGTGGTAGCAGTGATGGCGGTGATGGTGAGGATGGTGAAGATGGTGATGGTGATGATGGGGATAATGGCAATGATGATGGTGGTTGTTTTAGTCAGCCAAAGGGGTGCTGAGGCAAAATACCAGAAATTGGTTGGTTTTCCATAAAAAGTATTTATTTGGGGTAGGAGCTTATAGATACCAGGCCATAAAGCATAAGTTACCTCCCTCACCAAAGTCTATTTCCATGTGTTGGAGCAATATGGCTTCCGACATCTGCGAGGGTTCAGGCTTCCTGGGTTCCTCTGGGCTCAGCTCCTCTCTTTTCTCCACAAGGTCAGCTGGAGACTATTAGGTTAACGGTTCTCTCTCTCCCCCTGGGGTTTCTGCTGTGTCTAAGGAACCATCTCTATTTCTCTGTGTTCTTCTCCTGGCTCAGGTTCTCTCTTCCCAGGGCTTGCTTCTCTTTCCTCTGATTGCTGACTTCTTGGGGCTCCAGCTTAAGACTTCAGCATCAAACTCCAACATCAAAACTCCAACATCAGAAACCCTCAACTCTGTCCTTTGCCATGCTTTTTATCTGTGGGTCCTCGCCCACCAAAGGGTGGGGATTCAAAGCACTAATGACGTGGTTCAATCAAAACCTTAATCATAACTCAATCACGCCCAGGTACAGACCAGATTACAAACATAATCCAGTATCTGTTTTTGGAATTCATAACCACATCAAACTTCTACAGTGGTGATGATGGTGATGATGGCAATGATGACAGTGGATATGGTGACAGTAGTGATAGAGATGGTGATGATGGGGATAATGATGGCAATGATGATCTGAGAGAACATTTCCTGAGCACTGACTATACACCAGGTCCTGCTCTATGTTTCTTCTAAGTATTCCCTCTTCTAATTCTTTTTTTTTTTTTAATAGAAGGCCTCAGGGATTGAGCCCAAGACTTTGTACATGCAAGGCAGGTGCTAGACCACTGAACTACACTCGCTCTGCTCTGATAATTCTTGATATTTTCTTCTGAACTTACTGAAGAAAAGTGAATTAGCCAGAAACTATGAAAGATCATCTCATTGATGAAAGGAACTAATTATATTTGTACAGTTATTAGGAGCTTGCTTTTTACATGCCATCTTAATTTATCTCTCACAGCAACCCTATTAGATAGGGGCTTTCATTACCCCTTGCTTTTATAGAGAAGGAAACTGACACCCTGAGAGGTGAAGTGACTTGCCTGAAGTCACACATCTACTGAGGGGTGGAGCTGGGATCAGAAACAAGACCACTGGGCTCCACCGAAACCCACATCCCCACTTGTCAGGAAACATCTGGGTTGAGTAGCACCAACACCTACCTATAGGTGGGCCCACCCCATATTCGCCCAGCCTCCACCAGTCCACTTCACCCATTTACCTGCCTGGAACCAGAGGGTTGAGTTTCTGAACCCTGGAATTGTGGCAAAAGATTGTCTGGTAAGGTGTGGGAATTACATGGACTTCAGGATCCTGAAGCATAAGAAGAGGTGAAGGGCAGTAGACAGGGGGTTGGAAGAGCAGGCATGTCCCACCACACAAGGGTCCCCATGCTGGGCTAAAGAGTTTGCACTTTATCTAAAGGGCAGCAGGGAGCCATAGCATCGGGTGTCCTGCTGACTCTCTGAGTGAACTTGTATACAAGTAACTTAACTTCCCTGTGCCTCTGTGTCTTTATCTGCAAAATAGAGTTAATAATAACAGGGATGCAGTGAGCTGATACCTTCATCAGAGTCACCTACAGGTCACTAAATGCCCATGTGCTTCCCCCCTTTCCCAACCACTCTTGCAGATAGGTGGGACCATGACTAGTGAAGGGTTGAAGAGCGGGGTGCACATACTGCTATGTGCCATCATCAGATGACATTGGCCTTGAATGGTGCCCTGGAGAACATTGTGAAACTTGGAGGAGAGAGAAATAACCCTTGGTCATATAGGGCCATGACGTATTTGTGCTAGTTTGTTAACGCAGCATAGTCCAGACTATCCTCACTCTACAGCATTTATTCAATGTCATCCATCATTATTGTTGAAGGGTTTTAAGTAGTGGGGTCTTCATGGGGAGAGTTAGCCGAGAAGGGGTTCAGTGGCACAGCTTGGGTGGCACTGCCCTTGAAATGGGAGGGATGTGACATGCTTAGGGGGTCACTAGTAGAGAACTGGTCTGACTTTTCAATGATATGTTTTACTTATTTCCCACACTCTTTTATGCCCTCATTAATGCCAGGCTCTGTCCTAGAAAATATACACCTCTTAATCCTCATATACTAGTAAGTAGCATTATTGGCCCCCATTTTACAGATGGGGAAACCGAGACACAGAGCTGTGAAGTCATTAGGCCAAGGTCAATAGCTAAAAAATGGCACGGTGGGATTGGAACCCAGGACCCCAGAGCCAGCCCTGTGATTCACCACTTCACCCCAGAGCCTGCTAGAGTGTCAGCTAAACGCCCAGGTGGGTCCACCATCCATTTGCCCCTCCATTTGTGGGGGCCAGAACGTACTATAAGTGGAGGCACACATCACATATGTCTTCAGGTTTAAGAGTTACAAATCCAGCCACCAAACTGTTAAATGAAACATGTTCTATCATCCTGCCTTGACCCTCCCCACCACCTGGAGGCCAGGTATGAATTCAGAATCCTCTATACCTGGGAGTCCTGGAGTCCAGGAGACCATGGTGTGATGCCCGAGGAAAAGCTGCCCCAGGCCTGCACCTTCTCCTCTATATTAGTCAGCCAAAGCGGTGCTGATGCAAAATACCAGAAATTGGTTGGTTTTTATAAAGGGTATTTCTTTGGGGTAGGAGCTTACAGTTACCAGGCCATAAAGCATAAGTTACTTCCTTCACCAAAGTCTATTTTCACATGTTGGAGCAAGATGGCTGCTGATGTCTGTGTGAGGGTTCAGGCTTCCTGGGTTCCTCCCTTCCAGGGTCTTGCTTCTCTGTGGGTTCAGGGTTCCTCTCTTCCTGAGGCTTGCTTCTTCCTGGGCTCAGGTTTCCTCTCTTCCCAGGGCTTGCTTCTGTTTCCTCTGCGTGCTGACTTCCCGGGGCTCCAGCTTAAGGCTTTCAGCATCAAACTCCAATATCAAAACTCCAACAACAAAAACCCTTATCTCTGTCCTTCCCCATGCCTTTTATCTGTGAGCCCCCACCCACCAAGGGGCAGGGACTCAACACCCTAATGACGTGGCCCAATCAAAGCCCTAATCATAACTTAATCATGCCCCAGTACAGACCAGATAACAAACATAATCCAATTAACTATTTTTGGAATTCATAACCGTATCAAACTGCTGCATCTTCCCAACTTGGCTTTGGTTGTCTCACGAGGACAACCCAGCCTGCTACGGCCAAGCCCCCGTCCTGCAGCAGGACCTGGAGGTGTGCATGTCAGTGGATGGCCCACTCCCGTGAGCAGCCAGCGTGGGCCCTGGAAGTGGGCTCAGAGCCTTTGAGACAAGGAGTCCCCGTTCCCAGGTCACAGTCTTGAGTTGGGGGTGGGGGTGCACAAGCCTGCGTGGGGAAGCCTCGGGGCAGAGGAGGCCAGAGGGGACCTTCTGAAGCGTCAAGCTTGGGTTAGGGGCCCTCTGCCCAGTTCTAAGGGTGACAGAGCCCCCAGTATCTCCCTCTCCAAAAGGCACAGACTTCTATTCTTCACTATTTATGAAGCCCTGAATCCTTTATTGCTCACCAGGATTCCCTGGGTCCTGGGGCTAGAGTCAGGGGGCACTTACCTGGACCATCCCAAACCTTCCAGCCAGCAGGGAGAGCCGCCATCGCGCCACGTCCACATCCACCTGCTGGGCCCAGGTGGCTCCCCAGGGCTCCTGGCTCCCAGCCTCCAGTCAGATGGTGAAGGGGGTGTGGTGAGGCTGGCATGTTTGGGTCAACACCTCCTGGCTGGGCCCTCAAAGCTGGCGGTGGGTCCATTGAAGGTGGGCAGGTGGGGGTCTCCGTAGAGCCACAGCATCCCCTAGTGCAAGGGGTGGCAGCTCCACATACCCTCGTGCAGGCGGCACAGCTCCTGGGGCCTGCATGCATGAGGGTGACTCTCGAGTGGGCATCTGGCCCATGGCACAGGCATTGCTGGTCACAGGGGGCTGTGGCCAGTACCTTGGCACCAGAGGGACATAATGGCCCTGCAGGTGGCAGCCACAGGGAGCCTCCAAGGCAAAGCCCTAGCGGCAGAAGCAGCCAGACGAGCCCTGGCAGGGCAGGGTGCCGAGGAGTTAAGGCTGGCACAGGTGGCTGGGCAGGGTGGCCCACAGAAGTCGTAGCAGCTGTTGACTGGTTGCCACACCCGGAGGCAGGACAGATACCCAGGGGCCAATGCCCTGACACCCTCCCTCAGAGGGAAGAAACACCAGTGCAGGGTAGGGGTGAGCCCAAGTCACCACTGTTCTTGAAGCTCCTCATAGTTTTTAGCCACACCCTATTCTGCAAAAAAGAGGGGAAGGCTCTGTTTACGCCAGCTAGGTTGGCTGCAGGGTTCAAATCCCATCCTTACCAGTTCCTCACTGTGAGGCCTGGAGCAAGTTTCTGAGCCTCTCTAGGCCTCAGTTTCCTCTTCTGTAAAATGGGGGCAGCGGGGTTGTTTTGAGGAATCAATGAATTCATTCTTTAAAACAATGCCTGACACACCATAAGCATTCTATAAATGCCAGCTATTATTATTTTTTATTCATATTTCTCTTTACATGAACTCATGGTGAATATAATATCATTGTTTTACAATATCATTTTAAAAGGAATCTTTATAACTGCCCCTTGAATGCAAAGTCATTAAAATGACTCTTCCTTTAACTAAAATAACTTAAAAAACAAGATGCTTATATCTGCACTCTGTGAAGTTATCTGCATTAAATTGACTCACTTTTTAAAGTTTAAAAATAGAGTATATGAATATCATCACATTAAATGGAAAAATTAAACTTGCCACTTGCCATAAAGAGGAGACAATGGTGAAAATGAATAGATGCTATGAAGACAAAATGATGGTCTTACACTCCAGCTTGAAGTTGTGGCCAGCTGGGGCGGCCCTCCAGGTCGGTAAAGGAAATCAGAGAGGATTTTAGACACATTAGCACCATATTGGAACCTTTCGCCTTTAGGGCATTGTAGGAGTTTGATATGGTTATGAATTCCAAAAATAGGTATTGGATTATGTTTGTAATCTGGTCTGTACCTGGGCATGATTAAGTTATGATTAGGGCCTTGATTGGGCCATGTCAGTAGGGTGTTGAGTCCCTACCAAGTCCCCTTGGTGGGAGGAGACTCACAGATAAAAGGCATAGCAAAGGACAGAGGTGAGGGTTTCTGATGCTGGAGTTTTGATGTTGGAGTTCGATGCTGAAGTCTTAAGCTGGAGCCCCAGGAAGTCAGCACGCAGAGGAAAGAGAAGCAAGCCCAGCAAGAGAGGACCTGAGCCAGGAGAAGATCACAGAGGAAAAGACATGGCAGAAACCCCAGGGACAGAGACAGGGTCATTTACCTGGTAGTCTACAGCTGACCTTGTGGAGAAAAGAGAGGAGCTGAGCCCAGAGGAACCCAGGAAGCCTGAACCTTCACAGATATCAGCAGCCATCTTGGTCCAACACGTGGAAATAGACTTTGGTGAGGGAAGTAAGTTACACTTTATGGCCTGGTGTCTGTAAGCTCCTACCCCAAATAAATATCCTTTATGAAAACCAACCAATTTCTGGTATTTTGCATCAGCACCTCTTTGGCTGACTAATACAGGCATGCAGAAGGGTTGAAAGAGATTGGAGAGGAAATAACTTTTCATTCATTCATTCAATCAAAAATATTTACTGTGTGCCAGTCCTTGTTCTAGGCAGATATCACGAACACCACTGGTGAAATCCCTATTCCCTGGGGAGTCACAGCCCAGTGGGAGAGCCAGTGATGAATAAGATAGGTAAGTTAAATACCCAGGGTGCCAGAGATGAGAGTTGAGAAACAAGTGGGGAAGATGGGCATGAAATGTGAAGGTGGGAAGATGGAAATTTTGAAAGAAAGAAATATTACCTTACTGAGGAGGTAATATTTGAGCAAAGACCCAAAGGAGGTGAGGAAGGGTGTCATGTGGATTTCCACAGTCACAGCTTCCCAGATCTGGGAACCAGCAGGTGCAAAGGCCCGGAGACAGGAACGTGCCTGCTGTGTATGTGTGGGAACCGCTGAGAAGGCAGCTGTGTTGGAAGAGAGAGCTCCACGGGAATGTGCTTGAAGAGGAGGGCAGAGAGCTGCTGGGAAAGGGGCATGCAGATCACGGGAAGCCTTGGGGGCCACGGTGGGGACTTTTTCTCTTATCCTTAGAGAAGTGGAAGCTGGGAGAGGAGAATTCAGGTCTCAGGGGGCCCAGGTTCTGACTCGTGCTTTACTCCCCGCCTAGCACTTGTTACCACCCACCATTCCGGAGATGTTGGACTACCTTTTTTATTGTCTGTCTCACCCTCCCCACCAATGAGGATAGCACCCCATGAGAACAAAAATTTTGGTGACTGCCATCTCCCCAGCACCTAACACAAGGCTGGACACATAGTATGTGTTCGATAGATACTTGGTGAATGAATGAGTGAATGAATGAAGACATTCCCTCTCTGATTCTCTTTCAGTCTTTCCATGGACATCAACAAGGAAGTTCCAGCATTGGTACTGATCTGTCCCTACGGCCCTTCTGGCCCCTTCTAACCCCCTTACCATGGACAGGGCAGGCTCTGCTGCCAGTGAGAGCTTAATGCCTTGTTTGTTTTCATTGTGTATATATTTTTTGCCATCATCTTCAAATTAAGGAGAGTAACTAATGGTTTTATAGTTAAGGCAACAATAGAGTGTTCTTTGCAAAAGATTTTTAAAATGAAAAAAAATTAATACTACTGAGTTAATTTAACAGAAAACACAAAGCAAGTAACATTGACAGCTGACATTTGCTAGGTGACTGCCCCGTGCCAGCCCCTGTGCTAAGGGCTGTCCCAGGATTCACGCTCTCCTGCTACGTGGCCTGCTATTTAACCCCACATCTGTAGGCCATGTACGTGAAAATTGTGGCATGGTCGGTTAAGACAACCCAGATCACATGCAGGGAGGTGGGAGGGGGGATTAGAAAGGGCCTCAGGGAGCCCTGGTTCTTATTTGAGGCTTGGGTCAGCATCCTTGAGGGGGGAGGGGAGGCGGGGGGGATTGGGCTCTCCCTGGCGAGCAGCCGGGAAGGTGGTGTCCACTCTAGCCGGGGGTGAGGGCGAAGGGGCACTCACCGCATCCAAGGCCAGCTTGCCACTCAGACAGACGGACGCCGCGCAGGGCCCAGAGCTCGGCGTAGGCCTCCAGTGCGGCACACAGCACGCAGTTGCCCATGCCACACTGGCAGAGGCCAAAGGCACAGGCCCGCGTGTAGGGCCTGGGGTCCTCATGCCAGTGGCACTCAGTGAGGGGTCTGGAGTGGTTCGCCCGAACCCCGCAGAGCTGCTCCACCCGGGGCCATCCTGGCAGGGCTCAGTGCTACTGGAGTCCGCAGGCAGGTAGGGGAGCACGGAGACTCAGCACAGCCACTTTTCTGCCTCCCCGTCCGGCCAGTGCCTCCCAGCCCTCCTCCTCTGGCAGCTCCTGGGGCAGTTTTATGACTCTAAAAACCTCAGTCCATAGTGACAGGCGATTTCCAGCCGACACGTGGCAGAGTAGGCCTGAGAGCCTGGATCTTACCGTCACCTTGTCAGCTTCCAACCCAGCCTGCCCCAGGGATAAGGCTCTCAACCTGCACCTTCTGGGCTGCGGACTTGGCCCAGTGGTTAGGGCGTCCGTCTATCACATGGGAGGTCCACGGTTCAAACCCCGGGCCTCCTTGACCCGTGTGCAGCTGGCCCACGCGCAGTGCTGATGCGCACAAGGAGTGCCCTGCTATACAGAGGTGTCCCCCGTGTAGGGGAGCCCCACAGGCAAGGAGTGCACCCCGTAAGGAGAGCTGCCCAGGGCAAAAGAAAGTGCAGCCTGCCCAGAAATGGCGTGGCACACACGGAGAGCTGACACAACAAGATGACGCAATGAAAAGAAACACAGATTCCCGGGCTGCTGACAACAACAGAAGTGGACAAAGAAGATGCAGCAAATAGACACAGAGAACAGACAACCGGGGTGGGGGGTGGGGTGGGGGAAGGGGAGATAAATAAATAAATAAATAAATAAATAAATCTTAAAAAACAAAAACAAATAAACAAAAAAACCCCTGCACTTTCCCATCGTGCTCTTCAAATGCTGCTAGTGTGACTGAGGAACTAAGGTTTAATTGTATTTGACATTAATTAATTTACATTTAAATTGGGGTGAGTGGCAGCTTCATGGAACATGGAAAAACTAAATTCTCTAGAGGGGAAAAAAGTATTTCCTGTCTCTGTTTTAGGGTGATAGAATGGAGGCAAGCCTCCTGGGTTCAAACCCATGTTCCACCACGTCTTATTTTGGGAGCTTGGCAAAGACCTAACCCTGTATGCCTCAGTATCCCCATCCATACTTGGGTAAGAATCATTCCTAATGCATACAGATGCTGCACGTTTGCTATGAAAGGCTGTCCTTACCACTGGCCCGCTGTGTGCCCCAAGCCCGGCATCTTCCCTGCCCCAGGCTCTCCCTGGCCCTGTGTTTCCCCCACTTCACCCCGGAGCCCACTGGCCAAGGTTTGCCAGGCTTTGCTGGAGAGGGGATTGGAGAGGGCAGGCACCCCACTGGGAAGCACCATGTCTGAGCTAGGCTTGCAGTTGAAGTTGCCACAGAGGCAGCCCCTGTGCTCGGGCCCCACCTGCACCAACAGCCTCCTGCAGCCATTGAATTGCACCTGCAGCTGCGTGCGCCCCCATTCCCCCCGCAGCGGCACCAGGTCCTTCTCCCGCCACACGCGCACCTCGGAGCCCAGCTGCACCAGGGGCTCACCACCTGGGTGGGGGAGGGCTGCTCAGAGTCTGCCTCCCCCCACTTTCCGCAGCATCCCACCTCTGCCCAAGGCCACCCACACAGCCCTCTGTGACCAGGGGTGGTTTATACCTCCAATGCTCCACATCGCTACTTGCATGTCAAAAGTGCACCTCAAACTCAGCCTCTGCCTCCCCTTAGTGTTCTCAGCCACCGTCATGGTTTAAAACCCCATCTGTATTCTGATGGTTCCCAAATGTGCATCTCCAGCTGAGACCTTGGCCCTGAACCCCAGGCTCTTTGTAGCTGTGCCCCAGCTCTGGGGAAGGGGGCGACCAAGAGCATCTCAAAATCCACACGTCCAAATCTGAGCTCCTGGTCTTACCCCAAGCTGCTCCCCCCCACCTTTTCCCTCCCAGACAGACACAGATCCATCCTGCAGGCTGCTGAGGCCAGCCTGCCCAGCCACGCCCCTACCCCACCCACGGCTCACCCCATGGCTCACCCCTCGGCTGACCCTTTGAAGACTCCACCCATTTATCCCTCCTCCACTGCCCCCTCCCTGATTCAAGGACCATCACTTCCGGCCTGGGCCATCACAGCAACCTCCTCGCTGGCCTATCTGCACCCCAACTTCTCCCACAGGCTTTTCCCCACACAAATCTGCAAACTTCCCATCAGGTCATGACCCTGTTGGCTCAGAGCCCTCCCCTTAGTCTCATCTCATTTCGGTGGCCCAGAGGGCCTTACAGGGCATGACTACTTCTCTCACCCCCTCCAGGAAGCCAAGGCTTCCCTGCTCTTTCTTAAGAAGGTGAAGGGCCTTTCTACAGCTGGCCTTTGCACCTGCTCTTCTCTCACATCTCACAAGGCTCCTCCTCCCTCCAACAGGTGTCTGCTCCAAAGCCACCTCCTCGGAGAGGGCTTTCCTGCACACCTTATTTAAAATAATATTCCTCACTCCCACCCCATGCACACCTGCACTCCCAATCCCCCTTCCTTGTTTGATTTTTATAGGACTTATCACCAACTGATATATTATATATTTATTTTTTATTGTCAATCTTCTGCTCTTATAATGTTAGATCCAGGAGGAAAGGAACCTGTATGTTATGTTGTCTGCTGTGTCCCCAGAACAACACAGCTTGATTCAAAGTAGGTGTTTAGTAGTTTTTATTGAATGGATGAATGACGGATGATGGATGGACGATGGATGATGGATGGAATGAATGATGGATGGACGATGGATGATGGATGGATGAATGATGGATGGATGATGGATGATGGATGAATGAATGATGGGTGATGCATAATCATGAATGGATGGATGAGTGAAAGGAAGGAGATATGGATGGACTGACAGTGTGCTGCAGTGTGGGAGAGATAGTTCAAAGCAAGGGAAGCTTGATGAAGGAATGGGCTAATGGAAGGGGAGAAGGATGGAAGGGTGGAGGGATGGATGGATCAATGAGTGGATGGAAAGTTGAATGAATGGATTGAAGGATGATTGTATGGAAAAATGGAAAGAGGGATGGATACAGCATGGGCTTAAAGGGATGAGGGAAAGGATGAGGGATTGGCTTGAACAAAGCTGAGAGGTGGTTATTCACCCTTCTGTGCCCTCACCTGGACTTGCTGCCCTCGTTCCATGACCACGTGGGCCTTCAGTCTGGGGCTGCTGAGCTCCACCTCCACCTGGTTCAAGAAGGACACGTGGGGACTGGAAATTCCCCACGTGTTGGGGGCCTTGTTGGAGGCCTTCATGCTAAAGTTAAGAGGTGGATTCTGGCCCACAGGAGTGGGCCAGGTGGTAGGTGCAGGTGCCTTGGAAGTGGGCAATGGCTCCGTCAAAGGTGAAGTAGTGAGGATCTCCCATGGCCACACGGGTGTCCGAGGTGCTCCTGCAGCCCAGTGGGCCTTCCTGCAGACCACAGATCTCCCCACCAGGGCAGTGTGCTGGCCTGCAGCCAAAATGTCTGGATCTGTCACAGCTGCAGCAGTGGGTGCATTGGTTCAGCCAAACCAGGCCTCCCAGCTCTGGGGAAAGAGACCAGAATGGTACCCCCTGCAGGCCCAGCATGTGGCATATAAAAAGTGCTCATAAAACATTACTGATTGTTATGATGATGGGATTACACAGGTAGTAAATGCCCAAAACGTATTTGCTATTGCTATCATTATTATTTGAAATGCTTAACTCAGGAGCATAGTAAATGTCCAGTATATATTGGCTGTTATTATTGTCATCATCATCATCATTTTTATTTATTTATTTTTAAAAGATTTATTTATTTATTTTTCTCCCCTCCCCCCCTCACCCCGGTTTTCTGTTCTTTGTGTCTGTTTGCTGTGTCTTCTTTGTCCGCAGCACGAGAATCTGTGTTTCTTTTGGTTGCATCACTTATTGTGTCAGCTCTCCGTGTGGGTGGCACCATTCCTGGGCAGGCTGCACTTTCTTTCGCTCTGGGCGGTTCTCCTTATGGGGTGCACTCCTTGCGCGTGGGGCTCCCCTACGCAGGGGACACCCCTGCGTGGCACAGCACTCCTTGCATGCATCAGCACTGTGCATGGGCCAGCTCCACTCAAGTCTAGGAGGCCCGGGGTTTGAACCGCGGACCTCCCATGTGGTAGACGGATGCCCTAACTACTGGACCAAGTCCGCTGCCCCATCATCATTTTTAAATGCATACACACAGAGAGACACAGAGTAAATGCCCCCAAAATATAAGCCATTCTTATTTTTGATTGAAATGCTCAGTCCAAGCATGTGCATAAAGTAAATACCCAATACACTATTATTATTATTATTAGCATGGGACCTGACATATGGTCAAGACTCAAATGTTGGCCATTAAAATAATACAATATCATTAACAATAATAAAACATTTAGTACAGAACCTTGCACTTATTAATACTAAATAAAGTTAACTGCTGTGATTATTGTTTTAATTATCATAATTATGAAAGTGTTTAGCTCAGGGACAAGAATTTAGAAGGCACTCAGTAAATGACAGCTAATAAAAACAATAAAGCTAACAATAGTAATTAAAATATGGTTAATACATTTTACATACAAAATATATAACACATTATATAGTACAAATATATATAAATTATAAATTAATAATAAGCATTTAGTGCTGAGCCCACAGAAATGACCTTAGTACATAGTCCTGGTATTATAGAAATCAATAATAAATAGGGGAGCGGAGGTGGATCAAGCCGTTGGGCGCCTCCCTCCCACATGGGAGGTCCTGGGTTCCATTCGGATGCATCCTAAAAAGAAGATGAGCAGACAACAAACAGACACAGAGAGCAGACAGCGAGCACAAACAACCAACAAGGGGGGCGGGGGCAGGGGCGGAAGAAATAAATAAAATAAATCTTTTAAAATAATAATAGTAAAGAGGCCAGCACATCTTAAGTCTTTATCAACCACCCACACAGGTTGAATATGGGTTTTCTGGATTGGGGTTTATTCCTGGAAGATTGTGGGGGTTTCCTCCCCCCGCCCCAAAATGGCCAGGTCCTCCTCCTGTCCCCAGCTCACCTTGTAGGTGCGGCGGCCACGCGTGCAGCCGCACTGCTCAGGGCGCACCACCTGGCCCTGGTCCACAGGTGCGGTCGTCGCAGACGCAGCTCTCGGTGCGGGCGGGGCCATCGGGCAGGTGCACCTGGGCGGGGGCGCAGAGCCGCCCCCGCGGGGTCCTGGCAGAGCTGGTAGGGGCTGTGCTGCGAGCGCGCGGCGGCTGGCCAGGGCGGGGAGAGACCACGCGCAGGTAAGGAGGCGTAGGCGGTGCGCGCCCCCGGCGCCAGCTCTGCCTGAGCGCTTGGAATCCTGGCTCTGTCCCCGACCAGGGTTTCGCTTAAGCTCTCAGTTCCCCGTCTCCAAAATGCGACTCTGTAGTACCCATTTCATAGACGTGCTTCCAGGGTTAAAAAGAGATAAAAATAAATTAAGTGGTTGGGACAGCGCCTGGCACATCGTGAGTCCTGGTTAATGGTAACATATCATTATTCCAGAAACAGGTAGTCTGCCTACCCCTCTCACTCCAGGAAGGCTTTCCAATGCCCCTTCCCTACTCCAAAGTCTTGGAGGGCTCCGTTTCCTGGGTGTCACAGATTCACATCTGGATCTGACATCAGTGGGGGCAAGCCATGGTTTTAGGGGTGTTCTGACCCCCAGAATGTCCCTGTAAGGTTTGGGGTACCTTATTGGTTGGGCAAGGGAGTGGTACCCCCAGAGAACATGCCTGTCTCTGTTGCACACCTCATGTCAGAACCAGGTAGGAACCTCTGATACCCAAGCACTGGGGAGACATTATGGGGCAGCGGAGGAGAGCCTGGTGTTTCTGAAACAATCTGGAAGATCTGAATATGGAGTAGGTTTTTCACATCCAGAAAAATTTTCTCATTTTGTTAGGTGTGAGGAAATCGTGACAGGTTTTTTCTGTTTTGTTTTGTTTTAAAGTCCTAATCTATTGAGGAATCACACTGAAATATTAATAGGCTTACCTGAGCTCTGGGATTTGCTCTGACGTACTTCCTCCACACACCCAAAAAGTAAATAAAGTGAGGGGTGGGGTGAATGAAACAAGAGTGGCCACAATTTGGCCATGGTTGAGGCTGCCTGATAGATACAGGGGCAATCATTATACTATTCCCTCTGCTATAATTTCTATTCGAGAATTCCTATAATAAAGAATGACAGTAAATAAAGTAATTAAGAAGAAATAAAGAATATATGCAGCTCTAATTGCCTTCATAAAATGTCTTCTGTCTCACCCCCATCCCTGGAGAAAGAAAGGGATGGCCTCAGATCTAAACTCTGTCCCTCAGTAGCTGTGGATAGTGGCTTTACCTTTATGAGCCTCAGTTTCCCCAACTGTAAAATGGGAAATGGGATAACTGCCACATTCCCTCACTCACAATGTGTTTCTCAGGGGGTGACAACAAGAAGCAAATAAAGCCCTCAGCCCCATGCCTGGGACAATGCAGATGCTCAGTAAGTGTTTGCAGCCCTCAAACACTAAGGATTATCATCTAAGTGTCTCTGGGAATTAGGGAAGTGGGCATCTTTTGGGTCTGGCTTTCAGAGAGGAAAAGGACCTCCAATTCACTTGACAGGGAGGCAGGGAATGGGCACAAGAAGTCAAAGGGTCAACCCCAGGGTGGTGTTCAGAAAATCTAATTATCGCTAGGACACGAGCACCACACCAACCCGCATGTATCCAGCCAGAGACCAGGAAGAGGGCCTGGGAGCCCCTGCCATGCCAGGCTTCACCCCTTTAACCGCTGGCTGAGGGGAGGGGCTGGGGACACACAGGTGGCTCAGGCGTGCAGAACCAATGCAGATGAATTCCTGCCCGGCTCCACCGTGACTCATCACAGAAGGATGGACTCCTCCAGGGTGGGATGGTGACATTCGTGTCCAAGCTTACTGGCCTAGGCCTGCAGGGCCAGGCAGTGGATGCGCTTGCTGCCCCTGGTGAGACACAGATCGTGGACCCAGCTGGAGACATACGGGTCAGGGCCAATCTCGCGGTGGCAGGGGGAGAAGGGACTCCAGGGGTCTTGCAGGAGGCAGCAGTGCCCCCTGGCCCGCACAATCTGCCCTGGTCCTCACACGCTGAACTGGCAGCCCCACAGGCAGCTCCGCACACTCGCCTTGCTTTTCTTCTCCCAGGCAGCGCCAGCCTCGTCATCATCCTGGAGTCACCGCTGAAGTTGCCATAGAGCCTGCAGGTGTGGCCCACATAGGGGTGGGGCAGGGTGACGGCGAGGCTGTAGGTAAGGTCTGTGCTGAGCCTGAGGCCAAAGCCGGCCTGCAGCCTGGAAAGGAGGCCGTTTTAGGACAAGGCTGCCCCCGTTCAAGCTCACAGGGAGGGCTACTGTCATTCACCTAAGGGGCAGACAGGGACAAAGGAAGATTCCCAGGAGCAGGAACCATATTTGTTTGGTTCCGTGTTGCCTGGCACCCAGTAGATATTCAAATGCATGAAAAAGTATTTTTTAATAAAGGGGCAAAGACGAAACTATTACAGTCACCACTCTTGTTTTAGCCTATCAGCACTCATTCCTCCTGTCTCTGTCAGTGGGAAACTACCCTTTCATTCTCTGTCCCAGTAGGTCACAGGAAGTTGGCCCCGCCCCTAACTTCCAGCACATGACCCAGGCCCAGCCAATCAGCTAGTGCACAATAAATGTGTCAGCAGTGGTCACGTGACCGACTTGGCCCAATTGGGCCCCAAAACTTCACAAAGTGCTGCTCTCTCGAGCCGCATTTGCTAAGCCAGTGACGGTCCTTGTTATCACAAGGAGGGAAGGGCCTGAAAATGAAGCTGCTACATAGGAAAATAGAGTCCAGAATTGGAGACAGATTTCTTACGTGTTGTTTGAGCACTGGAAGCTAGGGACCTGTAGATTTTATTTTTCAGTTATGTAAACCAATCCATTTTTTTTTTCTTAAGGTGGTGTGAGAAGTGTTTCTGTCATTTTTAATTGAATGTGCTCTGATTGATACAGACAGCAAAGGGGGTGTAGTCAGAGAAGAGAGGTAAAAATGTGGAAACATCGGAGGGCAAATAATCTCTTCCCTTAGGAGCTGGGATCCTTAGAAGCCACAAGGCCCCAACGCTGCGTGCTTACCTGGCCAGGCCTGGGTTGTCCCTCTGTAAATGCACCTGGGTCCCCTTAACCTGGATAGAGACCTGAGATATGAGTGGGACGGGGTTCCACCTTGAAGAAGGGCAATGAGGAGCCACCAGATTCGGCAAAGATGGATGCACAGGTGCCTGGGAACTCAGTAGTCCTCCTCCTGTGGAAACTGGTGACGTGGGAGTGCCCGGATGCCTGGCAGGTGCCAGGGGTGAGCGGGTGGCACCAAAGATGCCCCTCAGAGTCCCGCACCCCTCCCCAGGCCCGCAGGAGGAGGGGGAGCTGTGCACGGCGTGGGTGGAAGCCTTGCAGTGTCAGAATTTCTCGCAGTGTTCCCTAGCCCAGGAGGCCTCCCCGGCCACGTGGTACCTGCCCCCAGGGCGGGGGGCCCACAGTCAGTGCCGCTGGGCACGAAGCCCGCGTTGCACTGGCAGCTCTCCTGGCTCGGTTTCGGGCAGCTGTTGGGCAAGGTCAACTCGGCGCAGGGGTTGCTGCGAAGCTCGTAGTGGCTGTGGGGAGGGCAGGCCAGCCCTGGAAGAAGACAAGTCAGGAGTCCGAGGACTTCAACTCACTGCCCCAAAATCAAATTCCGTCCCCTGCTCTCTCCCCACAGTCCGGCATATGGCAAACATCGGTGGATATTTGTTGAAAGAATGAATGAATATATTGAAACCATCTTTGACTGAGCATCTGCTAGGCACCAGGCCTCATTCTAGGGCTGGGGTCAAAGCAGTGACCAAGGCAGACAGAAATACCTGCTCTCATGGAGCGGACTTCTAGAGCAGGCGTCGGCAAACTACAGCCATGGGCCAAACCCTGGCCCTCTCTTGTTTCTATATAGTCGGCAGGCACAGAGTAGGTTTTACATCTTTAAATGATGGGAAAATCAAAAGAATCTTTTGTGACGTGAAAATTATATAAAATTCAAATTTCAGCATTCATAAAGTTTTATTGTAACCCAGCCATTCCATTTATTTGCATATATACTTTCATGTAAATATTTATTTTTATATAAAATATATTTTAAAAAATTATATATATATATATATATATTTTTTAGGAGGTACTGGGTTTTGAACCCAGAACCTTGTACACTCAACCCCTGAGCTACACCTGCTCCAATTTGCGTATATTGATGGCTGCCTTTGTACTACAGCAGAATTGCTGAGTAGCTGTAGCAGAGACTGCATGGCCCAGAAAGCCTAAAATATTTGCTATCTGACCTTTTACAGTAAAAGTTTGCTGACCCTATACTAAGGGTGGAAATTAATTTAATTAAAAAAAGTTTTTTTTAAAATTCAGGGTGAGACACAGGGTTGTATAACAAGGAGTGGGCAAGGCCTGTGGGTTCCTTCGGATCTGAGGGCCAGGGAGGCCTCTCTGAGGAGGAAACAGGTGAGCTGAGACCTGAATGATGGAGGGAGCCAGCCACGTGCTGACCAGGGGAAGGGCATTCCAGTCAGAGGGAACAGCGAATGCAAAGGCCCTGCGGTGGGAATGCTTCTCCCGGGAAGAGCAGGGAGTCCTGTGGGGCAGGAGCCAAGGGCCGACGGGAGGTGGGAGAGAGGGCAGCACATAAGGATCTCTGAGGAGGCCTTGAAGTTCATTCCAAGAGCAGAGGGGAGCCAGGGAGTGTTTGAGGCAGGAGTCTGGTAAGTCTGATAAGCTCTAACTTGCGCGGTTAAGCTCTTGTGCCAGGTGAGACCAAGACAGCCCCACCCGTGTCTTTGGGAGGTTTCACAGACTGGGAGGAAGATAGATATTGGAGGAGGGACTGCTGAGGAGGTGGATGGTTGGGGCTCTCCCAGTCCCAGAGTTAACACAGGAGGCCGGGAAAGGGAGGTGCCCTGGGGTCGAACTAGGGGAGTTTTCCAGCCCAAAGGATTTTATGGTTTGGGTGTGCAGAGTTCTGTTGACCCTCTTGTGCCTCAGTTTCCCCTTACAAAAAAGACAATGATAACAGTACCTACCTTGCAGACTTGTCGTGAGAATCAGATGGATGACCAGTTCCTGGCAAAGCAGTATGTGCTGTAGCAGCATTAGCTGTCCTCCCTGGGTCATTTTCCTGGGTTCCCTCTGCCTGGAATTCTCCCCAGTCCCGTGGCTCCCTCTTCAACCCTTTCCATCTTCGCTCCACCAGCACTTCCCCCTGACCCCAGGCCATCCTGAGCCCTCCGTTTAATACCCCATGCCCCTTTTCCAGCTCCCCCCACCTTCTCTCCAGCCCCATCTTGCTGACAACTGTGTAATGTATACATTTATTTGCACCTGTTCTCTCTTCTGCAACGGATTATTGGCTCCACAAGGGCCGGGTTTGTGTATGTTTTGTCCATCGCTGGGACTGTCCTTGCACTGTCCCCAGCATGGCCCAGAACAGGCCAGGTGCAGGGTGTCCCCTCCCTGCCACTCCCTAGCTGGGTGGCCTTAAGCCAGACCCTTCCCTTCTGTGCCTCCTGTTCATCTATGAAATGGTCCTTTCACACCCCAGCTGCTTGCTGGGGCGCTGACCCCAGTCCTTCCCCAGGACAGGCTGGCTCCTGGCTCTCGGAAGAATCTTGTGAACCAAGGTCGTCACCAACAGGGCCCCGGGGTGCAGAACCTCGTGGCGCTCATCTGGGGGCAGAGTGACATTAGCGCACTGTTTTTCACTCATGCGAAGGTTGGAAAATCAGTCTGACAGTGATGGCTGACACTGCTACAGCACACGCCTTGCATTGCCAGGAATTCTTCATCCATCTGATTTTCACGACAACCACATGAGGTAGGAGGTAGGTACTATTATCATCATCCCTTATGTAAGGGGAAACTGAGGCACAAGAGGTTAAGTAACACCCCTAAGATCGCACAGCCAAGAAGTGGTGGTGCTGGGATTCTAACCAAAGCAGCTTGACTCTGGGATCTGTTTTCTCAGCCTCAGGGCTATACACTTTAAAAGATGAAGAAGAGTAGCACAAAATGGAATGGAATGTATCTGAGTGCACTTCCTACTCGGTGTGTGTATACATTGGTGTGGCTGGTGGATAATGCCTTCCAAAGGTGCCCCTACCCTAGCCTCTGGATGCCGTGAATATGTTACATTCTGTGGCAGAAGGGTCTTTGCAGGTGTAGTTAAGTCTATGGACTCTGGGATGAGAGAGGTTATCCTGGGTTATCCAGAGGGGCCCAGTGTAATCCCATGGGCCCTTCAAAGGGAAGAGGGAGGCAGAAGAGTTAGCAAAAGGCAGGAGAGATTCCAAGTGTGAAAGGGACCTTTTTTTTCTTGGGGGAAGATTTGCAAGGACCAGATTTTATTAGTTTTTAAATCATCCTTGTGGAGAAAGTGAATGATGGCCCCTAGCAGGACACTAAAAAACAAACAACAGATTTCCCAAATCTCAACGGAAGTGTAAGAGCCAAAAGGATTTCACGCACAAATCTCTTTGGCATTGGACCCATCTCCCTCCTTGGAGAGCAATAATTCCTTGTGGGTTTTTTTGGTTTTGTTCTTCCTTATTCTTTTAATGATTCCAAAAGCAGTAAGTTACATTAATTAAGGGCTCCAGTCCTGTCTACCCCCTCCATCTTATTCCTTAGCCCCTCTATTTGGTTTCTTTTCATGTCTTCAAACCAGGCAACAAAGAACTCTTTCCAAAACATAATCTCCCAGTATGGCTGCAGCAGGCAGTGTCTTGGCTGTGTAATTCTGATCTTAAACATGAAGTTGTAAAGCCAGTTTAGTTACGGTGGTATAGAAGGACCCTACTGCTCACTTCCAGACCTGAGAGGGCCAGCTCCATGGGAACATATGTGCTCTGTTCCAGCAGCAACCCTGAGTGCACACAAATCACATTTAATGCAGATTTTAGCAAATTTCTCACCAGCTTTTTTGAAATGAAATTAAAATAATCCCACCCACCAGACCAGTGCTCTGAAGATGGAAGACAGAGGCCAGGAACCAAGAAAGGTGGGCAGCCTTGAAAGCTGGGAGCGGCCCCAGTGACAGCCTGCCTCCTACAGCTGCAAGGAAATGAATTCTGCTAACACCTGAATGATCAAGGAAATGCTTCTCCTCTCTCCAGAGAGGAACGCAGCCCTGCCCACACCTTGGTTTTAACCCGGTGAGAACTGAGATGGACTTCTCACGTATAGAACTGCAAATTAATAAATTCGTGTTGTTTTTCAAGCCTCTGAGTTTGTGGTAATACGTTATGGCAGCAATCAAAACCTAGTTCAATTGGGTGTGAAAACAATTTCATACTGAGGGTCTCCATCAAAAATGTTTGAGAGACTTTGCTTCATGCTTTCAATGAATATTACTTGGCAGCTGGGCAAGGACAAGATAAGTGGAACTTTGTCCTTTAAGCATCAGCCAGTGCCAACTGCCAGCTGTTAAATGCACTCCAACACCCGCTGGTGAGCTCCCCTCTGTCTTTCCAGAGTGCCCAAGATTGCCTCCTCTGCTCAGGGGCAGAGCCTGGGTCAGCAGGGACAATGTGAGGACCGTATTCCACTGACCACTGTGATTGGTACAGAACAAGCCAGCCAGAGCCCCTGAGACTCAGTGAGGTGGCCCCGGGGCTTTTAGGACCAAAGCATCTCCCTTTTCAGGGGAGCAGAAACCTGAGTGGCTGTAGACCCACAGCTACTGTTCTCAGGATGAACCTGTCTGGAAATGGACCACAGGGTGGGAAACCTGGTGGAGAGATGGAGGTGGTGACCCCAGGGCTCGATGACATCAAAGTACTCTTAGAATATAACGAGCCTACTTCTGTAACTAGCCAAGTGGGAGCATCCTGGCTGGCCTGGAGAGGGAGGCAGCGCACGGGAGTTCACAATGGGTGCAGACTTCCCTTGCCGCAGGCCACAGGTTGTCTCCAGGGCTGCACGGGGAGGCCGCCCGCTGGCCCTGCTGGGCGTATCTCCCTAGCGCCCCGCACAGGATCTCCCGTGAGCCCCGCACGGCGCAGAGATCATGCATGCCATTCTCCACGTGGACCTGGAACTCGGCCGGCTCTTCACAGGCCTGGAAGGGCCCATCACGGGCACTGAGCAGCCAGCAGAAGGCCTGGGACCAGCACCGGCCCTCCCTGTCAAGCAGGCACAGGGGGCAGCCCCGTGATGGAGCAGTGGGCCCGGGAGCCTGGTGCCTTCCAGCTTTGTACGAAGGCCTCGGCGTCAGGCAGCAGGGAGCCATCGGGGCCACGGAAGTCATCCTGCGGGTCCCTGTTGAAGCCTCCACCCAGGCCCCAGTGGGCCCCAGCGTAGGTCTCAGGCACATGTGGTGCCAGTTGTCCTTAGGTACTCATTGCCCACCCAGACTGTAAGGTCGGCATCCCAGGCCAGCTGGACAGGTGCGACTCAGCATGTGACAGCAGGCCACCTGGGCTGTGAAGGCTGTGCCGTTAAAGGTGCGGTAGAGGCGGTCACCCCGACCCCCAGCTGCTGCCCCTCCGGACCCCACAGTGCCAGGCCCCGGCTCGCAGGAGGCATGCTGCCCCCTCTCTACAGGCTTGGGGACTGCAGTGAGGGGGCTGCCTGGCACTCTCACAGCTCACGGCAGTTGGGGCTCAGCTCCTGTGCCTCCAGGGGCAGGACATATGGCCCCTTCAGGGGCAGCCACAGAGGGCCGGGTGCACGCAGGCGCCACTGCTGAACAGGTAGCCAGCGTCGCAAACACAGCCCTCACGGCACGGGCTGTTGCAGGCCAGAGGCACTTCCTCATGGGGGCAGCTGGCCCCGTGGGTGTAGGCACATGTCTCCCAGTGCCTGTTTTCAGGGCAGGACAGCTCTGGAGCAAGCAGAAGAGGGAGAGGCATCAGCATCAAGCGTTTAACTCAAGATCAACCTCTCCCAGGTCAGGGCCATGGTCAGGGTGATGGCCTCTCAGAGCTCCAGGACAGGGCTGTGTCCCTTCAGATCCCTACTCCCCCTAACCTCACCAGGCTAGGGCTGTGTCCCCTTCAGACTCCAGGACAAGGTAAAAGTATTTTGTGCAATGCACAGCCTGTGCAACTGTACACAGCACTCTTGGACCCCGCTCCCACCCACCTCCTCACTACCTCCCTCCAGCTCACCACAGAAGCCAGGACCACACCAGGTACCCAAAGGGAGGTCAAAAGCTTGACAGGCCTGGACAAAGGCAGGCAGTGCCTGACAGAGGAACGGCAGGCTCCCGTTGACTGCACACGGCTCCTCTACACAGCTGTCCATGAACGGGCCCACGGGGAGGGTCCAGGCATAGGCTGCAAAGGGTCCCATCAGCTCTGAGAGCCGCCCACGGGCCTGGGGCCTGCGTGCCTGGCCCTCAGCTGATCTGCACTGCCCGGCCACTGTGGGCTGCAGTGCTCCCCCTCCTGCCAGCTGCCCTGGAACTGCCCGGCCTCCAGCTGGGGCATGCCCAGAGGGGTCAGGGCCTCGGGCCCATGCAGGCCCCTGGTGGTGGTGACCACAGCTCCTGGTGCCCATCCTGGCTCCGCAGTGCGAGGTGAGGGCCAGGTCCTGGGTGAAGCTTGAGAGGGGGGCATTTGCAGCAGAATCCCAGGATGAGCTGCCCAAGGGGATGAGTGAAGATGGAGAAACAGGAAGATGTGCTGGGCCCAGGGCCCTCCAGCGGTTAGAGGTGGGCTGGAGAGGAACCGATGGAGGAAACCAGGTGGGCGTGGGACCCAGGAGGAAGTGATTCACAGAGGAGGGAGGGGTCAGCTGCGCCAAAAGTCGCTAGTGGTCAGGTAGGACATGGCCTTGGGATGGCCACTGGGTTCAGCAACGTGGAGCCCAGCAGGGGCCCTGTCGAAGGTGGTTTTGGTGGCGTGAAGTTGGAGTGGGACAGAGGCTTGAGAGGAGAGGACCCGAAAGAGAATGAAGAGTGGATGAAAAGGGAGGAACGGGAGGCAGCGCGTGTAGGCAACTCATCTGGGGACTTTTGCTTAAAGGGTATCTCAGAAGTGGTCCAGAGCGAGGGGCATAAGCTGGGGCTGAGGGAGAACTCAGCCTGTTGGAATGTGGGTGAGCAGGATCCAGTAGAAAGGAGTCAGTGTGTGGTGTCAACACAGAGCAGTGGTGTTCAAACTTCAGGGGACGTCAGAATCCCCTGAAGGCCTTGTTAAAACACAGCCCGCTGGCCCTACCCCAGAGGCATGGTGGGGCCCAAGAATGTGCATTTCCAACAAGTCCTGGGGGACTGCTGGTCCAGGGGCCACGCTTTGAAAACCACTGAGCGCAGAACGCCTTTGGCCGCAGCAGCCTGGAAGGCAGAGGGAACAGGGAGGGCGCGGGGGTGGGGGCTCTCGGAGGCATCCCCGGAGGTCTCCCAGAGAAATAGGGCACGGGATCATCTGCAGATGGGGCTGGTTGGCGGGGGAAGGTTTGGTCTGAGGAGAGGGGAAGGCGTGAGAGGAGCAGAGGATGGCGGTGGGGTGACCCTTCAAATTTATGTCACAGCAGGAAGCTGCCCCGCATGTGCGGGTGGGTGCAATGGACAGGTGGGCTTCCTGAGTTAGAGGGAGGGAGGCGCAACGGAGCCGAGGGCGCAGGCCAGGAGGGGTTGCAGATGGAGCCTGGGGTCCTGGAAGTGAGGGGTGGGAAAGGGCGCAGGGTCAGCAGAGTGGACGGCCCGCGTGATTGACCAGTCGCTGGAGTCAGGGACCAGAGGGTGGAAAAGGGGAAGGGGGGGTCGACCCCAAGGCCCTGGAGGGAGGGCTGCCCCCGCCAGGCAAGGATGGGGCTGCAGGACAGCCGGGAGGTGACAGGCCTCAGGAAGGCGCCCCGCCTGTGGGCCCCAGAAGAGTCTGCGAGTGACTTGCCATCTGCCCGCGTTTGTCCACCTGCCTCCTGGCCTCTCCATCTCTCACCACCTGTCCTGCTCCTCCCAATAACATTCTGTCCTTCTGCTTTCCCATCCGCCTGACACTCTCTCCCTCCATCTGCCCACACATCCTATCTTCCCATCCATCTGTCTGATTGTCCAGTTGTCTGCCTCTCAGTGTTTGATGGTCTGTCTGCTTGTCCATCTGTCTGCTTGTCCTTCTTTCTGCCTGTCTGTCTGCCAGCCCGTCTGCCCTCCGGTCTTTGACAGCCTCTGTGACTGCCTACTCATCTGACGGTCCTTTCGGTCCAGCCCTGCCCCTGCCCTCACTCACCAGCTCGTGCCCCTGTGGGGCCCTCAGCTCTCACCACCACAACCTGGCCGTGGGCCACCAACAGCACGAGGGCCGCCAGTGCCGGGGCTCCCCTGCTCGGCTCCACCCCTCACAGATGCCAGGAAGCAGGGCCAGGATGAAGTGGCAAGGCTGGAGCCGCAGCTGCCGTCCCGAGAGCGTGTGCAGGTGGTCCTGGGGGCCCAGGCGGCAGGAGGGGCTGCGAGGGGCCCGGCAGCATGGGAAGGGGTGTGCAAGCAGCCCTCCGGCCAGCACTGCATCCCACCTTCCTGCCCACAGCGGCACCGGTGGCTGCAGGCGCTGCTGTTCCAGAGTCGCTGCGGGGCAGGAAGCAGGCTGCAGAGAGACTGGGGTTGGGGTGGAGGAGCCTGGACTCTGGGTCCTGGCTGGAGTCTGAGGATGGAATTGGCAGGGGAGAGCAGGGGCGCCAGCACCTCACCACTGTAGGCACAGCCACCGGGGAGGGCGAAGGCATCCGCGCAGAAGGCCCAGCGCTCCGGGACACCCGCGTTGCTGGTGCCTGCCACGTGCGGGATGTCGGGGCTCCTAGAGCCGGGGATGGTGAAGTAGTCCCGCTGCCGGCCACTGTTGAAGCCCATGTGGGGTATGATTAGGACAAGGTCAGCCAGTCTCTGTCTCCTCGCCCTCCCCGCAGGCTCAGCCACAGCCTCTGCTGGTTCCCCCCCCCCCCCACCTGGGCCGCGATGCCCCCCAGGCCATCATGGGGGTTCCCGCCTCTGGCCACGCCCATGTCCACTGGACGATGGTGCAGAGAAACAGTGCCCGGGGATGCTGGCACCCATTCCAGCACTGCCTGGAGGGTGTTCGCCTGTGGGGAGGGTGAAGCCAGGGCCCATCTGGGCTGGTCCAGGAACATGCCCCCCACCGAGGCCCACTCCCCAGCAGGCGTCTGTCCACCCACTGAACTGCCTTCTGCCGGCCCTCCTGCCTCCCGGGCCCTGTCCAGGTCCACTTCCGATGGAGCTGTCCACCTCTCTCTCGCTTGACCTCTGCCTCTCATTTTCCGTTTCTCTTTATTGGTCTTTCCCTCCAACCTCTTTCTCTCTCTCTAGGTCTTTCTCTGTTGTGGCTTTCTTGCTTTCTGCTTTCCTTTTTCTTTCTCTGTCTCTCTGTCCATCTGATTCCTTCTTATTCCTCTCTTTTCTTTTTCTCTGCCTCTCTCCCTCTTGCTTGCTGTCTCCCCATCATTCCCTCTCTCTCCCCGTCTGTCTCTCCCCCCACCCCATTTCACCTCTTTCTCCCCCCCCCGCCCGCCGTCTCTCCCTCTCCCTCATGGTGTCTCCAACTTGCCCAGGAATCAAAGCCCCTCTTCCCGGGGGGCCAGGCTGGGGAGCCTCACCCAGGCTGGGTCCTTCTCCCCCTCCCCCTTACCTGGGGACCAAGGGCCCCAAAGAAGTGGATGTGGTCCCAGGGTGCCACGAGCAGGGTGGGAGGGGCGGGAAGGGCACAGGGGAAGGCGGTGGCCAAGTACTCGGCCGCCCGACGCAGCAGCTTTGGCTGGCGGCTCTGCCAGTACCACACGTGGCCCCTGCTTGACATGGAGCCACCCACCCAGGATGGAGCCGCAAAGGCCTGGCCCAGCTCCAGGAGAAATGCCTCAGGTGTGAACAGGGCCAGTGGCCCCCCCCCGAAGGACACCAGCCCATCGGTGCAGACCTGGGGGAGGGGGAGAGGCGAGGGCCTTAGATCAGGGGTGAGTGTCCAGATGAGAGTCAGGGAAGGGGTCAGGGAGAAGACGGGGCCCTGGGACCATATGGTCAGGGGTCAAGGGTCAGGGCACTCACATAGGCCGTCCTGTGCATGACCCCAAAGAGCGTGATGGGCTCCAGCAGCTGCAGCTCCTCGGAAGAGCTGTCGTCCTCTCCCAGGAGGGCCGGGTCTCCGTGCTCCAGCCCGCAGGGGTACAGGAGTGGGCTGGGGAGGGCCAGGTCACTGAGCTGCTCCAGCCCAACTAGCTCCTTCTTGGACCCCCAGGGCAGGGTCCTGTTCCCCTCAGGCTCCCAGAGGCCCCTTCCTGCCTGCCCCATAATTCTGCCCCTTGTCAGGCTGGGGAGTATTATCCAGCCTCACCCCCCGTCTCCTTGTTCCAAGTCACTTGGCTCTGCAGGTCTGAGGGCAGGAGGTGTCAGCTAAGTTGGTCCACTCCCCACGGTCAAGCCCCCACCCAGAGCTCCCGTTCCCACTCACCCACCAGCAGCAGCAAGAGCACCCCCTTGATGGCCCCAGGCACTGGGTGGCCAAGCTGACTTCTACCTGGGCAGGGGTGGGGTTAGGGCGGGCCCCCGGCGAGGGGAGCCTCTAACACAGCAGCACCAACCCCTTCGTTTGCGGCTCCAGGGGCCTGGGAAGTTCCCAGGGATCCTGGTACCCATTCGGGTCTGGTTGAGGCTGGACCTCACATGGTCAAACCAGGCCTTGATTTGCATGCTGTCCCCCACCCCTGCCACGACCAAGTGGCACCCTTTCTCCTGTGGAGACTTTGGGGGAAGGCCTCCCAGGCTCAGGCCCAGGGCACCCCCAGTTTCTGGAGACACACACTTCCCAGCAGAGAAGGGCTGGGACTGGGGGGTCTCAGCCCCTTCTCCTGAGCTGTCCTGGTTAGAGACCCACTTGCAGCTTTGCCCCTCAGATGTGCCACCTTGGGAAGAAGACATGGCCCCTCTGTAGGGGTGGCAAACCCACAGCCTCTTCCTCCTGGCTTGCAGGAAGAATAAACCTGCATTTCCCAAAGTGTGGCACATGGGCTGCTGGTGCCAGAATCCCAGGCACGTAGAGGAGGGCAACGAAGAAGTGCTGGTTATTATTTTAGTAGTATTGTGAATTGGTACTTGGAAAACCCTCCATATGAAACTCGTGTTTCATAAATATTATTGCCAAAGTCCAGGCTAAATTAAAAGGAGAAAGACAAAAAGAAAGGTATGGGGGTGGGAGGAGGATGAAGTATGAGAATGACCAAGGAGGTACAGATGGCATTTTTTGTAGTCTGTCCCCCATCTGAAGGTCAGGGATTTTTGTCTGTTCTGTCACCAGTGCCTAGACTAGTGCCTGACACATGGCAGGTGCCCAACAAATATGAGCTGGATGAGTGACTGGCTAGTAAAGATAAGAAGGTCATTTGCAAAGGTCTGAAGTCAGGGAAATACTGTAACAACATGTGTAAAATGCTCAGTGCAGCTCCTGGCCCATAATAGTGCTCAAAAATATTTATGGATGTGTTTGTTATTATAAAAATTATTATTATTTAGAATTGTAACAAATAGGCACACTGGCCCAATGCTGACTAAGTGTTCAAATCAAGATGTGCTCAAAGCTGAATATCAACATCTTAGAATGAGCATCTGAGATACAAGAACAACTCTGAAAATGCAGTTAAAAAAAATAAAAGATCACTGCCACAATATTATCAGCCCCAGGATTTAGCCAGCAAATCTCTCCGTGTGAACACTTCAGTGAGAGATAATTTCTCCACTTTGTTCCTATAGTCAAGAAGTTCTGGCAGCTTTGAAATATGACCCTCAACTTTTTTTTTTTTTTTATTACCTCTGCGCCCTCAAGTCTATTTGTCCAACATTATTTGTTGGTACTCAGGCTCATGCCCCCCCTTCTACACTCTCCATACTTTGCTGGGGCTAGAAGCTTGAAAACCACATTACCCAGTTCCATGTTGCTAGCAGAGTCCCATCATGTTCTGCCAGTGGGAGATGCTTACATACAGTTAGAAGGCAGTAGTAGAGGGGGTGTCTTGCTCTTGGGTTCTTGCTCAGCAGCAGTGGTGGGGAGTGCAATTCCAGCAGCCCCAGTGGGCGTGTGGGACAGAGCCTGGCCTCCTGTGGGCCCTGCTTGGTGACAGGAGTTCCAGCAGAGACGCGGCTGGTGCAGGTTCGTGAGCCCTGGAAAACTCTGCTTCTTCCTCCTTTTTTCAGGTCCTGGGATGGTAACATCATCCCACAACTACTTATATGTCAGTAATGATACTTCTTCCTTATGCTTCTTCAGCATTTCCAACATTTTTGCAGCCAAATTCTCGCATTTAATTGCCTCTGTCTAAAAATATGTAAAGCCTTTTTATTCTTCCTGACTGAGCACTATCCTATACACAACCTCAACAATGATGTCACCATCAATCAGTCACTTTTCAATGCTGGATGTGTCAGGACTTTTTTTTTTAACTAAGGATGAATTTTGGGTTATGCCATGACTTTCACACAAAGGCATGAGGTAATACAGGAAAAAAAGTGAAAAAGGTGTTTATAACAATTGCAAAGTAAGTTCAATTCTACTAGTCCCCAGGCTCTGAGAAGGATTGGAGGGGTTCTTTTTTTCAGGTGGGTACTGAGAAAGCATGATTAGAAAAAAGCCCCATGAGAAATGGAATCCAGAACTTCAATGGGGAGCCCTGTCACAAGGAGTACAAGGGGGTGAGGGAGGGAAGGGCAGCAGAGTGCTACTGAGGTGTGCTTCTCTTAGCCAGTCACTGCCACACACTGCAAGCTCTCTGTTCTCCCCATCACTGTCACCTGGGCTGATGGCCAGGCTGGTGAGGCTTTTGGTGGGGCTGGTGGGTTAGTAGCCAGGGGAGGTGGGCAAGAAAGTAGAGCCTTTGGGATAGTAAGTGGGGCCAATAGGTGAATACTTGGGGAGGTTGGAATATAGACAGGAGAGGATGGTGAGTAAGTAGGGGCCATCGGTGAGTATTTTGGGGTGGTTGGCAAATAGTAGGGTTTGTAGGTGAGTACTTGGAAGAGATGGGTGAATATTTGGGGCTGGTAGAGGAGTACTTGGGAGAGGTTATTGTAGACTCTGATGAGCTGTCACTGTAGGAAGAATTGAATGGAGTCTACTTCAGCAAGGTAGGACTGTAGCTAGAAGAGCTCATATTATAGGTTGGAGATGGGCATGTGTTATGAACTTGAAGGGGAAGAGCTTGGAGAAGTCAGGGAGTAGCTGGAGGAAGGAGTAGCTCTGAGAGGTGGGACTGTAGTTAGGGCTGGTTGGTATGTAGTTAAGACTAGGAAGCAAGCAACTGGGTGATGCTGCGCTGTAGCTGGGTGATGTTGGGGCATCTTTGCTCTATTTTTTCTTCTTGTGAGACTCTCACAATGAATATATTGGTGTGCTTGATGGAGTCCCACAGATTCCTCATATTCTGTTCAATTTTCTTACTTTTTTCCTCTTTCTGCTTCTCAGATTACATGATTCCAGTGAGCTTATCTTCAAGTTCACTGATTCTTTCTTCTGCCAGTTCCAATCCACGGAGGGGTTCTTATATGAAGAAAAGTGTAGGGGTTTTAATGCATAATGGAAACTATTTGCAAAGGCTCAAAATCTCATCCATTTCTTTTAGAGTTCCTTTCTATACTCTTGGTTGCTTGGATTGTCAGAGATTTACTTCCTGTATTATAGATTTGTGGTTATTCTGTCCTTTTACCAAAGACCACAAATTAGGATGGAAGTCAGATGTAGTTACACTCATTAGATCCCTTCCACTTTCTCTAGCAGAAAGTTACCCCTTCTTGTGTTGGATCCTTCTGGAGTCATCTGGAGCCCTGTCATTCCAAGAACCATTCCTACTGTTACCCCCATTTTACACAGGTTCTTTATCAGAGAAGAATCACTGGGTTGAGGAGGGAATGGCCCCAACTTTTTGACCTGCCTCCCATGGAGAGGTGGGGAAAGGTTCTGTTTCCCTGCTTCAAGCCTGGGCATATGTGCTATTGCTTCAGCGATGAAGTCCAGCAGGCATGAGAATGGGATACAAAAAGCAGCGTCAGCTGGGAAGCTTACTCTGGAGCCCCAAGCCATCAGGTGAGAAGTTCAGCTGCCCAGTGGCAGCCATGCTGCAAAGAAGCCCAAGCCACTTGGAAAGACAGTAAGTAGACAATAGAGATTGATAGCATGGCCTTGGAGTCACTCCAGCCTGGGTTCCAGCAATCCTATTGCTTCTAGCCTTGAAGCCTTGATACCTGGTAGCATGTCCTTAAGAACCTGGATAGCATGGAGCAGAGAAAAGTTGTCCCTGCTCTTCCTTATTCAACTTTCTGACCCAAGAATCCATGCACATAAGAAAATGGTGGTTATTTTATGCCACTAAGTTTGGGGTGGTTTATTATGCGGTAAAAGAACCAGAACTGCTGAACTGCTGCTCACTTAACAATTGCAGTATTTAATAGTAATACTAGCATTTTGTGCCAAAACCAGCAATTCATTTCCCTATTTACACCATTATCTGAAAGTTCACCATAATTATTTCAGAATATAAAATTAGTGGCCTTCACAATCATTGTTACTTGTGGCAGTGCTTTCCTTGTGGAATAATTATTATGGAAATAATAACTGTATATTTTCCCTTCAGCTCAACTGTGAAAATGCCAGCTTATAAACCACATACAGAGCTGTTCATTCTAAGTCACATCTAGAAGGCTTTTCTACATTTGAAAGTGAATATTTGGATATAAACACTAAACACAAAAGCAAAATCTTGCTTATATGGTTACAATATGGAGCAAATACTTCTGGCTTAGAGAGGCACAGAGACATGGAAGTCATATTTTAATATTCAGCTTTTCTGAACATCAAGAGCCCAGCAGACTTTCAAAGCATGCCTGTGACTGCTGTTATGATTTTTCTGACACCTGCAGGGCTCCTTTGGTTGGAGGGCAAGGCTGGTGGGAATGGGAAGAGAATCAGAGGTTCAGCATCCCTGGCATGCAAAGGAAACTAGTGAATGATTCCTGACTGAATAGCAATCTCCCAACCCCTCCACTTCTCCAAGAGAGCAGTCAAACTGGTTGAGGTCAGGACAACTTCCCTATTCTACCCTATTGGGTTTTTTTAAATTTTTAAGTTTTTTTGTTTATATTTTTTTAAAAGAAAGATATATGGATCACATAAAATATTACATTAAAAAATATAAGAGATTCCCATATATCCCACTCCCCACACTTCCCACTCCTCCCACAATCAAAAACTTCTTTCATTAGTCTGTACATTCATTGCATTTGATGAGTACATTTTGGAGCATTGCTCCACAGCATGGATTATAGTTTATGTTGTAGTTTACACTCTCTCCCAGTCCATTCAGTGGGTTATGGCAGGATATATAGGGTCCTGCATCTATCCCTGCAATATCATTGAGGACAACTCCAAGTCCCGAAAATGCCCCCGTATCACACCTCCTTTTCCCTCTCCCTGCCTTCAGCAACTCCCGTGGCCACTGTCTCCACCCCTATTGGCTTTTGATGACCAAACTTTCCTCCAAATTCCCTAGAACAGGGCCATGTCCCCTCAGAATCATTAGGGCAGGGCTATGCCCTCTTCAGATCCCCAGAGCAAGGCCGTGTGTGCTTAGCGCCCCCAAAGCTGGCTGTGTCCTCCAGACTCTCCAGGGTATGGTCGTTATCTGCTCAGAAGCCCCAGGGTGGGCAATGTTTTTCAGAGTCCCCAAATATCATAGAACATTTATAGTCACATTCTCATAACTCAGTACATTTCCAGCAGAAAAATGGGTGAGCAAAGTCTCAAACAATACCCAGAATTTGATGGGTAGGACCGTGCACTCACACAAAAACCCGCAGTCTCTACAAACGAGACGTGGCTAGTGTGTTCTTGGCAGACAAAGCAATGTTGGTGCCAAGCTTGTTGAGAGTTTGGTGATCAGGGAGTGATACTTGGTTTATCTTCCCGTGTCTATTTATGTTTTAGGAAATTTTAAAAACTCAAACTTTATTTCAAATTCAAAAAAAATAAAACAACAGAAAAAAGGAATTACCTAGGAGCTTGTGATTGTTGGGTGGTATACGCTATTCTCTGTCTTTTACAGCTAAGGAAAACAGGGGCCCCCGTGAGCGTTTTCCTGCAAATGATCTGATTTTCAGCCACGGGTGGCCCCGAATAAGCAGGAAACACTTTAATTTCTCATGGTTTAGGGGGTAGCAGCGCCCCCTAGTGCCCATCGAGCCACGAGGCGCTGCAGATGCTCCAGAAACCGGGCGAATGGATTTCCCTTCCCCGAGGAAGCTCAGATGAAGGAAGGGGTGGACTCAAGCTTCTGTTCACAGGACCCCATGCTCCCATCCCTAGGCTGCAGGATATCTTTTGCTCACTGGCCTCTACATCCACCCTTCCTGGAAACAACATCCCCTTTTTCTTCGGGAAATCCCCCACACTCAGGTCATTTGACTCTTAAGGGTCTATGCCCCCCCATGCATCAGGCACACAGTGATTGGCTGAGGGAGGTGCACGTGACTCAAAGCTATCCAATGAGAGCCAGGCCTGAGACTTCTTATCACTGGAGCTACTGGGAGAGAAGCACTCCCTTCTGGAGTTAGGCTGTCTGCAGCATATAAGCCTGGAGCTTTAGGAGGAAGCAGAGGGCTGCATATCTGTCTCTGGTTGTGGAGAGGCTACTTGGAAATGAAGCTGGTGCAGAGCAGAGCAGATCTGACAAAGGATTTTCCTGATGAAAAATATTTGAGTGGTTGGAGCTGGCAGTATGTGAAGCCAATAAGCTCCAGAGTGATTCAGTTATGTGTACCAATTAAAACCTTTTCCCTTAACCCTTCGGGAATTGGGGGAGCCACCTCCTGCCTATTTGTGGCACGCCCTAATTTCTCTTCCCTCCCCACTGAGGGTCTGTATTGTGGCTTACATTTGCAAACTCAGAGGCCGCATTAATCAAAACCATTTTTATTATTTAAAGAGCATCCTGTGGCCAGAGGCGCCTAGACGGCGTCCCCAGACAGCAGAACAATATTTACATGGGCTCAGTAGGGAGAGGCTGAGGTGGTCCCAGGGCTGAGTGGGCCCGCCACTGTGGAAGAGAGGACCCTGGAGGGAGGGCATCCTTGGACCTGTGGGCTGGGCCCAAGAAGAAAAATGTTCCAAGCGAGGCCCAGTGTGGACCCCACCCCGTGGGGTCAACTCGGCCCAGGAGGCGTGAGCAGCGAGGAGAAGCCATAGGTCAGAGCTGGGTCACCATGCCGCTGGCTTCGGAGTGAGTCTGGGGAAAGACAACTGGGGGCTTCTGAGGTCTGAGAGGCTTCCCCCAAAGTCCCATGGTAGTCTCCACCCTGTCCCCAAAAGCCCTTCAAAATCCATCTGTCCCCTGGGGTGCGTGCTTCCATGGAAACCTGAGGATGGGTTTTCTGGAAACCTCTACCTCTCTTTCCCCCATTAGAGTCCCAAATTATTTCCACCCACTGGCTTCCATGTGGGCCCAACTTTCACCTTTATGGCCTGGAAGATCCACTCTCGGAAGTCTCCGACTTTGGTGTAGACACCTGGCTTCTGGGCCAGAGCACAGCCGGTGCCCCAGCTCACAACACCGCACAGCCGCCAACGTGGCGTCCGAGAGATGCCATCCTCGCACACGAACGGGCCACCGCTGTCGCCCTGGAGGGCGGTGGGACCCAGCTGGAGGCTGAGACGCCTGGTGGGGGGCCCGCTTGGGTGGCCGGGACTGGGAGATGGGGAGGCTGACCACCCACAGCCCAGTGTCCCTGCCCCTGGAGTAGAAGGGGCCAGGGGTTGCCCCCACACCGTCCCTCACCTGGCAGGCATCAATGCCACCCTCAGGATAGCCGGCACAGAACATCTTGGGCTTGATCTGGTTCCCGTAGAAGTCAGGGCCATTGCAGACATCATTGCTGATTATGGGGACTCGGGCCTCCTGGAGAACCCCAGCCTGTTGGCCTGGGGGTGTGCAGGCAAGGCTGGCCGGAGCTGGGGAGCTCGCCCCAGCCCCCTGACTGGTGCCCATCCTGGCCTCTCCGTGTCCCCACGTCCCAGGGCCCAAGAGTCACCCCAGCGGCCACACTGCCTTTCCCCAGCCCGATTCTGAGCTCCCCTAATGGTGGCTTTGCCAGCAGAAAGTGGGGGCCCACCATAGTATTGTGTGTTGCCCCAGCCAGTCACGGTGCAGATCTTGCCATCCACCAGGGCCTGGCCGGCAGCCGGGAGACACACCGGTTGGATGAATTCTGTGGGAGAGACCACGTGTCCAGCCCTTGCTGGCCCGCCCCACCAGGCACAAACCCCTCCAGTTGCCTCCACGTGCCCCCCCGCCCCCGCCCATCCTTTCCTCTGCTCTTTTAATAAGAACCAAAATGGAAGTTGCCATCTGTGAGCACCCGTTATATACTAGGTACCTTCTGGCAGCAATGGCTTTAGTTTCCCATCAGCCTAGGGAGGTGAGGGCTCCTATTACACTTTTTATGGAGAGGGGGATGAAGCCAAATTGCTTGCCCCAAGTCTGACAGTGGACAGAGCCAGCACTGGAACCTGGGTTGGCCCAATTCCCAAGCCTAACCCTGGCCCATGGGGCCACCATCAGCCTAGAAGTTTCCTTTGTGAGAAGAAGAAAAAGGCTCCCTTATCTTGAGTGCTCACCCTGTGCCCACACTGCTTTAAGCACTTCACAGTCTCAGTAACCCTGGGAGATGAGGGAAACTGAGGTACAGAGAAGTAACATCGTGTGCCCAAGGTTGCACAGCTGACAACTACCAGAAGCTGACCTCACAGCCCTTGCTCTTCTCCCCTCATCCATGTGTCTCAAATCCAAGCTGTTCCCACCCCATCCACTTGTGTCCCCCATGGGCTCCTCCTTACTTTAATTTTTTAACCCTTCACTCTCCACTAAAGGGAAAGGTTTCATTTTAAAGGAAATGTGTATCACTCCCCTCATTGGAAAACCAGTATCACTAAAAAGAAAACAACCACAAAAAAATAAATACAATGCAAACCACAAAATGGTACTGAGTTCTCTGGCAGCAGAGCATGGGGTTGACAAGCACAGACTCCACGGCAGTCTTTGCCCCTAGCCAGCAGTGGGAACTGGGTAGTCTTTCACTGCCCAGGGTGAACACTCTGTTTCCCCCATGTCTGAAAACAGGATCAGCTGTGAGAACTAAATGAGTTCATACGCAGGACATGCTTGGAACCATGCCTCGCACACAGGAGGCCCCGTGAGTGTCGGCACCTACTGTCATTATGAGTCTGACCATTTTATTATGTTAATTCATCATTAGTTAATTCATCCGTCTACGGCTGCCTGTTGAAGGCTCATCAGCACCATCACTATTATTACGTCATTATTTTTACTGCTACCACCACCATCACTTTGATGATTATTTATTACACTGTGGCCTGCAGCAGGCTGGAGCCCAAGGCTCGCTCCTGATCCAAAGGGGAGCGAAGCCCACCTTGGGGTGTGGGAAAGGCACATCGGCACCAAGTGAGTCTTTCTCAATGAGACCAAGGAAATGCTCCAAACTTACCCTCTAATCTGGTCATTCACATTTTTAAAAATTTTTAATTAAATTAAAATTTTCAAAAATGTTTGGTAACAGTTTGAGACATGATTCACTAACCATACCATTCACCAGTAAAGTACACAACCATCACCACCATCAATTTTAGAACACTTTCATCATCCCCCCAAAAGCCCCATTCCCATCAGCTATCACGCCTGACCTCTCCATCCCTGCCCCACATCCCCCTCCTTGCCCCACCCAAAGCTCTAGGCAACCACTAATTTACTTTCTGTCTCTATCGCTCTCTCCATTCTGAACATTTTGAATAAATGGAATCATATAATATCTGGCCTTTTATGTGTGGCTTTTTTCACTTCTTTCAGGTTTCATCCATGTCATAGCATATATAGGTATTTCATTGCTTGTCATGGACAAATAACATTCTAACACATGGATACACCACATTTTGTTTATCCATTCATCTGTTGATGGCCACTTGGGTTATTTCCACCTTTGGTTATGATGAATAGTGCTGCTATGAGCATGGGTGTACACATTTTGTTGTGGATGTGCGTCTCATTTCTCTTGGGTATATACTGAGGAGTGGAATTGCTGGGTCAAATGGTAACTCTATGCTAAACGTTTTTGAGGAACTGCTAGACTATATTCCAATGTGGCTGCACCAATCGTTCATATTTAATGCCCAGTGTGTGTCCCCTCAAGATGAATCACCAATCAGCATGGGCACCTGAATCTGATCTGGGAAAGTGTCTATGCCCTGTGCCCCCTCGGCTCCTGCTGGTCTCTGGAGACCCAGGCCCAGGCTCAGCCCCCAGACTTACCTGTGAGGGGCAGAGGGCTGGAGAGGTGGACCAGGGCGATGTCATTGCTGTTTTCCTCGCTGTTGGGGTCGTGGAAGGGGAGATAGCCCCCGTGGTAGACCACCGCCTGCACCCCCAGTTGCAGGCCATGGGGTGAGGCCTGCGCCACAGCCCCAGCAAACACCCGCCATCGGGACAGGACCCGGTTCCGCCTACCAGGGAACGGGAGGGAAGGGTGGCAGCCTGCCTGGCACAGCCTTGCCCGCCTCACCGCCTCCCTCCACCTCCCCCCTGCCCCCACCTCAGCACCCTGGGGGACTCTTACTCAGGGAAGCAGTGGGCAGCCGTCAGCACCCAGTCTCCAGAGAGCAGGGACCCCCCACAGAGGTGCGCCCCATCGTAGCGAAGACTGACTTGCCATGGCCACCTGCCCAGGCTGGTGTCCTGGCCTCCCACAATGCGATCAACCTGCAGCTTCCTGCGGCCACAGTCTGCGGGGGAGGGGCAGCTGGGTGGGGGAAGGGCAGCTGGGGGGGAGGGGCAGTCGGGGGGGCGGCAACCCAGAAGCCAGGCCTCTGGCGCCCAGGACTGACCCCGCCCTAGCGAGTCTGAGGGGACACGGCCCCAACTTGGGGCGTCTGAGACAACATGGCCCCACCTGGGGGTCTGAGGGGACACAGACCTGCCTTGCGGGCCTGAGGGGACATGGCCCCATCCTTGGGGACCCACGAGGACATGGCCCCATCCTTAGGGAATCTGAGGGACATGGCCCTGCCCGGGCATCTAAGGTGAAGGGTCCTCAGTCACAGGTAAGTCGCATCTTACCTTGGCAGATGGCGGCCAGAAAACGGCCCCTGGGACAGTCACTGTGAGAGGGACAGGGATGGAGACACAGAGAAACAGAGACGGATTAAGGCAGATGACAGGAACACAGGGAGCCGTGGGGGCGCCCCAGGGGCCGTGGGCGCTGGGATGAGTGTCCCCACTGCCCGCTGCCCTCCTCACCACACGGAGATGACCTCGAGCAGCCTCCGGGCAAGGGGCAGCCTTCCCTCGTCCACACAGAAGAAGCCCGACGTGCCGTTGGCGCCCGCCGCCCGCACGTCCAGCTCCGAGTGGGCCAGTGCCCTGGGCAGAGCAGGCGTCAGGCCAGCTCCACCCGCCCCCCCCAACTCAGACCCCTCCCAGGGAGGCCCCGGTACCTGAGGAAACCCATCTCCTCGCAGCTGAGCCCGGCCACCCTGGCGTTGGAGCGTGAGGAGCACAGCAGCCGCCACGTCCCTTCCGTGTCATCAAACACCATGAGCCGCGCGTCAGCCGGGCTAACCTGCACTGCGGGGCAACAGGACAGGGCCGCCTGGGTCCCCACAGCCCCAGCGGGGCCGGTCAGAGCGCTCCACCCCAACCCCACCCGTGATCGCCTCTGGAAAGCGTGCGTCTCAAGGCGGACCAGGGACCGACAGCCCCGGGGCTTCAGCGCGCCATGCCGGGAACCAGGGGAACTTCTCTCTTTTCACTAAAATTCCTGGCTACTCATGAGACATCAATCTGGAGCTTTGCTTGGACATTTGGGAAGAGGGAAACTGTTTCAACTGAGTGTCCAAGAGAATGGCATAAAAGGCTGTATCTTCTGAGGACCATCTTTGTCCCCGTGAGGGGAAAAGAAGCCAACATGGAGCAAAGCTGAAAGACAGGGTTCTGACACCGCTTTAAAGGCCCTTGATGCAGCCAGACCTGAAGTACCCCTCCCCAGAATTGTTGGTTAAGTGTAGTGATAATTTCCCTTTTCGTTTTGCCAGTTTCTTTTTTCCTTTTGTTTTTTGTAGCCTGAAGACCCTTGACAAATATTCCAGATTTCCTAAATATTTAAATACATATCCCATAGTGTTAACAGTTTTAAAAATAAAGAGGAAAAGAAAAACTAAATCTTTTCTGCAGGACTTGTCTGGGCCTTGGTGCCTGATCACCCTCCAAGCAGAGGATGTAGTGCTCATGCATTCACTCAATGAAAAGCGCCCTCCCTGCTGGGGACACAGAGATGAGCAAGACAGCCCTGGGCTCTGCCCTCACAAGCCGGAGTTGGTGGGAGGAGGGACAGTGATTAAAATATGTACATATCAGCCAACCCAGACTGTGACAAGAGCTCCCAGGGAGACTGGCGAGAGCCCACGATGGATCGTCCAAGTCAGGGGCTGCTGAGGGGGCAGTTTGTGTTGAGGACGGCTGTTCTCCTCCCCTCGCACTGTTCCCTGCGCGTGGCCAAGGGAATCCTGTTAACGCTTACGGCAGGTCCCAGCCCTTAGCTTGTTCATGTGTTTCCCAAACGCTTAGTACCTGCCTGGCCATATTTTAGGCCATGAACAAATCCAACAAAAGTCCCTGCCTTTAGGGAACTCAGAGCCCGGGAGGCGAGGTGAATCATGACCAAGACACGCAAGTGAACTACATCGTGTGTCCCAAGGTAAGAAGGGGTCACGGCCAGGGGAGGGGGGTGCTGGGCTGAGGGGTGAGGCTGCAGTTTGAGACAGATGGGAGGGCAAGCTCCCCTGAGAGGGTGGTCGATGGACAAAGGCCTGCGGGAGGCGAGAGGGGCGTGGAGGTGTGCGGGCCAGCAGGAGCTGGAGCAGACAGCGAGGGCGCGGTGAGGCGGGGGCTGCACGGACGCCTGTAGGCCCTGGGACGCGCCCGGAGCCAGGGGCAGCCGGGGGAGGCTCGAGCTGAGGGCCCGGCGAGGATCCTGGGGTTCCCGGGCTCCCGCGGGCTGAGTGGGGGGAGCAGGGAGACCAGGGAGGGGGCAGGGGCGATGGTCCCAGCGGGAGAGGCTGGGAGCTGGACCGGGGGGCCAGTGCAGCAGGAGAGGCTCTGCAGGTAGTGCCGAGAGGGTCTGCGGGGTGACAGCACGTGGGTGGGAGGGACAGGGAGGGGTCAAGGACAGCCCCGATGTGTTTGGCCTGAGCCCCTGGAAGAACAGAGCTGACACTGATGGAGATGAGGCAGGCTCAGGGCAAGACCAGGAAACGGAGTCAGGTGCCCACCGCTTTCGCGTCCTCTTAGAGGAGCCCAGCTAGGGGACTTCCCGCAGACCCACAGATCTGGACAAGGCAGGGCTTCCTGGGCGGCCGTCCATGTGCTGGCACTACGCTAGTGCCCCCTGCCCCAGCATCAGCCAAGGCCACAAAGACCGAACCCGTTTTCGAGACAGTAAAGCTAAAGCTCAGAGAGGGGTCTGGCTGGCCCGACCTCACGTAGCAGGACAGGCAGAAGAGGACGTGGCTGCAGGCCAGTGGCTCCCAGCCCCGGGCGTCCCCAGTTGCCCTAGACAGCCTCGCAGATGACTTCCTCTAACGCCCCTGCTGCGCTGACCGGGCTGTGTCAGGGCTGGCCCTGGGCCATGGGTCATGTCTGGGTGGGTGTCTGGATCCCACTGCCCCGGGAGAGAGAGGCCATTTCTAGACCCATCTTACGGATGGGGAAACTGAGGCTCAGAGACGAGGGGTCACTTGCCCTGGGGCAACACGGCTAAGAACTGGCAGAGCCGAGGATTTGCTCCCAAGCCCGCGGCCCACGTGCTCCCCTCTCCTCCTGAGGGTCTCAGGCAGACGCTTGCCTGGGCCCTCCCTGAACGCGCTCCTCCCCGGCCGGCGCTGAGCGGCCCTCTGCCGGTTTCTCCCCATCGTGGCCTCCTGCCCCAGGCCCGGGGACAGGCACGCCTGGCACCGCTGTGGGGTGGCGCCCACCAACCCCTTCGCGGCAACCAAGAGCTGGTGACCGGAGACACCAGTGGTGAGGGAGACGGGCCTCAAAGGTGGCTTCTAATTGTTCTAGAAATGGGGTTTACAGAAGGTGTGAGGTTTTAAGGGGGGAGAAAATCACTTTATGGGTGGGTGCTGAGGGAGGGGGATGGGAAGGGGAGCACATCAGATGCCCCCTCCACAGATTTTTAAGGCCACATTCTATGCCACTGTTTCTCACTTTTAAATTCTTTATCCTTGTTTTTATTATTTTAAGCAACACAAAAAGCGTGTTCTGGGTCAGCCGGGATGCTTACCAAATTGTCTGATATATTTAGAGGTGTGAAAAATCCCAGAGGAAAGAGGTGGGGATACAGTCTGGGGTTGTTTTTATTTGTTTCTTTTGTAATTTCCAAACTTTTCTGGAAAACCCAAGTTCAATGGAAGGGCAAAGGCTTTGGCATTGGCCGAGCCGGGTCTGAGTTGTGGTCGGTTGGCTCCCCAGCTGGAGGCCCCGGGACCAATAAGCCTGTCTCGGTGACACGTTCTCGGGCCTGTTCATTAAGCAAAGATTTTCTGAGCACGCACTAGGTGCCATGCACTGCCAAGAGCAGGGAACAAAATGTCCCTACCCTCCCGGCCTTCACCAGGAGGGAGTGATGAACTGCGAGTGTGCAGAGCGCTTTAGCAAGGACAGCCATGGGCTGAGTGAGTCGGGGGTGGGAGGTCTGGGCTGGGCTTGCGTGGGAAAACGAAAGCCTGGTGGGCAAGAGACCTTAAAAGCCAATGTTTGGGAATCGGCTATGGCTCAAGCAACTGGGCTCCCGTCTACTATATGGGAGGTCCAGGGTTCGATTCCTGGGGCCTCCTTGTGAAGGCAAGCTGGCCTGCACAGCAAGCTGACCTGCGTGGCGTGCTGGCCTGTGTGGGAGTGCTGGCCCGCGAAGAGAGCTGGCACAGCAAGATGACACAACAAAAAGAGACACAAAGGAGAGAATTTAAGAGATGCAGCAGACCAGGGAGCTGAGGTGGCACAAGAGATTGAGCACCTCTCTCCGACTCCGGAAGATCCCAGGATCAGTTCCTGGTGCTGTCTAAAGAGAAAACAAGCAGAACCAGAAGAACACACAGTGAACGGACACAGAAAGCAGACAGCGAGCACAAAATGAGGGGGTAGGGGGTGGGAGTAAATAAATAATAAGAATAAAAAACACCAGCATTTCTTGAGTTGAAGAGCCAAGCACTGTGGGCTAATAATCGCCTCTAATTCTCATTTGATTCTTCTTACCACCACATTACAGATGAGAAAACTGAGGCTTGGAGCGGGTCAGGGCTGGTGTGAGGCCCCAGAGCTCAGAAGTGACAGAGCAGGATCAAACCTGCCTCCAGGTGGGACCTGGGAAGAAGCAGGTGGCCAGGGCGTTGGTGCCAGGAGGAATGGGGCATGGGGGGGGGTGGTGAGAGCCGGCCCAGGAGCAGGGGCTGGAGAGCTCTGGAAGCCTGTGTGAGGGGAAGGTGAAGAGAGCTTCTCACCCTAGGGACCCTGGGGACTGGGTGAGTGGGTCAGGGGTCAGGACTTTTTTTCCGATGGCATTAGGGGCTTTCAGCAGGAGTGTTATCCCCCTGCTCTGCCGCCTAGTCAACGTGTGGTCTCAGGCACCAGTTCATTTTGCTGGGCCTCAGTTTCCCCCATCTGCAAAATGGGGTGATGACAATAGCCCCACCTTCACAGGGCTGCTGTGTACAGCCTGTAGCCAGGGCCTGGATTCGAATCCCAGCCCTGCCACTTACTAGCTCTGAGACCTGGGGTAAATCGCTTGGCTTTTCCATGCCTCGGTTTCCCCATACAAAAATGGGCTGTTGTGAGGATTTAATGACCTGATACCTGGGAAGCCCAGGGTATCTGAGCTTCCCAGTCTGAATTTTTATTTTCATTTCTTCTCTAACGAGGGCTGAATCCTTCATCGAATTAAATGAGGCAAATGGGCATGAAAAACACATCCCCCTTTCCAATTTTCCCTTTTATCCTGCTGCCCTGGGCCATAGAATGCAGCACAAATGGTGTTGGAAGCCACAAATGGAGTTTGGCAAGAGCCTCTCATTCATTCCACAATTCCTTTCTGCATCTATTTATTCACATGGCCATTCATTTTCCGTGTGCCTGCTGACACACCCATGGCAGACAATAGTCACCAGAGCCACTCCTGGCTCCGCAGTCCTCCAGTTGTGTGTCCTCTCTGCTCCTCACTTTCCACTTCTGTAAAAGGAGCCTCTACCTCGTAGAAGAGGTAGAAGGGGTTACTGAATTCAGACAGGGCCTCTCAAACATGTTTTGACCATGCCTCAGAGTAGGAAACACATTTTTACACCATCACACAGCCCACATGAGCTCTGCTTTCTGGGGCATTGCTCTGAGCCTCAGCTTCCCCATCTGTGAAATGAGAGAGAATAATGATTTCATGCAAAACCCTGGGTAAAGACGTGGGAAGTGCCCAGAATGGAGCCTGGTCCATAGCAGGCCCTTAGTACACGTGCACGATTCGTACCAGCATTTACACACTCACGCGTTCATTCTACAGTTTTACTGAGCTCCTCCCTGGCACCAAGTTCCCCCAGGGCCCCCCAGATGAGGGCCTGGGCTCCCCAAACCCAGGAGTCACCAGCTGGCTCGACTCACCCGGATATAGCAGCTCTTGGTCGCTCCTAAGTAGAACGGTCACTGCGGAGAAGGCAGAGGTAAGGGCAGGTGGGCTGAGGCCCGCAGGGGGCAGGGGAGGGGACAGTCACAGGGGCCTCTCTCACCAATGGCCCAGGATGCTGCCCCGATGCCCGTCAGGAGCAGCAGGATTCCCACAGCGAGAGCTGCCGCCTTGGGTCTGGCGCAGCGTGGGCATGTCACCGTCTGGCCACCTGCAAGAGACACCATGCTGGGGACCCTGCCAGGCCTGTCATCGCTGCGGCAGGCTCTGGGCACTGGGCCAGCTCCACCCCACCCTACCCCCAGGGCAAACTTCTCATGCCTGAGCATGCCGTGCCCTGGGACCAGCGTCCTGGGGCCCAGCAGTTGGCAGGGATGTCCCTCTCCTGCCATGCAGACAACCAGGTGTCTGGCTCCTCAAGGGTGGTCCAGCTGGGAAGGGGGTATGGCTGGGACAGCTCCCACCCTCCCTCCTCCCTGCCCCCACTCCTGGCACCTTTGGGTTTTTTCCTCCCCAGTGACACAGCACTTTTCCGGGTGTGTCACACTCCCTCCTCACTTTGTGCTGTCTTCTCTTGTACCTCTTCTGCTAACTTTCCCAGGGGTTCTTGGAGCCTCCTGGGGGACTGCGACCCTTGACCTTTGCCCTCTTGGGGCTTTTCTTTCCTGCTGTTTGGCATTTGCCAACTGCCTGGTTTCTTTCTGCTGTTCTAGACCCTCTACCCACAGGGAACCCCTGAGGCCAGCTCTGAGAACAAATTTGGCCCTGGAGGTTGAGAAGCCAAACGGGAAATTTGCCAGCCTCACCATAAAATACTAGCCTTATCCCTTCCCATATGGGACCTTGGGCAGGCAGCTTCACCTCTTTGAGCCTCAGCTACCTCATCTATTGAATGGATATCCTTCTAGCACCCACCTTCAGAGATAATACTTTAAAGTTCTGCCAAACAATCATAATAGCCACACCCATATCAGATGCTTATTCTGTCCCAAGCACTGATCCAAATGCGTTAAATCCTTCAGTCCTTATCTCAAGCTCCCATTATGATTCCCAGTTTTCAGATGGGGAAAACAGAGGCTCAGAGAGCGGGAGTCATATACCCAAGGTGACCCAGCCAGGAATAGGCAGAGCTGAGTCCCGAACCGTGGGCAGATTTGGTGCTGGGACCTCTGACTGTGCTGTGGTGCCTGGTGTATATAGTAAATGCTCAATAAATGCTTCATAAGTCACCAGTGCCGTGTGGCAACTCCCTTCACTCTCTCAGCCTTGGTTTTCCCATTGGGAATTATTCATCCATCATCCTATGGAGCATTGGATGTATCTGGCACCATTCTAGGTTCTGGGGACATACCCTAAAACAAGACAGGTGAGATTCTGGCCCCATGGGACTCACAATCCCCTGTGTGGAGGCAGGGGAAGGGGCACAGTGCACAAACAAGTAAATGAGCCCAGTCATTTCCAGATTGTGACAAAGGCCATAAAGAAAACAGCCCAGGTCAGAGGGCAGCAGGTGGGGCTGCGGCGGGGCACGAGGGAGGTCCTTTTTGGAGAAGTGACTTTTGAACTGAGACCTGAAGGGTCATGTGCCAGCCATGCAGAGACCTCCAGGAAGAGCATCTGGGCAGAGGGAACAGCACAGGCAAAGGCCTCGAGGCAAGGCCAAGTGGGATGGCTTAGAGGGCTGGAGAGGCCGCTGGGGGCCCAAACAGCATGGGCTTCAGAAAGGGGAAACCATGGCTGGGCCCAGAGAGGGGGCCATGTGGTCCGGGCAGAAGAGAGATTTTATTCTCAGTACAGTGGATGCCCTGGGGATTCAAAGCCAACCCCTTTGCTAGGGACTGTGGGAGGACAAAAGAGGAAAGGCTGCTCAGCCGACCCTGGCATGGGCCCAACTGCCGTGGGCCTCTGCAGGGCTCCCCCAGGCCTGCAGGAGCTCCCAGTTCCCCCATCTGTATCCATGGTCATCTGGCTGGGACAGCGTGGGGAGTGGCCCAGAACCTTCCAGGGACCACCAGTGTCTGGGTGTCTTTAGGATTTGAGAGCTCAGTGGCTCCTGCCAAGGCCCAGGAAGGCCAGGCCTTCCCTCCCGAGAGGCCCCCGTGGGCCGGCTCGGCCCAGCCCCTGCTGGCTGACTCCTGCCTGCCTTGGGGAGGGGCTCTCAGGCCTGCCCCCGACTCTGCCCAAGCCATCGTCCTGGCTGAGGGTCTGGGCTCCCAGAGGCCACCAGGTTCCTCTGTTCTCAGATGTGCCTCCTGGGGCTGGGGGCTCCCCAGAGCCTGGCCTGGGGGCTCTGGCACACCTCGTGGGGCAGGGAGCACCGCCGCCCATGTCTCCTTCCATGCCTAGTTTGGAGGACTTTGGCCATATCTGAAAAGCACCCTCCCTCTGGGTCCCCTGGGGTGAGCTGCGTCCTTGTGGCAGATTTTCACTGGCCCAGGAAGCATCCCTGATCTGGGTGAAAGGCATCCGCGGGCCCTGGATGCCCCGGGAGCAGAAGGGCCTTTTTCCTCAGGTCGCCGGACCTCCCCACCCCACTTCTCCCGGAGGCTCTGCTCCCTGGTCCCCAGGCCCCTCCTGGCTGCCCTGCGGCTTCTCACAGGACAGTTCTTCCATCCCCACCAATTCAGCCGCAAAGAACCTCCCACCAGCCTCAGCCTCTCCTTCCGCCCCACCCTCCACCAGGGGCATCTTCCTAAGCCCAGATCCAATCCTGTCCCTTCTCTGCCCAGAACTCTCTGTGACTCCCCAGTGACTGTGGGACAGAGTCCAAGGCTCTCAGCTCTGAGTTTCCAGGCCCACTAGGATACAAGCAAAGCGTTTAAGACTCGTGGGTTGGACATGTTTCCTCAAATTCCCAGTCATAAGGGTCTTTATCAGACACCAGATAGAGCTCCGCAGAAACAACCAGAACTACAGACCCTGTCAAAACACAAGTAGAAAAGAGAAAGACTAACCACCAGCGCCATCTCGTGGAGAGCCTCAGCACTGCCAAGCAATCTGCTGCCCTCCCCAAAAATAGTCCCAACAGACTCTGGTCCAGCTTGCACACTTCATCTCCCTCCCAGCTCCATTTCCAACTCTACCCCCAGAAACACCCAGGATTCTCAAGGTGTCACTGCACACCTGGCAGATGGTCCTCCCCCAGCTTTCAGCCATGCTGTTCCCTCTGCCTGACACGCTCACCTACTCCCTACTCATCTTTTGAGTGTCAACTCAGATATCACCTCCTCCAGTTTTAAGTCCTGAGGTAGACCAGGAAGCTGGCCTTGGGTGTACTTCAGTGCAATGACAGTAACACAAACACCACTGGCAGCGGCACGTTGACTTGCGGCCCTGTCCTGGGGCCCCCTTGAGCCTCACAGCAGTCCACAGCAGGCAGGGGCTGGGGTGGGTCTTCCCCAGGTTACAGATGAGGAAAGGCGGCCCAAAGAGGTGCTGCCACCTGCTCCAAGTCACCTGGCAGGTAAGTGCAGCATCAGAACCTTTCGGCACCTGCGGCCATGTGTGACAACCCTGACCTCTGGCCAGCCCTGACGGGAGGCCTCCTTTCCAGAACCAGGTCCAAGCCGCCGGGGGATACACTTGGAGCCCTTCTTGTAGCCAGATCCATCTCCGTCCATTTCTGGGTGCTTTCTGTGCTTCTTGCTTTCTTCACCCATGGGCCTCAGCCCTGGCGGCCCACTTTAATCAGCTCCAGGAGAAAGGTTCCAAAGTTGTGACTGCCATCCACCTGCTCAGCCAGGGTGTAGGTCCTTCTCCTGAGCAACCAGCATCCTGGGTCCACTCTGGGCCGAAGCTACGCAGTTTGGGGTCTGAGTCACTAACTATGCAGAGACCAAGAGGCCAGCAATCTCTAATTTCAGACAGCAGTCAGCATTTCCTGTGTATTATCACGCTTAGATCCTCATATACCACCCTGTGAGGGAGGCATTAATATCATCTTCATTTTACAGACGAGGAAACCGAGGCCCAGAGAGGGCAAACTGCTTACCCAGGGCCACACTGCTGGAAAGTGGTACCACCTGGGGCTGAACCCCACTAGTCTGGTTCCAGGAAAAGGAAGTCCTCCCCAGGTGGGGGACGCAGGAAGGCCAGGCCACTCCTTAGCTGGCCTCTCCGCAGGTACCCACAGTGGAGGGGGAGCCAGACCGCCTGGGGCCACTTCCAGAGCTACTGGGAGCCATCCCTGCTCCCTCCCCCCGGTCAGCCATTCTGTCCAGTGGTTTCGCTGTCATTCCCAGGGTGGCTTCTCTGCCATCTTCCCCCTCTCCATCCTTCTGGACTGTCCAAAGTCCTCCCTCCGCTCATTTGCCCACAGAGCCAGGAACCAGAGGAACGTTTGGAAGTAGCTCCCAGGTCCCTGGGACTCTGAGTCTGCCAGCCTCTGTCACGACAGTGCCAGCTTATCACGTGCCTCTTGTGTGCTGAGCTCCATGCTGGTGCCTTGTGTGTGATACAGGCTCCCAACGACATCATGGAAGTGGAATTAGGATCCAGGCTTGACCCAGGAGCAAATTGAAGTCCAGAGACATGATGTCACTTGCCCAAGGTCACACAGCAAGAAAGGTGGCAGAAGCAGATTCAAATGCATGCCTGTGGGCTTGACTCCAGAGTCTGTGTTCTCAACTATGATAGCTACAGTCTCCCCACTTAGCCCCAAGCAGAGGACTGCTGTAAGATCAGCGAAGAAATCACCGGGGGAAGGTGGGGGTGAGAGGAAGCTGAGGCACAGAGCCAGGATGGTCAAATGGGGTGGCAGGGAGGCAGGTGGAGGCATAGCTGCATAGGAAGTTTGGCTAATTCTTAGGTGGAAGAAGTCTCAGAGGGGGTGGGGGTGGCCCCAGAGGGGTTCCCAAGAGAGGGGTCTCTGAGGTGGTGGAGGGTTGAGAAGAGGGCACAGAGGCAGGGGCGCCAAGCAAAGGCAAAGTGGGGGCTCCGGAAAGGGGCACTCACCCTCCTTCTCCGCCATGTCACGGCCTCTTGTTAATGATTCCCCGGCTGACCTCCTGGGCCAGGGCGGGACCTGTGGGGAGAGAGACGGGGAGGCAGGGCCTGGGGGGGGCCGGCCCAGTTGAGAGCCCCCAGTCCCCGGTGCCCATCCAGGGAGGCTAATGGGCCTGGGCCCGGGGCCAGAGCACGCTGCGATCATGGGTGCCGACGGGGCTGGGTTCAGGGACAGGGTCGGTGTCTGCCTAGCGGCAGGGACACCCCTGGGCTCGCTGGCGACCAGGACTCCTGGGTCTGAGGGACAAAGGAGCCTAAGTCTCGAGGCTGAAGGAGAAGAGGGCCAGAACGCCTGGGTCCTTGGGGAAACGTCGGAGAGCCGGCCCTCGGGGTGCCAAGGAGCTTCTCTCTCTGTTGGGTGGTGGGCCCTGGGTTGGGTGAGGGGGTGAAGAGACTGAAACTGTGGGTCGGGGGCCCCGGTCCTTACCCTGGGCTCCAGCAGGTGGGGGCAGAGCTGCGAGCTGGTGCTGGCACAGGGTCAGTCTCCTGGCCTGGACGAGAGCATGGTGGCCCAGCGCACGGTGGCCCGGGAGGCAGGGGCGGCGGGCAGCAGAGGCGGCGTGGGGCCTGCTAGGCCTGGCTGCCTCACCTGAGGAGGAGGGAGCTGGGCCAGAGGCGGGGGAAGGGGCGGGAAGGGGCCGGGCCATGGGATTGGCAGCGCAGGAGGCCACCTGGCCGGTGGGGCAGGGCCGGCGGGGGTTGGACCAACCAGGCCCAGCCACCGCCTGCAGCCCCCGGGGGCCCAGGTGTGCCCTGGTCTGAGGTGGGCTGGGACCAGGGGCAGGCTTGGCGGCCTGGGGTTTAGGGAGACCGAGCAGGTTGGGGGGGTGCTCAGACAGACTGAAGGATGTGGGGGGGGGCGCGGATCGGAGAGAATCCAAAGGAGGGCCCCGGCTGCCCTAGGCCGGCTCCCGCCCCTGCCACTTCCCCTGCTCCTGCCCAGCCCCACTCTGCCCTGCTCAGCAGCCCCTGCCCAGCTCTAGGCCCAATGTGGCCATTTCCTGCACCCCCTGCCAAGCCCCCAAACAAGGTACTCCCCAGCCCTGCCCCTTTCCTGCCCCTCCCAGGCCCCCAGCCCACCCCAGGGCCAGTGCCTGGCCGCCTTGCCCTGCTCATCCCACCTCCCTCTCCCCAGCTGTTTTCCCACAAGTCACGGGGGCTGGTTTGCTTTGGCAGCCTTTCTGCTGCTTGCAGCAGTGACCTCTGGAGCCAGGAAAGTCCTCGACAGGGGGGATGGGGGCTTGGCCTGGAAAAGGCAGCACTGAGTGCTGAGGCCCGGGCCAAGGGCCGGAAGTGTTCAAAGACAGAAACACACTGTGCCGCCAGCAGGCAAGAGTGACCCACGTCAGACCAGGGCCAAACAAACACCCGGGCACACACGAGTCACCACCAGACACCTGTCTGTGGTCAGCCACGCACCCGCACACAGTCAGACCACAGCTGCTCCCCGAGATAGCCCGTCCATGTCCATCCTCACCCAGCTGGACCCCCCCTCGCCCCACAATGCCCCCGAGCTCAGCCCACAGCCTACTCCCCTTGGGCAGCCCCGCAGCCTCTGGCAGGTGGGCACACTAGGTTAGCCCCAATCTCTCTCTTCTTCTCCATTCATCTCCCTCCCTCCCCTTCCTTGGTCTTTCTTTTCCGGACTCTCTGTCTGTTCTCTCTCTTTCCCCCATTCCCACCTCTCTAGAGACTCACACTGCTAGGAACACAGCAGACCCACAAAGGCCTGCACCCAGCCGCGGCCTGGCCTCTCCTCCTGCTGTAACCCCCCGGGCTCTGGCCCTGGCTCCCTCCCCACCCTTCCTGGTCACCCAGGGCGCCTGCCAGGCTAATGCCAGCAAGTGGCCTTGCCTCCTTGGCCCCAGGAGCCGTCCCCTCCTCCCCTCCACCCCCAGCTCTGTGTGTTCTGCAGAGGTGGCTACTGGCGAGGAAGGAGGGTCTCTGGGGAAACTGAGGCTCTTGGATTTGGGGTGAGGGTGGGGGTGACTGGCTCACAAGAGAGACTGAATCAAGTCCAAGAATCTTTATTTCATGAACAAAACTACTTCTGTAAAGAGAGACGAGGCTGAAAGGGCCCTTCTAAGTGGCCACAATCCAAGGCTGGTGAGAGAGGGCAGGGTCGGGCCGGGCAGGAGTGCATCACAGGGGGGGGGCCCCAGGTCCAGCCGGAGGAAGCGGGAGGGGGGACTGTGCCAGCCCGTCGCGATCCCCACCGGGCAGGGACGATGGGGCAGGGAGGGGCTGGGCCCAGTGGTGCATGTCCAAAGCGGCCGACGTGTGCAAATCAGCAAGAAGGAGGGGTGCGGAGCCGCTGCCCCCACCTCGCTGCCGCCCCTCCCCCCAAACAGGCAGCAGAAGCAGGGGTGGGGGCAGCGGCAGTATTGCTTTACCATCATGCATGGCGGTGGGTGGGCAACAGGGGCCGGAGGAGGAGGACGGGGGCAGGGGTGCGAGCCCCGCCCCGCCCACCCCGCGGCTCCACTGGCAGGACTCTGAGGCGCGGCGGGGCCCAGGAATGGCCACCCCCGGGCGCTCCCCGTCAGGGTTGGGTCTTCCTTGAGGCGGAGCTCAGGGCCTGGAGACCAGCAGAGACAGGGAATGAGGCTGGTGTCCCCTCAGATCCCTCCAGCCCCTGCCGGCAACCCTGCCTTACCAGGGCTACTCGGCCACCTGGACGCCAGTGCAGTTCTCTTTGCTCTCTGAGGTGATGGCCAGGTATTCCGAGCTGGAGGGCAAAGACCAGGTGTATAGTGACCCCATCATCAGTCGGGCCCGACCCCCAGAAACCAAGGAGGTTTCTGTCCCAGTGCACAGGGCTCCGGAGCCTGGGGGAGGAGGGGGCTGTGGGCTGACGCCTGAGTCTGAGGGAGGAGGGGGCTGCAAGGGGAACCCTGAGTCTGAGGGAGGAGGGGGCTGCAAGGGGAACCCTGAGTCTGAGGGAGGAGGGGGCTGGGCCTGAACCCCGGGTCCTAAAGGCAGTGGGGAATGGGTGTCTGGGGGGAGAGGACAGGGGCCCTATCCCACCTCTGAGGACAAATGCTCTCCACTGGGGAGGACGTATAGGCGGTGGCCCAGTTGCCCCGACCCCTCGCTCCCCACCCCCACTCAGCTCCGCTGGCCGCCAGGCGCCCCCCCCCCCGGCCCACTCACGCGTTCTCCTGCGCGGCAGCCTCCGTGGCGGCAGCGATCTTCTTGTAGCAGTACACCATCTCTGCCACGAGCCAGATGGTCAACACCACGATAAGCACGTACATCATGATCTCGGACACAATGGACGCCATGTCCCTGTTGGCTGCAGGGCCGAGTGGGTTAAGGAGGCGGCCAAGGCCCGGGCTCGGGAGGTGTAAGGGCCTGAGCGTGCCACGGGCGGGCTGTGGCGCTGCGCAGATGGCCCAAGCTCCCTGGGGCTGCTCTGCAAGTGGGATGATTGCGCTGCCTCGCTCCAAGGCTGGGAGGATGCAGTGAGTGGAGGCTGGGGCCCAGCACACAGTAGGTGCTCAGTCAGCATTGACAGCATGGGTGTCACTTGTGATCATTAATAACCAGACCCAGAATCGGCCTCAGGATCCCCCAGACCTGGGGATGGGGCACCTCTGTGGCAATCAGGCGGCTATAGGCTGCAGCTCTGCACCCAGAAGGTCCAGGCTGAATCCCAGCTCTGTCACTTGCCAGCTGGGTGACCTTGGGTGAATGACTCAACCACTCTGGGCCTCAGTTTCCACATCTGTAAAAACTTGATAATCATAATACCTCCAGGGGATTGCTGCAAGGATTAAGTAAATTCTAAAACTCCTTAGAACAGTGCTTCACATATAATTAGCACTCAATAAATGTCCACCAAACTTATTAGTACCACTGTTGTTGGCACAGTACAGCATAGTGGTCGAGAGCAGGGGCTCCAGGGCCAGACTGCCAGGGTTTGAATCCTGGCTCTGCCCCTTAATAGCTGTGTGACCTTGGGCAAATTGCTTTACTCTCTGGGCCTCGGCTCTCCCTCTATAAAGTGGGGGTGATAATACTCAGATCTGGGTTGCTGGAAAGAAGAAATGAGTTAACATCTGAAATGAGCTGGGATAAGCACGAAGTCAGCACTACCCAAATGTCAGTCATTCCCTGACACTTTCTGGAAACCCTCCATCCTTTCTGCGCACTGGTCCTTGCCAGCTCCCTTTCCCTGAGCCTAAATTTAAACTGTAGAGGAAGCATAATCCTCCAGGAAACCAGTCGAAGGCCACCTTGGCGTCCTTGGCCAGATCTCGCAGGTGTCCACCCTGCATCCCCGGCCCCCGCCTTCCGGATGGCCCAGAGCTCATTTCTCTGCTGTCTTCCTCCCCTGTCAGCAGGGTGCTTTCTACCTTGTGCAGATGGTACCGTAGCTATCTGGGCCAGAGTGAGGGAGGCGCAGGGCTGGGTCCTTCTCCCCTGCTTCCCTGCAGAGGGAGCTGAGAACAAGGTTCCACACCACATTCATTCATTCACTCACTCATTCATTCATTCAAGTGTTCTTAATGCTTCTCATGCAGTGAGCATGTGTTCTCAGCCAGATCCTATACTGACATCTCCCCGACTCCTCAAAACAACCCTGAAGGACAGAGACTGTCCTGGTTTCTCTCGTCACCTGGCCTCAGGAACCAATCTGAGTTGGAAAGATGCTGGATAAAGCCACGTCCCTGGAATTTTCACCCTTGCTCCTAGAAGTCGACACCCAAATGGGCTTGGGTAACAAGGCACCTCCTGCCCTCCCACCGGGCCCTCTGACTCCTGCTCCCTCGAACAGATCAGGGAGGTGACCGGCATGGGTCAGGTCCCCATTTTATAGACGAGGACATGGAGGCCCCGAGAGGAGAAGGTGCTGGGCCAAGGACACACAGGTGATTCGAGCCAGGATTCAAGTCAGTCCCAGGGGGACTGACTGCAGGGTCCACGTTCTTCTCTGCCCTGTAAACTGACCGCGACCAGAGAAACACTCGGCCATTGCTCCCAGGGAGCGAGTGCAGCCCCCATCACCTGCCCAGGTGCCACTGCCCCCACCTCACAGCTGAGGAACTGAGGCAGAAGAGAAGCCCCTCCAGGGCCCCACAGCGAGTCAGAGGCTTCACCTGCCCTGCCCCACAGCCAGCCAGCGTCAGGTCGAAACCCCAGCCTGCCCTCTGGATGGATTTGTCCAGCCTCAGACACCGCTCCTCCTCAAAGAGTTTCCCACTCATACTCTGCATCTCCAAACCAGAATGAAGCCTCTTCTTCCCATCTGCATGCCCCACCCCAGCTGCTTCTTACCTCTCCTTCTACACCTCTCTCAGGTCAGGCGAATCCTCACCGCCTGCGGAAATGGCTTGGTTCACTCCTTTAGGATTATTACCAGGAGGTGACAGAGGTTGTTGGTGATGTTGAAAATGCAGTAAGAGAGTGGACAATAATTTTTTTTAAATACTGGTATGGTATGGTGGGCAATGCTAACGAAACAGGAGCATAGTGGGTAATGAAAAACAATATTGTGATAGATAATGTTAAAAATACTATAATATAATGGATAAAGAAGAAAAATATTACAGCATGGCGCACAATATTAAAAATACTATACTATGGTAGGTACTAGTCTAAAACACCATAGCATGGTGGGTAATGATAAAAATATCATAGTATGGCGAGTAACATTAAAATGATGGGGTGTGATAAAAATATTAATGTATGTTTGATAAGTACTGTGGCATGTCGGTTAAAATACTGTAGGATAGTATATTGTCTATAATAAAATACTTTAGTAGAATAAATAGCATATGATAAAATGCTGTAGTATAGTATGTAGTATGTAATAACATGCTGTAGTATAGTAAGTAATGCTCAAAAGGCAACTGTACAGGATGGTGGAGAAAAAATGCTAGAGTATAGTGAACGATGCTAAACACACATGTTCCAGTTGGCAAGAGAGAATGGTGGACAGTGTTCATAGCTCTATATTAGGATGAAGATTGCTAAAATCATAGACTCTGGGAGGTAGCGTACTCTGAGGATAGTGTTTAAAAAGCAGAGGCTCGACAGGGTCACAGGCCCTGACGCCCGCCCTCCACCCACAGAAGAGGACGAAAGAGCTGAGCAACAATACGGAAAGAACCTGGGTGACTGAACGGCATCATGGAATCTCCTTCTGCCCCTTGGCCCTGACTCATGAGAGAGGAATAACTCAGATTCATTACGCCCCAGGACTGGGGGGCGTCTTTGTAACAGAAACTCCTCTTTGCCCTCATCATCCATGTCCAGGGATGTCCACTACACCCAGGGCTGGCCCTGGCGGATCCTGGAGTACAGAGAATCACGCCCAGAACAGAAACAGTGGTGGCACGGGCTCGCTGGGTTCCAATCCAGGTCATAGCCATGTGGGCTTGGTCAAGGACTAGTCCTCATCTGTGAAATGGGGATAATGAGAGGCCCTGCTCCAGGAAGCGGACTTGGTTAGGGCATCCGTCTACCACATGGGAGGTCTGTGGTTCAAACCCCGGGCCTCCTTGACCTGTGTGCAGCTGGCCCATGCGCAGTGCTGATGCACGCAAGGAGTGCTGAGCCATGCAGGGGTGCCCCCCGCGTAGGGGAGCCACACGCGCAAGGAGTGCGCCCCTAAGGAGAGCCGCCCAGCGTGAAAGAAAGTGTAGCCTGCCTAGGAATGCTGCTGCACACACGGAAAGCTGACACAACAAGATGATGCAACAAAAAGAAACACAGATTCCTGTGCCGCTGACAACAACAGAAGCAGACAAAGAAGAACACGCAGCAAACAGACACAGAGAACAGACAACTGGGGCAGGGGAGAGAAATAAATAAAATAAATAAATAATAATAAAAAAAGAAGCCCTGCTCCAAAGGGAGTTGGGAGGATTCAGTGAGGGACTCCACGTAGGACCCCAAGGCCAGTGGGCATCCTGTGGACAGGAAGGTGAGCGTGTGCTGCACACGATGATGTGAGCCCTGCTGGATATTTGCCAGGGCTCTTGCTGGCCCAAGGTCTGGGCTGTCATCCTGACCCTCTCAGTCCAAGGGCTGTGGGGCCCTGGAAAATTCCCAAGTAAGCCCGTCAGAAGGCAGTTGGGACAAGGGGTGGACTTCATTACCCTCCAGAGCAGCCTTGGCCAAAACAGTGATATGTTCACACACGCTTTAGACCCTTGCTGCACAGTGTGGCCCCAGATTGGCAGCTTGGCCTCACTTGAGAACTTGCTGGAAATGAATCTTGGGCCCACCCCAGAGCTGCCGAGTCAGAATCAGCGTGTCAGCATGACTGCCTGGGGCCCGTGTGCCCAGTGGAGGCCGAGGGAGCCCTGCACTAGATGACACACGCAGCTCTCCTCTCCACCGCAAGGAGGAGGCAGGGCTACGGCCACTCTACCAGCAGGACCACCACTGTCGCCCCCACTCCGCAAGGCCCTGCCAGGAGCTGGCACATGGACCAAAGCTACTCAATGCCATCTCAGACAACACCCCAGCAGGTAGATACTATTATCATCAGAGATGGGCAGGTATCTGCTGGAGGTCACCCAGCACAGGTAGCTGAGCTGTCTGGCACCCAGAACCTCCACCCAGGAAGAGGCCTGCTGGGGGCCTCAATGCAGGTGGGGGGCAACTGGGTGGGGGGCAGGTGTGGCCTCCCCTTTGGCCATGGGTGTTGGCTGCCCTGGGCGTGGAGCCAGGTGGGGCCGGGCTTACCTTTGTCCACCACCTCAAGGTGGATCTTTTTGACGACGCTGGTGTTGTGCTCGTAGTTCTCGAAGAAGAGCAGGCGGTAGACGTGGCACTCGTAGTCGCCCGAGTGGTTGTAGGTGACGTTGGTGATGAAGATGGACAGGTCCTGGAGGTCCTTGGTTCCTCGGCTGCCGTTCCACACCACACGGCCCTCGAAGCGCTCGTCCTCCTCCAGCTGCAGCACCTCGTTCTCATAGCGCAGGATCTGGGGTGGCCAGGGGGTCAGGGTCACTGCCTGGGCCTCCCCATCCGCCCTGCCTGGGCCCAGGCACTGTCCCCAACCCTGATGCACACAGAGACAGACAGACACGGCCCTGGGCTCAGGCACCCTAACCTCGGGCAAGGAAGGGGCAGGGGGTAGGATCATCGCCTGGGCCTGTCCCAGACTCTGATTTTGCCTCAGCCCTGAAGCTCCCCCACCCCCCAGGCCCCTACTCGGCTTTCCTGGCCTTCTGTCTCTCCAATCCTGCCCCCCTCACATCCTCCAGCCCCCCAACACACTGCTCAGACAAGCACTGGGGCAGCCTGATTCCAGCTGCCGTGAACCCCAAATTCCTCTGCTGGCCCTAAAAAGTTTATGGCGCACCCCACCCCATATGTAACTCGAAATATATGCATAGTGTAAAGAAGGTCAAAACTGTTCTGCTTCTTCTCCATGATGACTATCTGAGACATTTTTGCTGGTACCAAGTAATTCCAGTGACATTTACTTTATGCCAACCATGTGTCAGGTGTTTCAACTCACTCAGTTCTCACACAAAACCATGAGGGAGAGACCTGTCACCCTCATCTCACAGAGGAAATTGGCTCGGAGCCTCAGCGACTTGCCCAAAGTCACCAGCTGGTCTGTTCTGGAGCCGGAATTTTCACCCAGGTTGATAACAGCAAATTATTAAAAACTAACCAACAAACATGCACCGCCCCCCACCGGATCCAGCCCCCACCGATCCCTGAACACAGATACCCCCTCTCCCACACTCATGCCAGGCACCCACACACCTTGACAAACTCCTCAGTGCCCTTCTGGCGGAAGGTCCACTCGGTGAAGGTCTCGGCCGTGGTCTCGCTGCGGCGCTTGCAGGAGATGCACAGAATTTTGAAGGTCATCCCGTACACGGCCTCGGTCTCCGAGTCCACCTCCACACAGCCCCCCCAGGCTGAGGACACTGTGGGGACAGTGGGCTCAGGTCGAGCAGGGGCACCCCTCACCCTGGGCAATGCCAGGCTCCCTGGCTGGTGGCTCTTGGGCAGCTTGGAAACCATCTGTTTCCCTTTACTGATGATTAATGAATGGGCAGACCAGGGCATCAAGCCTGGCTCTGCCACTCACTGAGCGACGTTGGCAAGTCACTCAAACTCTCTGAGCCTCGGTTTCCCTCTCTTTTAGCTTTTCCCAGCAGCTGTGGGACAGATTCCATGTTAGGCGAAGCCATAGCAAGCAGCCTGGCACATGGGAGGCCCCCCAACAAGCAGGGCTGTTAACGTCAAGAACTCAGCATCTATGGTACCCAAGTTCCCTTTCTCAGAATGTCACTTGCCCAAAGTACCACACCATCTCTGTAGTGGGACTAGAATTCCAGCTGTGTTAGAAGTTCAAGGTGGCAGAGCTACTTCTACCATTTCGGCTCTGCAAAAGCAGCGAGCCCCAAGAGAAATGGGTAGGGAGAAGGGAAGGCCCCAGAAGGGGAAGTAGGGGCCAGGGCCAGGGAAGACCCACCCTCCAGCCCTGCTTTGGGTCTTACTAGCCCTCCTGTGACCCCACCCCCTTTCTCCTGTCTTGTCCCCTCCTCCCCAGGCTTCCTCACCTCCAGACCCCTCCCACCTTCTCAAACTCACCCAGCTCTTTCCCGCTTCAGGGCCTTTGCACCCCCTTGGATTCCAACCTCTTCCACCTCCTTAGGGCCTCCCACCCAGCGCGCCAGCTAATGTTCTGGGTCTTTTCCTCTGCCCCGAATCTTCCCTCTCGGCATCTTCAGAGCTTCTGAGCACCCTCCTCTGCACCCTTTCAGGCTCCCTGAGTGCCTCTCTCAGTCTCTTTATACCCTCTCTGTGGCAACTCTCATCTTTATATCTCTAGTCCTGGTCTTGAAATGTCCTACCACTTCCCATTCTCCCTCCAAGCTCTGACTCTCTCTCCCCCATCTCTCCCTTTTTAAACCGCCCCCCCCACCCCCCCCCCCCCCCCCGATTCTCTCCCAGGGCGACTGACCTCTCCATCTGTCTCCTTCACCTCTCCATCTTCCTGCTTCTCTCAAGTTTCTCCCCGCCCCCCGCCCCCTCAGATTCTCAAACTCTCTCAGCCATCTCCCCGTCTCACTCTGCATCTCTCTTTCCTCCATCTCCCCCAGTCCTCTGTTTCCCTTCAGGCTCAGAGTCGCTCTCTGGCTGCCCCTTTACCCCCATTGCCCCAGTCTCCCCACGACGCTCTCGGGCGCGCTGAGTCCTCCTCTGTCCGCTCACCCCCTCCCCTGCTCAGCCTCTCCGGGTCTCCCCTTCTCACTCGGCCGGGTGTCCGGACGCCGCCCTCCCCCCAGCCCCACCCGCGGCTGTGGGTGTCACGTTGCACCCTGCGGGGCTCTCGGAGCAGCTGACTCCGCGCCTTCTCGCTCCCGGCTGGGCGCCCGCACCCGCGGGGCACCGCCAGCCGGGCCCCCGCCCGCTCTGGTCCACCCACGCCCCGCCGCGCTCCCCAGCCGGGCTCCCCGCGCGCACAACTTCTGAAGCGGACTTAGTCGGGTCGGGGGGATGGGTCTGGGGCCCCGCTGCCCGGGAACCGGAGCGCCAAACCCGTCGCCCCGCCCGCGGCCCGCGGCCGCGCGCGCCCCCCGCGCACTCACCCAGCGCCGCGCCGACCACGAAGGCCAGCAGCGTCCCCATGGCTGCGCCGCGCGCGCTGCGCCCCCCTCCCGGGCCGCAGGTATTAATAGCGGGGCTCGAGGCGGCGGGACCCGGAGGCGGGTAGAGTGTCCCCGGAGCGCGCGGGCGCGGCAGCTGCGGCTCTAGGACCGGCGGGGGGGGCAAGGGGGGGCGCGGCCCCCCCGCTCCGGTTACCGCCGGGGGCCCAGCCCCCGGGCCCGGCGTCCGGGCATCCCCGCCGCGCGGGCGGCGGCCTCAGCTCGGGCTCCTGCGCTGGCGCGCGCAGCCGGGCGCATCCGCCAGGTACACCGACCCCGGCCCGGCTCGGGCTCCGGCTCCCGCTCGGGCACCGGCGCGCTCGGGCACGGGCCGCGGTCTCCTGCGCACTGCAGCGGCGGCGGCGGCGGCCTAGGGAGGGAGGCGGGAGCGAGAGGGAGGGGGCGGGATGAATCACCGCGGGGGGAGGGCGCGGCCGCCCAGCCTTTGCCGCAGCGGCCCGGGAGGCGCCCGCTGCCCCGGCCTCCCCGGGTGGCGCCGGGACCGCGACTTCCTGGCCTGCGGCGGGAGGTCCGGGTCTCCCCGACCCCTCCAGCTCCCGCGGACCTCCAACTTGGGAGCGGAGGAGAGGTCACCCCCAGAGACACAAAGAGCTTAGAAGGCGGCTTGGGGGTCGACTTCCGACTTTTGATTATAGAGGTCAGACTCAGGACATCCAGGGGCAATTGGCTGGGACCTCCAAGTGACTTCCCGCTCAGATCACTGGCATCTGGGTCTGGAGGTCACCGCGTAGGGACCCAAGGGGGCTGGTGGGGGGGGGGAGCAGGGAGAGGGGTTCAGGCTCGGGCGGATGATAATACCCTGGACCCTACGCAAGCAAGAGGGGGTCACTTTGGAGTCCAAACCAGAGCAGCTGCCCTGGGAGGTTGGGGGAACCACATTTCAGGAGCCAGGCCCTGCCAGACCCCACCCCCAACTCTTTATGTCCCGTGACATCATCTCCTTCCCCTCTCTCCCCCCACTCTGCTCTGGCTGTTATCAAGGCACCAAGCTCCTTCCTGCCTCAGGGCCTCTGCCCTTGCTCTTCCCGCAGCCTGGACGCTCTTCCCCCAGAAGTGTCCAGGATTCACTCCCACATTTCCTGCAGCTGTTGGCTCCAGTGTCACCTTCGTGAGGACTTCTGTATCCTGACGGGTAAACTGCCCCCGCCCCTCACCTCTTACGTGACCTCCTTTACTCTTCAGTTGTTTTCATTGCAGTTGTCACTTGGCATTATATGCTTCCTTTATTCGTGTCTATCTGTTCATGGCCTGTCTTCCCACCCTGTAATAGCTACTCCCCCAGGGTAAGTGTTTCCAGCACCTTACACTGTGCCTGGCACATTGTGGGTTCTCCATAACTATTTGTCAAGTGAATAAATGATAGGTAATGCTTATTAAGCCCTTCCTTTTTGCTGAACCCGCTTCAACCTCCCAAAACCCATTTGCAGCAAGTTTTATTATCCCCATTTTACAGGTGAGGAAACGGGCTGGGACAGGGTCGTTCCCTTCCCAGGGCCATGCAGCTGTCTGAGGTGGATCTGGGGTCTTGCCTGGCTGGTGGGCTCTTGGTAGGTTCTGCCAAGCACAGAGGCTAGGGCAGGGGCTCCAGGCATCAAGGCCAGGGTGGAAGTGTGACTCTTGGCTGGGAGTGCTGCCAGTGCCGGCTCCTGGTGCCCAATTCTGGGTGGGGTGAAGTTCCAGAATGCCCCTGGCCCCATCCTGCCGGGCAAGGGGAACCAGAGTGTGGGGCAGGACCAAGGCAGAGGGGCAGGGAGCCAGGGTCACCGGACACCTTTGTGGTCTGGGCCTCTGTACCAGCACCTCCTGGGCTGTGAAATTCCCAGGCAGAAAATAACCCTCTTACTCTTCCGGGCCGTCCCTCCAGTGGGGGTTGCAGGCAAAGGCCCGGTGAGGACAGGCTCTGGGCATCGGGTGGGGGCCACCTGCTAACAGACCTGCAGGCTGCTATTTACCAGGTGCTTCTATAGGCCTGGTGCTGTTCTCCACTAGTATCAACTCACTTAATTCTTCCTGCTTAGTGGGCATTATTAGCATAATGCCCAATTTACAGATGAGAGAAAGTGAGGCTCGAGTGGGCAACTTACCACAATCACACAGCTAGAGGAGAGAAAGCTGGCCCTGCCCTTCATGACCTGTGGTTCATTCTGCCTCTCGCCGACCTCTCCTCCAGTCCCCTGCCCGTGTCATCTGCTAAGACTGCCCTCACGGCCTGTGTCTTGTCAGAGGTCTCTGCTCACTGTGAGAATGAAATGAAACTCAGGGCTTGGTGCTGAGCTTGGCACCCTCCTTGGTGCCTGCTTCACGAGTTCCTACTTTCTCCCCCTTTCATTTTTCTGCAGTAAGACTAACACAGTGAACATTTATTTGGTGTATAAGCAGTCGTATCAATCCTGAGTCCTTGTAACAGTGGTCCTCAAGGTGTGGTCCCTGGACAAGCACCATCGTCATCACCAGGGAACATTTTAGAAATGCAGACTCTCAGCCCTACCTCACACCTAGGATCAGAAACTCTGCTGGTGGGGCCCAGCAGTCTGATTTCTGACAAGCCCCCCATGTAAATTAAAATTGAGAAACTGTTTGCTAATAGCAACGCTTGGAGGCAGCTGCTATCATTATGCTCTCTGGAGAGAGGAGAAAGCTGAAGCTCAGAGGCTGAGTGACCTGCTCCAGGTTATACGACTGCTAAGTAGCAGAGGTAGAATTTGAACCTGGGGCACCTGGCGCCAGAGACTGTATTTGGAGCCCCCCCCCTACACCCGTACACTGAACTCTGATGATGCAAAACCTGTGTAAATGGTGGGGAATTCCAGATCATTTCTTGAAAATGACCCCAGAGAATGGGCAGATGACCCCCTCCCACCACGGAGGCATCCGATTGCAACAGGAGGCCCCACCCACTCCCAGGGACCCACAGCCACAGCCACAGCCATTTCCGACACTTTATTGGGGCTCCATCAACCCCAAATAAATATAATACATTAAACCCAGAGCTGAGGGAATCGTGTACCCCAGGAGGTGCCCCCCACCACCCCGGCCGGGCAAAATAAGTTAGTGGCAGGGCTGCTGAAGGCTTGGCCAGCTCCCTGGCTGGGCAGGCGGTGACGGCTGGACTTGCACACACTGGCCTAAAGTGCATCTTGCTTCTGTGGTCCCCATGTCGGCGTGGCCCCTAGTTGGGCCGCTGGGAGGAGCGGACGGGAGGCTCCCGGCGCTCCCACTGTGCCAGCAGTGGTCGCCGAGGTTCTGTGTGTCCATCTGTTCATTTGGGGGGATAGCTGTGCGGCCAGGCATCCTCAGGAGAAGCTGTCATCGGGCCGTGGCTGGGAGTCGAAAGGAGGGTCTGAGACAGCAATGCCTTGGTGCAGCTTCTCCAGGGAGAACTTCATCTAGGGAAGGAAGCGGGCAGGGTGGGGTTAATGCTGGCAGGGGATGACACGGCAAGTCCCCACCTGCAGCGGGAAACCACGCTCCCTGCCAAGGTCACCCGTGAGAAAGCGGAACCATGCTGCCTCCAGTTTAACTTCCCAGAGGCAGCAGGTGGAAGGGGTCAAGTGTGTGCCGAGAACCCAGCTGGTCTGGGTTCAAATCCACCACATTTTCAAAAAATCCCTAGATAAGCACCTCCAGCATCACCAGGGAACTTGTTAGAAATGCAGACTCGCAGCCCTGCCCTAGACTTATCAAATCAGAAACTCTGCCCCTTACTGGGTCACCTTGGGGCAAGCCCCTTAATAGTCCTGGGCCTTGGTTCCCTCATTTGAAAGATGGACCAGTAACACACCTGCTTCCCAGGATTATTTCGGGGACCTGCTGGGTGAATGCCTAGAACCCGGCATACAGTAAGTGCTCAATGCTGGCTGTTGTTAACTACTCATTGTGGGGCCTTGGGCAGGTTCCTGTACTCCTTGTGTCTCAGTGTCCCTACCTGCAAGGTGGGAGTAAGGAGAACATCTCTCTCAGAGGGTGGGGGCCAAATAAGAACCCTGTGCAGCACTTGGAACAGCCTGGCTCAAAGCCAAGTGCTCACTCCAAGGCTGCTGTTAGCATTAATTTAGAAAGTCAACGCTGGGACCTTGGCAGCTGGACAGAAAGGGAAGTCATCAGGATTTAACTCAGGATGGGGAACCCCTGCCTTCCCTCTCTAGAGCAATGGGGTCCTAGTCGTCATCCCCTCCCTGTCCGATCTGGCACTGGCTATAGTGCCACATCTCCCTCCTGGCACGATTTCAGAGTACTGTGGGGCCCCTGAACAGGCCCACCCACTGGCGCTCAGTGGTTACAGGAGGTCCAGACCAGGTGCAGTTTCACCATCACCCCCAACTTGGGCTCAGCTCCCCACGGGAGCCCTGCCAACGCCAGACACTTTCCAGCTTCCCATCCCCCCACACCTGAGCAGCAAGCTCCGTGCCGACCTTTGCCATCGAGAGCCCCCTGAACCAACCTCATTGCCACCCCAGCTGCTGGCCGGAGCTTACTGGGGCCCGTGGGCATTGCTATGTGGTGATTTCACATTTACTAAGCACCCATAGTGGTGATTTCACATTTACTAAGCACCCATAGTGTGCCTGGACTGGGCCCACGTGAACAGTAAGAGCAAGCAACATACAAAGCGTCCTGTGTGCCAGGCTATCCAAAATATCAATTCACCTAATCCTCACCTCAGTCGTTTTCTCCTCTGTAGAGGAGGAAGTTGGGGCCCAAATGAAGTCACTTGTATAAGGTCACATGCCAGAATTTTGTTCTGTCTAGGTGGGTGCTGCACCTGAATTATGGGGCTGTCTGGAGCAAACCCCTTCAGGCATCCCCAAAATCCTTTGGAGAACCCCTCCATCGCCCTCAGACCATATGACCCGTGACCTCCTCAAAGTGGGGAGGGGTATAGAAACCAACCTAGCCACCCCTGGCCACTGTGCTGGGTTCCCAGCAGGGCCGATGAAAGTAGCTCTTTCCGCTGCATCTTGGTCATCTTGGAGAAGAGGGAGCCCCCAAACAAAGCCAATCCCAGAGCACGCGGTGCCGAGATGGTGTGAGAAATGGGGCTCTTCATTACATTAAATGACTGGACCTGGCCATGCCTGAAACACCCCTGGATGTTTCTGCAGTGTGGGAGCCAAACCTTCTCTTCCTTCTGATTTTTCGAGCAGCGCTGTGAGTTGGGGACTAGGAATGGCCTCCCCATTTCATGGAAGAGGAAACGAGGGCCCAGAGAGAAGAAGGCATGCGCTACCTCTGGGGATTTGAACCAGGATCCCACAGCCCCAAGGCCCCTCCCCACTCCCACCCCAGCCCTGGCTGATGCGACGCTCCTACCTCATCCAGGAGCTCCACAGAAGCCCGCAGGATCTGCCTCCACCTGTGCACCTCGACGCTGTGGAACTGCTTCTGCAGGGCCAGGATCTCGGCCCACTCCGTGGCCGTCTGGGGGAACTTGCTGCAGGGGACACAGGGCCTCCATGGGGCCTTGGTCTCCCCAACCTGCCCAAGCCCCCCAAACCGCCCTACCCGGAGACTCCCCACTCACCCCTTGGCCAGGGCTAGACTGTGCCAAGACTCGAAGGTGTGGGCTGTCCTCTCCAGGGACCAGAGGCGGTAAAAGAGGAGCACGTTGAGGGCGATGAGGATGATGAGGCTGGGGGCGGGGGCAGAGGTCAGGCCTGGGGCATGGCTGCTCCCGTGGGGCACAGACTTTGGTACCACCCGCCCAACCCAGCCTCAAGGAGCCACGATCTACCTGCCCGTCAGGGGCAGAGGGCGAGTGACAGGCCGGGGCCCCACAGCCTGCAAGCAGCGGTGAGGGTGCAAGCCCAGCCTGTGCTGCGCCAAGCCCTCAGCCACCGCGCCAAGCCCTGCCCTGTGAGGGCCCTGGTGGGGCCAGGCGTGGGGAGGAGGGGCTGCAGCAGGAAACATGGGGAGGGGAGCGCGGGGGAGGCGTGGCAGCAGGACCCTACCTCACACAGATCCTGAGGCAGCAAGGGGGGAGACAGAGAGGTGAGAGCCGCCCAGCCCCTCCTGACCACCCGGCCCACCTCCACGCTGGGCCACTCCGAGTGGAGTAAGCCCGGGGCGTCTGGCTGGATTGGGGTGCTGGGAAACCGAGGCCCAGAGGGGCTGAGCAGGAGGCCGACCTGACCCTCCCTGCCAGGGCTGGAAGCCCAGGGATCTCGTTTCCATTTCCTCCCGGTTCCAGGCCCTGGTGCATGCTGGTCTCTCCGCCTGAGTGCTCGTCAGGTCTCAGCCAGGGTCCTCTCCTGGCTTGGGAAGCCTCCCGACTGCCCTAACTGCCCAGCCTGGGCGGAAGCCTTCACTCACCCCCCCAGCTCCCCCATCCTTCCCCAAACCCCCATCCCAGTCCTGATCACTCCGGTCTAGTGTCAGCTGTCTCCTCCCAGGGCTATTGGTCACCACTATGTCCCAGCATCACCCAGCTTCGGAGCGGACACAGAAAGCATGTGCAATGTATAGATGACATTACTTCTGCAAGCTTCTCCCCGTTCACTGCTGCATTCCTCCTTTGGGTGTCCCCTCCTCCAAGAAGCTCTCCCTGCCCCCAGGGTAGGTCAGTCCTCTCTGAGCTCCCACAGACACTGGGTTCCACTCTCCTGGGAGGGGAGACTTCCCCACCATAAACCGAGCACCTACACTGTGCAAGGAACTCCACCCAGGGCATCCCAGCCACCCTCTCATTTACACCACGCTCCCATCCAAGCAGCGGCCTGGGAGGCTGCGCACATGCCCCAGGCCGGGCAGCAGGGCGCAGGCCCAGGCCCTGGCCGCCGCCTCTTACTCACACGATGCTGATGAGGACCAGGGCACTGGGGATGCCCGCCCCGGGGCCCTGGTCCATGGACGGTTCGGAGAAGCGGGAGCTGAGGGAGCCTGTGGGAGAGCAACTCGGGTCAGACGGACACTTCCCAGGCCACCCCTCCTGGGCTCCCGGCTCCTCCACCACCCCGACTGGGCCCTGACGGAGCGCACCCGAGGTGTGCATGCCAGCCCGGGCACAGGGGTCAGGGTCTGGGTGCTGGGGCCCGTCACTGTGACCCCTCCAGCTCAGGGGCCGCTTCCGCCGCCGCAGGCCTGACAGCAATCCCCGGGCATCCTTCCCGCCTTCCTCCAGAGACAGCTTCTCAGCCTTGGCAAGCTCTCGCTCTGCAGAGAGAGGACAGGGCTCCAGATGTCTGCGTCTGGCCACCTCCCCACCCACTGCCCGGACTCCCACCTACTGCAGACCCCTACCCAGGTGGTGAAAATAATCCTCAATGCCACTCCACGAGTTCTTCTCAATGAGAGACTTCACGAGGCTCCACGGCTGCTTTCGGTAGCGGATCTCAGAGGACACTCTGGGGTTGGGGGACAGGGGCAGGGGATCAGGGTCTGACCCCAGCTCTTGCTGCCCCATTCCCCAGGTGGGCTCTTTCCTTCCGCCAGTTCCCTGAGATACACTCACAGCCTTCCCTCCCTTCCATGCTTGCCTGCACCCCACTCATCACCCCACGGGCTGCAAACAAGGCCAGTGCAGCCCTCGGTCCACACCCAGGGTCAGCTACTGCCTCAGCACCACCCACTCCCAAGCTGAGGTCTTGGCCCAGACCTTGCTCCCGAACTCTTCCATCCTGCTGCACCCCAACTCTACACGGGGTGCCTAAGGGCCAGCTCACCACAACAGGTTTAAAACGGAGATCCTGGTCTTTCCCCAAACCACTCCTCCCCACCTTCCCATCTGTCAGTGTCAGCTCTGTCCTTCCACGGGCTCAGGCCAAACACCTCGGGGTTGACCTTGACCCACATCCAGTCAACCAGCAGACCCTGTCTGCTGCCCCTACCAACCCCACCCAGACTACGCTCCTCCTGCACTGCCTCCATCCTCTCCTGCCTGGACCATGCCAGGAGCCTCCTTCCTCTTCTCCCTGCTCCCGTCCCTGCCCACCTCCCCAGCCCCCAGATCTGCTCCCCACATGCAGCCAGAGGGAGCCTGTGAGCACCTGGCTCAGAGCCCTCCCAACTGCCCCTCACCAGGTAAGAGTCAATGTTCTCACCACAGCCCATGAAACTGTACCATCTGGCCCCATCGCCAACCCAACCTCACCTCCTACTCTTCCCTTCACTTGCTCCACTCCAGCCATTTCCTCCCCACACTCCTGCCTCAGGACCTCGGCCACTGGCTCTTCCCCATGAATTGCTTCTTCACCTCCTTCAAGTGTCTGCTGAAACAGCTCCTTCTCAGAGGGTGCGTCCTTATTCCGAGAATCTACCTCTGACCCAGCCCTTACAGTGCCACCCTTGTCTCCACAGCCCTTATCACCGGAGAACATTCCACAGATTTACGTAATACTGTTAATTGTAATACTGTTTATCGCCTGGTTCTGCACTAGAACATGAGCTCCCTGAAATTCTGTTTGGTTTTGCTGTCTCCTGGAACTGAGCTGGGCACGCGGCTGGTGCCCAATACCTGGCTGCGGAACAAGGGACCTGTTCACTTGTGGACTCGATCACGCCCTCTGGCAGCTCAGACACCCCCAGCAGCCAGGGCCTGTTTCACCAGAGGCCCCCGGGTCAGCCTCTCCTACCCCGGGTTCAGGGGCCTCGAGGGCCTGCCTTCCCCCTGGCACCAGCACTTCTGCTCCTCTGCCAGGGCAGGAACCAACGGCTGTTGTGCCGCTGACTTCGGGGGAGGCGAACGCCCTGGAGCGGGCAGGGCTCGGAAGGCCTGGCCGCTGCTCACCGGAGGCGGGCCTTGTTGCGGGCCAGGCCCAGGATGCAGTAGCGGTGGGCAGTGTAGAAGTAGTCCTGGTAAGGGATGCCCTGCGTCAGCACCTCCGAGTCCACCACGCACCCGCCTGCCTGCGGGCCGCGCCGGAACAGCGTCTGCGGGACCGGGAGGAGGAGGTCAGGGCCCACCCCGACCCGGCCGCCCCGCCCCCCGCCGGCGCCCACCCACCTGAGTCTCCACTACAGATGCGCTCTTGGGGCCCAGTGGGTTGCTGATGGGAATGGTGTACGTCAGCACTCGGCGCTGGTGGCACTTGCTGTCCCCACTCCAGGGGCTCAAGGTCACGTCTGGGGGAGGAAAGAGCTGAATGGGGAGACCATTCTCCAGTCCTCTGCCCACAGGCTTCTTGGAGCCTTCCGGTTCTCCTGGCACCTGCTCCCTCTCTGCGTCCCTGCCTTGGTGTCTACCCACCTCTTCCTTCCGGGCGCCTAAAACTAAATGTTGGTGATGCTCGGAGGTGGGACCCCTTTTCTCCCCACGGTTCTCACCCCTCCTGGGGCCGTCTCCTCCACTTCTGTGGCCTTAGTTTTCCCTTCTCTCCCAGCTCTGGCTTTTCCCCTGAGACCCTCCTCTCAGGTCCCCATCTCAGGGCAGCCCCTCCATCTTCCAGCCTCCCACCAGAGCCCTGGCCTCCCCCTGGACACCGGTCTCCCCCACCTGTCAGCTCCACTGCAGGCTTGCTCAGCCTCAGGAGCATCACCCCTGGTCCAGCCCACCACTGCTGGCAGGTCTCCTCCCTGGCCTCCCCCTGGATGCCTGGCCTTAGTCTCCCTGGGTGGCCCAGCAGTATCTTCCTAAAGGCAAATCTGACCCTGACCCTTCAGCAACCCCAGGACGTGCCAGTCCTTCCAGAATATACACATAATTTTGAATGTTGGGGAACTTGTATTCCCCCAGCACAGGACACAGTCTTATTGATTCTGCAGGGGATTCTACATGGCTCATTTTCATCACTGTGAAAAAAATGAGACAAAGAAAAACTACCATCTGACCAGCCTGTCTCCTGCGAGAATCTCTCCTGGAACCACCCAATTCCTCAGCTGGTCCCAAGGTCAACCCCTCACTCTCACCTGGAGGTGTGGCCCCTCCCCACACCTGGCTTCAGTGGCCCAGACTCAAGGGCTTTCTCTCAGTGTCTGCCTCTAGCCTCAGGGCTTTTGCAGGTACTGCCCCTGGCCCTGGATTACTCTACCCTCACCTCCTCCCCCTTTCCTGGGTAACCTCAGTTCCTCCTTCAGCTCTGAGTCTTGATCTTATATCAGCCTTCCCAGCAGCCCCCCAGGATCTCAGATACCCTGACATTCACAACCCCTGTGCTGTTTTAACGCCCAGCACACCTGACATTTCACTAGATTCTGAGTGCTGCGGACAGGAACTTATCTGTTCTGCTTTCTCCTGGGCCTCCAAGCTCTGCATGGGCCTGAGAGAATTGGGGCTAAATGTGTGATCGTTAACCCCCACTTATTAAGCGCTTATGGTCCAGACACTTTTTTGGTATGAGCTCACTCAGTTCTCTTGAAAACCCAATGAGGCAGGCACTATGATCATACCCCCATTTTACAGAAGAGGAAACTGAGGCACAGAGAGGTTCAGAACCCTGCCCAAGGTCACTCAGCTAGCGAGAAGCCAAGCGACTTCTGGTCTCACAGACCTGGCTCTGAACTCTCTCCGGCCTGCCCACCCCCAATCCGCACAGCAGCCACCTAACTGGGGGCTCCTGGGGTGCCCTGCCCCCGACCTGTGAACTTGCACTGCTGCAGGAAGCCCTGCAGGAAGGGCGAATCCGAGAAGAGCATCTGCTGGAGCCGCTCGGCACCCACGTGGAAGACGGTGTTGATGAGGAGACGGCCGGAGAGGTCAGGGAGCAGGGCGGCCAGGTCAGCTGGGACACAGAGGGGTGCGACGTCAGCCTCCACACCTCCTCGTCACAGCGACCCCTCTGGATGACTGCCCCTCCCCACTTCCCGGCCTGGGGGTGTGGATGGGCAGACCCCTCTTCCTGGACCAGAGTGGACGCTGGTGCAGAGTGCAAATCCACCACCTCTGCCCACGGGGCTCGGGGTAGGGTGGGCGTGTGTCCCAGGCCCAGCCAGTCGGAGCTGCCTTGATGGGTTCTGGGTGGAGCACACGCTTAGGCTCGGCCAAGTACGACCACACCGACTACCGTGAAGGGTGGGCGTGGGCGCAGGGCCAGCGGGTCACAGCGACTGGTTTAGGAGTGGGCTTCAGGCTCCAAGGAGGAACAATCGGAGCCAACCTTAGGGCTTTTGCTGCAGTCACTGGGAAAAACATGCTTTCCCTCTGCTAGGCTCGTCTGGGACAGGGCTGGGCCTATCTCCACCCCAAGAGAAGAGCCCATCTGGGAATGAAGCTGAAAGGGGAGTAACAACAACAACAGTAAAGATAATACTAATAGCCAACACTTATTAACTGGTCCAAGTGCTTAACACAAATCAACTCACTAAATTCTCTTAACAACCCTATGAGGATGGTACTATTATTATTAATCCCATTTTTCAGATGAGGAAAAGGAGGCTCAGAGAGGTTAAAACCATTTGCCAAGTTACACAGGCAGGAAGTGGTGTGGCCAGGATCTGTACCGCGACAACTGGCACCAGAGTCTGTGCTCTTATCCATGCTGCTCTATGGCCTCCAAAGCAGAGTCCAGGGATAGAAAGATTTCTTACGACACTATCTGAAGGCCTGATCAAGCCATGCCTGACTACTCTCTAGAATTTTAGTCCCATGAGCCAAAAAATGCCCTCTTGCTTAATCCCATCTGCATTAGGTTTGTCAAGTACCATTGAAGCGAATGAGTCAGGGGCTGCCTCACCTTCCTCCCCCGTGGATGAGGAGGAGTTACTTGTGTCTGTCAACAGCTCCTCACTGGGCAGCAGGTCCAAGGGGCCCAGGGAGGTGGGCCCATCAGGCTGGGTGGGCTCTGTGCTCGGGGGTTCAGCCACTGGGGTCACCGTCTGGCTGGAGGAGGCATCCAGCTGCCTGTCTGTCTGCTCCTCCTTGTCCTCCTCTGCCTGCAGAGAAAGGTTGAATCCAGCGTGCTCTGCCTCCGTCTCAGCCTGAGGGCCTCTGTGTCCCCAGCAGCCTCCAGGAATTTGAGAAACCATCCAGGCCTCAGCAGGAAAGCCAACACTTACAGCTGAGCTGTGAGGGGCCCTGGGACCTCTGGATGGGGCTCCTCTCAGCACCAACCAGGCTTTGTCTCGGACTCCTAGGCCATAATTTTTCTTATCTGTCCTGTCCCTCCATCCAGTGCCCCATCTGTCTGACTCTGCCTCCTCCCATCTGCCCCTCCTGCCCCTTTATCTTTACCTTCCCATCTGCTTGCTCACCCTTTGCCTGTCTCTTTCCCTCTCTTAGGTTCCTTGCCCATCTTTTCCTCTCCACCCTACCCCTCCACCCATCCCCTCCCTGGCCCTCCATTTGTCTCCTCCCTCACCCCTCCAGCTATCTCCATCCCTGTCCCTCTGTTACTCTCCTCCCTTGCCCCCCATGTGTTAATCTGTCCCTCTCCCCTACGCCCAACTCACCCCCGCCTACTTCTGCTGCCACTTCCCTCCACCCTCCTGCTCACCCCAGGGTCCGCATCGCTGCTGGCCCGGGAAAGGTTGGGGGTGATGCGGCCACGGCGAGAGCCCACCGGGCTCTGCTCCTGGCTGTGGTCAGCTGCCCCCGATGGGGTGATGTCACTCAGGGCGATCACATCCCCCACCTCTTTGGGGCTCCTGCGGGGAAAGGGAGAAGGTGGGATCGCCACACCCATGAGACCTCACACCCCTGGATCTCCCAGACCGTGGACACCAGCCTCACCCACCCAGGACTCCAGGAACTCTGCACACAGCTCCTCCTGCCCTCCCCTGACCCCAGGGACCTCCCACCCACCTCCGACTCACCCCAGACCGTTCAGCTGCAAGGGGCAGACATAGTCCTCATCCTCGCTGGTGAGGCCCAGCTCGGAGCCATAGCACTGATGCACCAGGTGCCAGAGCTCGCGGGGACTCAGCGTCTGAGCAGGCAGGACGTCAGGTTGGCCCCCACCCACAAGGCCAGAGCCCGCCGCCCCGGCCCCAGCCCCACCCACCCTCAGCCACTGCAGTTTCCCTGGTTCCCGCCAGGGGGCAGCCACGAGGCCCATAGGGAAATCTCACCCCACCCCTCACCCCTCCACCAGGACCCCCACTCCAGCCCCTCCACCGCCAGGCCCCAGTGCTCAGCATCTCACAGGGACCTCCCAAGCCCCTGGTCGGTTAACGTTCCTGTTTTTACAGAACTCAGACCCAGAAAAGGAAGTCATGTGCTCAGGGGCACATGGGTGACCAGAGGCAACTCAGAGGCTCCAACCCAGCCAGACTCCAGCCAGACTCCAGCCAGGATCTCACCCCCAACCCCGGGGTCTCAGGTCTCTTGTCAGGTGTCAGGAGCCTGGGATTTCAGCCCCCCACAGACAGAGTTAAAAGAAATAAAACAAAATAGAGTTACTATATGGCTAAGGGAGCTGGGAGGTCATTCTGGAGGTTACTCTTAGGCAGGTCTCAGCCAGCTATCACAACCCACAAAGAAGGCAAAGGCTCAAGCACAATGTTCCTCAACAACTCAAGGACATCCAGACTATAGAACAAACCACAAGACCAAGAACTCAGTCAACTATCTCATCTGAAGGAAACTAGAGGACCCCAAATATCTGCCAAACCTAAGCAACTTGTATAATCTGCCTTTCCTTTAAAAACTCTTGCCTGGAAATGCCAAGATGGGGCATGATTTGGGTTGCTACCTGAATCTTGGCTCCCCGAATTGCAATTCTAAAACCCCAAATAAATGCCTTTATGGCCTTGCAGTTTAATTTATTATTTCTAGGTTGACACCAGAGTGGTCAGATGGTGGTGGTGATGATGATGATGATGATAGCAGCGGCTGACATTTATAAGTTGTTACTGTGTGCCAGGCACTCTTCTCACCCCGACATGTGCTAACTCACAGGGTCTCAATATAATTCTACAAAGTTAGCGGTAATATCATTTTAAGACAGTGACGCTGAGGCACAGAGGTGCAGTGACATGTCCAAAGTCACTCGACTAGGGAGTGACAGTGCTGAGACATGATCCTGGGGGGCTTGTCCAGAGCCCTGGATTAACACTGGGAGACCCAGCCTCCTAAGGGCTGACATTACTGGGCCCAGCCCTGGTTGCTGTGAAGTGGGACAGTCATTATTCCCATTTGACTAGATGGAGGTTGATGCCTTGTCCCTGGTCACTGAACTGCTTGGCCATGGGGCTGGCACTTGAACCCAGCAGTCTGGTTCCAGGGCCTGAGTTTTGAAGCCTCCTCTGCCCGCACCCTGCCTTTGGCTGCTTTGGCTCTGTGCTGTCCCTCTCTCAGCCTGCTGAGTGGGACCCTCGAGCACTCTTGCCCCGGTGGGTGGCCAACATAGGAGCTGCTCCAGGGGAACAGGAGCCATTGAGAAGGCTCATTTGTGGTTTTTAAGGTGTTATTAGCCACCAATAGCAGGCATTGTATGGTGCCTACAGCTACCCATCTTCCCTCCCTGCCAGCAGAACCCAGTTTGGTTGGACTGAAACTCTTCCCCAGCTCTAGGAATGAATTGTGATCTATTCCAGTTCATCGTTCCTATGCCACATGCCCAGCTTCCTTTGCAACTGAGGGTGGTCACATGACTCCGTTCTAGCCAAAGGAAAGCAAACAGAAATCTGTTAAAGAAGGCTTTCCCTTCCTAACAAAAGGACAGCAGCTTTCCACCTTCCTTCATGACACTTCCATTAGGGCATGATGCCTGGAGCTGTAGCAGCCATCTTGCAACCATGAAGTGACAGGCATGTGGACAACACACCAACATGCAGAAGGTGCCGGTGTGGAAGCATGGAGAGCTTGGGTCCTTGATGACAGAGGAGAGCCACCAAATCCCTCATGGACCATCCACTACCAGACCTCTTGCTACATGACAGTATGATGCAGTGGTTAAGGGACTCCAGAACTTGACTGCCAGGGCCAGCCAGAACCCCAACTCTGCCATGTACAAGTCCATGCAACTGTGAGCAGGTTCACCCTCTGGACCTCACAGATAATCACCACCCTGCTTCAGTAGGGGGAGGGGAAACTTAACAAGTTAATTCATGCAATGCTTGGAACTGGTGCCTGGAACCCAGGGGCACCATAAGTCTTCAGGATTATGACTGCCTTGTCAGGTAAACCAGAATCTGCTTACTTAAACCAAGGTTTGGTTGGGTTCAGTTACCGGCAGCAGAATGCATCTATATACAACCCTGGAGGGTATCCCAAATGGGCCTGCTCGGGGCTGATGCACTGTCAGACTGTCAGAGCACCACAGGAAAAAATCTAAAACCCTTCAGTCAAAACTTCTGGGCCAGATGTGACTCCAAATCAAGAAGCTTTGAGATTTAGGAAAGATAATGTGGTACCCATACTATAATGTTATATGTTGTAATTAGCACCAATGGTAACCACTATATTATGTATTAAACTTAGTACAGTGTACATCAGACGTTTCCAAAGTGTGGCCCAGGGATTCCTGGGGTACCTGTAGACCCTTTCGGGGTGTCCACGAGGTCAAAATTATTTCCATAAGTATTATAAGTATTTATGTGGTACTAATACTGTAAGATATTATTGCCCTTTTCACTTTCCTTCTCTCACAAGGGTATAGTGGAGTTTCTCAGAAGCTATACCATGTGTGATGACATCATCGCTGCTGGCTAATGCTTTGTGTACTTGTGTATTCTTGTGCTTTGAACCCAGTTTCATTGGCTAATACAGTAAATATCAATAGATATAATTCACCTAAAGAAAAGTTCTTTGGAGTTTACAATAACTTTAAAGCATGTAAAGGGCTCCTGAAATGATAAAGTTTGAGAATCACTGGTATAAACCCTGGATAGTCTAAGCTTATATTTAATTACTTATATATTATTTGTATATTATATATATAATTGTAATTATGGTTGCACCTCATTCATACACTAGTATTTTTGCCATAAGACATACTAAAAGTCACCTTAATTGAGGTAAATATAGACCTGTCTGTACAAGAAGGTACCCGCTAGCCACATGTGGCTATTCCAATTAAAATGAATTAAAATTAATTGGAAAATTCGGATTCTCAGCTGCACTAGATGCATTTCAAGTACTCAACAGGCACGTATGGCTAGTGGCTCCTGGATCGGACGGTGCAGGTAGAAACAACCTCCATCAAAGCGAAGCGCTCTACTAGGACAGACTGTAAATAACCACGTGGGAGCTCTGACCAGATTTCTCTGCCAGACATACAAAAAGGCCTCTCCATTTCCAGAAGGCCTTTGGTTTGCGGGCGGCTGATGAGGGGCGAGGATACGGCAGGGCAAGCACTGGTAGCCCTTGGCTGCCCCCTGCTGGGCCTGTGGCGGAAGCGGCCGGTGCACGGGGGCTGGTGGTTCTACCCTGGCCCAGCCCAGGCTCACCTTTTCCAGCAGCGCATTCTGCCAGAGGCGGAAGATGAGAAGGAAGCAGCGGTCACGGGCCCCGAAGGAGGTGAAGAAATGCTGCGGGGCAGAGAGGGGCATAAGCAGGGTGGAGGGAGAGACCAGGCCCGAGGCAGGAGGAAGCCCCGACCTCCTGCACGCTGACCTCCAATCTCCACCCCATGTTCTCACCCATTCACTCACTCATTCATTCCACAAAGGTGGACCCTGTGCCCAGCGCCAAGCTGGGTGATGACAGGTCACTGCACTGAGGAGACAGCCCTGGCCATGTCCTCAGAGGTCACCCACCTCCAGACAGAAAGCCTAGAGCAGGGGTTCTTAACAAGCTTGAACTGGAATTCACAAAACCATTATTCTTGTGGGGACGCGGTGGTGCAGGTGTGATATATTTATTAAATAATACATAGTATAGCGTGGCCTTGGTAGGGGGTCTGTGGTTTTCACCTGACTGGCAAAGGGGTCGTGGAACTAAAAAGGTTAAGAACCCCAGGGACTGGAGCTGGGATGGGGGTACTTTCCCAGTCTCCTTGCCACTAGGAGAGGTGAACAGACCCACTTTTGGCCACAAACAAACAAACAAACAAAAATACAAAACATACATTCTCTGCTGAGAATCCCCACCACTGCCACCACTTCCTCCTGCCACCACCCCTTATTCCTTCCGTGTGAGCCGCAGGGGTGAGGGAGCGAGTCAGGGAAGGCTTCCCAGGGGAGGGGCCGTCTGAGTTGATGGATATGTGGGAAGGAAGAATTTTCCTATTAATTCCACCCCTGAGCAGATCTGTGAGGGCATGGGTTGTAAGGACCCAAGCGGGAGGCTAGTGAGGAACCCAGGTCCGAGATGATGGGTACCTGGGCTGAGGCAGGGCCTGGGAGAGTAAAGAGAAAATGACAAATTTGAGAGAATTTGGGGTGCAGAATAAACAGGGCTTTGACCTGACTGGCTTTTTTGGGGGGAAGGGGAGAGTTGCTAAAATCAGTGACCACATGGTCCCGTCATCAACTGCCCCCACCCACCTTCTCGCTCTCCGTGCAGATCTGGATGGCGTTGGGGATCAGCTTGGCTGTCTTCTCCTTCTTCAGGCACGTCACCTCCTTCAGCTGGATGGAAATCTGAGGACAAAAGGAGGGTCAGAAGGGGCCCAGACCCTGCCTGGGTCAGGGCCCCTCGTCCCCCTGGCTCGGGCTCACCGTTGTCTCCCAGCGGAAGATGTTGCTGTAGAAGCAGATCCAGTTCTCTGAGAGATAGAGGCGGCCCTGAAGCAGGATCTCACGCTGCAGAGCGCAGGAGTAATCTGAGAACGCCGAGGGGAAAGACAGGCAGACACCTGAGTCACCCAGCTGCCCTGGCCCACAGTGGCCCAGGGAATGGGGCGGGAGCGCTCACCCACGATGAGGCGCTCGGCTTCAGGGAGCTTGCTGAACAGTTTCCGGAAGTCTTCGTTGCGTTGTTTGTAGGTAGGGCTCAGCATCTGGGGGAAGCTGGAGGTGAGACTCTGGATGGTGGCTCCCACCCCCAATCCTGCCTGGGCCCCACCCCCTCCCAGTCTCCTTAGCCCCCCAACAGGCTCTCGGGGTTTCTGCATCCAGCCCGCCTCTGGCTTCTGCTGCCAACACTGACAGCGACAAGTGAGCCTCCCGACGGCTGCCGGGCACTTTCTTATCTAGGCCAGGTCCTGAGCCAGGAGCCCTCCAGCATCGCCAGCTCTCCCAGAATGGTCCCTTCACCCTGTAAGGTCGGGACTGTTTCTCCAGGAGAGGACATGAGGCACCGAGAGACTAAGCATCTCACTCAAAGTCACATAGCACCTAAGTGGCAGGATGTGACCCGAGGTCTGCTGACCCCAGCCCCATGCCTTGACAGCTGCAGCCGGGGGCTCCTGGCCCAGTCCCCACCCTACCCCAACCCCTGTGTCCAGACACTTACACTGTACCAGCTCTGCATCTTCTGCAAGAAAAAGGAGAAGAGTCAGAATGCGCCCCAGATTCCCCCTCCTGGCCCTCTCCCCACCCCACCTGGGCTTGCACCCACCTTGCTGTTACGGATGAAGTTCCGGCTGCCCAGGCTCTGAGTGCTGGGGGTCCCGGGCACCCCACCCTTCTCTGAGGAGCTATCTGACCCTTTCTCCACCATGGTGCTCAGTTCAGGCTCAGGTGGGGGCCGGCTTGAAGGCAGGAGCTGCAGCCGCTTACGGAGAGATGGGGAGCTGCTGGGTGTGCTCCGGCCAGAGTGGGGGGTGGTGCTGGGGACAGAGGGGGAGAGGAAGAGGAGAATTATGGGGGAAAGTGAAACCACTCATCAGCCCATTGATCCCCACCCAGCCTACCACCTGCCCATCCATCCATCTACCTACTTGTCTATCTGTCCGTCCGTCCGTCCATCCATCCATCCATCCATCCATCCATCCATCCATCCATCCATCCATCCATCCAACCACCCAGCCCTCCACATACACACCCATCAATTCTCCATCCATCCACCCTCCTACTTCACTTTCTAGCAGTTTGACTCCCAGCAGGTTCCCTACTCTCTGTCTTGGTTATCTCATCTGTAATCCAGGAATGATAAATATACATCATCATCTGGGGTTTTGATGATCAAATGAATCAATATCTATAAAGTGTTTCTAACCATGCCTGACATATAGCAAGCCCTCAGTAATGCCTAATTTTCTTTTTTTTTTTTTTAAGGAGGTATCAGAGATTGAACCCAGGACTTTGTACATGGGAAGCAGGCACTTGAGCTACATGTGCTGCTGCCCACTCTTCTTTTAACTCATTAATTCATTCATACAACAAAGATTTATTGAGCAGCAACTACCTACTCCATGGCTTGAGCCAAGAACTTAAGCATCTTTTTTTCCATGTAGTCTCCCTCCCCTTAAGCATCTTAATTTCTTCCTTTTCTTTGTGCCTCATTTCTAATCTGTGAGGAAGTCCCATCAGTTCCACCTCCAAAATCTATTTCTATTATACCCATTTCTCCCCCTCCACTACCCCGTGGTCCAGCGTCCACCCTCTCCCGCCTGGACACTCCTCCCTGGTCTCCTGCTTCCACCTCTGCCCCCATTGTCTCCCTCCCCGCACCCAGCCAGAGGGAGCCTCTGAACACCTGGCTGAGACCAGGGCCCGCCCAGCTGAGCCCTGGCTGCCCCTCACTCCAGGTAAGAGTCAAGTCCTCACCCCGGCCACCCGGTGATCTGGTGTCACCTCCCTGACTTCATATCCTCCCCCTCCCCCTTGCTCCCTCCTCTCCAGCCACCCCAGGCTCCTCAGTCCCTTTAGCCCACCAGCTATTGCACTTGCCCCTGCACCTGCTGCTCCCTCTGCCTGGAAGGCCTCCAGCACCACCCCATCACTGGACTCCAGGTAACCTCCCCCGGGCACCTGGTCACCTCCCACGGTCACCTGGTCACCTTCCCCGGTCACCCGTCACACCCCTCACTCTGTAAACTCCCCCTTTCCATTCCTTCAGTTGGTTCACTGTTTGCCCCAGACCATACGCTTTGAAAGGTCTTGGTTGCCACTGCATCCCCAGCACAGAGCGAGTGCTCAGTAAATATTGGTGACTAAATAATCTGGGTGCTGGCAGGATCTGGTGTTGAAGAGACCATCAGATGCGGGTCCTGCTTCAAGAATTACCCTTCCAGGGAAGCAGACTTGGCCCAGTGGATAGAGCATCCGTCTACCACATGGGAGGTCCACGGTTCAAACCCCAGGCCTCCTTGACCTGTGTGCAGCTGGCCCACGCGCAGTGCTGATGTGCGCAAGGAGTGCCGTGCCACGCAGGGGTGTCCCCCACATAGTGGAGCCCCACGCACAAGGAGTACGCCCCATAAGGAGAGCCGCCCAGCGCGAAAGAAAGTGCAGCCTGCCCAGGAATGGTGCCGCACACATAGCAAGATGACGCAACAAAAAGAAACATAGATTCCCGTGCCGCTGACAACAACAGAAGCGGACAAAGAACACGCAGCAAACAGACACAGAGAACAGACAACTGGGGTGGGGGAGGAGAAGGGGAGAGAAATAAATAAATAAATAAATAAATAAATAAATAAATAAATTTTTTTTTAAAAAAAGAATTACCTTCTGGTAGGGAGCAGACATTAAACAAACCACCACACAAGTGGCTGTATAAACACAAACTGCAGCGAGGGCTGTGCGATATCGCCTTGTGGATTCTGTGTGGGAACTAAGGCAAGCTCTCCATTCCAGCAATTTCATCCTTCCTCAGGTAACCCTGTGCATTTTGCTATCACTATGTCTGCTTGATAGAGGAGGAGACAGAGGCTCCAAGAGGTAAAGTGCTGCTTGCCAAAGGATGCAGGGCTGGGTATATTTGAGGGCAGGATTTGAACTCAGGGGTCTTGAACTAGTCTGGGGTGGGGGTGGGATTACCTCACCACTTGGGGCTCCCCAATCTTGTCTCTCTTGCCTCCAAGGCTTTGCGCATGCTGTTCCCTCCATCCAGACCCTTTTCTCTTCTTTGCCTTATTCATCCTTCGAGACTCAGCTCACACCTTCCCTCCCTTTGAGTCTCCAGAGCGTCCTGGGAAGCTCCCATCCCATCCCACTCTCCCCCCATCCCAGCCTCGACCCCTCTGCCTCAGTCACTCCAGGCTGTCACTCTCTAAGGCCAGGCCCACCTTCCCCACAAATCCATGAGCTTCCTAATGGCAAGCCTTAGTGTCGTCTTGGTCACTGCCTTGTCCCCAGAGCTGCACAGGACAGGGCCCAGGGCAGGTATTCACGTAATACTTGTAAAATGAACTTTGGGAATAAAAATAGATGAAGTAATAAATGAAAAAGATGGTGGCCCATGGATGCATCCCTTTCCTGTCCCCTGTTCCTGCTCCCATCCCTACCCCTACCACAGGCAGCCCGAGGAGAGGGAGTGTGGCAATCCCTGGGCCGACCAGGGCCCTCCGCTGCCCCTCACTCCAGGGAGAGGCCCAGGCAGTCCCCCTCTGCCCTCCTTGCTCGCCGTCCTCCAGCTTCTGCCCTGGCTGCCCCTTACTCCCAAATGAGCATCCTCAAGGGGCTCCTTGGCCAGTGGACGCCTCTCGAGGCCTTGGCCAGTGGACGTTTCTCGAAGAAGCCTTCCCTCACCTCCCCACTTAAAATCACAGCCACCGCTCCCAGTCCCCTTCTGTGTTTCTCCCCTTAGCGCTTCTCCCCCCCCCCCCGACATTCTGCGTTGACCATTATTTCTTGTCCTTCCCCCACCGGTCTGTGAGCGACCACCGGTCCGTGAGCGACCACCGTGACAGGCATTTCTCATTCCCAGCTGCAGCCTCCTCGCCTAGAATGGGCCCCGGCGCACAGGAGGTGCTCCTCAGCCCTTGCTGGGATGGGCCGGGGAACAGCTAGCGTCCCCCGCCCGGGATTCAGCCAGGTGCACACCCCGCGGGCCCTCAGTGGGCCCTGAGGTGGCGGGTCTGAGGGCAGCAGCTGGGAGGTGGGTCCCTGAGCTCAGTGAGTTCCCAGCTCAGTTCTGCCACTTCCTCCCTGTGTGACCTTGCACACAAGCACTTTAACCTTTCTGTGCCTCAGTTTCTCTGAGTATAATGAGAATAGTAACAGTAGTGCCTCATAGCACCGCAAAGGGTTGCTGGGAGGCAGAAGTGTGGTAATCTACAGAAACCCAGCACACAGAAGGCACGCTTGTTTGATTATGGATGTTTTCCCTCCAGCAGCCTCTCCCATCAGACTAACACACCTTGCATATGGTCCTGCCCCCATCCCATCACACCTGTCTCAGATGCTACACTGACCCTGAAGGGTACCACAAACCACCTTGACCTGGCCTTACAAGCCTCCACCAGCTGACCCCACAGCCAGGCATTTGCCCAGTAAATACAAGCTGAGCAACCCCCTGCGCCAGGCACTGGAGACAGCAGTAAGCAAAATGGACACAATTCCCTGTCTGCTGGGGAACACAGACAATAGATGAGAAAAGAGAAATGAGGGGGAGGATTTCAAACACTGGTCAGTGCAAGAAAGCAGCGCTGCTTGGTGCAGTCCAGGACTGGACGGGACCAGCAGTATTGCCATCCCCGGGAAGCCGTTAGAAATGCAGATTCCAGGACCCAACCTGGACCTGCTGAATCAGAAATTGGGTGTGTGGCCCAGGAGATTCCCTGCACAGTCACTTTTGAGGACCACACAGACCAAGGAAAGGATAGCTGGGAGTGGGGATGGTTTCATGAGTGAAGGCCTCCCTGAGCAGGGCACAAATGAACTGGGCCCCGAAGGACGAAGAACCAAGTGGGCAGAGGGCAGGAGAAGATGGTTCAAGGCCACAGGGACAGGCTGAGCTTGGCAGATCTGAACAGTGCGGTGGCCAGTGGGGCTGGGGAGGGAGGAAGGAGGACACAGGCCTACCGGAGGCCCTGGTCAGTTGTCTGGGTTTTCACCCTGAGGGCACTAGTGAGCTATGGAGGGTTCTGAAGAAACAGCAACTCCACCCCTCCAGGCCTCGTCTTCTTACCTCTCTAGGCTGAAACAGAAACCTTTCCTCCAGCGTATTCTCCTGCAGCCACAGGCCTAGGGGCAGCAGCTGCACCCCCAGCTCTAATTCCTTAAGAGGGCAAAGAGGAAGTGCCTAAGGGCTCGCAGTCTGCAGCAGAAGGGAGGGAGGAGCCTGAAGTGGCTGAAAGGCCTGTTTTTGGGTGGGGTGGCAGTGGGGGCTGGAAAGAGAATGGGGTTCCTGCCACAGCAGACACTCCACCCCGGCTTCCCCGGCCAGGGGCCTCAACAGGTCCAGAGCTGCTGGCTGGAGAGGGGCACACACAGGGTGCATGAAAGGGAAATTTCCTGCTAGTCTCAGGCAAACTGCGCTCCCCTACGGTTGCAAGAAGTCTCACACTCATACACACACACACACACACACATTCAGAGTCACACACGCTACTACTGCCACACAGAGAGCTACAGACAGTGCCAGACACGCTTGCACACACACAGCCACAGCCTTACTGGTAAAGTCCCGGAAGAGCTACACATGCACAGGCTCACAGGGGCTGCAGAGAGTCACGGAAACACAGAAAACCACGGAAAGTCCCAGATAAACGACATTCACACAGAGTTGAAAAGTCGAAGGCGAACAACATGCACGCCACCACCCCGAGAGCCACACACTTTTTAAGGGCCCCAACTAACACACACAGTCCACAGCAAGTTAAACCACGCATTCAGCCCACACGTCTGGGCAGAGCACCCCTCTGCCCTCATGGTGTTCACCGTGCCCGGGGAGAGACAAAGCAAAGGTCTGCTCTAAAGTGGCAAGGGATGGAGGTGCCAGCTGCTGAACCCTGACATTCAGATAGCCATGAAGGACTGGAGAACAAGGCCCTCCCCCAGGGGAGGGGCGGACCCACGTCGCCTGTACAGTGGCCAGGACAGGCAATAATGCACCGGCAAGCTTCAGCATGCTTTGTAAGCTGTACAGAGGGAATGAGGTCAGCTCCTCTCATTGCCTCCAGAGTCCCAGAGAGGCGGGAGCACCCGGGGGTCTCAGGAGGGAAGGGGTCAGACCACAGCCAGCCACGAAGGGTCGCTCTCATCTCTTTGAACCACAACTATGGACGGTCCCAGCTACACACTTGGACAATGTCGCAAATGGATACACACGGGCACTTCACTCACACCCAGAGGTAAACACAGGCACAGCCACACAGGCAGAGCCCCAGGCATACAGTGTTACAAATGGACATGCACAGGTATTTGCACACAGAGGTAAGTTACCGGCACAAACAGGCACAGAGGGTCACAGCCTGACTCACGTGTACACACACTACAAAGTCACACTCAGACAAACACAAGTAACAGAGTGACCCACAGAGCTACAGTGGGAATCATGGGTAAATCACACACAAACAGCCAAAGAGGAACACAGCCGCCTGTTCACCAGGTGTCTCAGCCACACAAATGTGCACACTATAAAGCCACACTCAGACACACGTCATTTATATTTACACACGGAGCCACAGCTGGAAAGGGACATCACGCATACATGGCCAGAGGAGCTAACAGTCACATGTGTATACACAACCAAGCAACATCCAGAAACAGGAACTTACACTCACATCCATTTGGAAAAGGCACAACCATAGAGGATCACAGCCACACACGCAGAGCCCCAACACACAAGACAAAGTCACAACCGGACACACACAGGTCCCTTACAGAGCCACATGGAGCCAGATGGAATCAGAGGCAGATCACATACACAAACACAGCCAAGGAAGATCTGCAGAAATACACGGACCCACACTTCAGAGACACGGATTCACAATTGGGAGACACGCGCACACCAGGCCGCAGGGAAGAGGAGGTCAGTTCCTTGCCCACACGATCCCCGGGGGTCTCAAGCGCGCGGTCCTCGGACCACGAGGACGACCCACCCCCCAGCCCCGAGACTAGCAACAGACAAGAACGGTGGGAGAGGGGACAGACGTGGAGGGGCTCCCGGGCCTGGCAAGGTTCCCACAGCCTTTGAGCTCAGGACCGGCGGGGGCTCCTTTCCGTTCCCCCTACCCCCACTCCATCCCCGGGCCAGAACCCCGGGTCCGCGGTGCGCCCACCCCTATCCTCCCAGACGCGGGCAAGCCAAGCCGGGGGACCCTCCCCACAGGCCGCCCTCCTGCAGAAACGTGCTCCCCCAGGCACATTCCCGCAAACCCTGCCCCTCGCGCCCCGGCAGGAGCCCTGGGGCCCTCCCGCCGTCTGCGCTCGCCCCTCGAGCAGCACCCCTGGGCCCCCGCGCCCCACCCCTCCCGCCCCCATCTCCTGGTCGTCCCCGGCCGGGCCCGTCGTGCAGAACTCGCAGACCCCGGCTCCGACCCGGGCGGCCGAGCTCGCGCGGCCCCCGGACCAGGCCGCCCGGCCCGCCCGCGCCCTCCCCGCCGCCCCCGGCCGCCGCGGTCCTTACTCGAACATGGATGCGGCGCGGCGGGCGCGCCCGGCCGTAGGGCAGGGCCGGGCCCGGGGCGCGGGGCTGGGCAGAGCAGGGCGTCCCCGCAGGGCTCCGGCCTCGCCCGCAGCGGCCACCGCCCCCAGCGACCCGCCGCCGGCACAAAAGGCCGGAGCCTCCCGACGCCGCCGCAGCGTCGCGACACCCCCTTCCTGCCCCCGCCCCGTCGCGTCACGGCGCCGCCCCCCGCCCGGGAGGGGAGGAGGAGGAGGGACTGGCCGAGGCGGGGAACCGTGGCGCGGACGCGAGGCCTAGATGTGGAGGCTGGGGAGAGTCAGAGACTCAGAGCCGGAGAGAGAAGAGAGAGCACAGGGGAGGGAGTGGACGTGAGAAAGCTAGAGGGAGACACTGAGAGACTGGGGGTGGAGGTGGCGGAGGAGTGGAGGAGACGGGGGGGGGGGGGGGCGGCGGGAAGGGGGAGAAGGAGGGGAGAGGAGAGGAGAGGAGGAGAAGGAGAAGGGGAGACCGAGGGAGCTGGCAAGGCGTCGGGGACTGCCCGAGGCCCAGCGGGAGAGAGAGGCTAGAGTGCAAATTTGAGATCTGGGGACGTGGGGACGCGGAGGTTGGAACAGAGCGCCGGAGAGAAGGCGGAGGGCGGCTGGGATGAGAGGCAGGGGAGAGAGCCAGAGAGAGGAGAGGAAAAAGAGACAGCCAGTGAGCCAGAGGAGAGCACAGAAAGCAGGGGAGGAAGAGAGAGAGAAAAACAGACAGGATTATTTTAAAAAACAAACCAGAAAACCAAGTTCACCGTGATGGTGGCTGCCTTGGCCCAGGGGGGCAGCCCTGTTACCAGGAAGGGATCCCAGCACCAAATACCCACCCTGGCCAGAGTGTGGATGGAGATGATCAGACTGGGGGAAACGGAAAGGTTGTGGGAATGGGGGGTGGAGGGGGGACCCAAAGTGGCAGGAAGGGGGAGGCCGGTAGAGTTGCACCCCCACTTCATTCTCGGCCCCAGGAGATCCCCTTGTCTGGGTCCCCAGTCCTGTCCAGTCCCCCTTATCTGCATCACCCAGAGCAGGTTAGAACCCAACCTGCCTGCCTTTGGCCATGTTATCCATCCCGGGCTTTCCCACTGGCAGAGGCAGGCAGGCCACAGTCCATTTTCAATCCCGGAATCCTCGCCTCAAGGCTGGGAAATAACTTTCCGTGGGTCCCCTAGGGTCAGACTGCGGAGATGGAGCTGCTCCTGCCCTGCCCAGAGCCCGCCCCATCCCTGCAGCGCCTGCCTGAATCTGTTGGTGCCCTGGACTCCTGAGATGCCAGTCTCACAGCGCCTGGGCCAGCAGAGGCAGGGAAAGACTGGCCCTAGCACAGGCACTTGTTCCCCACACCTGGTCCAGGACAAGCTCCTGGCAGTCTCTACCTTATTTGAAGGAAAAAATAATCCATTCCAATTACTTGCCCCTCCCGTCAAAAAAAAACACCAACACCACCACCCACTTCTCCAGTTTGATCAGTGGCAGCTCTGTGTCTTCTGCTGCTCAGGGCCAAAACTTAGAAGTCCCCCTTGACCCCTCTGTCTCCCTCACACCACCCCTCTGTCTCCCTCACACCACCCCTCTGTCTCCCTCACACCACATCCATTCTGTCAGCAGCCTGTGGGCTCCACCTCCAGACTCCATCTAGAATCTCTTCTCCCTTCCCCTGCCCCATCCTGGCCCAGTTTCTTCCTTTCCCATTGCAGCAGCTCCCTCCTTGGTCTCTCTGCTTCCCAGATGGAGCCTTGGGGACACCTGGCTCAGGTTAGGGCCCTCCTGCCTGACCTCTATGCTACCCACTTCCTTCCAGGTGGGAGTCGAAGTCTTCACCATAGCACCAAGGCCTGGTGGTCTGACCCGGTCACCTCCTTGACCTCCATCTCCCCCTCACTCCTGTCCAGCCCCCCAGCCCCACTTGCTGTTCCACTAACTCACCAGACACGTCCTGCCTCCCTGCCTCTGCACCTGCGGTTCCCTCCGCCTGGGATCTGCCCTTTATCTCTATTTTTCCTCTTTTTCTATTTCTCTTAGCCTGTCTCTCCTTTTGCGATACTGTTTCTTTTTAAATTAGGGAATATTTCTTTCAAATAGGCAAAAAAAATATATAATGGTTCTCTATATCCCCACTGCCCATATGTAACAGATGTGGGCATTTTTGCCATTTTTGCTTCAGACTCTTTAAAAAAGAAGAGGAAGAGGAAGGATGAAAGAAAGAAAGAAGAATTGCAGTTATAACCAAAGCCCCAGCTCCCATCTCTGCCCCCAACCGCTGGGTACTCACTGCCCTGAAGTTGCTGTGTACATATTTCAATCCTTTTTCTACATCAGGATGCACCCACCAACAATATATCCTATTGTGCAGTGTCTTTTAAAAAAGATATACAAGATTCATACTGTATCATTTTGCAGCTTGCTTTTTTCCTCCTCCTTTCTGAGATTAATCCAGGTGGATTCGCAGAGCTCTACTCCATGAGCTTTAACTCTTAGCGACGCCTGTCCTGGAAGGAACCACATTGTAGTTCTTTCCTTGCCCCCTGTGACCTTGAGCCTCCCAGTTCCTGTCTATGCTGGAGGGAGTATTTCTTTACTGAAATTGTGTTTAAACAATTTTTTTTTTTGTCCATGAGCTGCCACAGGAAATATCTTTTACTTTAGCCTCTAGTGCACACTTAGATGTGATGTCACAAGAGTTGAGGAAACCACACTGTCCTCACTCTGCTTCCTACACCCTGTTATGGTCAATTTCTTCGTATTTCAGTTCGAAAGACAGTGCTGACCGCAGCCCATTTCATGCATTCCATGGCCCGCAGGTGGATCTCAGCCCTCAGTTTAAAAAGCCCTGAGTGGGTCAAAGGTGGTGTCTGCCGCCAGCATTCCACTAGCTCACTGTCCTTGTCCAATGCACACCCTCAGTGGCCTGTTTTTGTCTGCACGTCTATTTCACAACCTCCGCTCACAATATAACTTACCTGCAGCCCCCCACCTGGACCATGACAGCCACAGCGAGCCCACCCTTGGGCCTGCGTCCCCAGAGAGCGAGAGAACGTCTTTTCCATCCCCCTGCTCAGAACTGACCTGTCCAGGGACAGGCTCTCCAGGTCTGGGGTCCTTAGATGCTGCTGGCGCCGGGAAGCCGGGGTGCAGGGGGGTGACTCCCCATCGCTGGACGGTGTTATGTGAATGGTGGGCACCTCCAGGAGCCTCCAGGGCTCAGGGGCCAGGCCCGGGGCCCTACCGCCCTGTAGCTGCTGCCTCTGCTGCTTGGCTGGGGGGACGGGCGAGCCCTGGGCACCTCCCTGATCCATCGGGGGTACCCACGGCAGCAGGGGCAGGAGCTCAGCCATGGGGAAGGCTCTGCCTGCCTCGCAGTGGGGCTTTGCAGCCACGTGGTCTCTGGGGATGAGAGAAGAGGTGAAGAGGGGCGCCCCCGTCCATCCCTGCCCTTTATGGGCTTCTGCCTGCTCCCCAGGAAGAAGAGAGACATGCCATGGTTGAGAGCACAGTTTGGGGATCAGACAGGTCTGCCACCCTGAGCCTCCGTTTCCTCTTCTGAAGACACGGGCCTCCTAAGGGTCTGGGCAGTGTCCAGGGGCCCCGACATGCAGAACGCCAGGCCCAGGGCCAGCACACACTAAGGGCTCAGGAGACATCTGCTCGTGCCCTGGGCTGAGGTTCATTTTTTTCTGAGTGGTCACCAAAACCCTTCCCTGGGTCTTCCACCCACCTCCCACCCCAACTCAGAGCTGAGAAGGGGCCACCCTGAGTGGGGCACAGAGGCTTCGGGCCTGGGTAACGGCTAGTCAAGGGCAGAAGAGAGGCAGAATCCAGGATTTCCCGTCTCTGTTTGCTCAGCAATTGCCCCTCCCAAGACAAACAAAGGGAGGGTGGCTGGCTGCCGCCTCTCGACCTGGGAGGAAGTCAGGCCAGTTCCTGCGCTGCGGCTATAGTGTGGGAGGCCGCCTGGCTCGAGTCTGTCTGTTCTCACAGCAGAACACGGCAAGGCCCACTTGGCATCTGGCTGCCCAGGAACAGGGAAGGAGGACCTGCGGGACCCAGAGAGGGTCTCCCCTAGTTTGGACAAGACCCTGACCCTCACAAGCCAGGCCAGGACCCAGTGCCCTTCCCAGGCACCCCAGTACCCCTACCTTATGGGTTCCTCCTCCTTCTGTCCTCACAGGGTTCGGACTTCTCTGGGTAGGGGCAAGAGACCCGGCTGAGCCTGCCCCCGGGAGTCCTAGCTGGGTTGCAGAATCATGACCTTGCAAGCCGGAATAGCATGTCCGGCTGGAGTCGTGTTACTCTCTGGCCAGCTGTTGCTGGGAGTCAGGACGGAGTGTGCTTGGGGGGGCGCTCACACCAAGGAGGAGGCCTTAGCAGGACCACCTCACCCTTGCCTTCTTGCCGCCGGCATTGTGGAAAAGCGTGTCCTCACCCTACACCACGCTGGGCCCTTCCTTCACGCTGGCCTGCAGCCAGCCACAGTGTAGCTTCTGGCCCCAAGGCTCCCCGCCACAGCTATTTGAATTCAGAGGTCACCCCCAGGTGGCCAAATCCAAGACATGACGTTTTCCATTCCTCACCTTGCCACACCACTCAGCAGCCCTGAACCAGGGAGACCCCTTCTTCTGGGGGCTCTCTGCGCCTCTGGGTGCCCTGCTGCTGGCTCCCCTCCCTCCTCACTGACAGCTCCATCGCATCAAATGTGCACAACTCCTCTTCCTCTACCCAGTCTGTAAAGCTGGTATTCCCCAGGGTTCAGATCCGGGCACTCGTCTCCTATTTTCCATTTTTATTTTATAGTAACTGACACATACTAAAGGGCACCTGTGTCATTGATGGGGGTTCTAAAGTATAACGATTAAATGAATCCCCCACCCACCTTGAGAACCAGCACGTCACACAGCGAGCACTCCTGGAATGCCTGCGGCCCCTCTGCCGCCCGTCTCCCCTCCAGAACCCTCACCACCCTCCTTTTGACAGTTATCATTCCTCTACATTTTCAGTAGTCCTTATCACATGGGAGTGAAGCCTCAGCACTATATATTTTAGTTTGGCTTGCTCTTGAGTTTTAGGAAATGGAATCACACCATGTGCCATGTTCTATGACTTGCTTTTCTCAACATTATTTCTAAGATTCATCCATTCGGTTGCAGGTAGTTAAACTTCATGCATTTTTGTGGCAACACAATAATCCCTTGTAGGAATACACAAATTATTTCTCCTTCTTGCCGTCCACAGACACTTGGCTTGTCCTTGGTTTTCTGCTAGGATGACCAGAACCTCCCTGAGCATTCCTGGCTGTGTCTTTTGGGTAACTGTGCAAGAGCTGGACAGATTGCCGGTGTCCTCTCGGCCACCTCACTTACATGAGTCCGGATCTGAGTTCTCAGCTTGGTTCTGTGGATCTGCTCTCTGATCCCAGGCTCATGAGACATTGTTTCAATTACTTCAGCTTTACAGTGAGTCGCGATATCTGGTAAAGCGAGCCTGCCCATCTTGTTCCTCTTCCACAAGAGTCAGTTTGTCAAGTTCCAAAGGGGAAAATCAACAACGGGAAGGTTATTGTTATGCCATGACCAACAACTGGCATCTTCACAACATTCAGTTTTCCAGGGTGTCCACATGGGGTCACTCTTCATGTATTTAGATTTTGTTTCGTTTTGTTTAAATAATTTTTCTTGCGAAGTTCTTGCATATCTTTTGCTAGATTGTTTTCCTTTGTTGCTTCATGTTTTTTAAACCATTTTGTGACAGATAACACACACAGAAAAGGACATAAAACATAAGCGTGCAACTTAATATGTAATTATTATATATAATAAAATATAATGGACCTGCCACCCGGATCAAGAAAAAACACATTTTCAGCACCCCCGGACGCTACAGGTGCCCTTCCCAGATAAGCCCCTCCTCCCCTCTAAAGGCAAGCACTACCCTGACTTCTATACTTATCACTTCCTTGCTTTTCTTTAGTTTTACTACTTGAGGACATATTCCCAAGCAGTTTAGTTTACCTTTGCCTGCTTTTGAACTTCATATATGTATTTGGCTTCTTTCTCTAATCTAGTGTTTGTGAATCATCCACCTTATGCTTGGCTGAAATTTGCTCATCTTATCATTTGGTAGTATTCCACTGATGAAATACATTGTGGATAAGTACTGACTTATGGCCAGTGTTCTCATTACTGTTCCTGATCTCTGTCTTTGCAGACAAGTTTCTGAATAAAGTTCATGGCTGGCGTTAGGGCTGTGGAGAGAAGAAAACGCATAGAACCGGAGGTCATTGGAAACATGGGAAAGGGATGGCAGATGGAAATGAATCCTCCAACAGAGCAGCGCTACCTAAGATTAGCCCTAGGAGAAGGCCCCCCTGTTTCCCACCCTGAAACCGCCTGCCTCCAATTTCATTATCTCTGCTTTCGCCACATTCAGAGGGGTAACTGGGTCTGGAGGCTGCCCATCAAAGGTCCTTTCCGGCTGAGGCAGAGTGGTGGGTTGAGGGGTCCAGAATTTGTGTGATTTTTATACCATTCTCCACATGAAAGTTGATGCACAGATAGGGTATAAGTGGACTGGACTGTTTTCTACTTCCATGCGGGTGCTGAACGGAGCTGACAAACAATAAGCAATAATGTGATATTTGCACTCCCCAGACACATCAAGACTTGGCTGGCTTTGTTTCTATCTGATCTGTAACTTTTGGCCTTTTCTGGGAATGTGTTCACCTGGGTCCAGTAAGTTTTGACTTCCTGCCAAATTTCACCCACTCTCTACCAACTTAAAATTTCTTCCTCAGTAGTGTCAAACTGGCCAAACCCTTCCCACTCCCTCCACCCTAGAAAATCCCAATCCTTTGATGTCTTCTCCCTTCCATTCTTTGTGTCCTGAGGCTTCTCCCTTTGGGCTAGACTGAGCTTCATTTCTACAAAAAAGGTGCTAACTAGGTGTCCTAGGGGAGGCTGGACAGTCCCCTCCCACTCACTCTGCTTAAATCTCCTAGCAAGTGTTGGGAGGCGCCTCTGTTTCTCACAAACTTCAGCTTCGTCTCCACAGCGTCTTTTTTTTTTTTAAAAGAGGTTCCAGAGATCACACCCAGGACCTTGCGTGTGGGAAGCAGGTGCTTAACCACTTCAGCTACATCCACTCCCTGGACAGCATCTTAAATTGAAGTGCTTGGAATGCTGCTGCTCTCAGAGCAAAGACATCATGTCTGAGACCGTTTCCTGCCTCTCAACTTGGAGATATCTGAGGAGGAAGTTTGGTATACCTCAAGTTGCCCAAAGGATTAGCACCTTGACCAGAAAAGGGCAATAGGGATTAAGATGGATTTTTTTATTTTGGGTTTTGTGAACCAAAGCACCATAGGTTGGGCCTCCCAAGGGTTTCTTCCTTGGTAACTTCTTTGATCTTCTGCCTTCTTATTTATTCATTATATTTCCATTCTGAAAAGTCTGATGAAGGATCCAAGGCATATTCCAAGAAAAGATGGGCTGTTCTACTTAGAAATCCTAAAGAAACAGTATATTCCTGACCATCTGGCTTCATTCCTGCAAGGAGCTGTCAGGACCATATAGAATATTTTCTGCAGAAAATAAACTGTTTTGGAGGGATCTCTAATGCCTGACGGAACGTCCATGCCGTAGATCAGCCATCCTAGAAGGTCTTCAAGTCAAAGCCAAAAGGGCGGAGGTACCATTTCAGCAGGAACGGTGGGGAAACTTCTGATGAACTGCAATGATTTTCTAGGCTGTCTCTCCTCCTACTGACACATTGTTAGCCGCTCTTCTGGAAGATGGACACTCAGCTGTGGACAGACACATCCCTGTTGTCAACGCTTACAGCCCTCATCTGTAGAGCATGGGAAACGTTATCACCCACCTCAAGGGGTTTTGAGAGGATCTAATGAGATAATATAAGTGTAATGTTAAGCTTAAGCTTAACCACACAGTAATGTTAAGCCTAAGCTTAACCACACATAGTAAAGAACTATGTTAGCTGTTATTATATGTTCCCAAGAGGATATTGGAATACTCATTTATGGTGCATGGTTTCAATAAACCACGTTACACAATATGTTGGGGAAACAAGCCAGGAGAAATATAATCATTCTAGAATGTTTGTCACTTTCCCATGCTGGTTAATTTTTTTAACTCTAGGTGCTTTCCACACCATTTATTAGAAAAATTCTTAAGATGAGAAGGTGATCCACGCTCATTTGCAAGGAGAGCAAAGAAGCAGGGAACTGGAGAGATTCCATTTCATTCCATAGTCAGACCTGCAAAAACATGAGCACCCCCGCCGTGCCCCCCCCCCAAAAAAAACCCCACAAAAAACAGGCAGGGTTAGTATGGCTCATTTTTTTCTATTTTATGTAATGGGGTTCTATATATTTGGGGGGGGTTATTTAGGAACACTTCAAAAATATAAGAATGGCTAATTTTTATAGGAAACAATTGGCCTTGCCCCTGCAAGCCTGAAAACAGGAAGGGAAGAGAACATGGGAACTGGGCATGCAAGCAGTGGGGCTCAGGCTGCTGAAGGAGTGGACACACTGGGTGGAAATGGCTCTCTGAGTGGCCCTCATGGCGACAGGCAAGGTTTGCTGATACACATTGACAATTACGGAAGGGTGGGAGGGCATTCTCAACACTTTTGTACCTTGAGCAAAACATCACCTCTTCTTGGAAATGGAAGAAAAATTAGTCTGTCCTCAAAACACTTTCTAAAATTTCAGTTGGAATGTTGTGCACATTACAGCCCCATAGCAGTGGGTACTAATAAAGTTACATTTTAAGGGACACCTGTGTTAGTTCTCAGGGCTGCCATAATAAATCACCACAGACTTGGTGGCTGGAAACAACAGAAACGTATTCTCTCAGCGTCCTGGAGGAGGCCGGAAGCTTGCACTTCAGGTGTCAGCAGGGCCTCAGAAGGCTCTAGGGAGACTCCTGTCTTGCTGCTTCCAGCTTCTGGTGACTTCTGGTGGCTCCAGGGGCTTGTGTTCCTTCTAAGGTCACTCTCCATTGGATATAGGGCCCACCAGATAATCCAGGCTGACCTTATATCACAGTCCATAACTTCATCATGCCTGCAAAGATCCTTTTGCCAAATAAGGTCACATTCACAGATTCCAGGGGTTGCAATGTGGGGCCCCCACCACCCACTGAAACACCCAAGAGAAAAGACTGTGAATTTCCACTGAAAGACACATGAGAGATGATCAAAGCAGCTTTATTCATAATAGCTGAACTCTTGAAACAACCTAAATGTCCAGCAACAATAGAATGATTAAATAAATTGTGATATATTCATAGAATGGAATACTATATGGCAATAAAAATGATGACCCATTTTCACACACATCAACATGCACGCATTGTCATTAACATGAAGTTCAAGAGCAGGCAAAATTCATCCAAGGTGTTAAAGGTTAGAAGAGTGGTTATCCCTAGGGAAAACTGATTCTAGGGACTTTCTGAGGTGTGAGAAGGATTTTATATTTTAATCTGAGTCGTGGTGACACAGTTCTATATATGTGAAAAATTAATCATGTTATACATATGAAGAATTATGTACTTTACTGCATATAGGTTATATAGCAATAAACAGTTGAAAATAAAAATTTAACTCATAGTAATATGTCAACATTTAAAATATTTTAATAGCTTTATTGAAGTATAATTGATGTAAAGAAACTGATATTGACATATGTATACACCCATGAAACATCTCCACGGTCAGAAAAACCTACATATCTATCACTCCCAAAAGATCCTCCCTTCCTACACCATCCCTATCATAAAGACATTAAAACTTTTATGTTGAAATAATTTTCAAAGAAAATTACTGTTGTCCTTTTTCTTCCAGGGATTTCACCAAAGCAGCCAAGAGAACTTCGAAGTAGAAATGCTCTCTCCAGTTTAGGCATAACCGGGGGAGGGGGGTATCTGAAAGTCTAAACCAAGGCCTAAGAGGAAGGGCTGCCAATACAATGAACGTCAAATGAATAACCCAAGAAGCCAAGAAAGAGTGCTTACTATGGTTACAATCTCCTTCTAAGCCTGCAAAGCACGGGAGGCTTACCCTCATGGCAAACCAGCCATCACTTGTTTGGGACACGAAGAATGGGATGTACAGCCTGGCAGCTGGAACTTTCCTGGAACTGGCTAGCTTTGAGGCCTGGGGCCAGGGGCCTGGCTAGTGCTGGGGGGAAGAATCCACACAAGCTTGTCGGATTCTTCAGGAAGCCTCCTGCAGAGGAGGAGGCTGGGGTGAGAGGGTACGTTGTAAGTGGCTTTCCTGGTGCCACTCCAGGCCAACTGGGGTGAAGGAAAATTAAACAATTCATACACAGACACAGCCCTCCGAATTAGGAACATTGCTGGAAATGAGGGAGATTTCCTGCTAGGCAGGAACAAACACTCTTTGTCTCTCCTCCCCACCACAAATCTCTACAATTAGTTGGCACAGCAAGAGCTCACCTCACTCAGGGCTCAGAGGTATTTAGAAGAGGAATGCACAGCTAACGTGTTTAGGAGTGAGTGTTTTGCTGTTTGCCGCTTGCTTGAAATGCATAAAGAGGAAGGCAAAGCAAGTACAGTGGAATGTTAATGCCGGAATCTAAGCCGTGGCTGTAGGAGTGTTCACTGTACATGTGCTTTTCACCTTTTCTGTGTGTTTGAAGATTTTCATTAAAAAGTTGTTGAAATAAAAAATTTTAAAACGACTAAAAAAAAAAAGAAGAAGAAAAAATTGGAGAAGAGGATACACATAGGATCTGAACAAAGATATCAAAATTTAGGAGAAAAGAAACAGTACAAAAATCAACTGAAAAGGCTGGTAGTCTAGGATGCCCAGTTAATTCAAAGAATAAATGACCACCTGAACAGCTATTTTCAATAGAAAGGGCCCACCTGACCCAGTGCCACAAAGGAGAAACACCTCTCAACGAAAATACTAATTTATTAAGAGTGCACAAGCAAGGAACTGGGGAAATCTTTCTAAAACCAGTTTGAAATAAGAATGGGAGCTAGGGTTTTTATAGGCAAAGAAAAGGAAGTAGGGGTCAAGGATCAAGTGATGACCATGTTATGCATTCTTGCCATGCTGGGGATGATCCTGGATTTTTCGAAGGGTCTCATGAAGTGGATGTGGGCAAATTTCTCAATCCTGTGTTATCTGAAGCATGCCAAGCCCCTGCTTGTTGTCCTGGTTTCAGAGATTTTCCAATTAAAGTTTATAGGTGGATATTTTTGTGTGAGCAGCTGACCACTCAAGGATATCAAACTTTTTGTTTCTGAAGAAAGTCACAGATTTATTGGATTTTAAGGTGTTTTTTACACCATTCTGTGGTTTTACTTTGAGATGTGATCTTAAGCAGAACTGGGAAGGTCTGGTTATCATCCTTCTAGGAATGAAGAACAGAGAGTATTAGAGTAATAGAAAACCAGTTCGACTAGATCTGGGGAAGATGTTAGAATTTCCAGAACTGCGTAAATGAAAAGATTTTCAGTAAGCACATTTCCAGTTATCATAAAGAAATAGAATAAATAAAAATAATAAAATAAACAGAATAGAAAATAAACAAAAAGAATAAAATGAAAAGAAAGCACACCTAGAAACCACAAAACACCAAAGACAATGCTACGATCTTAAAAGCAGCTGGAAATAAAAAGATTACATATAAGGGAGCAAAATTAGACTTATTGATGACTTCTCAATAGCAACAACAGGAAGAAGAAGACAGTAGAGTGTTACCTTCCAATGTGCTGAGAGCAAACAACTGCCAGCCTAGAACTGTATTCCCAACAACCTTTCAAGGATGAAGATGAGCTAAATACATTTGCAGATAAATAAAAACTGGAAAGATTTTGCTACCAACAGATCCTCACTAAAAGAAATTCTAAAGACTGGACTCAGCAGAAAGAAAAGTGATACTGTAGGGAAACGATGAGCTATAAGAGGGAATAATAAACAATAAATGTGTGAGTAAATCTAACTGGACAGTGATTGCATAAACCAATGAATTTTTGTCTTTCAAGGAAAAATAAACCAGGAGAGAACTAAAGTACATGATAAATAATAGTCTAAATTCAGGATAGATGACTGGAATTAAAGTATTCTAGAGTCCTTATACTGCTCAAGGAGAATAAAAATACTGATAACAAACTTTGACACATTAAATAAACATCTAAAATAATAGGAAGAAATTTTATAATATCCAAATTAGTAGAAGGTAGAAAATGGAAAATAAAAAACAAACAAACAAAAAACCCTGAATCCAAAATACTGCAAAAAAAAAAAAAAAAAAAAGGTAAAATGAGAAATATGGGGGAAATGGGATAAAAGAAAGTGCACAAAATAAGATGGCTGAAACATATGAAACATATCAATACTTTCAACATATGCAAATGAACTAACTGCTGTTAAAAGACAAACATCGTCAAACTACAGGAGAAAAAATCCAGCTACATGTTACCTACAAGACAAATAATTGCTATAAAAAGACAAAGAAAGATTGAAAGTGAAAAGATTTGTCGGGAAACTACTAATCAAAAGAAAGGTGGTATAGGTATATTACCAGACAACAAAGGCATTAAAAAGCAAAAACCATTAAAGATAAAGACAACCATGACCTAACAATGTAAAAGTTCAATTTACCAGGAAAATATAATGGTTCAAAGCTTGAATACACTAATGAACAAATCATATCCAATAAGGACAGACTATACATTCTTTTAAGGACACATGGAATATTTACAACACATGTATCTCAGGCTAGGCCCTAAAGACAGTATCGATGAATCGTTAAAGGATTTTGATGGCAAACAAAGACATTCTCTGGTTACAATAAAGTTGTCAGCAAATAATAAAAAGATTACTAGAAAAACTTGTATGCTTAGAAATGAAGAAACACTTCTAAATAATTCATGGGCCAAAGAAGAAACTATAATAGAAATTAGAAAAGATACGGAACTAACAATAATTAAAATGCCACATATGAAAACTTAAAGGGGAAATTATAGCCTTAAATGATTATATTAGAGGGGAAAAAAGGTAAGAAACCAAAAGGCAGAAAAGAATAGGAGGAAAAAACCCTAGGAATATCGGAGGAAGAAAATAATAGAGATAAGGGCAGGAAGTAATGAAAAAGAAAACAAAGGTACAATGGAGGAGACTGGAAAAGTCACAAGTGGGGTCTTTGAAAAGATTAAATGACAAAACTTGGAAAGATTGCTCAAGAAAAAAAAGACACAAATAAACCAATTAGAAATGAAAAAGGGAAATGGTACAGGTGCTACAGATATTAAAAATGATCCTTAGAGTATATTATGATCACTTTTTTGCAATATATTTGAACATAGAGATACAATGGACTAATTCCTAAGGAAATATAATTTACCAAAATGGATTCAAGAAGAAATACAAAATATAAATTGTAACCTAACAAGTAAATTGAGTAAGCTGAATTACTGGTTAGAGAGCTTGCTCCCTTTGTATCTTCTAGGCATGGTCCCTAGGATATATAATTTCTGAGAAGAAAGGAAACAAGGTCATCCATTCTGAATTGTCATTCTTCTCATCTTACGTCAGAGGATATCTAAGTTAAACTCAGTACCTTCTCAAAATAAACACTTGAAAAGTGAAGTAATATCTTTCCATGTGTCTTTCAAACTCCAGGTCTGGATATAAATACGCTTTAAGCATAATATAGTGTTAAAAGACATATATAGAAAGTCATCTCCTACCCTCCAGCTATTTTCTATAACATCACTTTCATCGTTTAGCTCTTCTAACATTGCTCCATGTTGCTGAATAATTTGCATAGCCTAACATCCTTTTTGCATTAAAAAATTTTTTTAACTTATTTAAGTATATCACTCATACATAAACATACATAAATGAGTGTATAGTAACAGCTGTGAATTTACAAAACAAACATACATTACATCATACAGGATTCTCATGCTTCACCTTACCATCGATACCTTGCATTGTTGTGAAACATTTTAAACTAATGGTTAAAAAACATCCTCAAGGGAAGTGGTTGTGGCTCAACTGGTAGAGCATCAGCCTACCATATAGAGGGTCCAGGGTTTGATACCCAGGGCCTCCTGACCTGTGTGGTGAGCTGGCTCATGCACAGTGCTGCTGCGCACAAGGAGTGCCGTGCCACACAGGGGTGTCCCCTGCGTAGGGGTGCCCCACGCGCAAGGAGTGCACTCTGCAAGGAGAGCCGTCCCATCTGAAAAAAGCGCAGCCTGCCCAGGAGTGGTGCCGCACACATGGAGAGCTGATGCAGCAAGATGATGCAACAAAAAAAGGGACACAGTTTCCCAGTGCCACATGACAAGAATGCAAGCAGACACAGAAAAACACAGAGCGAATGGACACAGAGAGCAGACAACAGGGGGAAAGGGGAGTGAAATAAATAAAATAAATCTCAAAAAAAAAGCATCCTCAAAATATTACTACTAACCAAAGTATTCTCCCCCCAACTCACCCTATTATTATTATCATTATTTTTTTTATATCATTTGTATATGAACATACAGGACCAATAAGTGTATAGTAAAAGTTGTGAACTTACAAAGCAAACACGCATAACATCATAAAGCAGTCCCATATATCAACCCACAACCAACATGGGCATTGTGAGACATTTGTTACAAATTATGAAAGAATATTGTCAAAATCTTACTATTAACTATAGTCCTCATGTTACATTGGGTGTAATTCCCCCTCAACCCATCCTATTATTATTTTTTTAAATATATTTTTATGACAAAAGTTGTAAACTTACAAAACAATCCTGCACATGTGTAGAATTCCCAAACAACATTCCTCTATCAACACACCACACTGTGGTGGAACATTTGTTACAGATTATGAGATAATATCCTGAGATTAATAACAGTTCCACAGTGTACATTTGGCACACTTTATCCATACTCCCCCATTATCAACACAGTACATCTTTGGCATAGATGCATGAATATTGCATTATTATTGTCAACCACAGTCCATAGGTCACTACATTTGTATTTTTCCATGCTTCTTCACATTCCCACCACCCTGCATTAATGATGTACATCTGGGGCAGGAATGAGTTGCAGGTGTGAGCAGCAGTCTATGGCATGTGGGTCCAAAATGACTGCAGTTGTCCTTGTTGACTTCTGATTGTTCAGTCTGTGCCAGCTGAATGTACCTTCAGGTACCTGGAGAGGCTGGTGCAGGGCCTGTCAGCTTCCTCCCTGCTAGAGGTGGAGCTGAAGCCTTGGCTAGAGCTGCAGGCCGATGAATCTTCTCTGCAGATGGGCAGTCTCCTCCTTCCATTCTTTCAAGGATATTGCAGGATGCTCTTCTGATCTCCTGGAGCCCCCAAACAGGTGCCTTAGAGAGCTCTGGGTGATTACTAACTGCCCTGTAGCAGGAGCCAACTCTAGGAGCTCCTTACTCTGCTGTCATCTTGCTGGTTCCCTTTTTGCATTGTAATTGATGTTGTTGAGGGATAATTTACATACAAGAAAATGTAACCCCTTTTTTGTTATTATTTAAACACAATTCTTCAAATGCTGTGCTTGCAATGCACCAAGTGGATCACATGTAAGTCCTCAAAACACTAGCTTAGCATTTTCACACAGTCATATTGGCAATGGGGAAAGTAAAGCAATTAATTATAAAGTCAATAGTACTTTGCAAATGTCACAAAAATGCCCACTTTTTTCCCTTTGTCTGCATTGCAGACCATGCTGAACTGAACATCCCTGTACAAGTAATTTAATGTAGATTATCAGTATTCCCACTTCGGATTCTTAGAATTTAAGTCATTGGTCCTAATAGATAAACATTTTATAAACTTTAATTTTGATCAAAGTTAAATATGTACTTAAGAGAAAAGGTCAAATAATTCAACAAGATTTAGAATGGAGCCCAGCGGCCCTTTTCTCCACCCCATGCCTTTTCATGCCCATGTCTACTCTCTAGAACCAGCCACTTTAATTTCTCCTTAGTGGATACTTCCATTTTTAACCTCCATACTTGTGACTAGCAGGCTTACGGATTTGGCTCTTTCGTTTTACATATTATCCATTGACTTTTTACTGGAAGGTGATGAAGTAGATCTTCCCTACCACATACAGATTTCCTTCCTCTCTCCCCAACTTGGCATTTCATGATATTTATTAAATCAGTTTCAGTAATTATATTGTTATGATTAGGAAGTGTTAGTCAGGGCTGAGCTATGTGGTATGCTGTGATTACATTTCTTTCTCATGCAAGCTAAGACTGGAGCTAAAATTTTCCTTTTTCCCCCTTTGAATAATTTAATTTCTAATATCTCTGTTTTCCAGCTCCAGTCTGGACTGGCTGCTCTTTAAATCAGCTGCATAATCCTCATGCTGGGACCTGCCTTCACCATTTTGTTGTGTTTCTCTTTCCTAGCTTGGTAGAATATATCTTCCAGTAGCTTCCTGAGAAAGAGTGCTTGGGAGGCACTTAACTGATAGTCTGACAGAAGTCTAGGTTAATTAGTGTTTTCCAGAACTTCCAGTGCCCTTCCAATTATGATCCTTTAACTGAGAGCTATTCTTCTTCTTTCTCTAGAAACTTTTAGAACTGTAGTTCTGAAGCAACACGTCATGTTTTAACAATTGTGCTAGATATCTTGCAGTCCCCTTCTAATCAAGAGGCTAGTTCCCTGGTGTGGGGATTTTTTCCTGTGATATTTTCTGGGGTAGTTTCATAACCGTAATTTTCAGTTTTCTCTTTTTTGGAATTTCTGGATTTATCTTGTAAATTTCTTATCCTGTCTTTTATTATACATTTTTCTACTTTCTAAGAGCTTTTCTTTTAAACTGTATGGCTTTGTATTTCCCCACAACCTTTCCAGATCTTTCTCCTCTTAGTCAACATTTCATTTCTTAACAGTTACACGGCAAGCCTTGAGAAATAACTGCGCTCGTGACTGATAAGTAAAACTTGTTGATTAGACTTCTTTCCTGGAAACTAAGAATAATCTGATCTGTGAACTGCTTGACCACCTTTCTATCAATAGATCTTTTACATTATTACTGTAAAGATGTAACTTCAGCCCTACTGACAAACATTGTAAATTCTCGTTTTACTTAGTTACTGTAAAAGTGCAACTTCTGCCTTGTTGGGAAATACTGTCTGTTCCTTGATTGTCTGTCCTGAGCACTGCACTTTTCAATCATGCTCCCCATCACATGCTGTCCCCATCTGCACATAGACACGTAGTATAAAAAAATCCTCTTGTTCTGTGGCAAGTATGGACTTGAGCCTCAGAAGCGTCGTGCTCTCTGCCGGCTGCTGTTATAGCAAAGCCAGGAGTTCTGAACCGTAGAACTCATAACCGACATTCCAGAAAGGTGCATGAACAGTTTTATTACGTGCGGGCCCAGAGGAGAGTCAATCTCCAAATTCTGAGCCCAGTTTTTCAGTTTTCATCGGGTTATATAGGATTTCAGGTGGGATCAGCATAACTTTTGCTCATTGGCTAACGTGTTGCTAGGTGAAATTTTGCAAGCAGGGGGGTTGCAGAGGCAGAATGCAGCTGCAAGGTTGAGGGCTGATTTACAGAAGTGGGGGGAGGGGGATGTCACTCATTTGATATCTTCCTACTAGGCCATGTTTCCACAGACTGCTTTACAGAAACAGGGGGCAGGAGTTATTTACTTGATATTCTCCTGCAAGGCCATGCCCTCACAGGCCGATCCACAGAAGTGGGGGCAGGAGTGACTTGTTAGATATTTTGCAAGGTTATGCTTTTTATTCCTCAACACTGCCATGGAAAGAAGATGTAGGCCACGGCCAGGCTTGGATCTACCACTGTGTGAAAAGCCAAGCTGGACGAGTCCGAGTTTTTCTTTGGGCTGGCGTATCCCTCTCAGTTTGGTGGGAAGCAGTCATTTCACAAGGCTCCCTGCTATGCTAGGAGCATAACACTCTTAGTTCATATACTATGTGTCAACTTAAGGAAGTGCTTTTCTAGTTCCAAATGGCTAGGAGTTTTAAATTATGAATAAATGTTGAATATTTTATAATGCTTTTTGCATCTTTTGATATGTTCATGTGTTGACTGACATTTATTGATTTTCTATGTTAAACTATCCTTCCGTTCCTGGCATAATCTCAACTTTGTCATCTTAAACATATTGCAGAATTCAGTCTGCTAATATTTTGTTTAGGGTTTTTGCATCTATGTTTATGAGTGTAATTTTCCTTTTTTACAATGAGCTGGTCAGATTTTGATAATCTGGGAATCCGAGATTCATAAAATGAGTTGGGGCCTTCCCTCATTTTTCTTTCTGGAAAATAGTTTGTATATGAGTGGGATTAGTTTTTCCTTGAATGTTTAGTAGAAGGCCCTGTTAAAAACCATTTGGTCTGTGTTTTTGTATACAAGGTTTGATCAGGGAGCACAGAGGGTAAGATTTTTAACTAGTAATTCAACTTATCCAATTTACTTGTTAGGTGACCATTTATGATTTGTATTTCTTCTTGAATCTATTTGGGTAAATAAGGTTTTCCTAGAAATTGGTACAAGACATCTATATTTTCAAATTGGCAAAAAGTTTATCATATTACACTCTAATCATTTTAATATTCCATAGCATCTGTACCATTTCTCTTTTTTCATTTCTAATATGGTTTATTTTTGCCTTTTCTCTTTTTTCTTTCTTGATCCATTTTTCCAAAGTTTTGTAAAAATCTTTCCAAAGAACCAATTTGCAAATGGGTGAACGATGCAATTGTGGGTTCTGTTTATTATATTCAGAGACACCCCGAGACTTGCTGCCTGTGGTTCAAGCAGGGAGAAGTTTAAGATTTCTCCAGAAAGAATACATGACCTGGGCTGTGATCATCATGCTGTGAGCATGCTCTGCACTTGACCCTAACCCCTGGCCATGGCCATCTCCAGCCAGACCAGGTATTCTCATCCAGACCTGATCCGTGGCAAGTTCAGCAGAAGATGCATCTCGGTACTGAAATATCAACAGGTTCTGCTCTTCTACACACCTAAATTTGAGGCAGAATGAGGAAAGCACACCTGGCATTGAGTTCCCACTGCCCGGGATGCCCATCTTGGCCCTCGAGGTCCCCATGCTGACTCTGTCCTGCCTAAAGACCCAGCCACATCTCCCCCACTTTTCGCGGTGAACCCTGGACTCAACTCACACTGTTACTCATGCACATCATCAGAAATTTCCCCTCCAAACCTTTGTTGTCAGCCTGCCCAGAGCTGTTTTTTTTTCCTGTCACTTTACCTACTTTTCAAAACCCACCTCTTCCTTCTTTGATCATCCCAGCTCTATGTGCCCCCTTGATTTTCTGGATGGCTGGAGCATTTCTACATTTGGTCTCCCTGGCGAACATTTGCTGTTCTTCAAAGTCCAATTTACAGGAAACTACCACTACAAAGACTTCAGCAAAATCCTCTCCAAGAAATTTTTTGCTCCTGGGTTCCCAATGAAATCAGTAAGTTTTTCAATCAGAGGACCTATTGCCTTGACGCATAATAAAGCGTTCATCACCATTTGGGATCCCCTAATAGAGTACGAGTTTCTCGAAGGAAGATACTAGATATTAGTCAAATAGCATCAATGACACAACAGTCTGCTAAGTTAATATGCTCCTGTATTTTTCCTCACTCTCAGGACCCAGTTTAACTGTCACCTCTTCTAGGAAGCTTTTCTGCTTGCCTAGAGCAAGGTGGTCCTACTGTAGCATGATCTTCTGGCATCCCTACTTCTTTATCCTGATTATGAGAGTTATCGTTTATTTGGGAAACTGTTTATTAAATACTTGTCTCTTCCACCAAGCTGTGCACACCATGAGGGCAGGGGTGAGGTAGGACCTGGTCGTCAGACTCCTGGTGCCAAGTACAAAGTTTGGCACAGTCAGTGCTCAATAAGTCACTTGTAGGATGGAAGCATTAAGGTGTAAATCTTATCCACCATGACACTTTGCTACTCCACACTCAGTCTAGCACAGGGTAGATTGTAAAAACTTTTTATTATGGAAATTTTCAAACATTCCCAAACGTAGAGAGAAAAATATAACAAATCTTCACATTTCATCATCCAGCTTCAAAGCTACGATGGTTAACATTTTTGCCAGTCTTTCAATGCAGTTTTTTTTTCTCCAGTCAACTTATTGAGGTAGAATCTGTACCCAATAATAGGAACCTATTTTCAGTATATACTTCAGTGACTTTTGACAAATATATACACACATAACCCCCAAAGTTCCCTTGTGGTACAGCTAGGGATGTAAAAATTCTTAATAGTTTGCTACCGTATTTGGATGTGTTCCAAGACAAGCTGAAGAGGTGGCTTGGGCTTTGAAGAAATGCGAGATTTGAAGCAGCCCTGGGGAAAACAGGGAAAGATTTGAGTTCCTAGGGCCTCTTGTCTGGGAACCTACCCCAAAATTGGTTCACCTTATCCAGTCAGAATATTCTTTATGTTTATCCAAGTACTCATGAAAGTTTCTTTCCTACAAATGGAGAAATAAGGGAATTAATTCCTTCACCTTGGGACACAGTTCCTGAATCACTCCAAGCAGATACCAACACCCCTTCCTCAACTTTCTACCGCCAGCCCCGAGGGTCCAGTGCTGGTAGCATCTTCCCCTGCCATTGCCTGCCCTTCACGAGGCCCTAAGTGTAGACTACGAGGAGAAAGAAGGTTGAGCCATGGGTGCCAGACACTGTCAGTCCCTAGGCAGAATGGGGCCAAGTGGGAGCCGTGCGCCATGCCCGTTGGCCACAGTGTCTCCCCGGACAGGCAGTGTGAGCCCTTGGACAGTCAGTTCTCGAAGAAGAAAGTTGGAAGCTCTGCAGAGAGGGTGGGAGGAAAGCAATGGGGGAAGGGCAAGGCTAGCTGGGAGTGAGGGGCTGGCCCGACCAGGTAGAAACACTGATGGTGAAGAGCACCTCATTTCACATCCTTCCTGCACCTCCAATGCCCGTGGGAGGGGAGGAGTTTGGGGACCCAGGAAGGGTTTCTGACCCCAGAGGAGTAAAAGCACTTGGCCCAAGAACATGGGGAGCAGGAGGGACTCTTATCGACAGAACTAAAATCCTGAGGCTCACTGAATTCTTCAAAGAACGTTACAGCATTTTGTTTGAACAGGAGAGACATCCAGACTTTAACCTTCTTTTTCTGCATCCTAGAGAGGGACAGGAGAAGGGAGTGGGATGCAGGAGAGTTGGTCATTATTGGAGAAGATCAAGCAAGTTTTCTCCCTTTTTTGGTTTGCTGAAAGCTGCCAATCAATATACCAGAAATAGATTGGCTTTTATAATGGGAATTTATTAGGTTAAAAGCTTACAGTTCCGGGACACTGGAATTGTTCTGCATGACACAGCAATGACAGATATAGGCTATTATACATTTTGTCAAAGCCTATAAAGTTGTGTGGTGCTAAGTATAAACCATAATGTAAACTATAGCTGTGGTTAGTAGCATGCCTCAATGTGTGTTCATCAATTATAACAAATGTACTGCACACTACTGAAAGAGGTTAATGGGGAAAAGTATGGGAGGGGATGGGGAGTATATGGAAATTCCCTATATTTTTAATGTAACATTTATGTAATCTAAAGCTTCTTAAAAAAAACAACAAACGTACAGGTCTGAGGCTGTGAAAATGTCCAAATTAAGGCATCAGAAATGCTGCCTCACCAAAGGTCAGTTGCTGGCAATCCTGGACTCCTGGCATGGTGGCTCTGCTGGTCTGGGTCTCTGCCTTCTCCTCCAGGCTAACCTTCTGGAGCTCAGCTGTGGGCAATCAGGCACATGGCTTGTCTCTCCCCATTCCTGGGCTGCATCTTTCAGCCTCTCGGGGGTCTCTTTACTTGCCTCTGTGCTCTGCTGATTCCAGCCTCAGGCCTCTGGGACCTCTCACTCAGCCTCTGGGGTTTCTCTGTCTCTGCTGCTTTTCACTGGGTGTCTGCTGCTTTCAGTCCTGTTTATAAAGGACTCCAGGAAGAAGATTAAGGTCCACCCTGTGTCACAATCTAACCAAAGTAATTTGGTTAACAGAAGTAATTTAATCAAGAATTCCCAATAGGTTTACATGTACAGGAAAGGATTAGCTCTAAGGATATGACCTTTTCTGGGACCCACAAAAAGCTTCAAACTGTCACACTCTCCACAGGGTCAATCGTTTCCACCTCCCCTGCAGTCCTTCACAACCTTGGTTCGGTGGGTAACCACATCCCATCATGCTACTTGCAGGTTCTCTGTGAGGTTCATTTTCTGCCTCTGCTTCCTCTTCTCTAGATTTTAACTTCACGAATCCAGGTACTTCACTTATCATATGCAAAATATCTGGGTAAAGTGCTAGAGCTACAATGGGAAATAAACTCCTTGCTTTTAAGGAGTTTCTAGTATCATGAAATCATTATATTATTACTAGCTTTTACTGAGAATTTACTCTGCATCTGGTATATTGTCTATCGAAAATGAGAAATCACGTAAGTCCATGGATATGTGGGGGAAGATTGAGAATTCTGGAATGACAAAATAAACTTCCACTGAGAGGAGGAGAATGGAGATGGAAGAGCCAAAACAAAATCCCCAGAAATGCTCAGTGAGGAAAGAGTAGCCAGAACTTGGATATTGCCACATTCTGGAAATAACGCTGAGGCTGGATATGCAAAGCAGTTGCTTATCTAGTTCTGCCTGACTCATCTTTACCTGCAGAGTTAATCTAATACCTAACAGAGACAAAATAATGCACATACAAATGCAAAGGGAACTGTGTAGGTCATTATATAAATAGGAAAGAATTATTAATACTTGCAAAAGTCCTTCCACACACTGCTGAACTCCTTTCCCCACCAGCCGGTGCCTGCCAAGGTCATGGAGCAGTTGTGGATGGTGCTTCTTTGAGCAAACAGCCTTTTGGGGGAGAACCAACACATTTCCTGCTTGTGAAGAACTCACAGTTGAAAGCTGGGAGGCAAGACAGGCAAATATTTACTTGATATGAGGTGAGAATCATCACCCAGCACAGGGGTGGAAAACCAGCATTTTATGGGAAGAGCTGGTGTTTGACCTGAGTCTTTAAAGCACTCTCGATAGGAGATAACCCTGTCTTCAAAGTTTCACATTTTTACATTCGCCCTGCCTGACTCTGTTCAAACCTGGAGATCGCAAATGTGCAGGCACATTCCTTTCAGGTGGGACCTGATGTCTTTCTCTTGTGTACCATTGCCCAGTTCCATCCATACATGAGGTTCTTACACCTAGGGATAAGCTGGACTCACTGCGGTTGGCTTGCACTTTAGAATCCCCATGGGAGCTTCTGATCATCCAGAGCCCAGGCTGACCCCAGACCAGTGAAAGCATCTCTCGGGGTGGAAGGTAAGGGCCGGGGGCGGGTGCGTGTGGAAGTTTTAAAGCTACCTGGGGGACTTTAACATGCAGCCAAGACTGGGAACCGCCGAGCTAGGGGACTCCTCAAACTTTCATATAATTTTGATCCAGCAGGTCTGGATTTGAGGCCTGAGACTGCAGTTCTAACAAGGCGATGCTGACACACCTTTGCTGCTCGTCCCTGGCTCACATTTTTCAGAAAGCAGCTCGAGTGTAACTGCTGCTGCACGGCCACAGCGGTTGTGGTTCTTACGCCCTCTGGTGGTCAGCGCCCAGCAGAGAAGATTTTGGAAGCCCCCTATCAGTCTAACAGTATTTCTGGAACATTTATCATGCGACAGGCGGTGTGCTAAGTGGAAAACGGGAGAGTACCTCTTTGCCTCTATTAAACTTTTAAAAGCTTTATTACCTATAGCTAACATAAAAAAAAACTTCATTAAAGTTTAATAAGTTTTATTAGCCTTTTTGCATGTTTCATTAAAAGCAGATATAGCTTCACCAGTGCCTCCTGCAATCTTACCAAGGAGCCAGACTACTGATTTTGAAGAGGTGAACAGGAGGGGATGGAATTTTTTAGTCCGAGAAGAAGGATTCCACCTTCTTCCAGCATGGGGATGTCCCTTTCTGATCCAAGTACTTACCCAGATCTCCTCTCATGGGGGTGTAGTAGGCAGAATGTTGGCCCCATGACCTTTGCCCCCTATTGTTCTCTGCGTGAATATGTTACATGGCCTAGCAAAAGGGACTTGACCTATGCAATAAGGTTACTAATGAATTGATCTTAAGCTAGAGAGAGTGGCTAGATTCTCCAGAAGGGTCCAATGCAATCCCATGAACCCTTAAAAGCAGATGAGGAAAGCAAATGAGTAAGGCAAAAGGAGAAGTCAGAGAGATTCAAAGTTTGAGAAGGACTTGACAAATTGTTGCCAGCATGCCTTGCTGGCTTGAAGATGGAGGGAGCCACGAGTGAAGGACTGGGGTGACCTCTAGCAGGAATGGGTGGCCCCAAGATGGCAGTCAGCAAGGAATCAGGGACCTCAGACCTTCAGTAGCAAGGAACTGGATTCTGTGCACAACCTGTGAATGAGCTTGGAAGCAGATTCTTTCCTAGAGCCCAGCTGGCAGACTCCTTCATTTCAGCCTTGTAATAACTTGAGCAAAGCCACAGCAATCCCACTGGACTCCCGACCTACAGAACAGTGAGATAATAAAGGGTATTGTTTTAAAACAATAAATCAGCAGAAATTCATTATGCAGCAACAGGAAACTAAGGCAGAGCGTTTTTCTTTTTTTTTTATTGTCTTTTTAAAAAAGATAAATAGATCACACAAAACGTTAAGTTAAAAAACATAAGAGGTTCTCATATACCCCACTCCCCACCCCCCACCTCTCACCCTCGCTCCCCACCCTCCCAGCCCTCAACGCCCGCTCCCCACTCCCCACTCCTCATCCCCATTCCTCTCGCATCAACATCCCCTTTCATCAGTGAGGCACATTCACTGCGTTTAGTGAATATACCCTGGAGCACTGCCATACCGCCTGGACCATAGTTTACTTTGTAGTTCACACTCTCACTTAGTCTATCCAGTGGGTTATGGCAGGATATACAATGTCCTGCACCTGTCCCTGCAAAATCATTCAGGACAACTCCAAGTTCTGAAAATGCCGCATATCACACCTATTCTTCCCTCTCCCTGCTCTCAGCAACTCCTGTGGCCCCTGTCTCCACATCAATGATACAATTTCTTCCATTGCTAGAGTCACAATAGTTCTATAATAGAATATTAGCAAGTCCTCTCCAATCCATATTATATTCCTCCATCCTGTGGACCCTGGGATGGCAATGTGCACTCCACTTCTAAATTGAGAGGGGGCTTAGATCCCACATGACTGATGGATGTGATTCTCCTTCTGGCAGCTATAGACACTCTTGGTTCCCTAGTGTGGTGGTTGATCATTCTCACCTCCCTGTCAGCTGATCTGGGTACATCCAACAAACAAGAGAGTAGGTGTTGCAACTCTGCTGAGGCTCAGGGCCCAGCTGGCACATGGCCAGTCCAGAGATTCAAGTCTCCTTAGTATGTATCAACCCCAGCGCCAATCACAGGTTCAGTAAAAGTGACAGAAGAGGCATGTGTAGAGAGGTCACATCTGAGTCCAACTCCATCACAATCAGGAGCACAAATTCCAAAGTAGGGCCCACTGGCAAGGCAATGAACTCCAGAGCCTTCTGTCATGACTGTAGAACCTGTGTGTCTCCATAGCCCTCAGGAGCACCAGTACCTGGGGTTGTATCTACAATGGCTGTCTCTGGGATCCTGCTGAGATGAGCATAAGCATGACCCCTCTGATGATAACTTCCTGACTCATTTTGAAGTCTCTTAGCCATATAAACTCATTTGTCTTTACCATTTCTCCCTTTTATTCAAGGTCTTTTTTGAGTTGCATCACCAGCTGGTGCTTGGCAGTAATCCCTCAGTGCCAGGGAGGCTCATCCCCAGGCGTCAGGTCCCACACTGGGGGTAAGATAAGGCATTTACATGCTGAGTTTGGCTTAGAGAGTGGCCACATTTGAGCAACATAGAGGCTCTCAGGAGGTAACCCTTAGGCACCCTGCAGCTCTAGGCTTAGTTGAAATTTCAAGTACACAGACTCATAAGCATAGCCATCAGTATCAAGGGTCCATCATTGGACCATCCTTCTTCACTGGTCTTTGTTCTTGCACTTGGGGGATTGTTGCTGTTCCATTGGGTAATGCAATAGAACTCCCCAGGATGGGAACTCAGCACTCCCTCAGTTGTCATGCTTAATTCTATCCACTATGACGATACCCAACGAACATCCGAACAGACCTATATATCCTATGTGCATGTCCTGGAAAACTCCCACCCATGCATGCTCCCTCAAAGACACCCCACACAGTGCTCCTCCCCTGCCATAGTTGAATCCCTCTGTGATTCAAAACTTCTTCTAAAATGAAGCCTAATATATTGCCAAATTCAATTAGTAGGAAAATGAAATAGTATTGATAGGTTTAAAGATTAGAAATAGAATACATAATAATTTAGAAAAACTAAAATAAAGTGAAAAAAAACTTGGGGCATTAACAAATGAAAAATACCATAAAACTTTGTTTTTGATGGTTTGCCTTTCATCATGCTCCCTGCATGTACAGTGACAAGGCAATCTCTTCCATTTCTTCCTCAGTGTCTACATCTTTTTTTTTTTTTATAATTTTATCTTCTAAAAAGTTTTAGATCACACTAAAGTCACATATACAATATAGGGGATTCCCATATACCCAACATCAAACTCTTTTCCCACATCCCCAGCAATGCTTTTTTTACATGTGGATGTTACATTTGCTACACCTGATGTACAGATATTGAAACATAGCTACTAACCATGGTTCCATTATGGCTTACATTATGGTTTGTATTTTAGACTGTACACTTTTCTAAATTTCTGGTTACACTATGGTTTACATTTTAGACTGTAAACTTTTATAAATTTTTGGTGAAATTAAACATGACTTATATTCATTGTTGCACAATCTTGTGGAACACTTCCGTTGCACCCCCCCCCCCCAGTTACCCCCTCTTCCATCTATTCTATTCCTTTTTCCCCCTCTCCTCAGGGCCCACAGTGACAACCAAGCTTCACTGCTTGAAGGACAAGATTCATAGATATTAACAACAATGCTGAGGGTTTGACACTCTAGTCTGTCCTCCCCATTGGGAGCCACCCATGCTCTTGAGAGACACTCTCTCCTCTGTTTGAGAACATCATTCTGCCCCAGGATGGGGGTACAACACTTTCTGGATCATTGTATATGTCTCCACCCACTGATATAACACATAATGACAAGATGAGAACTCACACACTCCCTAGAAGCCTGCCCCAGTTGCACCCTGTGCCAGATGCCCCCTGTCAAACACCTTAAACAAGTAACCTTTACTGTATTTTCTAAAGTGTTTTCTCAACATTATAATTTCAACCACATATCTGGCAATCTCCCATGTTCACCCGCTCCCCCCAAACCCTCCCTCTAATTCCATGGACCATCTGACCCATTCTCCCAACCCTAGCTCCCCTCAAGCCTGCAAAACCCCACCGAACAGTATCCTTATGCCCCCTTCTTATCCCTTCAGTGCACAACTACCTACCTCCACTTTATCACAGATTTCGCTCATGTAGGCATCAACTCACAACTTTCCTCCCCCACCACCCCATTTCCTGTAGGCCTATTGTCCAGTCTCTAGTTCTCTGAGACAGCTCACTTTGCTTACTTCATATCAGAGAGGTCATGTAGTATTTGTCCTTTAATAAGGCAGAGAGTTTTATAGGCGTTACAATAATAGGCTAAATGAGAATCCCAAATCTACTATCTTGGTCCAGCAACCCTGCTCATAATTCCTCTTCTCTAATCCAGGCACATGGCCCAGTCCCAACCTCTTGCCCCAATGGGAGAAAAGACAGAGATACAATTACTTCTCATTTCTCAAGATTATACCTTCCACATTTGAGTAACAAGGTAGTTTTCAGGAAGTAACTCTCAGGCAATGGTTAAAATTAGGCTAAGTTTCAATTTTACAAGAATAAGGTTCACAAGTACAAGCATTAATGTCGAGGGCTTGGCATATTTGTCTGTTTTCTTTCTTTTATTAGGTGCTCCCTATGTACTTGAGAGATTTTTGCCCCTCTATTTTAGAATGTAGCAGGACTCTCCAGGATGGTGATGTGGGCTATGTGGCAGGCTCTTTGTCTCTTCAGAGATAACCTAAACTATCTGTGACTTGTGGGTGTGGGATGATAAAAGGCTGCAGTCCTGCCCTTGGTGAGCAGGAAACAGTTTAACAATGCAAGGTCTATAAACTTTAAGTATTCAGGGGAGATGCAAACCAAATATGCTAAAAGCTTATCGAATGCCTGAGGTCCATGCTAAAAGCTTACCTAAGATGTGGAAATATATGCTAATTCAAACCTATTGAGAACTGAAACAAAAGGACCATTTGGCCTTTCCTCTCTGTATAAAAGGGACTAAAAAATCTTGTTCGGGGCTGGGGATTGAAACAGAAAGTTCCCGAGTCCGGTGGGCCGTCAATAAACCATTTTTCCTTCTCAAAATCATTCCTGAGTCCTGGCCTCTCTATACTCAAATAATTGAACTTCTCTCAAATTCAACAACATTTTATGGGAGTTTAGTATTTTGTTATTTATTGTGTGGGTTTCCGCTCACTGAGATAACACCCTGTGACAAGATGAACCCATTCAAATTCCACAGAGGCATGTCCTAGGTGCACCCCTCTCCACCTATCCCCCCACCACCAACACCCTGCACCAGTGACACTACTGAGAAAAAAGTCTCCTTCTTATTCAAATGAGGCCTCTCTCTAAGCCAAACTCAGCAAATAAATGCACCTATCCCCCTCCCTGCATGGAACATGACTCCGAGGGATAAGCCTCCCTGGCACCAAGGTGTTAATACCAAGCACCAAATAGTGATGCATCTGGAAAAAGGCCTTGAGCAAAAGGGGGAAACATTAAATACAAAAGATTTTTACGACTAAGAGATTTTGAAGTGAGTTGGGAGGTCATTCCAGAGGTTACACTTATGCATGTCTCATGCACATTTCACTAACTGCCACCATAAACAAAGCTTCTAATAGGGGTGTTCCTGAGGGCTCTAGAGACATCAGATACTTTAGGTGAGACACACAACCTCTTGAAATCAACACCCCATTGGTGGGCCTTACCTTGGAATATATGACAACCTATTTCCCCAATGTAACAGAGTTAGACTTATTTATAATTTCCCTACACATGATTCTTTTACCCCTTTTATTTGAACCTATAAATAGGACTCTACCATCCATTATATATATGTCCCAGAGACTTAAATCTTTGGTCTGGTCATAGGCCAGTTGAGCCCTGACTCTCAGCAGAGTTGCAGCCAACACCTATACTCCAGGTCATTTGACCCACCCAAGTCAACAAACAAAATGGATGATGATGGACAATGCCCACCCCCCAAAACAAAGAGTATCTACAACTGCAATCAAAACAATTTCTTCCATCTGCCCCATAAGATCTAAGCCCCCTCTCAGTCTGAAGCAGAACGGGCATCACAATCCCCAAAGCCTCAAGGTTCAGGAATGAACAAACAAAAGGGGCAGGGGGGGATGTAACTATAGAGGGAAAAAATGATCATACCTGTTGCCTTATTTCTTCACCAAGTGGCAGCACACTTATTTTCATCTAATGATGTTCTAATGATGTTCATTGCCACTGACACCTGGGAAAGCTCATTTGTTCTCTGTAGCAGACTGTATTTTCCAAAAATGAACATGCTAATATTTCCCATCCCACATGCTCTCCTTACAATTTGCCCTGGACATTCCTCTGTCAAGAGATGAGGTCTGTGTTCCTTCTCCTTGAATCTAAGACTATGGTGGGAATGATGCTAGACTTTCAAGGCTAAGTCATAGAAGATGCAACACCTTCTGCCTGGCTTTCTCTCTCACAGGATGTCATCCTAGTAACCCAGGCATCATGCTTTGAGGAAGTCCAAGAAGCCACACAGAAAGGCCACCTTCAGGTGTCCTGTGCACAGCCCCAGCTGACAACCAGGATCAGTGACCAGACATGAGCGTAAGCAAGTCTTCAGAACATTCCAGCCCCCTATCTAGCCACCCCAACCAACACTGAGTGGAGCAGACATGAGCTGTCCCCTTGGAGTCTTTGTCCAAATCACATATTCCTACACAAAAGTTACTTTAAGTCACTAAAATTTGGAGTGAGTTGTTGTGCAGCAGTAGATAATAGTGGAACACTCTCGGCCCCTCTCTTGAGGTCAATATACCAAATTTGACCAAGTTTGGGGTAGCGCTGATGTGGGCTATGGGTGGCAGGCTCTTTGTCTCCAGAGGTAACCTAAACTATCTGTGACTTGTGGGTGGGATGATGAAAGGTTGCAGTCCTGCCCTTGGCGAGCAGGAGACAGTTTAACAATGCAAGGTCTATAAACTTTAAGTATTCAGGGGAAATGCAAACAAAATATGCTAAAAGCTTATTGAATGCCTGAGGTCCATGCTAAAAGCTTACTAAGATGTGGAAATATATGCTAATTCAAGCCTATTGAGAACTGAAACAAAAGGACCATTTGGCCTTTCCTCTCTGTATAAAAGGGACTAAAAAATCTTGTTCGGGGCTCGGGATTCAAACAGAAAGTTCCCGAGTCCGGCCGGCTGTCAATAAACCATTTTTCCTTCTCAAAATCATTCCTGAGTCCTGGCCTCTCTATACTCAAGTAATCAAACTTCTCTCAAATTCTACAACATTTTTGGCGACTCCGCTGGGACAACAAACGAAGGCCAGAGATGGTAGCATTTTGCTTTCCAAATTCCCGAGGAAGCCGGGAGGACTCAGGTGAACCCCAAATCTGGGTGCCCCTGGATTAAATTTAATCCAGAAAAGATGTGGGCTCCACCAGAATCTTCCCGACAAAAATCGAGGGCAATGGAAGGTCTGAAGAGAAAGATTCTAGGAACGAAAAAGAACTCTGAACATGGAAGAAGGTAAGACTCCCCAGGTGAGCACAGTCTGGAAGGCCCTAGCTTTAATTGCTAGGAAGGGGAGGCTGATCACCTCCCGAGAGAACCCTAGTAGCTCCAGAAAATTGGGGGGAAGCCGTTCTCTCTAGGCTTGGGAAAAGGAGAAAAACCGGGGAAAAGCCCTGTGTTTTGGGTTTGTCTAACTGCATGTTAGAATCTGGTACTAGTCTTATATCCACTAAAGGAGTGGAGTCTTGATTTTAGTAAAAAGGGCTCTTTATAGGTTCAAGTCCTAATGTCCTGGAAACTGGTCTAGATTTAAAAAAAAAAAAAAAAACTTCGTTACAGGAAAATGGATCGGCTTTTCTGGTGGAGCTTGGTCTGGGTGTAAAGTTTAAACAGTGGAAAAAGTCTAGCTGAAATCTTTTGTTATGGTGCTAATTTGTGAATGAATTCGCTTTATACCAAATGTTAAGTGTTCTGAGGTTTGTGATGGCTGTGGGGGCAGCCATGGTGAAAATATATATAAACTTGTGGGTCAGATTAGTGACCTTTGTGCTTCTGTCTGTGTCAGCTCAATGCTAGTGTTGGAGTTGTGTCCTTATGTAAAGTAGAATTACAGCTGAGCTGGAGCCCTCCCTTGCCATTGGCAAGGGGGTGAAATGATTATGGGACAAAACTGAGGAGTCTGGATGTTTGCGGAGTCTAGGTGTTTGTGCATGCTCTACTGTCTTGTCTCTGGTCTGGCCCTTTGCCGGGGCTTGGAGGCCATCTGTGTCCGCGCCATGCACCCAAGTTTGTTGGGGCTGCCCCAGTCAGGGTGGCTGGGTCCCCTGGAGAGTTGCTGAATTTGAGTAGGTTCTGTCTGCCCATTTTGGCCTGAAAGATGGGAAGGGGGGAGTGGCTTGCCCCTTTCCAGTGAGTCCACACCTTCTATTCATAAACTGCATTCCTGTTTGATTGCTGTGCACCTGACTGCCCCTGAAGAGGGTAAAAAGCAGAATCAGAATAAATGCAGTAAAGTGCCCTCCCTAGGGTGTCAAAGCCAAAATACCTTTGCATTCTGCCCAGGTTCTTAGAAGGTATTGTGGTAACTTTAAGTAAGAGAATGTGTTCTGTGAAGGTAAAATTTGTCTTAAGGGTATAAATAATTATAAAAGTTTTACAAAGCATTGTTTAAATTAAGGTATTTAAATGGCTAATTGCAGAAGATCATTATTTAACAAAAACTGAATTGATAATAATAATAATAAAAGGCAGTTTTATAACAAACTTATTATTTGGCAGCCAGTCTCCCCTGCCAACTTGCTTCCAAAAAAAACTCTTTCTGGTATTACATGCTACTAAGTATTTAAAGTGAAGAAAAGTTCATTATTTTAACAAGCTTGTTTAGTATTAATGGCAATTATATGTTGTAAGAAGTTTGCCTGGTAACTTAGTATGTGGGATATATGGAGTGTGTTTTTATTGTTAAGGAAACAGAAGATGATTTTGTCCTAAGATAAAATGATTGATTATTGGAAAGAGTAGAGTGTGGGACAGAACCTGAATGAATACTGAAAGTGTAGAAGGTTTGTGGAAGGAAAATTTTTATGATTAAAATTGAGTAAGATCAATATACAAAGAAAATCTTTTATCAATAGCTTCTTGTGCTTTAACCTCATCATTTCCTCAGTGTTTGAAGAAGAGTCTTACCTCTTTTAAAAGAACATTTATGTTCTAGAGATCAAATCCTGAAAAATAGCTTTTTATTTCAAACTAACTGCAAGAGATTTATTCTTTTACTTTAAAGGAAAAATTAAAGTAATGGTTAAGTTCATTTAATATGTTATAAGTCGAATGAAAGGTATTTAAAGGTGTTATAAAATTAATAGGTTTTTAAAAAATTAATAAAAACTGTAACTAAGAGTTAAAATCATTCATAAATGCATTTATATTATAAAACAGTGGAAAGGTAATAACTGAAATTATAGCTGGGTGAATTTAGCTTGAAATTATTAAGTGTAAACTCTAAACTTTACCTTTCCTTAGTTTATGGTTACTTCAAGTCTAATCTCACCCCTTGCCTTTGCCTATGGTTATTTCATAATAGCTTCTGCCCCTATAGGCCAAAGAAGAACTGGGACATCACTGTCTCCTCTCCTGGTATTAGTAACCCTTTCTCTCATGAATTCAAGTGTAAACTAAATAAATTGCTGCCTGATGGAATAAGGTTAAATGACCACTGGAGTTTCATTATCTCCAAAATCAAAAAGGGGGGTGGAGGGGGAGAAGTCTCCTGCCTTGATGGTCAGTGTTCCTAAGAGTGGCAATTCATGAGAGAAACCAGTCTGTTTCCCTGAGGCTTCAAATAGCCTCAGTAAATATATATAAAATTAATCTTGTTGCTTATCCAAAATTCTGCTAAATTCAAAGTAAAATATAAAGTTCTGAAACAAAAAATAGTGCTAAAGCATTGAGAACATTTTGGTTACAATCCATTAAGAAAGAAAATTCTTGTGTAAAACTGCATAGTCATAGTATAAAACTGCACAGTCATAGTGCAAATTAAGAGTTTCAAGAGTCTTTGAAATGTTTTGCAGTCACACTTGTTTTGTAAGAATTAGAAGTTTAAAGTAACTAAAGTTATGTTGTTGTGTCAAACTATTCATGTCTGCCTATTTGCTCAAATTGTTGAGGTTAAATATGCAGTTATAAGTAAAATATATTTCGGGACCCCAAATTAAGCTAAACAGTATATAAAATAATTCAAATTATAAATAATATCAATGAGTTTTGTTTCTGTGTCTAACTCTTTGTGTCTGCCCATTTGCTCAGTGTATGTCTTCATACATCGGGATAATAATATCAAATTAACAAATGAAAATTCTTAAAAGAGCTCTATTCAAATTGTTAATTAAATATGCAGTTATATATGTAAATAAATATTCTTAAAGCCCAAATTAAACTAAGCAGGATGAAAAAGTCATAGAAATCTGATTATAGAAACAATTGGGAAAGGGCCTCCTCTTTGCAAGAGCTTTAAAGGCAAGACTAGGTGTAGCAGATTAAACCTATCTACTAGGCTAGGGAATTAAGAATCAGTTTGCCTGGTAATTTCCCAGTTTAAACCTTTTGTCAGCCATAAAATGTAAAAACAAAGATTAGGTTAATTTTCACATAAGAAAAATGTTGATGTAACCTGGCGGCCTGCTGCCTCAGTCTCCCACTCCCAGGTTGGACAGCAGTGGAGGAGACCAGTTTAGGCCAGTCCTATGGCCAGTGGAAGGATGCCCAAGAAGGAGCTAAGTCGGTGCCATTTCAGCACTAAATTCTATTCCTTATTTGACGAAGGGGAGCAGGTAAAAACTAAAATGGTTGGAATGTGATAGAGGAAGCAGTTAAATCACAAACTTTTGCATGGGAAAGTTAAATCTCAGATAAGATGTAACTTCTGAAGTATCCAATCTGTGGAAAAACAGAGGAAGAGCTGCATGGCTTAGGGGTATAAATTGTGTCATTTTTCTTTGTTCGGGGCACCAGCCATATCTGGCTCTGCGCCCCTTCTTGCAAGATTGAAAATAAATTCTTTTCTTCTCCACAATCTGGTGAGCCTTATTTTCTTCCAGAAGATTTCTTTCCAACAAAATAAAGGTAATTAGTGGCTCTATTAACAAATTTCAGTAAGTAAAGGAAAGTCCATAAAAACTATGGAGAGATCTTTCCTGGGTTATGATTTTAAAAAATTAAGTAATTGTGTAATGTGTTTTAAAACCTGGTAGTCAGTATGCTTTTAAATTATTAATTTTCATAACTTAAAGAAAAGAAGTTTTTAGCTTCCTGTAAGGGAAAAAGAGGACATTCCTTGCATAAGCTATTATGGTTTCAATTTTATTTAACTTGAGTGTAATCTCCCACAGTTAATATATAAACTAAATTAACATTATATATACAAAATCTTTAGAGTAATGAAAATTGTAAGTTCACATTGGTGAAATTAGGCTAAAGGAAAAAGATTATAGATATGTTCTCTTAAATAAATAGAGTAAATTTCTTTGGTAATTGTAATTTAATAAGTTTATTTAAACATGAGGTGTCTAGTCAATGTGGTTATAGTCAATTATAAGGAGGTTGTAAAATATCTGCCAAACTGAAAATGTTTAAATAGTTCTAGTTCTAGAAGTCATTGTTAACTAAAACTTAGATTGGTATTGGTAGCAGAAATAACTTAATGATAATAAAACCTGTCTGAAGGCCACCACAAAGTACATATATAAGTAAATGGTAATAAAAAGTTATCTTGATTCTATTGGAAATCTTCTGTTTTCATTTTAACAATGAAAAATAATATTTTTCTTCTATTACTAAAGTACCTACTGTTATCTTCATAGTAAAATTGTGTAAGTGAACAGTCATTTGATATATGTGTTGCATTAAGTTGTTTAAAATATATATGAAAACAAGGAATAAACTTTAACATTGTCAAACTCTTGTGCATTCAAACCAGGCCTTGAATACATTACAGGTGGCCTCTCCATGTGAGTTATTGGCTAGGTTGGTCACTGACCCCTCAATTAAAAATATTTGCTATCAGCCTCTGGTTCTGCTCCTGAAGTCGATGGAAACTACGTTGCAGTTTCAAGCTCCTGCAGCAGCCAATAATGACTCGGTACAGCCAAGTGTACAATGGATATCGCCTCCAGACTGGCACTGTTCCATAGTGCCAGAGAGCACTATGCACCAGGCTAGTAGAATACTGGAAATTCTCTCTAAGATCAAGGATGCTGCGACTTGCTCACTGCGTTGAAGAACATGCTAAGTGGAGCCATGATACCAGGATACAGTAAGTGAAACTTAAACACAATTGGCATTATGGCCTGCTCTCATGGAGAGATAACATGTAAAGTATTACAAACCTGAAACTCAAAACTAATAATTGCAACTCTGAATCCTTATGCATTAAGTAATACATTAGTTAATATTAAGTGCTGTACTTTTATCCTGTACTAAATATATGCCTAATAATTAGAACGTTATCTTTTCTATTTTGGATCAAGTGCAGAAGTATATTAGACATGTTAAATTCCTGGTAAATTCATTTTCTAAACAGTTAAAAACATGTCTATAGAATAAGGTGGCAGTCTCAGCCAGTCTCAGTCAACTTCTATATTCTACTGTACTCTGCTGTGTAGCAAAGGTGAGGCTTGCTTGCTGATGGTGAGTCACCTATTAAACAAGTCAAAATTGCTAGAAATTGTACAATTAAAACCAAGGTGTAAAAAAACAAACAAACCTTTATTCTGTAGTTCTGATCCACTCCCCAGGTGAAAAAGAAGAGAATTTCCAACTTAGTGTTCTAATCCTGAGTGAAGCCAGTTGCCCAAGGAGTGCCAGTTCACCAGGAGCATCTGACAGAGCGAATGAGTGCCAATCATTGAACAGCTTGGAATGTGTCTTCAGACAAAGCTAAGTGTCTGTTGCAATTTATCTCTAAAGATGAATAACTTAAGAATATATATGCTGTTCCCACCAGCTTTGAAGGAGTGCCATCTTTATAGGCACCTAACCTTGTCTACCTCTGTAATCCAATGTGTCCTCTTTTAAAAACGGGTATTCCAAATTTTTAATTAAGTTTGTTTCTTTCAGAGTGAACATTTTATTAACCATATGAAAACTTCATCCAACTTCGTACAGAATGCCAGATCCATCTTCCTCCAGTTAGAATAAATTAAGAGTTTTACACCTTATTAGGCAATGACTACAGCCCATGGCCAGCAGGAAGCAGTTACAGAAAAGAGATCTGTCTCCCTTTAGCACCCTTTTTAAATTAAAGGTGTAAACTTTTCAAGGGTAAAATAAAATTAATAGATGGATCTGGAACCTGACTGGAAATGCATGTGAGCACTGGTGGCCGCAGGATGACTGCAGAAGGCCCCCACCCCAGGATTCCGCTGTCCAGAGTGAAAAATTCTAAACTCTTAAAAAAACAGTCCTGGATGCTACACTAAAGATTGATAAATAATCAATCAAAACAACAAACAGCTATCCACCTCATAGCTCCAACAATAATTATGCCAAAGCTTAGCAAGTTAAACTTTGGCAAAGGGGAGAAATGATGTGGGTTATGGGTGGCAGGCTCTTTGTCTCCAGAGGTAACCTAAACTATCTGTGACTTGTGGGTGGGATGATGAAAGGTTGCAGTCCTGTCCTTGGCGAGCAGGAGACAGTTTAACAATGCAAGGTCTATAAACTTTAAGTATTCAGGGGAAATACAAAGAAAATATGCTAAAAGCTTATCGAATGCCTGAGGTCCATGCTAAAAGCTTACTAAGATGTGAAAATATATGCTAATTCAAGCCTATTGAGAACTGAAACAAAAGGACCATTTGGCCTTTCCTCTCTGTATAAAAGGGACTAAAAAATCTTGTTTGGGGCTCTAGATTGAAACAGAAAGTTCCCGAGTCCGGCCGGCCGTCAATAAACCATTTTTCCTTCTCAAAATCATTCCTGAGTCCTGGACTCTCTATACTCAAGTAATTGAACTTCTCTCAAATTCTACAACAGTGCTGGTGAGGAACCTCTGGTTTTAATTAATTACAGGTGAATTCGCTTTTTTTTTCTTTAATTCTTATTTTAAAACTTTTATTAGAAATTCAGCCAATGCTTGTAAACAATTAAGAAACTAGCCCTAGAAAGTTTAGGGAGGTTGGCATTTTTATAAGAGTTTTCTTATTTAATTCATTAAGAAGTTTGAATAAATAAATCTCTCTCTCTTTCCTGTATTGTTTCCTTAAATAGATCTCAAGGGCAGGCTAGGCCCAGAAGGAAGTGTAGTTTTAGGTGTTTTTCTTCAGGTGTTTCCCCACCTGTGGCAGATAGGCAGACTTCGAAGGTGGCCCCCAATGATCCTCACCTTTGGTATTTGTGCCTTTGTGTTATCCCTTCCCCTAGTGGGGGCTGGACTTTGTGGTTTGCTTCTAACCAATAGAATATTGCAAAGGTGATGGGATGCTGTTGTAGAATTTGAGAGAAGTTCAATTATTTGAATAAGAAGGAGACTTTTTTCTCAGTAGTGTCACTGGTGCAGGGTGTTGGTGGTGGGGGGATAGGTGGAGAGGAGTGCACCTAGGACATGCCTCTGTGGAATTTGAATGGGTTCATCTTGTCACAGGGTGTTATCTCAGTGAGTGGAAACCCACACAATAAATAACAAAATACTAAACTCCCATAAAATGTTGTTGAATTTGAGAAAAGTTCAATTATTTGAGTGTAGAGAGGCCAGGACTCAGGAATGATTTTGAGAAGGAAAAATGGTTTATTGACAGCCCGCCGGACTCGGGAACTTCCTGTTTCAATCCCCAGCCCCGAACAAGATTTTTTAGTCCCTTTTATACAGAGAGGAAAGGCCAAATGGTCCTTTTGTTTCAGTTCTCAATAGGCTTGAATTAGCATATATTTCCACATCTTAGGTAAGCTTTTAGCATGGACCTCAGGCATTCAATAAGCTTTTAGCATATTTGGTTTGCATCTCCCCTGAATACTTAAAGTTTATAGACCTTGCATTGTTAAACTGTTTCCTGCTCACCAAGGGCAGGACTGCAGCCTTTTATCATCCCACACCCACAAGTCACAGATAGTTTAGGTTATCTCTGAAGAGACAAAGAGCCTGCCACCCATAGCCCACATCAATGCTACTTCCATGATTAGGTTACAAAATACTGTGACCTCTTCAGGCTCTCTCAACTGCCTTCGTGGCTTGACCACTTTGATGAAGCAAGCTGCCATTGGTGGAAAGGCCCATGCAGCAAGGAACTAAGGGCAGCCTTTGTCCAACAGTCAGTAAGGAACTGAAACATGAACTTGGAAGCAGGTCCTTCCCAGTCCAGCCTTGATTTGAGAGAACAGTGCCCATCAACACCTTAACTGCAGCCTCATGACAGATCCAGAAGCAGAGGACCCAGTTAAGCCTGTGAGACAATGTGTGTTGTTTTAAGCCACTAAGTTTTGGGATAATTTGTCATGCAGTAGCAGATAACTAATATACTTGAGTGTTTGCCTGTCATTTATCAGAATCCCCAGTCATCCTCAGGCTAAATGTGTCCACAAGCATCACACATACAGCAGGTTTCTTATCTGAGTTGGCCAGCCTGTGTCTCAATGCAGTGTGTATTTCAGTTACACCCTGATGTATTGGTTTATTTTCTGGCAGGTACCTGTGCTTGCCGAGCCTATCTTGGAACACTCAACTGCATCCTCATCCCTAAAAGTCTTCTACTCTGGGGGTCAGCCTGAGTCAGATTCTGTCTGAATCAGAGAAAGCTTTGACCACACTCTCCACTCCTGAAAGTCCCAGATGCATTTACTCTTTCTCTGGGCCAGGCTGAGCTCAGGCTCAGAATTTGTGGCTTCCCCAGATGGATTGACTTTTTGTGGCAGGAAGAACCATTTTCTTCAAGTTATGAGCCTTCTCACTTGAGCTTTTGCCTCTCCTCTATGGCAGTTCTGGACTGAGACCCCCTGGTCAGACGCCATTTGTGCCTCTCAGATTTGGAAATATGAGGAAAAGCCTTGTCCAGTACAGTTGATGGAGGAATTCCTGATTAGAGAAGGCCAGAGGGCAGGAGGGGCAGAGGTGGGTTTCTGGATTTAGTTCTGTTGAAAGAAGAACATTTTGATGCAGAGAGGTCAATGCTGAGGTCAAGGCCGGGGCTACCTGGGTGTTGCTGCCTGGTGTCCCTCTCTGTGCCCATACCCATCCACTTACATCGCACCACTGTCCTCATAGCCAGTTAGAGCAGGATTCAGTGTCTACATGTCAAGGACTGATGCCACTGGTATCAATGGCAACAAAAAGCACTGGGCTCTGTGTCTGTCAGTCAAGGAACGTGTGAGGCCAGCATGGCTGTGAGAGGCCCAGAAGGCATGGGGGCAAGACTTTCTCCCTGGGAGGATGGGGGTACTGAAGGATATGTCCTTTACCTACCCCCAGTGGCTGCAACTTCCTCTCAGAAATGTTTGTCAAAGCCCCTTTTCCATAGTATACATGCATGAGCTTCATTTCCTTCTTCCTAGCTTCCTTCCATTCCCACCTTAATCTATCTAGCACTTGTCCAGTGGACTCATTCATTGGTGCATACTTCTGTCCATCCTCCAGGTATCCATTTCATTCATGTATGCTTTCAGTAAATATCCATAAAGTACCCACTCTTTGCTCTTATGGGTGCTAGGGTGCAAAGGGAAATGAGTCAACCCCAAGTCCTGGCCCTGATGGAACTCATGGAGAGGCAGGAGGTGGGAGACACACTAAATTAACCACACACTGATGGTGGACAGTTGCAGGCTGTGATGAAAGAAAAGACAGCCATTAGGGTGAGTAAGGGCAGGTAGGCATAGGAGGCTTTCCTGATGAAATGAGAGGTGGCTGGTTCAGGAATCCCAATAGGTGATGAGGGGGTTCTGGACCATCATTTGAGGCACAAGGAGGATATTTCTGCAGGGATCAAACACTGCCTTGAGTGTGGAGGGAGAAGGAGGAATGGGGCAGTGAGCAAGGTGAATGTTTGGATAAAAATGATGAGCTGGGCAATTGCACACAAGGTCCCAGCCAGCAGAGTATCCCCATAAGAAAGGCACCTGATATTTAAATGTTGGTGCTCCCAACGACTGGTGCTTCCAGTACCTGGAATCAGGTTCTCAGGCTTGCTGGGGCTGTCTTTAGAGGTGCTGGCTCAGAACTGCTCCCTTGCTGCTCCCCTTAATACGTAATTTTCTGGGGTTCGAAGACTTTTCTGTTGATAGATGATAGATAGATAGATAGATAGATAGATAGATAGATAGATAGATAGATAGATATCTGGCCCTGCCTCTCTCTCTCTGCCTCTATCTTGGACACTAGACCCTCTCACCTTTCTTCCTGATTGACATGGGAAATACTGGAAAAGGAATAAAAGGAATACAGGATTGTTTAAAATGGGTAAGGTAGCTAGGGAGGAAAGAGGAAAACAAGCAGAGACAGGAAAGGAGAGTGTTGCAGGAAAAAGCAATCTGGGTCAAAAGTTGCTGAAAGACTGAGGAAAAAAATATCCATTCATCAAATTATTCATTCAACCATTAGGTAAGCCTTCAATTTTCCATTTATTTATAAGGTCACTAATCTTTCTATTTATCCATCTGTTTATCCGCATACTGTGCACCTGGTGTGGGCCAGTGGCACTAAACAAAGGCAGATATGGAGGGATCTCACTTGACTGCATGGAAATAAGGGAAGCATTGGCTCAGCAGCATATGCTGAGAGGCTGAAATACACCAACTGGAATAGCCCACCTGGGAGGTAGAGAAGCAGGCAGAAAGAGGAGTCTAGGATGGCTTGGGTCTGGGTCATTTCAACAAGTGTTTGTGTGCCAAATTAACAAAATGTCCAAAATAGAAAAATGGATCTAAATATAAAAGCTAGACTCATAAAATTCCTAGAAGAAAATGTAGGGAAGCATCTTCAAGACTTGGTGGTAGGTGATGGTTTCTTAAACCTTACACCCAAAGCATGAGCAATGAAAGAAAAAAATGGATAAATGGAACTTCCTCAAAATTAAATACTTTTGTGCTTCAAAGGATTTTGTAAAGAAGGTGAAAAGGCAGCATACTCATGGAGATAAAATATTTGGAAAACCATATATCCAACAAGGTTTGATTTCCATGCCATATAAAGAGATCATAAAACTCCAACAATAAAAGGGCAAGCAATCCAATTTTAAAAATGGGCAAAAGATTTAAATAGACATTTTTCCAAAGAGGAACTACAAATGGTGAAAAAGCATATGAAAAAATTGTTCACTATCAGTGGCTATTAGGGGAATGTAGATCAAAACTACTATGAGATATCATTTCACACTCAGAATGGCCATTATTAAAAACAAAACAAAAAAAACCCCAGAAAAGTACAAGTGCTAGAGAGGATGTGGAGAAACAGGAACATTCCTTCACTGTTGGTGGGAAAGCAGAATGGTACAGCCTCCGTGGAAGTCAGTTTGGTGGTTTCTCAGGAAGCTATATATAGAGCTGCCGTATGATCTGCCAACCCCTCTACTAGAAATATATTCAGAAGAACTGAAAACAGGGACATGAACAGACATTTGCAAACTGTTGTTCATAGCAACTTTACTCACAATTACCAAAAGATGGGAACAACATAAGTGTCCATCAATAAATGAATGGATAAACAAATGTGGCATATACATATGATGGAATACTATGCTGCTGTAGGACCTGAGGACATTATGCTGAGTGAAATAAGCCAGACACAAAAGGACAATATTGTATGGTTTCAATAATATCAAGTAAATACAAAGAATAAACACATGGAGTTACAAACTAGAGTATAGGTTACTAGGAGATAGGATGAGGGCTGAGAAGGGATACTGATGCTTAATGTACGTAGAGTTTTTAATTAGATTGTAAGTATGGAAATGGATAGAGTTGAAGGTAACACATTATAGCGAGTATAACTAATACGGCTGGTTTATAAATGAGATTGTGGCTGACAGGGAATTTAGGGATGTAAACATCAACTTAAAGAAAGCTAGAGAATAATCAGGCCTGAATAACATAGTGAACCTGGTAGTGGGTGAGGATTGTGGTTAGTAGTACAAATACAAGAGAGTTCTTCCATGAACAAGAACAAATGTATGTCACTACCACAAGATGGTAGGAGTATAGTTATGCATGGGAAAAATACAGTTAATGTAATTCATGGCTATACTTAACAGCAATATCATAATATTCTTGCATCAATGTCAAAGAAGGTACTATAAATGCAGAGGGTCAATAATAGGGGGTTATGGGATTTTTTATTTTGGACTAAGGAAAACATTCAAAAAATAACTGAAGCAATGACTGCACAACTCTGTGATAAAAATTTGAGTTGCTGAGTGTACACTTTGGATGGACAGCACAAGGCATGGGACTGGATAACACAGTGAATCATGTGGTGGATGATGGACTATGGTTAACTGTACAGATATGAGAGTGTTCTCTCATGGACTATAACACATGTACAATACCAATACATGGTGTTAATAATAGGGAGGTGTATAGTATAAGCTATGGACCATAGCTAGTAGAAATATTTTACGATGTTCTTTCATAATCTGTAACAGATATTCCACAATGATGCAAGTTGTTGGTGGAGGGGTGATGTATGGGAATTCTGCACATTACACGTTTGTTTCGTAAGCGCAGAATAGCAATGAATTACATATAGACATGTAATTCAAAGAAATAAAGCGAAACAAATGATAGACTTTTATTTTTAAAAGTGGCATCTACATTAATAGGGGAGAATAAGATGGCAGATATTTAATGTGGTGAAAAAGGATTTTCTATTTTCAAAGACATGACTCCTTCAAAATACCTAAAAATCCCTGGGCCGTGTTAATAATAAAAGTAATTTAAAGTTTTTGAGAATATTTCTTTATTTTCTGGTGAGGGAGAGGGTAATCTTTGTAAGCCTGTCAGATAATCCATCTAATTTGGAGATTCAGGAAAAGAGTAGATAAAAGAGAGGGGAGGAAATTTAAAAAGGACATTTTCCAGATTGACAGTGATCTAAGTTCTCAGATTGAAGGGGCCAACTGAATCCAAGAAAAACAAAAATCTCAACATTTTACTGATGATAAGATTGTAGATCCATGAAAGATAAAGGAAAATGCTTAAGAAATTTCAGAGGAAAAAAAAGATTGTCCGGTATAAAAGAATCAGTTGATATCAATTTTATGAATCCACAATAATGGGAAGTGAAAAGGTAATATTTTCAAAATTTGGTGGGAAACTAGCATGATTTGAGAATTAATACCCTGTGATATTATAAATAAAGACTTTTTTTACATATTCAAGAACTCAGAAAAATATACTAACCATTAATGGCATTAAAATAATTATAAGAGACTAATCCAGTAGAAAAAGAATGAATAACAATAAAAATGAAACCAAGAGGGAATCAAGAAACAAGAGTTAACAACAAGATATCAAGGGAAGTGGATGTGGCTCAAGCTACTGGGCTCCCATCTACCATATAGGAGGTCCAGAGTTTGATTCCTGGGGCCTCCTGGTGAAGGCAAGTTGGTCTGCATGGCGAGCTGGCTCATGCAGGGTGCTGGTCCACATGGAGTGCTGGCCCACACAGAGAGCTGGCAAGATGATGCAACAAAAGGAGACACAGAGGAGAGACAATAAGAGATGCAGCGGACCAGGGAGATGAGGTGGCGCAAATGATTGAGCACCTCTCTTCCATTCTGGAAGGACGCTGGATTGGTTCCTGGTACTGCCTAGAGAGAAGACAAGCAAACACAGAACACACAGCTAATGGATACAGAGAACAGACAATGAGTGCAAATAATGAGGGGGTGACGGTGGGGGTAGAAATAAAAACAAACAAACAAACAAAAAACACAACAAGACCGCAAGCAAACTGCAGTGTTGGTTAATCAAAAATGGGCTTTCAGCCTTCATTGAAATACCAGATGATCTCATAATGAAGGGCCAAAGAGAGAGTTTTCTATGGAGCTGTTTTGCTTGGAGAGAGGCTGAAAGTGTGATTTAATTTATGGGGTATAGTTATAAACTTCAGCCTTAAAATTATTTAAAAATTGACACTGAAACTTTGATTTCCAGTAGGGATAGGCTGGATATTTAGGTCAAACATCCCACTGAAAATAATTCAAAATTCTGGGGGAAAACACATGAAAACCTCAAAGAGCTAACAAGATAGTGCAGAATTCTGAGGCTAGATTCTAAGGGGCAGAAAAGGAAATCCGAGAGCCTCAAAGCCACTTTTACAAGCTTGAGCTTTGGTTTTGGTGATTGATGGTGGAGAAGGAGAGGGAAAGGCTCAGGTCCCTTCCTGGGTGGGGAGACCATAGCATTATCAGACCCCAGAGGCCAACAAACTCAGGGGAGCTTAGAACAGTGAAAGCTGTGTATTTAGTTGAAGCCCTCCGACACTCACTGAGGCAGACTCAACTCCTCTGGAGGAAGCACATTCATCCTAGGTCCTGAAGAATTTGTTTATCCATTCATATGTTGAAGGACACTTGGGTTGCTTACATCTTTTGGCTATTACTAATAATATTGCTCACAAATAACTTTTTAAAGAGAATGAGAGTATATAATAAACCAATTAAACAGATTTCCACTACCAACAATGGCTAATGGAAAGCTGGGAAAAGAGTAAAAGTTGAAGGTATTAGAGGACCACCAAAGCAATAAAAATCTCAAAATAATTATGCTGAGTAAAAGAATCCAAAGAAGAGCACATACTGTATAATCCCATCTATTTAAAATTTTAGAAAATGCAGTTGACCAACACCCACTGACTTGTCTTGATTATGCTTTAGTAAGGCCTGTCTCATCTTCACACAGATGAGCTTCAGCTCATCCTTGAACTTAACTAAGCACTGGAATGCCGAACAACCTCCTTAGCGGCCCTTTTTGAAGACTGGCTAATGGAAAAGAAATTCATTTCCTGCTTAGTTGCTGGATCACACCACCTGCACACCCCACTTCCCAACAACCACTTCTTTCCACCCTGTTTACTCCTCCATATAAAAGAATAACCTTTTGCCAGCCTTTTGAGATGTTCATAGATCTTAGAGCTGAAGAAGGCTCCCTACTGCAATAGCCTTTTTTGAAAAAAGATTTATTATTTATTTATTTCTCTCCCCTTCCCCACCCTCCCCCCCGGCCAGTTGTCTGCTCTCTGTGTCCATTTGCTGTGTGTTCTTCTGTAACTGCTTATATTCTTGTCAGCAGCACTGGGAATCTGTGTCTCTTTTTGTTGCGTCATCTTGGTGCATCAGCTCTGTGTGTGTGTGGCGCCACTCCTGGGTAGGCTACACTTCTTTTGCACTGGGCAGCTCCCCTTACGGGGTGCACTCCTTTCACATGGGGCTCCCCTATGTGGGGTCACCCCTGCATGGCATGGCACTCCTTGCACGCATCAGCACTACACATGGGCCAGCTCATCACATGGGTCAGGAGGCCCTGGGTTTGAACCCTGGACCTCCCATGTGTAGGCGGATGCTCTATCCATTGAGCCAAATCTGCTTCCCTGCAATGGCCTTTTAAAATAAAGTTTCAATTTGTTTTTATTTGATGATTTCCTGGTGCTGTGACTTAACAGAATACTGCCTGCCCCCGTGGACTCTGCTGTCTTCACTCAGGTATTGAAGGCAATTTCTCAGATCCTTTGTGTCCTTTCCTGGAAGAGGAATTTGGGACCACAGTGGTGTGTCACAACTCCTAATTCCCGTGCTCCAGAAATTTGCTGTTAGAGCAAATAACTGTGATTCTCTATGAACAAAGAATTTTTTTTTGGCTGTTGAGTGGAGATCTGATTCCTGACTCTTTCCGTTGAGTGGGACTTGTTTCAGTTCTTTTCTGTTGAGTTGAAATCTTCCCAGCTATTTTTGTGGGGCCTCTTTTGTTTATTTGAATATGAGTCCAATCCCTTGGGTACTTCATGCTGCACCAGGTGCCCTCTGTCTGCTTCTTCCCCCATTTATGTGCTCCACCAGTTGGTACTAATTTAATCCAGTATCTCTTAAAATGGCAGAATTCATTAAGGATAATTCAGAACTACAATGGTTTTTTTTTGGAATCTCTCCAAATTTGTTCATCTCCAGGGGCCCTTGAATCATGAGGATCCAAAATTCCCTCTACACAATGGCATGCTTATTTCTCCTGATAAGAAGCAAAAGTGACTTTTTCAGTCTAACTTTAATCAGGCCATTCAACAATCTCAGAGTACATTATTGGAGGCTATTCAGTCTCTCATGAATTACCTGTCCTCCTCAACTGTTACTACCTCATAGTTTCCATACTCAAAGACACCCCCACCTTCCTCCTTTTCCTCTCCTTATCCCTTCATACTCTAGACTCATTCCTGTTTCTCCTGCCACCATGTCCTGACCCTCTTTTTAATAACCTGCTTCTTCCCAAACCTGTTCCTACTTTGCTGGCTCCCCAAATTCCTAGGTACTTGAGACCTTGGTCCTTTCCTGGTACTCTGATCCTGGGAAAGGATGTCAGTGGACCTCAGTCAACCCTCCTCCAAGTTATTCTTTAAAAAATTATTGAAGTGAAATATTCATAACATACCATTAACCCTTTTAAACTGAACACTTCAGTGTCATTTAGTACATTCACAGTGTTGTGCAACCACTACATCTATTTGGTTCTAAAACATGTCCATCTCTCCAAAATAAAATCCTGTGCCTATTACTCACTTTCTCCTTACTCTTAACTCCCTCCACCCCCTGGCAACCACCAATCTTCATTCTGTCTCTAAAAATCTACCTATTTTGGATATTTCATATAAATGGAAATATGCAATATGTGTCCTCTTCTTTCTGGCTTCTTTTACTTGGAATGATGTTTTCAAGGCTCATCCATGTTGTAGCATGATCCATACTGAATTCATTTTTTTTAATCCCCCCTCCTTTGTGGCTTTTTGCTTGCTGTCTGCTCTCTGTGTCCATTCACTGTGTGCTTTTCTGTGTTTTTGCTTGTCTCCTTTTTTTGGTTGCGTCACATTGCTGAGTCAGCTCTCTACGGCATCTGCAGACCAGATGGCTCTCCGTAGTGTGCCTTCACAAGGAGGCCCCAGGACGCGAACCCAAGGCCCCCCATATGGTAGACAGGAGCCCAACTGATTGAGCCACAGCCACTTCCCATACCTAATTCATTTTCATGGTTGAATAATATCCCATTATAGGTATATACCACAATTTGTTCATCCATCCAACTATTTGTGGTGATGGACATTTGCACTTTTTTTGGCTGTTGTGAACAAAGCTACTATTAACATACATGTACGTATGTTTTTTTGTGTAGGTATATTTACGTATTTTCTTATTTTGTGGTTTTCTTTGCTTTTTTAATTCTTTCTTTAGTTTTTCAAAACTTTTTATTCATTTACAATCCAAATTTTCTCTTCTAGCCTTTAAAGCAAACACTCTGATTGTGTTGTTTAAGCCAAAAATCACAAGCACTCATTTAACACATTAGAGCACAAAGTTATAAATACCTTTGCCTTCCTCCTAGATAATATAAGGAACTGGGAGTCTTATATTGAATACTAATCACTTTATCCATCTCAATTTATATGTTATTGGCACTATGCATGGTAATGCCACCATTCTAACTCCACAAGTATATATTAATCATGCTTTAACAGATAATGAGCAGTGGTATTAATCCACCAATCACCTTTCTCTTGGATCCACAGTCCTCCTCTCATTACAGATCTTCCTTTCACATTGAGTAAATTTTCATCATGTTTTAATGTACCTGTTTTAGTTTTCTAAATGCTGCCAACATAATATACCAGAAATGGTTTGGCTTTTACAATGGGAATTCATTATTTTAAAAGCTTACAGCACTTTGGGGAAGATGGTGGATTAGAAAGATGTGGAACTCTCTTCTCTCCCAGACAAACAGCCACAGGACAGGCAGAAAAGGCTTGGAAAAAAAATCTTAAAGGTTTAAGACACCAGGGGAAGCTGGACACCACCCAGAAGAGAGAGGCACAAAGGAAAAGAATTGTGATGGCAAACTGTGAGTTATAAATGGCAGCTGCTACTGCTGGTACCCATTTTCACACTAGACACTTTAGAATTCTAAGGCCTCTGGGCTGGTGGCTACAGACAAAGGGGGCTCCAGGGATCCACCTCCCCAGGAAAGGGGAGAGAGAGGGACACAGCCTAAGGCTGACAGCTTTTGACCACAAATTTGGTCTGCTGTGTCCTACAGCAGGCTGGGGAGACTGCCATTGTTTGCCCTGGAAACTTGCACAGGACTAAAGAGATCTGACCCTCTCCATCTCTCTCTCTACTAACAGAAACTGATTGTTGAGGATGCAGAGGGGAGTGGCATTATTTCCTACCTGGGAAAAGGGAGCAGGTGCCAGCAAAGGTTGGAGAACTGTCTCTAAGAAAGTAATTACAAGGTTCTTAGCCCCCAGGCAGGAACCTAAATCACATTGACCCAGTCTGTGCTGCAGCAAACACAATGCGACCAGGTACTCAACTGAGAGGGCTGCCAAAGAATGCCGTCTGCTGGTAGACCAAGGAAGTGCATTCAAGGAAATTAAAAGTAAGTAAATGAGACTTTTTCAGGCTTTTATAGCCTCCCACCCCAAGGTTCTAGGAAGTGGATCTGAAACCCATTACTGGGTCCAGAGCCCAGTTTTGAGCAACTATCAGGGACAATCCTAAAGATCCAGGTTGAACCAAGAGTCAAGGAACAGCAGTATCTTACAGCCTCCTGCTACTAAGTAGAGAAATAGAGCATCTGAGTAAACTCAGCATTCTAATCAGATGCCTAGACATCAGCAAAAAATTATGAGCCATACTAAGAAAATGGAAGACATGGCCCAAGAAAAGGACTATATCAAAGCACCAGAAGAGATGCAGGACTTGAGATAGCTAACTAACAAGAAGCACACAAATTTCCAAAATCAAATCAATGAGTTGAAAGACGACATGGTTAAAGAGATACATGATATCAAGAAGACATTGAGGGAGTGCAAAGAAGAATTTTTAAACTGCAATAGAAAAGTAACAGAGCTCGTGAGAATGAAAAACATGAAAGGTGAGATAAAAAACACATTAGAGGCGTACAGCAGCAGAATCGAAATGATAGAAGAAGGAATAGTGATACTGAAGATAGAACAACTGAAATCGAAGAGAGAAGAACAGAAAGAGAAAAGAATGGAAAAAATTGAGCAGAGGCTCAGGGTGTTGAATGACAACATGAAACACAACAACATATGTGGCATGAGAGTTCCAGATGGAGAAGAGACGGGAAAGGGAGCAGAGAGAGCTTTTGAGGAAATAGCTGAAAATTTCCCAATTCTCACAAAAGAAATGAACTTACATTTCCAAGATGCGCAGTGTACTCCAATCAGAATAAATCTGAATAGACCTACTCTAAGACATATACTACTCAGAATGTCAACCGTAAAAGACAAAGAGAAAATTCTGAGAGCAGCAAGGGAGAAGCAAACCATCATATACAAGGCAGGCCTAGTAAGATTTAGTATGGATTTCTCATCAGAAACCATGGAAGTGAGAAGACAGTGGTATGATATAATTAGGAGACTGAAAGAGAAAAACTGCCAGCCAAGAATTCTTTATACAGCAAAACTGTCCTTCAAATATGAAGGTGAGTATAAAATATTCACAAACAGAAACTAAGAGAGTTTATGAAAAGGAATCCACCTTTGTAAGAAATAGTAAAGGGAGCCTTAGAGCCTGAAAGAAAAAGAAGAGAGAGGTTTGGAGGAGAGTGTAGAAGAAAGAATAGCAGAAAGGATAACCAAACGAATAAAAAGACAGACAAAGATAAGATATGCCATATGAAAGCCAAAGAATGAAATGGTGGAAGTAAATAATGCATTTACAGTAATATCATTGAATCTGAATGGATTAAACCCCCCAATCAAAAGATATAGGCTGACAGAATGGATTAAAAAAAAATAAGCCCTCCAAATGCTGCTTACCTTAGATCCAAGGATACAAGTGGCTGAAAGTGAAAGGGTAGAAAAAGATACTCTACACGAAGAGTAAACAAAAAAAGTAGGTGTAGCTATACCAATATTGAACAAAACAGATTTTAAGTGCAAAAAAGTTATAAGAAACACAGAAGGCCATTATATATTAATAAAAGGGACAATCTACCATGAAGATATAACAGTCGTAAATATCTATGCACCTAACCAGGGTATCCCAAAATACATGAGGCAAACTGGCAAAATTGAAGGGAGAAATAAACATCTCTACAATAATTGTTGGAGACTTCAGCACACCACTTACATCATTAGACAGAACAACTAGACCAGGAGTTCTTAACTAGGAGTCTATAAGCTTGAGCTGAAATTCAAGAAATTTTTTTGTGGGGGTATGATATACTTATTAAGTAACACAGAGTATAGTGTGGACTTAGTAAGGCGTCTGTGGTTTTCACCTGACTGGCAAAGGGGTCCATGGAACAAAAAATGTTAAGAAATCCTGAACTAGAAAGATCAACTAGAAAACAGAATTTGAAAAATATGAAAAGTGAGTTAGACCTAATAGACATATACAGAACACTGCATGTTGGAAACTGAGGCACAGTGGTCTCATAAGGAGAGACCTGTGCTGTTTCCAAGGCTATGCTTGCACCCTAAGGAATGCGGTAATTAAGAGTTCCCGGCAAACAGGATGAAGCTGTTAAAGGCTGAAAGAAAAGATGAGCACATACCTTTTGTAGTAAATAGAACACTTAGACTTTGTACCTTGAGATAAGATTTTTTGAGTTCCTTAGTAATCCTAATAGTTAACTGCATGTTGCTGCTTGCTGTCACATAGACTGGGGTATATAGAGAGCCCCTTGTAAACAATAAAGTTGTCTGATGAGTCTCTATTCGCAGACCCCCTGATCCCAGCTCTCTCATTCTTCTTTTCTTTTTCTTTCTTTCTTTCTCTTTCTTTCACTCTCCTTTTTCTCTTTCTTTCATTCCTGATACCCTTCAGGTCCAAATCTCCAACAACTGTACCCAAACTCAGTGGTTTATACATTCTTCTCAAGTGCCCATGGATCTTCCTCCAGGAGAGATTACATGTTAGGTCACAACACAGCTCTCAATAAACATAAAAAGACTGAAATTATTCAAGTACCCTCTGAGATCATAATGGAATGAAACTGGAAATCAATAATAGACAGGAAAGAGATATATTAGCAAATATGTGGAGGCTAAATAACATACTCCTAAATAATCAGTGGGTCAAAGAAGAAATTGCATGTGAAATCTGCAAATATATTGAGACAAATGAAAATAAGAACACAACTTATGGGATACAGTGAAAGCAGTTTTGAGAGGGAAATTTATAGCCTATATTAATATAAATGCCTATATTAAAAAAGAAGAGCTAAAATGAAAGATCTAACTAACTAGAGAAATTAGAAAAAGAGCAGCAAACCAATCTGAAAGCAAGCAGAAGTAAAGAAATAATAAAGATGACAGCAGAAATAAATGAAATTGAGAACAAAAAAACAATAGTGAAAATCAACAAAACCAGAAGCTGCTTCTTTGAGAAGATTAATAAAATTGACAAATTGCTAGCTAGACTAACAAAGAAAAAAAGAAGAGAAGATGCAAATTAATGCAATCAGAAATGAAAGGGGGAGGTTATAACTGATGCCACAGAAATAAAAAAAAATCATAAGAGGATATTTTGAGAAACTATATGCCAACAAACAGGACAACCTGATTTTGAAATGGACAAATTTCTAGAAATGCACAGACAACATACACTGATGCTACAAAAATACAAGAACTTAACAAACCCATCACAATTAAGGAGATTGAATCTGTAATCAAATATCTCCCAACAAAAAAAGTTCAGGACCAGATGGCTTTAGAGGGAAATTCTACCAAGCATTTTGAAAAGAATTAACATCAGTCCTGTTTAAACTCTTCCAAAAAATTGAAAAGGAGGGAAAATTATCCAAAACATTTTATGAAGCCAACATCACCAAATCCAGATATAGACACAAGGAAAGAAAATTACAGAACGATCTCTCTAATGAACATAGATGCAAAAATTCTCAACACAATACTTGCAAATCGAATCCAACAGGATATCAAAAGACTTACAGGGGAGCGGACGTGGCTCGAGCAATTGGGCACCTGCCTCCCACATGGTAAGTCCCAAGGTTTGGTTCTTGGTTCCTTCTAAAGAAGATGAGCTGCAGCAAGCTGCCATGAGCTGCCAGCAGAAGTCGCTCAAGCAGTAAGGTACTTGCCTGCCACATAGAAGGTCCTGGGTTCAGTTCGCAGTGCCTCCTGAGGAAGACAAGCAGACAATGAGAAGACAGATGAGGAGCCATCTTTGGGGGGTGGGGAAGGGGAAGGGAAAAAATGAAGCCAACAACATAACCAAATAAACTTAATAAGAAAATGAAATAATAATAATAATGAAGACTTATACATCATGACCAAGCAGGATATATTCCTGATATGCAAGACTGATTCAACATAAGAAAATTAATCAATGGAATACACTACTTTAACAAATTGAAGGGGAAAAAAACCACATGATCCTCTTGATCGATGCAGAAAAGGCCTATGACAAAATACAGCATTCTTTTTTGATAAGAACAGTCCAAAAAATAGAAATAGAAGGAAAATTCCTCAATATGATAAAAGGCATATATGAAAAATCCACAGTCAACAACATACTCAATGGAGCAAGGTTGACAGCTTTCCCTCTAAGATTGGAAACAAGACAAGGATGCCCACTGTCACCATTGTTATCTAACATTGTACTAGAAGTCCTAGCTAGAGCAATTAGAGAAAAAAAAATCTAAATAGGAAAAGAGGAAGTAAAACTCTCAATATGTGCAGGATACATGACCCTATATTTAGAAAATTCTGAAATGTCTACAACAAAGCTACTTTAGCTAATAAATGAGTTCAGCAAAGTGGCAGGATACAAGACTAACATGTAAAAATCAGTAATGTTTTTGTACCTAGTATTGAACAATCTGAGGAGGAAATCAGGGGAAAAATTCCATTTACAATAGCAACAAAAGGATTTAAATACTTAAAAATCAATTTATATGCAGAAAACTACAAAACAATGCTAAAAGAAATCAGTGAAGACCTAAACAAATGGAAAAACTTTCAGCGTTCATGGATTGGAAGACTAAATTTCATGAAGATGTCAATCCTACCCAAACTAATTTATAGATTCAATGCAATAGCAGTCAAAATTCCAACAGCCTACTTTACAGAAATAGAAAAGGGAATTACCAAATTCACTTGGAAGGAAAAGTGCACCTGAATAGCCAAAAACATTCTAAAAAAGAAGAACAGCATGGGAGGAATTTCATTACCTGATCTTGAAATATATTACAAAGCTACAGTGGTCAAAACAGCATGGTACTGGCATAAAGATAGACACATCAATCAGCAGAATAGAAGTGAGAGTCCATAAATAAACTTCACCTCTACAGGCAACTGGTTTTTGATAAACCTATCAAGTCCATGTTAATGGGCCAAAACAGTCTCTTCAAACAAATGGTGCTGGGACAACTGGATATCTATAACCAAAAGAAGGAAAGAGGACCCCTATTTTACTCCCTATACAAGAATCAACTCAAAATGGATCAAAGACATAAATATAAAAGTCAGGATGATAAAACTACTAGAAGAAAATGTAGGAAAACATCTTCAAGACCTGTGGTAGGTACTAGTTTATTGGACCTTACACCCAAAACACGCACAACAAAAGAAAAAATAGATAAATGGGATCTCCTCTGAATTAAACACTTTTGTACCTCAAAGGACTTTGTCAAAAGGCTGAAAAGGTAGCTAACTCAATAGGAGAAAATATTTGGAAATCATATATCCGATAAGGGTTTAATAGCCCTTATATATAAAGAGATGCTACAACTCAACAACAGAAAGACAATCCAATAAAAAAATGGGTAAAAGACTTGAATAGACATTTGTCCAAGAAATACAAATGGCAAAAACAAAAAAAAAAAAACAAAAAAAACACACACATGAAAAGATGTTCAACATCTGTAATGATTAAGGAAATCCCAATAAAAACTATTAACTAATACAATGAGATATCATTTCATACCTATCAGAATGGCTACTATTAAAAAGGGAGAGAAATAAATAAAAAATAAATCTTAAAAAAAAAAGATAAAAAATGTTGGAGAGTATGTGGAGAGATAGGAACACTTATTCACTGTTGGTGGGAATGTAGAGTGATACAGCCACTGTGGAGAGGTGTTTGGTAGTTCCTAAAGAAGTTGAATATAGATTTGCTACGTGACCCAGCAATACCACTACTGGGTACATACCCAGAAGAAGTGATAGCAATGACACAAACAGACATCTGCACACTGATGTTCATAGTGGTTGTGATGGTTAGGCTATTGTGTCAACTTGGCTAGGTAACAGTGCCCAGTTGTTTGGTCAAGCAAGCACTGGGCTAACTGTAATACAAGGGCATTTATGGACTTTAGTCACCACTGATTTTACTGCAGTGGTAAATTATAGATAGCTGGTTATAAGTACATCAATCAGGGAGATTGCCATCAGCATTGAGTGATGCTTAACCCAATCAGTGGAATGCCTTCAAAGGGTAAGTGATTCCAGCATTGAGAGAGAATTTCCCAGCTCATCTTGGACAGTCAACATCTCTCAGAACTCGTCAAGAACCTTCACTGGACTTTTATTGCAGACCATGGTTACAGTCTGCCTGTGGAACCTGGAATTGTGCATCCCCATGACTGCATGAGATACTTTTCTAGAATCGCATACTATTGACGTATATCTCTTGCTGATTCTGTTTCCCTAGAGAACCCTGACTAATACGGTGGTATTACTCACAATTGCCAAAAGTTGGGACAATTCAGGTATCCATCAACTGACGAATGGATAAACAAACTGCAGTATATTCACATGATGGAATATTATGCAGCTTTTAGAAGAAATGAAGTCATAAAGCATATGACAACATGGATGAACCTGGTTGAGTGAAGCAAGTCAGACATAAAAGGACAAATAATGTATAATTGTGCTACTATGAACTAAATATATTGTGTAACATATGGAATTTATATAAAGTGTAAATATAAAGCAATTTATAAGATGAAATTAGATTAATGGTTATGTAGGGCTGGGGAAGGCATGCCAAGGGGTGTGGAGTTTTTCCTTTTGGAGTAATAAAATGGTTTTCAGTTTTTTGGTGGTGAACAACACAACACTGTGATTATACAAAAAGCCATTGATTATACACTTTGGACAGACTGTGTGGTATGTGAATATATCTCAATAAAACTGATAAATAAATAAATAATCGTGCAAGAATAGCCAGCAATAGCAGCTATGTACAGCAAAGGAAGCGGAGAGAGATTGAGAAGTGAAGAATTTTCTTGTTTATTATGATTGGTATTGAAATAATGAAAATGCTCTAATAATGACTGAAGTGATGAATAAACAACTATGTGATTATACCAAACACCACTGATTTGTACACTTTGGATGAGCTGTATGCTTTATAAATATATACCAATGTATTTGAAGATAACAGATTCAGGACTGAGAAAAAGATGTCTAAATGAAGGCTTCATCAGGAGATGTGTTCTCCCTGAGCTGCAGCTGTGGGCAATCAGGCACGTGGCAAAGCACAGTGGTGGTGTCTGCTGGTCTCTGCCTTCTCCTTCGGGCTCTGTTGCTTTCAGCTTCTGGCTGCTCTATCTGTGGCTTTCTCTCTCAGCTTCTAGGAGTTTTTCTTTGCATCTGAGGCCTTTATTCTGCATATTCATTCGATTTATAAAGAAATCCAGCAAGAGGATTAAGAATAATCTAATTAAATCATCCCTAACTGAATCTAATCTAATCAAAGTTTCACAATAGGACCACACCCGCAGCAATAGACCAATTTAAGAACGTAATTTTCTGGCATCCACAAAAGACTCAATCAACCATAAAAACGTTTAGGGTTTCACTTTGTGCAAATCAACTTTCCATTAGATTTTTTCATTTTTGGCCTAAAATAGTTTTCATTCACTTATTTTTCTTGAAAGGCACATTTTCAATGTATATTAATAGAAATCTAGTTTGACAGTAATTCCTTCAGCTTTTATACAGGTCATGGTGGCTGTGCCCTGAACCACCACTCTACGCTGGGAGTGATTGGTGACAATAACTTATTATTTAGTTTCTAATCTTCTTTAAATTAGGTTTGGAATAGAAATACTAAGATGGAGACGGAGGTAGTGACTGGATGGAGTTTTTGCATTTTTGCATTGCCATACATAACAGGGTTTTGAATGTGTGGGGGAAATAAAAGATGGGTATCTTGTTACCAAATTGATATAGTTCTTGAAACTGGTTAAATATTCACTGTCTTAGTTTGCCATAGGACTGCTAATGCAATGTATCAGAAATGGGTTGGCTCTTATAATGGGAATTTTATTTAGGGTAAAAGCTTACAGTTCTGAGGCTGTGAACTGTATCAAGGTTTCAGCAGAGATGCTTTCTCACCAAAGTCAGCTAATGTTGATCCTGGTGTCCCGCTACATGGCAGTCAGGCAGACGGCAGGGCTCATCTCCTCAGTCTTGAGCTGCTCCTTGGGCCTAGCGCCTTGAGGACCTCTTTCCATGCCTCTGTTCTCTGTCGATTCTAGACCCTGGATGCCTCTCAGCTTCTCAGGGCTTCTCTGCCTTTTTTGTAGCTGTAGGCAAACCTGGAGTCCTCTCTCTCCCATGGCACAGTCAAAATGGCAGAACTCCCTTTTTCTGTGTCTTTGTGTGTGTGTTTCTATTTATATAAAGCTCCAGTAAGAGGGCAGACACTCAACCTGAGTCATGCCTCACTGACACAGTCCAGTCAAAAGGGCCAGGAATGGATTAGTTAAAAAACATAACCTCTTTTTGGGATTCACAAAATTCAAACTGTCATACTCACTAATCCCTTTTTCTCTTTCTGTACACCCAGCTTTCCTTACACTTAATTTGGACCACATGAATGACTACTGGACAATGGAAAATGAACAGAAATGATGTTTGTGTCTTCATTATATTTTATTTGTGCCCTTTCCTGGTGTCAGCTCCTTGTACCTCACTGGTCCCAGTTTTCATACTACCTCAGGATATTTTAAAAATCAATTTTATTTAAATGTATTCATAAACCATACAATCCATTTAAAGTATACAATATGTAGCACTTGGTATAACCACAGAGTTGTGCATTCATCACTTCATTCAATATTAGAGCTTTTTCACTACTCAAAAAAAAGAAAAAAGAAAAAAACCCAACTCTTTAGTAGTCATCTCTCAATCTCTCTATCCTTCTCCTGCCATATGTAACTGCTAATCTATTTCCATCACTATAACTTATTTGTATTCACATTTTCTATAGACATGATCTAACAATATGTAGTATTTTTGTCTAATTTCTTTCATTTAGCATACTTCCTTTTTTTCTTAAAAGATTTTTAATTATTTATTTATTTCTCTCTCCTTTCCTCCTGCCCCCATTGTCTGCTGTGTCCATTCTGTGTGTTCTTCTGTGTCCGCTTGCATTCTTGTCAGCGGCACCAGGAATCTGCGTCTCTTTTTGTTGCGTCATCTTGCTGTGTCAGCTCTCCATGTATGTGGTACCACTCCTGGGCAGGCTGCACTTTTTCCGCACGGGGCAGTTCTCCTTGCAGAGTGCACTCCTTGTGCATGGGGCTCCCCTACACGGGGACACCCTTGCATGGCATGGCACTCCTTGCATGCATCAGCACTGCACATGGGCCAGCTCACCACATGGGTCAGGAGACCCTGGGTTTGAACCCTAGACCTCCTATATAATAGGCAGATACTCTATCAGTTGAGCCAAATCTGCTTCCCTCCTTTTTTTTGACCATTGATGGGTTATTAATATATTATTATACACCACTGACCATAGTTTGCTTTGATACTATTTTTATCCAAATATCACCCTGATATTAACATCTTGTAACATTAATGTACATCTGTTCTGTTTCAGAAAAAAAATTCTTTTATATATATACTATTAACAATCATTTTTCACAAGAGTTTGCTATGCTATACTGTCCCATGTTTCATTTTTTAGCTTTCCTTCTAGTGATATACACAATCTTAGACTTTCCCTTTCAACCACTATTATGCCCATATATTAGCACTGCTAATGACAAACACTCTGATGTACTTCTACCATTTCTATTCATTTACAAACATTTACAAACAACTTTTTACCAATCCCAACCAGTTTAAACCTCAGCTTTCCATTCTCTAACTTCATTCTATTTTCTTGTGACTTAGTTAGCTATTAACTCCAGGAGTTTGCTCATAATATTCTGTTCATAATAGTGAAATCATACAATATTTGTCTGGCTTGATTCACCCATGTTGTCATATGCTTTGTGACTTCATTTCCTTTTATAGCTGAATAATATTCCACCAGGTGTATATACCACAATTTGTTATACATTAGTCAGTTGATGGACACCTGGGTGGTTTCCATCTTTTGGCAACTGTGAATAATGTTTCTATGGTGTGTTCATGTCCCTGCTCAGTTCTTCTGGGTATATACCTAGTTGTTGTGCTGCCAGGTCACTGTATCTAACTTCCTCAGGAACCACTAAACAGACTTCCACAGAAGCTGTACCATACTCCACTCTCACCAACAGTGAATAAGCGTTCGTATCTCTCTACATCCTTTCCAACACTTGTAGTTTTCTGGGTTTTTTTTTTTTTTTTTTTTGGTTTTGTTTTGTTTTTCTATTTTAAATAGTGGTCATTCTAGTAGATGTGAAATGAAATCTCTTTTCAGCTTTGATTTGCATTGCCCAGGATTTTGTGCTCACCTGTGGGCTTGATGAGGACAGGACCTGAAAACCTCCAAAAGAAGACTTCAAGCTGGGACGTCTCATGATCTCATGATTTGTATCTGGATTTAGCTGTTCAGAATGCCAGAGGGGAGTCAGAAGGAGGGGGACGGGAGTGGGTTAGGAAGGGGACCCTTCTGATACTCGGGAATTAGAGATGAATAAAGGCACATCATTTGTCAAAGAAAAAACTGTACCAAATAATGTTGAACAGGCAAGGATGACTCTACTCATGGCTCCATATTGGAAGAAAGAGAATAGAAACAAAGTCTGAACTCCATTCAGTAGGAACAAAGGACAGCCAGGTTTTTAAGAGCTGAAGTAGGCTGGTAGAAAAATACTGGAGGGTGATTGGAGGGGGCCAGGGGAAGGGTTGATCACTGGGATGGGTGAAGGATTTACTGAGGTTGCAATTAGGACCGCTTGGTTTTCCTTTGCAATAATTAGGCCACCTGGAGCCTAAAAGGGCTGGGAGAGAAGAGGTAGATGAGGAGCTCTCCTTAGACGCCTATCAGGTGCCTGGATAGTACACCAGAGTGTACTGGGGGAGAGGGAGGTCAGGGGCTTGGAGAAAGGAAAGGCATGTCCAAAGTTTGGTCAAACTAAGGAGAAGTGAAAGTCTGTCTTGGTTTCATCTTCTGTGAAGAACTTGAAACGATGTCAACTCCACTGTCAGTTAATGTTTGAGGGTACTTAGCCCTGGTGATCTCAAGTCTTAAATCATGTGGCCTGTAAGAATTCATCCTTAGGGTAGGAGGCCTGCCTGTGGTTTATGAAACCCTTCTCCATGATCTATTTTCAAAAAGCAAATAGAGAAATTAGTCAATTAATTAAATTAAGCCAAATCGTACAAAGCGTGTACTTTCATGTAAACATTATAATCATTACCCATGAGGCTCTTTGCTGAGTTACGAGTGTTAGACTCTATCCTAAGTGCCTCTGCAGAGAGGTGACTGCCTTGTCCTCCCACAATGGGGTTTGTGAAAAGCCTTGTGGTGATGATACTGAAAATACCTCTCATGTAGCAGGCAGTAATTTTGTGCCAGGCCCTGGGTTAAGCATTTTTCTTGTTGCCTACCATGAATGTACTGTTATTTTTCCCATTTTAATCACTGGATTTCAGTGCTCTCAAACTGGAGCAGCATTGGAATCCCCCGGATGGCTTCTGAAAACACAGACTGCTGGGTCCCATGTCCAGAGTTTGAGTCACTTTTGTATGACAACTTGCATTTTAAACAGATTTCCAGGTCATGCTGATGCCACTGGCTTGAGAACCACTGAATTAAAGCAACCTTTAATGTTATTACACAAAACTCTACAAATCTGATATTATCTTCATTTTTCAATGTCAATCTAGATACTGGAGTGCCTGAGGAGTCCGCCTTTGCCAGCAAGGTGGGAAGAAGTAATGGGTCCCTTATGGCGGGGTGTCGCCCAAGGTGGCCAGAGAAGTCTGACAGCGGCACCTGTAAGATGAAGAAAAGCTTCCTACATGTTTTTAGAAACTTAGAACTGTATTTTGCAGATCTCCTCGCGACACTGCCCGCCGCATCCTCTCCCCCCCCCCCCCCCCCCCCCCGCACACCACACCCTCGCGCCCTTCAGCTTGGCCAGAAACTACATTACCCAGAAGGCTGTGCCTGTGCGTCGTCGGCCGATCCAGGCCCAGCAGAGGGCGTTTCTCAGGGCTCGCGGGGGCGGGGAGGGACTGTTAGCGCGGGGTGTTTGTCCACAAGTAGCTGGGGGTCCCCGGAGCCGCACCTGGACTGCTTTCCCGATGGCTTTTGGGACCGAGCGGGGACGGAAGTGAAGAGGAGAGGACCCTCCTCCGCGCCTTTGTACAAACCTCGGTCGGTCGCCTCCCTCCCACGTAACGGGAGTGCCCGTCTGGGACTTGCGGCGCCCTGGGCCTTGTGCGTATTTTCCGCGGAGAAGACTGAAGCTGGAAGTGAGACCCTCGGCGCGAGGTCACAGCCCGCCCGGGACAAGCAAGGTGGGTGGTTGGCTGAGCCCGCGGGACCCACCTAGGTCACCCGCCTCTCCCGGTCCCTCTCTGTCCACAGGCACCGATGGCTGCGGCGGCGCTGATGGATCCAGCGCAGGTGAGTGGAGGGGCTTCAGTCTCTTAGTCGCTCGAACCCCCAGTCTCATGATGCAGACGACACGATATAAAAGATGGTGATGTCTTGGGACTTTTTGCCCTTATCATCTCCTTGTGTTTGAGTCAGGTGTGCCTGGAGGGGAGTCGCTCTTGGCCGAAGGTCCTGAACCTAGGCCATGGATTATATAGAGCAATTCCCATTTCTGGAATCCAGTGGGATGAGCTGAAAAAGGATTTTCCAGGCACAAGAACCAACGTATGGAAATGCTTAGGGGGTGAGATTGAGTAGGTAGTGTTCAGGGAATGCCAGGTCACCATCATTTCTGGTGCCACCAGAGAGCAGGTGGGCAGAAATCAGCTTTGGAATGGCAGGTTGAAGAGCTGGGTCACTAGAAAGAGGACCTGACCCACGTTTTTGGCTCCCTGTGGATGCAGAAAGGAAAACCAACTGTGGAGGCAGGAGGGACCAGGGAGTAGGCTACTGCGGTAGTCCAGGTGAGTAGTGCTGGTGTTTGGACCAGAGTGGATGTAGAAGCGATTGGATTCTGGATCTGTCTTTTAAGCAGGGCTGAACAGATTTTCTGATGTGGAGAGTGAGAAAGAGAAAGGGTGACCCCAAGGTTTTTGACTTTAGAAGCTGGAAGAATAAAAGTGTAAGAAGGGAATTGATTGTAGGAGGAATTTTCAGTGGATATATCAGAAGTTAGATTTTGGCCATTTTGAGTCTCTGGTCCACAGACCCCTTTGTGGAGTTGAAGAATGGGCAGCTAACACACAATTTTAGAGTTCCTGGGAGGTGTTAAGGTTAGAAACATTTAAAATATGTCAACTGATATGTGGACAAGGATTTAGCTGTGGGTCATATTTCGGAGGGTGAATCATAATCATGGTGGCAATGACATTAGGGAGACAGGGAAAGCTGAGACCAGAGAACCAAGTATGTTGCTTGGGCACCATGGTTGGGTTATTTGGCATTATACAAACAGATAAGGAAAAGCAGTGGCAGAGTACCTGTGGAGGGGGTAATGGGGGAGATAGTGTATGGGGGGAAGATTCTCTAGCAGGTGTCCACGTTTTCCAGTGGGAAGTAGGTATTAGATGGATGCTGAGGCTTAGTAGTAATGATGGTAATTACAGTGAGTCCTTAGTGGGTACTTACTCACTCATATATGTTCTCACTTATGACCCTTGATGGGACCTGGGGTTTTCAGTCAGGCGGGCAAGTGGGATCAGCTGGGGGAGTTGCTAGGCCCTGAGTGGGTGGGGTAGGATAAAGGGATAGAGAGTAACACAGAAGAGGAAGAGGACCAAAGATATCTGAGATGTGTCTGTGGTCCTGGGTGGCTTAGGTTGAAGCCAGAAGTGGGGCCAGGTTGGGAGGCCTTCAAAGCTCTGCAGTGATAGAGTTCATAGTTGTGAGGAAGGTGCAGTGTATTAGTCAGCCAAAGTCATGCTGATGCAAAATACCAGAATTCTGCTGGTTTTTATAAAGGGTGTTTATTTGGGGTAGGAGCTAACAGATATGAGGTCATAAAGCATGTTACTTCCCTCACCAAAGTCTATTTTTATGTTTTGGAGCAAGATGGTTGCTGATATCTGTGAGGGTTCAGGCTTCCTGGGTTCCTGTCTACCCAGGTCTTGCTTCTTTCCAGGCTAAGGTCCTCTCTTTTCCCCACAAGGTCGGCTGCAGACTCTCAGATGAATGTCTCTGTCTCTCTCATCAGGGTTTCTGCTGTGTCTAAGGAGCCATCTCTATTCCTCTGTGTTCTTCTCCTGGCTGAAGTCCTCTCTTCCTGGGGCTTGCTTCTCTTTCCTCTGTATGCTAACTTCCTGGGTCTCCAGCTCAAGACTCCAAAATCAAAACTCCAGTGTCAAAATCTCCATCAAAAAGCTACAACTCTGTCCTTTGTCAGCCTTTTATCTTTGAGTCCACACCCACCAAGGGGTGGGGACTCAAAACCCTACTGATGTGGTCCAATCAAAGCCCTTATCATAATTTAATCATCCCAGGTACAGACCAGTTTACAAACATAATCCAATGTCTATTTCTGGAATTCATATCTATATCAAACTATTACACTCCACCCTCTGAATTCCAAAAAGTCATTACAATATTAAAACAAACCTTAAATCAGTAACAGTGCAAGTACTAAATCACATCACAGTCGATTTAAAGGAATGCAATTTGTCTTGGGGCAAAGTCCTGCCTGGACGTAGACCTCTGAAATTATGAAACAGTTTATCTGCTTCTAATACACAGATGAACAGAAAAGGATAAACATTTCATTACAGTAAGGAGAAATTGGGAGAGAAACATGAGTAATGGGTCCTCTAGAGTTTGGTAAACCTGCAGGTCATCCTCCATTTCATTTCAAAGTCTAAGACTCATTCTTAACATGATGGTTTCTTCTCCTTGGGGCCTTATGGGAACCCACCCTTTCCACATGTTTGCCCAATGGCCATTTTCTTGGTTCCACCCTCATCAAGCATCTGGGTGTCAACTAAGCTTCAGACCTCACCCTTGAAGAGTATCAGGGTGATTGCCACACCTTACCCAATCTTTGGGTTAGAGTCTTTACCTCCCTAGTACAGTGATGTGAAGACAACATTCTCCCTAACCTTTGGCATATAGGCTCAACGCTATCAGAGCAACGAGTTGACCACCTAGCCTTTCCTAATCCGTGGGCGAGAGGCCTACCCCTCTCAGACCTCTGGGGCATCGACCTCAACCTCCCTAATCCTTGAGGAATGTGCTTCACCTCTCTGTATCTGGGGTGGCAAAACTCTCCCCAAATATCAGGTGGGAGCATCTACCCTCTCCAACTGCTAGGGCCAAACTCACTCTCTCTGTACACGTGGGTGGGGTTCCTCTCTTGGCCCAAGGTGATGTTTTAATTCCAGATCTCAATGGCACCTCTTAAAGCTGTTTTTCCTTCAGTGTCTCCTTTCCATGTCCTTTTTAGTCCAAGCTGACAGTGGTTTTGTTCATACAGCTCTTTCAAAAACTTTGTTGGTTTAGTATGCAAGAAGCACGGGTCCAAGCTTCAGACAGTAAGACTTTCCACAAGTCTTTCTGAGATAACTACATCTTCATTCCTGATTTACAAGTTCCAAATTTAGGTATGTCCTCAAATGGGGCATAATCGTTTGGGAGCTTGATTTCCAGAGGCTTGGAATTTCTGGAATCAGTTTCTTTTTTCTTTGTACCCACCAATTCAGTTCTCAGCTTACCTCTCTTGTCAAGCATTTTGCTATAAGTTGCAAGGAAAAGCCATGCTGCATTCTCCAAGTTTACTTTGGATGGTTCTTCAGCTAAATGCCCAGGCTCACTATTTTCAAATTCTGCCTTCCATAAAACTCCGGGAGTTAATCTTGCTAAGTTCCCTGCAACTTTAAAACACAGATCACTTTTCCTCTAGTTTCCAATAATAGTTTCATCATTTACTTCTAAGGCATCATGAAAAGTTTCTTTAGCATTCATATTGTTATTATCAACAGTTTCTTCAAAGTGATCTAGGCCTTTTCCATCAAGCATTTCACAATTCCTCCAAAAAATACCCCTTGCCCATTTATAAAACCATTCCAACATTTTGGTAATTGCAAAAGCACATCCTCACCCCTTGGTACCAAATTCTGTATTAGTCAGCCAAAGACGTGCTGATGCAAAATACCAGAATTCTGCTGCCTTTTATAAAGGGTATTTGGGGTAGGAACTTACAGATACGAGGCCATAAAGCATGATACTTCCCTCATCAAAGTCTATTTTTATGTGTTGGAGCAAGATGGCTGCTGACGTCTGTGAGGGTTCAGGCTTCCTGAGTTCCTGTCTTCCCAGGTCTTGCTTCTCTCCAGGCTCAGGTCCTCTGTTTTCTCCACAAGGTCAGCTGTAGACTCATGTGAATGTCTCTGTCTCTCTCACTGGGGTTTCTGCTGTGTCTAAGGAGCCATCTCTATTCCTCTCTTCCTGGGGCTTCTCTTTGCTCTGTGTGCTTACTTCCTGGGTCTCCAGCTCAAGACTCCAAATCAAACTCCAAATCAAAACTCCAACGTCAAAATCTCCGTCAAAAAGCTTGATGGGTGGGGCTCAAAGCCCTACTGATGTGGCCCAATCAAAGCCCTTATCATAATTTAATCATCCCAGGTACAGACCAGTTTACAAACATAATCCATTTCTGGAATTCATATCTATATCAAACTGCTACAGTGAGTGAGTATGAACTGTTGACCCCAGAGCCCCTATACTGTGAGATTAAAGGAGAAAACTTTGCACTTTTTATTTGTATTTGAGAGGCATGTCTTTGGTGACATTAAGGAGAGGGTCTCACAGAAGACCCAGACCTAGAGCTTAGATGGCATCTATCTGCCCACCTGCTTGTTTTTGCTGTGGCTGTCATAGTGATCAGTGAGGCATGAGGAAAGAACAATCACCAATGGAATCAGGGCCCCATATCTCCTCTGAGTTGGGGAGCTGGCAAGGAGGATGAGCAGGGGATGGTTATGGATTCCTGAGGAGAGAAACTAATCACGGAATGAACTCTGTCTCTATCATAATAGGGCTGTGTAACCTTTGAGGATGTGGCCATTTATTTCTCCCAGGAGGAATGGGGGCTCCTTGATGAGGCTCAGAGACTCTTATACTGTGATGTGATGCTGAAGAACTTTGCACTTATGGCCTCACTGGGTAAGGTCCTCATATTCACCCAGTGTCTCTGCCTTTCTTCTTTTCCCCAGTGTCAGCTCTTTCCTTCCCTCAACTGGACAATGGGCACTGCCTCTTTCCATACTTTCCTGGGATGTGTGCTGTGGGCTCTAGAGCTGAGCTGTGTGCACTTCCCCATCCTCTCCCTGAGCTGCCCTTATGCCTTGTAGGGAAGGTGAGCAGGCAATACCTGCTTCCCCAAAGCCTTGAAGGGAAGGGTCCCATAATGAGTCGCAGTCAGCCCCATGGATCTCATCTGGCTCAGCCACTCCCTGCCTGGGTGACTGTCCTGATCTATGACAACTCTGTGATTCAGGTTCTGCCCCTTTCCTTTAGCTGACATTTCCTAGCCTTACTGTGCCAGGAATTGCGACACTGACATGGTCACTATTGCTAGGACCACTGGGCTGTTTTTGCAAGACGTTCCTTGTAGGTTCTTTTTGCAGTATTTGTTTTTCTTTCTTGTGATCTGTTGTGGGATAGTTCACCTGGTCAAGTCCTAGTCACTAACCTGCCCTGTTATTCCCTTAGGACTTTTGTCTTTCAGGCCCCATATAGTTGCCCAACTGGAGATGGGGGAAGAACCCTGGGTGCATGACAAAGTAGACATGACTTCAGCCCCAGCAAAAGGAGCTTCTAGGGGGCCTGGCTCTGGTAAGTGGGAAATAGCAGAGAATGCTATGTCACGCCTGGGCTCAAGTCACACTTGCAACTTTTCTCAATGTTCGTAATTGTTTTGGAGCCAAACCCAGTGGCCAAACCTCATCTCTGCCTTTCCTTCCCCATTCATTACACTTTGCCCACTTGTCATTTCTACTCTGACTTTGGGCTTTCTCCTGCCCTTTTAGCCTATTTGCCTGACTCTCCACAGCTCCCTCTGTGGCACTCTCCAAGATTGGCCTACACTTAATATATTGTGATATGTGCACATTTCCTTTAATAGTCCTTGAACACTAGCCACTCATTGGCAGTTGGATTTTTCTTGGCCTGGACACATCCTTCTGCACAGCCCTTATAGGTTACCAGTAGCCACAGCCCTGCTGATAGGCCTTTGCAGAAAAGTGAGTTCTTTTGTCTCTCTGCCCGGTACTGCCCCCATCTGTGTGTCCTTGGCTCTGGTAAGGCTGGCTCTATTTTCTACCTTGCTGGCCACAGTGATATAGTAGACCATCTTTTTTCCTGATCCCAGGCTTCTTATCTTGCCAGTAATCCCCTGGATTCATTTCTGGGTATTTCAGATACACATTTGTGATGGACTGTTTTCTTCCACCAAAGTTAACATGAATTTCACCAGCATGTCTCTGCTTTCAGGTTTTTGGCATGGAACGGAGAGTGAGAGGTCACCTTCTGAGCATAGTGTTTCTGTAGGTGTGTTACAGAACAGGAATCCCAAGGCAGTTGTGTCCACCCAGAAGGACTACTCTTGTGACATGTGTGGACTACTCTTGAAAGACATTTTGCACCTGGCTGAACACCAGGCAATACATCCCAGGCAAAAATTATACATTTGTGGGACATATAGGAGAGGGTTTGGGTTCAAATCAAACCTTCACCAGCAACAGATTCAACAGAATGTAGAGAAGTCCATCAGAAGTGATGATGCTGGGGCCTCATTTATTAAGAGCTGCAGAAATGGTACATCAGAAAAGCCATGCACATGCAGGGAGGATAGGAGGGACTTCCTGGCCAGATCAGGCTTTCTCCAATATCAAGCCACTCACAGTGTCAGGGAACCACATAAGAACTCCAAAGGTGTGATGGGATTTCACACTGTGCAAAGACATTATAAGTGCATTGAATGTGGGAAAGCTTTCAGCAACAAACCTACACTTGTTCAGCATCAGAGAATCCACACTGGAGAAAGACCTTATGAGTGTGGTGAATGTGGGAAATTCTTTAGACAGACTTCTACCCTCATTATACACCAGAGGATTCACACTGGAGAAAGGCCTTATGAGTGCAGTGAATGTGGGAAAATCTTTAGTCACTGCTCTGGCCTCTTTCAGCACCAGAGAGTTCACACTGGAGAAAAGCCTTATGAGTGCCACGAATGTGGGAAATTTTTTAGCCACATCTCCAGTCTCATTAAGCATCGGAGAATTCACACTGGTGAAATGCCTTATGAATGCAGTGAATGTGGGAAGTTCTTTAGCCAAAACTCCAACCTCATTCAACATCAGAGGGTTCACACTGGTGAAAGACCTTATGAGTGCAGCGAATGTGGGAAATTCTTTAGCCAAAGCTCTAACCTCATTAAACATCGGAGAGTTCACACTGGTGAAAGCCCTCATGAATGCAGTGAATGTGGGAAAGCCTTCAGCTACAACTCCAACCTCATTAAACATCGGAGGGTTCATACTGGAGAAAGGCCTTATAAGTGCAATGAGTGCGAGAAATTCTTCAGCCACGTTTCCAGTCTTATTAAACATCGGAGAATTCACACTGGTGAACGGCCTTATGAGTGTAGCGAATGTGGGAAATTGTTTAGCCAAAGCTCCAGCCTCATTAACCATAGGAGAGTTCATACTGGTGAACGGCCTTATGAGTGCAGTGAATGTGGGAAAGCCTTCAGCCAAAGTTCTGACCTCATGAAACATCGGAGAGTTCACACTGGTGAACGGCCTTATGAGTGCAGTGAATGTGGGAAAGCCTTCAGCCAAAAATCTAATCTGATTCAGCACCAGAAACTTCACAAGCAAGATAAGCCTTATTAGTGCAGCAAATGTAAAATTTTTGTGCTAGTCATAATGGAAAACTGCAGATATTTTCTTAAGTCTATACAGTCAATAAAAAAGTAATTTAAACTCTGATGTGTAGTGTTTACAATTTCCTTGATGTAAATACTCCTCCCATGGCCAATTTCAAACTACAAGGTGATGTCACTGAATGTGGAGTTGTGAAGAGATACACGGTAGCACCCATTACACCATTATATTCTGTTTCTACCCTGCAAATACTGTAGATGTAAATAACCTCAAGAGCATATACGTAATAGTAAAATTCAGTGAAATAATTGGAGAATGACGAGTTTTTAAAAAAAGTTTTATTGATATTTAATTTGCGTACAAAACTACCCATTTGAACTGTACAATTTGATAAGTTTTAATAACATTTATAGCCATGAAACCAAAGGTTACCTGTACCCTTCTTAGACTCTCCCTTCCCACCCACCCACCTGTCACTATACGTTAGTTTGCATTTTCTGAAATAGTCTTGGAGTGACTTAGGCAGTTTTGGCTCAGGATCCTCCGTGAATTTGCAATCAAGCTTTCAGTTGGAACTGCAATCTGTGAAGTCTTGCCTGAAGCTGGAAGATTCAATTTCAGCCTCTCTACTGTGGTTGTTGGCAGGAGACTTTTGTTCCTCCTTGCCACATGGGTCTTTTCATGGTGATACTCTTCACAAGACTTCCTTCAAATCAAGTATTCTAAAAGCAAGCAGTGCACCCAAGAAGGGAAACCATACTGTTTTTTATAACCTAATTTTGGAAGTGATATGCCCTCACTTTTGCTGTATTATGGGGTTCACATAGATCAACCCTGGTAAATGGGGGAAGGATTCAAAAGGGCAGGTATACCAGGAAGTAGGGATGCATGGAGGCCATCTTAGAGCCTACCTACTACAATCTTTTTACTTTTTAAGGTCTTAGTGGTGAATTCCATTAATTTTCAAATTTCAAACCACATATTTTTGGGATAAGCTCTAGTTTTGGTATGTTAATCATTTTATATATTGTTAAGTTTTGAAATTTTCTTGAGATTTCTGCATCTGTGTTCATAGATACTGATGTACAGATTTTTGGAATGCCTTTGTATGGTTTTGTTATCAGCATAATGCTAGCTTCTCAGAATAAGTTGGGAAGCATCTCCCACTCTTCAGTTTTTTTTGGAAGAGTTTGTGTAGAGTTGGTATTGTTTCTTTTGTTTCTTCCCTAAGTGGTGGAACTCACCAGTGGAACCATTTAAATCTGCAGTCTCCTTTGTGGAAAGTTTGTGGGTTTTTTGTTTTTTGTTTTCTCTCTCTCTTTTTAAAGATACCAGGGCCAGGGATTGAACCCAGGACCTCATATATGGGAAGCTGGCACTCAACCACTGAGCCACATTGGCTCCCCTGAGTCAGTTTTTTTGTTTGTTTGCTTGTTGTTTGCTTTTTGTTTTTTAAAGAGGCACTGGAAACTGAATCCAGGACCTCCCGTGTGGGAAGCAGGCACTCAACCACTTGAGCCACATCCACTCCCGTGCTAAGATTTTGAAATACAAACAATTTCTTTAATAGAAATAAGGCTATATAAGTAATCTTTTTTTTTTTTTCTTAAAGGAATTTATTGGTATAAAGGGGTTCATGATATTTCCTTACTACCTTTCAATTTCTGTAGAGTCTGTAGTGATATCTCCTCATTCCTGATATTGGTAATTCATGTATTCCCCTTTCTGTTTTTTCTTGATAAATGTTGGCTAGAAGTTTATCAACTTTATTGGTCTTTTTGGTTTCACTTTCTTATTCTTTTATTTCATTGATTTATGTTTTGATACTATATCTTCTGTATTCATTGCATTTCTCTTTTTCTAGTTTTTTACTGTGGAGATGATCCTTTTATGTCTTTTATTTTTCTGATATATGTATTTAATGCTATAAATGTCTAAGTATTGATTTAGCTACCTCCCATAAGTTTTGATGTGTTGAATTTTCATTTCCATTCACTTCAGAATTATTTTACAGAACAAGGTTTTAAAATTGATAAAGTCCAATTTATCCTTTTTTTTTTTTTCCTTTTATGGATTGTGTTTTGGTCTTCTGTCTAAGAACTCTTCATCTAGTCTTTGATTCTGACAGTTTTCTCCTATATTTTCCTCTGAATATTTTATACTTCTACATTTTATATTTCAGTCCATGATCCATTTTGAGTTAATATTTGTATAAGGTATGAGACTAGGTTGAGGTTCATGCCTTTTGCCTATGAATATGCAATTGCTTCAGCATTATTTGTTGAAAAGACTACCTTGTCTTTACTTAACTGCTTTTTGTTGATTTTCAAAAATCAGTTGGTCATATTTATGTGGGTCTATTTCTGAGTTTTTGGTTCTGTTCTTGGATCTTTGTGTTTATCCCTCTGCCAATAACCATACTGTCTTGTTTACTGTAGCTATAAAATAAGCCTTAACATCAGGTAGGGTGGTTCCTCCCACTTTGTTCTTTCCTGAAATTGTTTTATCCATTCTCAGTCCTTTACTCAACATATAAATTTTAAAGTGTGTATATATATACAAAGAACTTAGTTGGGATTTTGGTAGAAATTGTGGAGTAGACCAGTTGCATTTAAGGTGATTGTAAATATGTTTGGTCTTAAATGTACTTGTTTTGCTTTTGTTCTTTTTGTTTTTTGTTCACTTTTCCACTTTTCTGCATTCTTTTGGATTAATTCAGTATTTTTTTTTAGGATCCCATTTTATTTCCTTTCCTAGCCTATTAAATGTAACTCCTTGTTTTGATTTCTTTGGTGGTTTATTTAGAGTTTATAGCATATACATTTTACTAATCGCTCTACTTTCAAGTGATATTACATCCTCTCATATATAATATAAAAATATTTCAATGGTATACATCTATTTATCCCCTTCAGGCCTTTGTGCTGTTGTTGCCATGCGTTTTATTTTTACCTGTGTTTTAAATCCCACACCATATCATTATTTTAACAGTTGATTATCTTTTAATAATTTAAGTAATAAGGAAAATATTTTGATTACCCAGTTATTTCTTGTGCTCTTAATTCCTTTGCAGTGACCTGTATTTCAATCTAGTACCATTTTGCCTCTGCTTGATGAGTTTAAGATTTCCTGTATTTCAGGTCTTCTGGTTATCAATATTTTTAGCTTTTGTAGGCCTGACAAATCTTTGTTTTGCTTTAATTTGTTTAAAGATATTTCCAACAGTAAGGAGTTCTAAGTGAAGAGTTTATTTTTCTTTTGATACCTTAGAAGACGTTTTTTAAAATTTTTTTATTTTTTAAAAAGTTAATAGATCACACAAAATGTTACATTAAAAATATGGGAGGTTTCCATGTACCCCACTCCCTACCCCCCACCACCAATTTTTAAATTGTATTTATTTGAAGAGATATAGATCACAAAAAAATGTTACATTAAAAAAAAATAAGAGGTTCCCATATACCCCCCACCTACCCTCACCCCACTCCTCCCACATCAACCACCTCTTTCATCATTGTGGCACATTCATTGCATTTGGTCAATACATTTTGAAGCACCACATGGATAATAGTTTACATTGTAGTTTACACTCTCCCCCAGTCCATTCAGTGGGCTATAGCAGGATATATAATGTCCAGCATCTATTCCTGCAATATCATTTCGGACAATGCAAGTCCCGAAAATGCCCCCACATCACGTTTCTTCTTCCCTCTCCCTGCCGTCAGCAGCTACTGTGGCCACTTTCTCCACATCAGTGCTACAATTTCTTCCATTACTGGTCACAATTTAAAGATGTTTTTAATGGCTAAGTACACTTGAATGAATAAAGTTCATCATTGACTCTACTAGTTCACCAACATATCATAAAATATTTTCTGCAGAATGACTGCTGGCCAATAATGAATAATCATAGGCTTTAAACGCAACTTTTCATAAACTTTATATCTTTATCTAAGCTTACATTTTCATGCTCCATACAGGCACAAATTTTAATTACCACATTTAGTTAAATAATTCTAGCCCCCAACAACACAGTTCTAATTTCTTTACCAAAGTATACTGTTAGTATTTTCATAAAAGTAAAAATTTACTTCTAACTCTTCATTCCAGAAATCTTGATGTAAATAACAGATGTTCATCATGATCAGTGACAAATCATTTCTTTCAGTCTGTTGATGATTGGTTACTGCTCATCTGTCTTTCCATTCAGAGACAGATTCGTCTTCCAGTGATAAGCCCATGTGACATTTTACACAAATGGATAATTGAAAGTGGGAACTGTCCATTAAAGGTGAAAATGCAGCAAAGAAACAAAAAATCATAGTACTAGAAGTGAACTAAGAATCAAATCTAAATAGGGTGTTTCTTAGTTTTCCAGGACTATTATAACAAAATACTGCAAACTGGTTTGGTTTAAATAACAGGAATTTATTGGCTCACAGTTTGGAGGCTAGAAGTCCAAAATCAAGGTGTTGGGAGGATCATACTTTCTTTGAAGCCTGTAGCGTTCTGGTGGTGGCTTGCTATAACTCAATCTTTGTATCCATTATGTGGCCATCTGTTTCTTTCTTTCTTTTCCTATGACTTGTGCTTATGCATCTAAATTTCCTTTGCTTATAGGGACTGCAGTCATACTGGATTAAAGCACACCTACTTCAGTTTGAACTCTTTAGTAGGATCTTTTTTGAACATCCTATTAAGGGACTGGGGATTAGGACTTGAAGATCTATTTACAAATAAGTTCACACTAACAGGACCAGGAGTTAGGACTTGAATATGTCTTTGTGAGAGACATTACTCAACCTACCACAGAGTAATAGAAGAAACTGGTGAATTTGGAGAGCTGGCACTGTGGTTGTTTGAAGGTTTCTGGGTATTCAGCCAGAAGGACTTAGTGAAGGTGAACTTACTCATATAAATGAGCAAAGAGATTGTGATGGGAAGGGTGACAGTGTCCTAGAGTAAGTGACACCAGCCAAAAAACTTCACATTGGAAGAATTCTCAGAGATATTATACAACATTGAAAATGGAAAGGATAAATCTTGGAAACTGATCCAAATTTAAAAGGGGTATGTCAATGTGCTGTGGCATAGAAAAGATGCTTGATCCATATTGAAAATTATATGACAAGAAGAAGGCAAGCACTGTTCAAACTGCTCTGATGAGTTTTTTAAAAATCCAAAACAAAAAACTCCAAAACACCCAATTTGATTCTCCATGTTTCTAATGTTTTAATTTATAGCGTACTAAGTAATGTTAGTATTACTCTTTTGTTCATTTTCCTGTACATTTAGAACCAGAGTTTTAAGTATTTGGACAAAAATTTTTAGAAGTCACAGAACACTCAAAATTTCCCCATTGATTGTTAAAATTGTTTTTCATGGTTTCACCTTGTCAGGTCATTTTTATGTTCCGTACTACTGAGCAAGATAAGGACTTCCTTTACATGTTTTTTTATCGCTATCAGTTGTAACATATTTTAGAAAATTCCACTTCAGGTTATACAGAATTAATATTTTCTCAAATACCTTGAAAATATTCTCTCCTTTAGTTTTTCCTTGCAGCTATTCATAGACACTAATGCTTCAGATTACTTCAAACCTGGCATTGACTCTTTGAATGAACAATAAAAACAGCAATATCAGTAAACTGTTGAATCATCAAGAACCAAGGAAAGGGAAAGCCAGTCAAAATCATTTGCCTTGTTTTTAAATTGACATTTGATAGTGCCTAGTGTCCTTAAGGTTTCAAGCATCTGTTCTTTTAGAAAGGCCAATTGTCTTAAAAAGGTTGATTTTTCTCTGGTTGTAATCTTCAGCTAATGTAGTCAAACATGATTTAATTAACTTATCATGGGTTTAAAAAGTGTCTCTTGCTTGGTAATAAATAAACTGCTCAAAAACTTACTTTAGCTGAAACCTCATATTCATTTGTGAAGAAATTCTGCTGTGATGAGATATTCCATTGCAAATTTTCTAATTTTTTTTTTGTCTGCCACTTTCTTTGAGTAGAAAACATTGGAAGAAGTGCCTAGTCTAGTAATATGTATACTTTGAACACAGCTATAGAGTCATTGTGTTATGAACCACAAATCTGCCATTTAATCCAGTAATCAAATAATGCACACTTCATTGTGACTTAAAAACATCACATTCGAAGTCCACTTTACTACTCTTATTTTGACATTATGGGTATACGGTGGTAACAATAAAAAAGGCTGTGATATGGTGATACAGTTGGATACAGATATCATTTGACATGCTGTCAAGTTATAAAATTGTGTCATCACAATTTTTAGTGTACCATGAAGCTCTGCTCTTTCCCCCTCCCGAAAAGGAGTCAGTTATGACAACAGGATGTGGGGGTAAGGGCTGGAGCACAGGACTCTGTAGTGTCCACATATCCATTTGTTCAGTTAGCATATTCTGTACCATACTATGTGTCAGGCCCTTTGCTACAGACTAGGGAAGACAACCTTACTGGATGTGACAGCTGTGGCCACTGTCCTCAAGATGTCTGTCTAATGGGTAAGACAGATTTTATGCATATGAATAAAAACAACCATTACAATTCCAGAGAGTAGTTAGAATTATGAAGAAACAACAGAGATGCGAGAGAGTGATGAATGCCTTTGATGGTCAGAGAAAACATTTATGAAAAAAGGCCACAATAGGAAATGATCCAGACAGAAGAAACTGCAACCGCCTAGTCCTGGGAAGGAATAAACTTGGTATGTTTAAGGACTGATGAGAAGAATCCTGTGGTCTAGGCAGAGTGTAAAGGGCAGAGTTCAAGGGATGAAGTCAAGACCCAGGTCATGTAGGATCCGGCAAGCTGGGATGAGGAGTTCTGATTGATTCTGAGCAGGGTGGAAAGCTGTAGGATAGGTTCACCACTTTGAGGGAGGCCTAGATTAAAGCTGATCCATGTGTACAGGAGCTAAGTTGGCAGATTTCTGGGTCAGGAAAGGATAATTCAGAGAAAGGCAGTGTGGACTACAATCAGCATTTATCCAGGTGTCCTCTGAGACTTGAGCACCTGGTTGTCACTTTGACCTTTGGCTTAGTCTGTGGGACTGGTAGAAAAATCTATATACTGGGCTCCAAGGGGTTCTTCTTGGGGCCCTGCATTCTTGGCAGAAGAGTTGGCTGATAAAGGACAAACTGCTGGTGAGGGATGTGTCAGGGAGAACTCACATCCAGGCAGTGATATGCTGTGGTAGGGAGCCTTTTATTGATTTATTGATTCCTGGTTGTAAATACTTTTACTTGTTTAAGGCTACCAATGTGACATCACTGAAGACTAAATTAGAAGTTGAGAAGAGATATGCAGTCAGTAGCACACTATTAAATGGTATTTCTACTGTATATATACAATAGGCATAAATAACTTCAAGAACAAAGATAATGATAAAATGAAGTAATAAAATTAGGAAGTGATGTGTTTTGTGTATTTGCTACCTTTTTTTCACTTTCATAAATTTATTTTAAAAATTATCCATACTTCATTTGAGTAGTATTGTTACATAACTTTATCTTCCATTAGAAAAAAAAAACAGTAAAAGACTGAAATGTAACAAATTGTTTACTAGGTGTCTTCAATGAAAACTTATGTATTATGTAGTCCACTCATTGGGTTTACATGATTCTATGAGTTTGTGACTTTCACTGTCTCAGAGCTATTTTGGTTTGTGTTCTTTAAATCATAGAAAACTGATAATGCAAATAATTCTTGATCTTAGAAATATAATTGCTGTATTAAAAATAGTAAATTTACAAAGAAGTACTGTCACCAATTGTAACATATATTCCACACCACTGCAATGTGTTGGTGATGGGGTCTTGTTTGGGAATACTGCATTTATTTATTTATTTATTTATTTATTTATTTATTTTTAATTGTATTTTTTTGAAGAGACATAGATCACAAAAAATGTTACATTAGAAATATGAGGTTCCCATATGTTACCTTTATTTTTAATATTTATTAAAGTAAGTTTACATAATTTAATTTTTGTTAATGACAATGACTGTTTTTAACAATTGGCTCACAAAATTCCTGAACATTTAGCAAGTCAGTACTAGACAGTTTGAGCACAACGCTGCTGCCAGGTGAAGAAGCCTACCTGAAATAACTTCAAAAACAGAAACACTATGTATTTGTTCCTGGACTCAAAGTCTTCAGGGCGCCTGGCTTCAGCACAGGTGGATTCGGGGCCAAATGATGTCTGTAGTTCTTTCCTGTTGCTATGCTCAGTGTGCTATACTCTGTGACTGGTTTACAGAGGTATCTCTGTAAAGAGGTGAGATCACTGCCAACACCTTAAACTCCCATCCTGTTGGCTAATCAATTCTTGGCAGAGCCTTTTTTTCTTCACAAGTACATCAAAAGCTGCCTGACAGATTCTCACTGACCTGGTATAAGACCCATGTCTATCTCTTAACCAATCATTATTGGCAGTGAGTCTAATGCTCTGATTGATTCAGAGCTGTCTTGAAAGATGTGCTGCATAAATATTTGATGTAAGAAGAGTAAGTCAATGAATGAGTGGAAGAATGGATATATTTCTTCCTTGACTGTCATTAGCTCTATATAATTTTGTTTTAAACTTATGAAGCTAAATGTATGATTACACTCCAGAGCATGGATTTAAAAATGCAAATCTTCAAAATTAAGAAACACACCAATATATCCCCCGATCAGCATTTGCAGAAGGCAATAGCATCCTTCATCAAACCAATTCAAGGAGGCTGATCAAATAATAAAATCAAGACCACTCAGTGTTTTAATCCTATTTTTTCTCTGTAGTATAGAGACTTCAATACATATTCATAACTGTCAAAAACTTCTTTTATTCTCTCTGAGAATATAAAACCAACATTGTACCCTACTACTATGAGGGTTAAGCACATCAAATACCATGGTCAGGGGAAAAAAGCACTTTATCTCCTTAGATTAAAAAAAAAATTAAGTGGTCCCCAGGATCAATTATGCCTTGGGCTTTTGTCTGTATGTAGCTAAGTCCCTAGCAAAAACAAATATGGGGGTGATATCAGCAAGATGTTGGAGTGAGAAGTTCTAGGGTTCCTTACCTCCACAGCAACAAAACACAGTCAACTTCCTTAGGATCTGGAAAATAGTTAAAGGGTTGCAATAACTGAGCAAATTCTGAATCAAGAAAAAGGCAACTTAAAAAATGATAGGATAGAATTGGGAGAGCCCAGCTGTCTTCCTTCTGTTTCATGGCTGGCTGGGAAATGGAACACCTTGGCAAACGCTTCCACAGAGATGAATCCTTCAATTTCCACTGCTCTTCTGTACCAGCAAATTATGGTAGTTACATTCACCAAAGAGAAACCACACTCAGCCTTCTGCCACCTGCTCCCTCTTCCCAGGGAGGAGTCTGTCATTTCCCCTCTCCATTGGCCACTCAGCTGCAGATTTTACCAAGGCTGTTCCCCTGGGCATGTGTAGGATGGGTGGCGTTTCCAGCCACGGGGGTGTCAACTCAAGGTTTTCCTTTTGGCTTCTCAGTCTCTCTGTCCCCAGTCCTTTTGGATGATATGTATGGCACTGTCCAGGCCTGTGGTCCCCAAAGTGGTTCCCTTGGATGACTTCTATACCTTCTTCCCAATTTGCAAGAGAGCTACACAGACACCATCTTAGCTAAGCCAGTTTTCCAAGCACCATTTGTTGAATAGGCTGTTCTAAGCCAGTTGAGTGGGTTTGACAGCCTTGTCAAAAATCACTCGACTATAGATGTGAGGGTCTATTTCCAAATCCTTGATTCAATTCCACTGGTCAATCTATCATTATGCCATTCCTTTTATTTTAACCACTGTAGCTAGATAATATGCTTTAAAGTCTGGAAGTGAGAGTCCTCCAACATTGTTCTTTTTAAAGATATTTTTAGCTATTTGGGGACACTTACCCTTCCAGATAAATTTAATAATAGGCTCTTCCAATTCTACAAAGAAGGATATTGGAATTTTTATTGGGATTGCATTAAATCTGTAGTTCAGTTTGGGTAGAATTGACACCCTGATATTTAATCTTCCAACCCATGAACATGGAATATCCTTCCATTTATTTAGATCATCACTGGCTTCTTTTAGCAAGGTTTTATAGATTTCTGAATACAAGTCCTTTATCTCCTTTGTTAAATTTATTCCTCAGTATTTGATTCTTTTAGTCACTATTGTAAATGGAATTTTTTCTGACTTCCTTCTCAGATTGCTCATTATTAATGTATAGAAATTATTGATTTTTGCTTATTAATCTTGTGTCTTGCCACTTTGCTGAAATTTATTCCATTATTATGAGAGAAAGTGTTTTGTATAATTTCAATGTTTTAAAATTTATTGAGATCTGACTTATGTCCCAACATTTGATCTATCCTGGAGAAATACCCATGAGCACTTGAGAAGAATGTATATCCTGCTCTTTTGGGGTGTAATGCTCTATAAATGTCTATTAGGTCTAGCTCATTTATTATATTATTTAAGCTCTCAGTTTCCTTATTTATCCTCTGTCCAGATGTTCTATCTAATGCTGAGAGTGACGTGTCGAAGTCTTCAACTATTTTATTATTGTAGAGATGTCTATTTCTCCTCTTAGTTATTCCAGTGTGTGTCTAATGTATTTTGGGAGATCTATGTTGAGTGCATACATTTTTATTATTGTTACCTTTTCTTGGTGAATTGTCCTTTTTATTAATATATAGTGAACTTCATCTCTTATAACAGTTTTGCATTTAAAATCTATTTTATCTGATAGTAGTATCACTATACCCACATTTTGATTGCTGTTAGTGTGGAATATCTTTTTTCCAGCCTTTCACTTTCAACCTGGTTGTGTCCTTGTATCTAAGGTCTTTGTAGACAATAAATAGATGGCTTATGTTGTTGTTGTTTTTAATCCATTCTGTCTGTCTTTTTCTTGTTAAGGGGGTGTTCAATCAATTAACGTTCAGTGTTATTACTATAAAGATGCTACTTCATTTTTTTCACTTTATTTTTTAAGAGATACTTTGATTACATAAATGTACTTCATCCATTTTATCCCTTGGCTTTCTGTTATTATATCTTACTATTGTCTGTATTTTAACCCTTTCAATTTCTCTTAACTTATGTTCTTCATTTTTACACTCTTCTCCAGGGCTGTCTCCCTTGTCTTTTCCTTTCAGTCTGTAACACATCCTTTAATATCTCTTGTAGATTCAGTCTCTTGGTAACATACTCTCTCAGTTTTTATTTGTCTGTAAAGACTTTAAACTTGCCTTAATTTCTGAAGGATAGTTTTGCAAGTTAAAGCATTCTAGGCTGGCACTTTTTCTCTTTTTTGTACCTTAAATATATCATAACTACCTTTACACCTCCATGGTTTCTAATGAGAGATCATCACTTAGCCTTATTGAGGCTCCCTTGTAAGTAATACTTTGCTTTTCTCATGCTGCTCTCAAAATTCTCTCTTTATTTTTGGTCTCTGACAAGCTAAATAGATGTATTAGCGTAGGTCTGTTAGGATTTATTCTGTTTGGGTTATGTTGTCCTTCTTGAATATTAATATTCATGTCTTTCATAACAGTTGGAAAAATTTTCAGTCAGTATTCCTTAAATTTTCCTTCTATCTCTTTTCTGTTCTCTTATCCTTCTGGGATACCAGTAACACATATATTTGTGCATTTCATGTTTCATTCAATTTCCTGAGACCCTTTTCACTTTTTTGTGTTCTTTTCTCTGACCTCCTATCTTTTCAAGTTCAAATGTTGTGTCTTTGAATTCACTTACTCATTTTTCTGACATTTCATATCTGCTGTTATATGGCTCTGATGTTTTTGTTTTTTTTAGGAGTTACCAGAGAATGAACCCAGGAACTCATATATAGGAAGCAGGTGCTCAATTACTGATGTACATCTACTCCCCAATAAGAGTTGTTTTTATTTTTATTTTTGTTTTTTGTTTTGTTTTGTTTTGTTTTTAGGAGGTCCTGAGGACAAACAGCAAACTAATCCCAATTCAAGTTGAAGGACAGAAAAAGATCAGAGCAGAAATAAATCAAATGGACAACAGAAAACAATAGAATCAACAGAACCAAAAATTGGTTATTTAAGAAGGCCAACAAAATTGACAAACCCTTAGCTAGACTGACAAAGAAAAAAAAGAAGACTCAAATAAAATCACAAATGAGTGGGGAATATTACCACTTACCCTGCAGAAATAAGAGAGATCATAAAGTGATACTATGAACAATGATATGCCAAAAAACTAGACAATGTAGACAAGATGGACAAATTCCTAGAAATATAATGACTTCCACTGACCCTGGAAGAAATAGAAGACTTCAACAAACCAAATATGAGATTGAAAGAGTCACCAAAAACTCCCACATAAGTAAAGCCCCAGACCAGAATGGCTTCATAGGTGAATTCTACCAATCAATCAAAGATGATCTAATACCAATCTTGCTCAAGCTCTTCCAAAAAATTGAACAGGAAAGAATGCTACCAAACTCATTCTATGATGCCAACATCTCCCTAATACCAAAACCAGATAATGATAATATGAAAAAAGAAAATACTTGCAAACTGAATCCAAAAGCACATTAAAAGAATTATAAACCATGATCAAATGGTTTTTATCCCAAGTAAGCAAAGGTGGTTCAACACAAGAAAATCAATTAGTGGGAAGTAGATGTGGCTCAAGCAATTGGGCTCCCATTACCATGTGAAAGGTTCTGTGTTCAATTCCTGGGCTTCATGGTGAAAGCAAACTGGCCCTTGCAGCAAAACTGGCCCACTCAGAAAACTGGCTTGCACAGTGGAGCTGGCCCACACAGAGGACCTGGCCTACATGGAGAGCTTATGCAATAAGATAGCACAACATAAAAGATACTCAGGGGAAAAGACAATTAGAGATACAACAAACCAGGTTGCTGAGGTAGTGTAAGTGATTGCCTCTTTCCCATGTTGGCAGATCCTGGCATCGGTTCCCAGTGCCTCCTAAAGAGAAGATGAGAAGAGAAGACAAGCCGACTGTGATGGTTAGGCTATTGTGTCAACTCGGCCAGTTAATTGTGCCTACTTGTTTGGTCAAGCAAGCACTGGGCTAACTGTAATGCAAGGTCATTTACGGACTTTAGTCACCATTAACTTTACTGCAGTGGTAAATCATAGATAGCTGGTTATAATTACATCAATCAGGGAGACTGCCATCAGCAATGAGTGACGCTTAACCCAATCAGTTGAATGCCTTAAAAGGGGAAGTGATTCCTGCATTGAGACAGAATTTCCCAGCTCATCTATGGACAGCCAACATCTCCCAGAACTCATCAAGAACCTTCATTGGACTTACATCGCAGCCCCTGGTTGCAGCCTGCCTGTGGAACCTGGACTTGTGCATCCCATGGTTGTGTGAGAGACTCTTATAGAATTGTATACTATTGACAGATATCTCTTGTTGATTCTATTTCCCTGGAGAATCCTACTAATACACTGACACAGAAGAACATTCAGCAAATGGACATGGAGAGCAGACAGCAAGCACAAGTGGCAAGGAGGGTGGGATAAATGAAAACAAAATCTTAAAAAAAGAGAGTCTACAGCTGTAAGCAGGAGAATTCCATCCATCAGCCATGTGGGATCTAGGCCCCTCTTGAGTTAGAGGCAAAGTTGGCATCATCATTCCAGGGTCTTCAGGATGGAGGAATAAAATATGGATTAGAGTGGACTTACTGGTATTCTACTATAGAATTATTGTGACTCTAGCAATGGAAGAAACTGTATCACAAATGTGGGGACAGTGGCCATGGGAGTTGCTGAGGGCAGGGAGAGGGAAGAAGAGGTGTGATATGCGGCGTTTTCAGGACTTGGAGTTGTCTTGAATGATATTTCAGTGATAGATGCAGGACATCATATATCCTGCCATAACCCACTGAATGAACTGGGTGAGAGTGTAAAATGCAATATAAACTATAGCCCATGCAGTGTAGCAGTTCTCCAAAATGTATTCATCAAATGCAATGAATGTGCTGCATGGATGAAAGAATTTGGAGATGTGGGAGGATTAGAAACATGGTAGTGGGGGTATATGAGACTCTCATATTTTTTAATGTAATATTTTGTATGATCTATGTATATTAAAAAATTTAAAGATCCAGAAAAATAAAATAAAATCTAAAATTGAAAAAAAAGAGAAAATTCGTGTAATAAACCACATTAATAAATTTAAGAAGAAAAACCACACGATCCTTTCAATTGATGTAGAAAAGGTATTTGACAAGATACAGCATCCTTTTTTGATAAAAACACTCCAAAAGATAGGAATAGAAGGAGCTTTCTCAGTTTGCTAAAGTGCATATGTGAAAAATCTACAACTAGCATTGTACTCAATGGTGAAAGACTGAAAGCTTTCCTACTGAGATCAGGAATAAGTCAAGGATGCCCATTGTCACCACTGTTATTCAATATTGTGCTTGAAGTTCTAGCTAGAGCAATTAGGCAAGAAAAAGAAATAAAGGTCAACCAAATAGGAAAGGAAGAAGTAAAACTTTCACTCTTCACTGATAATATGATCCTATATGTAGAAATGCTGAAAAAATCCACAAAAAAGCTACTAGAACTAATAGACAAGTTCAGCAAAGTGGCGGGATACAAGGCTAATATGCAAACATCATTAGCTTTCTATACACTACTTAAGAGCAATCTGAGGAGAAAATCAGAAAAAAATCCATTTATAATAGCAGTTACAAGAATCAGATATTTAGGAATAAATTTAACCAAGGATGTAAAAGACCAGTATTCAGAAAACTAAAAACATTGCTAAAAGAAACTGAAGAAACAAGTAAATGGAAGCACAATGTTTTCCTGAACTGGAAGACTAAATGTTAGGATGTCAATTCTACCCAAACTGATTTACAGATTCAATGCAATCCCAAGTAAAAATCCCAACAGCTTTTTCTTTTTTTTTTTTTTTTTCAGAAATGGAAAAGCCAATAATCAAATTTATTTGGAAAAGGGGCTCAAAATAGCCAAAAATGCCTTAAAAAAGAACAAAGTTGGAGGACTCTCACCTCCTGTCTTTAAAGCATATTACTTAGTGGCAGTTGTAAAAACATCTTGTTACTGGCAAAAGACAGATTGACCAATGGAACAAAATCAAGAACTCAGAAACAGACTCTCACATCTATAGTTATATCATTAAAAAAATTTTTTCAATTTTTAAAATTTTTGCTTTTTTATTTTTATATATTTTTACTCAAGTAATTTTTGAAGGCTACCAAATCCTCCCAAGTGGGCCAGAACAGCCTATTCAACAAAGAGTGCTGGAAGAGCTGGATATCCATATCCAAAAAAGAAAGATGACCCTTATGTCATACCTCATATGAAAATTAACTTAAATGGATCAAAGACCTAAATATATAAGTGACAACCATAAAACTCCTACAAGAAATTGTAGGAAAACATCTTAAAGACATTGTGGTATGTGGTGGCTTATTGGACCTTATAATGAAGCATGCACAAGAAAAGAAAAAAATAGATAAATGGAACCTCCTCAAATTAAACACTTTTTTAAAAGATTTATTTTTATTTGTTTCTCTCCCCTTCCCCCATTGTCTGTTCTCTGTGTCCATTCTCTGTGTTCTGTGTTAACAATATTGTAATGTTTCTGTAACAAAAGCAAATTTGGTACTATATTAATGCTAAAGGTGAAAAAAGGAATGTGGAGGGAAGCGAACTTGGCTCAATGGATAGGGCATCTGCCTACCACATGGGAGGTCTGCAGTTCAAACACTGGGCCTCCTTGACCCATGTGGAGCTGGCTCATGTGCAGTGCTGATGCGTGCAAGGAGTGCCCTGCCACGCAGGAGTGTCCCCATGTAGGGGAGCCCCACATGCAAGCGGTGCACCCCATAAGGAGAGCTGTCCAGTGCAAAAGAAAGTGCAGCCTGCCCAGGAATGGCGCTGCACACAGAAAGTGCACACAGCAAGATGACACAATAGGGGGAAACACAGATTCCCGTTCTGCTGATAAGGATAGAATTGGTCACAGGGGAACACACAGTGAGTGGACACAGAGAGCAGACAACTGGGCGGGGCAGGGGAGGAGGGAGAGAAATAAATAAAAATAAAATCTTTTTTAAAAAAAAGGAATATGGAGTTTGGTTCTATGAGATATGAATATGATGACACATTTTTTCTCTCCTGCATTTTTCAATAATAAGGAGACCTTGACTATGTCAATTAATTAATCTGTATCCATTCTGTGCATCTTTCCGAACCCTAGAGGAATTTATGAGTTCATCATTGGGATTAGACAAGTTAAAAGTGCCTGGAAACAACTTTTTTTAAGATTTTATTTATTTATTCCCCCTCCCCCCACCTGCCCTGGTTGTCTGTTCTCTGTGTCTATTTGCTGCATCTTCTTCTTTGTCCGCTTCTGTTGTTGTCAGTGGCATGGGAATCTGTGTTTCTTTTTTTGTTGCGTCATCTTGTTGTGTCAGCTCTCCATGTGTGTGGCACCATTCCTGGGCAGGCTGCACTTTCTTTTGTGCTGGGTGGCTCTCCCCATGGGGCACACCCCCTGTGCATGGGGCTCCCCGACACAGGGGACACCCCTGCATGGCACGGCACTCCCTGCGTGCATCAGCACTGCGCATGGGCCAGCTCCATGCAGGTCAAGGAGGCCCAGGGTTTGAACCGCAGACCTCCCATATGGTAGACGGATGCCCTAACCACTGGGCCAAGTCCATCCCCGGAAACAACTTTTTAGGAATAATGCTTCCATACTTGATGAGTTGCATTTTATTTATTTATTTATTTTTGAATTTGAAATAAAGTTTTTTAAAAAATAAGAAAGCCTTGTGGCACCTATACTGGTCCTTCCCTAACAGCTCCCCATCTTTGGTGACTCCAGCCTGCACTCCCAGTGCAGGTCCCTGGTCCTGGGTTATAGAGGGAGCAGAGTAACCCCTTAGCATATGTCTGTGCTAATCCATCAGGTAGCAGCCTGAGGTACTGATCCAGGAGACACTCATCATGTCAGTCCCAGAATTAGTGCTAGATATAGAGACAGCTGGCAGAGTCCCTAAAACACCTAAAGAAAACAATCAACTCACAGCTGCCTGATTTGGGGGATTACTAGTTGAGACATACAGTAGTACCCAGGACCTAGGGGAAAGACTGCGAATTTCCTGTGGGAGATGTTGGACACATTTGGATCTGTGTATATGGAGGAACTGGTAAGTCCACATGCATACATGCCCAGAAGAAGACATATATTCAGAAAAGACCTATGAAGACCCTATGCTTTCACCTTGGGCTGTCCTTTTGGCTCACTGTAGGGCTGGATAAGCACTGAAGAAGGGTACCAGCACAGAGCCAATCTGAAAAGATAGGGAAAGACGTTTTCTTTCTGTGTGTATGTGTGTGTATGTAGGTTTTATTTTTGTATTTTGGTTAGAGTATGGCATTCAAGGAAATCTCCATCATAATACTAGTTGCCTAAAAGTTTAAGGAATAGAGTTCAATCAATAGAAGCAGACACCAGAGAGCCCTGAGCAGCCCCACTGCTGCCGTTGACTAGTTACTGTCATACCTGGGAGCTGCTCCAGCCTGCATCAGTCACCATCACTACAACCATGAGCAGCAAGGCTGAGACCTAGCAGCTGCCTGCATCCCACTCTAAGTACTGCTGACCCCAAGCCTGGCACAATGGGCAGCAGCACAGGGAGTGGTGTCCCAGGTGGCCTCACATCAGTGGCACTTGCAGGCAGGAACAATAAGGTCATCACAATGAAAGTTTTGGGAATAGTAAAATGATTCAGTTTAAGAAATAGATATGATTTCGTCAACAGGAATGACAATAAGGAAGATGTATTAGTACACCAGACTGCCATAAAGAAAAACAACCCCAGGAAGTACCTTCACAGTGTAGGAGATGGAGAGACTTTGGAGTTTGATATTGTTGAAGGAGAAAAGGGGGCGGAGGCAGCAAACATCACAGGCCCTGGTGGAGTTCTAGTGCAAGGTAGTAAATAAGCAAGACTGTTACTATTATAGACATTATTCACATCATCCAAACAATTACCAGCAAAATAACCAGAATAGTGAGAATGGGGAAAAGAATGAGGGATCAGTGTGCTCCCAAAGGCCAGGTCCAACAATGCTGTCCTTATCACAGGAGACAATTCCCACCTTACTACATGAAGAGACCCTGTGGACAATGACCTCAGGGTTCCAACCCTCCTGTACAAGAAGAGGTGACAAGTGCTGACAATCAGGGTGCAGGAGAACAAGGTATACCAGTGAGACAGAATATGTATCAGTGTTATAGACCATGATTCTGCAGGGGCACCCTTGCCAAAGACCGTCTAGAATGAAGAGCAATGAAGATGATATGGAAAATCAAGGAGGTAAGACCCAAGGTCAGCAGCCACCTCAATGTTTGTACTGCAATAACTTGAATTACCATCCCAGTTACCCAGAAAACCCTAAACCATAAGATATCAAAGAGACAAAAGCAGCCAAACCATCAGCTGAGAATTCATCCACTCCCAAAGCTGAGCAGGGAGGGACTGAGTAAATGCCAGCCTACCATCTCTACCATTCTTCAGTTTAGTCATCCAACAAGAAGTGAATATGAAATTCCTGCAATAAGAAATGAACAAAAGTTTGCAGCTGAAGACCTTAAGTGCTTGCTTTTTGCCCATTTACCAGATAACTAGAACTATTTGCATTATTTGTGCAGCATAGGGCTTTTATTATTTTTACCTAAAGATGTGTCTTTTTGGTAATAACAAATATGTTTTTTAAAAAAGCCTGTTTTTCAGTACACCTTTAAAGGCTTTTAAATTGTTTCATATCTGAGATTTTTAAGGACCTCATTTTAATTTGTAATATAAATTTAGAATTTGATTTTTTTCAAAAAGGTCCACAAACTTCAAGCACCTATTAATAAAAGTCTTAGATTTTTAAAAAGAAAGCATAAGAAATAGATACAGTTCATATGTACATATATCAAGGGACAGAGTATTTGCATAAATAGTTTGGGAAAATCACTAAACATATAGACTGTTAAGGCTTTCAACAATAAGAAGGGGAAAATATACTGGTAAATTCTGGAAAAGGAGGAGACACCTCTTTTAGAAAATTCAAATGTCCAGATTTCAACAAAAAATCATGAGACTTACAAAGAATAAGGAAAAGATGGCTGATTCAATGGAACAAAATAATATGACAGAAACTATCAATGAGGAAGACCAGGCATTGGATATATCAGAAAAAGACTAAATAAACAAAACAAAACAAAATCCCTCAAAAAAAAATCTTAATTATGCTCAAAGTGCTAAAAGAAAACCAGAAAAACAATACATGAAAAAATTAGAATTCCAATAATGATATATAAATTATTAAAAGGAATCAATTCAAAATACGGGAGAGGAAAAGTACAGTAATGGAAATTAACAAGTCCATAGAAGGGTTCAAAAGAAGATTGGAGTTGGCTGAAGAAAGAATCAGCATACTTGAATCAATATACACATCCATGAATATGAACAGACTCCAAAGATGGGATGATGCTGAGACACAGTATAACTGACCTGTTGAAAGACAAAGACAAAGAAAGAATCCTGAAAGCAGCAAGAGAGAAGCAAACCATCACATACAAGAAATGCTCAATAAGATTAAGTGTCCATTTCTCACCAGAAACCTTAGAGTTGAGAAAACAATGGATGACATATTTAAAGTGCTGAACGAAAATAGTGAACCAAGAATTCTATATTAAGCAAAGCTGTCCTGCAAAAATTAAGAGAGAGATTAAGATATTTCAAGATAACCAAAACCTGAGGGAATTTACCACTAGAACCTGCCCTACAAAAATTGCTAAAAGTAATTCTTCAGTTTGAAAGGAAAGGATACAGGACAATAACTTGAAGCCTTATGATGAAATAAAAATCCCTAGTACAGGTAAAAACATGGGTAAATAGAAATGCCATACTATTGTATTTTTGTATTATAATGCTACTCTTCATTTCTCATATGATCTAAAATACAGATGCATCAAAAGTAGTCATAAATCTATGCAAGTGGACAACCAGTATATAAAGATGTAATTTGTGAATAGAACAATATAAAAAGGGAGCAGAACAGAATAGGAATATACTTTGTGTGTGCTATTGAAGTTAAGTTACATCAATTCAAACTAGATCATTTATATATTCAGGATGTTAAATGCAAGCCACATGGTCACCACAAAGAAAATACACACACACACAAAGGAAATGAGAAGAGATTCTAAATGATTCAAAAATTGATTCAAAAAATTTTAGACAATAGTGGAAGAAATGAAGGACAAAACAGGTAATAGATTCACAAAAATAAAATAGCAGAGGGGAAGGTGATTCCTGCATTATCAGTAATTATTTTAAATATAAATGGGATGAACTCTACAATTAAAAGGCAGAGGTTGGCAGAATAGATTAAAAAGCATGACCCAATTATACTCTTTATAGACAAATCACCCTAAAGTCAAAGACACAAATATGTAGAATGTAAAAGGCTGAAAAAAAATATCCCATGTAAACAGTAACCAGAAAAGAGCTGATTGGCTATACTAAAATCAAATAAAAATAGACATTAAGTAAAAAACTCGTACAAGGGACAAATAAGGACACTGTATAATGATAAAAGGGCCAATTCAACACGAAGATATAACAAACTAACATATATGCACCTAAAAGCAGAGCCACCAAATATATAAAGCCTTCATTGACAGAATGTAAGGGAGAAACAGATGGCTGTACATTAATGGTAGACTTCAATACACCACTTTAAAAATGGAGAAAGACACATTGCCTTAAACAAGATAGCAGAGTGAGATGCTCCAAGGCTCTGAAACTGGCAGAAACATCTTTCTCATATATAAATGAGATTATATATGTAAATTTATGAGATTTATTATAGGTGTTGGCTCACACAATGTTGGGGATAGGCAAGTCTAAATTCTGTAGTGCAGCCCACAAACTAGGAACTCTGATGAAGGTTTTTGGTGAATTCCCCAGGAAAAGCTTGCTGGCTGAAATAGACATGGAAATTCTTCCTTCTGATTGCAGAAATCATCACTTCTTTTAAGGCCTTCAACAAATTGGATGAGATTTCTCTCATTGTTGAAGGCAGTCTCAATCATTGATTGTCAGTGTAAACAGTCATAGATTAAATCAATTTACTGATGATTTAAATCTATGAAATATCCTCACCATAACAATTAGGCATGTGCTTCCTTGACCAAACAACTGGACACCATAACCAAGCCTAATTGACACATGAACTGAACCATCACAAGTTTGTAGTAACTGAACAACCACTGAAGGAAGAAAAAGGCAAATTAAAAATAGTAGGAAATCTTGAAGCAACTTTGCTTTCCCCTGTCCCATTCCCTCACAGAGTCAGCTTACACTCTTAGTACAGGTCCCTGGTCCTGGTTCTGGAGAGAATATAGTAGCATTTGTGTACCTATTAGGGTACTTTTATGTCTGTGCCAGTCTAGGGGAAGTCTGAGTGAGCCAGGATGCACATCACAGTCTTGCCATCCCAGATCTTGCCTTGAACCTAGGGGTGTCTCACAGAGCTCTCTTACAAAACACTGTATGAGAAGAGTCAAATTGCGTCACCCTGGGGTAAAGGAGAGCCAACTATTGGAAATATAGTGAAGCACCCAGGGCCATGATGTAAAACTTTGTTAGGGGAATGACAAAATTCATATCTATTTTAATTGGGGAATTACTAGGGTCATACACATATGCCCAGGACAAATCAAATATGCAGAAAAGATGGATGATGATCCTATGCCCTTGCCTTGGGCTATTCTCTAAACTCATTATTAGGACAGATAAGTTTTAAGTGAAGGACAGCACTCACACAAACCAATCTGCAAAGACTGGGAAAGATGTTTCCTTTTTTCCTTTTTTAAATGTTAGTTTGTGGCATTCAAGGAAAGATCTGTCATAATACTAGCTGGATACAAACTCAAGGGTCAGACATATCAGAAGTTAAATTTCAGAAATAAAGCATTAAAATAAACTCCCATGTTGCAACAAAAGATTGCAAAACATACAAAGAAACAGGAAGCTCTGGACCATGTGAGTGAGAAGAATAGAGCATTAAAACCAATAATAAGGAGTACTAGACCTGAGACATACCAAACAAAAACTTTTAAAAAATGGTCCTTAGTAAGTTCAAAGAGCTAAAGGAAACAAGGACAAAGAACTAAAGTATATACATACATACACACACACACATATATATATATTTGGTAGATGAACACAAAAAGAATGTCAAGAGATAAAAAATCATGAAAAGGAACAAAACAGAGCCGAAGGCCATATAGCAGAGATAAAAAATTCCTTAGAAGGTTTCAGCAGCAGATTGGAGCTGGTAGAAGAAAGAATTAGTGAACTTGAAGATAAGAAAATTGAATTAATTTAGTCTGAGGAGCAGAAAGAAAAAATAAAATAAAGTGAACAGAGGCAGAGAGACCTGTGGGACACCATGGAATATACCAATATATGAGTTTCCAGATAGAATATTCAAAGAAACAATGGCTGAAAACTCCCCAAAATTAATGAGATAAATACACACATCCAAAAAGTGCAATTATTTCCTAACAGGATAAATCCAAATAGACACATACCAAGAAATTTTTATAAAAGTATTATAATCAAACTGTCAAATTCCAAATATAGAATTCCAAAAGGCACAAAATAAAAGCAATTCCTCATACACAAGGGAACCTCAATAAGATTGTGTCAATTTCTCATCAGAAACCATGGAGGCAAGAGGGCAGTGGGATGACATATTAAAAGTGCTGAAAGGAAAACTTTGCCAACCAAGGATTCTATATCTAGCAACTCTCCTGCAAAATTAGAGAAAGGGAAATGGAGAGAGAGTGGGAGAGGGAGAGGGGGAGAGAGCTTAAGACATTCCCAGATCATCAAAAGCAGAGGGAGTTAGTAGCACTAGATCAGTCCTTCAAGAAATGTTAAAAGAAGTTCTTCAGGATTTAAAGGAAATGGCACTTAGACAATAGGTATAAATTGTATGATGAAGTAAAGGTCTTTGGTAAAGGAAATTACATGGGTAAATGTCAATGCCAATAATTCTGCATTTTTGGCATGTAATGCCACTTTTTTTTCAGGATCTAAAATGCAAATGCATAAGAATTAATGATGAATCAATAGTTTTGGATTCATAATGTATAAATATGTAATTTGTGACAAGAACTACATAAGGATGGGGAGCCAGAGAGGTTTAGGAACTTAGTTTGTGTATGCTATCCATGATATTAAGCATAATGGGTATAGAGTTTCTGCATGGTGTTATGGGAAAATTATAATAATGGGTGAAGGTAACATGACATTGTGAAGGTGATTAATCCCACTAAATGGTATGCTTTGGAGTGGATATGGGAAATTTATGTTGCTTATGTTTTCACAATAAAAAAAAAGCAACTGTGGAGACAATGACAAATGTAATACAAGATTTTGGATTAGATCTAACAATGGAGGAGAAAAGTCTCAAAAAGACGGTTATTGGGACATATGAAAAAATGGAATATAGATTGTGAGCCTTAGATCAATGTGAATTTTTTTTACACTTGTTAACTGTACTTAAGGTGGTTATATAAGGGAATATCCTTGTTCTTTGAAAATGTACAGGGAAGCATTATGTCTTCAAGAAGCATGATGTGGTAAGGGGTTGTGGCTCAACCGACAGAGCAGCCACCTACCATATGGAGGGTCCAGGGTTCAATACCCAGGGCTTCCTGACTCACGTGGTGAGCTGGCCCATGCATGGTGCTGCCATGCACAAAGAGTGCTGTGCCACACAGGGGTGTCCCCTGTGTAGGGGTGCCCCATGCACAAGGAGTGTGCCCTGCAAGGAGAGCCGCCCCATGCAAAAAATTTGCAGCCTACCCAGGAGTGGTGTCACATACATGGAGAGCTGATGCAGCAAGATGATGCAACAACAACAAAAAGTTACACAGTTTCCTAGTGCTGCATGACAAGAATGCAAGCAGACATAGAAGAACACACAGTGAATAGACACAGAGAGCAGACAATGGGGGGAAGGGGAGAGAAATAAAATAAATCTTTAAAAAAAAAAAGAAGCATGATGTATATAACCTATTCTCAAATGTCTAGATAAATAGAATGATACAGCAACTACAGCAAAGTGATAAAATTGGTATATCTGGGTATCAGGGTGAGGGAGTAAATTGGAGTTCTTTGTATTGGTTTTGAATTATTTTTGTAACTATCCTGTACATGTGCAATTATTTCAAAATAAAAAGTTTGAGAAAAAATAATGGATAAAACATCTAGATAGAAGATCAATAAGAAAATAGAGGACTTAAACAATACTAAATAGACCTAACAGACATATAGGAAACTTCATGTTACAACAATAGAATATATATTCTTTGCAAATGCAAATGGAACATTCTCTAGGATAGACCATATGACAGATCACAGTAAATTTAAAAAGATTGAAATAATATAAAACATCTTCTCCAACCACAATGGAATAAGCTAGAAATCAGTAAAGAAGGGTAACTGGAAATTCACAGATATGTGGAAATGAAAAAAAAAAAAACAAAAAACAACACTTTAAAAAAATCGGTGGGCCAAAGAAGAAATCACAAGGGAAATAAGAAAGTTCTTAGAGTTGAATGAAAACATATGAAAACATGGGATTCAATAAAGGCCATGCTCAGATGGAAACTTATAGTTATAAATGCCTACATAAAAGAAATATCTCAAACCAGTAACCTAACCTAACAAACCTGGAGGAACTTTTAGAAAATGAACAAATTAAACCCAAATTGAGCAAAAGGAAAGAAATAATAAAGATTAGAGCATATGTAAATGAAATAGATAGAAAAACAAAAGCATCAATGGAGCCAAAGGTGATTTGTTAAAAAGATCAACAAAATTGGCAAACTTTTAGCTAAACTGACAAAGACAAAAAAGAGACACAATTAAAATCAGAAATGAAAGTGAGATCATTACTACTGGCTTTAGAGAAATAAAAAGGAGTGTAAGAGGATACTAAGAACAATTGTATGCTGACAAATTAGATAACATAGATGCAATGAACAAATTCATAAAATTACATGAACTGTCTGATGAAGAAATTGAAAATATCAATAGATGAATAACAAGTACAGAGATTGAATCAATAATCTAAAACCTTCCACCAAAGAGTCCATGACCAGGGAAGCAGACATGGCTCAACTGATAGAGCATCCTCTACCATATGGAGGGTCCAGGGTTCAATCCCCAGGGCCTCCTGTCCCATGTGGTAAGCTGGCCCATGTGCAGTGCTGCCGTGCATAAGGACTGCTGTGCCATGCAGGGGTGTCCCCACATAGGGGTGCTCATGTGCAAGGATTGCACCCTTTAAGGAGAGCAGCTCCACATGAAAAAAGTGCAGCCCACCCAGAATTGGTGCCACACACATGGAGAGCTGATGCAGCAAGATGACGCAACAAAAAAGAGATGCAGTTTCCCAGTGTCACCAGATAATGCAAGCGGATGCAGAAGGACACACAGCAAATGGACATAGAGAGCAGGCAAGGAGGGGAATGGGAGAGAAATAAATAAAAAAGAAGTCTGAAAAAAAAAAAAAAGAGCCCATGACCAGATGGTTTCACTGGTGAATTCTACCTAACTTTCAAAGAAAAATTAACACCAATACTTCTCAAACTCTTTCAGAATAAATGAAGAGGAGGGAACATTTCCTAACTCCTTCTTTTAGGTTAGCATTACTACAGATAAAGACATAAGAAAATTACAGGCCAATGGCCCTTGTGAGTATAGATGCAATATTACTTAATCTGTAAGCCAAATCCAGTGGTGCATTTAATGGATATACACTTATGTTGTGGGAAACTGGCTTACCTGTTCCGTATTTGTTGCACTTGTCCCCAGTTATTGTAAATATTGCTGTGCTAATGAGGAACAGCTGCTTTGGAGTTCCTAATAAATATGATGCAGAAACTAGGGTTGAGGCTCTCAGTTCCAGAACACGTGAGTCACTTGGTTCCATCTTTATCTCCTCTCTTGTGTCTTTCTCTCTGTCCTTTAGTTTGTAAAGTTCTGTGTTGCCTTCCCTTTGAGCCAACCTATCACTGAGGTGATCTCAGCAACTGGTGCCCAATGTGGGTCCTGAAGGGAAAAAGGATCACTTTGAGCAAAACTAAAGTGGTTATGATGGCTCAGAGCACCGAGTGGTTTGGAAAACCCTTGAAGTCCTTGAAGGTTTGCTTGTATTTCCTCAGGAGATGGAAAACATCCTGTGTGGGTACCAGCTTGTCAGATAAAGCCATACCATGAATGCCAAGAGACCACAAAAGTTCCTGTGAAACCCAGAACCTCCAGTCATGCAGATGAAGAGACGGACATGAAACTGCACAGCTGGGTCTCATTCCAAAGACTAGAATGGCTTTACATCAAAGTATCTAAACTACAGAACTTGTTCAAGCATGGCATCATAAAGCAAGTATGACTTGGGGACAGAAAGAGATTAAGAAGGAAATTGAGAGTATGAAAACTGGAAAAGAAATGTTGAATTATAAAAGGACGCAATGAAGAAATTCTAGATTAATAGATTAGGAACTGCTTTTGTGTTTATTCAATGTCAATGTGTGTGTTGCAATTGTTTCAATGTGTGTGATTGTTAAAAAAAGAAAGAAAAAGAGAGAGAAAGGAAGGGCAAAATGAAAGTTAAGCAAATATTGAAAAAGGTAAAAAGTTTGTGGGAATGCCAACTGAAATGTTATATGGTGTATTTTGTCCTAAAAAAATGGTTAATATGGAGATATGTGGGACAGAACTAGCATGTGTATTACAAGTTGAAAAAGTATAGTGGTAGCATTCAGTGAGATAATGTGTTTTGTAGAAGTAAAACAAACCTGAATGAATACAAAAAGTGCAAAAACTGTGTGAAAAGGTCAACAATGCTCTTTTGCAGTTCTTCCTCAAGGCTTTCTACCCTGGCCTGATGGAAAAGAAGCTGGCTGCCTCGAAGACATCTGCAGCTGAAACCCTACTGAGGGCATTACATTAACCAGTAATCCTTTTATCCAAAATTAAAAGAAACTTCAGAGACAATAGTATCAGATGTGTTAACTGGGAAAGGTCCTTCATGGGAGTAGGAGGACCTCCAGTAGGCTGCATTGGAAAAAAGGGGGGGAGAGGAGAAGGTGGATATTGACTTAGCCTGTGAATTGGATGTGGCCAGCACTAATATTGGCTTTGGGTGGGGTTTGTGGCAAAGGCTTTATTGTAATTGAGTACCCCTTAGGTTTTAGTCACAAATGTGGGAAGAGGCCACAAAAGTACAATACAAAAAGCAATTGTGTGCAGCATAGGTAAGCCCTGCTGAAAGTGAAAGATCTAACCCAATAGTGTCTGGTCACTCTGAAGACTGCCATCCCTATCCAGAGGTGGATTGCAAATACTAAAAACAAAACAGAAACAATGGACTATTGTGAATCACCCTCTATGGGGGAGAGATCTGTAGAAGAACATCTGGGATGCCTGCCAGCAGTGACAATTAAATGTCTGTCATGTCCCTGCCCACTCCTCTAACAACCCTCTCAGGACTGTTGAGGCAGATGCCTCATGAAGATTCACAGCCATTCATTTGAGACCTGAGAAGAAGCAGAGTGGCTCCACTGGAAAAGTGAACATCATGAATACCAGACCTTGTGGTGCCTAGAACAGCAATTCCCACTGCCTGCTATTCACCAACAGCTTGTGGCCTTAATGCTCACTTCAATGACTGTGACATCAGCACCCTCCTACTCTTGGAAGGGGCAAGATATGCTTTCACTGCTACAGATACTGCAACAGGACTCTTATTACAGGTCAGCTATTGTTTTCTGCCTGGAAATAGAGTCCTCACAATGATGGACTAAGTTTAAATTCAACACTGAGTTGTGGCCCCAGTCCAGTAAAGATGCTAAGAGAAGGACCAAGGAAGGCATTGAAATTATGTGATAAACTTCCAGCTGTCCCACAGCCTCCAAATGGGGAAGTAACAATAATTTGTCACCGCCTATCCTCAAACTATACAAATTGGGGAAAATAAAGTCAATTTTGATTGGTTACTGGCCTATATAGCTCTGCTGGTAGGAAATCTTTAAGCCCATGAGAAATAAATCATCACTAGTTGGAAGTTTGTATAATCTGCTGTAGTTATGGATTATGTATAAAGTGCTGTTCTAAACTTGGAAGAAAAATTACAAAATGTAAATATCCAACTGAGATTAACATGTGATTGGAATGTATTTAACTTTTGTGTAACCCCGCATGTTTATAATAATAGTCCAATTGCAAGCTGATGTAATGGGTATTCAGAATGCTGATTTGAAATTGTTACCTGTTTCTTAAATGATGGCTGGAATTGCAGATGGACTAAAGTCACTAAACCTTATGACTTAGAGGAAAAGTTGGGGAGGAGGTATTTTGGAGAGAAATGTTGCTTGTTTGTCTTTGTTTCTTTTGAACTTAGTCCTCAGAACCATGCAATGAGCCCTTCAGGGTATGAAGCAGCAAGACACCACTGAATCTGCCTTTGTTGCTTTACAAAAACAAAAAGGGGGAAATGTTGTGGAAACTGGCTTACCTGTTCCCTATTTGTTGCACTTGTCCCCAATTATTGTAAATGTTGTCATGCTGATGAGGAGCAGCTGCTTTGGAGTTCCTAATAAATACAATGCAGAAACTAGGGTCGAGGCTCTCAGTTCCAGAAGATGTGTGTCCCCTGGTCCCATCTTTTTCTTCTCTCTTGTGTCTTTCTCTCTGTCCTTTAGTTATAAAGTTCTATGTTGCCTTCCCTTTGAGCCAACCTATCACTGAGCTGATCCCAGCAACTGGCACCCAATGTGGGGCCTGAAGGGAAGAAGGTTCTCAGCACTATAAGACCAAATGGGATTTATCTCAGGAATGCAAGATGGTTTATTATAAGAAAATCAATCAATGTAATGCATAAATTAAAAAGAAAAGAGAAAAAATCACATCATTTCAGTAGATGCAGAAAAGGCATTTATCAAAACTCAGCACCCTTTCTTAAAATCATTCAGAAAACTAGGAATAGATGGGAACTTTCACAAACATGTTAAAAAAAACTTGCAGCTAACATCATCCTCAAAAATGAAAAACTGAGTTTTTCCCCTAAGATCAGGAACAGTACAAGGATGACTGCTTTCACCATTGTTGCTCGATATATTTTTTTAAAGATTTATTTATTTATTTCTCTCCCCTTCCCCCCCCACCCCAGTTGTCTGTTTCTGTATCTATTTGCTGCGTCTTCTTTGTCCGCCTCTGTTGTTGTCAGCGGCATGGGAATCTGTGTTTCTTTTTGTTGCATCATCTTGTTGTGTCAGGTCTCCATGTGTGTGGCACCATTCCTGGGCAGGCTGCACTTTTCCTTCACACTGGGCAGCTCTCCTTACAGGGCGCACTCCTTGTGCATGGGGCTCTCCTACGTGGGGGACACCCCTGCGTGGCACAGCACTCCTTGCATGCATCAGCACTGCACATGGGCCAGCTGTACATGGGTCAACATGTGCAGACAGATGCCCTAACCACTGGGCCAAGTCTGCCTCCTGTTGCTCAATACTACATTGGAAGTTCTGGCCAGAGCATTTAGGTGAGAGGAAGAAAGAAAAGTTGTACATAGTGGAAAGGAAGAAGTAAAATTATCTCTATTTTCAGATGACATGATCTTAGATATAAAAAATCCAAAGGAATCCATAAGAAATATGCTATAGCTAATAAATGAATTCAGCAAAGTAGCAGGGTACAAGTTCAACCCAGAAAAACTATTATGTTTCTATACATGAGAAATGAACTATTTGAAGAGAAAATTATGAAAAACAATTCTATTTACAATAGCATCTAAAATAATAAAATATATAGGAATAAAGTTAGCCAGGGATGTGAAAGATTGGTTCACTGACAACTGTAAAATATTGCTGAAAGCATTTAAAGAAGACCCAAATTAATACAAGGAGTATTGTGGATTGTAATACACAGAATGATTAATAATCAGAGTCCATAATTTTACTTGTTTTTTTAAACCTGAACTCCTGGGAGAAAATCTTCACCCCATTAGTGAGTCCCTGGCCTGATTTTGATAACATAAGCTGGGAAATTTTAAAGACAAAATAAGTTGAACCAAATATCAAAGAAAAGCTGTGAAAAAAAAATAGGCAGGAGAGAGAAATTGGCCACCAAAGTAAATTCACCAACATAGTCAGATGTCCAGACATCAGCAAAAAATTACAAGCTACAGGAAACATGAAGAGATGGCCCAGTCAACAGAACAAGCCAAATATCCTGAAAGAGATACAGGATTTAAGACAATCAAAGATAATCACACAAATCTACTACATCAATTCAAAGAATTTAAGAAAATATGACTAAAGAGGTAAAGGAAAAAAAAAAAAAGAGATAAAAGATATTAAAAGACACTGGGTGAGCATAAAGAATAATTTGAAGACCTGCAAAGAAAAGTAAGAGTTTATGGGAATGAAAGACAAGATGGGTGAGATTAAAAATACATTAGAGGCACGTAAGAGTAGATTTGAATTACTTGAAGACAGAATTAGTGATTTCAAAGACAGAACATCTGAAATACAAAAGACAGGAGAACAGAAAGAGAAGAGAATGAAAAAAGTGGAAGAGGGTCTCAGGAAGTGAATGACAATACAAAACCCACAAACATATGCATCATCAGTGTCCCAGAAGGAGAAGAGACAGAAAGAGGGACAGAAAGAAGAGGACATAATTACTGAAAACTTCCCAACCCTTATGGAAGACACAAATATCAATATCCACAAAGGATAAATCTGAACAGACCTACCCTGAGTCACCTACAATTCAGAATGACAATTATCAAAAATAAAAAGAGGATTCTGAAAGCAGCAAGAGAAATTATACTTCCTTTTAAAAACCCAGAAAAATCTTTATATGTCACCAACTGTTATGACATGGCAGAATAAGTACAAAACTTTATAAACTCACAGGAAACAATGGATAAATTAATATGTAGATAAAATTACTAAAAGGCAGCCTGAGGATACATTCCAAATTAATATTTATTGATACTTTATTGGAGGGATAATATGTGACTAGAGATTTGGGCAAAAGAAATTTTGAAGTTACTTGGATCATTCTCTTTTATAATGTATAAATATATATATTTAAACTGTACAGGGTACTAATCCAGTAAGAAGAAAGGTCAGAAGGGACAGAAAGAAATATGTGTCTTTATTCAGAAATAGCATGGTTATTTATGTAGAAAATCCTAAGGAATATACCAAAAAAGCTACTAGAATTTAAAACCAAATTTAATGAGGTGATAGGGAATAAAGTAAATATACAAAAAAAATTAATTCTTATTTAATAATTAAAATCATTTTCTAATTGTTCAATAAAAGCAATTAAAATAACATTAAGAATTGTGACATACACAGAGATAAATTTAACAAAATATGTGGGAAGTCTGAACACTGAAGATTAAAAAACATTGCTGGGTGACTTTAAAAAACTAAATAAAAGTAAAGATATTGTTCATGGATTGGTAGATTCAATAGTGTTAAGATATGAATTATCTCCACATTGATCTATAGATTCAATACAATCCATATTATAATTCCAGAAGTCTTTTCCCCCTATAGAAAATTACAAGATGATTTAAAAATAAATATGGAAGTGAAAAGGGCATAAAGTAGGCAAAAATATTGAAATGTAATCAATACTGTTTGGTTTTACAAAAATGATAGACACACAATACTACAGTATCAAAGCATTCAGCATCTATGTGGAATCTAAGCCCCTTCTTGATATAGATGTGGAGTGGACACAACCATTCTAAGGTCCACAGGATGGAGGAATAGAGTATGGATTAGAGTGGACTTACTGATATTCTATTCATAAACTATTGTGATTAGTAATCAAAGAAAATGTGGCATTGGTGTGGAGAAAGTGGCCATGGTGGCTGCTGGGGATAGGGAGTGGGAGGAAGAGATGTGATGTGGGGGCATTTTCAGGACTTGGAGTTGTCCTGGGTGGTGCTGCAGGGACAGTTACTGGACATTGTATGTCCTCCCATGGCCCACTGGGTGGACTGTGGGAGAGAGTGGGCTATGATGTGGACCATTGACCATGAGATGCAGCAGTGCTCAGAGATGTATTCACCAAATGCAATGAATGTCTCATGATGATTGAGGAGGTTGTTGTTATGGGGGGAGGAGTGGGGTGAGGGGGGTGGGGAGTATATGGGGACCTCATATTTTTTTAATGTAACATTAAAAAATAAATAAAGACAAAAAAGATTAAAAAAGTAAAACACTGGGCATCATTCAAGAATTGCTTGCTGCAAATTAAGAGATGAGCTTTAAATGAATAAACTCCCATGTTCCTTTCTTTCTACAAAGTTCTATTCAGAAAGATTTATTTAAAATTCTAAAATGGATGCATGGATATAGGGACATTTCTAAAGTAACTACACCTGTAGGTTCTTACTCTCAAAATTTCACTAGCAGGTACAAAACACACACACACACACAAACCCCAAAAATTACTGAGCACAGGCTTTTGCAAGGATAAATAATAGGTTCTATGATCACAATTTTAAAACCATGCTCAGAGGTGATAAGTTTGGTGCCTAATGTCAGGCACATTGTAAGTTGGTGGAATGATATGTGTGCCATAGGTAAAGGTTTCCCATCTTTTTCTGAATCAGCACTAGTTTGAATATTCTGATAGTCTATAAACAGGAATGCCAAATGAAGATTTTCTTATGTTTTCTAAATTACATTACATATTCTTTAATATAAGAAAGGTGAGCTTATTTTCTAACAACCTATCAACATTCCTTACATTTAAAAGCTTCTCACCATTTGAATTCTCTGAAGCTAAACAATGTTTAAGCCACCCAAAAAGGACTTCCCACATTCCTTAAATTCTTAGGGTTTCACATCCATATGGTTTTTCTGATGTGCTTTCAGGGCTGGACTATACCTAAAGGTCTTCCCACATTTTTTACATTTAAAGGGTTTCTTACCAGTATGTATCCTTTGATGTTCAGTAAAAGGAATGAATTAAGTCTAAAGGCCTTCCCACATTCCTTACATTCAAAGGGTTTCTCACTAGTATGAACACTCTGATGTCCAATAAGCTGTCCATACACAGTAAAAGCTTTCCTACATTTGTTACAGTCATAGGGTTTCTCACCAGTATGAATTCTTTGATGTTGAATAAAGTATAAGCCAGAACTAAAGGCCTTGCCACATTTCTTACTTATAAAGTTTCTCACTGGTATGAATCCTCCCATGTTGGACAAGGTATGAGACATGACTAAGAGCTTTCCCACATTCCTTGCATTCATAAGGTTTCACATCAATATGAATTTTGTGATGTTGTGTGAGATGTACATGTACTCTAAATGCCTTTCCACATTCTTTACATTCAAAGGGTTTCTCACCTGTATGAACCCTCTGATGCATAGTAAGTTGATGATGACTAATAAAGACCTTTCCACATTCCTTACATTCATATGGTTTCTCATCAGTATGAATTCTCTGATGCTGAACAAGGTATGATCCTGTACTAAAGGCCTTCCCACATTGCTTACACTCATAGGGTTTTTCACCAGTATGAAGTCTCTTATGTTGAACAAGGTATGAAGCATGACTGAAGGCCTTTCCACATTCCTTACATTCATAGGGTTTTACTCCTGCATGAATTCTCTGATGTGCATTAAGAAATGAACTAAGTCTGAATGCCTTTCCACATTCCCTGCATTCATAGGGTTTCTCACCAGTATGAATACTCTGATGTTGAGAAAGTTGTCCATATACAGTAAAGGTCTTTCCACATTACTTACATTCATAGGGTTTCTCACCAGTATGAATTCTCTGATGTTTAACAAGGGGTGAGCTAGTATAAAGGACTTCCCACATTCTTTACATTCATAGGGTTTCTCACCAGTATGAATTCTCTTATGATGAACAAGGTATGAAAAGCTACTAAATGCCTTCCCACATTCCTTACATAAGAAAGGTTTTTCACCAGTATGAATACTCTGATGCTGAATAAGTTTTCCATATGCTATAAAAGCTTTCCCACATTCTTTACATTCATAGGGTTTCTCACCATTATGGATTCTTTGATGTTGAACAAGGTATGGATTACTGCAAAAAGTTTTGCCACATTCCCTACATTTATATGTTTTCTTACCCTTATGAATACTCTGATGTACAGTAAATTGGTGGTTACTGCTAAAGGCCTTCCCACATTCCTTACATTCATAGAGTTTCTCATCAACATGAAATCTCTGGTGTATAGTAAGTTGATGTATATTACTAAAGATTTTCTGACATTCTTTACATTTGTAGGGGTTTCCAGTAGTATGTATTCTCTCACATTGAACATGCTTTGAGCCTTGATTAAAAGTCTTCTCACATTCCTGATATTCACATGGTTTCTCTCTGTTAAGAATTCTCTGATGTAGAAAAAAAGTAGTAAATGATGTAGTAAATTTTTCATAAGTGGGCATTTCTTGATAGCTGATTAGCTTGTCCTTCAACTGTAAAACTGAAAGAAAAGATTTTTTCTATATCCAAACAATAAGATTTCTATGGTTGTAAGTGAAAATAATACACATTAGAAGTAAATAATTTAGATAATTGTTGAATAGTTACAAAATTCAAGAAAGGTCAAGGAAGAATGTAGAGATTATGAAAATTTATGTATAATAACATTGGCAATCAATGAAATAGGTGTCATTTTAGATATTTAGGTATGGATCAGGATTTTGGAAGAGCTTATTAAAAACTGATTTTCATGTACTATTCTAGGTGATCGGGGGAACTACCTAGGTGTCAATATTTTTAACATTTCTAAAGAAAGTTTCTGATTCAGATGAAATTTTTAGAATTCATGCTTCAATGTTTTCTCCTGTGGTTACTCTTTACACTTAAAATCCATACATCTTTCCATGGATAATAGGGCCCCTGCTTACCTATAAGTCCTCATAACAAGCCACAGCTCCCCTTTACCCTATTTAACTCACTTCTTCCTCTGATACCTGGAATTTGTCACAATTTTTCTCATCTTTTGATGCTGTCTGCAGGTGTCATTATCTTCTGAAGTCCTTTGGCAAGTGCTCTTTGGAAACTGGCTCTGTCTCACACTAAGTTTAAAATGCTACTTTATCAGGAATATTATAACTGCTGATTTTGTTGAAGCATTCCTGTGTCTTTTATTTTTTGTTCTAACACTTTATTCCTTGCCTTCCTTACAGTTTTCAATTTCATAATTATTAATTTTCTCTTCCATAATGGCTATTTCCCCTAAATCTCTCTGTGATAGAATTTTGGCCTTAATAACATTTACACCATCATGATGCCTGTAAACATGTTGCATCACATGACAAAAGGGATGTTTTAGTTTGCTAAATGTTGGCAAGCCAATGCACTAGAAATGGGTTGGCTTTTACAATAGGGATTAATTTAGAAGCTTACAGTTCTGAAGTCATGAAAGTGTCCAAATCAGGGCATCATCAGATGATTTCTCTCCAAGCTGCAGCTGTGGGTGATCAGGCACATGGTGGCATCTGTTCAACTCTCTCCTCTCCTCTGAGCCTTGTTGCTTTCAGCTTCTGGCTTCAGTGGCTCCTCTCAGCTTCTCTGTTATACTGATTTCAGCTGCTGGATCCCAGGGCCTTCTCTATCAGCTTCTGGGTATTTATATCTGTTTCTGTGGCCTCCCCTCTCCTGTTTATAAAGGGTTTCAGCAAGAGAACCAAGACCCACCCTGGGCTATGCCCTATTAAAGCAATCCAATCAAAGGGCCCTCAACTGAATGCAATCCACTCAAAAGTTTCCACACCCACAGAAATGGACCAATTTAAGCACAATTTTCTGGGGTTCACAAAATACGGAAACTACCACATTCCACCCTCTGGACCCACAAAATACATGTTCTTTCCATATGTAAACTACATTCATTCCTTCTCAATATTTCAAAAAGCTTTAAATCATTTCAGTAACACTATTAAGCACAAGTTTCATTGAAGTCAGTTATAGGCATGTAGCCTATCCTATGACAAAATTCCCATCAGGCTGTGGACCTGTGGAACTGAGAACAATTTATCTGCCTCCAATATAAAAAGGAGGGATAGTCATGGAATAAACATTCCTATTGTCATATGGAGAAATTGAAAGGAAAACAGGGGTCATGGACCCCAAATAGTTAAAAAAATCTGCAGGGCATACTCCATTACACTTCAAAGTCTGAGAGTCATCTAGAGAATGATGTCTTGTCCTTGGGGCCCAATGGAGTGGCAATCCCACCCTTTCCAAGGGCTTGCCCAATGGTCATGTTATTGGTTCCATCCTTTTTAAGCATTGGGGTGGGGCCAAAGTCCAGGTCCCACCCTCTGAGAACACTGAGTTGACAGCCAGACTCTCTACACTCAATGTGACACAGGTTCAACACCCTTAGAACAATGGGGTAGTGACCAAACTCACTCCAATCCCTGGGGATTGTGCTCTACCCTCTCCGAAGCCTGGGGTGGTAACACTCTTTCTGAAAAATGGTGGGGAAGGCCCTCTGTCTTCAAGTGCCAGGGCATATTCACCCTTTCTGCACATATAGGTAGGTTCACTCTCTGGTTCTGAGAAGATATCTTCAGTTCAGACCTCAGCTTCCACAGAATGGCCTTCACAGTCATTTTTCTTTCAATTTTCCCCTTTTCTGCCCCTTTTAGTTGAGGCTGGTAGTGAGTCCATTCATACAGATCTTGCAAAAAACTTGGTTTTGCATCCAGGAAAGGGGTCCAAATTGTCAGATGGTAAGACTTTGAACAGATCCTTCATGGATAATTGCATTTTTAATCCTGACTTACACTGGAATGATTGGCTGGTACTATGTTTCAATCAAGTCCTCACCTGGTACTATTCTCTGGGGACTTGCTTTCTGGAAGTTCAGAATTTCACAAACCATCAATTTCTGGTTTCTATGTGCTCAGAAGTTCAGTTCTCAACTTACCCTTTTCCTCTTGTATTTTACTATAAGCTGCAAGGAGAAGCCAGGCCACACTTTCCATTTAGTTTGGAAATCTCTTCAGGTAAATATACAAACTTGTCACTTTCAAATTCTGCTTTCCATCTGACACCAGGAGTTAGTTTTTCCAAGCTCTCTGCTCTTTAAAACAAGGATTGCCTTCCTTCCAGTTTGCAATGATACTTTCACCATTTCTGGCTAAATCCTTCTCAGAAGTATCTTTAGCATCCATACTTCTATAAACAGTCTCTTTTAAAGAAACCTAGGCATTTTACATCAAGCAATGCACAATTCTTCCCAAATATTCCCACTACTCATTTAAAAAAACCCTCTTAATATTTTTGCTATTTGCATAGCAGCACCCCACTCTCTTGGTACCAATTTCTGTTTTAGTTTGCTAAATGTTGCTAAGGCAATATACCAGAAATGGGTTGGCTCTTACAATGGGGATTGATTAACTTAGAAGCTTACAGTTCGAAGGCCCTGAAAGTATCCAAATCAAAGCACCATCAGGAGATGCTTTCTGTCCAAGTTGTAGCTGTGGGTTATCTGCTTGCAGATAAGCCTTGTTGCTTTCAGCTTCTGGCTTCAGTGGCTCCTTTCAACTTCTGTGTTCCATTGATTTCAGCTTCTGGCTTCTGGGGCCTTCTCTCTCAGCTTCTGGGCATTTCTCTCTGATTCTGTGGACTCCTCTCTTCTATTCATAATGGATTCCAGCAAGAAGACCAAGACTCACCTGGGCTATGCCCCACTGAGGCAATCCAATCAAATGGCCCTCAACAGAATACAGTCCAGTCAAGGGTCCCACACACACAGGAATAGACCAATTTAAGAACATCATTTCTGGGGTCCACAAAAGATGCTTAAGCTATGACAAGAGACTTTGCAGATATCATTAAGGCTGCTAATCAGTTGATTTAAGGAAGTGAGATGATCCTGGATTATCTGGGTAATCCATGAGCCCATAAAAGCAGAGTTTTCTCCTGGTTGAGGGCAGAGGGTAAGTCAGAGTCAAGGCATGAGATGGATAAGAATTGTTGGTTGCTGGCTTGAAGATAGAGGGGGCCAAATGGAAAGCGTGAGAAAGAGAAGAATTCTGTCAATAACTAGTAGGCTTGTAAGAGGACCTCAAGCCCCAGAGAATCACAGCCTTGGCTCATACCTTTAGCCACACCATGCTGGATTTGTGACCTACAGAACTATGTTATTATAAATGACAATAATTTTAAGCTGCTAAATTTGTGGCAATTTGTTACACAGCAATGGACAATTAATACACTCCCCAAGAGCAGCCCAACACATTTCATCCAGCACTAAATAACCCCTTAGCACATGGTAGTAGTTAATTGGTTACAGAATAAAATAAATCCTTAGACAAAACAAAGGAAATTAGAACATTATTAAAAGGGGAGCCCCATGTGCAAGGAGTGTGCCCTGTAAGGAGAGCTGCCCAGCACAAAAGAAAGTGCAGCCTGCCCAAGAATGGTGTCACACGCACAGAGAGCTGACACAACAAAAAGAAACAGATTCCCGGTGTCGCTGATAAGGATAGAAGTGGTCACAGAAGAACACACAGCGAATGGACACAGAGAGCAGACAGTGGGGGGGGGGGGAGGGGAAGGAGAGAGAAATAAATAAGAAATAAATCTTTAAGAAAAGACAATATTACAAGAATTCACTGATAATACATTCATATGGATTAGGTAATCCTTGAAAAAGAGACAATTTCTGGAATGAGGCAAGGCTTGCATTATATTCCTATTAGACAGCACTGTTCTAGACAATGATTATGTCAATGTTAACTGTATAGTACAAGGACATGATCAAGGAATCTGAAGCAGATGGTACATTAAAGGTACCCACAGCAACAAAACTCAAACCCAGTTCAACTCCTGATTATAATGAATAAAACCCTAAAACCCTAGCAGAAAAGTGCCCATTTGTAGGCATAAATACAAATGTTCTCAGTCTCTATTGCCCTGCACATAGAGTATAGAATTCAATAAAAAATTATGAAACATACAAAAAAGAAGTAACATGCTGTCAAGAAATAAAGCAATCAAGAGAACAGACAGATGATCCAGATGTTCAAATAATCAGTCAGGGAATTTAAAATAACTATGATTAACATGAAAAAGGTGTTACTGGATAAAGTGGAAAACTTGCATGAACACGTAGAGATTTTCAACAGAAAGATGGAAAGTATAACAAACAATCAAATGAAATTGCTAGAAATAAAAAAACAAAACATGGTGACAGGTAAGAATACCTCCAGTGGTGTGATGAATAGATTCAAGAAAACTGTCACGGTTAGTCTTTTGTGTCAACTGGGCTAGACTATATAGTACTCATTTAATCAAATAAAGTCTAGATGTTGCTGTGAAGATTCTTAGACAATGTGGTTAACATCTACAATCAGCTGACTTTAAGTAAAGGAGATTACCCTCAATAAGGTAAGTGGGCCTCACCCAATCAGTTGAAAGGATTAGGAGTAAAAACAGGTTACCCAAGGAAGAAGAAATTCTACCTCAAATTGCAACATAAATCCTGCTTGAGTTTGCAGCTTGCAAACCTGGCTTATGGATTTCAGACTCAAGACTGCCCTACAGATTTCACATTTCTTAGCCCCTACAATCACATGTTATCAATCAATCAGTCAACCAACCAACCAACCAATCAATCAATATCTCATTGTTTTATTGGTTGTTTTTCTCTGGAGAATCCTAATTAAACAAACAAACAAACAGGGAAATACTATAAATTTGAATATAGACCAATGGAAATGACCCAAACTAAAATCAAAAGAGAAAAAGTGAAAAATAAACAGAATAGCATGTTCTAAAGCTTTGGGACAATAGCAAACATTCTAACATACATGATAATAAGAATCCAAAAAAGGAGAAGCGAGAAAATGAAGAAGAAACATATGAAAAGAAGATGGCTGAGGATTTTCCAAAAATAATGAAAGGCATCAACCATAGAATTGTGATGCTCAGAGAACCCATTCAGAAGAATACAAAAAGCACATGTTGACATATCATAGTCAAATTGTATAAAAGAAGATAAAAAGATAAAATCTTGAAAGAAGTCAGAGAAAAATATACAATAGATAAGGGCAATAAAGGCAAGAATCATAGTAAACTTCTCATGAGAAACTATCCAAACCAAAAGACAATGGAATGATATCATTAAAGGCTGAATAAAAACATTAAACCAGAATACCCAGCCAAGTGAAAATATCTTTCAAAATTAAGGAGAAAATAAATTTCAGATCAACAATTCAAAAATGATAAGGAAATGCTTTACACAGTAGGAATATACCAGGCAAAAATGTAGATATGAAGAATGAAATAAAGAACTATGAGTATGGTAAAATAAAGGTAACTATAAAATATATTAAAATATTTTTATTCAGTCTAAAAGTGAACTGGCTATGTAAAGAAAAAACAGTAATGTATGTGGGCTTATAGCATACATAAAGGTACCATGTATGTTGACAATAGCACAAAAGATAGGAAGAAGAATTTGGGAGTATACTGTTGTAAGATTCTTATACTACACTTTGAGTGGTGTAGTATTATTTGAAGGTAGACTGTGATAAATTAAAGATGTATACTGTAAACCCCAGGGAAATTGCCTAAAGGATTAAGAAAGAGGCATAAGTAATAAGCCAAGAGTGGAGATAAAATGGAATCATAACTAGTCTAAATAGTTCATTTTAACAGTGTCACACTGATAAAAAAGCAAAAGCCAACTTTATACTATTTCAAAAAATCCACTTCAAATATTCAGAGATAGGTAAAAAGTAAGAGGATGGGAAAAAATAAAACACAGGAACATGAATCAAAAGGAATCTGGAATGGCTAATATAATAAACACACTGTAGTATCCAGAACAAGGAGTATTACTAGGGATAAAGAGAGACATTACCTAATAATAAAAAAGGTCTATTCACCATGAAAACATAATAATCCTAAATGCTAAATCTCTGAACTGACCATGTGTGGATCCAATATTAAAAAGCACAAGAAAGGCCTTAAGAACTGAACTACTGAGTTGACCACTAACTAAGTCTCAGACTTGCTGGTGGATGGTTTGAAATGGAACATTGAACCAGAACCAACAAAAGGGAGACCAGAACTTGCTACCTGAACATAAATGGGCCAACTGCTTGCTAAAATGAAAATAATACCATGTTTCATAGGATTTAAATAAGACCTACAGTATCATAAATTAAAAATGTCTACCATAAAGTCCCAAATTATCCAGCGTACATGTGCACGCGCGCGCACACACACACACACATGTACACACACAGATCAACAACCCTGAAGGAAAAAGAAAATTAGCAAACACCAATCCTAAGATGTCTTTTTTAATATACCAAAACTGTTATGACACATACCACACAAAGAGTTGGTTTAAACAACAGGAATTTATTGTCTTGTGGTTTTGAAGACTATAAGTTCTACTTTAAGGTATTGGCAGGGCTTATTTTCACGGGAAGTCCAGTATCCTGGCAATCTCTATCATATGACGATCTCTCTTACGTCTGTTCCTCTGATTTCCATGGGTTTCTATCTTCTCTTTTCATGTCCAATTTCCTTAGCTTATAAGGACTTAAGCCATTTTGTATTAAAGCCTTCCCTCACTCAGTTTGGCCACACATTAACTAATAATATCATCTTCAAAGGTCTTATTTACAAATGGGTTCACCATTCACAGGAATGTGGACTAAGACAAACATGACTTGTGGGGCACATGATTCAATCCCCAACATTTCCAACTCTAGGTATTTACATAAAAAAATAAAAATGTGTGTCCACACAAAGGCACAAATAGTGCCTTTATAATTACCAAAACTTGGGGAAAATGCAGATGTGTATCATCTGGTGAATGGATAAACTAATTTGATCTGCTCATACAATGGAATACTATTCAGTAATAAAAATGAATGAACAATCAAAATAAACAATAACATGGATAAATCTCATGTGCTTTATATTGTGAAAGAAGCTAGACATAAAAGGCTTTATTTTGTACAATTTATGTCATTCTAGAAAAAACAAACTGTAGGGACAAAAAACAGATCAGTTGTTGCCAATGGATTCGGGGAGGGGTTGACTACAGAGGGACAGAAAAGAAGTTTTTGAAGTGATAACAATATTCTATATCTTTACTGGGTTGCTGGTTACATGAGTTTATGCATTTGTCAAAACTCAGAAGTTCTCCTAAAAGGGACAAATTTCACTATGTGTAATTATAGGTTGATAGTCCTGTTCTCTTTTAAGTCACATGGCTGGGACTTTTTATAAAATGAAAGACATAAAAATAGGAGAACTACTGTATATTATATATTAAAGGACATATATATAGTATATTAAAGGATATTAGATACATAGAAACTAAATATGTGATGCTCCTTGATTAGACACTGATATTAAAATAATCTAAAAAACACTACTGGTACAACTTGGGAGATCTGTATATAGACAATATATTTGATAATATTCTAGTATTGATGTGAAATTTTTGGGGTGATATGGGCAAAGGGTAACCATTTCCTTTGCTGCAGGAAAATCTGAATTTAGGTTAACTCCTTAGCTGTCTTTCTCAGGAACCTGATAAAATAGTGTGGGTATATTATCTTACTAAGCAATATTGTTTATGATAAAAATGACCATTGATGTATACATTTCATATGGACTGAGAGGAAATATAAATACCTAACAGGAACTCTATACTCTGAGCTTCCCTAAATATAGAATCTTTTCAAAAATAATTTTTTAAAATATTAATTTTATTGATACATATTAAAACATACAATTCTTCCAAGGTGTATCAGTGGTACTTGCCATAATCACATAGTTGTGTATTCATCACTTCAGTCATTTTTATTAAGATTGAAATCTTAATAATAATAAAAATCTTAATTTCAATCTTAATAATAATAAAAAAAGAAACAAACACAAAAATTTTTCACCTCTCAATCTCTCTACACTTCCCCCATGTGCATAGCTGCTGTTTCTGGCTATGTAGAATCTCTTTTAAATGGCATATCTCTGGTGGTGATCCTGGAAGCAGTAACTGGAATTGGTAGCAAGAGGCACTGATCTCTGTATAATGTGAGTCTTCTTTTGAGACAGGGAAGCTCTTAAACTTGATGTGTACCTTGTGTCCCTCCAGCACCTTAGCTTTTCTTTTTCCTTCAATTTTTATGGTGACACATTTACAACTCAAAATTTCTCATTTTATCCACTTTCAACTGTACAATTCAGTGACATTAATTACATTCACAATATTGTTCATCTGAAAAGAGATAGTTTTATTTCTTCCTTCCAATTTGGATGCCTTATGTATTTTCCCCATTGTGACGGTTTGCTCGGTTGGTAGAGGTGGGGTCTGGCTGCGGACAAGGGGTCGGTCCAGCTTTGGACGAGGGGTCGGTCCCACTTGGGACGAGGGGTTGGTCCGGCAGCAGACGAGGGGTCGGTCTCACAGGGGTTGCGTGGTTCGGCTGACGGGGTCGCCCGGCGAAGCTGGCGGCGAAGGGGTCACCCGGAGAAGCAGGCGATGAACTGGGGACAAGGGAGGCCAGGCCCTTGTTGGGGGCTCTCAGGACTGGAGGGCGCACGGCAGAAGAACTACCACGGAGACAAGGTAAACATGCAAGTCCACTTTATTGAGGGAGAGGCAACAGTTTTATAGGGGCTGGGGAAGGCTGATTGGTCGAAGCCATGCCCTGTTCTGATTGGTTGCCAGAGAAAGGTCAGTGGGAGGTGCTGGATGGGGGAGGGGTGGTGTGTTAGGGATTGGCTGTCGCTGTTGCTGGGGGAAGGGGCAGGGTTTAGGGATTGGTGGCTGCTGTTGCTGGGATAGAGGACAGACTTGAGTTTCCCGCCCACGCCTGACTGTTGCTGCTGTCGGGGGGAGGGAAAAGGGCAGACTGGATTTTTCCGACCATGCCTGGCTGTTGCTGCTGTCGGGGGGAGGGAAAAGGGCAGACTGGAATTTTCCGCCCTGCGCCTGTGCAGGGAGAAAGAAGAAGAAGGGTGCCGCCCCACAGGCATTGTATGGCGCCATCTGGGAGGAGGGGCGGCCACGGAAGCATGGCTGTCGAGAAGGGGAGACCCGAGGGCACTCTGCGCCCATGCCGAGCTTCCTTCAGGGGTGGCTGTGGGCCCGATCAACCACCCTATTATGGGGGCAGCGGAATTAGGCCTATCGCGGCCGCTCCCCTCGCCAGGCCAGCAAACCACACTTCAGCCCGAGGGGTGACCGCATTTCCCCCTTCTTTTCAAATAAAGGCCAGGATGGCAGCAGTAGCAAGTAGCCGAGGCCCAAGAGGCAGCAAGCAATGAGGGAAGTGGGGCTGAAGAGGGAGGTGAGTATGCCGGGGATATAAATGTACAATTTGGGGAATGGTATCTTGCCGTTGCAAGCAAGGGTGGCCAATGTCCAATTCTCGTTGATCTCGGTGGCTATAAGGTCCATCTGCTTGTTAAAAGTCCCGAATGACAGCACGTTACAGGTAGTTGATCTCCTCTTGGCGGCGAAGAGTGGTAGAGGCAGACTATGAGATGGTCTGGAGGATTGCAGCGGTGAGGACAAGTCGCGTCAGGGCACCAGCGGCAGTGGTGGCGGCAGCGTCGGGAGTGGTGGAGACGTAGGCGAGGACAACAAGAAGGCCAAAGTCTCCACAGGCACGAGAGAGGCCGATGTTAACGGGGCGGGCTGACATGGGGCGGCCCAATCTGCAACGCAATGGGGGTTCAAATGAAAAAGGAGGGGGGCGGGGGACGAGAAAGGACACTTTGGATGGCTGAGAAGAGGAGTGAGGTCGAGACAGGAGGAAGCTCCGCAGAAGTATGGGGAGGCAAGAGTAGAAACATTATTAGATGCTAGAAAGCAGGCCGCGGGCCGGGGAAAGTGGGTTGCGGGCCGTTTAGCGGGGCTGGAGCTGCTTGAGAGTGATGGCGGCATGGGGGGCCACGGTTACAGAAGACTTGGGGCTGTTTCAAAGAGATCTTACACCGGTGAGTGTCTAGGAGACCGGTGAGGGCCCGAACTTGTGGGGCTTGCTTAGCAGATAGGATGTTACCCATTGCTAATGGCCTTTTGGAGCCGATAAGAAAAGGGGCCCTTACCTTGAGAGTGCGGTGATGGGAGCTGAGGTGCGTGGTGAGACGAGGGGTCAGAGCTGCTGGGGCTCCGACGGTGGTCACGGGCCAAGAGAAGGCCCCAACGAGGGGAGGGTGGAACGACGAGCAGTGGAGCAAGGCAAAGGGGAGCAAGCATGGAGGGGAGGAGGCAGAGGTGAAGGCAGGGGTGGAGGTGCTCAGGCACGCGCTCCTGAGAGTTTTATTGGTGCCTCTTAATCATAGCGGGTCGGTATAAGCCCCCGACATGGAAGGAGAAAGCCATCCAGCGATTCTCCCAGACCGCCGTGGATCGTATGAGGTCACCAAGGTTCAGGAGCAGCAATGCAGAGCGAAAAGGTAGGGGTGAGAAGAGAGGAGGGCGTAGGACTGTGGGAGGGTTACTTCAGATGTGCAAGCGCGTGCTCCCGAGAAATCCAAGGCTCCTCTTAATCATAGCGGGTCGGTATAAGCCCCCGACATGGAAGGAGAAAGCCATCCAGCGATTCTCCCAGACCGCCGTGGATCATATGAGGTAGCCAAGGCTCAGGTAGCAGCAATGTTGCATGAGAGAAGTCCCACGGTGAGAAGAGAGGGGGGGCGGTTGCCAGGTTATGGAGTGAGGCTGTGGTGGAGTTGCCTTGCCCCACGTTGGGCGCCAGCTGCGACGGTTTGCTCAGTCGGTAGAGGTGGGGTCTGGCTGCGGACGAGGGGTCGGTCCAGCTTTGGATGAGGGGTCGGTCCCACTTGGGACGAGGGGTTGGTCCGGCAGCAGACGAGGGGTCGGTCTCACAGGGGTTGCGTGGTTCGGCTGACGGGGTCGCCCGGCGAAGCCGGCGACGAAGGGGTCGCCCGGAGAAGCAGGCGACGAACTGGGGACAAGGGAGGCCAGGCCCTTGTCGGGGGCTCTCAGGACCTGAGGGCACACAGCAGAAGAACTACCGCGGAGACAAGGTAAACACGCAAGTCCACTTTATTGAGGGAGAGGCAACAGTTTTATAGGGGCTGGGGAAGGCTGATTGGTCGAAGCCATGCCCTGTTCTGATTGGTTGCCAGAGAAAGGTCAGTGGGAGGTGCTGGACGGGGGAGGGGTGGTGTGTTAGGGATTGGCTGTTGCTGTTGCTGGGGGAAGGGGCAGGGTTTAGGGATTGGTGGCTGCTGTTGCTGGGGTAGAGGGCAGACTTGAGTTTCCCACCCACGCCTGACTGTTGCTGCTGTCGGGGGGAGGGAAAAGGGCAGACTGGAATTTTCCGCCCTGCGGCTGTGCAGGGAGAAAGAAGAAGAAGGGTGCTGCCCCACAGGCATCGTGTGGCACCATCTGGGAGGAGGGGTGGCCGCGGAAGCATGGCTGCCGAGAAGGGGAGACCCGAGGGCACTCTGCGCCCATGCCGAGCTTCCTTCAGGGGTGGCTGTGGGCCCGACCAACCACCCTATTATGGGGGCAGCGGAATTAGGCCTACCGCGGCCACTCCCCTTGCCAGGCCAGCAAACCACACTTCAGCCCGAGGGGTGACCGCACCCCCTCTCCTAAATGGTCAGACTAGACTTCCAGTACAATATTGAACAGCTGAGGTGAATGCAAGCATCCTTGTCTTGTTCCTGATCTTAGGGAGGAAACTTTCAGTCTTTCACTATTGAGTACAAAATTAACAGTGTGTTTTTCTTTTATGCCCTTGATCATGTTGAGGATCTTTCCTTCTCTTCATAGTTTTATCAGAAAATGTTGCTGTGTTTCATCAAACGTCTTTTCTGCATCAGTTGAGAGAATCAACATGCTTTATTTCTATTAATAGAAAATTTCACGTTCTATTAATGTGGCATATTACATTGTTGTTGTTTTTTTTCCCTCATGGTGTAATAGTCTTGCATTTCTGGGATAAATCCCACTTGGTCATGGTATAATCCTTTTACTGTGCTAATGGATTATTATTAATATTTCTTGCTACTGGATTTTTTTGTGCTGGTATGTTGAGAATTTTTACATTTATATTCATAAGGGATATTAGTCTAAATTTCTTTGTGATGTCTTTATCTGGTTTAGGTATTAAGGCAGTGCTGGCCTCAGAGCGAGGTAGGAAGTGCTTTCTCCTCTTTGATTTTTTGGAAGGATTTGAGAAGGAATGATGTTAATTCTTTTTTGAATGTATGGTAAAATTCAACAGTGAAGCTATCTGATCTTAGACTTGTTTTGTTGGTAGGTTTTTGATTAGTGATTTAATTATTTACTTGATATTGTCATTTCAGGTTTTCTATTTTTTTCTTGAGTCAGTTTAGATAATATGTGTATTTCTAGGAATTTGTTCATTTTTTCTTGATTATTCAATTTTGGGTGTACAATATGGCACACTATTATAATCATTTTTAATTTGGTAAGGTTGGTAGTAATTTTTCCTCTTTCATTTCTTAGTTTAGTTATGCATGCCTCTTGTCTGTCTAGCTCTAGGTTTGTCAATTTTAACAGTCTTTTAACAGAACCAAATTTTGGTTTCACTGATTTTCTCCATCGTGTTTTTATTATTTCATTGATCTCCTCTTACCTTAGTTTGTTCTAGTTCCTCCAGGTGGAGAAATCTGAGAGGTCTTCTTTTTTAATGTAAGCAGTTACAGCTACATGTTTCCCTCTTGCGGTCACCCCTCGGGCTGAAGTGTGGTTTGCTGGCCCGGCGGGAGAGCGGCCGCGGTAAGCCTAATTCCAAGCTGCTGCCCCCATAATAGGGTGGCTGGTCGGACTCACCGCCACCCCTGAAGGGAGCTCGGCATGGGCGCAGAGTGCCCTCGGGTCTCCCCTTCTCGGCGGCCATGCTTCCGTGGCCGCCCCTCCTCCCGGATAGCGCCACACGATGCCTTTTGAGGCAACACCTTTCTTCTTCTTTCTCCCTGTGCAGGCGCAGGGTGGAAGATTCCAGTCTGCCTCCCCCCCCCCCCCCCCCGACAGCACCAACAGCCAGGCACAAGGCGGGAAACTCAAGTCTGCCATCTACCCCAGCAACAGCAGCCACCAATCACTAAACCCTGCCACTTCCCCCAGCAACAGCAACAGCCAATCCCTAACTACCACCCCTCCCCCATCCAGTACCTCCCACTGACCTTTCTCTGGCAACCAATCAGAACAGGGTGTGGCTTCGACCAATCAGCCTTCCCCAGCCCCTATAAAACTGTTGCCTCTCCCTCAATAAAGTTGGACTTGCGTGTTTACCTTGTCTCTGCGGTAGTTCTTCTGCCATGCGCCCTCCAGTCCTGAGAGCCCCCGAAAAGGGCCTGGCCTCCCTTGTCCCCAGTTCGTCGCCTGCTTCTCTGGGCGACCCCCTCGTCACCGGCTTCGCCAGGCAACCCCATCAGCCGAACCGCACAACCCCTGTGAGACCGACCCCTCGTCTGCTGCCAGACCGACCCCTCGTCCCAAGTGGGACCGACCCCTTGTCCGCAGCCAGACCCCACCTCTACCGATCGAGCAAGCCGTCGCAAGCCGTCGCACCTCTGAACCACTGCCTTTGCTGAATCCCATAAATTTTGGTATGTTGTGTTTTGTTTTGATTCAACTCTAAGAATTTGGAACTTGCCAATTTCCATTATGTATTATTCTTTTATCCACTCATTGTTTAAGAGTGTCACTTAATTTCCATATATTTGTGAAATTTCCAGTTTCCCCCCCTTTTTTTTTTTGACATTTTAAAGGCTTTATTAATTGAAGAACTTCTCCTTGTAGCGTATGCTAAGGAAAGAAGAGTTGAAAACAAGTTACCAGCCAAAAGACAGTAATTGCAGTAGAACTGACACTAGATAACATATATATACTCTTGTATAAACTATTTAAAATCAGAAATAAACACAAAATGTTTATAACGAATTTACATCGTGTTTGCTTTTAGTTGCATGATATTTTCCTGGAAAGATGCAAAAGGAGCAAAAACATTAGTGTCCTCTGGTGATGTGGACTGGGATGCCAGGGGAAGTGGGTGGGTGGAAGACTTCTCACTACACTTTCCATTGTGCCACATTTGACTTTCACACCATGCAATGTTTACCTGTTAAAAGCAATCAAATCATGGAAATGTAAATTTAAAATACTTAACAACCAATTAATGAGAAAAAAGCATCGATTTTTCCTGTAAGCCTACAAGCCTGGAGTTCTTTGATGTGGAGGGGCTTTCCAGCACAAACCAATGTTTATTTATAAATAATTTAAGTACAGAACCTAGGAAGAAGTCTTTGTGCTATGAATTAGGAAGAATCAATAAATTGCTCTAACAAAGTCCCTAATAATTGTGCTGTCCCATTATACTTTGAAGGGACCACCTGCAATTTCCCCTGTCAGAGTCCTGGATGAAGTTCTACCCTCCCCCACTTCAAGCCCACCTGCCTTCTGCCCCTCCCCCCTGTAGAATGTCTGAGTGCTCTGTTCTAGTCCTGTTGAGAGTCAAACTTCTCCACCCTTTCCGTGGATTCCTGAGAATCTGTTGGCAGTGGTTCACTCTCAGGGCGTAGAATTGAATCTTTGCTAGAGGTTGTCAGAGAGCGGTGGTCAGTGTCCAAGTGTACTGAGGTGACTTCAAAAGGTAAGCACTTAGGATAAGGTGGTGTGTTATCAGGGCCCCTGATATCCTTCAAATCCATAGAAATTCACATTTGACCCATCTTCTTGGAACAAGATTTGAGATGAATCTCGAGGAAGGAGAAATCACTGGACTCCACCAAGAACCTCTCACCTGGAAATTGGTGGGGTAGGTTGGAAAGCCAAGACTTAGAATTGAGGAAGGGGTCTCCTTAGAGGTACATCTAGATATGTGAGAGGGATACAATAGGTATGAGAAAGTTTGGATGCAGGAAGAGTTTCTCTCTAGAAAAAAGCCACATAACAAGTGTATTAAATGATAGTGGGTTTACGTTGTGTGGTAGTGTAGAGAGGCTTGTCTCCACCCTTTGTCATTACTTCAGGCACCTGGGAACTTAGGGTTTTACTGGAAGAATATGACCTGGAGTAAATGAGATCCTATGGGGACAGTTAGAATCAATGGTCTAACATAAAAAAAACTTTTCGGTATAGTTCATTGTGGCCAAGTCAGCAGTGAAATAGCCTGTCTGCGAGGCAGCCTGGAAGTTACTCTAACGGTCCCAGCCCAGAGCCTCTAAGGTCCTACCAGCCCAGTGGTCTTTTGCTTTCACTCCTTGATTCAATGTTTCCAGGGCACTTGTGGTAACTTCAGCTAGTTTTAGAGATTGGGTTTACCTGGATTTTATGACTTTTTCTTAAGCTGTGTAAACTCAGATGTTCAACCAATTTGCCTTCTCTAATTCCTCATGGTGAACCCTCAGCTCTTCATTTTAAAGTTGAGGTGAAGATGTTGCTCACAGTCTATGAATACTTCATGGTCATGGAATAGATAGTGGTTGCTATTTGTTTTCAGTAAAACACTCAATGAAGGGTGGTTTCTTTCTGCAATTTTCCAGTCCTGTGTCATCTCAAGCACGTTAAACTCATAACTGTTGTTCCAGTTTCAGTGATTTATCAGTGACAGTTTAGATTCAGATATTGGTGCTTCTGATGCTATTCTCTGGCTTTGCCTTCAGTTGATATTTTATTCTTCTTATTCCTGTAAGCAGAACTGGGAAGGTCTGGTTGATGTCCTTTTGGGAGCGCTGGGTGGGTGGGACATGGGGGTACCCCCCGTGCGCCCCGACACCGCATCCCTCCTGCCCTCGGGGTCGCAGGGGTCCAGTTTCCCTTTTATTATTGTAGTCTAGCATCATTCCATTGTGGTCAGAGAAGATACTTTGTATTGTTTCAATCTTTTAAATTTATTGTGGTTTGTTTTTTGTGAAATAACATAGTCTATCCTGGAAAGTATTCCATGTGCACTTGAGAATATATACTGCTGTTGTAGTATAAACTGCTCTGTATATGTCTGTTAGATCTGGTTGGCTTGTCCTATTGTTCAAATTCTCTTTTGCCTTGTTTATCTTAGGTCTAGATGGCTTATCCATTATTGAAAGTGGTTTATTGAAGCCTCCTATTAATGAAGAGCTGTTTAGCTCTGCTTTCAAACCTGTTCATATTTTTGGGAAAAAAGGTGCATATATATTGTCATTGTTATAACTTGAACTGACCCTTTTCTCAACATACAGTGTCCTTCTTTGTCCCTTTTAACAATATTGACTTAAAGTCTATTTTATCTGATATTAACATAGCTATCCAGCTCTTTTGGTAACTATTTGTTTGGAATCTTTTTTCCATGCTTTCACTTTCAACCTATTTGTCTTTGAATTAAGGTGACACTCGTGTAAACAGCATATAGTTGGGTCGTGCTTTTGTATCTATTTTTCCAATCACTGTTTTTTGACCAAAGAATTTAATCCATTTACATTTGAAGGAATTACTGATAATGCAGGACTTACTCTTGCCAATCTATTTTTTTAAAGTCATATATTTTTGGTACTCATGTCTTCCATTGCTACCTAATTTTGCATTGAATTGACATTTTTTAGTGAATCATTTACGATTCCTTCTGATTTCCTTTTATGTATATTTTTAAGATATTTTTGAGGGGTTACCATGGTACTTAAATTTAGCATCCCACATCTGCAAAAATCTTGTTTATCATCATCCTAACTTTTAAAGCATACAAAACCATTCTACTATATACCCTTTCACCCTCCCCTTTGTTTGTTACAAATTACATCTTTATACTTCTATGCATTTGTTTTAGATAATATAAGAAGGGAAAAGTGGAGCCTTAACCCATAAATACAATTGTACTGGCATTTATATTTGCCCTTATATACCTTTACTGGAGATCATTATTATTCCTTATACAGCTTAAAGCTATTGTCTACTAATCATTTAATGTCAACCTGAAGAACTCCCTGTAACATTTCTTGTAGAGCAGGTCTAGTGATAAGACTCCTTCAGTTTTGTTCATCTTGGAATGTCTTCATCTCCTTCATTTTTGAAGGACAGTTTTTCTGGATAAAAAATTCTTGGTTGACAAATATTTTTCTTTCAGCACTTTAAATGTCAAGCTCCTGCCCTCTCACCTCCATGGTTTCTGATGAGAAATTAGCAATCTTACTGAAACTCCCTTGTATATGATGTGTTGCTTCTCTCTTGCTACTTTCAGTATTGTCTTTGTCATGCAATAGTTTGATTACAATGTCTTTTTTATTTTAAAGATTTATTTCTCTCCCCTCCCCTCCACCCCGGTTGTCTGTTCTCTGTGTCTATTTGCTGCAGTTTTGCCCGCTTCTGTTGTTGTTAGCAGCATGGGAATCTTTGTTTCTTTTTGTTGCATCATCTTGTTGTGTCAGCTCTTCGTGTGTGCAGTGCCATTCCTGGGCAGACTGCACATTCTTTTGCACTGGGTGGTTCTCCTTACGGTGCGCACTCCTTGCGCATGGGGCTCCCCTACTCAGGGGACAGCCCTGTGTGGCACGGCACTCCTTGTGCGCATCAGCACTGCTCATGGGCCAGCTCCACACAGGTCAAGGAGGCCTGGGGTTTGAACCGTGGACCTCCCATGTGGTAGGTGGACGCCCTAACCACTGGGCCAAGTTCACCACCTGATTACAATGTCTTGATGTGGATCTATTTGGAGTTCATTAAACCTCTTAAATGCTTACCTTCATGTCTTTGCTAAATTTGGGAAATTTTCATCTATTATTTCTTCAATTATTCTTCATCGCCTTTCTTTCTTTTCCTTCTGGAACTCCCAACATACATATATTGGTATGTTTAATGGTATGCCACAGATCTCTCAGTCTCTTCACTTTTATTACTTTCTGCTCCCCAGCTTGGATAATTTCAGTGACCATTTCTTCAGGTTCACTGATTCTTTCTTCTGCCAGCTCTAATCTGCTCTCATCCCTCTAGGAAATTTTGAATTTCAGTTCCTGGACTTTTCACCAGTATTTGTTTGGTTCCTTTTAATAATTTGTATCTTTTATTGAAATTTTCACTTTGTTCATGAATTGTTTTTCTGATTTTCTTTAGTTCTTTATCTGTGTTTTCTTTTAGCCCTGTAAGTACATCTATGACAGTTTTTAAAAAAAGTCTTTTAGTATATCCAATGTCTGTTTTTCTTCATTGATGCTTTCTGTCACTTTATTTTGTTCCTTTAGAATGGGTCATCTCTTCTTGACTCTTCGCATGTCTTGCAATTTTTTTGTTGAAATCAGGACATATGATTATTTTTAGACGTTAACTCTGGAAATCACCTTATCCTCTTTACCCAAGGTTTGCTATTTTTTTCCTTCTTATTGTTGAAGGTTAGAGTAATTTGTTTGTTTCATGATTTTCCCAACTATTAATGCAAAGGCTGCATCCTTTGATAGTCATGGAAGTAAGTCTCTTGTTTGTTAAGCTTGTATTCAGCTAGTGTCATGACAGAGATTACTTTGAAAGCCAAAAGCTAATAAATTAAAGGAAACAACTTTCCCAGACTTTGTAGATTGATTCTGTGCTGGTGCTCTCCTTTAGCACTTAGCCAATATTCTAGTGGGCCTAAAGAAGAATTTAAGTGAAAGAATAGGATCTTCTCTTGTCTTTTTTGAGCATGCACCCTTTCATAGGCATGTGTATGTGATTTTATCAATTAGCCCATGTACATACATATTCAGTAACCTCCTAACTTCTGAAAATTCACAGCCTTTCCTACCAGTCCCTGGTATATATTTTAACTTTTAATCCCTTGCCCCAGGCAGCTATGGTTTGACTGCTTTCTTAAGGTGTTTTAGTGGCCCTGCCAGCTACTTCTATGGTCAAAGCAAGTTCTGGGACCAACAAGACAAAGATGGGTGTCCTAGATTAGACCTTTAGGATACCACCCAAAGGGCTGATGTAGACATACATGCAACCCAGTATGTACTTAAGTGCTACTCTGCTATATCTGGAACCCAAGACCAGAAATCTTCATAAGAGCATGGGCTAGCACCACACCATGCTGTTGACAGGATGGAAGGAGAGTCAGTAAATGTGACATAAGGTTTTCCTATTATTTTTAAATGATGTCACCTTGATTTAGTACTTATATAATTATTGTAACCCTTTAAATATTTTGTAGAGCTCTGAGGTTTGGTTCTGCCAGTTTCTGCTATTTTTTCAATGTTGCTGTAGGGACATGGAACCCAGGAATTTCTTACTATACTACTATACTGATGTCTTAACGTTTGGATGCTATGTGAATTGTCTCCTGCATGAACCACTGCAAGGGCTCTCACTGAGAAACATCTGATGCTACTCTGCTGGCAAGATGGGGTTCCTGTTGAGTTATGTACTAAACACACTAGGACCAAGAGTAGTTGTGATAGATTGAGTTACAGACCCCAGAAAAAAAGTGTTCTTAATGTTAATCCCATTCCATTGTATATAGGACCTTTTGAAAAAATTATTTCTAGTTCAGGTGGGGCCAAATTAATCAGGGTTTTTTAAAATCTGGATTACTGGAGGCCTTATATAGAGGACCTGGAAGTCAAAGACACAGAAGTAAAAGAGGAGAGGACATCGCCCTGGGAAGTCAGACACAGATGCAAGCCAAATATTTCACAGGTCAGTACTAGAACCATGGGAGGAAGCAAACATTCTAGCCTCCAAAACTGTGAGACAATAAATTCTCATTGTGTAAGCCAACCCATTGTGTGACATTTGTGATAGCAGCCCTGGTGAATTAAGACAGGAGACAAAAGCAGTCTTAGTCTGAATGTTGAATTGAGACTAAGACAACCCTCTGGACGGCTTGCAGGTAGAATAATGTTTTATGATTATGAACAAGAATATCCTTCTCCTTTGTAGGACTTAGGGATAAAGTATCATAATTTGTGCAACTTTGTTAAATAGTTCAGCAAAATGTATATAAAGGAAAATGGAAAAATATTATGACTTACTGAATGTAGGTAAAAGTATTAAAAGTGGTTATATTGTTCCTTATTCTTTCACCTTTTCCATAGTTCTAAATGCAGGTGGTAAAATGCAAAAAAAAAAAAAAAAAAAAGACTAATAATGGCAAAATACTTCCATTAAAAACAAACCAGTAAAGTGGATGTGGCTCAGGCAACTGGGCTCCCACCTACCACAAGGGAGGTCACTGGTTCAGATCCTGGTGCCTCTTAAAGAAGACAGCAACCTGGTGTGATGGGCAGGTATGGCAAGCTGACACAAAAGAGACACAAGAAGAAAAGAACATAATGGGAGACACAACAAAGCAGGGAGCAGAGGTTCCCAGTTCTTCCTAAAGAAGTGAGTTAACATGATGGGCAGGCGGGGTGAGCTGATGCAATAAGATGATGCAACAAGAGATGTGGGGAGGAAAAACAGAATGAGAGACACAAGAAAACAGGGAGTGGAGGTGGCTCAAGCGATTAGACACCTCCCTCCCACATCAGAGGTCCTGGGATCGGCTCCTAGTGCCTCCTGAAGAAATAAGGAAGATGAACAGACTCAGCAAGTGAAAAACAACAAGGGGGTGAGGAGAAATAAATCTTAAAAAAAAAATTCAATTTATAAAAATAAAAACAAAAAAGATCCCCTAAGTGATATGTATAGAATAAGATGCAAGGTAAGATGGGTGAATAATATAAAAACAGCTATGAAATAAACAGATGTTTTAAAATTTTCTCTTCAGGTAATTACATTTCTGAGAATAAATTCTAATCAAATTCTGAATAATTATAAATGAAGTTTTGTATCAGTAGGAGTTTTTAAAAAAAAATTGGAACTCCATGAGAATGTGTATTGATACATATTCAAAATTAAATATATTAAATGCAAATGACAATTGTCTCTGAAAATGATAATTTATACATATTATGAACATAAAAAGTACAAACACATACATTTTCTACTGGAACTTATATCAACATTTTTCTTTGTTCTTTAAGAAGCTAAATTTCTTTTGTTTATTTTTTAACTGAAAAAAATTAGTTTATATTCCTAACAATACGGCTTCCAACCACAGAAATGCTGTCAAAAATCTTCAGTTGATCAAAAAGAACACTATATCCTTCCTACTGCCTATCTTCACTATGACTTTGAACTTTCTTCCATGACATTCTTACTTTCCAATCACTCTTCAGTCATCTCTTGCCAGGAGACTCCAGTGCCACCATCTCTTGCCCTGACTTTCCTCTCACAGTCCTATTAGAACTGTTCTTTACTAAGTTGTGAATGCCATTTAAGTACATATCCTAGCTCACATATTAGATTTAAATTTCATTATAAGAGCTTTTTATTTAAATAAACTCATTATACAAAAGAAAACAGTGGCTACCATGAAGAAGCTACTATTCTCCAAATGTGGTACAATTTGAGCATCGAGATTATGAAAACAGAACATATAACTCAATTAATACAATAAGAATGTATGAGAACATAATGATATAAAATAAATGAAAAAAAAGAGAAGGAAAAACTCTTCTTTATATTAAAATGCCAACTAATAAATGTAGACAAAATGAAAGAGTTACAAAACCACCACTTGAAAACCATCTAGTTCAGATGTCAGCAAACTACGCCCTTAGGCCAAACCTGGCCTGCTGCTTGATTTTGAAATAAAGGTCTAATGGAATGCGGTCACACCAATTCACTTATATATTGTTTTTTTTTTTTTTTTTTTTTTACATAAAGCCACATTTTTTTTATTGACTTTGTAATAATATTACATTAAAAATATATATGTGAGGTCCCATTCAACCCCACCCCCCCCACCCCCCCCTCCCCCCCCAACAACACTCGTTCCCATCATCATGACACATCCATTGGATTTGGTAAGTACATCTTTGGGCACCTCTGCACCTCATAGACAATGGTTCACATCATGGCCCATACTCTCCTCCATTCCATCCAGTGGGCCCTGTGAGGATTTACAATGTCCGGTGATTACCTCTGAAGCACCATCCAGGGCAGCTCCATGTCCCAAAGACGCCTCCACCTCTCATCTCTTCCTGCCTTTCCCCATACCCATCGTCCACCATGTCCACTTTTCCCAATCCAATGCCACCTCTTCTATGTGGACATTGGATTGGTTGTGTCCATTGCACCTCTATGTCAAGAGGAGGCTCAGATTCCACATGGATGCTGGATGCAATCCTCCCATTTTCAGTTGCAATCACTCTAGGCTCCATGGTGTGGTGGTTGTCCTTCTTCAACTCCATCTTAGCTGAGTGTGGTAGGTCCAATAGATCAGATTGTAGGTGCTGGAGTCTGTTGAGGCTCAGGACCTGGCTATCACATTGTCAGTCCAGAGATTCAAATCCCCTAAATATATCTTAAACCCCAACATTAACTGCACCTCCAGCACATTAGCATGAAAGTCTTATGAAGGGAGATCCCATCTGAGTCCAGATTCATCACACATAAACACCATTTCCAAAGAGGGGCCATCTGCCCTGGTAGTTAACCCCATCGGCCATGACCATAACTCCCATGGGTCTCTTTAGCCCTCATAGGAACCAATATCTGGGGGTTGTATCTGCTTTATCTGTCTCTCTGACTCTGCTCAGTTGTGCATGAGGGCAATCCTTCTGCCAGCCTCCAGACTCTTTTTTAGAAACTCGTAGCCATATAAACTCATTTCTCCTTTCCATTTCCCCCTTACTTTAGGTCAAACAGCATTTTAAAGTCATGGTATTTTATGTAGACATGGATATTCTGCTGATCCGCATTGAATCTTCCATATAAGGTCATTTTCCAGTTGCATCATCAGTTGGTAGTTGATAGTGGTCCCTCGTTGTCAGGGAGGCTCATCCCCGGGTGTCATGTCCCACGCTGGGGGGAAGGCATTGCATTCACATGCTGAGTTTGGCTTCGAGACTGGCCACATTTGAGTAACATGAAGGCTGACAGGAGGAAATTCTCAGGCACAGTGTTGCTCTAGGCCTTGTTCTTATTTTAGGTTTATCAGCTCACAAGCATAGTCATTAGCATCAGGGGCTCACTGTTGAACCCTCACTCCCTCCCGGTCCCCGCTACTGGGAGACTGTCGCTGCTCCCCTAGGGACCACGACAGAGCACCACTGGCCAGGAACCCAGTACCCCCCCCTGCTGTGGTTTTTAATTGTTGCCACTATGAGTATATCCAAACATTACCATGCACCCTGGACATATGTTCTGTACAGCTCCCTGTCAGCCATATATCACCTGTCATTGGTATCCCATACCAGTATCCCTCCATTGCCATTGTTGAAACACTCTGTGATCCAGAACTCCCCGAAATTTGAAGCCCAATATAATGTCATGGTCCCTTACTAGGGAATGGCATATAGCGAGGGGTTTAAAGGATAGATAAAGAACTTGGATAAAGTTAGATAAAGAACTTAGATAAAGAATGTTGACTTGAAAAAATTCCACATCCTATCTTTTTCTTTTTTTTTTTTTTTCCCCCCTAATTATTCAGCTTTTCTTCACAGGAGTCCTAGACCACAGCAATGTATATATATAATATACAGCACTCCCACACATCCACCAGAAAACCTTTTCCCTTCCACAGTGATACTCTTACGCCCTATTCATATCATATTTACTTAAAGTGATGTACAGAGTCTGAGACATTAGCTTTCTAACAAGGTGACATCTGTGCTTACATTATGGTGCATACTTTAGGATACACAGTTCTTTACATTCTTAGTTATCCTATGTTTTACATTATGGTTTACATTATCAGTCTGTCATCTCCTATATGTTATGGTGTAATATTACATGTTTTATATCCATCCTTGTGTACTCTCAAGAAACTCCTCTCTTACCCCCCATTTACTTTGGTTCCACACATTTAACGTCCATTTTCCCTTCCACCTTGGTGCCCACAGTGACAGCTAACCTCCGTTTCCTGAGGAGCCACTTCCAGAGATAGATGGAATAGTGTTCAGGGCCTAACTTGCTCAACTGCCCCAATGCCGTGGGAGCCACCCTTTCTCTCAAGGGATACAGTTCCCTCTATTTGATGGCATTAGTCCTCCCCAGGATGTGGGTCCACCCCCACTCTCACTACTTGGGTTTCTACCCCATGGTGTCACCCACTCTGGCAGAATGAGCATTTAGACATTCCCCAGGAGCCCGTCCTGCATCAGACCCTCCCCTCCGAGCATTCTAAACAGGTAACCCTCTTTATTATATTTTGATATGATTTTCTCGGCATTTTACTCTCCACCAACACCTGACCCTCTCCTGTGTTCGTATGCTACCCCTCCCTCCCCCCACTTTTGGGCAACATTACCCATCCGTCCCTCCCCAGCCACCCTCAAACCCGCAAAGCCCCAACCAAAGGCAACCCCTTGCCCCCCTTTTATCTCTTCTTTGTGTTCATACTTACCACCATCTCGTCTTAAATTCCACCCCTGCAGACATCGGCTCATATCCTTCCTCCACCCTCCGATTTCCTGTAAGCCTATCGTTCAGTCTCTTGCTATCTAGGGCAGCTTGTTTGTTTCATATCATTGAAGTCATGTAGTAGTTGTCCTTCAATGTCTGGGTTGCTTCACTCAACATAAGGTTCTCAAGATTCATCCATGTTATCACATGTGTTTGTAGTGTGTTTGTTCTTACAGCCGAGTAGTATTCCATTGTGTGTATATACCACATTTTATTGATCCACTCATCTGTTGATGGGCATTTGGGTTGATTCCAACTTTTGGCAATAGTGAACAATGCTGCTATGAACACTGGTGTACATATATCGGTTTGTGTCCTTGTTTTCAGTTCTGCTGGGTATATACCCAGCAGTGGTATTGCTGGGTCATATGGCAAATCTATGGCTAGTTTTTTGAGAAACCGCCATACAGTCCTCCAGAATGGTTGGATCCTTCTGCATTCCCACCAGCAGTGGATGAGTGTTCCCCTTCCTTCACATCCTCTCCAGCACTTGTATTCTTCTGTTTTTTTCATAGCTGCCAATCTTATGGGTGTAAGATGGTATCTCATTGTAGTTTTGATTTGCATTTCCCTGATAGCTAGAGATTTGGAACATTTTTTCATGTGCTTTCTTGCCACTTGTATTTCTTCTTCGGAGAAGTGTCTGTTTAAGTCTTTTCCCATTTTTTAAATGGGTTGTTTATCTTTTTATTTTCAAGATATAGGAGTTCTTTATATATGCAAGTTATAAGTTTCTTATCAGATATATGATTGCCAAATATTTTCTCCCACTGTGTGGGCTCCCTTTTTACTTTCTTGACAAACTCCTTTGAGGTGCAGAAGGCTTTAATTTTGAGGAAGTCCCATTTATCTATTAGTTCTTTTGCTGCTCGTGCTTTTGGTGAGATATTCATAAATCCATTTCCTATTACAAGGTCCTGTAGATGTTTCCCTACACTGCTTTCTAAGGTTTTTATGGTCTTGGCTCTTATATTTAGGTCTTTGATCCATCTTGAGTTGATCTTTGTATAAGGTGTGAGATGGTAATCCTCTTTCATTCTTCTACATATGGCTATCCAGTTCTCCAGACACCATTTATTGAATAGGCCACTCTCTCCCAGTTGAGAGGGTTTGGTGGCTTTATCGAATATTATGTGGTTGTATATGTGAGGTTCTATATCAGAGTTTTCAATTTGATTCCATTGGTCTATGTGTCTCTCCTTATGCCAATACCATGCTGTTTTCACCACCGTAGCTTTATAGTATGTTTTGAAGTCAGGTAGTGTGATTCCTCCAATTTCGTTTTTCTTTTTCAGTATGTCTTTGGCTATTCGGGGTCTCTTTCCTTTCCAAATAAATTTCATAGTTAGTTTTTCTAGTTTCTTAAAGAAGGCTGCGTTGATTTTTATTGGGATTGCATTGAATGTGTAGATCAGTTTTGGTAGGATAGACATCTTAATAATGTTCAGTCTTCCTATCCATGAACAAGGAATAGTCTTCCATTTATTTAGGTCTTCTTTGATTTCCTTGAACAATCTTGTATAGTTCTCGGTGTATAAGTTCTTTACCTCTTTAGTTAAATTTATTCCTAAGTATTTGATTTTTTTATTTACTATTGTGAATGGTATTTGTTTCTTGATTTCCTCCTGATCTTGCTCATTATTGGTGTACAGAAATGCTACTGATTTTTGCGCATTGATCTTATAACCTGCGACTTTACTAAACTCATTTATGAGTTCTAGAATCTTCGTTGTAGATCTCTCAGGGTTTTCTATGTATAGGATCATGTCATCTGCAAATAATGAAATTTTGACTTCTTCCTTTCCAATTTGAATGCCTTTTATTTCTGGTTCTTGCCTCAGTGCTCGAGCAAGTACTTCTAAGACAATGTTAAATAGGAGCGGAGACAGTGGGCATCCTTGTCTTGTTCCTGAGTTTAGAGGGAAGGAGTCTAGGATTTCTCCATTGTAAACAATATTGGCTTTAGGTTTTTCATATATACTCTTTACCATGTTCAAAAAATTCCCTTGTATTCCAATCTTTTGGAGTGTTTTTATCAAGAAAGGGTGCTGTATTTTGTCAAATGCTTTTTCTGCATCAATAGATATAATCATGTGATTTTTTTCCTTCAATCTGTTTATATGGTGTATTACGTTGATTGATTTTCTGATGTTGAACCATCCTTGCATACCTGGGATGAATCCCACTTGGTCATGGTGTATAATACGTTTAATGTGTTGTTGAATACAATTAGCAAGTATTTTGTTAAGTATTTTTGCGTCTAGGTTCATTAGAGAAATTGGTCTGTAATTTTCCTTTCTTGTGATGTCTTTGTTTGGCTTTGGTACTAGGGTAATGTTGGCATCATAGAAGGAGTTCGGTAATGTTCTTTCTGTTTCGATGTTTTGGAATAGTTTCAGCAGGATTGGTGTCAGTTCTTTCCGGAATGTTTTGTAGAATTCACCTGTGAAGCCATCTGGCCCTGGGCTCTTCTTAGTTGGGAGATTTTTAATAACTGATTCTATCTCTCTGCTTGTGATTGGTTTGTTAAGATCATCAATTTCTTCTTTTGTCAATATGGGTTGCTTATGTGTTTCTAGGAATTTGTCCATTTCCTCTAGATTGTCATTTTTGTTGGAATATAGTTTTTCAAAATATCCTCTTATGATAGTCTTTATTTCTGTGGGGTCAGTGGTGATATCGCCTTTCTCATTTCTTATTTTGTGTATTTGCATCTTCTCTCTTTTTTTCTTTGTTAGTGTTGCTAAAGGTTTGTCAATTTTGTTAATCTTCTCAAAAAACCAGCTCTTGGTCTTGTTTATCTGTTCAAGTGCTTTCTTATTTTCTATTTCATTTAGTTCTGCTCTTATCTTTGTTATTTCCTTCCTTCTTCTTCCTGTTGGGTTACTTTGTTGTTGTTTTTCTAATTCCTTCAAATGTGCAGTTAGTTCTTCAATTTTTGCTCTTTCTTCTTTTTTGATATATGAATTTATGGCTATAAACTTCCCTCTCAGTACTGCTTTTGCTGCATCCCATAAATTTTGGTATGTTGTGTTATCATTATCATTTGTTTCAAGGTAGTCATTGATTTCTTTTGAGATTTCCTCTTTGACCCACTGTTTTTCTAAGAGTGTGCTGTTTAATTTCCAAATCGTGGTGTGAAATCTGGGCTTCTGTCCCTTGCAAATCTCCAGCTTGACTCCACTGTGGTCAGAGATAATGTTTTGTATGATTTCAATCTTTCTGAATTCGTTCAGCCTTTCTTTGTGGCCTAGCATATGATCTATCTTGGAGAATGATCCATGTGCGCTTGAGAAAAATGTATATCCTGCTGTGTTTGGGTGTAGCGATCTATATATGTCTATTAGATCGAGCTCCTCTAATATACTATTCAGATGTTTTGTTTCTTTGGTGATTCTCTTTTGAGATGTTCTGACCAGAGTTGATAGTGGTGTATTAAAATCCCCCACTATAATTGTAGATGTATCTATTCTTTCACTTAGTTTTTCCAGCGTTTGCCTGACGTATTTAGAGGCACCCTTGTTAGGGGCATAGATATTTATGATTGTTCGATCTTCTTGACAGATTTTCCCTTTGACTAAAATGTAGTATCCTTCTTTGTCTCTCACAATTGTTTCGCATTTAAAGTCTACTTTGTCTGATATTAATATAGCTACTCCTGCCTTTTTTTGGTTATTGTTAGCTTGTATGATTGTTTTCCAGCCATTCACTTTCAATCTCCATGCGTCTCTGGGTCTAAGATGTGTCTCTTGTAGACAGCATATGGATGGGTCATATTTCCTTATCCAATGTCCCAGTCTGAATCTTTTGATAGGTGAGTTTAATCCGTTGACATTCAGTGTTATTACTATCAAGGAATTATTTGTGTTAGCCATATTTTGATTGGATTTGTGTTTGTCATATTTTGTTTGTATATTTTTTTTGTCTTTTTTGTTGTTGTTGTTGGTCTTATACTCTCCTCCAACTTTGCCTTTCCTGTTTTTTCCTTTCTTTCTGCAGAACTCCCTTTAGAATTTCTTGAAGGGGAGGTTTCTTGTTGGTATAGTCTTTCAGTTTCTGTTTGTCTGCGAATATTTTGAACTCTCCATCATGTTTGAATGCTAGTTTAGCTGGATAGAGTATTCTTGGTTGGAAATTTTTTTCCTTTAGTACCTTGACTATATCATACCACTGTCTTCTTGCCTCCATGGTTTCAGAAGAGAAATCAGCACTTAATCTAATTGAGCTTCCCTTGTATGTGATGGTTTTCTTTTCTCTTGCTGCTTTTAGGATTTTCTCTTTGTCTTGAGCATTGGATAATTTGACAAGTATATGTCTTGGGGTGGGCCTGTTGGGGTTTATGACTTGTGGAGTGTGCTGTGCTTCTTGGATATGTACATCTGTCTCTTTCAGTAGATTTGGGAAGTTTTCAGCCATTATTTCCTGCAACACTCCTTCTGACCCCTTTCCCTTCTCTTCACCTTCTGGAATGCCTATAATACGTATGTTTGAGCGTTTTGCATTGTCATTCAGGTCCCTAAATCCTAATTGGATTTTTTCTATCTTCTTATTGACCCCTTCTACTATCTGTTTGATTTCTGATGTACTGTCTTCAACATCACTAATTCTCTGCTCTGTCTCTTCTAGTCTGCTGATATTTGCTGCAAGTGTATTTTTGATTTCTTGAACTGTGGTGTTCATTCCCATCATATCTGTTATGTTTTTGCGTATGTCTGCAATTTCCCCTCCAAGAGATGTCTTCATGTTGTTAACCTCTTTCATTACTGCATCAAATTTGTCGGTGATAAATGTTCTGAGATCTTTCATTGCTTGTGCCAAGTTTTGCTCCCCTTCGTGATTATTGGTTTGTTGATTGGATTCAGCCATGTTTTCCTGATTATTGGTTTGGTTTGTAGATTTTTGTTGCTTTCTGGTCATCTCTTTATTTTGACGAATTTATTCAGTTCCTTAGCTTCTTTGTCTGCTCTTGGAGGTTAATTAGTTGTTATTTTTGCATAGGTGTTATATCTTCTCTTTGTCACTTTTTTCTTCCTAATCTAGTTACTTGTTGTTGGTTAAGTTCACTTTAGAGGAAAGTATTAGTGTTGGGGAAAGGCAATTGTGTAAGCAAGGGAAAAGTGTAAAGTAGTATTGGTGATATATGTTAACAAAGCAAGAATATGAGATCTGGGAGGATGGAGGTTAGATTCATGTAGATTGTATAGAGTTATAGCTGTAGGTAGAGTACCTTTTATGAAGTAGATGACTGAATATGGGAGGAATATGGTATGAACTACAAAGCTATTGTTTTCATGAGAGAGGGAAAAAGAAAAGAAAGGTAGTGGTTTCAAGAGTGGATAACAGACAGAAAACAGAACAAAGGTATTAGAAATTAAGAGTTAGACACTTTGTGGATCAAAGAACGGGAGGTGGGGGGTGGAATATAGGAGAGACAGTAGATGATAGTGGATATCAAGATGCAGGGGAAAGGGGATAGTGTAGGTAGCCTAAATCAGTTCACACAGAAATGAGGCAGTGGAGGATGGGAAAACCCAGCAAATGTGAGGTGTTCCCTGTAGCACCTATTGTATACTTGAATTAAAATAAAATAAGTGGAAGATGAGGGACAAGAGGGAAAGAGAAAACCAAAAAAAAAAAAAACTAATTATAATAAAGAAAAAAAGAAAGACAAGAAGAAAGGAAGAAAGAAAAAGAGGATGGGCAAATGGTGGGGAATGGATAGGGGGAAGAGAGATACAGGTATACACGTGTCACAATTGCAACACTATCTAAAACAACAACTTCCCCCCGCTTTGCCCTAAAACCCCCTGTCTGTCTGCCCAAATGGGTCTGCAAGCACCTCCCTTCCCACAAACCCCCAATAGGCCGCCCAGGGCCCACGAACTCCCCAGTACTGCAGATGCTCCAAAAAAAAAATAAATAAATAAAATAAAATAAAATAAATTAAAAAAAAAAAAAAACAAAACATAAAGAACAGAAACCCCTCCGCAGGCCCGGCTCCGCCCACCGCTGCCCGCCGCAGAGGCCTGGACCGGCTCTGCCCGGCTCCTTACGCCGCCGCGGCCTGGCCTGGCTCCGCCAGGCTCCTCTCGCTACAGCGGCCCAGCCGGCTCCCGCGTCCACCTCCCGCCGCCGCGGCCTGGACCGGCCCTGCCCGGCTCCGTACGCCGCCGCGGCCTGACCCGGCTCCGCCTGGCTCCACTCGCTACAGCGGCCCGGCCCAGCTCCGGCGTCCGCCTCTCGCCGCCGCGGCCTGCACCGGCCCCGCCCAGCTCCGTAGCCGCCGCGGCCCGGCCCGGCTACGCCCAGCTCGGCTCGCTACAGCGGCCCAGGCCCGGCTCCGGCGTCCGCCGCCCACCGCCGCGGCCTGAACCAGCCCCGCCCGGCTCTGCACGCCGCCGCGGCCCGGCTCGGCCCGGCTCGGCCCGGCTCGGCCCCGCTCGGCCCCGCTCGCCGCCGGCACAGCCCGGCCCGTCTCCGGCGTCCGCCTCTGCGGCCCGGCCTGGCTCAGCCCCACTGAGCGGGGCTAGATGCCTCGTCTCCGCCTACCCAAGGAGGGAATCCTCTACAGGTAGCTGGGATCTCCGTGTATATTTCACAGACGGATCCTCTCTGTTACCTTCCCTCCAAATCAATGTCCAGACACCTCCGGACCAGCAAAAATCCCGAAACAATCCGGTCCCAAAGAGTCTCCAACGCCGCCCAGCCGATTCCCTACAGAAGACCCTAACAGGGATGTTCACTCAGCTGCCATCTTGCCCCCTCTCCCACTTATATATTGTTGACGGATCTTTTCCTGCTACAATGGCAGGATTAAGTAGGTATAGAGCCAATAAAGCCAATAAAGCCCAAAATATTTATTTTCTGGTCCTTTCTAGAAAGAGTTTGCGGACTCTGGATCTGGTTGATTTAATTAAGGATCATCAGTCACAATCAGTGGTAAAAGTTTTATGAGGAACATGATATTTACTGAAACATTTAGGATAAAAGGGAAATGTGCCTGCAACTCTTCATGATGAGAGAGTGGAATGAGAATGGTAAAAAGCAAGTACAATTTATGATTGTAAAAAAAAAAGCAAGTACATAATATATTAACAACTCTAGGTAAAGGTTGTATGTATGTTTTGTCTTATTCTTACAAGTTTTCTGCTGTTAGAAATTATTTTAAAATAAAAAGGTATATAAAATCCCATCAGTTAAATAAAGAACCTTGCACATATGTTTACATAAATACATTTCCCGAGACCTCCTTTTTGCCAAGGCCAAATATTGTAGTCAATTCTCATTTTTTATTTTAATTCACCTCTCAGATGATCATTCCTCCATCTTGAAACATTTTTCTTTGGTGGCACCATTTTACTAGTTTTAATCCTATTTTAACAGATGCCCCTTCCTAGCAGTCTCTCTTTAAGTCTTCCCTAGAAGAACTTTTATCTGCACTGATTCTCTAGGTGACCTTATCCAAACCCATGGATTTAAATATATGTCAATAAAATGCACATTTTTTGTTTGACCTAAATTTTCTGAGCTCCAGACTTGCATTTTCAATAGTTTACTCAATATCTCTAATTGGATTCATACTCATCTCACATTTAACCTATTCAATGCAGGCATCTTTAGATTTACCCTCTAACCTGTGTTTCCCTTCTTTCTCATCTCAGTTGATTTTATTACTGTTTATCTGCTTAAGACAAAACCTGTTGATTCTTCTTAGTTCCCTCTTTGCCTCCACACCCATTTACAATTCACCAGCATGTTGTTAGCTTTACAATAAAAATAAATGATGAATATTATACCTTTTCATCATGTTCTACCACTAACATTCTAATCCATACTACTATCACTTCCACTACTTTACAGACTTAGCCTCCCAAAAACTTTTCCTATTACTCTTGCCCTCATTCAGTCTATCCTCCATAGGTATCCTGAGTAATTAACTAAAAACATGGAATAGGGTGAAGTGCTATCACTGTTTCTGAATCTAGAAAAAAAATACAAAAACTGAGGAAATAAGACTGCAAAATTACAAAAAGCTAGACAACATATATAAGAAAACTATGGGACAACATACATTAAAAACTCCAAATATGAGACAAAATACTATAGCAATACTTGTGTGGTCTTGGCCTTGGCATTTATACAGGAGAAATAGAGGGGAGCAATGTGGGGCATGTGACAGTCCTGAGAAAATCAAAATAACCAACGGGTACTCACTGGAAAGCTTAGTAAGCTAATTTGATAAGAGAGGTTGAAACTGAAAGTGAGTACTTAGGATGCTGGTAAGCTTTCAAGGGGCCACAAGTGGTCATCAGAAGGAAAAAGGGAAGTGATTAGGTAGAGGCATGTAAAAGGCTTAAAGGGTGATTGCGAAAGTTTATCTCCTCATTTTGAGAATCTGGATGAAGGGCATATGAAAATACTTGGTACATTTCTGTAACTTTTCTGTAAGTCTGAAATTATTCTTAAAAAATGATTTTTTAAAAAGTTTTATGTCCTGAACAGAGTGATGGTTATTAGGGTGTCTGCCTTATAAAACTCATTAAGCTGTACATTTTTAATGTGTACTTGTTTCATTTTTCTGTCCCATTTTTAATAGAAAGTTTTAAAATTAAAAATTAGAAAAGCATAAATTTGATCATGGCTTTTAGAAAAGCCAAATTCCTAACGATCAACAAAAAACTACAGAGGACATGGATATAGAGGATATAGTTGGGTCATGCTTTTGTATCTATTTTGCCAGTCACTGTTTTTTTACTAGAGTTTAAGTCATTTACATTTGAAGCAATTACTGATAATATCTCATTTCTCATTACTCTCCTCTCATTAACTCTCCTCTAACCTACTTACTGCTTCTAAAACATACAAAGCTCATTCCCACCTCAAAGCATTCGCATTTACTGCTCACTCTGTTGGGAATGTTCTTACCCTACATCATCATATGACCTGTGCCTTTACTTCTTGTTTTTATATCTACTCAAATACTTTCACCTCAGAAGATATAAATAAATCTAAATGCAAAAAAGAAGCTGAATGCAGTTGAATTTGAAATACAGATAAAATACAGATGAAATTTGGCCTGGGAAAAAGTGTAAGCTCCTAATGAAAGAAGAAGAAATTATGACAGGGTAAGTAAGTGTTAAAATGGGTAAAGATGAAGTTGCCTTGGAAAGTCTGGTGAGATATTTACTTCTTCCCTAAATCACAGGCCTTTTCTACATATGACTTGGGCCTCTGAAGGGAGACTTCCAAACATCTTGGGATGTGTCTCTTCCTCCCTGATTCCCCGAGTTGTTTCCTGCAATGATGGCGTCCCCATCTAACATGCTTACTCACCTGTGCACAGTCTTCTTGTAGATTCCCTCATTATCATCCAGGGTTCTTTCCATGTTCCAGTAAGGTAATCATGCATGGTTTAGAAATGGAATGTTCTGCTTCAAGGAAAGAATGCCACAAAAAATAGAAAAGAAATAAAGAGTTTAAAAAAAGATACAGAAAGTATGACACTGTAAGAACACAAACTGTAGAAATGGAGTGCCTGGATTCAGATTCCTGCCTCTACCACCTACCAGCTATGTGACCTTGGTAACTCACTTAAATTCAATGGGCGTCACCATTCTCATCTAAAATGGTTGTAAAAAGAGCACTTATCTCAGAGGGTAGTGGTGATGATAAAATCAAGACAAATATATCCAAAGAGCTTAGTACAGTGACTGGCACAAAGTAAGTATAATGTGAACTATTAATATTATTATTGTTACTTTGTTAAGACAAAAAAGTTTCCTGAGACATTTATAGGATATTCATTTAATCTTAAATGCAAAGTTCATGGATTATGCATTTTAACCACAAAATGAGGTTAAATGTTTTGTAGAAAATATAGTGAAAAACTTTCGGTTTTAAATGATTTTGACATATCTAATCCACAACTATATAAGTCATACACGCTCTTCAGATAGAAGAAATCAGTATCCTTTGTCTAACTATTCTGCCCAAATGTGGGCAAGATATTAGCAGAGCGTTTTCAGCAATTTTGAGCATAAATATGATAGTAAAACTGGTCTTTGTCAATGTTTATGCAGTAAACATCCCAGAATTTTACTCCTGCCATTTTATCATTTCCAATCTAATAAAGCTCAAACTATTTATTTGGAAACCGGGGGAAGAAATTCAGCTTACTTCTTAAGAAAGCCATAAAATCCACAAAGGAGAAAATATTTCAGGAAGCAGATTCTAAATTGTTTGAAAGAGGTTAACTTACCCAGTGAGACAAAGTTATTATAATTCTCCAACATCACATCTCTGTATAAGTCCCTCTGAGCAGAATCCAGACTCTCCCACTCCTGCTGAGAAAAGGCTATGGCAACATCCCCGAATGTCACGGATCCCTAAAACTGCAAATACATATATTTCTGGTGAAATTAAATAAAATGTTTTCAAGATGAAATGAGAAGAAATAAAAACTTCAATGCAGTATGGGAATAATAACATAGCACTCAAGCAGCCTGTGATACTGGGAATGAATGAAGCAGTATGTCTGAATGTTTTAGAAAAATCCTGTTGTATAGACAAAATTTTCTGTATGTTGTGGAATACCACAAAACTCTAGATCTATTGGGGAATGCATAAAAGAATCCAAGTTTCCATACTAAATAAAAAGTGTATACAAAGACATTGTCTGCTAGGTACATGACTAATGAATTCTTAAGAACTACTAGTCTCTATATTATTTTCCTTTTAAGAGAAAAAGTTTTTTTTTTGAGTAGGATAAAATCTGTTTAGAAAATAGGTATTATACAAATTCGTTAATTCCTCACAAGTCAAGGTCATCATGTCAGATCATGACATCATAAGCATTTTTCCTTGTATTAACAAATGAGTATTTTTCATGACAGCATGAAAGTCTATCTTATGAACACATATTAGTCAGTTATTATTTTATATTTATAAATTAAGATTGGACCAAATGTTTAAGAGTTCCCCAATTCTGGCAAGTAATGTTAATCTACTATTTATGAAAATATGCTCATATTTTCCTGCACCATTCATCACTCAATACTTTTGCTGTTCTTAAGTTAGTGAATTATAATGATGATTCAGAATCATATGTATGTCACCAATCTGGCAGGTCTTAATCCACAACAAAATTGACCTAATATCTCTCTCAGAAATCCCTTGGCAAGAACCATGACATAGATGTTTCCCTGTCATAGTCATGTTCTTAATTAAACTTAAAAGCCTCACAGAGCATGTGCTGTCACCATGCTAAAATGGAGACAAATCAATACAAAATTCTATCTTATCAGGTCTGTAGACAATTTCAAATCTTTCGACGTGAGGTTAAATGAGGCCAACATTTCTAAATTACCAAACCACAGGCTGACAAAGGAAGCTCAAATAATCTTCTCATCAGACTCCTTCACTGCTCCATCCCAGCACTTCAGCACTGGACAGCTTTAGTAATTTGTTCAATGAATTCACGAACTTTGATTAGAAAAGAGGATCTAGCATCCCTGTTCAAATGGGAGGAATCAAGAAGAGAGTACTTAGATGGTGCTCTCTCAAGTAGAAAGCTTCAGGTTAATCAATGAAAATACCTATGAATCTAAAAATGCCAATATTTCAAGGAGAAACACCAACTTATATGGGCCTGCTTTTAGAAATATAAGAACTGATCAGTCCTCCTTGGGGTTCCTCTACCACAAAAGTTCATATTTCAGAGAATCAAGAGCTGAAAGAAGAAAAGGAGGTTTTAGTTCCCCCAATTACTTAAGTTAATAAACTTTCTTACTCCTCAATTTCAGCTTCCAAACAATGCTACAATCACTCTCATATAAAATTTTGGGGAAGAAGAGGAGGATTCTGAATCCAAACCCCAGCAAAAAAAGTTGCACACATTTGGATGGAAAGCAGAAGTACTTCAAGTTCCAAATCAGACACTTCAGCAGGAGGTTTTCTGGCTAGGCCCTTGTTTTGGGACCAATGATCTGGATCTGGGATTGAGCTGCACACTCCTGCCTTGAAAAGATTCTTCTCCCTCCATTCCCACATTCCAAGACTGAAAAAGGAGCCACCATCACCCAAACCAGAATTTCTTCTGTGGCCTCAGGATAATGTAAGGTTAGTCAACACATGGGAGATGGACAATAAGGAAGAAATTGACCAGGCAGTTACTAATGTCTCAGTCATTCAATTTTCTCATGTAAGAAAACTCACACAAGACATTTAATAGAACAATTGTTTAACATGAGTTAGCTATTATTATTGAAATTAAGAACACTACATGACCACTATTTAATTTTTATAAGAAACAATTCTGCTGTTTCAATTTTTTACTTATAAGTTTCTCTGACATGTTTTCTTATAATTCCAACAAAAAAATTTAGAGGCTAGCCGTAAGAATGCAAATCTTTCAAAAAATATATGGCTGGGGAGCAAATGTAGCTCAAGTGGTTGAGTGCCTGCTTCCCATGTACGAGGTCCCGGGTTCTAGCCTCAGTACCTCCTAAAAACAAACAAATGAATAAACCAACCCAACTCTCATTGGGGAAAGGATGTAGCTCAGTGGTTGAGTGCCTGCTTTGAGGTCCTAGGTCAATCCCCAGTACCTCCTTCAAAAAAAAAAAAAGGCTGAAATGTTTCCACAATATGAAAAAAAAGTAGGAAATAAATTAAAGAGATAATGACAATTAAATATAGTAAATGATACTGGATGGGATCTAAGAATGGAGGAAAAAGGCTCAAAAAGACATAAGAAAAAACTATAATACAGAATGTAACCTCTATATCAACATTAAATTACTTGAACTTGGTAACTTAGGGTGATTACATTAGTAATCCTTGTTTGAAGGGAATGTACATGGAAGTATTATATGTTCAAGGATTATGATGTGTGCAACCTGCTCTCAATGTTCAGAAAATAGAAAGATAATACAGTATATGTAGCAAAATGTTAAAATAGGTGAATCTGAATATCTGGGAGTCTGGAAGTATGATCAAGTTATTGCATGTATGGGTTTGTATTATTTCTGTAACTGTCCTGTAAGTTTGAAATTATTTCAAAATAAAAAGTTAAAAGACATATATAGCTGGTAATAAAAAGCTGAATAAAGATTCTCTGACCTTTAAATTTCTCTTTTTTCCCCAGCAGCTCCAGAGAGAGGCACCATTCTGTGTAATATTGTGGCTCAAAAACCTTAATCTGATAAGATGCAAAATTGGGAACATTAACAAAAGGTCCAGTCCTATTCTTTCTGTGCTATAATGGAGATTAATGTAAACGTTTATAACATATCTTATTCTACTATCTTATATAAATTCATTATTGGAAAAGTAATTTGTACTACAGATCCTTGGAAGTAATTTTTCCTGCACTGATAACTTTTATATGAAATGGCTATAATCCTTCAAAGATATAAAAAAATATTTGCAAAGTTTTTTTATCCAAGAAAAGCATCACTGGTGCTTCCCTTTTCTTACTGCTGCATGCAGTGATGTGTATATGTGTGAGTGTAATAAAACCTATGGTTTCCTTTTTGAAGCTAAGAGTTGAAGAGTCTTTTGTTCCATAGTGTGACCCTGTTCTGCAGATTGTAAATAAAACCCCAAATATATGATAATAAAAAAGGGGGGGGGGTGCTCACCAAAATATTAATCGCTATTATGTCTGGAAATGTAAGTCAATGGGTAAGTTTAACTTTTTTCACAATTTCTTTGGGTTACTATTTTTGTTTTGTTTTCAAAAAGCATGCATTAATTCCACCTTCGCACATTTAATAAAAGAATTTTTATACTATTAAAAACAGTTATTCTGGTAGATAAAATCCAGTCAAAATAAAACTGTTATTGAATAGGCTAATCAGGAAAACCAGTACTTGGACATCCTTTAGTAGTACATCACCAGTATAATAGATTTATTCACTAAAAAGATTCTGCTCTGAAAGACAAAATTCAGGTAAGTAGCTATTACGGGCTTAGAGAATGAATGCAAAGTAGAAATAATTATCTTAGATGCCTATTATTACTTTTTGAGAGATGTTCGAAAAGTGTGGTCAAACCCTTCTTTTTCTTCATAAAATAACTAATTAAAATATGTCCTATGCAGTCCTTGCAAAATGTCTTATAAAACCTTATAATATGAAATGGGATTCATATATAATTTAAAATATTTATGTATACTACTATTCATAACTATGAGTATAGTTTAAAACTACTTCATATGCATTTTTCTTTTTATAACTACCTATAAACGTGCTTTTTATTAGTTGTAGAATATCCCATCACATGAATGTAGTGTGATTTACTTAAACCATTTACATAATCTAAACTCTAACTTTGTATAAGATCATTTCCAAATATGAGAAATAAGTTCACCAATAGTTCTAAATATTTTTATTATGTATACCACCTTTGTTAAATAAAATTACAATGTTTATCCCTCTCCCAAATAGACATATATAAATATAAAATTACAATTCTGAATACAATTATAGGTGGTTTGTGGTTACCTGGAAGTTAAATGATTTCAGCTTGAGAATTTCTGTTTTTAACGAGTTGAATCTAGGCTTTTTCTTAACTTTGTAAACAACTAGCACAATTTTTTTTTTTGCCTTATGTAGAACATTTTTAAAAATTTTTTATTTTTATTTTTTTGTCTTTATTCATTTTTTTAATATTACATTAAAAAAATATGAGGTCCCCATATACCCCCCACCCCCCTCACTCCACTCCTCCCCCCATAGCAACATTCTCCTCCATCATCATGAGACATTCATTGCATTTGGTGAATATATCTCTGAGCATCGTTGCACCTCATGGTCAATGATCCACATCATAGCCCACACTCTCCCACATTCCATCCAGTGGGCCATGGGAGGACATACAATGTCTGGTAATTGTTCCTGCAGCACCACCCAGGACAGCTCCAAGTCCCGAAAACGCCTCCACATCTCATCTCTTCTTCCCATTCCCCACACCCAGCAGACACCATGGCCACTTTCTTCACACCAATGCCACATTTTCTTCGGTTACTAATCACAATAGTTCATGAATAGAGTATCAGTAAGTCCACTCTAATCCATATTCTATTCCTTCTTCCTGTGGACCTTGGAATGGTTGTGTCCACCCCACATCTATATCAAGAGGGGGCTTAGATTCCACATGGATGCTGGATGCAATCCTCCTGTTTTCAGTTGTAGGCACTCTTGGCTCCATGGTGTGGTAGCTGACCTTCAACTCCATGTTGGCTGAGTGGGGTAAGTCCAATAAACCAGAGCGTAGGAGTTGAAGTCTGTTGAGGCTCAGGACCTGGCTATCATATGGTCAGTCCAGAGATTCAGATCCCCTGGGTATATATTAAACACCAGCACCAACTACAATTGTAATAGTAACAGGAAAGGCTTGTGAAAAAAGATCACATCTGAGTCTAGCTCCATCACACAGAAACACAAACTGCAAGGAAGGGCCAACTGATATGGCACTGAACTCCATCTGCCATGACCATAGAACCTGTGGGTCTCTGTAGCCCTCAGAAGAACCAATACCCGGGGTTGTATCTACTTTATCTGTCTCTGGGACTCTGCTGAGGTGTGCATAAGGGCGACCCCTCTGATAACCTCCTGGCTCTTTTTTGGAGACTCATAGCCATATAAACTCATTTGTCCTTTCCATTTCCCCCTTGATTCAGGTCAAAAAGCATTTTTAACTCCTGTTATTATATGTAGACTGAGATATTCTGCTGGTTCGAGTTGAGTCTTTTATTCAAGGTCCTTTTCTAGTCACATCATCAGCTGGTACTTGGTAGTAATCCCTCGGCGCCAGGGAGGCTCATCCCTGGGAGTCATGTCCCACACTGGGGGGAAGGCAATGCATTTACATGCTGAGTTTGGCTTCGAGACTGGCCACATTTGGGTAACACGGAGGCTCTCAGGAGGTAACTCTTAGGCACACTGTGGCTCTAGGCCTTGTTCTTATTTCAGGTGCACAGGTTCACAAGCATCAACTAGCACAATTAAATTCACATTTCTATAGCTACTGATTTCTGAAGGGGAATTACTCAGAGTAGCCAAATTATAAACTGCTAAAATTTTCTGAGCACTCATTGTGTTTCAGATAAGGGATTCATGCATAATAACACATCTCATCCTTACTATACCCCTATGAAATAGGAGCTATTATTATCCACATTTAGAGATGTAGAAAACTGTGTGTGCATATAGCCCAAGCTCAAACAGCTAGTTAGTAGCTGAGTCAAGATTCAAAGACAGATATTTAAGGTTCAGAGTTCATGCTTTTCAACAGTACACCTCCCTTCCACAGTCCAATGATGTGAAAGACTCTGCTGTCAAATCTCAAATACAAATTACCAAGAACACAGATCTATCTACATGCTTAAGCCTAAACTTTCTCACTTCTAAAAGCATCATATGGAAGATGTGTTTACTGAAATAATAAAACTGATTCCTATCTTGTTAAGCTCTGACAATGAAGCCTTGGTAGAAGATAAAGATTACCTAGTAAGGTGATGCTAATCAAATATCAATATTAATCTTCTCCCTACCAAATCAAAGAGTAAGGCATAGCCCTAAAAGTGAACTTCAGGAGTTGTATTTTTATACCATACCATCACAGTGCTTAGAAAGAGCACAGAAGAGAATTCAAACAACTCATTAAAAGACAAAGGGAATATTAACTAAAGAGAATGAGGAACAACGGAGATGGGATAATCGACCTCTAAGGTCCTTAGTATTCACTAGGAAAGATCTAGAGTAGGCCACTACAAAGTAGAATATTTCAGGTAAAGGAAAACATGTTTTCATGTTCTTAAAAGAAAAACTTTTATAAAAAGGAAATACAAACCTTCCTGATTCTTAGTTTTTAGTTGTAGAAGAACAATTATTTTTTCCTCCTCGTGCTCTTTCTATTGGAGAATGAGAGGCCTGGGGAAAGAGAAAAGACCTGAGGCAAAAGGACTTTATGGGAGTACAGAATGACTCAGAAAACACTTGCCAGATCACACCCATCCTGATGACATACATAGAGCCAGATGGAAGTGAAAGGGAGGTAGGTACGTGGGGTCAGCACTCTGGGAATGCTGTGGTTCTCAAACAGGCCCTCTCATAGCTCCCAAATGGGAAATCTGGCAAGGGAATTCTACTCCTGGGGACTTTCCATTCAATTTTCTCAGGAGCTTTTCTTGAAGACATGTCAAGGTCTGCAATTCCCATCTCAAGACCAGATTTCGGCCTTCCTGCTGGAAAACTTAAACGGCTCAGTACCTGACCTCTGTCTTGGGGCCATCTGTCTGGGGCAGATCCAAGTGACTTGAGGGAAGAAGGTGCAAGAGGCAGAAAGCTAGAGTACGGGTCGGAGTTGCACACACCTTACATACAGCTCAAGAGCCTAGGTTCACAGAGGCCATGCACCCAGTTTTCCTGGGCACACACCCGGCCTTGTCAGCCGCACTCTCTCGTATACACACTACCGTCTGTCCCCAACACGCGTCCCCCTTGTCCTCACGCTGTCCCGCGCACACAGGCCCGGGATCCCGGCAGGACTAGCCCTGTTATCCCGAGCCCCTCACCTCGACCACCTCGGACAGCCCCCCGCTCCCTGCTCGTCGGGGGCCAGGTTCCACGCCGGCCCGCCTCTGCATTCCCCGCACGCCTTGCATTCAGTGTTTTCCTTCACAGAAGGCCAAGTAATCCCATGGTGCTGGCCGGAGTCTGCAGATCCCTCTCCCGTAGGTCTGGCGCTGGCTTTTGCCTCAAAGACATCCCAGATTCGCTGCGCAGCCAACAATCGCAGAACGGAAAAAGAGGCAGAGAGCGAGTTGGCCCCGGTGGTCTCTGGGAAATGTAGTCCAAGTCTCTCTAAATCTAATTGTAGCCAGAGGGAAACGTAGTCAGAAGCGGTAAAATTCTCGAACACAAGCGGGCCCCAGCCACATGGATCACCCACCTCGCGCCCCGGGTACTTCAGGGAGTTCCCGTCGGTACTAGGAGTCGACAGGCAGGAGTTTGTGGCCCTGGCGGCGTAGCCGAGCTCGGCAGAACTGAGAGCCTTGCGAATTTCGTGGGTAGGTCATCCGACCCGGAAGAGGCCTGGCTGGACCAGGATAGGCTCATATGAGGACTGTAGACCTCAAGAATGCCCCACACCTCAGGCCGAGGTAGAGTGACTTTTTAGAGCCAACCTGAGACATAGCCATATCAGATTCCCCCAAGCTCCCATAATAATATAAGTAATGATACCAATATGTATATTACATAACGTAAAAATATGAAAAAATAGGTTTTTATTTGTCATTATTTTTCTGAATTATTTACCTTCCTGTTACAGAAATTCTTTTATTTAACAGAACAGCAATAGCACTAGTAATAGTGCAGTGGTCATAATTAATAATAAGGCTAATTAAATAATAGGTGTGAGAAAAATGTTTCTTTTTGCCCCCTGATCCAACAATTTATTCTAACTTTTAATCTTTTCAGTACATATTTAAATTTGTAGGCTATATTATTGTGTATATTTAAGATGTATGAATGTAAGACCTTTAAAAGGAGATTGTAAATACAATAGGCTTAATTAACACATATTATCTGTATTTAAAAGACAAGTTTCTTTCTGTCACATCATACATTAGGTCATTTTTAGTTTCTTTTTCCCTTTATGGTAATACTTCTCTGAACTGCTTGTAGCCTTTTCTTTTGTGTGAGGTAAAACTGGATACTGTCAAATGTAAAATTCACTTTGTTTTGCAGCTCTGCTGCCATCAAACCTACATTACACTGTTTCCTGGTGTCAGCCCTATGTGGTGACATCAAACTAGCCTCTCAACAAAAGTGTTTGCGTTTGGCATACTTAAGGATTTTACTTATTAGCAACAACCAGTTTTTAGACTTGTAGGGATTCATTTTCACTCTCTAAAACTGTCCGCCCACTTTGTATCTGCAGGCCTGTTTTGGGAGAGCACCTATTTGTAGACCAGGTTCTTTACAACTGTTGTTGTAGAAGTTGAGAGAGGTTCAATTATTTGCGTATAGAAAGGCCAGGACTCAGGAAAAGTTTTGGGAAGGAAAAAGGATCTGTTTACAACCGGCTGGGCTCAGAGCTTCTCATTCAAAATCCAAGCCCCGAACGAGATTTTTGAGTTCCTTTTATACAGAGTAAGGGCCAAATGGTTCTTTGTTTCATTGCTCAATAAGCTTGAATTAACATATATCTTCCACATCCTAGGTAAGCTTTTAGCATGGACTTCATACATTCTAGATTAGCTTTTACCACATTTGGTTTGCATTTTCCCTGAATATTTAAAGTTTATAGAGTTTGCACTGCTAAACTGTTTTTCCGGGAATGGAGTTGTTGTGGTTACCAAGGACAGGTCTGTAGTTCTCACTGTCCCAAATGCACAGCTCAGGACACATACAGCTCAGGTTATCTACGAGGAGATGAACAGCACCCCCCACACACACACACATAGCCTACATCATTTCCCCCTTTATGCCGGCTTATTTTGCTAAGCTTTCGCATAATTATTGTTGGAGTTATGAGGTGGGTGGCTGTTTGTTGTTTTGATTGATGATCCCAATTATCATTTTCCCAGTGAGGGCCCAAAGACAAAGTTCCTGGGTAACAACTGGGGTTTATCCTGTTTTCAGAAGAAGTTCTCATCCTGGACAGTAGAGTCCTGTGGGTGGGGCCCCCCAGCAGTCATTCTCGGGGTTATTGGTTCTTATGTGGATTTCTTGCTAAGCTCCAGATCCATCTACTTTACCCTTAGAGAGTTTATACCTTTAATCTTAAAGGGGTGCTGAAGGGAGATGATCTCTTTTCTGTAACTACTTCCTGCTGGGTTGTAGCCCTTACCTAACAAGATGTAAAAACTTTGTTATTTTATTTTGACTGGAGGAAGATGGATCTGACATTCTGTATGAAACTGGATGAAGTTTTCATACACTTAATAAGATTTTCATTCTGAAAGAAACAAACTTAATTAAAATTTTGGAATACCTGCTTTTTTTAAAAGAAGACATTGGGTTACAGAGGTAGACAAGGTTAGGTGCCTATAAAGATAGCACCCTTTTTAAAAGTTGGTGGAGAACAGTATATATATATATATTAAAGTTATTTATTTTCAGAGAGAAATTGTAATAGATAACAGTATTAGGTACTTAGCTTTGTTCTGAAGACACATTTCAGGCTGTTTAATGATTGGCACTTATGTGCTCCGTCAGGTGCTTCTGGTGAATTGGCACCTTTTGGGCAGTTGGTTTCATTCAGGATTAGTGCACCAAGTTGGAAATTCCCTTAGTTTTAGCTGTGGGAGTGATCAGAACTACAGAATAAAGTTTTTTACATTTTGGTTTTAATTGAATAGTTTCTGGTAATTTTGACTGTTCATTAGGTGACCCATCACTAGCAAGCAAGCTTCATTTTGCTACATAGTAGAGAACAGTAGAGTAGTAGGGTGGCTGAGCCTGGCACCAATTAACCAGCTACCTGCAAGCCACTGGTGGCCCCACTGTTTTCAGCTAAGGCTGCCACCTTATTTTATAGACATGTTTATCAACTATTTAGAAAATGAAGTTACCAGTAATTTAACATGTCTAATGTATTTTTGTACCTGATCCAGAATAGAAAAGATAACATTATGATTATTAGGCATATATTTAGAATAGGATAAAAGTACAGCCCTTAATATTAATTAATGTATTACTTAACGCATAAGGATTCTAAGTTACAATTAATAGTTTTAAATTTCAGGTTTGTAATACTTTACATGTTATCTCACCATGGGAGCAGGCCATAATGCCAATTGTGTTTAAGTTTTACTTACAGTATCCTGGTAATCTTGGCACCACTTAGCATGTTCTTCACACAGTGAGCAAGTTGCAGCATCGTTGATCCTAGAGAGAGTTTCTAGTATTTTACTGGCCTGGTGCACAGTGCTCTCTGGCACCATGGAACTGTGCCAGTATGGAGGCAATATCCATTGTATGCTTGGCTGTACTGAGCCATCATTGGCTGCTGCAGGAGCTTGAAACAGCAGTGTAGTTTCCGTCAACTTCAGGAGCATAACCAGAGGCGTGATATAGCAAACATTTCTATTTGAGGGGTCAATGACCAGCCTAGCCAATAACTCACATGGAGAGGCAACCTGTAATGTATTCAAGGCCTTGTTTGAATGCTCAAGAGAGTTTGACAATGTTCAAGTTTATCCCTTGTTTTTATTTATATATATTTTAAACATTTTTAGTGCAACATATTATATATCAAATGACTTTGTTTAATTTTTACACTTTTACCATGAAGATACTAGCAGGCATTTTACCTTAGTAGTAGAAGGGAAAAAAACTATTTTTCATTGTTAAAATGAAAATGGAAGATTTCCAATAGAATTAAGGTAACTTTTTATTACCATTTACTTAAATATGTACCTTGCAGTGACTTTCAGACAGATTTTATCATCACAAAGTTATTCTTTGTCATCAATACTAATCCAGGTTTTTAGTTAACAATGATTTCTAGAACTAGAACCATTTAAGTGTTTCAGTTTGGAAGCTGTTTCTACAAACTTTTTACAAGTAACCACAACCACATAGACTAGTTACCTTACATTTAAATAAACTTATTAAATTACAATTACCAACCAAAGAAGTTTACTTTATTCATTTAAGAGAGCATATCTATAATTTTCTTTAGCTTAATTTCATTAACATGAGCTTGTAATTTTCATTACTCCAAAGATTTTGTACATATAATGCTAATTTATTTAATGGGTATTTTATAAACCAAGGGAGATTACACCTGAGCTAAATAAAATTGAAACCATTATAGTTTATGCAAGGAATGTTCTCTATCCTTTCTTTATAGAAAGTTAAAACCTCTTTTCTTTGTTTAAGTTCTGAAACTGTGACTAATTTTAAAAGCATACTGACTACTAGGTTCTGAAGTATATTATAATTGCATAATTTGTTTAATCATAATTTAGGAAAGTTAAACCTCTTTTTCTCAGGGAAAATGTTTTTAAATCCCAGAGGCAATAGGAACATGTGAAAGTGAACTTGGATTCCAAATAAAGTTACAGTTGTAGTAAAGAAATTGAAAATGTCTTGTTTATCTTAACTGCTCTCTTCTGGTGACATTTCTTTTTTTTTTTTTTTTAGCTCTGAAGAGTCTTATTTCCAAAAAGTGAGTCATTTTTTGCTGTGTGAGTTTTTGTTGCAGCATACAGGTAACACTGAGTAGCTCAGGTGCAGTAATTTCATTCCTTTTTTTTAGTTTTCTATGGCCTCTTCAAAGATCCTCAAACAGTTTTGGAGAAACTGAATACTGTATACATTTTTAATTTCCATTTCTCTGTTCTCACCCTCAGTGTAGTTCCAAATTAGAGAAGGGGCATTCTTCTTAACCTACTCTTTGAAAATATGACTTAATGGCAGGCCAACATTTTAATATCTTTTCTATGACAGTAATGATAGCTTATAGGCACTTGTTTAAGGAGGCTATATTCTTATATTTCTCTAAAGTCAATAACTCATTAAATGCTTCTTCCCATTTTGAATAAACTGAAAAGTGACCAATTTTCATTACAAGTTTCAGTATCACAAGTAAGCAAATCATACCCCTTTTTAGCAGTGTTGTGTATAAGGTGTGTGAGACATTTAGCATTTAGACCTTTTCATTTTCTTTGGTAAGAAGTTATATTAGGATTCTCCAGGGAACAACTGACAGGATGTGTGTGTGTGAGTGTGTGTAATGTAAATGTTATGAGTTATTCACGCAACTGTAGCAATGGGCAAGTCCAAATTCCATAGGGCTTTAAGGTCTTCAAATGATTGGATTAGGCATCTCTCATTATTGACGGCAATCTCTATAGTTGATTTTTAGATGTAATCAGCCATAGATGCAATCAACTTGATGATTTAAATGCATGAAATATCCTCATGGTAATGATCAGGCCAGTGCTTGCATGACAAGATAAGTGGACACTATAACCCAGCCAAGTTGACACATGAATTTAACCATCATGAAAGTTCATAGACTGAATGGAATTTGCCAGACTTTACATTTACACTGCAAATATGCAAATAGACGATTCTACTTTGTATTTGGGCAATATATTAATAAGCTCTTATTTTATGATTGCTGCATATTAAAATCTTCATAACAATCAAGAAGTCTATTTGACTTTTCAAATCAAAATACCTAAGACCTAGGGGTAATGAAATTTTTTTTCCCCTGAAATTCAATGTTTTACTTGACATATGGTGGAAAGTAGTCAATAATTCACATTTTTGTCCATAAGTTAAAAAATTTAGAAATTGAAAGGATGTAAAAAGGGAAATTGTTAATTTTGGAAATGTTCCTACTTGTTTGTATGAAAATATTCAAATTTATATAAAAGTTTAAAGTAATTCAGTGACCACCTATTTTTGTTAGTATTTTGCTATATTTGCTTTATCTTTCTCTTATATTTTTGCTGTACAATTTGAGAGTACATTGTAAACATTAGGACTGTTTGTCCCTAAATATATCAATATGTATCTCCAAGTACAAATAATATTTCTTAAGTAATCAAAATATAATCATCACTATTTAAATAGAAATCCATAATACCATCTGATTTCTGTCTCTATCAAAATGTTTCAGTTTTCCAAAGAATGTTTTCTTTTTTTTTTTTTTAAAGATTTATTTATTTATTTTCCCCCCCTCCCTTGGTTGTCTGTTCTTGGTGTCTATTTGCTGCGTCTTGTTTCTTTGTCCGCTCCTGTTGTCGTCAGTGGCACAGGAAGTGTGGACGGTGCCATTCCTGGGCAGGCTGCACTTTCTTTCACTCTGGGCGGCTCTCCTTACGGGGCGCACTCCTTGCGCGTGGGGCTGCCCCACGCGGGGGACACCCTTGCGTGGCACGGCACTCCTTGCGCGCATCAGCACTGCGCATGGCCAGCTCCACACGGGTCAAGGAGGCCCAGGGTTTGAACCGTGGACCTCCCATATGGTAGACGGACGCCCTAACCACTGGGCCAAAGTCTGTTTCCCCAAAGAATGTTTTCAATAACTTTATTTTCAAACTAGTGTACATTTGAGATTTATGCATTGCATTTAATTAGTGTGATTCTTTAATCTTCTTTATAATAATAATATTCCCATAGTTTTTACATCGCTGTGAAAATTTGAAGAATGCAGGATAGTTTCTTCTAGAATCCCAGACATTCAGGATTTGTTTGATTGGAGATTTTTAACCCCTTCTTTTATCCCTCATAGCCCCTGTAAATTGGAAGTTAAGCTTTGAGTCTTCATTGAGTTGTGATGAAATATTGCTGAAAAGAATACTTCATAAGTGGTTTTACATACTTCAAAATGCATATGACATCTTATTTCTTACTAGTAATAATCCTAAATTTTATCACTTGTTTTTGATGTTGATGCCTAATTACTCTGTTGTGAAATTCATTGCTGATTTTTTGTTATATCCTTTTGGAAGTTTATAATCTCATATATGTTGTAGATTAAAGGAAAAATTAAAATTGAAATTATCAACTATTCAGAAAGTAGTGATAATGAAATACGTTCTTTTGTGATGTTACCATAGCTGTAGCCTTTATGAAATCAATACTTTAATGCATTCAGGAAACCAAGACTGGAGGCCAGAACTTTGTTATTTGTTCTGTACACTCTCTCTAGCTCCTACAAAATATCTTCACATATATGAAATTAATAAAGTTGATGAAATAATGAATAAGCATGTTAGATAATAACCAAATAAACTCTAAACCACTATAAAAAAACAGTTAACACACCTAAAATTAGACCTTAATAATTAGTAACCAAAGTAGTACTCTATAGGTAAAGATTTTTCTAAGTTATATTTCCATTAACTAAGGAAGCAATTAGAACAAATAGTGGTAGTGTTTATTGCTTAGGAAACAAAACAATAATCTCCAAAAATTTTTGTGTGCTTTCACTCCCTGTAAAATTACTTTAATATGCATTTGACTTTAGTAAATTTAATCAAGGTAAAAATGAGAAAGAATACAGCATTATAGAATCCTTAATTAGAAAGGGGATATCCGCAAATATGGTAGAGATTTTTCAAATTAAAAGATAGTATTTTACAATTTTATGCTAGTGTATTTTGAAATAAAGAGAATGAATTATTTTTATAGAAATATATATCAAAATTGATCTGGAAGTAGATGTGGCTCAAGTGATTGAGGTCTAGCCTACCACATGGAAGGTCCATGGTTCAGTTCCTGGTGGTTCCTAAAGAAAACAGCAAGCTGGCGTGACAGGCAGGTGTGGCAAGCTGACAGAACAAGATGATGCAACAAGAGAGACCAGAAGAAAAACATAATGAGAGGTACAGCAAAGCAGGGAGCAGAGTTCCCAGTGCCTCCTAAAGAAGACGAGCAAGACAGCAATCTGATGCAATGGGCAGGCATGGCAAGCTGATGCAACAAGATGAACACAACAAGAGACACAAGAAAAAACATAATGAGAGGCACAACAAAGCAGGGAATGGAGGTGGCTCAAGCAATTAGGCGCCTCCCTCCCACATTGAATGTCCCAGGTTCAGTCCCTGGTGCCTCCTAAAGAAACAAGACAAACAGATACAACTAGTGCAAACACCAAGGAGGTGGGGAGAAATAAATAAAAGAAATCTTAAAAAATTTTTTTTAATCTAAGATGATATAGAAGACCTGAATAGACCAAAATTAAACAAATATAAGGGAGTTTCTCCATTTAAAAACCATCTTAGAAGTTGATATCTTCATATAAAATAGAAAGATGGAGATTATTTGACAGAATTTTACGAGCTAATTTTCACATGGATTACATAATGATGATAACAAATGTCTAAGTGGATAGCTTCTAAAAATCAAAGGCTAGATGAGTTTCCCTTATGAAAATAAGCTCAGAAATTGTAAATATATTATCAGCCAACTGAAATTATGCATTAAAAAGTTATTTATCTAAAATGATGGAGTCTAATCTACTGTCATTTAATTAAAAGTCTAGATTCTAGATAAATGGCCAGAATTATGGTTCCCACCCTTGTAGATTCGTTTTTCTAAACTTTATGTAGCTTTATGCATGGGATGAATTATAGATACCTGATTTTTATTCAACTATACAAAGCATGTTTTGTTTTGTTTAGAAAACTACACCTACAAGGTTTAGAACCATAATTTTGGTTATTCATCTAGAATCTAGAGTTATAATTAAAACACAGTAGATTAGACTTTATTATTTCAGATAAGTGACTTTCTAAGGCATAGTTTCCCCACATTTTACTTTTTTGGAAGTCAGAATATTCCTTTCTTTTGGTGGCTATTTTCAATCACTTTTAGCCAAATGCCACTAATGAATTCTGTTTTTCTGAAAGGAAGGCTTTATTTTTGTATAAAATGAAATACCCTTCAGGCCAAAACATATCCTTGCTTGTGTTTTCTAATTTATATAAGCAACCATTTGTAATTGCTCAATTAATAGATTATATAAACTTTAAATGGTATACTTAATCCCTGTTCACTCTCCATGGTTGTAGTAAGGTACAGTTTAGTTAATAGTGAGAGTTCCCTACATTTCTACATCTAGTATGTATTTCAGTATTTTCCCGATTACTACTGAATTCAGTATCTTTTAGATGTAGTAATTGACCATTCATGTGTATTTACTGTGATTTTTTTCTAATTTTCTTTTTCCCACTTTATTAATTTTTAATTGAAATTTAGGATTTTTAAACTATTGTATTTAATATTCTAACTATTTGTTTTATATAATGCTCTTATCTTCTCCCAGACTGTGAATGGTATTATAGCTCTGTTTAGGCTCTCTCTTAATATTTTGATATTTTTTGTCCTCTTACCTATATTTATTTTTTTAAATATGTCTTTTGTTTTTTTAAAAGCTACTTAGATTACACAAAATGTTACACAAAAATATAAAGGATTCCCATATGCCCCAATCCCCACGCCTCCCACCCTTCCCCACATTAACAACTTCTTTCATTAGTGTTGTACATTCATTGCAATTGATGAACACATTTTAGAGAACTGCCACACAGCATGGATTGTAATTTACATTGTAGTTTATACTTTCTCCCACTCAATTCTGTTTAGGTTATGGCAGATATATAATGGCCTGTATCTGTCATTGCAATGTCATTCAGGTCAATTCCAAGTCCTGAAAATGCCCCTATTTTACACCTCTTTTTCCCTCTCCCTGCTTTCAGCACCTCCAGTGGCCACAGTCTCCACATCAATGATATAATTTCTTCCATTTCTAAAATCACAATAAGTCTATAGTAAAATACCAGTAAGTCCACTCTAGTCCGTATTTTATTCCCCAATCCTGAGGATTCTGGGATGGTGATGTCTACTCCACCTCTTATTGAGAGGGGCCCTCGATCCCATATAGCTGATGGATGGGACTCTCTTGTTTGCAGGTATAGAGTCTCTCAGTTCCTTGGTATGGTGGTTGTCCATCCTCACCTTCTTAGTTGTCTTGGGCGAGTCCAATGAACTGGAGAGTAGGTGTTGTAACTCTGCTGAGACTCAGGGCCCAGCTGGCACATGGACAGTCCAAAGATTCAAGTCTCATGAACATACACCTTCCAACTCCAGCACCAACTATAGGTTCAAACAGAAGGGACAGAAGAGACATGTGTAGAGAGGTCACAACTGAGTCCAACTCTACCACACTCAGGAGCACAAACTCTAATGGAAGGACCACTAGCAAGGCACCAAACTCCAGAGCTATTTGCCATGACTGTAGGACCTGGGTGTCTCTGTAGCTCTCAGGAGTCCCATTCTTTGTGGGTAGTATCTACTTTGGCAGTCTGTGAGATCCTGCTGAGACATGACTCTTAGGCACCCTACAGCACTAGACTTAAGTTGCAATTTTCAAGAGCAAAGGCTCATAAGCATAATCAATATCAAGGGCCCATCAATGGACTATCCTTCTTCACTAGTCATTGCCCCACACTTGGGGGATTATTGCTGTTCCATTAGAGACTGTTCCTCTTATCTACATTTAAAATTTGCATATAGTAAAGTTTCTTACAGTGAAAATACTTTCTCATTTTAAAATGCCATTTTACTGTCTTTTAAACAAAATTTATTTATTTGTTTTTTATTTATTTATCCCTCCCCTACCCTTGTTGCTTGCTCACTGTTTGCTCTCTGTGTCCATTCACTGTGCATTCTTCTGTGTCTGCTTGTCTCCCTTTGTTGTGTCATCTTGCTGTGCCAGCTCTCCGCAGACACAGGCTGTCAGTTCTCCGCAGGTGCAGGATGTCAGCTCTCCATGTGTGCACGCAAGCTTGGAATCGAACCCAGGGTCTCCCATATGGTAGACAGGAGCTCAATCACTTGGGCCACATCTGCTTCCCTTTATTGTCTTTTGATAATCAATATAATTAATATAATTAACATATTCTCCTTTAATTAATTGATGTTGCAATTTATAGTGATAGATTTCTTGACTTTTAAGCATTCTTGGAATAAACCCTGTTCAGCCATGGTTTATAATTTTTTTTGGTATACTGCTTCATTCCATTTGTTAATGTTTTATTTAACATTTTTTGCACCTATATTTATGTGAGATTTTACTATAATTATTAACATATTTTATTTTTATGTTTTCATATTATAATTTTAAAAAGTTTGGTGGACTTTTGATTCCAGCTAAACTGAAGTAACAGACGAGATTTATCCTTCAATCTGAAATGACAATTAAAAAAAAAAAACTAATGGTTTAAGACCCTATATATCAGGTACAGTGATCCCTGAAAGACAGGAAACAATTGAGGTGAACCCTTCAATTGCCCTAGCTTACTGCCTTGAGAATGTGTGCAGCCCTTAGCAGGGAGTACTGAGGTTGAGTCATTGGATCCCATGAGTTGAGACAGAGCTAAGTGTCTGCAGATATCTAGGTAGCTAGAGTTTATAGTACAGAATACCAACTAGGGAGGAGAAAGCTACACAAAGAGAGAACTCCAGAGATGTGTGGAAGGCTCCCCTCAAGTATTCAGCCCAACACTGATCAGTTCCTGAGTGTGAGGAAACTAGGGAAAGAACAATCTAAGAGGAGCAGTGCCCCTTTCAGGGGTTTCCAAAACTTTCACCTTTTTGCCTTTCTGGAACACTTATTAACAAGCTATCTATACATTGTTATAGAAACGCTACTGTAATGAAAGGAAGTGAGCTAAAGTAGCAGGTGAAGACCTGAAGACTTGGGTAGAAATGTTCAAAACTGTAAGTCCTAAGCTGTACTTGTAGATGCACCAGGATGGTGAATTGTGAACCATTTGTCCATGAAGAGGGGTCCTACCAAGGAGGAATGACATGTGAGACCCTCTTCTATGGACACTTGGTAGCTCTACATTCCTTCATTGCTTTTTACTCTGTATCTTAAAACTGCGAGATAGCAAGGAAGCAGGACTAGGAAACTAAAAAAATACTATAAGTATTTGCTGAGGACCTGCCAAACGCTAGGTAATTTATATTATCTCACTTAATACTTAGAAGAACACTGAGTGGCCCATTTTGTAACTTGCATTTGCAGATGAGGGTGTTAACGCCAGGTGTTCCCAGGTAACTTGTCTGATTTAGTAAATGTCTGGTTCTACGCTCTGTAGGACCCACAGTTTTGAAAAGAAAGATTTTCTGTTTCGGTTTCCAAGTGGTGGTAACAAATGGCAGACTTCTGGCACTAAAGTAATAGAGTTGACTTTCTATTTAAGTGCAGAACATAAACTTATTATGGTTTCTGAGGGCTTATTGGGTGGTCATTCAAAGTCTTATTCCTGGTGTAAAGAATATCTTTTCTGTCCTCAGAACACTCTTAAAATGTAGTAGATTTTAATAAACATTTTCTGAAACAATACATGAATAATTTGTCTAATAAAATTATATTCCAGATATAATAAATTCTAGACTTGAAAGAAATATAGAGCCTTTCTTTTACAAGGGATAATGGAGACATGTAGTAATCAGGCGACCAAGATACCAGTCTTGGTCAGCAGACAGGACTGAGACTGAGATACCTAACTTCTGGCCCATCAAGACTAATGCCTCATTCTTCTGAACTGCAACCTTGTTTTATGGAAGACTTTGTCTGATGGCCATTAACAATAAACACGCCATTCCTGATCTTTTTAGTTCCTGTTCCTATACGTTTCTAAGTCTAGTTAAACTTATAGGTCATTGTAATGTTCATACATTTTACATTGTGTTACTGACCCCTTTGGGTTAGACCCTTGAAATGGGTCTCCTCTCTGGTGTTGCTCTGCCAGTTGAGTGAGACCATGTTCGGTAAAGCAGGAAAGAAACTTTATTCTTTGATCAAAGAATGGAGAAGGGTGGACAACTGTCTAGAAGACACTTTCTTCCTGAAGGGAGGTGTGTAGGGTTCTTTTATTTGGAGGTTTAGAGTGAGCTGGGAATGGCGAGTTTGGGCTTGCATAGATGACCTCCTTCTGCAGTGCACCCATTTCTTCTTGCTTCTGGTGCTTTATTGGGTCTAGGCTGTTTCTGTGCTTCCAGGCATCTGGTGCTCCATGCCTGGAAAAGAGGTTAGGGCGTCCGTCTACCACATGGGAGGTCCGCGGTTCAAGCCCGGGGCCTCCCTGACCCTTGTGGAGCTGGCCCATGCGCAGTGCTGATGCGCGCAAGGAGTGCCGCGCCCCGCAGGGGTGTCCCCCGCTTAGGGGAGCCCCACGCACAAGGAGTGCGCCCCGTAAGGAGAGCCACCCAGCGCGAAGGAGGGAGCAGCCTGCCCAGGAATGGCGCCGCCCACACTTCCCGTGCTGCTGATGACAACAGAAGCGGACAAAAGACACAGCAAACAGACAACCGGGGGAGGGGAAGGGAATTAAATAAATAAATAAATCTTTAAAAAAAAAAAAAAAAAAGCTGCAAGCAAACTGGATTAGACATCTTAACAACGTGGTTACCATCATCTTGTATCCAGCTTCTGAAAATAAGCATTTCTCAAGCAACAAGGTTGGATGGAATTTTTCTATATAGTTCGGTGACACTTGTACTGTTGATATATCATAAATATATTATACATTGTAATAATGATATTTCACAGAGCTAATCATAAAAAGGGATGTGTCTTCAAGTCTTTTCCCCATTTTTAAGTTGGGTTGCTTGTCCTTTTATTGTTGAGTTCTTTGATCTCTGTGTAACATGGATATCAAACCCATATTGGATATGTGATTTCCAAATATTTTCTCCCATTGAGTAGGCTGCCTTTTGACTTTCTTGACAGAGTCTTTTGACATTTTTCCAAAAAAGAAATACAGATGGCCAAAAAGTACATGAAAAAATGTTCAGCGTCATTATCTATTAGGGAAATGCAGATCAAAACTACACTAAAAATGTAAAGTAGGGCCAGCTGACATGGCAATGAACTCCAGAGCCATCTGCCATGACCATACAACCTATGGGTCTCTGTAGCCCTCAGGAGAACCAGTACCTGGGGTTGTATCTACTTTGGCTGTTTCTGGGACCCTGCTGAGGCATGCGTAAGTGTTACCCCTCTGATGACCTCCCGACTCTTTTCTGGGTGTTACTGCAGGGACAAATGTTGGACATTGTATATTCTGCCATGGCCCACTGGGTGGACCGGGGGAGAGTGTAGACTATAATGTGGACCACTGTCCATGTGGTGCAGCAGTGCTCCAGAATGTATTCACCAGGTGCAGTGGATGTGCCGTGATGATAGAAGAGGTTGTTGATGTGGAAGGAGTGGGGTGAGGGGGCTGGGGGTTTATGGTGACCTCATATTTTTTGAATGTAACATTTAAAAAAAAATAAAGAGGAGAAAAAAAGAATAAAAAACAACAACACCAACAACAAAAAACTATACGGAGATATCATTTCACATTGTATAGAATGGCCACTGTTATAAAAGCAGAAAACTACAAGTGCTGGAGAGGATATGGAGAAATAGAAACACTCCTTCACTGGTGAGGTAGAATGGTGCAGCCTCTGTGGAAGATAGCTTGGTGGTTCCTCAAGAAAATAAATGCATAGCTGCTGTATGATCCAGCAATCCTGTTACTAGGAATATACTCAGAAGAACTGAAAGCAAGGTTGTGAACTGACATTTGCACTCCAATATTCATAGCAGCATTATTCACAATTGCTAAAATATTTAAATAACCCAAATGTCTGTCAACTGATGAATGGATAAACAAAGTGTGTATATACATACAATGTAATGCTTTTCAGCTGTAAGAAGAATTGAAATCAGGATGTATATGATAACATGATGGAACCCTTGAGAACATTATGTTGAGTGAAATAAGCCAAACACAAATGGACAAGTATTGTATGGTCTCATTAATATAAACTAAATACAATGAGTAAGGTCAGGGAAATAAACTCTAGAATATTGGTTACTAGGAGATAAAATGTGGATTGAAAATGGGAGCTGATGCTTAATGTATGTAGAATTTTTAAGGGTTTATTGTAAAAGTGTGGAAATTAATAAAGTTAATGTTAACACATTATAGTGAGTGTAACTAACTGCTAATTTATAAAGATGATTGTAGCTGAAATGGATAGTTGAAAGGAAACTACAGGATAATCATGGGACTGTATAACAGTGAATTCAGTGGTGGATGAAGATTGTGGTTAATAGTATCAATATTCTTTTACAAAATGTTAAAATATGGAAAATTACAACTACTGTAACATGTACAGTAGTTAACGGTAATGTAACATTTTTGCAACAATGGCAAATAAGATACTGTATCAGTTTTAAGGGTCAATAATAGGGAGGTGTAAGAGAGTATGGATTTTTCCTTTTGTAGTAATATAAATGTTCTAAAATTGGCTGAGGTGATGACAGTACAACTGTGATGAAAATGAGAGCTACTGAGTGCACACTCTGAATGGATTGTACAAAGCATGGGACTGTATAACACAGTGAACCATGTGGTAGATGATGGACTGAGGTTAACAACAAATATGAGAATATTTTTACATGAACTATAACAAATATATTAATACAGGGTGTTAATTGGGTGAGTTTGGAAAAAGTACACTGTCAGATATGAACTATAATTAGTAGTATTATGACAATGGGTTTTATCATCTGTAACAAACATTCCACAACAATGCAAGATGTTGGTGGTGGGGTGATGAAGCAATGCATATTTATTTGTAAGTTCACAAGTTTTAATATTTACTTATCGTTATGTATGTTCATGTATCCATGATATACTTCAATAAAAATTTTTTAATGAAAAAAGTGTTTTACTTGTCTAATTAAATAAAAAATTTGTCGTGCTACTATGAAATCATATTAGATCTGAAATGCTATCAAGAAAAAAGAAACAAAATACTTTTACTCACTGTATTTATATTTTTTTAATTTAAAAGAGTTTATAGATTTGGGAGGTAGCAATGATAATACAGAGAGATCCTGTTACCCTTCACCCAGTTTCCCCTAATGGCTACATTTTACATTAGAGTATAATATCAAAACCAATAATTTCACATTGTTACAATGTGTGTGAACAGTTCTATGTCATTTTGTCACAAATTCAGATTCCTGTAATCAAGGTACAGAACTATTTCATCACTACAAATGTCCCCCATTCTTTATAATCACACTGATCCTTCTTCCCCAACCATCCCAAACCTTGACAATCAGTAATCTATTTTCCATCTTTATAATTTTGTCTTTTTGAGAATGTAACTTAAATGGAATTTTACCAATTCCTTTGGAGATTTTTTTTTTTACACTCAGTATAATGCTGTTGGGATTCATCCAAGTTGTTGCATATGTCAATATTTTGTTCCTTTTTATTGCTGAGTAGTGCTGAGATACAACACAGTTTGTTTAACCACTCACTGATTGAGGAGGCATCTTGGTTGTTCCTAGTTTAGGGGTATTACAAATAAAACTACTATAAACAATAATGTGCAGGTTTTTATGCAGACATAAGTTTTCATTTCCTGGAATGAGTACAATTGCTGGATTGTATGGTAAATGAATATTTAGAATTTTTAAACTATGAAACTATTTTCCACTGTGGTTGCACAACCAGTGATGAATGAATGATCCATTTTCTTGGCATCTTTGTCAGCATTTTGTATTAATACCTTTTTAAAAAATGTTTAGTTCTAATAGGTGTGTAGTAATAGATCATCTTAGTCTTTATCTGTGGTTCATTAATGGCTAATAATGTCAACATTTTTCCATGCACTTACTTTCCATTTATATATCCTCTTTTGTGAAATGTCTCTTCATGTCATTATCCATTTTCTAATTGGGTAATTTGCTTTCTTTTCATTGAGTATAGAGAGTTTTGCTTCTTCCTTTTTCTTTTTCTTGCCTGATTGCCCTAGCTAGAACCTCTAGCACTATTTTTTTTTAAAGCAGCCTTATAGAGATAATTCACGTATCATACAATCTATCCAAGTGTAGTTTTTCTTCTTGGAATAATGAAATTGTTTTAAAATTGTTTGTGATGATGAATGCACAGCACTGTGATTATACTAAAAGCCATTGATTGTATACTCTAGTACTATATTGAGCAACAGTGGTACAGTGGGCATCCTTATCATCTTCCCAATCTCAATGGGAAAGCTTTCAGTCTTTCACCACTGAGTACAACATTAGCTGTAAGTTTTTCATACATGCATTTATCATGTTGAGAAAGTTTCAAGTCGTATCTTTTGGAGTATTTTTATCAAGAAAGGATGCTGTATTTTGTCAAAAGCCTTTTTTGCATCAATCTAGAGGGATCATGTCATGTCATGTCATTTTTCTTCTTTGATTTATTAATGTGTTGTATTGTGCTGATTGATTTTCTTGTGTTGAGCCAACCTTGCATGTTCGTTATGAAACCTACTTGATCATGATGAATAGTTTTTTAAATGTGTTGTTGGATTTAATTAGTGAGTATTTTGTTGAGGATTTTTGCATCCTTATTCATTAGGGAAATGGGTAATTTTTTTTTGTAATATCCTTATCTGGCTTTGATATTAGTGTGATAATGGCTTCATAAAATGAGTTTAGTAGCATTCCTTTCTATTCAATTTTTTTGGAAGAGTTTGAGTAAGATTGGTATTAAGTTTTCTTTGACTGCTTGGTAGAAGTCACTTGTGAAGTCATCTGGTCCTGGGCTTTCATTTTGGGGAATTTTTGATGACTGTTTTAATCTCTTTACTTCTGATTGGTTTACTGAGGTCTTCTATTTCTTCTAGGGTCAGTGGAGGTTGTTCATATGTTCCTAGGAATTTTTCCATTTCATCTGCATTGTCTAGTTTGTTGGCATAGAGTTGTTCATAATATACTCTTGTGATCTCTTTTATTTCTGTGGTGTCAGTAGTAATGTCCCTGTTTTCATTCTGATTTTATTTATTTGCATCTTCTCTCTTTTTCATTGTCAGTCTAGTTATGGGTTTGTCAGTTTTGTTAATCTTCTCAAGGAACCAAGTTTGGTTTTGTTAATTCTATTTTGTTGTTGTTCTCAATTTCATTTACTTCTGCTCTTATCTTTGTTATTTTTTTCCTTTTAGTTGCTTTGGGAATAATTTGCTGTTTTTTTTTTCCTGGTTCCTTCAGCTGTGTATCATTGATTTTAGCATTCTTTTTTATTTTTTTAATGTAAGCATTGAGGGCTATAAATTTCCCTCTCAGCACTTCCTTTGCTGCATCCCATAGGTTCTGATATGTTGTGTTGTCATTTTCATTCATTTCAAGATACTGATTTCTCTTGCTATTACTTCTTTGACCTACTGATTATGTGAGAGTTCATTATTTAATCTCCATGCATTTGTAAATTTTCCATTTTTCTGTCTGTTTTTGATTTCCAGCTTTATTCCATTATGATCAGAGAAGGTGCTTTGTATAATTTTGATTTTTTAAAATTTATTGAGATCTATTTTGTGACCCAACATATGGTATATCCTGGAGAAAGATCCATAAGCACTTGAGAAGAATGTATAACCTGAGGATACAGTGTTCTATATATATCTATTAGGATTAGTTCATTTATCATATTATTCAATCTCTGTTTCGTTATTCATCCTCTGCCCAGATGTCTATCCAATCATGACAGTGGTATATTGAAGTCTCCAACTATTATTGTAGAGACATCTATTTCTCCCTTCAGTTTTGCCAGTGTTTGCCTCATCCTCATGTAATTTGGCGAATCCCAAAAAGATGCATATACATTTATGTTGTTATTCCTTCCTGGTGAATTGCCCCTTTTTTATTAATTTATGATATCCTTCCTCATCTCTAATAACAGCTTTACCTTTTTTAAAGATTTATTTTATTATTTATTTCTCCCCACCCCTTTGTTGTTTGTACTTGCTATGTCTGTTCATCTTCCTTGTTTCTTTAGGAGGCACCAGGAACTGAACCCAAGACCTCCACTGTGGGAGGGAGGTGCCTAATTGCTTGATCTACCTCTTCCCTGCTTTGTTGTGTCTCGTTATGTTTTTCCTCCTGTGTCTCTTGTTGCGTCAGCTTGCTATGCTTGCCCATCACATCAGTTCGCTGTCCCACCCATCCTGTTTATGAGGCACTGCGAACCTCTGCTCCCTGCTTTTGTTGTGTCTCTCATTGTGTGCTTCTTCTTGTGTCTCTTGTTGCATCATCTTGTTCTGTCAGTTTGCTGCACCTGCCCATTTTGCCAGCTCGCTGTCCTCTTTAGGAGGCATCAGGAACCAAACCATGGACCTCCCATGTGGTAGATGGGAGTTCAGTTGCTTGAGCCCCATCCACTTCCCAACAGCTTTACTTTTATAGTCTATTAGTCTATTTCATCCAGTATAAGTATATAGCTAATCCTGCCTTTTTTCTTTTTTCTTCTGTTACTGCATGGGTGGATTCTTCTTCTAGCCTTTCACTTTCAATCTATTTGTATCCTTGGATCTATAGTGAGTCTCCTGCCGACAGCCTGTAAATGGGTAATATTTTTTATCCATTCCACTAGTCTGCGTCTTTTGATTGGAGAGTTTAATCTGTTAACATTTCTTCACCCATGTTTGAGGTTTGGGTTTTACCTGTCCTATATTTACCACTCTTTTTACACTTTTAATTATTTTACTGACTCTCTTCCAAGGCTCTCTTTCCTGTCTTTTCTTTTCAGGTTGTAGTACTCACTTTATTATTTCTTGCAAAGCCTGTCTCTGAGTTACAAAATCTCTCAATTTCTGTTTATTTGTGAAAATTCTAAATTTGCCCTCCTTTTTATTTTATTTTTTGAAACAGGTCATTTTTATTCATGCATATTATTATGGGTATTAATAGTATCTTGTGTTAATTTTAAACTCTATACTGATACATGATGGTGAGCATTTTTTATGGATTTTACTGTCTTTATATATCTTCTTTGGTGAGATCTAGCCAGATCTTTTGCATTTTTTAAATGGATTGTTCGCTTTTTTATCAAGGTTAATTCTCTGTACATTTTAGATACAAGTCCTTTGTAGGATATGTGTTTGCAAATATTTTCTCTCAGTATGTGGCTTGTCTTTTCCAAGACTCTTTCTCCTGTCTTGTTTTTTTTTTTTTTTTTTTTTAACAAAGTCTAACTTGACCATTTTTCCTTTGGAGATTATGCTGTTGGGGTTGTATGCAAGTTTTATAACACTATTTTTCTCACCCCATAAAATGAGTTGGGAATTGCTCATCTCTTAAAGATTTTGAATATATTTGGATATATCATTTCACTGAATGCTTCCAAGAACTCTTCTTTAAATCAGATCTGTCAGGGTCTATGACTTTCTTTTGGGGATTATCTTAAAATAGGAAATATAGTTTTATGTTTTTAGTTTGTTCAGTGATGATATCTCTGAGAGTTTGACTTTTGAGTAATGACATGACAGATGAGGAAACAGGCTATGTAGAAATCTGGAGTAAAATCATTACAGGGGTGTGGATATCAATTCAGAATCCTTAAGACAAATGTGCTTTCTTGCATTTGAGAAAGTCAATGGTAACAGTAAGGGATGAGCTCAGAGAGGTCAGCAGGGCCATTAAAAGGATGTAGACCTACTAAGCAGTCTGAGTATCTTAAGACATATATCATAAAGTTCCCATGTAAGCCTAGGCTTGTCTCTGAATTTCCTGTTCTATTCTGTGGAACTATTTGCCTGTTTTTGTGCTTACACCACACATAGGGGGGCAGCTTTACCATGACATCCTGGCACCCTGGCTCCTCTGTTTCTGACCTAAGCATTGGCATAATACCTGTCCCCCCAGGAACGTGGCAAGACAGTCTTGTGAAGAGCTGTCATAGGACATTTCTCTCCTGCCTCCCTATCTTATAGGAGGCTGCTGTGACACAGTTTCTCATCTACCTCCCTGGTTTCCTCTTGTTCACCCCACTTAGGGTACTCTTATCACCACTTTTATTCTTCGGTTTGGGTGTATTTCTGAAAGAAGAAACACAACCTCAGCACAGTCAAACGTTTATTTAATAACAGCTCACTATAGGAGCTGAGGTCGGGGAGAGGACCCCTGGTGTTGCAGCTCAAACCTGCCCGAGTCACAAGTCTGGCCAAGGTGCAAGGCTGGCCAAGGTGCTGGTGGAAGTGCCCTAAGTGTTATAATTCAAGCCTGGCTGAGGCACAAGCCTGGCTGAGGCACAATTCTAGCCAAGGCACCAGTGGAAGTGACCTCAGTGTTAAAGCTCAAGCCTGGCTGAAGCATAAGCCTGGCTGAGAAACTAGTGAAAGCACCCCTGGGGCAAAAATGGAGGTACATGGCTTGGCATTGCAGCTTGGCTAGGCATTGCAGCTCAATGTTTGGCTGGGGCAAAGATGGAAAGCACACTCAGGGCTTTGGGGCTGTGCCTGAAATAGGTTCACTGTGTCACTGCCTCTGGGGGTAGAGCCCCCAGTTGTGATGATCTGATTGGTCAATCACTGGTTCTGTGCTAGGGTATTAGTTCGTGTTTGGAGGCTAGATCAGCATTTTATGTAAATAGGGTATACTAACTGGGAGGTGTTGATTGGCTGTTTATTAATTATGGTAATGGATTGTATTGGTTGAAAAATCTCTTATCCTATTAGTTGGTTCAGGATCCCTTATCCTATTGGTTGGCTCTTAATTCCTCTGCCCAGGGCTCCCAGCTCGGTTATCAACCCACTCCTTCAGGTACAGCTGCAGGTTATAAAGCCACTTAGCTGCAGACTAGAATTTACTCCTCACCACACATACTACCATAACCTTCTCTATGTGCTTTAATATCTGGTGAAAGAAGACCCTTCTTCTTGCACTTCTCTTTCAAAGTCACCTCTAAGTACAACCACTATAAAATGTAGCTTTGTATTACAGTAGAAAAATATCTTTTGTTAAAAATTAAGTATATCTGTTAAATAAGCTAAAATTACTTTCTAAGGCAAGGTGAATATTAGTAATATAGAGCAAGAAAAAGAAGTTAAAGCATTGTAATATTTGGCATAAAATGCAATCTATAAAAAATACAATGGATGAAATAAAAGATGTAAATAGCTGAAATATGAAGTAGAAAGCTGAAATACCAAATAAAGGGATTGTCAATGTAGTTGGATGGGAAAAAGCCATTGAAAATATTAAAGAAAAGCTAAAAATTCCAAAGAGTAATAATGATAGTAGGAAACACAAAGAAAACAGAACTCAAAGAAGGTGAGAAAACATAGGGGGGACTATTTAGAAAAGGGAACACATGTCTTAAACACATTGCAATAAAATAAAGAACATCACAGGCAAAGGGAATTTCTACACACATACAGTGAAGGAAACAAGGGAATAAGAATCAGCTTGGTGGCAGAATTGGCCCAGTGGTTAGGGCGTCTGTCTACCACATGGGAGGTCCGCGATTCAAACCCCGGGCCTCCTTGACCCGTGTGGAGCTGGCCTATGCGCAGTGCCGATGCGCGTAAGGAGTGCCATGCCACGCAGGGGTGACCCCCGCATAGGGGAGTCCCACGCGCAAGGAGTGCGCCCCATAAGGAGAGCCACCCAGTGCGAAAGAAAGTGCAGCCTGCCCAGGAATGGCACCGCCCACATGGAGAGCTGACACAACAAGATGACGCAACAAAAAGAAACACAGATTCCCATGCTGCTGACAACAACAGAAGCGGACAAAGAAGACAATGCAGCAAATAGACACAGAGAACAGACGATGACGACGGGGGTGGGGGGTAGGGGAGAGAAATAAATAATCTTTAAAAAAAAAAGTTTTCAGGTTTAAATTGGGTTGAAATGATCTTACAACAACAGGGGCAAAAAAGTTTGTTGGTACCTTGTTTGGCTAATTGGAAAATATTAAATCAGTGTGTTTTAAAGAAACACACTCCTGACCAGATTGTAAAGCTTGTGTGAATGGAGGTTATTGGGAAGGATAAGGCCAGATTACAGACTATAACATATATTTAAGGCCAACATATATTACACAGTGTATGGATTTTTATAAATGTGAATTCATGCTCCATTCAAGGATAATATGAAGGTTTGGATTTAAGCAAGCTTTTAAATCTCATCATTATGTGTGCAAATGAATCTAAAGGTATACATTTTAAGAAATAGAATTTGATCTTGGAAATTATCAAGATATACTACAAAGCAGTTGACTAAAATGCTTGGATCTCTCATGAAAATTAAAAGTTTAAATTCTTGAAGATAATATGAGCAGTCTTAATTGAATAAGAGAAATAATCAGGTCATTGAAATGAAAGCACATTGCTATAAGAATAGAAATGGAAAACTGAGTAAAATGCTTACGCTCTTTTGAAAGTTTGCCTCTTAAAAATTTTTCCCCCTTTAATAGAGAAATTGTGGGTTTACAGAACAATCATGTACAAAATACAGGATTCTCATATACTACCCCACCACCAACACCTTGCTTATGGTGTGGAACATTTGTTACAATTGATGATAGCACATTTTTATATCTGTACCATTAATTAAAATACTATTAACTAATTAAAGAACTCAGGGTTTGCCGTGTAGTGTAGTTCCATGGATTCAAAGTTGAATAACAGTGGTGACAGTGGGCAGCTTTGTCTTGTTCCTGATCTTAGAGGGAAAGCTTTCAGTCTTTTATCATTAAGTGCTATGTTGGCTATGGGCTTTCCATGTATACCCTTTCTTATGTTGAGGAAGTTTCCTGCTATTCCTAATGTTCTAAGTTTTTTTTTATTTATCAAATGATGCTGGACTAGTGATATGCGTTTTTTAATCATTCGACCAATTTCTGCCTTTTATCTGGAGAGTTTAATCCATTTGCATTTAAAGCCACTATGGATAATACAGGTCTTTCTTCTGCCGTTTTGCTATTTATTCTTTGTATTCATATACCGTTTTTGTCCCTCATTACCATTAAAGCCTACTTTTATATTTATTTGCTTTCTTGTGTTGTACCATATTGAGTGCCTTCTCATTTCTATCTGGATATATTTTTCATCTCTTTTCCTTGTGGTTATCATAGGATTAAAATTTAACATCCTAAATATATAACAATTACATTCAGTTTGATACCAACTTAATTTTTTAAAAAAGATTATTTATTTATTTATTTATCCCCCCCCCCCCCAGTTGTCTGCTTTCTGTGATCATTCACTGTGTGTTCTTCTGTGACCACTTCTATCCTTCAGCAGCACTGGGAATCTGTGTTTCTTTTTGTTGCGTCATCTTGTTGTGTCAGATTTCCGTGTGGGCGGTGCCATTCCTGGGCAGGCTGCACTTTCTTTCACACTGGATGGCTCTCCTTACGGGGCGCACTCCTTGCGTGTGGGGCTCCTCTACGCGGGGGATACCCCTGCGTGGCATGGCATTCCTTGTGCATCAGCACTGCACATGGGCCAGCTCCACACGGGTCAAGGAAGCCTGGGGTTTGAACTGCGGACCTCCCATGTGGTAGGCAGACACCCTTTCCATTGGGCAAAGTCTGCTTCCCGCCAACTTAATTTTAATAGCATGCACATATACTTTTCCTATATCCCTCTGTCCCCACCATTTTTTGTACTTGTCACCACTTATATCTTTGTATATTATGTGACCAAAAACCTAGATTTATCATTACTTTTTATGCATTTGTATTTAACCACCTGTAAGAAGTAAGAAGTGGAGTTACATACCAAACAATACAATACAATAATAATGGCATTTTAAATTACCAAAAAGGTTACCTTTACTGCAGGTCTTTATTTTTTAAGCTGCTTTGAACCACTGTTTAGTATCCCTTCATTTGTCTGAACAACTCCTTTTGGCATTGCTTGCAGGGGAGGTCTAGTAATGATATTCTCCCTCAGTTTTTGTTTGTCTGAGAATGTCTTAATCTCTCTTTCATTTTTGAGAGAGTCTTGCTGGATTAAAAATTCTTGGCTGGCAGTTGTTTTCCCTTATCACTTTGAGTATTTCAGCCCAGTACCTTCTTGTCTCCATGGTTTCTGATGAGAAAGGATTATTTGAGGTTCCATATGCATTTCCAAAATGGGCCTTTCCACATGATTTTCTTTTTGTGAGATACAATCTGATGCACATATGCTTAGTAATATATTAAAACTATTGATATATCTGCATAATACTAAATAGAGATGGCAGCACATATATTCACAAATATGGAAGTTTCCCTAACTTATGCTGTCTAAAAGTATCCTGGACTTCTCTGTTGAAGAATATAGCATAATTATATTAAGTAATCTTTGTGTAACTGTGTAACTAATCTCATTTCAAGTCATCTATGAGCTTCATGAAGCTGGAGATCTTGCTGCTCTTAATCATTGGGTATCACAGAGTTCCTACAAGTGTTAAGTTACACATAACAGACACCTACTTATTATAAAAAGATAATACCTGCACAGGTAAAAAGATTTAACTGTTTTAAGAATCTAAGAAAAATTGATTTTCTGGCCCAGCAAGCAAAGCAGAATTGAGAGATTTGCCTGTCACTGCTGATGAGTACAAAGGAGCTTAAAGTAGGGAAACAAGCAGTAATGAGCACAGTAGTGTCCAACAGTCAGTGGCTTGGATTCATAGTTAATGAAACACAGAGAGTAAAAATGGAAGATAATAAGTAAAGAAGACGTAGTTGCTTGCCAGAATTAGGATGATATGTGTGGCTCTGGTCTCATGGGAATGTCTGGGGGAATAGCTGTTGCTATGAATATGTTTGACTCTCTGCTTGTGCATGTGTAGGCCAAAGAATATGGAGCCACTGGCCCAGACCATAAGGCTCAAGCATATAAAGTCAGTGGAAAAATAAAGGAGAGCACATAATGAGTCTGTGAGCTTTGGGGACATAGTCCCAGAACAGTAGCCATAATTTTTTTCCAAACTGATATTTTTGCTCTTAAAGGGACCAAAAGTTTTCACAGGGATAATGGTATTTACTAAAAGATTAAGTATCCAGGAGAGGAAACAACAGAAGCCAATGCATTTTGGAGATCTAATCCTGAGCTTCATCCATTTGGAGAAATTGGGACAAAGCTTAATGGCTTAAAAGCCACTGAGGAGGCAGGTCATACTGAGGGAAGCCCCCTTCCCACTCTGTGCAAATAGAAGACAAATTTACATCCAAAGTCATCCAGGAAGTATTTCCATCCCAAAGCTGCCATTGTCTGAGGGATCCTTTTGGAGAAAATCACCAAGAAGTTGGCCAGGACCAAGTGGTTGAGAATGTGGTCTATGGGTCTGAGATTGTGTTCCATGAGTAAACTGATGTTATAAAGTAAAAGGAGAGTGGAGTTTCCCAAGATCCCAACTTGCATCTGAGTGACAAAGATTATTCCCATTTCCAAATTGGGAAAATCCATCACATAGATATCTAGAGGATATGGATTTTAATTGCACTCACTGGAATCTGGAGGAAAAGAAAATTTTATGTATTACCATATTCACACTTCCTTAGTGCTTAATAGTACCCATATTTTCCACTTAAAATGAACATTAAGAATAAGTCCTTAAGCATGCAAACTTTAGAAAGTATTTAGAAAGAAAAAAATAATTTGGAAACTATGCAGATGTTCAGTGATAAGGAATTTATTAAATAAACAAAAGCTCATCCACACAATGTACTACTCAGTAATTATACAAAGAGAAGAGGGTGTTTATACACTCCAGCATGGTGTCTACATTATGTTGGCTTTTTTCTTAGCAAGGAAGAGGGAGGGAGAGAGCAAGGAAGAATGCTTTCATAAAGAGAAAATAGTTTAAAGGTAAATTAAAATATTACTTAAAGTGCAAGAGAGCACAGTTTAAAAGGGCATGTTTGAAAGACAGACTTTTTGGAATCAACATTGTTTAAAAATTTTTTGAGACAATGTAATCAAACAAAATTAAACTATAATTAAAAATAAAAGTGGATCTATAGTAATATGAAGCAGTTTAAATGTGACAACATATTGCATTATTTTTTCCTATATATGCAAAACAAAATTATATAATTTTAGCACATAAATGAAAAAGTTTTACATCTGTAGGAGGATATATCTTTGACATAAAAAGTATGAATGCAGATTCTGGCTCCTGCTCTAGGATGTGGTGAGCAAGAAGTGTCATTTATAATTACAACAAAAAATAGATGGATTAACTTCAAATTCATGACTCTTTTGAACCCTTCAGAGAGCTAAAGACAGAGCAAACAGTTGCCCCAAGATCTAATAAAAGATGGTGTTTAAGGAAAACAGGAGACTTGGACATGCCCTCCCCTAGGTAGAAGCAGTCAGATATCTAGGGTAATGTTCCTGGTTTGCCTGGGAGTGTTCTGGTTTTAGCACCAGAAGTCACATGTCCTAGGAACCCCCTTCCCAGGACAAAAGTCTCTGTTCAGCAATGGGTATGGATGTTTGGAGATGGAAGAACAAAGCTCACATAGTGATCAAAAAAATATGAACTGAAAACAACACTTTTTAATGTCAAATTAATTGATATGGTATAAGTTATCTGCCATCTCTTGTCACTGTCTCCAATTGTTCCCCTGACCAGTGATGTTGGCTGCCATTATTTGAAGTGGATCGTTGTTGTGGCATTGCTCAAATAATGCAACTTAAGTGTATTGTAATTGTGAGTGTTGACCACCTACCTTTGCCTTTCTTGTGGATTAAGTGTTGTGCTTTATATTGTGGTAGCACTAGTTTGATTTTTAAGATGGTAAATATTTTGTCCATCTTTTCTATGAGTACAGAGAATGATTACAATACCAGTTGCCAGTATGACCCACAAATTCCTGAAAAAGAAGTCCTAACAACTGTGTTATTTTAATGACAGATGAAAGGATACATACCGTTGGATTAGGGAGGTAAGTAATGGAAGCAGAGTATGCTGCACAATATGCAGGAAGGAATTTGTTATTGGGCATGATGGAGATGAATGTGAAAAGGCATTTGGGAACTCACTCTCACAAGACTAAGATGAGACAGGCAAATACTTCTAAATTTAAATTTAAAAAGACACCAATGCTCAGTCAAAAAGGAAAAGAAAAAGATAGGATGTAGAATTTTTCCAAGTCAACACGTATTCTATATCTAACCTTTAAACCCATCGCTATATCCCATTTTGCTAGTAAGAGATCCTGACATTATATTGGGGCTTCAATATTCAGGAAGTTCTGGATCCCAGAGTGGTCCAACAATGGCAGCGGAGGAATACTGGTATAGGATACTATTGACAGGGGATATATGGCTGACAGGGAACTATACAGGGCATATGTCCAGGGTGCATGGTAATGTTTGGATATACTCATAGTGGCAACAATTAAAAACTAAAGCTGGGTGGGTACTGGGTCCCTGGCCGGGGGTGCTGTGCCGTGGTCCCTAGGGGAGCAGCGGCAGTCCCCCAAGTACAGCAGCAAGGACCGAGAAGGAATGAGGGTCCAACAGTGAGCCCCTGATACTAATGACTATGCTTGTGAGCCTATATGCCTGAAATAAGAACAAGGCCTAGAGCAGCACTGTGCCTGGGAATTTCCTCCTGACAGCCTTCATGTTACTCAAATGTGGCCAGTCTCGAAGCCTAACTCAGCATCTAAATGCAATGCCTTCCCCCCAGCGTGGAACATGACACCCGGGGATGAGCCTCCCTGGCACCAAGGGATCACTATCAACTAACAACTGATAATGCAACTGGAAAATGACCTTGAATTGAAGGTTCGATGCAGATCAGTGGAATATCCCTGTCTACATAGAATAATATGACTTTAAAATGCTGTTTGATCTAATGTAAGGGGGAAATAGAAAGGAAAAATGAGTTTATATGGCTATGAGTCTCTAAAAAAAAAGAGTCTGGAGGCTGTCAGAAGGATTGCCCTTATGCACAACTGAGCAGAGTCTAAGAGACAGATAAAGTAGATACAATCCCCAGGTATTGGTTCCTTTGAGGGCTAAAGGGACCCACGGGTTCTATGGTCATGGCAGATAGGGTTCACTGCCATGTCAGATAGCCCTTCTTTGGAGCTGGTGTTTCTGCGTGATGAAACTGGACCCAGAGAGGATCTCTTTTCATAAGACTATCATGCTACTTTACTGGAATTGTAATTGGTATTGGGGTTTAAGATATATTTAGGGGATTGAATCTTTTTACTGACAATATGATAGCCAGGCCCTGAGCCTCAACAGACTCCAGCTCCTACAATCTGATTTATTGGACTCACCTCACTCAGCTAAGATGGAGTTGAGAAGGACAACCACCACACCATAGAGCCTAGAGTGCCTACAACTGAAAGCAGGAGGATTGCATCCAGTAATCATGTGGAATCTGAGCCTCCTCTTGACATAGAGGTGCAACGGACACAACCAATCCAAGGACCACAGAGAAAAGGTGGCATTGGAGTGGGAAAAGTGGACATGGTGGCTGATGGGTATGGGGAATGGCAGGAAGAGATGAGATGTGGAGGTGCCTTTGGGACTTGGAGTTGCCCTGGATGGTGCTTCAGGGGCAATCACCGGACATTTTAAATCCTCCTAGGGCTCACTGGATGGAATGGGGGAGAGTGTGGGCCATGATGTGGACCAATGACCATGAGGTGCAGAGATACCCAGAGATGTACTTACCAAATGCACTGGATGTGTCATGATGATGGGAGTGAGTGTTGCTGGGGGGGGGGGAGGGGTGCGGTAGGGGTGGTGGGGTTGAATGGGACCTCATATTTTTTTAATGTAATATTTTTACAAAATCAATAAAAAAAAATAGTGGCCACTGAATTAGCTGGGGCATACTACATAAACAAACATACATTGTCATATCATTTCCCTGATTGCCCTATGAAACTGAGTAAAGTTACATTTCCCGTTTCAGAGGTTGCAACTAAAATGCCCCATGGGTGGACAAAAGAAGACATTTTGATGCTGCAGTTATTTATCCCTCACACTGCAGAGCCAACTCCATCAGGTTTTACCAGTGCTTGTGCTTTTTATGGTATATCAAGTAATATGTTAAATCATGGCAACAACAACAACAAAAGATGTTCCTTTTAGCTCTTAGGTATTTTGATTTGAAAAATGGAGTTTCAGATGATCTTCTTGGTTTCTATGAAGACTTTAATGATCCACGAAACATAAAACAAAAGATTGTTAATATATTGTATAGATACAAGCTAGAAACTAGCCTTGCTCATTTATCTGTAATTTCAGCGAACCGTAAAGATGTAAATTTTGGCACGTGCTATTTAGTCTATTAACTTCTTTCCAAAGATATTGTTCTAACCAAGGAAAGCAGAGTTGTCTTCACATCTAATGTTTCTCACTGTATTTCCTGAGATGTATGCTATTTCTTTTAAGTTACAGATGTTTATCTGAGAAAAAAGTCACTTACCAAATTATATTTGCTGCTAGGCAGAGGCTGCAGTAGTAGCATTTTGTGCATTTGTGTAGAGGTGGCATGTGAACCCTGAGATAAAGGTTTGGGATTCCATCATATTATCCCCTGTTGGGAACTGATTATCATTTCATCTGTAAGTGCAGTGACAGGGTCTGAATGGGGAATTGAGATTATCTCTGAAAAACATTTGTGAAGTGAACAATTTACAGGAGGTTATTAATATTGACTAATGAAGTTATCCAAAAAGAATGATAAGAATAACAACAGAAGAAAATTATCTGTGAGACCTGAGAAAGGCTAAGTCCCAATGGGAGATAAGTCCAGGACACTGAGTTCTGAAACATAAGGAAATTTAATTGGGCCAATGGGTAATCTGTAATTTGGGCTACCATTAAATTTTTATTTCTTCAAAGTGTGATTCATTTCCATCCTGAGAACACTAAACAATAATTAGAGGAGAAAGAATAGTAAGGGTAGTAGTAGAGAGAATATACAAAGGTGTAAAGGTAAAAGGGGAGCTCTGGTTCCAGATGTTTCAACAAATATTTATTGAGCACTTCTCTGGTACAGTTGCACTTCTAGTTATGCAGTACATATCAGTGAACAAGCCTACAAAGACATGTGTTCATCTGAAACCTTCAATAGGACTGGGTTATGAAGAAAGTGCTTTTATATAAAAACACCCTATTAGATATGAAGTACTGTCCCATTATGGATTTGGTTCTCATTTTCTTAATGAGTAATGATTGTAGAGGCTTTTTTCATGTGCTTATTGGCCATTTGTGTATCTTTGGAGAATTGTCTACTCAAGTCCTTTGCCCATTTTTAAATTGGGTTGTCCTTTTTGTTGTGGGTTGTAGGAGTTCTTTAGATATTCTGGATATTAAACTCTTGTCAGATATATGATTTCAAAATATTTTCTCCCATTCTGTGGATTATCTTTTAACCCTGTGCACAAAACTTTTACATTTTATTGGAGTCTAATTTATCTGTATTTTTCTTTTGTTGCTTGTACTTTTTTGTCATATATATAAACCGTTGTCAAACTCAAGGTCATGAAGAGTTTGCCCTATGTTTTCTTTTAAGAGTTTATGTTTTTAGCTCTTTTATTTAGGTCATTGATCCGTTTTAAGTTAACTTTTGTATATAGTATGAGGTAGGAGTCCAATTTCATTCTTTTGCCTGTGGATATCCAGTTTTGCCAGTACCATTTGTTGAAGAGACTATTCTTTTCCCATTGAGTGGACTTGAAACAGTTGTTGAAAACCAGTTGACCATAAATGTTTGGGTTCATTTCTGGGTTCTCAATTTTATTCCATTTGTCCATGTATCTGTCTTTATGAAGTGCCACACTGTTTTGATTGCTATAGCTTTGTAGTAAGTTTTGAAACTGGGAAGTATGAGTCCTTCAACTTTATACTTTTTCAAGATTGTTTTGATTATTTTGGGTACCTTGAAATTCCATACAAACTTTAGGGTGGGTTTTCCATATCTGAAACAAACACCACTGGGATTTTGATAAGGACTGCACTGACTCTGCAGATCACTTTGGGTAATATTTGTTGTCTTAACAATATTAAGTCTTCCAATCCATGAACATAGGGTATCTTTCCATTTATTTAGGTCTTCTTTAATTTCTTTCAGCAGTTTTCTATAGTTTCATGTACAAGTCCTTTACATCCTTGGTTAAATTAACTCCTATGTATCTTATTTTTTGTGATGCTATTGTAAATGGAACTATTTTCTTAATTTCTTTTTCAGATTGCTCATTGCTGGTATATAGAAATACTATTTTTTTGTATGCTGATTTTATATCTTATAGCTTTGCTGAATCCATTTATTAACTCTAACAGTTTTTTTTGGTGTGGGTTTTTAAGGGTTTTCTAGATATAAGATCACGCCATCCATGAACAGAGATAGTTTCACATCTTTCTTTCCAATTTGGAGTTGTTAAATTTTTTTTTTCTTGCCTAATTGCTCTGGCTAGAACTTTCAGTATCATGCTGAATAGAAGTGGCTAAAGCTGGCATCCTTATCTTGTTCCTGATCTTAAGAGATAAGTTTTCAGTCTTTCACCATTGACTGTGATGGTAGGTATGGGTTTTCATGTTACGTATGGCATCTATCATGTTTTCTGAGTGTTTTGGTTTTTATTTTAATCAAGAAAGGATGTTGGATTTTGTTGAATTTTTTTTTTGGTATCAATTGATATGACCATGTAGTTTTTCTCTTTCATTCTATCAGTGTGCTATAATTCACTGATTGATTTTTATATGTTAAATCACCTGTGACAAATTGAATTTGATGAATCCCAAAGGAAAAAGATTATTTTCTTGAGCTAATCCATTCCTGTGGGTATGGGACCCTTTTGATTGGACTACATCAATGAGGTATGATTCAGGTTGGGTCTCTTCCCTCTTACTGGATCTTTATGTACATAGACACAGAGAGAGACACACATACAGAGAAAGGAAGCTGTCATTTTTGATCCTGCCATGCAAGAGAGAGGACTGCAGGAAAACAGAGAAACCCCAGAGACAGAGAGGTCCAGAGTCTGGAATCCAGCAGCACACAGAGGCACAGAAAGAAGCCCTTGAGGGACTAGGCCCAATGAGCAGCTCAAGGCTGAGGAGACAAGTCCTACCATATTCCTGATCATCCACACCTGAACTCCAGGTGATAGTGAGCCTTGAGGAGAAAGCATGGACCTTGGCATAGATTGCCCATGATCTTGCTTTGCCATGTGGCAGGACACTGGGGTCACCAGTAGCTGACTTTCATGAGAAACCATCTCTGATAATGCCTTGATTTGGGCATTTCACAACCTTAAAACCTAAGCTTTTACTGTCAGTAAAAGTCCCATTATAAAAGCCAGCCTATTTCTGGTAATTTACATAGGCACCTGTGGCAAATTAAGGCACCATCCTTGCATTCCTGGAATAATTTCACTTGGTCTGGGTGTAGGATCCTTTTAACATGTTGCTTAATTTAGTTTACTAGCATTTTGTTAAGGTGTTTCAACCTATATTCATAAGGGATATTGGTCTGTGTTTTTCTTGTTGTGACTTTGTCTACTTTTTTGTAGTGTCTTTTTTTTTTTTAAGATTCATTTATTTATTTATTTCTCTCCCCTTCCAGCCCCTTCCCGCCCCGCCCTGTTTGTCTGTTATCTGTGTCTATTTGCTGCCGTCTTCTTTGTCCGCTTCTGTTGTTGTCAGCAGCACGGGAATCTGTGTTTCTTTTGTTGCATCATCTTATGTCAGCTCTCCATGTATGTGGCACCATTCCTAGGCAGTCTGCACTTTCTTTTGTGCTGGGCGGCTCTCCTTATGGGGCACACTCCTTGTGCGTGGGGCTCCCGGACGCGGGGGACACCCTGCATGGCATGGCACTCCTTGCGCTCATCAGCCCTGCGCATGGGTCAGTTCCACATGGGTCAAGGAGGCCCCGGGTTTGAACCGCGGACCTCCCATGTGGTAGACGGACACCCTAATCCCTGGGCCAAGTCTGCTTCCCTGTAGTGTCTTTTGATATCAGGGTAACCTGACCCCAGAGAATGACTTAGGAAGTGTGCCCTAATCTTCAGTTTTTTGGAAGAGTTTGAGAAGGATTGATGTTGGTTCTTTAAATGTTTGGTAAAATTCACCAGTGAAAACCATCTGTCCTGGGCTTTTCTTTGTTTGGAGGATTTTTATTAATGATTTATTTTCCTTACTTGTTATAGGTCTATTCAGATTTCTTGCTTCTCCTTGAGTCAATTTTAGTAGTTTGTGCTTTTCTAGGAATTTGCCTGCTTTTTTCTAGGTTATCAAATTAATTGACACCCAATTGTTCGTAGTATGTAAAGTCTTTTCTTTAATTCTGTAATGTCAGTAATAATATCCTCTCTTTTAGTTACTAGCTAGAAGTTTGTCAATATTGTTGATGTTTTCAAAAACCAACTTTTTGTTTTCTTGATTTTCTCTATTTTTCCTATTCTTGATTTCACTTATTTCCACTCTAATCTTTATTAATTTGTTTCTGTAGTGGTTTGAAACTGTAAGTTCCCTAGAAAAACCTGTTCTTGACTTAATCCATTCCTGTGGGTGTGAACCATTGTAAGTGGGTGTGAACCATTGTAACCCTTTTGATGAGGTGTCTTCAGTTAAGGTGTGGCCCACCTCAGTCAGGATGGGTATTAATTCCATTACTGATATCCTTTACAAGTGGAATGAAATTCATATAGACAAAGAAAACCACAGGGAGCAGCCAGAAGCTAAAATTTAGTGGAACGCAGAAGAGAATGGAGAGGCCAGGAGAGGCCGCATGTGTACTGCTCTGTAACAAAGGAACTAAGGACTAAGGATCACCAGCAGCCAGACCTAGAATGCCAGATTTCAGGAAGGGAGAATTGTCTTGATGATACCTTTTAGCCTTTAAACTATGTGCTAATAAATTCCTATTGTTTAAGCTAAGCCATTGCATGGTATTTGCTTGAGCTACCAAGGAAACTAAAACAATTTCCTTGTGCTAGCTTTGGACTTAGTATACTCTTGTTTTTCTGGTTCATTAAGATGTTCAGTTGGATTATTGATTTGAAATATTTTTAAAAAAAATTTTAATGTAGGTATTTGCAGCTATAAATTTCTCTCTGAGCATAGCATTTGCCCCATTCCATAAGTTCTGGTGTGTTAAGTTTTCCTTTTCATTTGTCTCTAAATAATTTAATAATTTCCCTCGTGACTTATTCTTTGACCTGTTGGTTGTTTAATATTCACATTTTTAAATTTTACAGGTTTTTTTTCTTTTATTTACTTCTAGCTTGATTCCACTGTGATAATTGAAAATACTTTGTATGATTTTAATCATTTAAAATTTATTAATGCTTGTTTTGTGGTCTAATATATGGCCTGTCCTCGAGGTTGTTCCATGTGCTTCTGAGAAGAATGTGTATTCTGCTGTTGTTGATTGGAATAATCTGTGTATGACTGTTATGGCTATACATATATATGTATATATTGGTTTATAGTGTTGCTCATGTCTTCCATTTCCTTACTGCTCTTCTGTCTGGTTGTTCTATCCATTATGGAAAATGAAATGCTGAAGTCTCCAACTCTAACCATAAAACTGTCTATTTCTCCCTTTAATTGTGTCAATTTTGCTTCATAGCCAGGAGAGAAAACAGAGAAAAATGAGGAACTCACTCCCACATGATTTGGTTCTCCAGGTTCTGACCTTTTTCCACAATCCACGTACTTTTGTTTCTTTTCAGAGTCCTCAGACAATTGCTTTTTATATTTTATCCAGGATTTTCAGTTGTAATCATTGGGAGAGATGTACTGTAGTGGACTTACTTCATCTTAACCAGAACCAAAGCCCAGTTCTGTCCTTTTAACCTCTCAAATTATAAATCATCATCAATATTATTATGTGCATTGCTTATTTGTATTCATATGCATTTTAAGAATTATTTGCTTACCATTGCATTTTGTGTCTGAGAACATTTTTTCTAGGACATTTTTGCTTCCTTCTGAACTGTGCCTTAGTAGCCATTTAATGTATAATAGATCTCTTGGGGAAAGTACTCTCAGTTTCGTTTATCCAGGTCAGTATTTCAGCACCCTTCTTGAAAGACAGTTTTGCCTAGTTCAATTATTTCATAATACTTGGAAGATATTACTCAATTGTCTTCTGATTTTCATTGTTTCTGTTTAAAAATTTACTGACATTCTAACTTTGCTTTCCCTTCTCTAAGGCTGCTTTTAAAATCTCTTAATCTTTAAGGTTCTACTGTTTCATATAATGTATTTAGGCATGAGTGTCCTGCTGTAAATGCTTCTTGTGGTCAACTCAGCTTCCTGAATCTATGGATTCATGTTTTCATCATTTTTGGAGACTGTGTATCCATTTTTTCTTCAAATATTGCTGCTCCTCTATTCTCTCTATTCCTTCTGACTGGAAATTCATTTAGATGTATGCTAGACTTTTAGGTTCTAACTTTTATCTCTCGTTCCTGTTTTACCTAAATTTTCCATTGTTTCTGTGTTTTATAATGCTGTTTATCCTACCTGCTTTACATTTTTACAACTCTGTTTTTCTCTTTGCTTATTTACTTGCCTTTTTGTTTCTAAAATGCCCATTGTTTGCTAATTTGAGTTATTTTATTATTTATTTATTTAAACTTTTTCTATAAAACTAGTTTTTTGGTAAAAGGAATCTGACTTTTATTGTTTTTTTTGGGATGTCAGTGATAGTGGCTCACTGAATTCTGTACTTGAAGGTTTTTGAGAAGGAGCTTGTTGTTTAATATCACTCATTTTTGACACTCCATCAATTTCCCTACTATATTAAGACTTATTAAAAATTTTACATCAAATTCCAGAAAATATATTATTTCATCCATTAATATCTAAGTAGGTATCTCTAAAGATTAAGGACTCTTTTATTAAGATTACCAAAATATGTTTAACTCCCATATAAAAACCCATTTTTCAATATCAGCTATAGAGTTGGTATTCAAATGACTCCATTTGTCTTGAAAGTATTGTGGGTTTTTTGTTTCTTTGTTTTTTAAAGTCGGTCAGTTTAAATTGGGATCTAAAGAATTTACCATGTTTAGTTTGGGTATACCATATGTTTCTTAAGTGTCTTTTACTCTATTAAATTACTCTTCCCTACATTTTATTCTTTACATTTATTTCTTGAAGAAACTGGCTTATTTATCTATAGAATTTTTCACATTCTCTACTTGGCTATTGCAATCAATTGTAGTTTGACACATTCCTCTAACACTGTGGTTCCTGTAACACAAAAATAGAATTAGAAGCTTTATGTGCACAAAGATATTCAATGCAACATAATTTGTAACAGTGAAAACGTAAAAATTATCAACAGGAACTTGGTTAAATATCTTACAGTGTAAACGTGTTAAAATATCACACAGCCATTAGAATAATCTTTATAAACAATATTACATAGAACATTATTTTAATATTAAAGGTCTAAAAAATTGTATATGTGAGCTGATGATAACCATTAAAAACATAAAACAGTTGAAGGAAATACACCAAAACATTGATGTATTTTTTTGATAGAAGTGATGGTGATAGTAATATCTTATTTTCTCTTTCATTAGTTTACAATGTATCTTTAAAGGGTACCTGTTCTACATTGAAAAATTAAAATGTTAATACATAACTTCTTACAGGAAGGTCAGCCCTGAGTGAGAGTGTAAAGGAAAGCTCCTGCCTCCCAGCTCCTTGAGGCATTCCTTACCCCGGGATACTCCAAGTTTTGCTATTGCATCATCCTCTATCTTTACGTTTGGTGTCTGGAAGCTCCAACTGCCCCTCTGACCTTCAGTCCTCCATAATACTGGCTAGAAAGAGACCTGAGTACCCTGTGGCACAGATGCAGGGATTTTCAGAGAGAGCCCAGGGCAGCTCCCTAGTCCAGCCTATTTCTCTCACCTTTCCGGCAGTCCCCAAAGAAATTCAGGGCTCCCCACAATAGTGCTAATGACATGATAACCGGACTTCTATCACCAGCATTTAGAACAAAGGGTAGATCTAAGTTTTATGGGACCTAAAGCTTTTACAATTTGGGAGGATCCTCTTTCAGAAATTATAACACATTTACCAACAGAACCTACATGGTATTAATCTGAGGAGATGAAAAAGAAGGGAAAATGCTCTAACCGCCCCCCCCCCCTTCAGAGGTGCTGCTGCACCTGTGCAGCCTCTGGCTGACTGTGTTCCAGAACAAATGGAGGATCCATGTGGCCCTGCCACACTATATTCTTTGGACTTCATCTCAGCCCACTTGGTGTTCTGAAGACCCTGCTCAGTATCCTGGTGAAGGATTTCAGAGCTCCTACAGGGGCCTGCTGCAGGTAAAGGTGGACACTGCTCAGAGGGGCACCTGTGGAATTCCATGGACCTGATGGTTCCTGAGTTCTGCCTGGAGTATTATTCTGAGTATATTTTCCTTGCTCCAGGTCATGTGCTGAAAATAGCTTCATTAGGGCTCGGACTCATGGCAATAAATATTAGCAGACATTCAAAAAAGGAATTGCAAGTTTTCTGCATACATTTCTCCTTGTTAATTGTTATTTCATAGCTGGTTTACAAAGTATTTTTCTTAAAAAACAAAGAGAAGAGTCCTCTAGCGGCTGGCTGGGGGTTCTTACACCATCATTTCACAAGAGACATAGTCTCCTTAATTTGAGTCATTTCCAGCAAGTAAACAAATAGCATCAAGATACTCCCTGCTGAATTCTCCAGTGCATTATGTCACACAGGGTTTGTTATGAAACGTAGTGTACATATAGAAAAAGAGAGAGTGGGGATCACTTTGCATCTGGGATTTCCTGGATGCTATTTCATACTTACTCATAATCATTGTATTTTATTGTTTGCGTGCTATTCTTGTAGCCAGAATTTAAGCTCTGGAGGTAAGGCGGTAGAGTCACTTCATTTTATTTTCATAACCCTGGATCCTTGCAAAATGTCATGCATGTATAGGAGCACACTAATGTTTGTCAGAATAATTGAATTAACTAACTTAATAATTAACCACACACCCATAGAAGTTAGTGCTAAGTGGGGAAGGTGGCATTGAGACAAGTTAATAACCAATTTACAAAGGGCATGGCTATGGGTCATAGAGTTTCTATAGGGTGCCCAAGGAGAAGGGTGGTATTTTCGTTTCCTGGGCTGCTTAAGGCAGATACCATGAAATGGGTTGGCTTAAACAATGGGAATTTCTATGATTACAGTTTGAGGCTGAAAAATTGTCCAAACCAAGCCATCATCAAGGCAATGCTTTCATCCTCAAGACCCACTGCCAGTGATCCTTGCCTCCTCTGCCACATGGCAAAGCACATGGCGGCATCTGCTGGTCTCTCCCTTCTCTTCTGGGTTTTGTTGCTTCCTCCTTCTTGCTTCTGTGGCTTTCTCTCTGTCTAAATTTCATTCTCTTATAAAGGACTCCAGTAAGAGGATTAAGATCCATTCTGATTGAGATGGGTTACACATAATCAGAAGGGCCTGCTTACAATGGATCTACACCCACATGAATGGACTAGATTTAAAACATGTTTTTCTGGGGTACATACAGCTTTGTACCACCACAGGTGGGGTTCTGGCATTCTTTTCAGAGAGAAATTATCAGAGGGTGTTGAGCTAACTAAACAGAAGAGAGAGAATTAGGAGATAATACTTATTTTCACATATCAGCAATACCTTATCTTTTTTTAAAAAAGGTTTTATTTTATTCATTTATTTTTTTTAAGATTTATTTTTTATTTATTTCTCTCCCCCCACCCCCAACTGTCTGCTCCCTATGTCCATTTGCTGTGTGTTCTTTGTGTCTGCTTGTATTTTTGTCAGTGGCACCGGGAAACTGTGTCTCTTTTTGTTGCATCATCTTGCTGTGTCAGCTCTCTGTGTATGCAGTGCCACTCCTGGGCAGGCTGCACTTTTTTCGTGTGGTGTGGCTCTCCTTGTAACCACCCTGCTTCTCATCTATGGGATGTGGCCTCACAAATCCATGAGCTGCCATCACTAGGTAAATTTAAGCAGAGACTGGAAGGTCCATGCCATAAGTGCTGTGAGTTAGGAGGAGCACATCTAAGGATGTGTCTGTAAATGTCAGACTGGAAAGGTCAGCATGCTCTCCACACCATTCCCTCCTTCAAAACAAATACACAAAACCAAGCCACAGAGAAAGGCTACTTGACAGTGAAAGGATGAATCACCCTAACCACTTAAACACAACTATACTTGCCAATTAGATAAGCAGTCTCCCCGCCCCCTCTTCAGGCCAGTTTCTTTGTCCACACCTAAGAACACTGGAACACTCGACCACATCTGGGACATGAGGTTTGACTTCACATTTGGCTCATGCATGCCAGTTTGAGACTAAAGGTAAAGGCACTATTTCTCTGCACACCTCAGGAGCATGCATCCCAGACATTTCTGGGACTCCTTCCATCTCCCTTTAGTTAAGTTCAAGGAGGCACCCTCTCGGCCAGCCTCTTGGTTTACTTCCAGTAACATTTCCTAAATTTAAAGTTTTCAGTGTCTACCCAAAGCACTGCATATGTGAACATAGAAGTTTTCTAATTACCACAACATTAGTGGCTTAAAATTACGTTTTTATTACATCACAGTTTCCATGGTTCAGAAGTCAGGGCATAGTAGAGCTAGATGCCCTGCTCAGGGTCTCACAAGGCTGAAGTCAAAGTTTGGGCCGGGCTGCGGTCTCATGTGGATGTTGCGGTTCTCCTCCAAGCTCATTCAGGGCATTGCCAGAATTTAGGGCTTTGCAGCTTTTGAAATAAGGTCTCCTTTTTTTGCTTGCTGTTTTCAGCTCCTGGAAATGGCCATCAAGTCCTTGCCACGGGGCTTTCTCCATAGCAGCTTACTACAGGGTCATTTGCTTCCTTCTAGGCCAGCAAGTGAGGGTCTGCTGTTTTTTCTTAGCTCTTGGAAGGGCTTGCCTGATTAGGCCACATGCATCCAGGATAAACTTCCATTTGGATTGTGATGCATTATCGCCTGGTGTGATACTACATCTTTTTCATGGTCCCACCTACAGTCAAGGGAAGGGTTTAATACAGGGCTTGTACATGAGAGGGCAGGCATCTTGGGGGCATCTTAGAAATCTGTCTTACAGAGTGTGTTTATCTAAAAAGTATTTAATGTTTTATTGTCTTAAACTTTTTCTCATATATTTGCTCATTTAAAAAAATTCAGTGAGGCATAACAATAATAAATGTCACTACAAAGAGAATTGGAAAATGCCAACAACCAGAAGTTCAGGTTTGTGCTTTTCCTCCTTTTCCTCCAGATTAAGAGGAGCTTGTTTTCAGCAGAGAACAGGTCTGCAGCTTTCTGCCTCCCCTTCTGTGTCCATACAACCTTTTCACTTCTTCCTGATGTAAATTCCACAGACACAAAGCTCTGCCTTCTAATAACCCCATGTGCTTTAAACTGCCCCCAGTCATAACACCCAGGCAGAGGGTGGGGCCCTCAGTACCAAATAAGGTGTTGATCATATAGAATAAACAGTTTCCTTCACTTGTATGGACAGAGTAGAACAAAACTACCTGGAATGCAATTTCAACTCACTGGTGAGCTGGAGCCAATTTTACCAGCCGGCAAGAGCTGATAGTACTCAGCTCGTCTCATCTCTATGCTCAGTTATGTCACATTGGTCACTAGAAATCAGCCATGGTGAGAGGATGTACACAATGGAAATAAACAACAACAACAAAAAAATGGAAATAAACAATGCCAAAAATGAAAAAAATTTCCCAAAGAGTCAGTTTTTATCCATTTACCAGTATTACTTTTGGTACTTTTGGCTATCGCAGATAAGGCGGTATCACAATAACTTTCCTACTGAGAAAAACTAGAAAAATTGTATAAAGTATTTTGCAGACATCTGTTTGAAGGTGTTAAGTATTGCCAAGTCAGCCAAGATTCGGGAATCCAATTTCCTAGAAGAAAGAGGGGAAAGTTTTGATACATTAACCTGATATTAAGCATTGTTTTTTCCCCCTGGAAGTGTTGTAGAATTTGAGAGAGGTTCAATTATTTGCGTATAGAGAGGCCAGGACTCAGGAATGATTTTGAGAAGGAAAAAAGGTTTATTGCCGGCTGGCTGGACTCCAGAGCTTTCTGTTTTAATCCCGAGCCTGGAACAAGACTTTTAAGTTCCTTTTATACAGAGAGGAAAGGTTAAATGGTCCCTTTGTTTCAGTTTTCAATAGACTTGAATTAGCATATATATCTTCCACATCTTAGGTAAGCTTTTAGCATGGACTTCAGGCATTCTAGATAAGCTTTTAGCATATTTGGTTTGCATTTCCCCTGAATACTTAAAGTTTATAGACCTTGCATTGTTAAACTGTTTCCTGGGACTGGAGTCCTTGCCATGGTCACCAAGGGCAGAACTGCAGCCTTTTATCATCCTACACCCACAAGTCACAGATAGTTTAGGTTATCTTTTAAGAGACAAAGAGCCTCCCACCCGTAGCCCACATCAGAAGTATTTGCTGATTCGTAAGTGGCTTCTGAGAGGCTAAGCAGAAAGTGTGCCTTCAAGGCAGAGAAGCTGTGCTAGGGAAAGAAAAATCTCAGTTCAGGACCTAGCAAAGAAGAGGGTGCCTGAGAAAAACCCAAGTTTCTGAAGGGTGATATCCCAGGAGAAAGGGTGAACAGGAGATATCTCATTCTCAAAAAGAACAACACAGCTCTCATTTAGATCAATCCCGACTAGAATAAATTCTCCTTCCCCACCTAATTGCCTGCTAGATGCATAAACCAGTATTTTCTGGTGGATTTATTATGCACCAATAAACATCTAATCTAAATAAGACATGCAATAATAATACAGGAAGTTTGTAGATCTACATGTGAAAGGTTAAACCATAATGCTTCTAGTAGATATCAATGAAAATCTACACAATTTTGGAAGTACTCCAAAACATATGTATGTGAATGTTCATAGTGGTATTCTTTCTTACAGCCCCAAACTGGGAACAACTCAAATGTCCATCAACAGTACAATAGATAAATTAATTTTGGTATAGTCCTTCAAGGGAGCAATAAGAGAAAAATCTACTGCTAAAAACTATATAGGTAGACATGATGTTGAATAAAATAACCCAGACACAAAACAGTAGATTATGTATGATTCCATTTCCACAAAGCTGAAAAACAGACAAAACTAATCTATGATTTAAAAGTATGGGGGGAGGGGATAGGGAGATGATTAAGTACAAGGGGGATTCCAAGGCCCCAGTAATGCTTTATTTCTTGATGATTACATAGGTTTCCTCATTCTGTGAAATTATTTTGAACAGTCTATTAATCACTCAGACACTTCTCTTTATAAATGTTATATTTAAACCTATTAAGGGATAATTTTTTGAGAGAGAACAAGGAAATTCTTTCCCCTAGGTGAAACATATCTCCTGAATCAGATAGGACTCTAAACTGCAAGGACCAAACAGACCTAAGAATTTATGAGACTCCAAGGAAGATATACAAATGGTTAATAAACACATGAGAAAATGCTCAACCTTATTAGTCATTATGGAAATGTAAATCAAAATTACAATGAGATACCACTTCACTAGGATGGATAGAATTGAAAAGATGAAAAATAAGTGTTGGTGAGGATGTAGAGAAATGGGAATTCACGTACATTTCCTAGAGCAGTTTCTCAAACTGTTAAAGGTAAAGCTCCATATGGTCCATCAATTCTGCTGCTAGGTATACACCCAAGAAAACCAAAAACATAAGTCCACATAAAAACTTGTACATGAATAACGGTGGCATTATTCATTAGAGCAAAAAAGTGGAAACAACTGAAATGTCCATCAACTGATGAGCAGGTAAACAAAATGTATTATGTACATATAATGAAATAATATGAAGCCATAAAAAGTAATGAAGTAGTGATTCATACTATAGCATGGTTAAACCTTTAAAACATTAAGTGAAAGAAGCCAGACACAAAGACCACAAATTGTATGATTCTAATTTTCTCAAATGTTCAGAATAAAAAGCTGTAGAGAAAGTAGTGATGGCCTGGAGCTAGAGGGGGGACAGGTATTAACTCTTATGAGACCAAGAGATCTTCCTGACGTGATGAAAATGTTCTAAAACTGGATCACAGTGACAGATGTACAACTCAGTAAGCTTACTTGAAAATATTGAACTCTCCACTTAAAATAAGTGAAATATAAAGAATGTACCTTATACCTCAAAAAAGTTGTCAAATTTAAAATAGAGGAGTGGATGTGGCTCAAGCAGTTGAGCCCCTGCTTCCCACATGAGAGGTTCCAGGTTCAGTTCCAGTGCCTCCTGGAAACAGAAAAGACAAACAACAAGCAAACAAATGAAAATAAAAACAACTCAGGGGAGCTGATGTGCCTCAGTTGTTGAGTGCTGGCTTCCCACATATGAGGTCCCAGGTTTAATCGCTGGCCCTGGTACTTCAAAAAAAAATTTTTTTTTAAATAAAGGAATGTGCTAACAAGGAAAAGAAAAAGAAAAAAAAATACACAACTGTAAATATTATCAAATGTATTGGAACTTAGGGTGAAAAGCATTAAAAATCAAATAGGTGATATCATCTTAACTTATGTAATACTTACAAAGACAATTCATTAAAAAATTTTGCCTATCTTTCTTAAAGATATAAGCAAAAACCATTGGAAATTCAGACTGAACATGAGAACAAACCTGATTACATTGGGGATTATAAATATGCCTCTTTCAGAATTTAACAAATGTAATAAAACAAAATTAGAGACATAAAAAATGTGAATAATTCAGTACAAATGTATTAAATATATAGACATTGTGACCTACAGACCGGGTATATTCTTTTGTTTTGTTTATGGAGCATACAAAAATCAAACATATTCATTGCCCAAAGTAAATCCTTAATAAAGTTACAAATTTGAAATTTTATAATTTATATTCTCTGCTCTGGTGCCCATTCAATCTTTCCCTCAGGTAAGCACAGGCATGTTTCTAAAATATACATATAATTGTGTTATTCTTTTGCTTACAACCCTTTCATACTCGCCCCCCTCCTCCACCCTTCCTTTCAGGATAACCGGCAAGTGCCCCGTCATGGTATATAATTTTGCTGTGATCTGTCCTTGTCAAACCCTGCAGCCATCTCTCCCAGCTTGGGTTTCATCTCCAGCCAGACCTGATGCCTGGTGTCCCTCAGGGTCATCATTTCTCTTTCTTCCTTCACTTTTCATGTTCTATTTCCTTGACCTTGGAAAAGCTATTTTCTACCTGCTTGCTTCTGCTTCCTTCTTTAAAATGTAATTCAAGTTTTGTCCCCCTCAATGTAGTCTTAGGACCTTCTTACCTGCTCCCATGTCCCTACCACTCTCCCCTCCAGTTGTAATTTTTGGGCTATTCATCTGTCTCCCCCATTGCATTTTACATTCATCTGGTACCAGAGATGCTTTTGAACTCTATATCAGTAGGGCCTAGCACAGATTCTAGTGTAACATCATAAATATTTAATAAAAGAATATGTAAGGATCTGAGGGAAATGCTTGTATATTTCTCTTTCCCCTAGCTTCACATGGGTCGTGAATGCCTGGTATTGCATTTTCAGCTCTGAAGTCGAAGACACAGCAGCAGGACTCTTTGGCCAGTCAGATCTGAGTGAAATTATAACTCTTGCAATTTGATGTTTTAGGGGTTTGAAGTGAGCTAGAAGGGCTATTTCCCCCTAAAGGCCCTATCCCAGGTGATTAGAACACAAGGAAGAACAGAGGTGTCTTCTGGCAAGCATTTCTTTTTAGTGATGCTATCTTCTCCAATAATAGCAGGTGTGGTCTCTCTGGGCAGGCCCCAGGTGCTCTGAGTGCAGGCAGGAAAGAAAGTGTCTCCCAGGACAGATCTGCTCTTGGTAAAGCAGTGGTGCATTAGGGCCGCAGGACCTTGGTGCTCCAGACTAGGCCTTCCCAAAATGGGCTGTGGTGCTGGGTGTCCCCCAGGCTTGTTCCAAAGCTGAGAGCTCCAGACTGCAGCTGGGGTCTGGGGCAGACACAATGACCCCAAAGCACATTTATCCAAAGGGCTGCAGATCCTATAAATGCAAACGGCAGTGGTGTTGGCAAAAGGTGAGCTATGGTCTCCAGGCCTGGGCTTCCTGCTTACAGTTTCTGAGCAAGATGTTGTGACTGGCAAATGCAGAGAACACCTGAGGTTCCTCCATAGGCTAGTTGGGTACTGATAGGGATGTTGAGGTGGGAACATGGGTGTCAAAGCCACCAAATCTGATTTAATAGAGCCCCTAATGTGTGCATAGACTCCAGAAGTTAATTATGGAGCTTCTGCTGGAGGTGCTTGGTTTCAAAAAGGGAAAGAACTGTGAAAGCTGGTGGCTCTAGGCTGCTGCCCATCAGGGCCCACAAATGTCATGTCAAATGGAAGGTTGGATTTTGGGAATGATGACTAACCCACTGTGCAGGCAAGGTGGAGACTGGTGCTGAGGCAATGCTGCCACTGAGCAATATGTTCCCAGAACCAGGAAGCACTGCATAAAATTGGGAAAAGTTTTCATGGAGACAAGGGGAGACTGGAAGATGAGAGCCTGGGAAGGGGCATGGTATGCATATCAAATTCATCAGAGTCAGCCAGCTGCTGGAGTGTAGATGACTGAGAAGCAGTGATGGGCAGGCCAGTAAAGACAGTGACACTGGGGAAAGTGGCAGAGGGGTGGCTCCTGGGCCAAAGGGAATGGTGGAAGTTGGGGTGGGGCTGCTGACCATTAATTCGGGGGCTGATGGAGACTGGGGCCTTTGTAGGGTATATCTAATCCATACTGCAAAGGGCCCCATCAAATGGGAAGTGGCTGACACTGGATCCTGGGGGAGATGCAGGTGAAAGCCTGGGAAGGTGGTTACACAAGTCTGGGAGGTTGAGTCTGCAGATGTGAAATGCAGTAGCAGAAGCAGCGATGGCTGACTGGTGAAGATTGGGTACTAGTGGAAGTGACTAGAGGAGAGTCTGTAAGAAAACAGAGAACTGGACAGGCATAAGTACTCCATTTTACAGGAGAAAGGCTTAAAGGAGAATGTGAAGTGCTAGGAGGTGTGTGGAGGTCAGAAGTAGAAGGTCCTATCACTATGGCTGAGGGACTGGACTGCAAAGGACCTCCATTTTCATTGCTAAATGGAACTCTGATAATGAGCTTGAACCTAAAGAGAGAAAGATACAGCAAAAGACAGAGTTAAGAATTGTACATCTCATTTCATGATCACTCTCGGTATGGGAGTAGGTACAGCAGCAGACAGAACGGAGGCCTGGCAGACAGGCCAGCCAAGTCATTGGCTGATAACGTGGTAGTGTCTGGGATCTCCTTGGTGAAAGTGGCCAAGGGCAAGGGTGTCTGAGTCCCCGCAGCAGGCAGGGAGAGAGGGCATGGCAAGTGGTGCTGCTGTCTGAAGTGGCCTCAGTTTTATCCTCCAAGACACTGTGTCTTCTCCAAGGCTTCAGCAGTGATGACACAAGGAAGCTTGGGAGGTGGGGGTAGCCACCTCAAGCCCACAACAGTGACATTGGCAATAGCAGGGACATTGAAGTTTTTGTTTATAAAAATTCAGGGCCTACAACTGGCAGATGTGGGTGGAGAATTCCTCACTAATTCTTGCGCTGCAACCTCAAGGCCACTGCGCCTGGTCCTAGGAAGCTGGGACCTAGTAATAAGCCCAAAGAATGCTTCCAAGAGACATGGGTGGTGCATGCAATTGTTTATTGCAGGAAGGTTGCTAACAGAGATGTAGTCCAGGATGGCAGATCTCTATTACCAGGGGAGGTTTAATGGTAGCAAAGAACAAAAAAGGCAAAAAGTCATAGGAAATGTAAATCATAAGACTTGTATTGTGAAGAATATTCATTCTTTCTGAAGTTCTTTCTCATGGTCTGCGCACAAAGCCCCTCATCGACCAGCACTATCAATTTTGTGTACTGGTCACATTACATGCCCTGAATGCTCCCCGTTCCTTGAAGATTGATGATGGCTTAGGAATTCCTTCCTTACAATGGGAACAAAGAAGAAACAAGAAACAACAGGGCAAACAAGGTTTACACCAGAACTATTTACCTTACACTGACAGTGTATTTGAAAATATTTCTTCTTTGACTTTAGTGAGGCTTGATTGCTGGGCACCTCCTCTGTTGGACTCCGGTAAGGGAGAATGGCTTGAGGCGGGGCCAGCCAGCCCTGCCACCCCTTGGCACTCCTGCAAAGAAGGAAGGTATCTCTAGCAGGGCCCTATGATGGTGATGGCTTGGCCTTTGGGAAACGGGCTCATGGCAGACGACTGGGCTTTCTTCCTTAAGCTGTCTTTTGGGCACCTGGAGTGGAGGTTTCCCTTCAAAGACTCAGGACTGAACCCAAAGGAGGTGAGGGGCTCCATTTGTCTCCAGGGACCTAATGATGGTGGTCCACTCCCACTGCCATGGGAGATCTTCTTTGATAGTTCTGCCTTTTGGTCACTGTTTGATTTTCTTCTTCACTGTAGCTTTCCTTCTCCCTTCCAATGCCTGCACCACTGTCTCATTTAAGCAAAGATCTGGGGTGTGATTAGATGGACCAGGCCTCACAGAGACAGTTGTCTGCACAGGTGGGAAAGAAGGAGAGTCAATTTGTGACCTGGAGGAGGGATCTTTACCATTCATGAGTGGGTGAACCTCTTTGAGGTATCAGCAGACACCCCAGATCTTTGCTCCACTCCAGGTGCCCAGAAGACTGGCTGATAATGCAACTGGTAAAAGACTTTGAATAAATGGGGGAAATGGTAAAGACAAATGAGTTTTATGGCTAAGAGACTTTAAAGTGAGTTGGGAGGTCATCAGTGAGATAACGCTTATGCATGTCTCAGCAGAATCTCATAGACAGCCAAAGTAGGTACTACCGCAAATAGTGGGCTCCTGGGGACTACGGAGACACCCAGGTCCTATGGTCATGGTAGATAGCTCCGGAGTTTGGGGCTTGCCAGTGGACCCATTTTGGAGTTTGTAGGGTCCACTGGCAGTTTGTGACAGAGTTGGACTCATATGTAACTTCTCTACACTTGCCTCTTCTGTCCCTATTACTGAACCTATACTTGGTGCAGGGGTTGATAGTTGTATGTCTGAGAGACTTGAATCTCTGGGATGTCCATGTGCCAGCTGGGTCCTGAGCCTCAGTGGAGTCACAGTATCTACTCTCCAGTTCACTGGACTCATCCAGGACAGCTAACAAGGAGGTGAGGATGGACAATCACCACACCAAGGAACTGAGAAAGTTTATAACTGCCAGCAATAGAGTCCCATCCAACGACCATATGGGATTGAAGCCCCCTCTGAATTAGAGGTGAAGTGGGCATCACCATCCCAGAATCCTCAGGATTGGGGAATAAAATATGGACTAGAGTGGACTTAATGGTATTCTACTATAGACTTATTGTGGTTCTAGAAATGGAAGAAATTATATCACTGATGTGGTGACAATGGCCACTGGAGGTGCTGAAAGCAGGGAGAGGGAAAAAGAGGTGTAATACAGGGGCACTTTCAGGGCTTGAAATTGTCCCGAATGGTATTGCAAAGTCAGATACAGGTCATTATATATCCTGCCATAACCTACAGAATTGAATGGGAGAGAGTGTAAACTACAATGTAAACTATAATCCATGCCCTGTGGCAATGCTCCAAAATGTGTTCATCAGTTGAAATGAATGTACCACACTAAGGAAAGAAGTTGTTAATATGGCAGGTGTGGGAAGTGAAGTATATGGGAATATCCTATTTTTTTTAATGTAACATTTTATGTAATTTATGTATCTTTTAAAAATAAAAAAAATATATTTAAAAAAATAAAAGATCCCTGTCCCCTAAGAACTGGGTCTAAGAGAGGCACGGGAACTGTGGGGTGAACCAGGGCTGGCAGGGGAGGACAGCAAGGGAGGGAGTGAGGTTGGGGGTGGAGGGGGTGAGACCACCAGGCCGGGGAGCGGCGGGGGCGAGGCCGCTGAGAATGTGGCCCTCGCAGAGCAGCTTGTGCGCTCTCGGATCCCAGGAGTGGAGTGGGAAAGTCGCATACGTCCCCTAGTTCGCGACTGCTCTGAGGCAAAGTGCGCGCGCTGTTCAGTCAGAGGCTGGTGGAACTGGTGACAGCGAGAGGGCGCGCGAGCGAGGGGCGCGAGACCAGCCCACAAAGCGCGAGGCCCAACGGCAACTACCCGAGAGGTTCGGACCTTCCTTCACCGGTTGCAAGTGTGGGCACCAGAAAGGCCCCCGCGCCGCGTGGGCACTGTCGAGGGCTGTGGAAGCTGGCAGGGTGGCCCCACTGCAGCCTTAGAACCATTTCCTGTGAGCCCCCAGCGTTTCCTGGGGTCCCCGGAGGGCAGCGCCTGCTCAAAGCCAGAGGCGAGGGCAACCCAGATCCTCACAAGGTGGGGACCCGGCTCGCAGGCAGCGTCAGGTAGGAAAGGCCGGGGCTGGGAGGGGAGAGAAGGGCGGCGCTGTTTCTGGGATGGTTTAGGCGCCCAGGCAGCAGGGAAGGCTGCAGGCGGGAGCAGAGAAACAGCGGGAGACGCCCCTGCCTCTTCTTTTCTGGCAGCCACTATAGATGGCAGCAATCGCACTGCCCACCCCTACCTCCCTTTTCCTGAAAGTGTTGGTGTAGCATTGATAAAACACTTTCTCATATGCTGGTTAGAATGCAACAAACCATTGAGACCTGCGGGTGTTTTCCAGGAAAGGTTTTTTAGTCCCTTTATGAATGTCCCTCAATTTGTAGTCATGCTTCCCTTTTTATTCCTGATATAGGTGATTTTTTTTTAACTCCATAAAGCATTAATAAGATATTTTAATGAGAAAGAAAAAAAAACCCAAACACTTTAGTCTCATGTTTCTATCAAAAGACACTCAAAACTAGTTTTTCCCTGCCCATCCCTTCTAAATGCAACTTTATTTTTTAACCATATAATAAAAGCCAGTTTAAAGACTTTTTTAAAGTTTAATCCTTTTTTAAAAAGATTAAACAACTAGGCTAGCAAAAAAGGGTACTCAATGCATACTTCCCTTATATCAAAGAGACTATCATTTCAATACAGTGTAACTATACAGAATATATACAACACACGTATGTTCACAAAGCAAACACTATAGGTTCAGAACAGATATGAAAAAACATGATATTCACATTGATTACAATAACTCTAAAAATGACTGTAATGTTGAAACGGCACTTAGTTTACAAAAATGTCACAAATACGAGAAGTGGACTTGGCCCACTAGTTAGGGCGTTCGTCTACCACATGGGAGGGCCGCGGTTCAAACCCCGGGTCTCCTTGACCGGTGTGGAACTGGCCCATGCGCAGTGCTGATGCGCGCAAGGAGTGCTCTGTCATGCAGGGGTGCCCCAGCATAGGGGAGCCCCACGCTCAAGGAGTGTACCCCATAAGGAGAGCCGCCCAGTGCGAAAGAAAGTGCAGCCTGCCCAGGAAGGGCGCCACACACACGGAGAGTTGACACAACAAGATGACGCAATGAAAAGAAACACAGATTCCCGTGCTGCTGACAACAACAGAAGTGGACAAAGACGAAGACACAGCAAATAGACACAGAGAACAGACTACCGGACAACTGGGGCGGGGTGGGGTGGAAGGGGAGAGAAATAAATAAAATAAAAATCTAAAAAAAAAAAAGTCACAAATATATATATATATGTGTGTGTGTAGTCACCAAGAACTATGGTTCCTGTAAAATACTAAATGTCATCTCATTCAAGTATGTCTCTACTTGGTGACAGTGGCCATAGCTAAATTCTTGGCATGTTTGCCTGTTTTGAATTTCAAAAGTAACAAAAATGGTTTGGATTTTATTTCCTAAAAATGTACACAATGTCAGAACTTCACATTTTATATACTAGTATCTGACTATTTAGTATTTTATAGGTGATTTTTTAAACAGCTTTTTTGAGATCTCATTCATATATCAGACAATTCATCCATTTAAAGCCTAGAAGTTGCCAGTTTTTAGTGTATTCACAGATACATGTGACCATTACCATAGTCAATTTTAGAACGTTTTTTTTCACTGCAAAAGAAACCCCTCCCCTTTAACCCCTAATCTCCTTTCTATCTCTATAGATTTCCTTGTAAACATTTCATATGAATGCATCCATACAATATGTGGTCTTTTGTGTCTGGCTTTTTTCACTTAGCATAATGTTTTCAAGGTTCACCCATATTATTGTACTTATCAGAACTTCATTCCTTTTTATGGCTGAACAATATTCCATTGTATGGGTATACCACATTTTGTTTTTCCATTCTTCAGTTTATGGGCATTTGGGTTGTTTCCACCTTTTGTCTCTCATGGCTTTTTTGGCTTAATGCTGCTATGAACATTTGTGTATAAAATTTGTGTGGACATATGTTTTCATTTCTCTTGGGTATATGCCTAGGAATGGAATTGCTGAGTTATATGATAACACTTTCTTTAGTTGTTTTAGGACAGTTTTCCAAAGTGACTGCACCATTTTACATTCTCATCAGCAGTGTTATGAGGGTTTCAATTTTTCCACACCCTCACCAAGATGTTGTTCTTTGCCTTTATGATTCTAGCCACCCTACTGGGTGTGAAGTGCTATCTCATTATAGTTTTTATTTGCATTTCCCTGGTGGCTAATCATGTCAAGCATTTTTTCGTGTGCTTTTTGGCCATTTGTATATCATTTTTGTATAAGTGTCTATTCACGTCATTTGCTTATTTTAAAAATTGTATCATTTGTCCCTTTATTATTGAGTTAGGAGTTCTTTATATATTCAGGTACTAGACTTTTATCAGATATATAATTTGCAAATATTTTCTCCCATTCTCTGGGTTTTCTTTTTACTTTCTTGATTGTGTCTTTTGAAATGCAAAAGTTTTTAATGTTGAAGTCCAATTTACTATTTTTTTCTTTTGTTGCTTATCCGTTGGGTTTCATATCTAAGAATCCTTTGGCAAATCAAATGTCATGAAGATATACCCCTGTATTAGTCTGGGTTCTCTAGGGAAACAGAATCAACAAGAGATATATGTCAATAGTAAGAGATTTAATTAGATTGTCTCACATGACCATAGGGATGCACAAGTCCAGGTTCCCCAGGCAGGCTGCAACCAGGGGCTCCAGTGAAAGTCCAATGAACTTGATGAGTTCTGGGAGACATTGGCTATCCAAAGACAATCTGGGAAATTCTCACTCAATCCTTTAATCACGTCCCCTTTTAAGGCATTCAACTGATTGGATAAAACAATTCTCATTGCTGATCGCAATCTCCCTGATTAATGTAATTGTAATCAGCAATCTATGATTTAGCACTGCAGTAAATTCGATGGTAACTAAAGCCCATTAATGCCCTTGTAATTCAGTTAGCCCAGTGCTTGCTTAACCAAACAACTGGGCACAATTACCTGGCTGAGCTGACACATTAACCTAACCATCACAGCCTACCCCTTGTCAAGTCAGCAACCATACACAGTACCTTAAACTATATTAATCTCTAAGTAAAAACAATAACAGACTTACATATATTTATATATTTCCACCTCATAATGTTCAGCTCTCCTACATACAACCAGAAACACATTAATTCCATACAGAGTATGATACTAGTTCTTGGGTAATATTGACTCTTAAACTTGACATCCTCAAATATTATGACATGAAACTAATACAACTTGTTACATGATAAGGGAAAAGATTGGGAAAGAAGACAATTAAATCTGTCTTCTGTACATAAACAGTCATCATCATAATGAAACAAGGAAGAAAGATTCATGACCATTACAACCCTCGTTTCTGTAACCAGTCATGTGATCAAAGTTCATATTTATCACTACCTTCTTCTACTACCCATTCCATGTTTCCATTACTCTCAACAAGTAGTCCTGCTTGGATTGGGTTGTTGCAATTTTCCATGGATTTTAATCATAGGGCATGGCAGTACTAGGAGATCCCCTAGAGGTTCTCCTGTATTCCAGGCAAACTCTTTCTTATCCCCCATTATGTGGATGCAGTCCTATTTCCCCTTGATAGTCAGCATCAATCACCCCAGCCTGTAGAGTAATTCCCTTCTTTGACTGTTGATTCAGAGGTAAGAGGAGCCCAGAGTGGCCAGGTGGCAGTTTTAACTTCTAGTTCAATGGAATCGTTGTGTTCCCTGGTGACAGTACTTCTTTTGGGACTAAAACCTGTAGACAGCAGAGTTTGAGGTTGCAGGGACAGGAAGCAAAAATTTTCCTAGTGGGACACTAGGAAATAGTGAGTGGTGCCACTCCCATTTCCACCCCTTGATTCCTAGACCAATGGATCCTGGTTATGGGAGAAACAGCATCATAGAGTGGACACAGATTTAGAGCATACACAGGCTCCTGGAGAATATTGCCCCAGCCTTACAAGGTATTGCCACATAGTTGGCACCGTAATTGAGTTTCTTTTTTTTTAAAGAGGCGTTTATTTATTTTTTATTGTATTTTTTTGAAGATACATAGATCACAAAAAATGTTACATTAAAAAATGTAAGAGGTTCCCACATACCCCAACCTCCACTCCTCCCACATCAACAACCTCTTTCATCATTGTGACACATTCATTACATTTGGTGAATATGTTTTGGAGCACTGCTGCACAAAATGGATTATAGTTAACATTGTAGTTTACACTCTCCCCCTGCACACTCAGTGGTTTAAGGCAGGAATATAATGTCCAGGACCTGTCCCTGTAATATCATTTAGGGCATCTCCAAGTCTTGAAAATGCCCCCACATCACATCTCTTCTTCCCTCTCCCTGCCCTCAGCAACTACCATGGCCGTTTTCTTCACATCAACAATACAGTTTCTTCTATTACTAGTCGCAATAGTTCTATAGTAGAATACCAGTAAGTCCACTGTAATCCATTTTTTATTCTTACATCCTGTGGACCCTGGGGTGGTGATGTCTACTCCACATCTATATCGAGAAGGGGCTTAGATTCCATATGGTTGATGGATATAATTCTCGTGCTTGGATTGTAGACACTCTAGGTTCCCTGATGTGGTGGTTGACAATCTTCACCTCCCTGTTATCTGACCTGGGTAAGTCCAATGAACCAGAGAGTAAGAGTTGCAACTCTGCTGAGACTCAGGGCCCAGCTACCACATGGCCATTCCAGAGAGTCAGGTCTCCTCAGGATACATCAACCCCAGTGCCAACCCCAGCTTTCAGTAAAAGTGACAGAAGAGGCATGCGTAGAAAGGACACATCTGAGTCCAACTCCATCACAATCAGGAACACAAATTCCAAAGTAGGGCCCACTGGCAAGGCCATGGATTCCAGAGCCTTCTGTCATGACTGTAGAATTTTTGTGTCTCCGTAGCCTTCAGGTGTACCAGTACCTGGGGTTGTATCTACTTTGGCTGTCCCTGGGATCCTGCTGAGGCATGCATAAGCGCAACCTCTCTGATGACCTCCCGACTCTTTTTTGAAGACTCTTAGCCATATAACTCATTTGTCTTTACCATTTCCCCCTTTTACTCAAGGTCTTTTTCTAGTTGCATCACAGTTAGTGATTGGTAGTAATCCCTCAGCACCAGGGATGTTCATCCCAGAGTCATGTCCCATGCTGGAGGGAAGGTAATGCATTTACCTGTTGAGTTTGGCTAGGAGAGTGGCCACATTTGAGCAACATGGAGGCTCTCAGGAGCTAACTCTTAGGCACCCTACAGCTCTAAGTCTAGTTGAAATGTCAGGCACACTGGCTTATAGGCATAGTCATCAGTATCAAGGATTCATCATTGGACCATCCTTCTTCAGTGGTCTTTGCCCTTGCATTTGGGGAATTGTTGCTTTTCCATTGGAGAATATGACAAAGCTCCCCTTGCTAGGAACTCAGCACTACCTCAGTTGTTGTTTTTAACTGTAACTACTATGAAAATACCCAATGAATATCAGAACATTTTTATGTACCCTATATATATGCCCTGGAGAACTCCCTCCCAATCATGTGTCCCCGGTCAATAACACCCCACACCAGCATTCCTCCCCTGCCATAGTTGAACCCCTCTGTGGTCTAAAACTTCTTAAAAAATGAAACCTATTATATTGCCAAATTCAATTAGCAGGAAAATGAAATAGTAGTGATAGGTTTAAAGATTAGAAATATAATACATACTAATTAAGAAAAACTAAAATAAAGTAAAAATAAATTGGGGTATTAAAAAATGAAAAATATCATAAAACTTTGTTTTTGACATTTTACCTTTCATCACTGTAATAGGTGTTGCCCTGTATGTACAGTGGCAAGGCAGTTTCTTTCATTTCTTCCTCAGTGTCTACATCCTTTTTTTTTCTTCTAATTTTAAATTTTGTCTTCAAAAAAGTTTTAGATCACAGTAAAATCACATATACAATATAGGGGACTCCCATATATCCAACATCAAACCCTTTCCCCCCTTGCCAGCAGTCATCTTTTTTGTTCGTGTTGTATTTACTGCAGCTGATGTACAAATACTGAAACATAGCTATCAAACATGGTTCCATTTTGGTTTAAATTATGGTTTATATTTATTCTGTATCATTTTCTAAATTTTAAGCTACATTATGGTTTACATTATGGTTTGCATTTTAGCCTATAGACTTTTACATGTTTCCCTACATTGTTTTCCAAGGTCTTTATGGTCTTGGCTCTTATACTTAGATCTTTGATCCATTTTGATTTTTGTATATGAGATGGTAATCCTCTTTCATTCTTTTGTATATGGATATCCAGTTCTCCAAGCACCATTTGTTGAAGAGGCCATTCTCTCCCAGTGGAGTACCTACAGTGAGATGTTAAACAGAATATGGGGAAGAATATGGTATGAATTAAAATGCCAGTATTGTCAGGAGACAGGGAAAGAGAAAAGAAAGGGCAGTAACATAAAGAATGAATGAAAGATGAGGTGTTAGAAATAAAAAGTCAGAAAAATTGGGAACTAAACAAAGAGAGGTGGACTGTAAGAAAAACAATAGACGATGGAAGATAGAAAGATGTAAATGAAAGGGGATAGCATTGGTAGCCAAAATCAGTACACACAGAAAAGATGAAAGTGAGGTTGAGGAAGCATAGCAAATAAGAAACACTGCCTACAGCACCTAATAGAAAGAAGAAAAAAACGGAAAAAAAAAGGAAAAAGAAAAAGTGAAAAAAGCAAGGAAGCAAAAAAAAAAAAAAAAAAAAGGGGGGGGGTGGGCCATAGGGGTATAAAGAGGAATGAAAGACAAGAAAAACCAACAAAAAGACCAGATAAGGCCTCAACCAATGAATCCATTTGCAGTTGAATAAAGTGCTTAGGAGTCTATCCTTCCCCCTTTCTCCCTTCCTCACTTCCCTCTCTCCCAGGGCAGCAGGAAAGCTGTGTGAGGGCTCCTCTCAGAGATTCAAATGGGACCCTGGTGAACTAACTCACCACAGAGAATAATGACTCTTAGTTTCTTTGAAAGAGAGCACCCACATCTTGCAGGAGCCCTAAATATGCCATTGGAAGCCTACGAAGCATGTCCTACTGTCCTCCTCCCTTAGGTGTAATACAGAGGACTAGTTAACTTTCTTTTTCTTCTTTTTTTTTTTTGACATCTTTTAAAAAAATTTTTAGTTGTTTTTTTTGAAGACACATAGACCACAAAAAACATTACATTAAAAAATATATGAGGGCGGCAGACTTGGCCTCGTGGTTAGGGCGTCCGTCTACCACATGGGAGGTCCGTGGTTCAAACCCCGGACCTCCTTGACCCGAGTGGAGCTGGCCCATGTGCAGTGCTGATGCACGCAAGGAGTGCCCTGCTACACAGGGGTGTCCCCCATGTAGGGGAGCCCCATGTGCAAGGAATGCACCCCATAAGGAGAGCTGCCCAGCGCAAAAGAAAGTGCAGCCTGCCCAGGAATGGTGCCGCACACACGGAGAGCTGACACAACAAGATGACGCAACAAAAAGAAACACAGATTCCCGTGCCTCTGACAACAACAGAAGCGGACAAAGAAGACGCAGAAAATAGACACAGAGAACAGTCAGCCAGGGCGAGGGAAGGGAAGAGAAATAAATAAATAAATAAATCTTAAAAAAACCAAACCAAACAAAACAGAAAATAAGTGTTGGAGAGGATGCAGAGAAATTGGAACACTTAGATTGTTGGTGGGAATCTAACATGGTGCAGCCACTGTGGAAGTCAATTTGACAGTTACTCAGAAAGTAAAACATAGAATTACCATATGACATAGCAAACCCACTATTTGGTATATACCCCAAAGAATTGAAAGCAGGAACTCTAACATATTTGTACTCCAATGTCCATAATAGTATTATTCACAATAGCCAAGAGGTAGAAGCAGCTCAAGAGTTCCAACAGATGAATGGATAAACAAAATGTGATATATACACACAATGGAATATTATTCAACAATAAACAAAAATGAAGTTCTGATACATGCTACAACATGGATGAAGCTTGAAGACATCATGTTGAATGAAATAAGACAGACACAAAAACACAAATAGGGTATGATTTCACTTACATGAAACACCTAGAATAAGCAAATTTTATAGAGACGGTAGACTACAGGTTTCCAGGTTGGAGGGTAAGGGGTAGGGAGGCTTATTGATTAATGGGTACAGAGTTTCTCATTGAGGTGATGAAAATTTGGGGTAATGGATGTTGGTGATGGTAGCACAATATTGTGAATGTAATTAACACCACTGAATTATACACTTGAAAGGGGTTAAAATGGGAAATTTTGAGTTGTATCTAGGCTACTGCAATAAAAAGTTACAAATGACAATAGCAATTTTCATCCTCATAACAAGAAGAGAGTATGGGTCTGTCTGTATTCTTGTTTTTGAAATACTGTACACAGAATATATTTTTACTCTTTTTTTCCAATTTGACAGGTGCAAATTGTAGCTCTATGTTTCTTTAATTACTACAATTAATATTAGAGTTGCTGAATCCTCATGCTTCTGACTACCTTCTGACCCACATAACCTTTCACTTCTTTCCAATGTAAATCTCAGACACTATATTTTTTTTGGCTGCTTTCAAGCATTTGTTCTTTTGGGATTAATTTTAGACGAGTCTTCATTGGAACAAAGATTAATTTCAGTTAATTTGGAAATAGTTGGCATATCTACAATATTGATACACCCCATACAAAAACATGATTGTTAGTCCTTCATCTGTTCAGATTTTATTTTGTTCTTCTCAATAAAATGTTACACTTTTCAGTATGACCTGCACATTTAATGCTCACTCTAGCAGAGTGCCCAGCACTTGGTAGATGTAAAATCAAGATTTAGAATGAGCAAACAAGTGAAGTAAAATGCCTGCTTTTATCTAGCAGGTCAGAAGAGGTCCAGGCCTCAAGCCCTAGGCCTCATAGGTTCAAGTTCAGCTCTCTCTTTGTGACCTTCCTGGGCCAACTTGGCCCAGAAAAATAGATGCTGCAGGTTTTCCCATTTATTTTAGGCCAGAATCACTGAGTAGAGCCTGGCACTAAGAAATTCCTTGCATTTTAGTCTCACAACCAGCCTGCTGGTAGGTAAAATTACATATGGAGCTTTTGAAAGTAGGCTCAGAGCAATCATCTAACATTGCATCTGCCAGACCCTGCCAGCACCACATCAGGACCTGCATTATGATACCAGCATTTCCTAAAGGTGAACTTCTGCCATCCCCTCTCTTTATTCCTTCTTCTGGTACAAGAGTGTGTGGGCGTCCTGGCACCAAGGGCAGAACACAGGAATAGCCTGAATCTCCATGCTCAGATACATGCAGAGTTCAGCCTCCTGGGGAAAAAGGCAGGGATGGCAAATACCAGAGAGACTGTGAAGGCCTATGAGGAGCCTGCCCATCTCACATGAAGAACCAATCTTCAGCCACTGCAGTGGCCTCCAGGGCTAGAGGCATGAAACTCACAAAGACCAGAGCCAGAGAAAGGCTGTTGTGGGCAATGACAATATATTTAACCTCCCAGGCTGCTGAAGCCTGGGGTTACCTATATGTTATTTAAAATAATCCTCAAACAACTCCCGTTTTACACATGAGCCAACAGCCCCAGCAAGGTAAAATGGCTCGCCCGTGAGTGTGCACCTAGTTGGTGGCAGGGCTAGCTCCTTCCCAGTCCCCACGCTCTTGTTGACCACACATGCCCCTTCACCTCTCCGTGTCTTGTGGACTCCTGCCTGGCCCCTGCTCTCCCCACAGCACACAAACCCAGACACACAGAGCTAAGCTGCAGTTTTGTTGGAATCTGCCTGCTAAAGACTGAGTCAGGTGGGGTCAGGTGTCTGGATTCCAGCTTCAGGTGGGAAGGAGAACAGAGCAGGAAGGTGGAGCTCAGGTCAGGAGCAAGGATGTCAGTGGCAAAATTCATCTCCCCAAATGGTTCAGCTAGGAAAGGACATCCTTAAGACTCAGGTTCAACATGCTCATTCAGCTGAGGATGCATTCCTTGCTGAGGCTGATGGTGCCCCGGGAGGGAGCAAGGTGAGGAGGGTTGGAGGTGGATCACACGCAGGTCCTGGGCCCAGGGCAGGGCTTCCCCACCCCCCAGCATCACCCCAGCCTCAACCACAAGGAGGAACCCTTCTTCCCTGTCCCTCAGCTCCATTCCCCGTGAGAACCCCTGGCCCACAGTGTGGATAGGGGGCTGATGTCAGAAAAGCAAGACTGAGGATGACCCCCTAATCACCCATGCCTGGGGGCAGGAGGGAGTCAACCCCTGCCTGAGCAGGGAGAGCAGGAGATGAGAAGGTGCTGGAGGGGGTGGGGGAACGGGCCTGAGGGAGGGGCAGGGCAGGCTGAGTTTGGGTTTCTGTGAAGCCTCTTATTCCTGCTAAATGTCTGTCAGCTCTTTTAGGAACCCTATAATTGCTATGTTTTTCCATCCCCAACTGTTACTTCTACATCCTAGGTCCATCCCTCCCCCACCCATCCTGGCTCTTAAGGCAGTACTCACCCAAAAGATGGTGCTGAACATCATGGGAGAAGCAAGGACAGGTGCACACCCCATAGGCAGGTCAAAGTTTTCATCCAGAAAACTTACTTATGTATGAGTTTAAGTTCTGGAGAAAAAGCATGGAGCTCTGGGCCTGGTGGGGGACTCTTGAACATCTTGCCTGCCAGCAGTCTTTGGATCAGGCTCCAAGGCTCTTTTCATTGGTGCTCATTTCCGTCTTTCCTGCTCTGAAAATGTAGTCTTCAAAGCCAGGAGACTGGTTGAGATCAACTAGAGCATGAGTAGGGGCTGAGGACAGCAGAACTGTAGGACTACATTCCAGGACCCTTTAGGGTTTGGGTCGTGTTGATGAGGATGACAAAGCAAAGGAGATGGAGAAGGCATGGCCAGATAGATAGGAGACCCTAACGAGGGAGGGGCTCCCTTGGTGTGAAAAGTAAATCCAGGGGGAAGTCCACTGCTGCCTCTCAGGGACTGTGCATATTTTTCTCTCCCCTTATGCTCTACCCCTAGGTGAGTGCCTGAGCATATATTAGGTGTTCAGTGAACTGAAGATGGTATCATTGTGTCAGTAGGAAGACCCAAGGATCCAGCCTCTGGGCAGTGTCTGACATTGCCACTCTTTCTGCCCATCAACCTTAGCTGAGGTCTCCCTAACACTTAACCTGTTCTCAAGGCAAGGCCTGCTTGCTGATTCCACACCTTTCACCCTCCCCAGGCTGGCCTAGGCTCTCCTGGAAATAAACCACGCTGGCCTCTTTTAGGTTTCCTTTTGGGAGGAGAGGGGAGAGAAAAAAGAGAACTTCAGACATGCAAACCCTCAGCAGGCAATGCAGGTTTGGTTGGGGCCCCTGCCTGAGGAGGGTCACCTTAGGCAGCAACTCCATCATTCCTGTTGTTATCAGAGCCAATGTCTAGGTTCTGGCTTCGTCATGAGAAAGAATTCAAGGATGAGCCACAAATTAACCAGGCAAGCAGAGAATTTACTGGGGGGTAAAGCAAGAGAACACAAGTACACCCTCAGACACAAGGGTGGGCATTCTCAAAGAAGAGAAATGCGGAGTTCTGCCCTGGGGTTCTCAGTTTATAGGGGTACAGACTCCAGGTTCTGGGCTGATAAAGGCTTAGGGTGGTGAGGGTTTAGGGGGGTGGGGGTTGCTGTCTGGAGGTGAGTGGCTTCTGGCTGCTGCCCATGACCTCTGCAGAGTGTGTTTAGTGGAGAATAGCCTCTGGTCACTGTTCATGGGGCATGAGGTACCTGAAGGCTAGGTGGGCAGGTGGTGGTGGTGCCCCTCTTGCCCCTTCCCTCTCTGCTGGCTGCCTTCTGATAATGCAGTTTTAGGTGTGTGCTGTCAGCAGCGGGGTGTGTGCTGGAAGCTGCAGGGTGTGTGCTGGAAGCTGCCCCTTCCTCATTTGCCTCAGCAGGTCATTGCAGCAGCTTCTCTTACCAGATGGTATTTCTGTGGCTTATTATGTTTTCTGCCCCTTCCTCCTTAGGTCCCTATTCTATCCTGCTTCACTGTCCCAACTGTTCCTGGGAAAGGATGAACAGAGGCTGAGGCACCAACCTGTTCCCTCAAAATGACTGGATCCATGGGGAACAACAAAAACTGCTTTGCCCTCCCCTCCTCTCCTGCTCCTGAGATTTTTACATGACTCTGGCATCATAGAACAATGTCAAAAATGTCCAGAAAGTTACACCCACTTTCTTCAAGTGTCGAAACAGCCCCGTTGAGAAAGAGAGTGAAGGCAGAGCATCCCAGCCACAGTCATGAGTTTAAACACATCACTCAGCACACGAGGCAAGTGCACCACATTTCAAAACTGCCCGAGAAATGTCACGTTTTAAAAACCAACAGGAGAGATGGGAGCGGATGTAGCTCAGTGGCTGAACACTTACTTCGCATGTTCGACTTCCAGGGTTCAATCCCCGGTACCTGCTAAACAAATACATACGAGAAAGTGAAAAGGGACCCCTATCGACCCCCATAGTTTGTTTGCCAGCAAAATGGCAAGAACAGCAAGTCACAAGGTGTTTGGTCTCAAGGGAAAATGATTTATTTAAGGCTGCAAGGTAGGAGCCCAGTCTTTCTCAAATCTACCTGTCTGAAAGGAGCAAATGTAGGGTTTTACACTTGACTACAAGGAAAATGATCAAAGACAATTCATCATCAATGCAAAACACTTCAGGAAGGGGGCATAATTAACTTTTGAAAGTGAGACTTTTAAAAATTTACAAATGTGCATAAACTTTCCATTAATTTAACACCTTGCTTGGAGTATACAGATAATAGATGAGAGAGAGAGAACTGGCATCAAGGAGACCCAGCTATAGGTCAAGGGGGCAGTTTTGATCTTTGTCAGTAAGGATCCCAGGAAATCTAATTAAAAGACAAGAGGGAGCTAGCATACCATTAACTAGACTGTCTAGCTGTATAAGACCAAAGGTTGCAAAGGTTGGAAAGTTTAGGGAGAGACAAATGTTCATGAGGAGGTTGCTTTAATTCCGTTTAAGGAGAGACGTGTTCCCAGAGGGGCTGCTTCAAAACCAGAAATGACACAGACAGTACCCTTGTTCCTTTGCAGCTGAGTTGAGGGGTCTGAGATGACCACAAAGCCCCTGGAGAACCAGGGAACTGCAATGTTTAAGGGGCCAGCTCTGAAACACCCTTTAACCCTGAAGCCACAGCCGTGGATAGAGAGTGGGCTGGGAGGGAAGACCTGGATTGCAGGGTCGTTTCGCTGTCATGGCTGGTGTTTGGGCTTCTGCAGGCCCTGCAAAGATATTTTCATTTTGCATTTGGGACGAAAACATTTTTCCTGAATTGTTCTTCTGTAAAAGTGGTGCTCACCATTGACAGCGAAAAAGTACAAGGCAAGGTTTTACAATTGGGAAGGACACCTGAAATTAAGAAAATTGACAAATGACAGCAGAAAAATAAAGGTTGTTAATGCATGACTTCCATTTCTCTTTTGCATATGACAGGAGAAAAAAACATGTTCTAGAAAATGTAGGATTTCTGACTCCCTGAAGGATTTGCTAAAGGACACAGAAATCATTTTTAATTAAAATAGGTTTCACGAGTTAGGAATTTCCATATATATATATATATATATTATATATATATATATATATATATATATATATATACAGTTTTAGTTTTTTCAGTTGATAAAGAAGTGACAAGTCATGAATAAACTGCAAATAGAATGGAAACCATCAATGAAGAGGGAAGAAGTCATGCTTTGCTCTTAGTGGGCAGCTGGCAATACTCTCAGCTGGACAAGAAGCCAAGTGCCAGGAAAGAGGGTCTGTACACTAAAGAAATTCCAACTTATACAAGGTCTGAAAACAGGAAGCAATTTGGCTTGAAGACAAACATGTGGGTGCATCTGCTAAGCCAAGGGCCAAGGCAGACCCTTTTGGGCGTGTGTGTCACAGGAGGGAGGAGACTGGGTGTCCTGGAGCCTCTTGCCTTGTTCGAGAAAAGATTTCTTCACTGAACCTTTGTTTGTCAGGACAGACTTAGATCCCCTGCCTCATCGATTCTGTGGGGTGTTAGCAGCACAAAGTAAGAAACTAAAGGAAGTGTCACTCAAAGGAACTTGTGCCTGAGCCAATGAGTCAGCTCTCGTAATGTGAAAGTGAGAGATAGTGCTAAGACTTGGTAGTTCTTCTAAATAAGAAAGGAAATGGAAGTGGAATTATATCTTTTCTGCTGAAATTGGTTTTAATAGAATTATGTGCCAAGAGGAAGTCTAGGGTGGCCTGTCCATCACCCCTCTCTGACCCGTTCTGAAGGCTTCCCTTATCACTGCCGGATACTCTGACTATCCTTTGGGAGTGTAACAAATCTTATCTTCTTCAGGATTTTGGGCAAGTATTGCAGCTGTTCTGGCTGCAGGAAGTTCTTACTCCAAAAGTACTCCATGGAGAGGACCTTGGTGGGTTTGTGGTAAAGCAGGTACTTGTTCAAGTGACTCTCCTCATGCCACACGGCCTCGATGCCATTGGCTTGGTCAACCATCATCGCCTGATGACAGGCCTTGGTGAGCCTATAAACCTCCCTAACTGTCCCACCAAAAATGGCTGCTACATAATAAAAGTCCCCCTCATCCCTGGAAATATGGGCTTGTGACTGTGGCCGGCGTTCATAGTTGAAGGAACTCCGATGGAGCCCGAAGAAGAAAGGATGGATTGTACCAAACAAGGACGAGAGGATCTCCACACCCACGTGGTTGATGAATATCATGTCCACATCTAAGCACACAAGGTAATCTACCTCATGGAGAAAACGATGCTCAGAGAAATTGCTGATCATCTCCATGCGGTGCATGGTGTTGTCCTCCCAGCGGGAGTAACTTTGGATCTGGAGGACCACCATCTGTCTGCCTTTTGGGAGGGTGAGGTGTGGAATGGAGTCTGGCTGGTCAGTGAAGATGTAGTAGTTCACCCTATGTCCCACCATGAAGTTCCTCTCTGCTGTCTCCAGGAACTGTTTTAGGAAAATGATGTATTTTTTGACAGCAAACACAGTTAATCCAATGGTGACCTTTTGAACCAGGAACTCTTTGTTCAGGATATCAATGTCGAAGGTCCCTTCCCAAATGATGGGAGCCAGCCAAGGAGTCAGAACAAGGACATCTTCCCTACAGGCTCTTAGCAGGTTTGGCTGGACATACACTGTTCTTGATAATTTTACAGCTTGGTGATTGTCCAGTTCTCTAACAGCCAAGTTTGATGAAGATTGCACAGCTTCCAGTTTGGGGCTTTTCATGTTTAGGATATAAAAGCCAAAGAGGGCCAAAGCCAGAGTAATTAGGAGAAGAAAGGGCATACGAAGAAGCAAATCACATTTTGGTTTCTTGGTCAGTGTCTGCAGTAGCTTACCCATGGCTTCACTTCTGACAACTTCTGCCTCAAGTCTCCTCCGGGCTGTGAGGAAACTGGCTTCTCAGCTACTTTCCACCCTCAGTGGCCTCCACTGGGGCTGAGTAATGTTAGAGCCACAGGCCTGAGACACCCACACCTGGCCTACTCTTCCCATAGGGGCAGTGGTGCCAGCGACTGACCTTCCTGGGGTGCACCATAAAAGAAGACTCAAGGATCTGTGGTTTTGAGGGGCTGTCAAAGTAACCAGGTGGAAGGAGTAGAGCAACAGGCAACTAGAAGTTCAGCCAGTCTGTAGGAGAGAAATCTGGGGTCTGGGAACAGGCTCAAGAGGCTGGCTCCAGGGAGGCCACTGAGCAGGTCCAGGACAGAGATTGTGATGAAACTAGGGCAGACAGGAGCCAACAGAGTTTGAGGTGGAGGTCAGAGGGCATGTACACTGGACTTTCTGACTCTTACTGTGAAAACTTTACCTAAGTACTGAGTTTCCTGAAAAATCCAGAGTGTCAAGGAATATCCAGTTGTGACAGGCTGGCATGGACCTCTATTAAGGAGGCCTGGTTTGGGAGTCATGGGAGAGAGGACAGAAGATATATAAATGAAGGTTTATTTTCTTTATGCCCCTTAATAATCACTTAAAATCCGCTGAATATTTAAAATGTACTGGGTTCCTGTTTGGAAAAATGGAGGTGTTTCGTTGGTGAATGTTGTGATGATAGAAAAGCATTGGGAACATAATTAGCAGTACTATGATATATATTGGAATATACTTGAGGAGGGCAGTGTTAGGTTGTATATACATGGTAACAAAATAAAAAAAAAATCCATGGAACTGCACTACACAAATGATGAAGCCTAAGTTGCACCATGGACTATGGTTAATGGTACAGTTATAAAGACATGCTTTCATCAATTGTAGCAAATGTTCCATACCAATGCAAGGTGTTAATAATGGGGGAATCCTGTGTTTTGATTTTTATGTAAACCCAGAACTTTTTAAATGAATAAAAAATTAAGGAAAAAGAATCCATCACGCATTGATTTTGTGGGCACTGAGCCTTACACTCTGATTGGGATTAGTTTGCTAAGGTTTGATGTGGTTCCCTTGCTCAGGCCTCATGACAAGCCTGGGAGATCGAAGCTGTGTTATCCTCCTTGTTCTGCTGGGCACAGGCTTAGGGAGTGTACTGATTTGCCCATGATCACTGCTCACTGGTAAGTGCTGAAGCTGGCTGAGAAGCCAGACTCCAGGACGGGGCTCTTGGCCATGATGCATTTGACCCTCTGCCTCACCAGTTTGTTCTTCAGGGTTTCCTTGTTCTGGGCCCTTTCCTGATCAGGTTATTTGATTCTCTTCATTAGGAGTCTCATGGCAATTGTGCATTAGACAGGATCCTCAAGACATGGAAGAGAAGCTGAGGCAGTGAGTTCCATTTATTGAGTCAAGTGGTTATCATATGGACAACACATAGACCTACTTCCCCTGCAGTCTTAGGCAGTTTCAAGCATTTGCCTTCTGGAAAAGAACACCTCAGACCCAGGTCCCTCCTGCCACACTGGGGACCAGCAGCAGGTATAAAAGGGCCCCAAGTGGGAATGGAGCACCTGCCACCTGAACCATGAAATTGCCTGGGGCTTCTGTGCTGCTCTGGCCTGTTTTTCCCTGACCTTCCAGAGAATTGGGTGCCTGGAGACCCTTCCAGAGGTTCTGAAACCTTCTCAAGGCAGTTCTGAGAATGTTGGGTGGGGGAAGGGGTGAGTGGGTTCTGATGAGTGTCTCTTAAGAGACTGTCTCCTAGACTTCAGCTCCTACACTCTGATTTATTGGACTTACCCCACTCAGCTAACATGGAGTTGAAGAATGTCAACCACCACACCATGGAGCCTAGAGTGCTTACAACTGAAAGCAGGAGAATTGCATCCAGTATCCATGTAGAATCTAAGCCCCCTCTTGACATAGATGTGGAATGGACACAACCAAGCCAAGGTCCACAGGAAGGAGGAATACAGTAAGAATTAGAGTGGACTTAATGATATTCTATTCATGAACTATTGTGGTTAATAATCGAGAAAATGTGGCATTGGTGTGGAAAAAGTGGCCATGGTGGCTGCTGGGGGCGGGGAATGGGAGGAAGAGATGAGATGTGGAGGCATTTTCGGGACTTGGAGTTGTCCTGAGTGGTGCTGCAGGGACAATTGCCGGACATTGTATGTCCTCCCATGGCCCACTGGATGGGACGTGGGAGAGTGTGGGCTATGGTGTGGACCACAGGCCATGGGGTGCAGCGACGCCCAGAGATGTACTCACCAGATGCAATGGATGTGTCATGATGATGGGGGAGAGTGTTACTGTGGGGGGAGTGATGGGGTGAGGGCGGTGGGGGTGAATGGGGACCTCATATTTTTTTAATGTAATTTTTTTAAAAAAATGAATAAATTGAGTAGAATTTGAAAAAAAAAAAAAAAAAAAAAAAGAGACCGTCTCCTTGTCTTTGTCTTCCAGATTTGAAATTCAGTCAGGTGGTGAAAAACCCTCCTCAGCTTTTGCTCATTGGGGCATGTCTTAATCTATCCCTCATTTTAGAAAGACAGTTTGGCTGGATTTTGACTTCTTAGGTGGCAATATTTTGCTTTCAGCACTTAAAAGAAGTCATCTCAATTGCCTTCTTGACTCCAGGGTTTCTAGTGAGAAATCAGCATTTAGTATTATTAAGGTTCCTTTGTCATGTGTTTATAATTTCTTGTAGCTTTCAGAATCCTCTTTATGTTTTGCAGTCATAGTTTGATTGTAATATGTTGCAGTGTGTGTCTATTTAGGTTTATCTTGTTTGAAGTTCATTGAACATCTTGGATGTGTATATTCCCATTTTTTGTTAAATTTGAGAAGTTTTCACCCATTATTTGTTTGAATATTCTCTACCTGAATTAGTCAGCCAAAGGGGTGCTGATGTAAAATACCAGAAATCTGTTGGCTTTTACAAAGGTTATTTATTTGGGGTAGAAGCTTACAGTTACCAGGCCATAAAGTAAAAGTTACTTCCCTCACCAAAATCTGTTGACACAAGTTGGAGCTAGATGACTGCCAATGTCTGCAAGGGTTTGGGCTTCCTCTTAAGGCTCTGTGATCCCAGCCTCTTCCAGTATCAGCCATAGGCTAGGATAAGTCTCATCTCTTTCCCAGGGCTCATTTCTCTCCAGGCTCAATTGCTCTGCTCTCTCCACAAGGCCAGCTGTAGACTTATCAGGCTAATGTCTCATCTCTTTTCCTGGTGCCTCTCTACTTCCTCACATATCTGCTCCTTTGTGTGTTTACTTCCCAGGGCTCCAATATAAAAAAACTCCAACCAACTTCTCTGCCTCATTATTCATCTTACTAATGTGACTAAATCATTATTTAATCAAGTAAAAGTGGGACCTCTGAATCTAATGCACTCTAATATGCCCAGAGGAAAAGACCTATTTACAAACATAATCCAATATCTTTTTTCGGAATTTATAAACAATATCAAACTGCTGTACTACCCCTACCTTTCTCCTCCTTCTGGGATCCCCCCCCCCCCCAACACCTATATTGTTATGCTTGTGGCTGTACCACAGGTTCCTCAGGCTCTGTTCACTTGTCTTCATTCTTTCTTCCTTATGCTCCTCAGACCGAATGATTTCAATTGTCTTATCTTCAAGTTCACTGGTACTTTCTTCTGCTGGATCCTATCTGCTGTTCAAGCCCCCTTTGGAATTTTAAATTTTTGTTAATATGGTCTTCATTTCTGTTTGGTTCCTTTTTATAATTTCCATCTCTCTATTGATATTCTTTTGTGTTCATCTATCATTTCCTTGATTTCTTTTTTAGTTGTATGTCCATATTTTCTAACCTCTTTGTACATATTTAGGGCCAATTTTTAAAAGTCTATATTATGTCTCAAGCCTGGTGGTTTCTAATGTTTTAATCTTCTCCTTTGCCTGGGCCATTTCTTCCTGTTTCTTTGTATGTATTTTAAACTTCTGTTGAAACCTGGACATTTTGATATTTTACTGTATTATCACTGGAATTTAGACTCTGAGTCATTTGTTCCTTAAGCTTGTGCCCAGCTAGCATTTTGACAGGGCTTTCCTTGAAAGCCAGTAACTGACAACAACAAAAAAGAAGTAAACACCACCACCACCACCAAAATTGTTTAGCCCTCTTTACAGATTAACCAGTATGAATACTTTCCTTCAGGTCTTGTCTATACAATGTATTTAGTGAATAGCTCTGAGACAAAGCATAGGGACCTTCCTAATCCTTTCTGTGTAAGCACCTCTTCTTGGGCATGCACATGTGACCCTAGCAATTCCTGTATTTTCACAGATAGGAATGCCTCTTCTTCTCTGGGAAACCATTTCTTCACAGTCCTGGGCACTGCACTTTACATCCTACAGCCAGTCATCCCTACTTCAGACAGCCGCAACCTTTACTTCCCCACAGCTTTTTGAAAGAGAATTCTGTGAGCCATCTCCTACCTGCAGGGCAAACTCTTAGACAGCAAACCTGTTTGAAAGCTTGGTTCAGTTCCTCAAGCCACTACTAGCCAGATTGGGTTAGACTTAAATGCTCTTGGTATGTGGAATAGAGATATTCTGCTCCCTCAGGAACTAGGACCAGTGATCCATACTGGGACTGCAATCCAGCTCTACACCAAGGTATTGAGGAGATGAGGAGGGGCAGTCAAGTTACCATGTGATCCTACTGCCTTTAAGATGATTTTGTCTTGATTTGGCACTCACTCTGTTGTTGCAATCCTTTAGCTGTTTTCTGGAGCTTTAGAAAAATGTTTCTCCTGTTCTTGCTGGATGTTCAAAACTTCTGTGGGGAGATGAAACCAGAAGCTACTCACTCTGCCACTTTGATCAGGGTGGGGTGGGGCCCCTCACCATTATTTTTAAAATAGTTTTATCAGGATCTTATGTATGCCAAAATAATTTACTGTTTAGTTTCATCTGTTTTTCACTTTTAGACAAACAAAAGCCTATTCTGTATGTTTACCTGCACCCTTATTCCTTTGCTTGACATCATGCTTTTATTATGCAGCTATATGAAGGTGTGAACTTATAATTCATTCATTTTCAGTTCTGGGTAGTAATTTTGGTATTCAGTAGTTAATTATTGCATTTTGTCCAAGTTTTTGATAATATGAGCAGAACTGCTAGCTAGACACACTCAAGTTGTCTAAGCATCTACTTTCAGGGATTAAATTGCCAGGTCATATAATATGGGCATATTAAATTATTAGGTTTTTATTACCTAACTTTTAAATTTTTGTCAATTTTATGAATACAAACTAATAACTTATTGTGGTTTTAATTTATATGTCTTGGATTAATAATTAATGCATCTTTTATTGTTTATTGGCGATTTTAGTTTCCCTTTCTGAAAAATGCCTAGTAGTTTGTTTTCCCATATTTGTTTTTTTTTTTTACCATCGATGCACTAATATTATTTACATTAATCCTTTTCAGATATATAAGATGCAAATATATTCTTCTGTATGGTGTAAAACTTTTCTTTCTCTTTATGACACCCTTGATAAATAGTATCCTTAAATTTGGTTATATGTATATTTCTTTATGGTGTATTATTTTGGTTTTTATTTAAGAAATCCTCCTTTAACTTGAGTTGATAAAATATTTTTGATTCTTCTAAAAGTTTTAAAGTTTTATATTTTGTAGTTAAGTATTTACCCATCTGCAATTGAACTTTAAGTAGTACCTGAAATACGGATTAATGTTTATTATTCTGTATAAGATAACCAATTGTTCAAGTAGATTTTGGTTATTCTAGATTTTCTCACATGATCTGCATTTTCCTGTGTGTAATATATCAGATTTCCTTTTATGCATGCTATCATATCCCGTTCTTTTTTTAACTGCTTCTGGAACTCTAATAGATGCATGTTGGACTTTGTCTAGCCTATGTGTTTCTTAATCTTAAACTCTTAACTTTCATATTCTAGCCTTATAAAACAATTTATTTTATGTTTTATCTAATATTTCAAGTATGTTCAGACTTAGCTGCTCAGATTGAGTGTGTATGTATGTGTGTGTCTGTTTGTCTGTGTTTTCTGCTGTATCACAAACATGAGAGATGATTTCTTCATGTTTTATTTTTTGATTTATTTTTATTTTGGGATCATTATCCTTGGAACTTTATCTGTGAAAGTTATTTGAGGTTTGAGTTTAAAGTGGTTCCTCCCAGAAATAATTGGTTTTGCATTTGCCAGGCATCTGGTCATACCTCTTTCTAACATTTGTAATGTATGTGGAGGGCCACGGACCATAAGTCAAACTCTTAAAAGTAACAAATTGTTATAGACTAGCGATACCAACCAGACTCAGACTCTGAATAAAGTTCCAATTGAGAGCTTTATTAGCCGCGCGCGACTGCCTCTCCTGCGCAGAGGGGAGAGCAGCCCCGAGTCACGGGGGGAGTTTGCTTATATAGGCTTTTAGGTTCAGGGTGGGGGGCAATAGCTCAAGCAAGCACGTACAGAAGCAGATGTTTGCGGTTAATCAAGCGCTGGGAATTCTATCAGGGGAGATAAGTGGTTGGGGAGTTTTTGTTATTTATAAGGGTCTGAGTCAAGCTGGTCTAGGGGCTGACGACACTTTCTACAGGAGGCGGCCTTGAGATAAGGTTTTACAGTCGAGCAAGCTTGTTACAGAAGCGAGTTATAGGCGGTTAAAGGGCTGTGGAATTTTCCTCTCGGGTGGGGGTGGTCACAGGCTCCTACTTCTCCACAAAATTAAGCTAAACCACTGTTAAATGCAATGTCTTCTATCCTCCTACCCTGATGAATATACCTTTGTAATGACAAAATTACTAAATATTCGCAAACCTACAATTTATAAGACTGAAAATCATCAAAAAAATAAAAGATTAGTTCATTTCATTATTTATATGCATGTCTTCTGTTCTCTTGATGGGCTGGTGAATTTTGGATTACTTATAAAATACTTACTTTTTTAGTCTATATTTACTCTATAAAAGTTATGTTGCTTGCCTTTATTCAATAAACTTACTAAATAGAATGAGGAATTTTGCACATAACTTGCTCTACGAGCAGTAACAATCTAAAGCAAAAGATTATAAATGATGATCATATTACAGTGTGAATTTTTTGTATATTGTCATAAAAAATTTAAAGTAAGTAAATGTAAAATCTGAAAATTAAAATGATTTCTAAGTGTTAAAGCTGTTTTTCTCTGAAAATATCAAAATTTTATCTATTAAAATTTGAAGGCAAAAAATACAAACTATTATGAATATAAAATTTTAAACACAAATTATTTGAACTTGAAGAGCAAAGAAAATAGATACAGGGCTTTGAAGAGAAGTTGTAATTCCTCATGCAAAAGCTATTTCATTCATGTTCAGAGGGAGGATTTAATAAAATAATGTTTACTTTTACCTAAAAGTCACTGATCCTCAAATAATCTCAGTACTCAAAATCAGAGTCCTCGCTAACATGGGAAATGGCAAAATTCATGAACTTCTGGAAGTGGAATACAATTGCCTTTTGTTTCCAGGGCATACAACAGAGATATGGATAAGCATTTCCCTCGTATCCGAGTGTGGTTAAACAGGACCAAAGGCGTTTAGGGATACAAGTTGCTCCATGTCCACACTAAGTACCAGATCCTGAGCAACAGAAGAACCCATAAGTCCTTTAATAAATCTTTTCTATTGGTATGTGGGATATGTGGGGATAGTACCAACCCAGAACCACTTTAAACAAAATGATTGACAATTTTTTTGATTAGTATCATGTCCAAATTCAAGGCTATGGAGGTAAAGGGTTTGGTTAAGAATTCTCAGGGGGAAGATTTCTTTCTTTTTCCTTCCCACCCAGACCCAACACTTCCAAAGACATGTATCTTCATTAATATTATCAGGTGGGTTTCTTTTTCCTGTTTTACTCAATATGTCATCTTTTGGAAATCTTGGCTTTGCATGGAAATTTACAAGTTTGCCAACCCTAGTCTTTTGTCTCAGCACACATGACCTAGGAAAACTGAGGTTTTTAGCCAGTGAGGAGAGAGAGATACTCTTGGACAAACTGTATATTTAGTTCTCACTTAGCTCAGTAGATGTGTGCTTTCTTGCCATTTATGTATTATGAGGAATTCCTATATCTTACTAACTACTCAGCCATGCATTATAATGTTTTCTAAACATATTTTAACCAGCCTCTTTAGTATGTTACAAATGGAGGAGTATATGTTCCACCATATTGCTAGAAACTAAATCCAAGGTCTTCTTGCTCATAAAGTCTTTTAATATATGTTAGTTCAGTGAATTCTTTCAGCAGTCATAAGGTAGTTGGTGTTGATGTTATTTCAAACAAAAAATTTCTCAGGCTCAGATTTTTGGTCATTTCCCATGGTGATTTTATGTAGCACATAGGACTGCTGAACTGAGGGTAAGGACTCAAGAGAAAATAGAATTATGAGTTAAATTTAGAGAAAAACAAAGGAGAGAGAAGGAGAATGAGAGAGTGAGCAAGAAGGGACTCAGAAGTTACAAAGGGAGGAGTATGATTTAGTGAATGGAGAACAACCTTCAGAGTCAGAGATTTCTGGGTTTGAATTCAAGTTCCATTCCTTAATTGTTGCGGAATCTTGTAAAATCATTTCATACTGAGCCTCAGCCATGCTACCTGTAACTTGAGGCTAATAATAGCTAAAATTTAACAAAAAGAAAAAGTCATCATTTGAAATAGGAACTAACTGCAGCAATATTTGCATTTCAGTATCGTGGCAACATTAAAAAGTTGGGAGATACTTTGATAAGCATCTTTGATTATTATGTTGAGGCTCTCCTTTTAATGTCTAAAGGATTTTCTGAAAAGAAACGATTAAAAATAGGGTGATCTAAGTTGTTCATCCTAAAAGGTAGAAAATAAATTTGACTTCAATGCATAACTCTGGAGAAAAAGTTTGAAGGATCCAAGACCTGGGGAGAAAAGACACATTTATAAGTAGAAATTAAGGAGAATGAGGAATTCCTATGGAAGGTAACAGTCAGTGATAAATTTAGGGTGAGAAGTGACTATTAGAGTTTTAGAATAGTGATGTTTAATAGTCAATATTTAAAGGTTCCTGTATTGTAGCATCTCTGTAAACCTTCAATAGCAGTGTGCATTCCATAATCGACTGGTGGCAGGGATTCCTGTGGGAAATGAAGGAATTAGGATAAAGCCTGGCATGTAGTAAAGTTGGTAAGCAAGAGGACATGGCATCTATTTTTTATTAAATTTTTTGTGCTTTAGTGTGATGTCTAAGAACTCAACAAGTCCTGAAGAAGTTTTCCTACATTACCTACTAGGATTATTATGGACCTGGATTTATGTTTAGGTCTTTGATCCATTTTGAATTGATTCTTATTCAGGGAGTGAAATTGGGGTCCTCTTTCATTCTTTTGCTTATGGCTATTCAGTTCTTCCAACATAATTTGTTTAGGTGACTGTTCTGCCCCAGTAAATTGGATTTGGTAGGCTTGTTAAAAATCCATTGCCCCTATATGTGGGTGTCTATTTCTGAACAATCAGTTCTATTTCATTGATCAATGCTTCTATTTTTATGCCACTACCCTGCTGTTTTGACCACTGTAGCTTCGTAATATGCTTTAATGTCAGGAAGTGTGAATCCTCTGGCTTTGCTCTTATTTCTATGGATGTTTTTGTCTATTCAGGGCCCATTTCCTTCCAAATAAATTTGGTAAAGACTTTTATATTTATGTAAAGTAGGCTGTTGGAATTTTGATTGCATTTGCATAGAATCTATGTATCAATTTGGATAGAATTTACATCTTAATGTGTTTAGGCTTCTAGTCCATGAACATGGTATGTCCTATTTATTTAGGTCTTTGATTTCTTTTACCACTGTTTTGTAACTTTCTGATTACAGGTGCTTTACATCCTGGATAAATAAATTATTTAATAGTTAATTCTTTTTGTTGCTATTGTAAATGGAATTCTTTCTTGATTTTCTCCTCAGATTGTTCACTACTAGTGTATAAAAACTAGTGATTTTTGCATGTCATTCTTGTATCCTTCCACTTTTCTGACCTCATTTATTAGCTCTATTAGGTTTTTCATAGATATTTCTCAGGTTTCTAAATATAGGATTATGTTATCTGCAAATTTGTATTCCTTTTATTCTTTTTCATGCCCAATTTCTCTAGCTAAAACTTCTCACAAAATGTTGAATAACTGTGATGACAGTGGGTATCTTTTCTGATTCTTGGTCTCAGAGGGAAAGCTTTCAACATTTCTGTATTGAGAAGGATGTTTTCTGTGACTTTTTGATATGTGTCCTATATTATGTTAAGGAATTTTCCTATCTTTTGAAATGATTTTATCAAGAAAGAATGCTGGATTTTGTCAAACACCTTGTCTGCATCAAGATGATCATTTGATTAATTTCCTTTGATTTGTTAATGTGGTATATTACTGTAACAGTTTGATATTATTGATGAATTCCAAAAACAAATATTGGATTATGTTTGTAAACTAGTCTTTTCCTCTGGGCATATTAGATTATTTTGGATGTAATCTAGTAAGGCATTGAGTCCCTGTCCCTTGGTGGGTGGGAACTCACAGATAAAGGGCATAGCAAAGGACAGAGTTGGAGGGTTTTTAATGTTGGAGTTTTGATGTTGGAGTGTGATACTGAAATCTTAAGCTGGAGCCCTGGGACATAAATACACAGAGGAAAGAGAAGCCAGCTCCAGGAAGAGAGGAACCCTGACCCTGGAAAGAAGCAAGCCCTGGGAAGAGAGGAACCCTGAGCCTGGAGAGAGCAACACCTAGGAAGAGAGGAACCCAGAAAGCCTGAACCCTGGCAGCCATTGGCAGCCACCTTGCTCCAACACTTGGAAATAGACATTGGTAAAGGAAGTTACTTAGGCTTTATGGCCTGGTATCTGTAAGCTCCTAACCCAAATAAATACCCTTGATAAAAACCAACCAATTTCTGGTATTTTGCATCAGCACCCCTTTGGCTAATACAATTACATTAATTGATTTCCTTCTGTGGAGCCACCCTTGCATACCAGGAAAAAAATCCCAATTGATTGTGGTATATAATTCTTTTACTATATGTTGCATTATATTTGCAAGTATTTTGTTGATAATTTTTGCATCTATATTAACTTGTGAGGCTGGTCATAGTTTTCTATTCTTATAATATCTTCATCTTATTTTGGTATTATGGTGATGGTTGCTTCATAAAATAAGTGGAGTTCTTTTCCCTCCTCTTCAATTCTTTGGAAGAGTTTAAGCAGGATTGGAATTAATTCTTGAAATGTTTGATAGAATTCACCTGTGAAGCCATCTGGTTCTGTACTTTGTTGGGAGATTTTTTTTTTTAATTTTATTTTATTTATTTATTTTTTAAAAAAATATTACATTCAAAAAATATGAGGTCCCCATTCACCCCCACTGCCCCCACCCCACCACTCCCCCCACAGTAACACTCTCCCCCATCATCATGACACATCCATTGCATCTGGTGAGTACATCTCTGGGCATCGCTGCACCCCATGGCCTGTGGTCCACACCATAGCCCACACTCTCCCACGTCCCATCCAGTGGGCCATGGGAGGACATACAATGTCCGGCAATTGTCCCTGCAGCACCACTCAGGACAACTCCAAGTCCCGAAAATGCCTCCACATCTCATCTCTTCCTCCCATTCCCCGCCCCCAGCAGCCACCATGGCCACTTTTTCCACACCAATGCCACATTTTCTCGATTATTAACCACAATAGTTCATGAATAGAATATCATTAAGTCCACTCTAATTCTTACTGTATTCCTCCTTCCTGTGGACCTTGGCTTGGTTGTGTCCATTCCACATCTATGTCAAGAGGGGGCTTAGATTCCACATGGATACTGGATGCAATCCTCCTGCTTTCAGTTGTAGGCACTCTAGGCTCCATGGTGTGGTGGCTGACATTCTTCAACTCCATGTTAGCTGAGTGGGGTAAGCCCAATAAATCAGAGTGTAGGAGCTGAAGTCTGTTGAGGCTCAGGGCCTGGCTATCATATTGTCAGTCCAGAGATTCAAATCCCCTAGATATATCTTAAACCCCAGCACCAACTACAATTCCAGTAAAGTAGCATGAAAGGCTTGTGAAAAGTGATCCCATCTGAGTCCAGCTCCATCATGCAGAAACACCAGCTCCAAAGAAGGGCCAACCGACATGGCAGTGAACCCCATCTGCCATGACCATAGAATCTGTGGGTCTCTTCAGCCCTCAAAAGAACCAATACCTGGGATTGTATCTACTTTATCTGTCTCTGAGACTCTGCTCAGGTGTGCATAAGGGCAATCCTTCTGACAACCTCCAGACTCTTTTTTAGAGACTCATAGCCATATAAACTCATTTGTCCTTTCCATTTCCCCCTTACTTTAGGTCAAACAGCATTTTTAACTCCTCTTATTATATGTAGACAGGGATAATCTGCTGGTCCTCGTTGAACCTTTAATTCAAGGTCATTTTCTAGTTACGTCATCAGCTGGTACTTGGTAGTGATCCCTCGGTGCCAGGGAGGCTCATCCCCAGGTGTCATCTCCCACACTGGGGGGAAGGCAGTGCATTTACATGCTGAGTTTTGAGTAACATGGAGGCTGTCAGGAGGGAACTCTTAGGCACAGTGCTGCTCTAGGCCTTGTTCTTATTTCAGGTGTATAGGCTCACAAGCATAGTCATTAGTATCAGGGGGTCACTGCATTCCTTCCTGGGAGATTTTTGATGACTGATTTAATAATCACTTTATTTGCAATTGGTTTGTTGAAGTCTTGTATTTTGTCTAGAGTTAATGTAGGTTGTTTGTGCATTTCTAGGATATTGTCCATTTCATGTAGGTTGTATAATTTGTTGACATACAGTTTTTTATAATATCCACTTATGATCCTGTTTGTCTCTGTGGGGTCAATAGTAATGTCCTTCCTTTCATTTCTAATTTTATTCATTTGAATCTTCTGTGTTTGTTCTTTGTTAATCTAGCTAAGGGTTTGTTAATTTTGTTGATATCTGAAAAGAACCAGCTTTTGGTTTTGTTGAATTGTTCTATTGTTTTGTTTTTGTTCTCAATTTCATTTATTTTTGCTCTGTACTTTGTTCTTTCTCTCCTTCTGCTTGCTTTGGAATTAGATTGCTGTTCTTTTTCTAGTTCCTCCATATGTTCAGTTAGGTCTTTGATTTTAGCTCCTCCTTCCTTTTTAATATAGGCATTTAGATCTATAAATGTCCCTCTCAGCACTGCCTTGACCATATCCCATATGATTTTTTAAATTGTGATTAATGACATGGGAAAATAAACACATTATGAAATATGATGATTATTACAAAGCAATGGGTAAAAACCTGCTTTCTTCCAGCTCTGCAATGCAGATTTGGGGATATTGTTGGTAAAAAAGTGTAAAATAGTATCAAGTGTGTTAAAAAGTGGACAGTTAGATACCCAAATATAAACAGTATTTAGTTCTATTCAGTTGTTAAGTATTCTTCTGTTTACTTTCGTGTATTTTTTAAAAAATACGATTATTCCACAAACAAACACAAGCTCCTGGAGTGAAAGTTATTAAGTGCAAAGAGTTGGGAGCCCAGCAGCCACGGTCTGATCCCCAGGAGTATGGGGCCAGCCTGGCACACAGGGTGAAGCTCAGTTGCAGAACATTGTTTCTTTTTTTCTTGTTGCAATGCTACTTATATTTGTATTTCATGGGACTCTATGAAGGTTAACTGGCACAAGAGCAAAATGATGCTAGCAACTTTGGTTATTTATTTATTTAATAATAAATTGTCCCCTTTTTAAAAGACAAAAAATATTACACCAAAAAATATAAGAGGTTCCCACATACCCCACTTCCCACCCCCCACTCCTCCCACATTAACTTTGGTTTTGAATCACTATGAACTAGAACTACCATACTACTCAAAACACACCAGAACTAAGTACTCCTACAATAGAAAACACACTTGATTACAGCACCAACTTTGCAGGTTTTCTCTGACCTTTCTTCATATTCATCTTCCACCGCCAATTTATTTTTGTTTCATGGATTCTGGAAGAGGTAATTCTCCTCACAAAGACACTAATATGAATGTCCACTGAGCAATGACTACTGGATGATCTTGCTATCAGTCTGTCTTTGATCTTGCCATTTAAATACTCTGCAAAGTCAAAAAGGAGTACCAAAAACCCAAACCACCTTGAAATCAACAAATTTGAATGAGGAGTGTCCCATTCTTTGTTTTAAAAAGGGTCTTTACAAAGTTACCAAATATAGAACAGCAGATGACACCTGTATTAGTGCAAATGAGGCTCAAAAAGCCCAGATTTTATCCAGAAATGTTAAGCATCCAAGCAGCAATTTATTCAACTAGGAAGCAGTATATAAAAGTTAACACCACCTTGAACCTTAAAGTGTTTCTAAGGTATTTCCAAAGCTCTACCCTTTTATACTGTAGCATTCCAAAGAAGAACCAAGAACTGCTGTGAAATCCAAGAAACAAATAAAACAAAAAAATAAACCAGGACTATTTTCTGCATCACCACCAACTCTCCATTACACTCTCTCCCCTGCCTTTTACAATGAGTTAGTACTGCCATCTTTGCCATAAAAAATTTCATGTACCAGAAAAGAAAGGTACAGAGAGATTCTATTAACAACAATGACATAAATTTTGGGAAAAAAAGATTTTAAATTAAAATATTGTATCATCATAACAAAGATCAAAGTATCCTAAACTGCTTTATATCCAAAAAATAATAAAGATTTGCTGGAAATAAAGAGTGCTCAGTGCCTCAGTGCTTGCAACCCAAGTACTCTTATTAGATCAGTCTATATCATAGAAATAAATTCTTTTGTTAGAGCAAGGGAAAAAAATCCATTTCAAGACAATGTTAATCAGGATGAAAGGAAGGTGTGTCTTCAGTGAGAGAACTGCCTACTGTCAGATGATTTCTTGCTAATGTTTTTGAAGATTTTGGACTTCTCAATTTTCTTGGCTTTCTGGTAACCAAATCTGCCACCACCTCCTCTCTTTTTAAGTTTGCTTGTCATTGGTGTTCATGTTCAGATCAGCCAAAAGAGGCACCTTGAAACCAAATGACAGAGTAAACAGACAAATTTAACTTATTAACTTTATAGATTTATTTCAATGAATCATGTGCTCAAATGTATGAGGTATACTTCTTGTGTTGACTTATGAAAGAAGTAGCTCTTTTTAATTGATTTTTCAAGTTGAGACTGAATGTCAAATTTTGGACCAGGAAAACTCAAATTAACTTAATGGAACCTTGGATTGCTTTAAGTAAGGAAGGGAACCCAGTTCTTCTGGGCACAAAATGAGCAAGGCATATCCTTTTCCATTTAGGTCTCTGATACCCACAAGCATTATTCCTTTGGATCATGTGGAAGGTCATACTGAACAATCCGGTTGACTTCAGGAATGTCTAACCCTCAGGCTGCCATGTCTGTACACAACAATATCCCTAAATCTGCATTGCAGAGCTGGAAGAAGGTGATTGTTGGCTTATTTTTCTTCTGCCTTCCATGAATGACCAAGACACTCAAATCAGTGTAGTTCAGCAACTTACAGTGGTATTTCACAGACAAATAGGATGAAAAGAATACCATAATTTTCTTCTTTCAGTTCTCTTTAAGAAAGGTAAAGAGCAGAAGGAGTCTCTTTTCAGAGACAAACAACATATCCCTGCTCAAGATCATCCACTGTTGTATTAGTTTTATCATCACCAACCCCAACATACAATGGCTCCTTTTTCAGAAAAATTCTTGCCAGATTTTCGACATTTTAGAGTTTGTGTGGTGGAAAAGAGCATGGTCTGCCAATGTATCAGAAGAAGTTTAACAATTTGCTTTAATTCTTCTTCAAACCAACATCCAAGATATGATCAGCCTCATCAATAACCAGGCACTGTAGGTTTTTATACATAAACCCTGAGGTATTCTGCATATGGTCCAGGAGCTGACCTGGTGTGGCCACAATGATGTTGATCCCATTTGCAAGTTTCTGTGCTTCAGTAGATTTCTTAATACTGCCCATTATCAGCCCACATGTGCAGATGTGGTGAGTCATTAGGTCTTTGAGAACACCAGAAGTCTGAATGGCCAGTTCCCTAGTAGGTGAAAGAATAAAGACCCCTGTTCCATTCCTGGGCATGAATTTTAACTTAAAAATGAGTTCAACAGCAGGGACAATGCCAGGATTTTGCCACCACCTTTTTTGCGGCTGCTAGAAGATCTCTCCCTTCTAGAAGTGGCCAGATACTTTAAGTTGAGTTTCAGTCATGTCCATAAAGCCCATTTCTTTTTATCATCTGCAGGGTATTTTTATTGATAGGATTAGCTAGGGATGTGAAGGAAGTATCCTCAAAAGATTCTGTCAGTCCCAGAAGCAAGCCAGGCACTTCATTGTCATCTTCCTCATCTAGCTTCTCTCTCTATTTTTTGCACCAGGCCTAGCATTTTCTACAGTTTGTCTCTTTTTCTTCTTTAATTCTGAATTGGGTGAGTGTGGTTAATATGGTAAATTTCTTTGGGAATTTTTTAACTTTATCATGTTTCATTGCTTCATTAGATATGCTTCCATTTTTGGCTTCTGACAAGCCCATATCTGTAGACTGTTTTAGGGAATTTTAAACTTTTCCAGCTTCCACACTTTCTTCAAATGCATCTCCATTTTGGGTTCGGAGAGGCTCACACCTGAGGCTCTCTATACCTATAGGTTTCACTGCTGTAGTTTTAGATTCTGCTTCTTGTTCTTCTTGGTACAGGAGATTCATCAGTAGGTGAGACATGATGTCAGTGGAGAACCTTCACCCCAGAATGGCAACTGGGTTCTTCCACTTGCTGGGCTGACATAATTTACTTCCAGGCCCCCCAAAAGTTTTAGTAAGTTGTCTTCTTATTTTCACTCATGTTTAGGTACTCGCTAATTTCTTTTGCAATTCCTTTTTTGACACAGTGATTGGTTAAAGGTGTTTTTTTCAGCCTCCATATATTTGCAAATTTTCCTCTTTCTTATTGTCTTAGTTTGCCAAAGGGCTGCTGATGCAAAATACCAAAAATGTTTTGACTTTTATAATGGGGATTTTATTTAGGGTAAAAGCTTACAATTCCATGGCTGTGAAATTTCCAAATCAAAGTACCATCAGAAATACTTTCTCACCAAAATCAGTTACTGGTAATCTGGGAGCCCTGTCACATGGGGCCTAACAGTGGGACCACTTATATGGTAATTGACCACTGGCTGGAGACTGAGCAAAGACTAGCTAGAAGAGTGGACAGAGACATGATAGTTACCTGCCATTGTTGGCAGATGTTTCAGATGTCGTTCCACAGATCTTCCCTCCACAAAGGGCAGCCCATGACAGTCCATTGTTCCTGTTTTGTTTCTAGTATTTGCAATTCACCCCTGGATAAGGATGGTAGTTTTCAGAGTGACCGGATACTATTGGGTTAAGCCCTCTACTTGAAACAGGGTTTGGTATGTTGTGCACAGTTGGTTTTTCAAGGGGCTATGTCATAATTCGGCCCCTTTCCACAATTGGGACCAAAACCCAAGGGATATTTGCTTAGAATGTTGCCTTTGCTACAAACCCAACCCAAAGTTAATATTGGTGCTGGCTACAGCCAATTCACAGGGTCAGTTATGGTCCACCCCCCTTTACTGTTTGAATCTGTGCTAATAGTCTCTATACTTTTTTAAAAAGCACCTTGCTGGGGGTCCTCCAATCCCATGTACAACCTTTTCTGATTAACACATACATATTTGAGCTAAGTGAGGGTTGAAGGGCTTCCAGTAACACCAACAACCCCAAAATGGCTATTAATTGTTGTTGAACTTTCAGGACATGATAAGATTAAAGTACTAAAAGCTATTTTGATAAAAAAGACTCTCTGCTTTGTATATTAATATAAGCACTTGTTTAATTTTTTTTGGTCATTTGAATAGTGATTTTAAAATTATTTTTATTTGTTAATTTAATATTACCATCCAGAGATATGAAAATATACACTGAACAAACAGACAAACACAAAAGAGTTAAAATACAACAGAGACATAAAGTTTGTTAATTTGACTCAAATTCTTACTCATTTGGTATGGGTGTTTCCAAACTTTCCATCATTTCACATCTTTGATTTTTATTGCTTTTAAAATCTTTGGGGCTAAAGGGAACTCTTACAGCATTAACTCACAACTTTTTAGTTTCTTTAGCTTTCCAAAACTTGAAGAAGGTGTGAACATATGGTCTTTTTGCCCATTTTTCTTGCTGTTTATAAAACAAGCTTAATTGCAATACAGTATTAAAATCCAAAGACCCATTTTCTGGCCAAATTTCTCTGTTATCTAATCTATAACTAGGCCAAGCTTCATTACAAAAAATAATTAATTTACTTTTCTGTAACCCAGATGCCCCAAATTTAGACCAATTTTTCAGGATGCATCCTAGTTTTGAGCACTCGAGTACAGATGCCTCATTCCCAATGGGACAAAAAGAGAGAGAGAGAAAGAGGGCAGCCAAAATAAAGGCACAAAAGGCAGTGGGCTTCCCCTTTAAGGTAGTGAGGGAGAGGGATTCAAACCCACATAACCTCTCCCACTACCACCAAACATTTGCTACCTTAGCAAAAGGTAAACCAAAGGCAAACTTGCAGTTAGCCAAAGCCAAACAGCAGGTTTCCCTTTTAAGGGAGAGAGGAAGTGGGACTCAAATCCACCAAAACTTCCCCTGTAACCAAACTTTCACTACTTTAGCAAAGGTAAACCAAATACTAACTTGTGGACAGCTAGAAGAAAGAAAAAAAAAAAAAAAGAAATAACGAATAAAGGAAGGGAAAGGGATGACCCGGTCCTCCATCCTAACCTTGTGAGCCTTGGTTCCTTTGGTGGCTGGAAAGGGACTCCACCCTGGGTAATCCCTGAGTTCTCAGAAAAATCCCGAGCTGCTGCTGGAGTTGGGGATTCCTCGGTGTGGACAACTCCCTCCACGGGTCACCTTGGAAGTGTTTTCTGGTTACCATATTTATTTATTTATTTAGGTCCTGGTGGAGTCGCCAATTTGTTAGGCCCTAAAGCTGAGACTTTGGGGATAACCAGAGAAAAAATTTTACATGAGAACTAGGCAGAACTTGCTTTTATTATGTCTGCAGACAGAAGCCAAAATCAGTCTAAAGTGACTCAGACCTGACTCCCTGTGCTGTGGTTTCACCCTTGCTTAAACAACCAAGTTACTACTTAGCATTTGCTTTGTTTATGTATTTGCTTTTATGCATATGGATGAACACACATAGCTGGTTATATAATTGTATGATTAGTATGTTCAGGGAGTCATGCTTGCACATTCATTGCATGATCAAAAAAAGGGACACATAACTCCACCTTGGGTGGGAATTTTACTAAATTAAGCAAGTTGAAGTGAAGACAACAAGGAGCTTCTCCTGTGCAGGTCTGGCCAACTGGTCAAAGCTGGTTTTCATACTTCATTGCTTCATCAGGATGTTCTTGGCCACCAAAAGTGAAATTTGGCACCAAGAGTAGGTTGCATCTCATTACCTTCTAATTTACATACAATTCTTTCCTTTGTATACAGGGAGAGAAACAAGTTACTTTTAGGTATTTGGTCATCCTATATCCATCAAAAGTACCATCAGAAATACTTTCTTACCAAAATCCGCTACCAGTAATCCTGGAGCCCTGCCACATGGCAATCAGGCATATGGCAGGGCTTGTTTCCTCTTGAGCTGCTTGCTCTGTGGGCCCAGCCTCTTGGGAGCTTCCTCCTTAAGCTTTGGCTGCTAGCCATCCTGGAGTTCTCTCTCACATTGCAGGGTCAAAAATAGCAGCTTTCTGTTTCTTTGTGTCACAGTTTATGTCAGCTCCAGAAAGAAGGGGAAGATCCAAGATGGCTCATGCCTCACTGACTTAGTCCAATCAAAAGCCCTAAAGCAGAGCCAGTGTAGCTCAGTGGGTGAGTACCTGCTTTGCATGTATGAGATTCTGGGTTTAATCCCTGGTACCTCCCGAAAAAAAACCCACTAAATCACTCTTATCAAGTAATCTAATCAGAGGCCCCTTAACTGTCTTTAATGCAATCTGTTAATTATGGGTCACATTCTTTCTGTCTCACCTGTTCCTGTCCCCAGAAGCCAAATCCAAAGCATTCTAACTTTCCCTGATTCCAAGACCAAACATCAATTAAGAGGACTTTAACACCTTACAGGATATTATAGGAATTGTATTCCTAATTTTTCTTTGATGGTTCAAACTTTATATGCCTTGTTTAAAACTAAACAAATTGAACCCCTTATTTGGGATGAAATTAGTCAAAATTCTTGTAAGGATAAAAAGCACAGTTTGCTTAGTACTCCTGCTCTGGGGCACTTTGATCACAAATTACCCATTTTTTCTCCTTGTCCATGAACTAGAAGGAATCACCTGAGGTTTTCTTACACAGAACCATAAAGCACAACTCGACTTCTAAGATATAGTCAGCAATTGGATTCCACAGCCATGGGACTCTTCCCTTGCCTGAGATCCATTGCTATGATAGCAAAACTTTTAGCATCAATTGAGTAATTAATTATAAGATCTCCTCATTTATTTTTTTCCCTCATTTTGTTGAACTCTCTTCCAACAGATTAACTTCTTATGCAATTCTCTACTTTCCCTTCCCAAAGTCTCTTTTATTCTTTGTTAAAACCTTAATCTGCTACTCTACTTCTGTTTCTGAGGAAACTTTCCATGATTGCATAGCTTTAACTGACCAATTGTTAACCCCTCAAGTAAATTTATCAGAAACCTCAATTAGTAATGTAGAAGTTATCTGGTATACAGATATATAACTGAGAAATCTAGTGTGTTGGATTTTCTATTACCACTAACCATGAAACAATAGAAGCAAATGTCTTGCCTAATCCTACGTAAGCCCAGCAAGCTGAAATTCTTGCCCTCAAAAGAACCTGCATACTTGCAGATGGAAAAACAGCAAATACATACACCAAAAGTTGGTGTCCTTTTAGAGTTGTTCATAATTTTGGGACCTTATGGAAACAAGTTTTTTAATCTTCAGTGGAGTTAAAATAAGAGATAGCTCTTATGCTACAGAATTACTAGATGCTGTACTGCTACCAAAGGCTTTGGCTATAATTAAAATTCCTGATCATTTTTGGACAAATATGGAGGAAAGAACTGGCAACCACATGGCAGATACTGCTGTAAAAAAGTGCAGCTACAAATTCTAATCCTAGTCTTGTTTCTGTAATGATTTCTTATCTCTATTGGAAATATAAATAATTTTACTCCTTGAGGTTCAGCTACACAAAACTTCTCAAGAGAAAAAAATAAAAATACCAGTTGCCTTTATAACCCTGCAATTAAATCCTAGTTTATCCCCAACGATAAATGAAGGATACTTGCATCCAATGAAAATGTTAGCTGAGGAAAGCACTATTTCTGGAAAACCATCCATAAAATACCTATGAGTGTGTATCACTTTTGTTTAATTTGTTCTAAGTAAGATCAAGGAAAACCCTTCCACAGTTCTCAAGGGCATTTCCCCTTAGCTACTGGAACTTTTGAAGTTTGGCAATTGGATGCTATTTAATTATCCCATCCCAAGGCTATAAAAATATATGTTAATATAATTTGTATGCATTCCCATTGGGCTGAAACCTTTCCCTGTAAACAAGTTACTGTTAGTACCGTCACAAAGATATTATTAGAAAAAAATTTCTAAATTGGGAAATTCTCTCAGAACTTTACCATGACTAAGGAACCCAATTTCAGGACAAATTATGAAAACAATATGCAAAATATGACTTATTTTGCAACATTTTCATTGTGCTTATCTTCAGGCTTAAGAGAAAGAACAAATAGTATTATTAAAACTCCATGAGGTAAAATTATGGACTCTTTTGATATACCATGTCCAAAAGCTTTACTTATAAACTAATCTAAACTCCAATTCTTTTAGAAAAAAGCAGAAGTAATTCCCATTTAAACATTACAGGGAGGCCTATGAAAATAAACTCTGGAACACAGGAACACTGATTCATAAGAGGAAATAAGCTAAGCTATTGTCAGAAACTAGTCAAAACTTTAAAGAAAAATGAAAACTTGAGACAATCGTTTTACAGGGTACTCCTGGGAGATGAAGATATTCAGAAACACAAATAACACAAATTAGAAATGAAAAGTGGGAATCAAAACAGACCCCAATGAAATAAAAAGGCCTGTAACAACTGTGTGATGGTTAGGCTAATGTGTCAACTAGGCAAGGTAATGGTGCCCACTTATTTGGTCAAGTAAGCTCTGGGTTAACTATAATACAAGGACATTTTATGTACTTTATTCATCAGTAAATTGATTGCACAGATGGTAGAGATTACATCTACAATCAACCTAGGAGATTGCCATCAGCAGTGAGTGTTGTTTCATTCAATCAGTTGAAGGCTTAAAAAGGGGAAGTGATTTCAACATTCAGAGAGAGAATTCCCAGCTCTACTTTGGACAGCCAGCATCTTCTGGAAACTCATCAAGGACCTTCATCAGAGACCCTTGTTTGCATCCTGCCCTGTGGAGTTCAGACTTGTGCATCCCTTTGGTTGCATGAGAAAAGTTTTATAAAATTTCATGCTATTTACAGATATCTCCTGTTGGTTCTGTTTCCCAAGAGAACCCTGACTAATACAGCATGCTACCAGGAGTGGTTTTTTGGAAACAGAATCATAAAAATGGGATTTCTAAAGTGGTTCTGGCATTTTTTGCAATTGGCTCTCTACTGTGATTAAATTAAAGGGCACTAATGACTCCCTTTCCAATAATCAAGAGGAAATTGACAGTTCATGGAGTGAGTTGGCAGTGGAGATACACAAAACATCACCACTGGATTTGACTACTTTTTAATTTAAATTTATTTTTTTAAAGATACATAGATCACACAAAATGTTACATAAAAAATATAAGAGATTTCCATATATCCCACTCCACACACTCCCCACTCCTCTCATATCGACAACGTCTTTCATTAGTGTGATAATTTCTTGCATTTGATGAGTACATTTTGGAGCATTGCTACACACCGTGGATTATAGTTTATGTTGTAGTTTACACTCTCCCAGTACATCCAGTGAGTTATGGCAAGATATACAATGTCCTGCATCTGTCCCTGCAATATCACTCAGGACAACTCCAAGTCCTGAAAATGCCCCAATATCACATCTATTTTCCCCTCTCCCTGCCCTCAGCAACTCCTGTGGCCACTGTCTCCATATCAATGATATAATTTCTTCCATTGCTAGAGTCACAATAATTTCATAGCAGAATACCAGTAAGTCCACTCTAATCCATATTTTATTCCTCCATCCTGCAGACCCTGGGATGGTGATGTCCACTCCACCTCTACATCAGCAGAGGACCTAGATCCCATATGGCTGATGGATGGAATTCTCTTGCTTGCAGCTGTATACTCTCTTGGTTCCCTGGTGTGGTGGTTGACCATCCTCACTTCCCTGTTTGCTGACCTGGATAAGTCCAATGAACTGGAGAGTAGGTGTTGCAACTCTGCTGAGGCTCAGGGCCCAGCTGGCATATAAACAACCCAGAGATTCAAGTCTCCTGAGCATATACCAACCCTAGCACCAACTGCAGGTTCAGTAAAAGTGACAGAAGAAGCATGCATAGAGAAGTCACATCTGAGTCCAACTCCATCACCCTCAGGAACATAAATTCCAAAGTACTACCCCCTGGCAAGGCACTGATCTCCAGAGCCATCTCTCAGGACCGTAGGACCTGAGTGTCTCTGTAGCCCTCAGGAGCACCCCACCTGGGGTTGTATGTACTTTGGCTGTCTCTGAGATACTGCTGAGATGTGTGTAAACACGATGCCTCTGATGACCTACCAACTCATTTTGAGGTCTCCTAGCTATACAAACTCACTTGTCTTTACCATTTCCCCCTTTTATTCAAGGTATTTTTCTGGTTGCATGACCAACTGTTGCTTGGTAGTAATCCTTTGGCACCAGGGAGGCTAACCCCCAGGTGTCATGCCCGATGCTGGGGGGAAGGCAATGCATTTACATGCTGAGTTTGGTTCAGAGAGTGGCCACACTCAAGCAACATACAGGCTCCCAGGAGGCAACTCACAGGCACCCTGCAGCTCCAGGCCTAGTTGAAACTTCAAGCACACAGGTTCACAAGCACAGTCATCGGTATCAAGGGCCCAACATTGGACCATCCTTCTTCACTGGTCTTTGCTCTTGTTCTTGGGGGATTGTTGCTGCTCCATTGGGGAGTGTGACAGAGTTTCCTTGGAATGGGAACTCAGCACTCCCTCAGTGGTTGTGTGAAACTCTACCCCCTATGTCAAAATCCAATGAACATTATGTACATGTCTATATACCCTATATACATGACCTGGAAAACTCCTTCCACCCATGCATCCCCCATCAATGACACCCACATCAGTGTTCCTCCCCTGCCATAGTTGAACCCCTCTGTGATCCAAAACTTCCTAAAAATGAAGTATAATATATTACCAAATTCAATTAATAGGAAAATGAAATAGTAATGATAGGTTTAAAGATTAGAAATAGAATACATAATAATTTAGGAAAAATAAAATAAAAAATAAATTGGGTTAATAAAAATGAAAAATATCATAAAATTTTTTTGATGTTTTGCCTTCCATCACTGCAATAAGTGTTGCCCTGTATGTACAGTGGCAAGGCAATCTCTCCCATTTATTCCTCAGTGTCTACAACTTTTTTTTTTTAATGTGTCTTCAAAAAAGTTTTAGGCAACAGCAAAGTTACATATAGAATACAGGGAACTCTCATATACCCAACATCAAACCCTTTTCCCCCTTCCCCAGCAATGATCCTTCTATATGTGAATATTACATTTGCTGCAACTGATGTACAGATATTGAAACATAGTTACTCACCATGGTTCCACTATGGTTTACATTATGGTTTACATTTTAGACTGTACACTTTTATAAATTTTTGGTTACATATGGTTTACATTTTATAATATACACCTTTATACATTTTTGGTGATATTTAACATGGCCTGTATCCATCATTGCAGGATCATGCAGAGTACTTCCATTGCACCCCAGTTACCCCCCTCTTCCAACTGTTCTATTCCTCTCTCCCCCTCCCATCAGGGCCCAAAGTGGCAACCAAACTTGAAGGACAAGATTCATAGATACTTGCAACGATGTTAAGGGCTTGGCATATTAGTCTGTCTTCCCACATTGAGAGTGACCCATGCTCTTGGGAGACACCCTCCCCTCTGAGAACATCAGGCCCCCCAGGATGGGGGCACACACCTTCCTGCTCATTGTATGGGTCCCCACCCACTGATATAAAACACTGACATGATGAGCACTCACATATTCCCTAAAAGCCTGCTCCAGGTGCACCTGTGCCCAATGACCCCTGTCAAAGACCTTATACCAGTAACTCTTCCTTTTAAAATTTTATTTATTTTTTTATTTTCCTCTTTATTTTCTTTAAAATGTTACATTAAAAAAAATGAGGTCCCCATACAACCCCCTCCCCCCCACACACACACAACAACCTTTTTCATCATCATGGCACATCCACTGCACCTGGTGAATACATTCTGGAGCACCGCTGTATCACATGGACAGTGGTCCACATTGTAGTCCACACTCTCCCCCAGTCCACTCAGTGGGCCACAGCAGGACACACATCTAGCACCTATCCTTGCAGCACCATCCAGGACAACTCCAAATCCTGAAAATGCCCCCACACCATATCTCTTCTTCCATCTCTCTACCATCAGCAACCACCGTGGCCACCCTCTCCACATCACTACTACAATTTCTTCCCTTACTAATCATAATATTGCCCCAGCAGAACATCAGTAAGACCACTCTAATCCATACTCTATTCCTCCATCCTGTGCACCCTGGGATGGTTATTCCAATCCCCCTCTACCTCAAGAGGGGGCTTAGATTCCACATGGATAATGGATGCAATTTTCCTGCTTGCAGCTGTAGGCACTCTTGGCTCCCTGGTGCGGTGGTTGACCCTCTTCACCTCCCTGTCAGCTGGCCAGGGTAAGTCCAACAAACCAGAGTGTAGGAGCTGCAAGTCTGCTGAGACCCAGGGCCTGGCCATCACATGGACAATCCAGAGATTCAGGTCTCCTGAGTATACACCAACCCAAATGCCAACCACAGGTCTGGTAAAAGTAACAGAAGAGGCATGTGTAGAAAGGTCATATCTGAGTCCAACTCCATAACACTCAGGAACACAAACTCCAAAGTAGGGCCCACTGACATGGCCCTGAAATCCAGAGCCATCTGCCATGACCGTAGAACCTGTGGGTCTCTGAAACCCTCAGGAGAACCAGCACCTGGGTTTCCATCTATCTTGGCTGTCTTTGGTACCCTGATGAGGCATGCATAAGCATCAACCCCTCTGATGACCACACAACTCATTTTTGGAGAATAGCCATATAAACTCATTTGTCCTTTCCATTTCCCCCTTTTATCCAAAGTAAAAAAGCAGTTTATAACACCTGATATTACATGTAGGCTGAGATATTCTGTTGGTCTGAGTTGACCATTTTATTCAAGGTCTTTTTCTAGTTACATCATCAGCTGGTGCTTGGTAGTAATCTCTCAGTGCCAGGGAGGCTCATCCCCAGGAATCATGCCCCACACTGGGGGAAGACAATGTACCTACATGCTGAGTTTGGCTTAGAGAGTGGCCACATTTGAGCAGCTCTCAGGAGGTAACTCTTAGGCATCCTTCACCTCTAGGCCTAGTTCATATTTCAGGTGCACAGGCTCACAAACATAATTATCAGTATCAAGAGTGCATTGTTGGACCATCCTTCTTTATTGGTCTTTGCCGTTGAACCTGGTGGATGGTTGCTGTTCCATTGAGGAATCTGATAGAGCTCCCCTGGCTAGGAACTCAGCACTCCCTCAGTTGTCATTTTTAACTGTAACCACTGTGAAAATATCCAAACATTTTTAATGGAAAAGCTTTGTTTTTGACATTTTGCCTTTCATCACTGCAATAGGTGTTGGCCTGTATGTACAGTGGCAAGGCAATTTCTTTCATTTCTTCCTCAGTGTCTACATCTTTTTTTCTTCTAATTATTAGTTTTGTCTTCACAAAAGTTTTAGATCACAGTAATTCATATATATAATATAGGGTACTCCCAAATATCCAACATCAAACACTTTGTCCCTTCCCCAGCAATGATATTTTTACATGTTCATATTATATAGGTCTCTCTTAACCTGAACTGGGAGAGAATCTGTGCCACATTAGTGAAGCCCTGACCTGATATTGATAACTTAAGTTGGGAAATTTAAAGACTTAGAATAAGTTAAACCAAACATCAAAGAGCAGTGAATAAAAAACAGCAAGCAAAAGAGAGAAATTGGCCTTCAGAGTAAATTCACCAACATATTCAGATGCAAAAAATTATAAGTCATACTAGGAAACAGGACAAGATGGTTCAGTCAAAGGAACAAACCAAATATCCTGGCAAGATACAGGATTTAAAAAAATTAATGATAATCACACAAATCTCTTAAATTAATTCAAAGAATTGAAAGAAATTATGACTAATAAGATAAAGGATATTAAGGAGACATTTGGGCATAAAGAACAATTTCAAAGCCTGCAAAGAAAAGAGAGAAAACTTATAGGAATAAAAGACATAATGGAGGCAGTGGACTTGGCCCAGTGGTTAGGGTGTCCGTCTACCACATGGGAGGTCCATGGTTCAAACTCTGGGCCTCCTTGACCTGTGTGGAGCTGGCCCATACAGTGCTGATGCGCGCAAGGAGTGTCATGCCATGCAGGGGTCTCTCCTGCATAGGGGAGCACCACGTCAAGGAGTGAGCCCCATAAGGAGAACTGCCCAGTGTTACAGAAAGTGCAGACTGCCTAAGAATGGCACTGCCCACACGGAGAAATGATGCAACAAGATGATGCAGCAAAAAGAAACACAGATTCCCGTGCTGCTGACAACAACAGAAGTGGACAAAGAAGACACAGCAAATAGACACAGAGAAGAGGCAATTGGGGTGGGGAGGAAGGGGAGAGAAATAAATAAATAAATAAATCTTTTAAAAAAAGACATAATGGAAAATATTAAAAATACAATAGAAGCACATAAGATTTGAATTGCTTGAAGGCAGAACATTTGAACTTGAAAAGACAGGGGACCAGAAAGAGAAGAAAATGGAAAAAATGGAGCAAGTTCTCAGGGAGTTGAATGATAAATGTGAAAAGCACAAACATATGTATTATCAGTGTCCCATAAGGAGAAGAGACTGAAAAAGGAACAGAAAGAATATTGGAGGAATTAATGAACAAAAACTTGGCAATCCCTATGAAAGACATAAATATAAATATAGAAAAGGAAAATGAACACCAAAAAGAATAAAACTGACTAGACCTATCCAGAGACATTTACTATTCAAAATCACCAATACACAGAGATAAAGAGAGGATTCTGAAAGCAGTAAGAGAAAAGCAAAACATCACATACAAGGGAACCTCAATAAAATGAAGTGCCAACCTCTCATCATGAACCATGGAGGTGAGAAGAAAGTGCTATGATGTGTTTAAGGTACTAAAAGAGAAAAACTGCCAGTCAAGAATTCTGTATCTTGCAAAGCTGTCCTTCAAAAACAAGGATGAGTTCAAAGTCTTCACAGACAAACAAAAACTGGTAGAGAATGTTACCAAAAGACCAGACTTACAAGAGATACTAAAGGGATTATTGCAGCCTGAAAGGAAAAAACAAGGGCAAGAGATTTAGAGAAGAGCATTGAAATCAAGACTATTAAGAAAGGTAAACTAAAGGGTAAAAAAAAAAAAAGACAGTAGTAAGATATGGCAACAGAAAGCCAAAGGGAAAAAATAATGAAGTAAACAATGTCTTTACAATGTTATGGCTTGAACTCCCCTATCAAAAGATATACACTGATATAATGGATAAAAAAATATGAACCATCTAATACGCTATCTAGAAGAGACTCACCTCAGACATAAGGACACAACTAGGTTAAAAGTGAAAGGCTGGAAAAAGATATTCCATGCAGATAGGAACCAAAAAAGAGCTGGAGTAGTGACACTAATATCAGACAAAATAGATTTTAAATTCAAAACTGTTATGAGGGATGAAGAAGGTCATTATATATTAATAAAAGGAGCAATTCACAAAGAAGAAATAACTGTACTAAAATTTTATGCACCTAACCTGGGTGCTCCCAGATACAAGAGGCACTCATGGCAAAATTGAAGAGAGAAATAGATGTCTTTACAATAATAGTTGAAGGAAAGTGGCTGTAGTTTAAGTGATTGAGCTCCCACCTACCACATGGGAAGTCCCAGGTTCAGTTCCTGGTTCTTCCTGCAGAAGATGAGCAAAACTGCAAGCTGACATGATGAGCTGGCACGACAAGCTGATGAAACAAGGTGATACAACAAGAGACACAAGGAGGAAAACATAATGAAGATGCAACAAAGCAGGGAGTGGGGGTGGCCTAAGTGATTAGGCACATCTCTCACACAGGGGAGGCCCTGGGTTCAGTAGCCAGTGCCTCAGAAAAATAAAGTGAGCCCACAATGAACAGACACAGCAAGGGAGTAGGGAGAAATAAATTTTAAAAATAAATCTTAAAAAAAATTGGGACTTCCATATACCACTTTAAGTATTGGATAGATTGTCTGTACAGAGGATAAGTAAAGAAACAGAGAGCTTTAATATAATTGATGAACTTGACCTAAAAGACAGCTCTAGAGCTTTCACCCCAAAACAGCAGAATATTAATCTTTTTCAAGCACTCATTGATTGTTCTTCAGGATAGACCATATGTTGGGTCACAAGATATGTCTCAATAAATTTTAAAAAATTGAAATTACACAAATGAGTTCCTCTGATCATAATGGATTGAAACTGGAAATGAATAATGGAAAAGGGGGAAATTCATAAATATATGGAGATTAAACAACAAGCTCTTAAATAATTAGTGGGTCAAAGAAGTAATTGGAAAAGAATTCAGCAAATACCTTGAGACAAAGGAAATTGAGTACACAGCATATCAAACCAAGGGGATGCAGCAAAGACAGTGCTGAGAGGAAATGTATAGTCTTCAATGCTTACACTAAAAACAAAAAAAGCTAAAATGGAAGATCTAACTGCACACTGGAGGAACTTGGAAAAGAACAATAGACTAATCCCAAACCAAGCCAAAGGAGAGAAATTGTAAAGATCAGAGCACAAATAAATGAAATTGAGAAGAAAAACAAACAAACTAACAAAAACCAATAGAGAGAATCAACAAAACCAAAACTTGGTTTTCTGAGAAAATCAACAAATTTGACAAACCCATAGCTTGACTGACAAAGAAAAAAGAAAGAAGTCACAAATAAATAAAATCACAAATGAGGGGAAGGGATATCATAACTGACCCCACAGAAATAAGAGAGATCATAAGAGGATACTTTGAACAAATATAAACCAAAAACTAGACAATGTCAATGAGATGAACACATTCTTAGAAACACAAGAATCACCTACACTGACCCTAGAAGAAATTGAAGATCTCGACAATCCAATCACAAGTGAAGAAACAGTCATCAAAACCCTCCCAAAGATGAAAAGTGTATGACCAGATGGCTTCACAGGTGATTTCTATGTATCAGTTAAAGATGATCTAAGCTCTTCCAAAAACTTGAACAGGGAAGAATGCTACCAAATTCATTCTATGATGCTGACATCATACTAATACCAAACCCAGAAAAAAGAAAATTACAGACCTATATTCCTAATGAATTTTAGATGCTAAAATCCTCATCAAAATACTTGCAAACTGAATCTGCAAGAACCTTAAAAAATATATCCCTCATGATCCAGTGGGTTTTATCCCAGGCATGCAAGAGTGGTTCAGCACAAGAAAATCAATTAGTGTAATAAATCACATTGATAAATTGGGGAAGAAAAATCACACAATCCTTTCAATTAATGCAGAAAAGGCATTTGACAAAATACAGCACCCATTCTTGATAAAAACACTCCAAAAGATAGAAATAGAAGGAAGCTTTCTCAATATGTTAAAATTCCTAAATGAAAAACATACAGCTAGCATTGTACTCAATGGTGAAAAACTGAAAGTCTTCCCAAGATCAGGAACAAGGCAATGATGCCCACTGTCCCCACTGCTATTCAATATTGTGCTAGAAGTTCTAGCTAGAGCAATTAGGCTAGATAAAGAAATAAGAGGCACCTAAACAGGAAAGGAAGAAGTAAAACATTCTTTATTGACTGATGTTATGATCCTTTATCTAGAAAATCCCGAAAAATCCACATACAAAAAAAGCTACTAGAACTAATAGACAAGTTCAGCAAATTGGTGGGATTCAAGATTAATATATAAAAATCAATAGTGTTTTGCTTTTGCTTTTTTTTTTTGAAGTACCAGGGCAAGAGACCAGATATCAAACCTGGGACCTTGCATGTCGGAAGCTGGTGCTCAACCTTTGAGTCACATTGGCTTCCTTGAGTTGGATTTTTGTTTGTTAGGCTTGCTGTTTGTTTTTGTTTTTTCAGGAGGAACTGAAAACTGAACCAGGGGCTTCCCATTTGGGAGGTGGGTGCTCAACCTCTTTGGTCACATCCACTCCCTTCAATAGCATGTTTATACACTAATGATGTGAGAGAGAAATCAGTAAAAAGAATTCCATTTATAATAGTGACTGAAAGAATCAAATGTTTGGAATAAATTTAACAAAGCACATAAAGGATGTATATTCAGAAGCTACAAAACATTGCTGAAAGAAATGAAAGACTTAAATAAATGGAAGGACATTCTGTGTTCATGGATTGGAAGACTAAATATCAGTAAGATGTCAATTCTATGCAAACCGATTTACAGATTCAATACTATCCCAATAAAAATCCCAACAGCCTTTTGGCTGAAATTGAAAAGCCAATTAACAAATTTATTTGGAAAGGAAAGGGGCTACAAATAGCAAAAAAAAATCTCTTTAAAAAGAACAAAGTTGGAGAACTCTATTTCCTGATTTTAAAGCACATCACTTAGCTACAATGGTCAAAATAGCATGGTAGTGGCATAAAGGTGGACAGATTGACCAATGTACCCAAATTGAGAATTCAGAAATAGACCTTCACATATACAGTCAAGTAATTTTTGACAGGGCTGTCAAGCCCTCTGACCTGGGCCAGTACAAAAAGTGCTGGGAGAAATGCATAGCCATATCCAAAAGAAAGAAAGGGGACCCCTATCTCACACCTTATATAAATAATAACTCAAAATGAATCAAGGACTTAAATATAAAAGTGACAACCATAAACCTCCTAGAAGAAAATGTAGGAAAGCATCTTCAAGATCTTGTGGTAGGCCCTAGCTTCTTAAACTTTATGCCCAAAGCATAAGTAACAAAAGAAAAAAATAGATAAAAGGGACCTCCACAAAATTAAACACTTTTGCACCACAAAGGACTTAGTCAAGTGAGTGAAAATGCAGCTGGAGATGAATTGGAGCAATAGGAACACTTGCTCACTGTTGGTACAGTCACTGTAGACAGTTTGGAAGTTCCTAAGGAAGTTGAATATAGACTTGCCATATGACCTGGTAATATCACTATAGATATATACCCAGAAGAACTGAGAGCAGTGACATGAACAGATGTCTTCACACTGATGTTTATAGCAGCATTATTCACAATTGTCAAAAGATGAAAACAATTCAGTTGTCCATAAATTGATGAATATATAAAGAAATTGTGGTGTGTACACATGATGGAACATTATGCAGTTGTAAGAAGAAGTGAAGTTGTGAAGCATGTGACAACATGGCTGAACCTTGGGGACACTATGTTGAGTGAAGCCAGCCAAACACAAAAGGACAAATGCTGTATAATTGAGCTATTATGAAGTAAATATGTTGTGTACACTCACAGAGTAAATTAGAATATAGGTCACCAGAAAATAGAATGTGTGTAGAGAATGGAAGGCTGAGGGTTAATCTGTGCAGAATTGGTAAAAAAAAAAAAAAATTGTTTGTAAATCTTTGGAAATGAATAGAAATTGCAAAAGCACATCATAGACCTTGTAACGAGCAGAGCTATTATATGGGTATGACAGTGGTTGAAAGGGTAAGTCTAAGGTCATGTATGTTACTAGAATGAAAGCTAAAAAATGTAACATGGAACTGTGTAATGGTGAAACCTCATGTAAAATACAAATATGGGTGATAATGCATATTTAAGACTGTTTTTTTACAAAATATAAATACAAATAAACTAAAGAGATGGAAATGGAGTAGCAGGTTTATGTTCAGAAGGAGAAGCATAGAGAAATTGAAAAGTGATGAGTATGTTTTGTTCATTTGTTTTTTATTAGTATTGGAATAACGAAAATGCCCTAAAAATGATTGAAATGATGAATGCACAACTATGTGATTATACTGAATACCATTTATTGTTTGCTTTGGATGGATTTATTGTTTATTAATATGTATCAGTAAAATTGATTTGCTTTTCACTCTGTCAAGTAGGGGCTATCATTCCTGACCAGCAGGAAGCAACTACAGAGGAGTGACTTTTGGCCTTCAACTCCCTTTTAAGATTTTTTTAAATTTATTTTTTCTTTTTTTAATTGTATTTTTTTGAAGATACATAGATCACAAAAAATATTACATTCAAAAAATATAAGAGGGAGAGAACCAGCAAGATGGCGGTGGAGTAAGGAGCTCCTTGAGTCAGCTACTGCAACAGGGCAGTTAGCAAATACCCAGAGCTCTCTGGAGCTAGCTGAAGCACCAGTTTGGGGGCTCCAGGAGACCAGAAGAGCATCCTGAAATGTCCTTGAAGGAGTAAAAGGAGAAGACTGCCCATCTGCAGAGAAAACTCATAAGTAGAGTGCTCCATGCCCTGGAGGCCAGTGCCCCTCCTCCACTGGAGGTACAAGCCACCTCAGGAGCTGTTTCTCAGCTGGAATTGAAAGCTCCACTTCCCCAAAATGGAGGAGGAAGAAACGGTTGGGCACCAATTTCAGTTACTGATGAGTAAATTCAACAGGCTACAGTATAATCCTGAGAACAGCTAAAGTGTGAGCCTGTCCAAGTAGAAAGAGGCTGGGAGCCACCGTCTTAACTTCACGCCTGACATGAGGGGAAGTGAGGCAGACTGAGGATCCCAGTGCTGGTGGGGACTGGCTTCTTTCTATCCAGGTCATATTGCAGCTCTAGCGTAGGTCCAGTGCCACCTCCATCAGGGAGGAGGCTGTGGGGACCTGCGCCAGCCTCTCCAGGAAATTATCCACCAAGCTGCAGAGGCTGTTGACTGTCCTACTCTGGCAGTGTGAGCTGTCCCAGGGGCTATTCTGTGACTGGAGTTGGAGGCTCCATTTCCCAGAAATGGGGGAGGAAGAGATGGTTGGCTGCCGATTTTGGCTGCTGATTGGTAGACTCAGCTGGCTAAGATATAACCCTAGTAACAGCTGGGGTGTGAACCAGCCACCATTCTGACTGCCCCTAGCCTGAGGGGAAGCTGGGCTGACTGAAACTCTCAGTGTCAGCAGGAACCAATTCCTTTCATGCAGATCAACCTGCAGCCCAAGCCTAGGCTTCAGCCCCACCTCTGACAGGGAGGAGCCTGAGGAGCCCTGCACCAGCCTATACAGGTAACTGCAGGTAACTTTGGCTGGAATAGACTAAATATCAGAAGTCTACCAGGGCAACTGTGGTCATCTTGGACCTGCACTGCATAGATTTCTGCCCACACCTACAGCTCCATCCTCACCCCAGGCAGGGGAGAAAGGGATGTGAAGCTTCATCAGTCTCTCTTGGCCATACAGTCTAGGCCTGTGTGTGGATTATTCCACATAGCTGTGACTCTGTTCCTACCCTTGGCAAAGGAGAAAGTTGGAAGAAGCTTCATTGGTCCTTGGTGCAAGAGGGCAGCTTGAACCTCCACAGCTTACAGCACCAATGACATGCTTGGCTCCTACTGCACAACCAGCAAGGGAGAAAGGATAGGAAGCCATAAACTAAAGAGAAAAACTGCACCCAGAATAAATACTCTAGTGAGCCAGATGCCAAGACACCAACAAAAAATTACAATCCACACCAAGAAACAGGAAGCTATGGCCCAACTAAAGGAACAAGATAAGCCTTCAGATGACCTAAAGGACTTGAGACAACTAATTATAGATATTCAAACCAATCTACTTAATAAATTCAATGAGATAGCTAAAGAGATTAAGGATATTTAGAAAACATTGAATGACCACAAAGAATTTGAAAGCATACATAGAAAAATAGCAGATCTTATGGGAATGAAAGGTGCAATCAATGAAATATAAAAACATTGTAATCATATAATAGCAGATTTGAGGAGGCAGAATAAAGGATTCATGAGCTTGAAGAAATGTTCTCTGAAAGTGAACATACAAAAGAACAGATGAAGAAAAGAATGGAAAAAATTGAACAAGGTCTCAGAGAACTAAATGACAGTAAAAGACATGCAAACATACATGTCATGGGTGTCCCAGAAGGAGAAAAAAAAAAGGAAAAGGGGCAGCAGGAATATTTGAAGAAATAATGGTAGAAAATTTCGCAACCCTATTGAAGGACATAGATATCCATATCCAAGAAACACAACGTACTCCCATCCAAAAAAATCCGAAAGGACCAACTCCAAGACATAAGCTCATCAGAATGTCAAAGGCCAAAGACAAAGAGGGAATTCTGAGAGCAGCCAGAGAAAAGCAATGCATAACATATAAGGGATATCCAATAAGATTAAGTGCTGATTTCTCACCAGAAACCATGGAGACAAGAAGACAGTGGTCTGATATATTTAAGATACTACAAGAGAAAAACTTCCAGCCAAGAATCTTACATCTAGCGAGACTGTCTTTCAAAAATGAGGGTGAACATGGCCCACTGGATGGAACGTGGGAGAGTGTGGGCTATGATGTGGACCATTGACCATGAAGTGCAGCAATGCTCAGAGATGTATTCACCAAATGCAATGAATGTGTCATGATGATGGAGGAGAATGTTGCTATGGGGGGAGTAGTGGGGTGAGGGAGATGGGGGATACATGGGGACCTCATATTTTTTGAATGTAATATTTTAAAAAATGAATTAAAAATAAACTAATTAATTAAAAAAAGAAAACAAATAAAAAAACAAAAAACTAAAAAAATGAGGGTGAAATTAGAATATTCACAGATAAACAGAAACTAAGAGAATTTCTAAGCAAGAGACCAGAATTTCAGGAAATACTAAAAGGTGTGCTAGAGCCTGAAAAGAAAAGATATGAGAGAGGGGCCTGGAAGAGAGTCTAGAAATGAAGATTATATCAATAAAAGTAACTAAAAATGTCAAAAGAATGGTGAAAATAAAATGTGACAGATAAAAACTCAAATAATCAGGAATAAACTTAAGCAATTATGTAAAGTACTATTCAGAAAATGGCAACTCAGTGTTAAAACAAATCAAAAAAGCCCTAAAAAACTGGAAGAACATTCCATACTCATGGACTGGAAGACTAAGTATCATTAAGATGTCAATTCTAGTCAAATTGATATAAAGATTTAATGCAATCCCGATAAAAATTCCACAAGCATTAAAGAAAAAATTGAAAACATGATCATTAAATTTATTTGGAAGGGTAAGGAGTCCTGAATAGCCAGAAACATTATAAAAAGGGAAAGTGAACCTTCATCTCAACACTTTAAATCATAATACCTACTCATAGTGGTAAAAACAGCCTGGTACTAGCCTAAAGACAGACACAATAGGCCAATGGAACCAAATTTATGGTTCATAAACAGACCCTCACAGGTATGGTCGAGTGATTTTTGACTAGCCTTTCAAAGTTACACAGCTCGGGCAGAACAATCCATTCAACAAATGGTAATGAAAGAATTGGACATCCATAGCTGAAAGAAGGAAAGAGGACCCCTATCTCACACTTTATCCAAAAATTAATGCAAAATGGATCAAAAAACTAAAACTAAAAGCAAAAACCATAAAACTTCTCGAAGAAATTGTAAGAAAATATCTTCAAGACCTGGTGGAAGATGGTGGATTCTTAAAGGAGATAAGAGAAGGACTGAGTTGACTACTGATGTTTAATGTATGTAGAAATTTTAATTAGCTTTACTGTAAAGGTGTGGAAATGTATAGAATGGATGGTAACACACCGTGAGTAACAGCTAGTTTATAAATGGGAATGTGACTGAAAATAGTTATATAAATGCGAATTGACAGAATGCTTGAGAATAATCTAGGAACTGGATAGCACAGTAAACCAAGAGGTGGGTGAGAATTGTGGTTGATGGTACAGATGCAAGGGTGTACTTTGTTAACTAGAACAAATGTATATCACTACTGTACAGTGTTGGGAATGTGGAGAAGCATGGGAAAAATACAGTTGGAGTGACCTATGGACTGTGGTTAGCAGTAATAATACAATATTCTTGCATCTATGCAAAAGGTGTACTGTGTTGATAATGAGGCAGTATGGAAAATGTGAGCTAAATGTACACTATGGACATGGTAACAATCAGATTATATTAATTTATCTGTAGCTGGTGTGTTGATGGAGGGGTGTTGGTTGGGAATTCTGCACATGTGCATGATTGTTTTAAGTTTACAACTTCTGTCATAAAAAATACATTAAAAAATAATAATAGGGTGGGTTGGGGAAAAACACACCAAATGTAAGATAAGGACTATGATTAGTAGTAAGATTTTGACAATATTCTTTCAAAATTTGTAACAAACGTCTCATGACAAAGCAAGGTATTGGTGGAGGGTTGATATATGGGACCCCTGTATAATGTTATGCATGTTTGCTTTGTAAGTTCACAACTTTTGCTATACACTTGTTTATGTATGTTCATATATAAAAGATATAAAGATAATAATAAGATTGTTTAGGGGAAAATACTTTGTTTAGTAGTAAAATATTTTGACAATGCTCTTTAATTATTAATTAAAAAGGCTTAAAAACAATGCAAGTTATTGGTGGTAGGGTGAGATGTTGTATATGTTTGTTTGATGTTATATATGTTTGTTTTGTAAGTTCATAACATTTATACACTTATTGTTTATATATGAGTGATATATTTCAATAAATTTTTAAAAAGACAAAAAGAGAAAAAGACCCAACATATGACATACAGAAATCCAAAGAAAATATGGCTAATATAAGTAATTTCTTGAAAGTAATAACACTGAATGACAATGGATTAAATTCCCCTGTCAAGAGATACAGATTGGAAGAAAGGACAAGGAAATATGTCTACAAGAAACCCATCTTAGACCCAGGATTCAAGGAGATTGAACATGAATAGCTGGAAAACCTTCTTACAGGTAAACAATAACCAAAAAAGGGCTGGAGTAGCTATATTAATATTGGGCAAATTGGGCTTAAAATGCAAAACTATTGTGAGAGATACAGGAGGACACTACATATTAGTAAAACGGGTAATCTTTCATGAAGAAAGAACAATCATAAGCATTATGCTCCTCCTAGGGCACCTCTACATATGTGAGGCAAACCCTGGAAAAACGAAGTGAAGGAATACATGCCTCTACAATTATAGTTGGAGACTTTAATACACCACTATTATCATTGAACAGAACATCTCAACAGAGAATCAATAAAGAAGCAAAGACTCTGAACAATATATTAGAGGAGCTGGACCTAATTGACATATACAGAACATTACACCCTAATACAGAGGGAAATACATTCTTCTCAAGCACACATAGATCATTCTCCAAGATAGACCACATGCTAGAACACAGAGAAAGTCTCAATGAATTCAGAAAGATTGAAATCATACAAAACAATTTCTCTGACCACAGTGGAATGAAGTTGGAAATCTGGAAAGGCCAGAGACCCAGATGAGGCACCAAGATTTGGAAGTTAAACAACTTCTTAGGCTAACTCTTAGACAAACAGTAGGTCAAGGAGGAACTCTCAAAAGAAATCAGTAAACACCTTGAAATTAATGAAAATGACAACATCAAAACTTATGTGATGCTGCAATAGCTGTCCTGAGGGAAATTCATAGCCACAAATTCATACATTAAAAAAGAAGGAGGAGCTAAAATTGAAGACCTAACTGCGCACTTGGAGGAACTAGGAAAAAACAACAAATGCCAAAGGAAGAAGAAAGAAAGAAAAAACAAAGATTAGAGCAGAACTAAATGAAATAGAAAATAAGAAAGCACTAAAAAGTAAACAAAACGAAGAGTTGCTTCTTTAGGAAGATCAATAAAATTGACAAACACTTAGCTTGAATAAAAGAAAAAAAAAGAGAAGATGCAAATACACTTAATAAGAAATGAGTAAATGGCTATCATGACTGAACCCACCGAAATAAAGATTATCATAAGAGGATACTTTGAAAAACTATATGCCAACAAGAAGGACAATTTAGAGGAAATGGACAAATTCTTAGAAACACATAAGCAGCCTTCATTGGGGAAAGAAAAAATTGATGATCTCAACAATCCAATCACAAGTGAAAAGATAGAATCAGTCATTAAAACCTCCCAAATAAGAAGAACCCTGGACCAGATGGCTTCACAGGTGAATTCTACCAAAGGCTCTGGAAAGAACTAACATCAATCTTGTTTAAACTCTTTCAAAAAATCAAAAGAGAAGAAACATTGCCTAACTCATTCTATTATGCCAACATTACCCTAATACCAAAGCCAAACAAAGACACCACAAGAAAGGAAAATTACAGATCAATCTCTCTAATGAACCTAGATGCAAAAATCCTTACACAATATTTGCTAATCATATGACCAATCCATGCTAAATCCATGACCAATTGGATTTCATCCCTGATATGCAAGGATGGTTCAACATAAGAAAATCAATCAAGGTAATACACCACATAAACAGACTGAAGGAAAAAAATTGCATGATCATATCTATAGAGGCAGAAAAAGCATTTGACAAAATAGAGCTCACTTTATTGATAAAAACACTGCAAAAGATAGGAATAAATGGAAACATTCTTAACATGATAAAGGGTTTATATGAAAAACCCACAGCAAACATCATTTACAACAGTGAAATCCTGAAATCTTTCCCCCTAAGATCAGGAAAAAGACAAGGGTGCCCACTATCACCCCTCCTACTTAACATTATGTTAGAAGGACTTGTTTGAGCACTGAGGCAAGAGCCAGATATAAAAGGCATCCAAACTGGAAAGGAAAAAGTAAAAATTTCCTATTTGCTGATGACATGATCCTATACATAGAAAGCTCTGAGAAATCTACCACAAAGCTTCTAGAACTTACAAATGAGTTCAGTAAAGTCACAGGTTATAAGATCAATGCACAAAAATCAGTAGTGTTTCTGTACACCAGTATTGATCAATTGGAGGAGGAAATCAAGAAACAAATAGCATTTATAATAGTAAGTAAAAAATTTAAATATCCAGGAATAAATTTAACTAAAGACGTAAAAGACTTATACACAGAAAACGACACAACATTTTTCAAGAAAGTCACGGAAGACTTAAATAAATGGAAGAATATTTTCTGTTCATGGATAGGAAGACTAAATATCATTAAGATGCCTATCCTATCCCAACTGATCTACAGATTCAATGCAATCCCAATAAAAATCAACACAGCATTTTTAAAAAATAAACTAGAAAAACTAACTATGAAACTTATTTGGAAAGGAAAGAGGCCCCAAATAGCCAAAGACATATTGAAAAAGAGAAATGAAATTGGAGGAATCACACTACCTGACTTTAAAAACATACCACAAAGGTACAGTTGTGAAAACGGCATGGTATTGGCACAAGGTTAGACATACTGACCAATGGAAACAAAGTGAGAGATCTGATATAGATCCTCACATATACAGTCATCTGATATTCAACATGGTGACCAAGCCCACTCGACTGGGAGAGAACGTCCTCTTCAACAAATGGTGCTTGGAGAACTGGATATCCATATGCAAAAGAATGAAAGAGGATTACCATCTCACACCTTATACTAAAATCAACTCAAGATGGATCAAAGACCTAAATGTAAGGACCAAGACCCTAAAGACATTGGAAACAATGTAGGGAAGCATCTACAGGACCTTGTAATAGGAAATGGCTTCATGAATTTCACACCCAAAGCACGGCAGCAATTACACAAACAGATAAAAGGGACCTCCTCAAAATTAAAGCTTTTTGCACACCAAAGGAGTTTATCAAGAAAGTGAAGACAGCCTACCCAATGGGAGAAAATATTTGGTAACCATATATCTGACAGGAGACTAATATTATGTATATATAAAGAAATCTTACATCTTGAAAATAAAAGGACAAACTACCCATTTAAGAAATGAGCAAGAGATTTGAACAGACACTTCTCCAAAGAAGAAATACATATGGCTAAAAAGCACATGAAAAGATGCTCAATATCACTAACTATTAGGGAAATGCAAATCAAAACTACAATGAGATACCATGTTACTCCCATTAGATTGGTGGCTATTAAAAAACAGAAGACTAAAAGTGTTGAAGAGGATGTGGAAGAATGGGAACACTTATTTACTGCTGGTAGGAATGCAGAAGGATCCAGTCATTCTGTTGACAGCTTGGCAGTTTTCCAAAAGACTAGCTATAGATTTTCCATATGACCCAGCAATTCCACTGCTGGGTATATAATCAGAAGAACTGAAAGTAAGGACACAAACCAATATATGCACACCAATGTTCATAGTGGAATTATTCACTATTGCCAAATGTTGGAATCAACCCAAATGCCCATCAACAGATGAATGGATAAACAAAATGTGGTATATATATACAATGGAATACTACTCAGGTATAAGAAGGAATACAATACAAACACATGGGATAACATGGATGAATCTTGAGGACCTTATTTTTTTTATTTTTAAAATTTATTTTATTTTATTTTTTTAAATGTTACATTAAAAAAATATGAGGTCCCCGTATACGCCCCACCCCCCTCACCCTTCTCCTGCCCCCATAAAAACAACCTCCTCCATCATCATGAGACATTCATTGCATTTGGTGAATACATCTCTGAGCACCACTGCACCTCATGGTCAATGGTCCACACCATAGCCCATACTCTCCCACAGTCCACCCTGTGGGCCATGGGAGGACATACAACGTCCAGTAACTGTCCCTGCAGCACCACCCAGGACAACTCCAACCCCCAAAAATGCCTCCACATCACATCTCTCCCTTCCACTCCCTACCCCCAGTAGACGTTACGTTGAGTGAAGCAAGCCAGGCATTTAAGGACAAATACTACATGACCTCTCTGATATGAAAGAAGCAACCAAGCTGCCTCAGAGAGCTAGAAACTGGATGACAGGCTTATAGGAAATTTGGGGGGAGAGGAAGGTTGTGAGCTCATGCCTACATGGGTGAAATCTATGATAAAGTGGAGGTAAGTAGTTGTACAGGGGAGGGATAAGACGGGGCATAGGGATACTATTGGGTTGGACTTTGTAGGCTTGAGAGGGGCTAGGGTTGGGAGGATGGGTCCGGTGGCCCAAGAAATCAAGGGGAGGGTTCGAGGGAACAGATGAACAAGGGAGATTGTTGGGTATGTGTTTGAAACTATAATGTTCAGAAACCTTTTTGGAAAATATCATAAGGAATGGTTACCTGTTTAAAGTGCTTAAGGGGATCATCTGGTACAGGGGCAGGCTTCTAGGGAGTGTGTGAGTGCTCCTCTTGTCATGATGTATTATATCATTGGGTGTAAACCCATACAATGAGTGGGAAGGTGTACACCAATCCTGGGGAGGGCTGATGTTCTCAAACATAGGGAATTGTGTTTCTTGAGAGAATTGGTGGCTCCCAGTGGAGGAGGCCAGTCTAGTGTGTCAAACCCTCAGAACTGCTGCCAAGAATCTGTGAATCTGTTCCTTCAAGCAGTGGAGCTTGGTTGTCACTGTGGGCTCTAAGGGGAAGGGAAGAGAGGAATAGAACAGATGGAAGCAGAGTAACTGGGGAGCAATGGAATTGTTCCACAAGATCATGAATGATGGGTACAGGACATGTTAAATTTCTCCAATAATGTGTAAAAGTCTATAGGCTAAAATGTAAACCATAATGTAACTAAAAATTTAGAAAATTGTACAGTCTAAGAAATAAACCCATAGTAGTATAAACCAAAATGGAACCATGTTTGGTACCTATGTATCAATCCAATATCTGTACATCAGCTGCAGCAGATATAACTTGAACATGTAAAAAGATCATTCCTGGGGAAGGGGGAAAAGGGTTTGATGTTGGATATATGGGAGTCCCCTATATTGTATATGTGATTTTACTGTGATCTAAAACTCTTTTGATGACAAAATTAAAAAGAATGTAGACACTGAGGAAGGAATGAAAGAAATTGCCTTGCCACTGTACATACAGGGCAACATCTATTATAGTGATGAAAGGCAAAACTTCAAAAACAAAGTTTTATGATATTTTTCATTTTTTAATACCTTAATTTATTTTTTACTTTATTTTAGTTTTTCCAAATTAGTTTGTATTCTATTTCTAATCTTTAAACCTATCATTACTATTAAATTTTCCTACTAATTGAATTTGACAATATATTAGGCTTCATTTTTGAAGAAGTTTTGGACCATGGAGGGTTTCAAATATGGCAGGGGAGGAACACTGGTGTGGGGTGTTATTGATAGGGGACACATTGTTGTGAGGGAGTTCTCCAGGGCATATATATAGGGTATATAAAAATGTTCAGATATTCATTGGGTATTTTCATAGTAGTTAGAATTACAAATGACAACTCAGGGAGTACTGAGTTCCTAACCAGGGGAGCTCTGTCACATTCCCCAATGGAACAGCGTCAATCCCCCAAGTGCAAGGGCAAAGACCAGTGAAGAAGTGTACTCCAATGATGAGCCCTTGGTACTGATGACTATGCTTAGGAATCTGCATGCCTGAAATTTCAACTAGGCCTCGAGCTGCAGGGTGCCTAAGAGTTACTTTCTGAGAGCCTCCATGTTGCTCAAATGAGTTGGCCACTCTCTAAGCCAAATTCAGCATGTAAATGCATCACCTCCCCATCCCAGCTTGGGACATGGCTCCCAGGGATGAGCCTCCCTGGCACTGAGGGATTACTACCAATCACTAACTGGTGAGGCAACTAGAAAAAGACCTTGAATAAGAGGGGGAAATGATAAAGACAAATGAGTTTATATGGCTAGGAGTCTTCAAAAAAGAGTCGGGTGGTCATCAGTGGGCTCATGCTTATGCACATCTCAGCAGGATCCCAAAGACAACCAAAGTAGGTATAACCCCAGGTACTGGTGTTTCTGAAGGCTATGGAGACACACAGGTTTTATGGTCATGGCAGATGGCTCCGGAGCTCAGTGCCTTGTCAGTGGGCCATAGTTGGTAATTTGTGTTCTTGAATGTGATGGAGTTGGACTCAGATGTGACCTTTCTACACATGCCTCTTCTGTCACTTTTACTGGACCTGTAGTTGGCGCTGGGGTTGGTGCATACTCAGGAGACTTGAATCTCGGCCATGTGTCAGCTGGGTCAAGAGCCTTAGCAGAGTTGCAACTCCTACTCTCTGGTTCATTGGACTTACCAGGTCAGCTAACAGGTAGGTGAAGATGGTCAACCACCACACCAGGGAACTGAGAGTGCATACAACTGCAAACAGGAGAACCCCATCCATCAACCATATGTGATCTAAGCCCTCTCTTGATTTAGAGGTGGAGTGGACATCACCATCCACATGGTCCACAGGATGGAGAAATAAAATATGGATTAGAGTGGACTTATTGGTATTCTATAGAACTGTTGACTAGCAATGGAAGAAACTGTAGCATTGATCTGAAGAAAGTGGCCACAGTAGCTGCTGAGGGCAGGCAGAGGGAAGAAGAGATGTGATGTGGGGGCATTTTTGCCTAAATGATTTTGCCCTAAATGATATTGTAGGGACAGATGCTGGACATTATATTTCCTGCCATAACCCACTGAATGGACTGATGGAGAGTGTAAACTACAATGTAAACTATAATCCATGCAGTGCAGCAGTGTTCCAAATTGTATTCACCAAATGCAATGAATGTGCCACAATGATGAAAGAGGTTGTTGATGTGGGAGGGGTGGGGTGGGGTGGGGTATCAGGTATAAATGAACCTTTTTTATTTTTTATTGTAACATTTTTTGTGATCTATGTATCTTTTTTAAAAAGGAAATTAAATATAAAAACTTAAAAAAAGTTTAAAAACATGCAAGGTGTTAGAGGTAGTGTGAGTTATGAGATCCCTGTATGATGTTATATATGTTTGTTTGTAAGTTCACAACTATTACTATACACTTACTGTTTATGTATGTTTATGTATGAGTGATATACTTCAATACATTTTTAAAAATTTAAGTAAAATAAAATGTGACTAAAACTTAAAACAACGTCAAAATAACTTTCTATTTAAAGTCTTCCACAGTTTGCACAAATGTAGGGTGGCACCGTGTGGGAGCGCGGCGTCAGCAAGGGTCAGCTCGTCTCCAGGCGCTGGTGCGAGTCGGACCCGGGTGGTGGGAACGGGTGTTAAGGCCCTCCGCTTGGGGTTCGGGCGTACTGCCCGCCCCTCTGCCCAGCTGCACCCGCTTCCCCCTCGGTGGCCTAACCCCGCCTCTCCCCCGAGGGCCACCGCCGCGCCATGACAGCCCCGCCTCGCTGTCGCCGAGAACCCTGGCTACCCTGTCTTCTGCCCGCAACCAGTGATGCACCCCTGCATGAACCTATCAGCCGTCTGCCGCCTCCCGGACATGCCCCCTGCCCCTCCCCCGTCTTCGCCCTATATTAACCGCTGTACTTCCTGAATAAATCAGACTTGCGCACAGATCCTGGTCTCCTCGGTAGTCTTCTTCCTACCGCGCGTCCTCCGCACCTTGCCGGCCCCGGAGTGCCTTCTCGGAAGGCCCCTCCGTGTGTTGCAGCCCTCCGCCCGAGCCCACACCGCTCCTGCAGCGGCCCTCCGGGCGAGCCCACACTACGACACACAAATATTATGAGTTTTCAGTCTTGTAATATATTTTTAATTGCAGGGTTACAAAAGTTGCTAGCATTTCTTTTAAATAGAGCTGTCTGGTTCAACTTTACTAAACTTTAACAGCATCAGTTTTATTAATGTGGTGATCCAGATCTAATTATAATTAACGTGGAAACAGAACAGAGAACATTAAAGTTGGTAAGTATTTCTACTTGTCCAGCAGCTAAACTAATCCTATCAGCCACTATTAGCCCACAGTCACACCATCCAGGTAGCAGGGGAATTGCAGAGTTATTGCCAGAATATTTTCCCTATCTTAGTTAACTGCTACTCCCATGAGTGTTTTTGGGGCATCCCCATACTCACACAGAGTTCCACAACAGTCAAGCAAGTGGGCGAGCCCATATTCTCTTGGCAGTCCCCACTTGTCCAGAAGGTCTGTTACCCCTCCCCACATAGATGTTACAAGTCAACCTGGGATTCCCTCCATGGATTCTCTTTTCCCTAAGCTCATAGTTGCTACTGCCAGTGGTTCTTTGGTCTCCTGGCTCATGACTTGCCAATTGTTACAACCCAATTCCCAAAGGGCATGAGTTGGTGTGGCCACAAGACCAAAGAACACACCTGGCATTCAGTCAGGCATAAGCTTTATTGGGGCTTACCCACACAAGAGAATCTTCGATGGTGGCTGGTAAAAAAATGAATTAATTTAGTGTTCCACAAGGAGACAGGAAAAATGAAGGGTGATATAAGTGGTCTCAGAACAGGGACATTCCAAAGGGGTGATAACAATGAAATTCTAGGGTATGAGAGTAGAATTCCTGCTAGGGTCACATGAAGCATACACATGGTGTGTCATGATGTTTTCACTAGCTTGTAGGAAGGACTTTTACCAAGCTTACTGCTTTGGGAAGATTAGAGTTTACAATAACATCTACACATTCTTTTCCCTCTGGGGAGAGTTGTTAACTTTTAACTTATGCCTAGGTCATGCAGGTGGCTGTATGTTGAGGACTTAGTGGGGGCCTGGGCCCTGGACCCCCACAAATCACAACAGCCTTTTTTACAGAAATGGAAAAACCAATTATAAAATTTATTGGGAAGGTTAAGGGACCATAAATAACCAAAAATATCTTTTAAAAAATTTGGAGGATGCTTACCACTGACTTTAAAGCATATTACTCACCTACAAAGGTAAAAAAACAAAACAAACAAAAAAACAGCATGGTACTGGCATAAAGATGGACAGATTGGCTAATGGAACCTAATTGAGAATTGAGAAAAAGACCCTTGTATCTATGGTCAATTGATTTTTGACAAGGTTTTCAAGCCCCCCAACCTGGGCCAGAACAGTCTGTTCAATAAATGGTGATGGGAGAACTGGATAGCCATATCCAAAAGAAAGAAAGAGGAATACTATCTCACACCTTATACAAAAATTAACTCAAAATGGATCAAGGACCTAAATATATGGGTGAAAATCATAAATCTAGAAGAAAAGGTAGGAAAATATCTTTGAGGTCTTGTAGATGTTCTTGTAGATGGTAGCTTCTTAAACCTTATGCCCAAAGTATGAGCAACAAAAGAAAAAAAACAGATAAATAGGACCTCTTCAAAATTAAACACATTTGCACCTCAAAGGACTTAGTCAAAAGAGTGAAAAGGCAGCAAACTCAATGGGAGAAAATATTTGGCAATCACATATCTGATAATGGTTTAATATCCATGATATATAAAGAGATCATACAATTCAACAATAAAGAAGCAAACTATACAAATAATGGGCAGAAGACTTGAAAGATAATTGTCCAAAGAAGAAAGACAAATGGTGGAAAAGCACATGGAAAAGGAAGCGGATGTGGCTCGAGCAGTTGGGTGCCCACCTACCACAAGGGAGGTCCCGGGTTCAATACCTGGTACCTCCTAAGAAGATGAGATGCAGAGAGCACACAACGAACAGACACAGAGAGCAGACAGTGAGCTCAAACAATGGGGGCAAGGGGAAATAATAAATCTTAAAAAAAAAAGACATGAAAAAATGTTCAATAGCACTAGCTATTAGGGAAATGCAAATCAGAACTACAATGAGATATCATTTCACACCTATTAAAATGGCCACTATTAAAAAGTTGGGAAACAGCATGGGAGATGATGTGGAGAGATAGGAGCATTTATTCACTGTTGGTCAAAAGGTAGAATGGCGAAGCCTCTGTGGGGAACTATTTGGCAGATCCTACAGATATCGAATATATACCTGCCATGAGACCCAACAATACCATTACTAGGAATATACTAGAACTGAGAGCAGTGGCATGAACAGACATCTGCACACTGATGTTCATAGCAGCATTATTCATGGTTACCAGAAGACAGAACCTGCACAGGTGTTCATAAACCAAAGAATGGATAAACAAATTGTGATATATATACACAATGGGATATTATGCAGTTGTAAGAAGAAATGAAGTGTGAAGCATATGACAACGTGGATGAACCTGAAGAACATTATGTTGAGTGAAGTAAGCGAAACACGAAAGGATAAATACTGTATGATTGCACTATTATGAACTAAATATATTGTGAATAATCATGGAGTTAATAATTATTATAGGATATAGATCACCAGAAAATAGAATATGGGTAAAGAATATAAAGCTGAGGGTTAATCTGTGTAGAACTGATAAAAAGTTTGATTGTAAATATTTGGAAATGAATAGAAATGGTGAAAGCACATCACAGTGTTTGTAACTGGCAGAGATATTATATGGTTACGATAGTGGTTGAAAGGGAAAGTCTAAGAACATGTATATTACTAGAAGGAAAGCTAAAAAATGTAACATGGGACTGTATACCATAGTAAAAACTCATGAAAATACAAATATGGGTGATATTACATATATAAGACTTTTTTATAAAATATAAATACAAATAAAGTGGAAAGTTAGAAACAGAATCACAGCTATGTGTAGCAGGGGAAGCATAGAGAAATTGAGAGGTGATGAGTTTCTTTTTTTTATTATTACTATGATTATTGGAATAATGAAAATGCTCTAAGTGTGATCTAAGTGAATCACAACTTTATAATTACAGTGAGTACCACTGAGTATACACTTTGGATGGATTTATGCTTTATAAATATATATCAATAAAATTTATTTGTTCAAAAAAACCTCTAGGGATTATATATGAAATTTTTAGGTTGTAATGACTGTGACCTGTGATTTCACAGCTAATGCTAAATTGTCCAGTGTGTCCAGAAATGTGCCAACTCATAATTCTCACACCAGTGTGTTCCTTTCATGCTTACTGGCTACATTGTTCTATCTATTCAGTAGTTTCTGGTATCTGAGAATTTTAAATCTTTGTCAATCTAGTCATTTTAATTGATTTCTCGCTATGGTTTTCATCTGTACTTTACTGATTGCTTAAGAGTTCAGATAACTTCTTTTAAGTGATGATTTTTCTTATTTGCTCACCTATGGCACTCCTCTTCAGGAATTTGCTCATTTTTTCCCTTGGGGATTTTGCATTTTCTTATTGGCATTTTAGAGTTTGCAAATATCGCTTCCCAGTTTATGATGTTATATCACTTTCATTGTAAAATATTTTAATAAACAGAATTCTCTATTTGAATGTAAAAAAACTTATGAGATGCAGGGAAGGCAGAGCTGAGAGGGATATTTATAGGCCTAAATTCCTATATTAAAAAAGAATTAAGAGCTAAATCAAAGACCTAACTGAACACCTAGAGAATCTAGAAAAAGAACAGCAATCCCAAGAAAGCAGAAGGAAAGAAATAAAAAAGATTAGCACAGAAATAAATGAAATTGAGAGCAACAAAAACAAACGATAAAGAGAATCAAGAAAACCAAAAGCCAGCTCTTTGAGAAGATCAGTAAAATTGACAAAACCCTTAGCTAGACTAACAAATCAAAAAAGAGGGAAATGCAAATAAAATCAGGAATACAAGGGAGGACATTACTCCTGACCTCACAGAATAAACAGTACCATAAGAGGATATTATGAAAAACTGTATGCAACAAATTAGACAACCTAGATGAAATGGACAATATCGTAGACATGCACAAACAACCTATATTAGCGCTAGACAAATATAAGACTTCAACAAACCAGTCACAAGTAAAGAGATTGAATCAGTCATCAAAAATCTCCCAGGACCATATGGCTCCAGGGGTGAATTCTACCAAACATTTTGAGAAGAATTAACAATCCTGCTTAAACTGTTCCAAATAATTGAAAAGGAGGGAAAATTACTCCATTTATTTTATGAAGCCTCTATTACCTTAATATCAAAACAAGTTAAAGATACTACATGAATAGAAAACTATGACCAATCTCTCAAATAAATATAGATGCAAAAATTATCAGCAAAATACTTGTAAACTGAATCCAACAACATATAAAAAGAACTACACACCAGATTAAGTGGATTTTAGTCCTGGCATGCAAAGGCGTTTCAACACAAGAAAATCAATTAACATAATACACCACATTAGCAAATTGAAGGAAAAAAATCCTCATGATCATCTGGATTGATATAGCACCCTTTCTTGATAAAATATTCCAAAAGATAGAAATGGAAGGAAAATTTGTTAACCTGAAACAGGGCACATATCAAAAACCCACAGCCAACATTGTAATCAATGGGAAAAGGTTGAAAGATTTCCCTTTATCAGGAACCAGACAAGGATGACCTCTGTTGCCACTGTTATTCAACATTATGTTAGAACTTCTAGCTAGGGCAATTAGGCAAGAAAAAGAAATAAAAGGCATCCAAATTGGAAAAGAAAACATAAAACTCTCACTATTTGAAGACAACATAATCTTATATTTAGAAATTTCCAAAGTGTCTATGACAAAGCTAGTTGAACTAATAAATGAATTCAGTAAAGTGGAAGGATACAACATGACATGCAAAAATTAGTAGTGTTTTTATACACCAGTAGTGAACAATCTAAGGAGAAAATCAAGAAAAAAATTCTGCTTACAATAACAAAGGAATCAAATATCTAGAAATAATTTTAACCAGGGGTGTAAAGACATGTACCCAAAAAACTACAAAACAGTGCTAAAAAATCAAAGAAGACCTACAAAAATGGAAGGATATTACATGTTTATGGATTATAAGACTAAATACATTAAGATGTAAATTCTACCTAAATTGATTTATATATTCTATGCAATCCAAATCAAAACTCCAACAGTTTTCTTTAGAGAAATAAAAAAAGTCAATTATCAAATTTATTTGGAATGAAAGTGGCCCCAGTTAGCCAAAAAAATCCTAAAAATGAAGAACAAAGCCAGAGAACTCACATCTCCTGACATTAAAGCATATAACAAAGTTACCATAGGCAAAACAGCATGCTAATGGCATAAAAATAGACACATTAATAGAACATAATTGATTGTTTAAAATAAACTCCCACATCTATGGGCACTGGATTTTTGACAAGTCTATCAAACCAAATTTCCTGGAGCAGACAGTCTCTTAAACAAATTGTGCTGGGAGAAATGGATATCCATAACCAAATTACTGAAAGAGGACCCTTATTTCACTCCCTACACAAGAATCAAATCAAAATGGATCAAAGACCTAAACACAAATCCAGGTGCATAATAATCCTAGAAGATAATGTAGGAAAACAGCTTCAAGATTTGGTGGTAGATGTGGGTTCTTTGATGTCACACCCAAAGCACAAAGAATGAAAGAAAAAATAGATGACATGTCCTCTTGCTGACCAACTTTACTTAAATGCCAGGCTTTGTCCCAATTCCTTCATTTCCCACAGGAATCCTTGCCACTAGTCTGTTATGGAAGGCACACTGTTATTGAAGGTTTAGGGAAATGATAGGAGATGATGCTAAAATACATGAAACAATTAAATATTGACTATTAAACATCACTATTCTAAACCCTATTAGTCACTTCCCACCCAAAATATATCACTGGCTGGTACCCTCCCTAGGGACTCCTAATTCTCCTTAGATTGATAGGAGATGATGTTATAATACAGGAAACAACTAAGCATTGAATACTAAACATCACTATTTGGGTTGGATCAGTTGGTGGAGACCTACAGCGTGAGTGGGAAGGTGTTGAACTCTCATCCTAAGGAGTCCTGCTCTGTTCTTAAATAGAGGGGGCGGGACTTCCTCAAGAGCATAGGCAGTGCCTAATAAAGGATGAACAGGCCAGTATGTCAAACCCTCAATGTTTTTGGAAGTAACTATGAATCTTGTTCTTCAAGGAGTGAAGCTTGGTGGTTGCTGTGGGTCCTGAGGGGTGGGGGAGGGAGGAATAGAATAGATGGGGCATTTGGGGGTGATGGAATTGTACTACATGATCTTGCAACGATGGATATAGGCCATGTTAAATTTAATCAAAATTTATAAAAGCATATAGTTTAAAATGTAAATCACAATGTAAATCATTGACCATGGTTAGTAACAATGATTCAATGTTTGTACATAAATTGTAACAAATGTACCATTCACATGTAAAATATTTTTAATAGAGAAAAGGGGAAAAGAGGGATGGTGTTGGGTATATGGGAATCCCCTGTATTCTGTACATCACTTTTCCGTAATCTAAAGCTGCTTTGAAGACAGAACAAAAAATAAGGCACTGGGAAAATAAACAGAAGAAAATGTCACTGTACATACAAAACAACAGATCTTACAGTTATGAAAAACATAATGTCAAAAAATTTTTAAATATTTTCTCATTTTTTATTATTCCAATTTTTAAAAATGTTAAAGTACTTTATTGCTTAATTTTAAAACAATCATTTTTATTTCATTTTCTTATGAATTGTATTTGGTTATTTTGTTGGCTTCATTTTTGAAGAAGTTTTGCATCACCGAAAGGTTACAACTGTGACAGGGGAGGATCATTGGTGCAGGGTGTCAGTGATGGGGGATGTATGGGAGGAGGTTCACCTGAGGCATACCTATAAGGTGTAAAAACAGGTTCAAGTGTTCATGGGGCATTGTCATAATGGGTGGAGATTCATACAATAACCAAAAGAATATTGAATTCCAATCCTGGGGAACTCTGCCACATTCTCTAATGGAACAGCAAGAATTCCCCCAAGTACAGGGGCAGTGACTAGTGAAGGATGATGGCCCATTGATGGGCCCTTGATATTGATGACTGTATTTATGAACCTTTACTTTTGAAATTGAAACTTAGCCTAGTATTACAAAGTCCCTAAGAGTTACCTCTCATAGGGAGGTTTTTCCAAAGGTTGCAATTATGCACGACTCAGCAGGATCTCATTGACTACCAAAGTAAATATTACCTCAAATAGCAGGGCTCCTGAGGGCTCTGGAGATATGCAAATACAATAGGCAAGGCAGACAGCTCAAGAGTTTTGCGCCCTACCAGTGGGCTCTACTTTGAAATTTATGCTTCCAGTGAGACAGAAATGGATTCAGCTGTGGTTTCCATACACATGACTCTTTTGTCCCTTGTATTTGAACCTATAGTTTAGAACTAGAGTTGATAGGTGTATGTCCAAGAGACTTAAATCTTTGGCTTGTCCATGTGCCAGCTAGGCCCTGAATCTCAGCAGAGTTGTAACACCTACTCTCCAGTTCATTGGACTCACCCAGGACAACTAGCAAGGAGATGATGTTGAACAATGACCATCCCAAGGAACAGAGAAAGTCTGCAACTGCAAGCAAGATAGTTTCATCCATCTGCCCCATGGGAGCTAAGCCCCCTCTCAAATGGAGGTGGAGTGGGCATCACCATCCCAGAATCCTCAGGACTGGGGAATGAACAAAGGACTAGGGTAGACTTACTGGTGTTCTACTATAGACTTACTGTGATTCTAGCAATGGAAGAAATTATATCATCGATGTGGAGGCAGTAACCACTGGAAGTTTTGAGGGGAAGAAGAGGAAAAACAGGCCTAATATGGGGGCATTTTGGGGACTTGGGAGTTGTTCTGAATTACATTGCAATGACAGATACAGGCCATTATGTATCTTGTCATAACTTAAAAAATTGTGCAGGAGAGAATGTAAACTACAATGTAATCTATAACCCATGCTTAGTAGCAATGATCCAAAATGTGTTCATCAGTTGTAGCACACTGATGAAGGATGTTGTTAATGTGGGAAAATATAGGAGGGGTAGGGAGTGGGGCATATGGGAATCCTGTATATTTTTTATGTAACATTTATGTAATCTAAATATCTTCTTAAAAAATTCAAAAAGTATATTAAAAAAATCACTATTCTAAAACCTAATAGTCACTTCCCACCCCAAATTTATCACTGGCTGGTATCCTCCATAGGGGCCCCTTATTCTCTATAATCTCTCCTTACACCTGTCTTTTTTTTCCAGGTCTTGGGTCTCTCAAACTTTCTCTCCAGAGTTACGCACTGAAACTCTAATTTACTTTCTCCCGATTATGTTGAACAAGTTAGCACTCTTTCTATTTTTAATCCTTTCTATTCAGAAAATTCCATAGATGTTAAAACAAGAGCTTCAACTTAATAATCAGAGATTCCTAACAAGGCATCTCTCAAATTTTTAATGTTGTCACTCTATTGAAATGCAAAAATTGCTGCAGTTATTTCCTATTTCAATGATAAGATTTTGCTGAATTTTACTTTATCATTGGTCCCATGTTACAGGTAGGATGGTTGAAGTTCAGTGATGTGAAATGATTTTACAAGGTTCCACAACAATTAAGGAATGGGACTTGAATTCAAATTCAGATATCTATGACTCTGAAAGTTGTTTTCCATTCACTAAACCACACTCCTCCCTTTGTAACTTCTGAGCCCCTGCTTGCTCACTCTCTCATTCTCTTTCTTTCTCCATTGTTTTTCTCTAAATTAAATTCAAAATTCAATTTTCTCTTGGTTCTTTACCCTGAGTTCAGCAGTCCTGTATGCCATAAAAATCATATCATCATATGAAGTCATCAAACATGTAAGCCTCAGAAACTTTTTGTTTGAAATAACATTAATGCCAACTATCGCATGAGTGCTGGCAGAATTCACTGAACTTAACCTATATTAAAATACTTTATGAGCAATAAAACCCTGGGTTTCATTTCCAGCAACATGGTTGTTACTGTAAGCACAGCTATGTCCAATAGAAGGCCCAGCTGATCCTGCACCATAAAGGAGAAACATGTTTCTCAGTGAGAAGATGATTTTTTGTGAATGCACAAGCAAAGAACTGGGAAATCTTTTCAAAACGAGTTGAAAGTAAGAATTGAAGCTAGGGTTTTTATAGGCAAAAAAATAAAAGGGGTAGGTAGATGAAAAACAAGGAAGAAAAGGGAAAAAAAATCAAGTGATGCTTCCAGGAGTGTTATGAGGAGGATACATGCAATTTCTCAGTTCTGCATTGTCTCAAGCATACCAAACTCATCCTTGGTTTCAGTGGCTAACAAATCACAGTTTAGATATTGTTGTGCAGGTGCTATATTAGTCAGCCAAAGGGGTGCTGATGCAAAATACCAGAAATTGGTTGGTTTTTATAAAGGGTATTTATTTGGGGTAGGAGCTTACAAATACCAGGCCAAAAAGCATAAGTTACTTCCATCAACAAAGTCTATTTTCACTTGTTGGAGCAAGATGGCTGCTGATGTCTGTGAAGGTTCAGGCTTCCTGGGTTCTTCTTTTCCTGGGGCTTGCTTCTCTTTCCTCTGCCTGCTTACTTCCTGGGGCTCCAGCTTAATGCTTCAGCATCAAACTCCAATATCAAAATTCCAACATCAAAAATGCCCAGCTCTCTCCTTTGTGCCCTAATGATGTGGCCCAATCAAAGCCCTAATCATAACTTAATCATGTCCAGGTACAGACCAGATTACAAACATAATCCAATATCTATTTTTGGAATTTATAACCATATCAAACTGCTATAGGTGTCTCTGTGCAAGGCCTTCATGACTCCTTTCCCAGCCCATTGCTCAAGGACATTGTGCTTTATTTTTTTCTGAGGAAAGCTATGGATTTACTGGGTCATAATGGGCTCCTGATACCATTCCGTTTGGTTTTTCTTTGAGATGTTATCTTATTCCTGTAGGCATAACTGAAAAGTTCTGGTTAATACCCTTCAGGGAACTAAATACAAAGAGTAAACTTCTAAAATTAGATTAAGAGAAGCCCAGCTCTATTGGGTCCTAGGGAATGCATTAGAATTTACAGAGCTGCCTAAGTGAAGAAATTTTCAGTAAGCCTATTTTCCAGCTATCATGGTGGATCAGATATTCCTCCATTTATAACATATCTAAAAATGCTGGTTAGTAAATATGTCTAGAAAACATTTTGATGCATTACTGAATTGGTAGTGAGGCAAAGGAATTCCTCAGAATATAGAAATGGCAAGGAAGCACACATCTACTGGGTTGAGTGAGACCTGAATTTGCAGTTTGCCTGAGAGTGTGTCTCTCTCCCTACAGGCTCCAAACCTCAGTTTTAACAGGTCATGTGTGCTGAGACGAAAGACTAGGGTTGGTCAGTTTGGAAATTCCCACTTAAGATTTCCAAAAGATGACACATTCATTGAGTAAAGCAGGAAAAAGAAAACCCACTTGGCAATAAGGATGATATATATACCTGAGGAAGCCTTGGCTTTGGGTGGGAAGGAAAAAGGAAAGAAATTTTCACCCTGAGTACTTTTAACTAAAGCCCTTATCTCCATAGACTTGAAGTTGGACGTGACACTAAGCAACAAACTACAAGACAATCTTTTGTTTAAAGTGGTCCTGGGTTGGTAGTGTCCCTCATATCACATATGCAAATAGAAAAGTTTTATTCAAAGGACACATGGGTTCCTAGTCACTCAGGATCTGATGCTTAGTGTGGACATGGAGCAACTTACATCCCTAAATACCTGTAGTTCTGTTTAACCACACTCAAGTACCAGGGAAATGTTTCTCCATATCTCTGCTATATGTCTGGAAACAAAACATAGCTAACTGTATCCCAGTTACAGAAAGGTCATGGATTTTGCCATTTCCCAAGTTAGGGAAGGACTCTGATTTTCAGTACAGAGAAGATTTGAGGATCAGTAGGTTTTAGGTAAAAGTAAACACTAATTATTTTATCAAATCCTCCCTCTCTGCATAAATGAAATAGTTTTGCACAAGGAATTATTACTTCTCTTCAATGCCCTATATCTATTTTCTTGCTCCTCCTGAAGTTAAAATAATTTGTATTTAAAATTTTATTTTCACAGTATAATTTGTAATTTGCCTTCAAATTTTAACAGGTAAATTTTGAATATTTTAAAAGAAAAATAACTTTTGTAAATACTTAGAAGTCATTTTAATTTTCAGGAGTTACAATTACTTAAGTTTAAAGTTTTGATGAAAATTATATAAGCACTTAAAGTTTTAATATAGTTACTTTTGTTTTCATCCTTTGTTTTAGATTGTTACTGCTAGTTGAACAAATTATGTGCAAAAATCCTCATTTTTTTAGTAATTTTGTTGAATAAAGGCAAGTAATGTAACTTTTATAAAGTAAAAATAGACTAATAAAATAAATATTTCATAAGCAATCCAAAATTCACCCTCCCATCAAAAGAACAGAAGACATACATAAAACTAATGAAATGCACCAATCTTTTATTTTTTTAATTACTTTTAGTCCTAAAAAGCTCTAGGTTTGCAATATATTTAGCAATTTTTTCATTATAAATGTATGTACACTAGGGTTAAAGGGTAGAGCACATTGCATTTAATAGCAGTTTAGCATAATTTGTTACTTCAAAAAGTTTTGACTTATGGTATGGGGCTCTCCATTTGTACTCGTGCCTGGTCATTTCAAGTGTTAGGAAGAGATATGGCTGCATCCCAGCAAATGCAAAACCAATTATTCTGGGAGAAACCACTTTAAACTAAAATCGCAAATAACTTTCACAGATAGAGTTCCAAAGAAAATGATCCCAAAATAAAAATTAATCAGAAAATGCATGAAGAAATCATCTACCATGATTGAAATATAGTAAAAAACACACACAAGCACACTCACAGTCAATCTGAGCAGCTAAGATGAAAGATATTTGACTTATTAGATAAAATACAAACTAAATTATTTAAGAAGGCTAGAATTTGGAAGTTAAGAGATTAAAGTTAAGAAATACATAGGATAGACAAAGCCCAACATGCATCTTAGAGTTCCCCAAGGAGTTAATTGAAAGAGGGGATATGGGAAGCAGACTTGGCCCAATGGATAGGGCATCTGCCTACCACATGGGAGGTCCGCGGTTCAAACCCTGGGCCTCCTTGACCCGTGTGGAGCTGGTCCATGTGCAGTGCTGATGTGCGCAAGGAGTGCCGTGCCACACAGGTTGTCCCCCGTGTAGGGGAGCCCCACGCGCAAGGAAGTGCACCCCGTAAGGAGAGCTGCCTAGCACGAAAGAAAGTTCAGCCTGCCCAGGAATGGCACTGCCCACACACAGAGATGACACAGCAAGATGACACAACAAAAAGAAACGCAGATTCCCAGTGCCACTGGTAAGGGTAGAAGTGGTCACAGAAGAACACACAGCAAATGGACACAGAGAGCAGACAACTGGGGGAAGGAGGAATAAATACATAAATAAATAAATAAATAAATAAATAAATAAATAAATAAATAAGTTTAAAATAAAGAGGGGGATATGATTACATATGCATATAAGAAAATCTGATATATGACATGGGGAGATGCAGATCAGTTGAGAAAAGCTAGACTAATCAAGTCTGCTTGAACAATTGGCTATCATATTGTAGCAGTTTGATATTATCTATGAATTCCAAAAAGAGATATTTTTTTTTTATAAAGGGTATTTATTTGGTTAGAAGCTTAGTTACCATGCCATAAAGCATAAATTACTTCCCTCACAAAAATCTATTGAGGAAAGATGGTTTTCTATAGCTGCCAAAAGTTCAGGCTTCCTGGGGTCATTTCTTTCCAGGCCTTCATTTCTCTCCAGGCTCAGCTGCTGTGTTTTCTCCACAAGGTCCACTTTAGACTACGAGGCTCTCTAGGCTTTTCCTTACACCACAAGGCCAGCTGTAGACTATTAGGCAAACAGCTTATTTATCTTCCTGGGTCCTTCTCTCTTTCCTCACAACCAAACCCCTCTGTGTGTTTACTTCCCAGGGCTCCAGCTCAAGACTGCAGCATCAAAGATCTCCAACTCTGTCCTTTGCCATGTGTAGCAGTTTGATATTGTTGATGAACTCCAAAAAGGAATATCTGATTATGCCTGTAAACTTATCTTCTCCTCTCAGCATATTAGATTATACTGGATTCTTAAGTTTACTTGATTAAGTAACTATGTAAACCTCTGTGCCAGTAGGGCATTTTGTGGGTGGGGACTCACAGACAAAAGACATGTCAAAGGACAGAATTGAATGGTTCTTAATGTTGGGGTTTTGATGTTGTACTTTGATGCTGAGGTCTTACACTGGAGCCCCGGCAAGTAAGCGCACAGTAGAAAGAGAAGGCCTGGGAAGAAAGAAACCTTGAACTCAGAGAGAAGCAAGACCCTGGAAGGGAGGAATCTAGGAAGCTTGAACCCTCGCAGAAGTTGGCAGCCGTCTTGCTGCAACATGTGAAAATAGATTTTGGTGAGGGAAGTAACTTATGCTTTATGGTCTGGTATCTGTAAGCACCTACCCCAAAAAAATACCCTTTATAAAAACCAACCAATTTCTGGTGTTTTGCATCGGCACCCTTTTGGCTGACTAATACACCATGTCTTTTATCTGTGAGCTCCCACCCCTTTGTGATGTGGATGAATCAAAGCCCTAATTATAATCTAATCAAGCCCAGGTACATTATGTTTACAAACATAATCCAACATTTCATCCTGGAGTTCATCAACAATATCAAACCGCTTCAGGGAAGGTTGTCTTTTCTTGGGTTTGTCCCTCTAGGGTCCATAGAAAGACCCCTCCACATACCATGGCTTCCCTATCATGCTCATTGTCAAAGACAAAGTATTTGCATCATCACAGGGAATATGGCCTCCATCAACTCTACATCCTCATCTTTCTCTACCTCACTACTCTCCTACCATAATGGCCTCCTTAGTGCTTCTTGAACTGATATCAGTCTTTTTTAAAATTTTTTTTTATTATTCATTTTTAAAAAATATTACATTCAAAAAATATGAGGTCCCATTCAACCCCACCACGCCCACCCCACCACTCCCCCCACAGCAACACTCTCTCCCATTATCATGACACATCCATTGCATTTGGTAAATACATCTCTGAGCATCGCTGCACCTCATGGTCAATAGTCCACATCATAGCCCATACTCTCCCACGTTCCATTCAGTGGGCCCTGGGAGGATCTACAATGTCCGGTAATTGTCCCTGAAGCACCACCCAGGAAAACTCCAGGTCCCGAAAACGCCTCCACATCTCATCTCTTCCTCCCATTCCCCACACCCAGCAACCACCATAGCCACTTTTCCCACACCAATGCCACATTTTCTCTGTGGACTTTGGATTGGTTGTGTCCATTGCACATCTATGTCAAGAGGGGGCTTAGATTCTACATGGATGCTGGATGCAATCCTCCTGCTTTCAGTTGTAGGCACTCTAGGCTCCATGGTGTGGTGGTTGACATTCTTCAACTCCATGTTAGCAGAGTGCAGTAAGTCCAATAAATCAGAGTGTAGGAGTTGAAGTCTGCTGAGGCTCAGGGCCTGGCTATCATATTGTCAGTCCAGAGATTCAAATCCCCTAGATATATCTTAAACCCCAGCACCAACTACAATTCCAGTAAGGTAGCATGAAAGGCTTGTGAAAAGAGATCCCATCTGAGTCCAGTTCCATCATGCAGAAACACCAGCTTCAAAGAAGGGCCAACCGACATGGCAGTGAACCCCATCTGCCATGACCATAGAACCCGTGGGTCTCTTTAGCCTTCAAAAGAACCAATACCTGGGGTTGTATCTACTTTATCTGTCTCTGAGACTCTGCTCAAGTGTGCATAAGGGCAATCCTTCTGACAACCTCCAGACTCTTTTTTAGAGACTCATAGCCATATAAACTCATTTCTCCTTTCCATTTCCCCCTTACATTAGGTCAAACAGCATTTTAAACTCCTGTTAGTATATGTAGACAGGGATATTCTGCTGGTCCGCATTGAACCTTTAATTCAAGGTCATTTTCTAGTTGCATCATCAGCTGGTACTTGGTAGTGATCCCTCAGTGCCAGGGAGGCTCATCCCCGGGTGTCATGTCCCACGCTGGGGGAAATGCATTGCATTTACATGCTGAGTTTGGCTTCGAGACTGGCCACATTTGAGTAACATGGAGGCTGTCAGGAGGAAACTCCCAGGCACAGTGCTGCTCTAGGCCTTGTTCTTATTTCAGGCGTATAGGCTCACAAGCATAGTCATTAGTATCAGGGGCTCACTGTTGAACGCTCATTCCTTCCTGGTCCTTACCGTTGCACCTGGGGGACTGCCGCTGCTCCCCTAGGGACCATGACAGAGCACCCCCAGCCAGGAACCCAGTACCCCCCAGCTGTTGTTTTTAATTGTTTATCCAACATGAGTATATCCAAACATTACCATGCACCCTGGACATATGCCCTGTATAACTCCCTGTCAATCATATTTCGTCTGTCAATAACATCCCATACCAGTATTTCTCTGCTGCCATTGTTGAACCACTCTGTGATCCAAAACTTCCTGAAAAGTGAAGCCCAATATAATGTCAGGTTCCCTTACTAGTAAAATGGAATATAGCGAAGAGTTTAAAAGTTAGATCTAGAACACGTATTGATTTGGAAAAAATTCTACATCCTATCTTTTTCTTTTCTTTTTTCCTAATTATTGAGCTTCTCTTCACAAGAGCCTTAGATCACAGTAATTCATATATACAATATACAGTACTCCCACACATCCACCATAAAATCTTTTCCCTTCCACAGCGATATTCTTATAACTTATTCATATCATATTTACTTAAACTGATGTACAGACTCTGAAACAATAGCTTTCAAACAAGGTGACATCTGTGCTTACATTGTGGTCCATACTTTAGGATATACAGTTTTCTACCTTTTTAGCTATCCTATGTTTTAGATTATGGTTTACATTATTAGTCTGCCGTCCTCTCTATGTTTTTGGTGTAATATTACATGTTTTATATCCATCCTTGTGTACTCTCGTGAAACTCCTCTCTTACCCCCACATTTACCTTGGTTCCATCCATTCAACATCCATTTTCCCCTCTCCTTGGGGCCCACAGCAACAGCCAATCTCCATTTCCTGAGGAGCCATGTCCAGAGATACTTGCAACAGTGTTCAGGGCCTGACTTGCTCAACTGCCCTAATGCCTTGGGAGCCACCCTTTCTCTCAAGAGATACAGTTCCCTCTTTTTTGATGGCATTAGTCCTCCCCAGGATATGGGTCCACCCCCACTCTCACTACTTGGGTCTCTACCTAATGGTACAACCCACCCTGGCAAAATGAGCATTCAGACATTCCCCAGGAGTCTGTCCTGTGTCAGACCATCCCCTCTGAGCATCCTAAACAGGTAACCCTCCTAATTATATTTTGATACGGTTTTCTCAGCATTTTACTCTCAACCAACACCTGATACTCTCCTATGTTCATATGTTGCCCCTCCCTCCCCCCAATTTTTTGGGCAATATTACCCATCCGCCCATCCCCAGTCCCCCTCAAACCTGCAAAGCCCCACCCAAAGGCAACCCCTTGCCCCCATTTTATCTCTTCTTTGTGCTCATACTTACCGCCAACTCATCATAGATTCCACCCCTGCAGACGTCGGCTCACATCCTTCCTCCACCCCCCGATTTCCTGTAAGCCTATCTTCCAGTCTCTAGCTCTCTGAGGCAGCTTGCTTATTTCATATCATTAAGGTCATGTAGTATTTGTCCTTCAATGCCTGGGTTGCTTCACTCAACATAAGGTTCTCAAGATTCATCCATGTTATCACGTGTGTTTGTAGTGTATTTGTTCTTACAGCTGAGTAGTATTCCATTGTATGTATATACCACATTTTATTGATCCACTCATCTGTTGATGGGCATTTGGGTTGATTCCAACTTTTGGCGATAGTGAACAATGCTGCTATGAACAAATTGGTGTGCATATATCGGTTTGTGTCCTTGTTTTCAGTTCTGCTGGGTATATACCCAGCAGTGGTATTGCTGGGTCATATGGCAAATCTATGGTTAGTTTTTTGAGAAACCGCCAAACTGTCCTCCAGAATGGTTGTATCCTTCTGCATTCACAGCAGTGGATGAGTGTTCCCCTTTCTTCACATCCTCTCCAGCATTTATATTCTTCTGTTTTTTTCATAGCTGCCAATCTTATGGGAGTAAGATGGTATCTCATTGTAGTTTTGATTTGCATTTCCCTGATAGCTAGATATTTGGAGCATTTTTTCATGTGCTTTTTAGCCATTTGTACTTCTTCTTTGGAGAAGTGTCTGTTTAAATCTTTTTCCCATTTTTTAAATGGGTTGTTTATCTTTTTGTTTTCAAGATATATGAGTTCTTTATATATGCAAGTTATAAGTCTCTTATCAGATATATGGTTGCCAAATATTTTCTCCCATTGTGTGGGTTCCTTTTTACTTTCTTGGCAGACTCCTTTGATGTGCAGAAGGCTTTAATTTTGAGGAAGTCCCATTTATCTATTTGTTCTTTTGCTGCTCGTGCTTTTGGTGTGATATTCATGAAGCTATTTCCTATTACAAGGTCCTGTAGATGTTTCCCTACACTGCTTTCCAAGGTCTTTATGGTCTTGGCTCTTATATTTAGGTCTTTGATCCATCTGGAGTTGATCTTTGTATAAGGTGTGAGATGGTAATCCTCTTTCATTCTTCTACATATGGATATCCAGTTCTCCAGGCACCATTTGTTGAATAGGCCATTCTCTCCCAGTTGAGAGGGTTTGGTGGTTTTATTGAATATTATATGGCTATATATATGAGGTTCTATATCAGAACTTTCAATTCGATTCCATTGGTCTGTGTGTCTCTCCTTATGCCAATACCATGCTGTTTTCACTACTGTAGCTTTGTAGTATGTTTTGAAGTCAGGTAGTGTGATTCCTCCAATTTCATTTTTCTTTTTCAATATGTCTTTGGCTATTCGGGGCCTCTTTTCTTTCCAAATAAATTTCATAGTGAGTTTTTCTAGTTCCTTAAAGAAGGCTGTGTTGATTTTTATTGGGATTGCATTGAATGTGTAGATCAGTTTTGGTAGGATAGACATCTTAATAATATTTAGTCTTCCTATCCATGAATAGGGAATATTCTTCCATTTATTAAGGTCTTCTTTGATTTCCTTGAACAGTCTTGTATAGTTCTCAGTGTACAAGTTTTTTTACCTCTTTAGTTAAATTTATTCCTAAATATTTGATTTTTTAATTTACTATTGTAAATGGTATTTGTTTCTTGATTTCCTCCTGATCTTGCTCATTATTGGTGTACAGAAATGCTACTGATTTTTGCGCATTGATCTTATAACCTGCAACTTTACTAAACTCATTTATGAGTTCTAGAAGCTTTGTTGTAGATCTCTCAAGTTTTCTATGTATAGGATCATGTCATCTGCAAATAATGAAATTTTGACTTCTTCCTTTCCAATTTGAATGCCTTTTATATCTGGTTTTTGCCTCAGTGCTTGAGCAAGTACTTCTAAGACAATGTTAAATAGAAGGTGAGACAATGGGCATCCTTGCCTTGTTCCTGACTTTAGAGGGAAGGATTTTAGGACTTCTCCATTGTAAATGATGTTGGCTGTAGGTTTTTCACATATACTCTTTATCATGTTCAAAAAATTTCCTTGTATTCCTATCTTTTGGAGTGTTTTTATCAAGAAAGGGTGCTGTATTTTGTCAAATGCATTTTCTGCATCTATAGATATAATCATGTGATTTTTTTCCTTCAATCTGTTTATATGGTGTATTACATTGATTGATTTTCTTATGTTGAACCATCCTTGTATACCTGGAATGAATCCCACTTGGTCGTGGTGTATAATTCGTTTAATGTGTTGTTGAATACAATTAGCAAGTATTTTGTTAAGTATTTTTGCGTCTAGGTTCATTAGAGAAATTGGTCTGTAATTTTCCTTTCTTGTGGTGTCTTTGTTTGGCTTTGGTACTAGGGTAATGTTGGCATCATAGAAGGAGTTAGGCAATGTTCCTTCTGTTTTGATTTTTTGGAATAGTTTCAGCAGGACTGGTGTTAGTTCTTTCCGGAATCTTTTGTCGAATTCACCTGTGAAGCCATCTGGCCCTGGGCTCTTCTTAGTTGGGAGATTTTTAATGACTGATTCTATCTCTTTACTTGTGATTGGTTTGTTGAGATCATCAATTTCTTCTTTCATCAATATAGGCTGCTTATGTGTTTCTAGGAATTTTTCCATTTCCTCTGAACTGTCATTTTTGTTGGAATATAGTTTTTCAAAGTATCCTCTTATGATAGTCTTTATTTCTGTGGGGTCAGTGGTGATATCTCCTTTCTCATTTCTTATTTTGTGTATTTGCATCTTCTCTCTTTTTTTCTTTGTTAGTCTTGCTAAAGGTTTGTCAATTTTATTCATCTTCTCAAAAAACCAGCTCTTGATCTTGTTTATCTTTTCAAGTGCTTTCTTATTTTCTATTTCATTTAGTTCTGCTCTTATCTTTGTTATTTACTTCCTTCTTCTTCCTGTTGGATTACTTTCTTTTTTTTTTTACTAATTCCTCCAAATGTGCAGTTAGTTTTTCAATTTTTGCTCTTACTTCTTTTTTGATATATGAATTTATGGCTATCAATGTCCCTCTCAGTACTGCTTTTGCTGCGTCCCATAAATTTTGGTATGTTGTGTTATCATTATCATTTGTTTCAAGGTAGTCATTGATTTCTTTTGAGATTTCCTCTTTGCCCACTGTTTTTCTAAGAGTGTGCTGTTTAATTTCCAAATCATGGTGTGAAATCTGGGCCTCTGGCCCTTGCAAATTTCCAGCTTCACTCCACTGTGGTCAGAGATATTATTTTGTATGATTTCGATCTTTCTGAATTCATTAAGCCTTTCTTTGTGGCCTAGTATATGGTCTATCTTGGAGAATGATCCATGTGCGCTTGAGAAAAATGTATATCCTACTGTGTTTGGGTGTAATGATCTATATATGTCTATTAGATCCAGCTCCTGTAATATACTGTTCAAATGTTTTGTTTCTTTAGTGATTCTCTTTTGAGATGTTCTGTCCAGAGTTGATAGTGGTGTATTAAAATCCCCCACTACAATTGTAAATGCATCTATTCTTTCACTTGGTTTTTCCAGCGTTTGCCTCACATATTTAGAGGTGCCCTTGTTAGGAGCATAAATATTTATGATGTTTGATCTTCTTGACAGATTGTCCCTTTTGCTAAAATGTAGTATTCTTCTTTGTCTCTCACAATTGTTTCACATTTAAAGTCTATTTTGTCTGATATTAATATAGCTACTCCTGCCTTTTTTTGGTTATTGTTTGCTTGTATGATTGTTTTCCAACCATTCACTTTCAACCTCCATGAGTCTCTGGGTCTAAGATGTGTCTCTTGTAGACAGTATATAGATGGGTCATATTTCCTTATCCAATGTCCCAGTCTGAATCTTTTGATAGGTGAGTTTAATCCGTTGACATTCCGTGTTATTACTTTCAAGGAATTATTTGTGTTAGCCATATTTTGATTGGACTTGTGTTTGTCATATTTTGTTTGTTTGATTTTTTTCCCTTCTCTTTTTGTCTTTTTTGTTGCTCTTACACTCTCCTCCAACTCTGCCTGTCCTGTTTTTTCCTTTCTTCCTGCAGAACTCCCTTTAGAATTTTTTTGAAGGGGAGGTTTCTTGTTGGCACACTCTTTCAGTTTCTGTGTATCTGTGAATATTTTGAACTCTCCATCATTTTTGAATGGTAGTTTAGCTGGATAGAATATTCTTCGTTGGAAATTTTTTTCCTTTAGTACCTTGACTATATCATACTACTGCCTTCTTGCCTCCATCGTTTCAGATGAGAAATCAGCACTTAATCTTATGGAGCTTCCCTTGTATGTGATGGTTTTCTTTTCTCTTGCTGCTTTTAGAATTTTCTCTTTGTCTTGAGCATTGGATAATTTGACAAGTATATGTCTTGGGGTGGGCCTGTTGGGGTTTATGACGATTGGGGTGCACTGTGTTTCTTGGATATGTATATCTGTCTCTTTCAGTAGATTTGGGAAGTTTTCAGCCATTATTTCCTGCAACACTCCTTCTGACCCCTTTCCCTTCTCTTCACCTTCTGGAATGCCTATAATACGTATGTTTGAGCATTTTGCATTATCATTCAGGTCCCTAAGTCCTAGCTGGATTTTTTCTATCTTTTTATCGACCAATTCTACTATCTGTTTGATTTCCAATGTACTGTCTTCCACATCACTTATTCTCTGCTCTGCCTCTTCTAGTCTGCTGATATTTGCTGCCAGTGTATTTTAGATTTCTTGAACTGTGGTGTTCATTCCCTTCATATCTGTTATCTTTTTGCGTATGTCTGCAATTTCCCCTCCAAGTGTTGTCTTCATGTTGTTAACCTCTTCCTTTACTTCATCAAATTTGTCAGTGATAAATGTTCTGATATCTTTCATTACTTGTGCGAAGTTCTGCTCCCCTTCCTGGTTTTTAGTTTATTCATTGGATTCAGCCATGTTTTCCTGATTACTGGTTTGGTTTGTAGATTTTTGTTGCTGTCTGGCCATCATTTTATCTTGATGGGTTTAATCAGTTCCTTAGCTTCTTTGTCTAGTCTTGGGGATTAATTAGCTGTTGTTTTTGTGTAAGTGTTATATCTTCTCTTTGTCCCTTTGTTCTTCCTGTTCTCATTTCTTATTGCTGGTTGAGTTCACTTTAAAGGAAAGTATTAGGGCCAGGGAAAGGAAATTGTGTAAGCAAGGAAAAAGTGTAAAGTAGTATTGGTGATAAATGTTAACAGAGCAACAATATGAGATCTGGGAGGATGGATATTAGATTCATGTAAGTTGTGTAGTGTTATGGCAATAGGTAGAGTACCTATAATGAGGTAGTCGACTGAATATGGGAGGAATATGGTATGAATTTAAAAGCTAGTATTTTCATGAGAGAGGGAAAGAGAAAAGAAAGGCAATAGTTTCAAGAGTGGATAACAGACAGAAAACAAAACAAAGGTATTAGAAATTAAGCGTTAGACACTTTGTGGATCAAAGAAAGGGAGGTGGAATATAGGAGAGACCGTAGATGATGGAGGATATCAAGATGTAGGGGAAAGGGGATAGTGTAGGTAGCCAAAATCTATTCACACAGAAATGAGGCAGTGGAGGATGAGGAAACCCAGCAAATGTGAGGTGTTCCCTGCAGCACCTATTGTATAGTTAAGATAAAATAAAATAAGAAGAAAATGAGGGACGAGAGAGAGAAAAGAAAGAAGAAGAAAAAAAGAGAAGAAAGGAAGAAAAAAAAGGGGGTGGGTAAAGGACGGGGAACAGGTAGGGAAAAGAAAAAAAAGATAAACACCAACCACAACAGCAACAACAACAACAACAAAAAAATCCTAAATAACTGAAAAAAAGCCTTTGGGGGATACGCTGGGAGAAAAGACTAGGGGATAATGCAATGTTAGCAATCAGGACATTAAAAAATAAAATAAAATAAAATAAAAATAAAAACAAAACAAAACAAAAAAGAAAAAAACGCAAATGTTGAGGGCTAGGACATTCACGGACCTCAGATGGACCTCAGGGCATGATGGATTCAGGGATGGAAAGTCTGAGATATTGAAGACTCAAGAGGTGTGAGTCTCTGGGGTGTGGGCCACCAGGGTTTAGGGGACTCAGACCTGGCAACCTCAAGCCCGGTTAACAGGGAGCCTGGGAGCACCGCAGTGCATCACAGCCTTCAGGGATCCCCGCAGCTGGGTGCCAGCCCTATGGGTGAGGTCACATCTGCAAGCTCTATCCTGTGTGTCTGAACCTCACAATTCACTAATTCACTGGGGTCTATTCTGTGGCTGTATCACCAATTCCACTTCAGGACCCCTCCCACCCTGTAAGCCCCCAGAACGGCCACCTGGGGGCGCCTCTACACTGTAGCCAATTTAATGATGCAGATCTATAGCCAGGCCTGGGGGTGGGGCTCCAGCCGGAAACGCTAATAACAGAGTCCAAAACCAAAATTCCCACACTTCGCAAAATATTCCCCTAATCAGCTTCCAGACGTCTCCCACTCTGCCAGACCCTGGTGGCGTCTCTTTATTGCTATCAATTTAAGTCCACTGCAGATTGGTAGCTGGGCTTAGGGGGGCGGGGCTCTAGGCGGAAGTGCTATTATTTGTGTCCACAATCAAAAATTCCCCTGCTTTGCAATAAAACTCCCGTTTGTCTCCCCAAATCGGTCTGCAAGCGCCTCCTGTCTTATTAACCCCCAATAGGCCGCTCAGGGCTTATGAATTCCCCAGCACTGCAGAGCCTCCAAAAAGCGCCACCACAGCACCCGGTGCCGTGGCTCCGCCCAACCTTCGTGTAATAGAGTCTCAATTATATTTTATAGACGAATTTTCTCTGTTACCTTCCCACCAAATCGATGTCCAGACACCCCCTGCCCTGCAAAAATCCTGAAACAGCCTGGTCCCGAAGAACCTCCAATGCTGCCTAGCCGCTTCTTTCCCAAAAAGAGATATTGATTATGCTTGTAAACTGGTCTGTTCCTCTGGGCATGATAGCCTTTGATTGATTTAAATTCAAACATTTTATGTTTACTTAAGTCAAGATTAGGGCTTTGATTTAGCCATGTCATTAGGCCATGCAGGGTTGTGTCCTGGGGCCCTTGGTGGGCTATATAAATGGACATTCATTCAAGGAGAACACAGAAGTAGATACACAGAGAAGATACAGAGAGGAAGAGAGATAGCTCCACAGACATGGCAAAGACCCTGGGAAGAGAGATGAGCCATTTGCCTGATAATTTACAGCTGCCGTGTGAAGAGACCAGAGAAGCTGAGCCCAGAAAGAAATGAACCCTGGGAAAAGAGATGAGCTCTATACCAGCCTACAGCTAAGATCAGAAGAAGCTTTTTTTTCAGAAAGTGAAACTAAAATCACCAATAAGCAATAAAAGATGCATAATTGAATTATTAATCACAGGCATATAAATGAAAACCACAATGAGTTATCAGTTTTTATCTACCAAATTGCCAAAAATTTGAAGTTTGGGTAGTAAACCATGTGGCGCTACCTAATAAAGTTAATATACCCATGGCAATTTAATTCTTTTATTTACTTATTTATTTATTTATTTATTTATTTTTTATTTTTTTTAATTTTATTTTTTTTATTTTTTATTTTTTTTAATTGACTTTGTAATAATATTACATTAAAAATATATATGGGAGGTCCCATTCAACCCCACCCCCCCACCCCCCCTCTCCCCCCCCAACAACACTCGTTCCCATCATCATGACACATCCATTGGATTTGGTAAGTACATCTTTGGGCACCTCTGCACCTCATAGACAATGGTCCACATCATGGCCCATACTCTCCTCCATTCCATCCAGTGGGCCCTGTGAGGATCCACGATGTCCGGTGATCACCCCCGAGGCGCCATCCAGGGCAGCTCCACGTCCCAAATACGCCCCCACCTCTCATCTCTTCCTGCCCTTCCCCATACCCATCGTCCACCATGTCCACTTTTCCCAATCCAATGCCTCCTCTTCTATGTGGACATTGGATTGGTTGTGTCCATTGCACCTCTATGTCAAGAGGAGGCTCAGATTCCACATGGATACTGGCTGCCATCCTCCCATTTTCAGTTGTAATCACTCTAGGCTCCATGGTGTGGTGATTGTCCTTCTTCAACTCCATCTTAGCTGAGTGTGGTAAGTCCAATAAATCAGATTGTAGGTGCTGGAGTCTGTTGAGGCTCAGGACCTGGCTATCACATTATCAGTCCAGAGATTCAAATCCCCTAACTATATCTTAAACCCCAACGTTAACTGCACCTCCAGCAGATTAGTATGAAAGTCTTATGAAGGGAGATCCCATGTGGGTCCAGATTCATCACACATAAACACCATTTCCAGAGAGGGGCCATCTGCCCTGGTAGTAAACCCCATCGGCCATGACCATAACTCTCATGGGTCTCTTTAGCCTTCATAGGAACCAATATCTGGGGGTTGTATCTGCTTTATCTGTCTCTCTGACTCTGCTCAGTTGTGCATGAGGGCAATCCTTCTGCCAGCCTCCAGACTCTTTTTTAGAAACTCGTAGCCATATAAACTCATTTCTCCTTTCCATTTCCCCCTTACTTTAGGTCAAACAGCATTTTAAAGTCATGTTATTTTATGTAGACATGGATATTCTGCTGATCCGCATTGAACCTTCCATATAAGGTCCTTTTCCAGTTGCATCATCAGTTGGTATTTGATAGTGGTCCCTCGTTGCCAGGGAGGCTCATCCCCGGGTGTCATGTCCCACGCTGGAGGGAAGGCATTGCATTTACATGCTGAGTTTGGCTTCGAGACTGGCCACATTTGAGTAACATGAAGGCTGACAGGAGGAAATTCCCAGGCACAATGTTGCTCTAGGCCTTGTTCTTATTTTAGGTTTATCAGCTCACAAGCATAGTCATTAGCATCAGGGGCTCACTGTTGAACCCTCACTCCCTCCCGGTCCCCGCCGCTGTACCTGGGAGACTATCGCTGCTCCCCTAGGGACCACGACAGAGCACCACTGGCCAGGAACCCAGTACCCCCCCTGCTGGGTTTTTAATTGTTGCCACTATGAGTATATCCAATCATTACCATGCACCCTGGACATATGTTCTGTCAGCTATATATCACCTGTCATTGGTATCCCATACCAGTATCCCTCCATTGCCATTGTTGAAACACTCTGTGATCCAGAACTCCCCGAAATTTGAAGCCCAATATAATGTCATGGTCCCTTACTAGGGAATGGCATATAGCGATGGGTTTAAAGGATAGATAAAGAACTTGGATAAAGTTAGATAAAGAACTTAGATAAAGAATGTTGACTTGAAAAAATTCCACATCCTATCCTTTTTTCCCCCCCCCCCCCTAATTATTCAGCATTTCTTCGTAGGAGTCCTAGACCACAGCAATGCATATATATAATATACAGCACTCCCATACATCCACCACAACACCTTTTTCCTTCCACAGCGATACTCTTACACCCTATTCACATCATATTTACTTAAGGTGATGTACAGAGTCTGAGATATTAGCTTTCTAACATGGTAATATCTGTGCTTACATTATGGTGCATACTTTAGGATACACAGTTCTTTACATTTTTATTTCTCCTATGTTTTACATTATGGTTTACATTATCAGTCTGTCGTCTCCTATATGTTATGGTGTAATATTACATGTTTTATATCCATCCTTGTGTACTCTCAAGAAACTCCTCCCTTGCCCCCCATTTACTTTGGTTCCACACATTTAACGTCCATTTTCCCTTCCACCTTGGTGCCCACAGTGACAGCCAACCTCCGTTACCTGAGGGGCCACTTCCAGAGATAGATGGAATAGTGTTTAGGGCCTAACTTGCTCATCTGCCCCAATGCCCTGGGAGCCACCCTTTCTCTCGAGAGATAGAGTTCCCTCTATTTGGTGGCATTAGTCCTCCCCAGGATGTGGGTCCACCCCCACTCTCACTACTTGGGATTCTACCCCATGGTGTCACCCACTCTGGCAGAATGAGCATTTAGACATTCCCCAGGAGCCCTTCCTGCATCAGACCCTCCCCTCCGAGCATTCTAAACAGGTAACCCTCTTTATTATATTTTGATATTATTTTCTCGGCATTTTACTCTCCACCACCTCCTAACCCTCTCCGGTGTTCGTATGCTACCCCTCCCTCCCCCCACTTTTGGGCAACATTACCCAACCGTCCCTCCCCAGCCACCCTCAAACCCGTAAAGCCCCAACCAAAGGCAACCCCTTGCCCCCATTTTATCTCTTCTTTGTGTTCATACTTACCACCATCTCGTCTTAAGTTCCACCCCTGCAGACATCAGCTCATATCCTTCCTCCACCCTCCGATTTCCTGTAAGCCTATCGTTCAGTCCCTTGCTATCTAGGGCAGCTTGTTTATTTCATATCATTGAGGTCATGTAGTATTTGTCCTTCAATGTCTGGGTTGCTTCACTCAACATAAGGTTCTCAAGATTCATCCATGTTATCACATGTGTTTGTAGTGTGTTTGTTCTTACAGCTGAGTAGTATTCCATTGTGTGTATATACCACATTTTATTGATCCACTCATCTGTTGATGGGCATTTGGGTTGATTCCAACTTTTGGCAATAGTGAACAATGCTGCTATGAACATTGGTGTACATATATCCGTTTGTGTCCTTGTTTTCAGTTCTGCTGGGTATATACCCAGCACTGGTATTGCTGGGTCATATGGCAAATCTATGGCTAGTTTTTTGAGAAACCGCCATACTGTCCTCCAAAATGGTTGGATCCTTCTGCATTCCCACCAGCAGTGGATGAGTGTTCCCCTTCCTTCACATCCTCTCCAGCACTTGTATTCTTCTGTTTTTTTCATAGCTGCCAATCTTATGGGTGTAAGATGGTATCTCATTGTAGTTTTGATTTGCATTTCCCTGATAGCTAGAGATTTGGAACATTTTTTCATGTGCTTTCTTGCCATTTGTATTTCTTCTTCGGAGAAGTGTCTGTTTAAGTCTTTTTCCCATTTTTTAAATGGGTTGTTTATCTTTTTATTTTCAAGATATAGGAGTTCTTTATATATGCAAGTTATAAGTTTCTTATCAGATATATGATTGCCAAATATTTTCTCCCACTGTGTGGGCTCCCTTTTTACTTTCTTGACAAACTCCTTTGAGGTGCAGAAGGCTTTAATTTTGAGGAAGTCCCATTTATCTATTAGTTCTTTTGCTGCTCGTGCTTTTGGTGAGATATTCATAAATCCATTTCCTATTACAAGGTCCTGTAGATGTTTCCCTACACTGCTTTCTAAGGTTTTTATGGTCTTGGCTCTTATATTTAGGTCTTTGATCCATCTTGAGTTGATCTTTGTATAAGGTGTGAGATGGTAATCCTCTTTCATTTTTCTACATATGGCTATCCAGTTCTCCAGACACCATTTGTTGAATAGGCCACTGTCTCCCAATTGAGAGGGTTTGGTGGCTTTATCAAATATTATGTGGCTATATATGTGAGGTTCTATATCAGAGCTTTCAATTCGATTCCATTGGTCTATGTGTCTTTCCTTATGCCAATACCATGCTGTTTTCACCACCGTAGCTTTATAGTATGTTTTGAAGTCAGGTAGTGTGATTCCTCCAATTTCGTTTTTCTTTTTCAGTATGTCTTTGGCTATTCGGGGTCTCTTTCCTTTCCAAATAAATTTCATAGTGAGTTTTTCTAATTCCTTAAAGAATGCTGTGTTGATTTTTATTGGGATTGCATTGAATGTGTAGATCAGTTTTGGTAGGATAGACATCTTAATAATGTTCAGTCTTCCTATCCATGAACAAGGAATAGTCTTCCATTTATTTAGGTCTTCTTTGATTTCCTTGAACAATCTTGTATAATTCTCGTTGTATAAGTTCTTTACCTCTTTAGTTAAATTTATTCCTAAGTATTTGATTTTTTTATTTACTATTGTGAATGGTATTTGTTTCTTGATTTCCTCCTGATCTTGCTCATTATTGGTGTACAGAAATGCTACTGATTTTTGCGCATTGATCTTATAACCTGCGACTTTACTAAACTCATTTATGTGTTCTAGAATCTTCGTTGTAGATCTCTCAGTGTTTTCTATGTATAGGATCATGTCATCTGCAAATAATGAAATTTTGACTTCTTCCTTTCCAATTTGAATGCCTTTTATTTCTGGTTCTTGCCTCAGTGCTCGTGCAAGTACTTCTAAGACAATGTTAAATAGGAGCGGAGACAGTGGGCATCCTTGTCTTGTTCCTGAGTTTAGAGGGAAGGAGTCTAGGATTTCTCCATTGTAAACAATATTGGCTTTAGGTTTTTCATATATACTCTTTATCATGTTCAAAAAATTCCCTTGTATTCCAATCTTTTGGAGTGTTTTTATCAAGAAAGGGTGCTGTATTTTGTCAAATGCTTTTTCTGCATCAATAGATATAATCATGTGATTTTTTTCCTTCAATCTGTTTATATGGTGTATTACGTTGATTGATTTTCTGATGTTGAACCATCCTTGCATACCTGGGATGAATCCCACTTGGTCGTGGTGTATAATACGTTTAATGTATTGTTGAATACGATTAGCAAGTATTTTGTTAAGTATTTTTGCATCTAGGTTCATCAGAGAAATTGGTCTGTAATTTTCCTTTCTTGTGATGTCTTTGTTTGGCTTTGGTACTAGGGTAATGTTGGCATCATAGAAGGAGTTGGGTAATGTTCTTTCCGTTTCGATGTTTTGGAATAGTTTCAGCAGGATTGGTGTCAGTTCTTTCTGGAATGTTTTGTAGAATTCACCTGTGAAGCCATCTGGCCCTGGGCTCTTCTTAGTTGGGAGATTTTTGATAACTGATTCTATCTCTCTGCTTGTGATTGGTTTGTTAAGATCATCAATTTCTTCTTTCGTCAATATGGGCTGCTTATGTGTTTCTAGGAATTTGTCCATTTCCTCTAGAATTGTCATTTTTGTTGGAATATAGTTTTTCAAAATATCCTCTTATGATAGTCTTTATTTCTGTTGGGTCAGTGGTGATATCGCCTTTCTCATTTCTTATTTTGTGTATTTGCATCTTCTCTCTTTTTTTCTTTGTTAGTGTTGCTAAAGGTTTGTCAATTTTGTTAATCTTCTCAAAAAACCAGCTCTTGGTCTTGTTTATCTGTTCAAGTGCTTTCTTATTTTCTATTTCATTTAGTTCTGCTCTTATCTTTGTTATTTCTTTCCTTCTTCTTCCTGTTGGGTTACTTTGTTGTTGTTTTTCTAATTCCTTCAAATGTGCAGTTAGTTCTTCGATTTTTGCTCTTTCTTCTTTTTTGATATATGAATTTATGGCTATAAACTTCCCTCTCAGTACTGCTTTTGCTGCATCCCATAAATTTTGGTATGTTGTGTTATCATTATCATTTGTTTCAAGGTAGTCATTGATTTCTTTTGAGATTTCCTCTTTGACCCACTGTTTTTCTAAGAGTGTGCTGTTTAATTTCCAAATCGTGGTGTGAAATCTGGGCTTCTGTCCCTTGCAAATCTCCAGCTTGACTCCACTGTGGTCAGAGATAATGTTTTGTATGATTTCAATCTTTCTGAATTCGTTCAGCCTTTCTTTGTAGCCTAGCATATGATCTATCTTGGAGAATGATCCATGTGCGCTTGAGAAAAATGTATATCCTGCTGTGTTTGGGTGTAGCGATCTATATATGTCTGTTAGATCGAGCTCCTCTAATATACTATTCAGATGTTTTGTTTCTTTGGTGATTCTCTTTTGAGATGTTCTGTCCAGAGTTGATAGTGGTGTATTAAAATCCCCCACTATAATTGTAGATGCATCTATTCTTTCACTTAGTTTTTCCAGCGTTTGCCTGACGTATTTAGAGGCACCCTTGTTAGGGGCATAGATATTTATGATTGTTCGATCTTCTTGACAGATTTTCCCTTTCACTAAAATGTAGTATCCTTCTTTGTCTCTCACAATTGTTTCACATTTAAAGTCTATTTTGTCTGATATTAATATAGCTACTCCTGCCTTTTTTTGGTTATTGTTAGCTTGTATGATTGTTTTCCAGCCATTCACTTTCAATCTCCATGCGTCTCTGGGTCTAAGATGTGTCTCTTGTAGACAGCATATGGATGGGTTATATTTCCTTATCCTATGTTCCAGTCTGAATCTTTTGATAGGTGAGTTTAATCCGTTGACAGTCAGTGTTATTACTATCAAGTAATTATTTGTGTTAGCCATATTTTGATTGGATTTGTGTTTGTCATATTTTGTTTGTATATTTTTTTTGTCTTTTTTGTTGTTGTTGTTGGTCTTATACTCTCCTCCAACTTTGCCTTTCCTGTTTTTTCCTTTCTTCCTGCAGAACTCCCTTTAGAATTTCTTGAAGGGGAGGTTTCTTGTTGGTATACTCTTTCAGTTTCTGTTTGTCTGTGAATATTTTGAACTCTCCATCATGTTTGAATGCTAGTTTAGCTGGATAGAGTATTCTTGGTTGGAAGTTTTTTTCCTTTAGTACCTTGACTATATCATACCACTGTCTTCTTGCCTCCATGGTTTCAGAAGAGAAATCAACACTTAATCTAATTGAGCTTCCCTTGTATGTGATGGTTTTCTTTTCTCTTGCTGCTTTTAGGATTTTCTCTTTGTCTTGAGCCTTGGATAATTTGTTAAGTATATGTCTTGGGATGGGCCTGTTGGGGTTTATGACTTGTGGAGTGCGCTGTGCTTCTTGGATATGTACATCTGTCTCTTTCAGTAGATTTGGGAAGTTTTCAGCCATTATTTCCTGCAACACTCCTTCTGACCCCTTTCCCTTCTCTTCACCTTCTGGAATGCCTATAATACGTATGTTTGAGCGTTTTGCATTGTCATTCAGGTCCCTAAATCCTAATTGGATTTTTTCTATCTTCTTATTGACCCCTTCTACTATCTGTTTGATTTCTGATGTACTGTCTTCCACATCACTAATTCTCTGCTCTGTCTCTTCTAGTCTGCGGATATTTGCTGCAAGTGTATTTTTGATTTCTTGAACTGTGGTGTTCATTCCCATCATATCTGTTATGTTTTTGCGTATGTCTGCAATTTCCCCTCCAAGTGATGTCTTCATGTTGTTAACCTCTTTCATTACTGCATCAAATTTGTCGGTGATAAATGTTCTGAGTTCTTTCATTGCTTGTGCCAAGTTTTGCTCCCCTTCGTGATTATTGGTTTGTTGATTGGATTCAGTCTTGTTTTCCTGGTTATTGGTTTGGTTTGTAGATTTTTGTTGCTTTCTGGTCATCTCTTTATTTTGACGAATTTAATCAGTTCCTTAGCTTCTTTGTCTGCTTTTAGAGGTTAATTAGTTGTTATTTTTGCATAGGTGTTATATCTTCTCTTTGTCACTTTTTTCTTCTTATTCAAGTTACTTGTTGTTGGTTAAGTTCACTTTAGAAGAAAGTATTAGTGTTGGGGAAAGGCAATTGTGTCAGCAAGGGAAAAGTGTAAAGTAGTATTAGTAATGTATGTTAACAAAGCAAGAATATGAGATCTGGGAGGATGGAGGTTAGATTCATGTAGATTGTATAGAGTTATAGGTGTAGGTAGAGTACCTTTTATGAAGTAGATGACTGAATATGGGTGGAATATGGTATGAACTACAAAGCTATTGTTTTCATGAGAGAGGGAAAAAGAAAAGAAAGGTAATAGTTTCAAGAGTGGATAACAGACAGAAAACAGAGCAAAGGTATTAGAAATTAAGAGTTAGACACTTTGTGGATCAAAGAATGGGAGGTGGGGGTTGGAATATAGTAGAGACAGTAGATGATAGTGGATATCAAGATGCAGGGGAAGGGGGATAGTGTAGGTAACCTAAATCAGTTCACACAGAAATGAGGCAGTGGAGGATGGGAAAACCCAGCAAATGTGAGGTGTTCCCTGTAGCACCTATTGTGTACTTGAATTAAAATAAAATAAGTGGAAAATGAGGGACAGGAGGGAAAGAGAAAACCGAAAAAAAAAACTAATTATAATAAAGAAAGAAAGAAAGACAAGAAGAAAGGAAGAAAGAAAAAGAGGATAGGCAAACGGTGGGGAACAGATAGGGGGGAGAGAGATACAGGTATACACGTGTCACAATTGCAACACTATCTAAAACAACAACCAAAAAAAACCCTAAATATCTGTATAAGAAAAAAAAAAGGGACTTTGGGGGAGACGCTAGGAGAAAAGACTAGGGGATAATGCAATATTAGCAATCAGGGCGTCAAAAAGAGTAAAAAATAAGATAAAGTGAAAATAAAAACAAAACAATATGAACCAATAAAGATAAAACGCAAACGTTAAGGTCCAGGGCACTCAAGGACCCCAGGTAGACCCCAGAGTGTGATGGATTCAGGGGTGGAAAGTCTGAGACACTGAAGACTCAAGAGGTGTGAGTCTGGGGTGTGGACCGCCAGAGTTCAGGGGACCCAGACCTGGCAAGCTCAAATCTGGTCCACAGAAAGCTTAGGAGCCCCGCAGTGCAACACAGCCCTCAGGGATCCCCGTAGCTGGGTGCCAGCCCTGTGGGGGAAGCCAGATCCGCGAATTTTATATTGAATTTCTGATCCCTGAAATTCACCTAACTCCTCGGGGTATCAGCCTTTGGATAGCTCCCTCCCTGTGCTCCCTCGCAACGGCCACTTGAGGGCGCCTCTACACCACGGCCAGTTCAATGACCCAGATCCCAAGCCCCGCCGGGTGGGGTGGGCTTCAGCTGGAAACGCCGAAAACAGACTCTAAGATCCGAAATCCCAAACTTCGCAAAATATCCCCCAATCAGCTTCCAGACGTGTCCTCCTCCCTCACTGCACCCTACAACAGTCTCCCAATTGTGTCCCCTTATTGTCCAAAATCCAATTCCGTTGCAGATCGGCAGCCGGACCTGTGGGGATGGGGCTCCAGGCGGAAGCGTTACCCCCCCTGTCCCGCGACCAAAAACGTCCCCTGCTTCACAAGAAAACACCGTCTGTCTCCCCAAATCAATCTGTAAAGGAGTCTTGTCCCAACAATCCCTCACCAGCCAGCCGAGTATCCGCGAATTTCTCAGCACCGCAAAGCCTCTAGTAAAAGGAAAAAAAAAAACAAAAACCCCTGGCCACCGCGGCTCCGGAGCTTCAGGAGCGCCCGCTACCGCGGCTCCGCCCACCCAAGGAGGGAACTTCCCGAGCCCAGCTGGGACCTCCGTTTATATATTATAGATGTATCCTCTCTGTTACCTTCCCACCGAATTGACGTCCAGACACCTTCCAACCAGCAAAAATCCCCGAAAATCGCAATTTAATTCTTAAAAGAAGATGCCCTAGATAAATTGAGTGTGTCCAGCTAACAACTCTACTCATATTATCAAAATTGGACAAAATGCAATAATTAACTACTGCATACAAAAACTGCTACCCACAACTGAAAATGAATGAATTATAAGTTCATACCTTCATACAGTCATATATTAGAAGCAGAATGTGAAGCAAAAGAATAAAGGTGCAGGTGAACATATAGAGCAGGCCTGTTTGTCTAAAAGTGAAAAACAGATGAAACTAAATAATAAGTTACTTGGGAATGCATATGCTCCTGATAAAACTATTTTAAAAGCAATGGTGAGGGCCCACCCTGATCAAGGTGGCAGAGTAATTAGCTTCTGGGTTTCATCTCTCCACATAAGTTTTGAACATCCAGCAAGAACTGGAGAAACATCTTTCTAAAAGCTCCAGAAAACAGCTAAAGGATTGCAACAACAGAGGGAAGGCCGAATCAAGACAAAATCATATTAAAGGCAGTAGGATCACATGGTACCTTGACTGGTCCCTCCTTGTCCCCTCACTAGTTTGGGGTGTAGCTGGATTGTATTCCCAGAGTGGATCATTGTCCCCAGTTCCAAAAGGAGCAGAGTAACCCCATTTCACATATTGAAAGCATTTAAGTCTAGCCCAATATGTCTAGTGATGGCCAGAGGAACTGAACCAAGGCTTGGACAGCAAGGCTTTTGTCCCAGGCTCACTGTCCAAGAGTTAGCCCTGCAGGTAAGAGCTGGCTCACAGAGCTCTCTTTCAAAAAGCTGTGGGAGAGTAGTTTAGGTTGTGGCTGTCTGGGGTAAGGATGACTGACTGTAGGTTATAAAGTACAGTGCCCAGGACTGAAGAAATGGTTTCCTAGAGAAGAGGGAGCATTCTTCTCTGTGAAAATACAGGAATTGCCAGGGCCACATGTGCATGCCCAAGAAGAGGTATTTACACAGAGAGGATCAGGAAAGCCCCTATGCTTTGTCATAGGGCTATTCTTTAAATTCATTGTATAGATAAGCCCTGAAAAGAAGTACTCATACTGGTCAGTCTGTAAAGATGGGAAAATTGTTTTTGTTTTGCTTTACTTCTTTTTTGTTGTTGTTGTCAGTTACTGGCATTCAAGGAAAGCACCATGAAAATGCTAGCTGACACAAGAACAAATGCCTCAGAGTCTAAATTCCAGTGATAACACAGTAAAATATAAAAATGTAAAAAAGATTACAATACATACAAAGAAAGAGGTAGCAATGGCCCAGGAAAAGCAGATTAAAACATTAGAGACCATCAAGGAAGAAGACCAGACTGCAGACTTAACAAAAACATAAAAAAAAAAAAAAAAAAGATCCTTAATATGCTCAAAAGGGAAATCATAGGCTAATAATTAAAAAAAGAAATCAGGAAAATTATAGAAGAAAACAAAAGAATATCTATGTATAGAGATGGAAATTATGATAAGGAGTCAAACAGACATGAAGATCATATTAAAAAAAACAAAATTCCGAAGAGGACTCAAACAGTACATCGGAGCTAGCTGAAAAAAAGACCAGTGAAACAAAAGGTAGGAATATACGCATCCAAGATACTCAATGAATTCCAAACAGGATAAGCTTAGATAGACACACTGCCACATGTTACAATCAAACAATGACCACCAAAGATAGAGGATTCTGAAAGCTACAAGGGATAACTGACACATAACAGACAAAGAAACCTTAATAGGACTAAATGCTGATTTCTCATTAGAAACCATGGAGGCAAGAAGGCAATTGGGATGATTTATTTAAAGTGCTGATAGCAAAATGTTGCCACCTAAGAAGACAATATCCAGCAAAAATGTTTTTCAAAAATGAGAGAGAGATTAAGAAACTTCCTAATGAACAAAAGCTGAGGGAGTTTGTCACCATTTGACTGCTCTACAATCTGGAAGACAAAGGCAAGGAGACAGTCTCTTAAGAGGCACTCATCAGAACCCACTCACCTCCTCCCCCAATCATCATTTTCAGAACTGTGAGAAGGTTTCAGAACTGTAGAAGGGTCTCCAGGCATCCACTTCTCTGGAAGGTAAGGAAAAAGTCAGACCAGAGCAGCACAATAGCCCCAGGTGCTCTGATCCAATTTAGGGCACTTTTATACTTGCTCTTGGTCCCCAGTGGAGCAGGAGGGACCTGTGTCTGAGTCTTTGTTTTCTAGGAGGCAAATGCTTGGATCTGTCTAGGACTGCAAGGGAAGCAGATCTACATGTTGTGCATATGATAACTCCTAGACTCAATAAATGGAACTCACAGCCTCTCTTTCCCCTTGTGGATCCTTTCTGCTGCATGAGACTTCTAATGAAGAGAATGAAATATCCTGATCAGTAAAGGGACCAGAGCAAGGAAATACTGAAGAACAACCAGTGAGGCAAAGGGTCAGAATGCAGCAGAGCAAAGAGCCCTTTTCTCAAGTCTGGCTTCTCAGCCAACTTCAGCACTAACAAGCTAGCAGTGCTCAAAGGCAAGTCAGGCCACTCCTGAGCCTGTGCCCCAGCTGAACAAGGATAGTGCAGCATCCATCTCCTGGACTATTCGTGAGACCTGAGCAAGTGAACCACATCAAATCTTAGGAGACTAATCCTAACCAGAGTATAAGGCCCAGTGCCCATAAAGTCAATGCTCAGTTCATTATTTATCTTCAACTTTTTTGTTCATTAAAATGTTGTGGGTTTACAGACCAATCACACATAAAATACAGGATCTGTCATTATTAACACCTTGCATTGGTGTGGAATGTATTTCCTATAATTGATGAAAGCACATCTTTATCATTGCACCATTAACCATAGTTATGGTGCAATGTAGGCTTTACAGTTTGTGCAGTGCAGTTCCATGGATTTTTGTTAAAACTTTTTAATTGTTACCATATATACAACTTAACAGGCCTTCTTAATCACACTGTCATATATACCATTCACAGTGCTGTCCTACCATCACCACATTCTCCACCATAACACCTTCATCATTCCAAAGAGGAACACTGCACATTTCAAATACACATTGGATTTTAAGTGATTAGGAGGTATAAAGGTATTGAATTTTCATCTATAAATCTTCTGTCCTCTCTCCCATGACTCCCAGATCAGGCCTCCTGAACAGAAGTCCATGCCAGCTTATCACAACTAGATAGTCCTTGAAGACACTCTGGCCTCAACTTCATGAATTTTTCAAGAAACTCAAGGCTTGGGTAAAGTTCTCACATCCAGTAAGTGTCAGAAAAGCCAGAGTACACACCTTTTGACCTCCAGCTCAGGCTCTCTGGTGGCTCCTACCTGCCTTGGTTTCATCACAATCTCTGTCCTTGACATGCTCTGTGGCCTCCCTGGAGCCAGTCTCCTGGGGTGTTCCCAGAGCCCAGACTTCTCTCCTACACACTGGCTGAACTTCTAGTTGATGGCTGACCTACTCCTGCCACTTGTTTACTTTGACAGCACCTAAACTGAATCTATTGGACCTTACAGAACCCTAAGTCTTCCTCCAAAGGGTTGCTCTGGAGCAGCCCCCTGTTCTCTCTGACCCCTCCTCAAGGACAGGTCATATGGAATCCAGGCTGAAGGAAGAGTAGGCCTTGTAGGAAGAGTAGGATTGAGACTCACCCAGCCCTCTTGCACACTTAAGCAGTTGGGGCAGACAGTCCTGGAAAAGTAGGTGCCCTCACACTGTGGAGGAGACCTGAAGCAGAACATGTAGGAGGTGGAGCCATGGCTGAGTTGCTACAGACACTGACCAGGAAAGTAAAATGCTATTTGCTTCTTCATGTGTCCTTTCTTCTCCTAATAACTCTGGGCTTGACATTCATTGGTTATCATTTTCTCAACCTGAAAAGCCAGAAGCTAGAAACCATGCTATCGTGGCCAAGCATGGTTGTTAGAGAACTAGACCACCAGAAAATTGTAAATTTAACAATGGTGAAATCTTCACAGCCAATTCTGGTACTGCCCTGTAGGGGAGATGTCCTTGTTCTGACCCCTTGGCTGGCTCCCATCATTTGGGAAGGGACCTTTGACATTGATATCTTGAATGAACACTTTCTGCTCCAGAATGTCACTATTGGATTAACTGTGTTTGTCATCAAAAAATACATGGGTTTCCTAATACTTTTCCTGGAGACAGCAGAGAAGTACTTCATGGTGGGACATAAGGTGAAGTACTATATCTTCACAGACCAGCCAGACTCCGTTCCACACCTCACCCTCCAAGGAGGCAGGCAGATCGTGGTCCTCCAGGTCCAGAATTACTCCCACTTGAATGACATCTCCATGCACCGCATGGAGATAATCAGCAATTTCTCTGAGCAGCGCTTCCTCCACGAGGTGGATTACCTTGTATGTGCAAATGTGGACATGAAGTTCAACGATCACGTGGGTGTGGAAATCCTCTCATCCTTATTTGGCACAATCCATCCTGGCTTCTTTGGGCTCAGTCGGAGTTTCTTCAGCTATGAACGCCGGCCACAGTCACAAGCCCACATTCCCAAGGATGAGGGGGACTTTTATTACATAGAGGATTTTTTTGGCGGGACAGTTCAGGAGGTTTACAGGCTCACCAAGACTTGTCACCAGGCTATGGTGGTTGACCAAGCCAATCACATCGAGGCCATTTTGCATGATGAGAGCCACTTTAACAAGTACCTCTTTTACCACAAACCCACTAAGGTCCTCTCTCCAGAGTACTTTTGGGATGAGCAGCTGCTGTATTTCACCAGCAACCAGGAGGGCCCACCCAATGTAGATATGTGGCTATGCCAAAGAATCACCAGGCAATCTAACTGAGACAACACTTCCATGATGTGGTGAGAAATGGTTGAAGGTCAGGTCATCTTAGTCTTCCTCCTGGCATGCTATCATAAATGAAAATTAATTTTGACCAAAAGGGTATAACTTCATTTTCTTTTCCTGTCTGGTTGAAAAAATTGCTGAGTCATAGTACTACCTCCCATCCCCCAGAATCTGCAGGCCTAGTATTCACCTCCTCACTCCCCAAATTAAAGCAGGCGTGGCATGTTCCTCTGCCCCTACATTAAGGAGGGCTGTTTTTTTGGTTCAGTAGCAGGTTCCTTCGGTTGTCACCTCCTTTCATTTCTTTGTGCTCCTAACACCCCACAAGAGGGATGAGGTAGGCATCTCAACCTGTCCTGACAAACAAGGGATCATTGATTAAATCTTTTCCAGGACACGGATGGAAGCTCCAGGACACACAGTCTCTTGTCTCCTGTGATAAACTTAGCTCTTAGGAAAGCACATGTTTGCAAATCATCAGCTTTAATCCAAATACTTCCTCTTTTCAGATTCCTTGTATAGGTTGATAGATCCCTTTAGTGTGCAGGCAGGAGAATAATCAGATGCCAATTCAGGATTAACTGTGTTTGTCATCCCTGGCAACTTCCCTGGCAACTGGTTTCTTGACCAACACAAAGCATTTCCAGCATCCCACTAAGAGTAGAGTTCCCTTCCCCACTATGGTCACTTCCAGCCCACTTTCAATTTATTTGTGACTCCCCAGTCCCTCTATTTATTTGTACATGAAAACAGGAAGTTCTTAATTGCTGTGAAAATCTTGTCTCTTTTACTTAACAATGATCAATGCCTTTCTAGCAAGACCCTCTTAAGGTGGCTTGATATCCTGCAATTTCTTTACCCTGCTTTCCCATCCCCATCTTCACTCCACCCCATATGCAAAAAAGAGAGGGAAGGGATAATTTAGCAACCTTTTTTTCCCTTCTGTAGTTGGTAAATTTTTATAATTGTAGGGAACTTTCCAGCTGCAAAAGATTCTTATTTTAAATTGTATATATTTTTTTCCTGTCAATACTGAGCAAACATTTTTATAGGAGAATAATTCAGGAAAAAATGTTTTCTCCTTAATTCAAAATGAAATTATCCTGATGGGACTCACAGAGGCCCAACCACCAGCTATGGCAGCACAACAGGCCCTGGAGTCCTGTCTTCCCCTCCCAGCCACACTCTACTCCATGGCCATTGCTTCAGGGTTAAGGGGTATCTATAACTTTTCAGTTCTTGCTAGAAGCCTCTACTCAAGTAACATGAGTGCTATCTCGTTTTTGGTTTTCCAAATTGGTTTATAAACATGACATTTCTGGGCTGGTATTTGGAGTGTGATACACTTAGCTTAGTCCAGATACATGTCCCATTGAGAGTGTGTATGAGCTGTTACGTGTTTAAACTTGCTGGCTCAGCCTAGAAGTGTGTTTCAGTATTCTTCTTCTTTTTATTTATTTATTTATTTATTTATTTATTTTTAAAAATTTATTTCTCTCCTCTTCCCTCCCCTTTTGTCTGCTCTCTGTGTCCATTTGCTGTGTGTTCTTCTGTGTCTGCTTGCACCCTCAGTGGCAACAGGAAACGCCATCTCTTTTTTTTCACATTATCTTGCTGCGTCAGCTCTTCATGTGTGGGATGCTCTCCTTTCAGGGTACACTTCTTACGCATGCGGCACCCCCACACGGGTGCACCCTGCGTAGCATAGCACTCCTTTCCTGTGGCAGCTCTGCACATGGGCCAGCTCGCCACGCAGGTCAGGAGGCCCTGAGTATCGAAACCTGGACCCTCCCATATGGTAGGCGGATGCTCTATCAGTTGAGCCATGCCCTTTCTTCTAATTGGGCAGTTTTCATTTTTGAAGAATGTTAGTCAAATATTCTGTTTACATTTAACATTGTTCTATGGTGACAAAGGCATGTTAAAATCTCAGGAACAGGGGATTAGGGAGATTTGATTTTTCTTCTGGGGAGATTTGGAAATCTTGCTATGGGCCCAAGACATGCCCATGAGGCACTTCCAGCTCCCATCACACTCACTTCTTTAAAGATTTATTTATTTATTTATTTTTCTCCCCTCCCTCCCCACCCCAGTTATCTGTTCTCTGTGTCTATTTGCTCTTGTTTCTTTGTCTGCTTCTGTTGTTGTCAGCGGCACGGGAATCTGTGTCTCTTTTCTTGTTGGGTCGTCTTATTGTTTCAGCTCTCCATATGGGTGGTGCCATTCTTAGGCAGGCTGCATTTTCTTTCGCGCTGGGCGACTCTCCTTACGGGGCGCACTCCTTGCACGTGGGGCTCCCCTACGTGGGAGACACCCATGCGTGGCACAGTACTCCTTGAGCGCATCAGCACTGCGCATGGGCCAGCTCCACACGAGTCAAGGAGGCCCGGGGTTTGAACCGTGGACCTCCCATGTGGTAGACGGATGCCCTAACCACTGGGCCAAGTCCACTGCCCACACCCGCTTCTAAGACACCATCTCCAACAGCAAGAAGTGCATCCTCTAAGCCAAGATCACGCTGAAGCTACATGTTAAGAAAGCCATTTAAAGCTAAACATCTGAGAAGAAGAAGCTTGCCACTCATGTCCTTTCTGCTTTCCTGAGGTTTATCTTTCTGCTCTGTTCCCCAGTCTGGAATGGAGACACCTGAACCCAAAGATTTAGTCTTTCTGAGGCTGATGCTAATAAAACAACTCTGACTCAGCTCTGTGTCCTTGGCTCTATGTGCTGTGCAGGGAGCACGTGAAGCCTGGCAGGAGCTCTGAAGAGATGGTGAGAAGGGGTATGTTGGTCACTGAGAGCACAGGGACTGGTGTCAGGCAAAACTGGAGGGAGCCAGCCCTGTGCAGGATTGTGGGTGAGCCAATTTACCTGTCTGAGGGTATTTGATCATGTGTGAAATGGGAGTTGTTTGAGGATTAAGTTATTAACATATATATAACCCCAGGCATCACCAGCCCAGCAGATTAAAAACGGTGCCAGTGGCCACAACAGCCTCTCTCTGGCTCTGGTCTTTGTGGTGGTCACAGGCCTTTAGCTCTGGAGGCCACTGCAGTGATTGATGGACAGCTCTGCAGGTGAGCTGGGTGAGCTCATCACAGGCCTTCACAGTCTCTCCCTGGTGATTGCCCCTTGTTGTCCTCTTCCCCAGGAGGCCCTGTCTACATGGATCTGAGGAGGCAGCTCAGGGTGTCCTCACTCTCTGTTCTAGAACCAGGATCCTGACTCAGTCTTGCTTTAGGATGAAGGGAGAAAGAGTGTGGATGGTAGATGCTCACCCTGAGGGAATGCTGGGGTCATCGTAAAGCTCAAGCCTGAAATCGTAAGGGCAGGATGTTTCCAACTGAGTCATGTGCCATGACCCCTCTGAGCCTATTTCCAAAAGAGCCATGGGGTCACTGTAGCTACCAGTAGGCTGGTTCTGAAGCTAACACTCAGGGAAAGGCTAGGTTTTACCTCTTCTCTCCTAGAGACAAGAGCAGTACAGGTCTCCAGTGAGAATGGCCCACCATTATGTGGGAAACCCAGGGAAACATCTACTTTTCTGGGTCATACTGGCATAAGAAGGCCTCAAACAGGAGAGCTGAATGTGGGACATGGATCTAAGAGTCCCGGCTCTCCTCTGACCTGCTGGGTAAACAGACAGTTTATGTTATTTGGTTGCTCTTTCTAAACCTTGACTTTATATATACCAAGTGCTGGGCATCTGCTGCTGTTACCCTTAAATGTGCAGGTTATATTGACATGTATAAAATTTCATTGTAAAGTACAAAATAAAATGTAAACAGGTGAAGCGCTAAACCATAATCTTGTATGTGTCAGCTGAAAAATGTAGGGATGTCAGCTATTCCCAGCTGAATGTATTATAAATTAATCTGCATTCCAGAGGTGATTAAAGTTCATCCAAAAGAATGAGATACTTGAAATCACCAAGAAACTTTAGCATTTGGAGTTGACATTGGGAAGAAATGAAAGGTTGTATGGTTGGGGAGAGGTAGTCAGAAATGTGAGAAAGGCAGAAGTGCACAATAAAAACATATTCAGCACCTAACAAGAACTGCAATAAATATTAAAGAAAAACATGACAGAATTTACATCTGTCAAATTTGAAAATCAAGAATAAAAAGTATATTTTGAATGCAGAATTTCACAAATAAGATTATAGACAGCCTGACACTCCTATACTTTAATGGGCAAGAAAATTGGGATAATTGCTCTGAAAGGTAATATATATATCCAAAGCTTTAAGAAATGTTTTACTTCATGCTATTCTTTCATAAATAGATAATTTCAAAATTTTTTCATAAATAATCCTATGAAAATAAACATATCAAAGAACTCACAAAATGAAACAATAGAATGGTAGAAAATATTTGTGATAATTGAAAATAATGTCTAAGAGCATAAAAAGGTGTTAAACATGCTTATGTAAAAAGAAGTATAGAATTAAAAAAGAGGATGTGAAACTTTTTCTATTATTGTAAATTTAAAATAATAGAAATACATATGTATTGAGAGGTAAAGAAAATATATGAAAAACTGTGAGGTTATCCCTGATAGTGAGATCATGGATAATTTTTCTTTCTTTTTTTACTTTTCTGTAATTTCTTAAATTTCTAAGTTAGTACAAGCTCCTTTTATATTATGGAAAAAAAGGCAGTAGGCAAGACAGTGGCAGAAAAAATTTAGTTATCTATTCTTATGGAGAAATTGGATATTTTCTATTTATGATTAATTACCAGATTAACTTACCTAGGAGAATCTTGTTAGAATCAAATGCTAATCTGTTTGAAAATTTTCTGGTAATATTTTCCTGATGAAATATCATAAATTATCAATATGTAGCAGTTATTAAACATAGAAAAAAGGAAATCATGTTTGGGAATACAAGTGCAAGGGACATTCAACAACTATAATTAGATTTATTATAAAATCAAATCACTTTAATAGACTTTTGAAGTTCCTCTAGTTTCATAAACTGGGACATAGGGTTCTAAAGAACACTACCTTCTGGTCTTATCCTAAACCTCATAAGTTCTGAACAATCAGGACTTTTGAAAAGACAGACAATGTGGCATGAGACTGGAGGGAGCATGGCTCTCTTTTCCATAAGGTCTACATAGGCTTGCCAGAATTTTTTTCATGCTTTCACCTCCCATTCTCTAGTTATTTTTTCATTCCAAATATTGCAGGATAGAATTCCTTTAAATTTCTGGAAAATTCTTTAACAGATCAGCAAGGTTTTCTTTGTGCTAGGTAGCACTTTGATCTTCAAGGTTCTCAAGGATTAAAAAGTCTATGGGAACTGGTTAGCCACATTTCAAAATATTTTGACAGTTCCTAAAATGTTAAAAATAAAATTTGCATACATCTGGAAAATATCATGTACTGGCAAGCATGTTCAGAAATAATTGTTAGCCAAAGGGGTGCTGTATTAGTCAGGGTTCTCTAGGGAAACAGAATCAACAAGGGATATCTGTGATAGTAAGAGATTTATCAGAGTCTCTCATACAGCCATGGGGATGCACAAACCCGGTTCTGTAGGCAGGCTGCAACCAGGAACTCCAATGAAAGTCCAATGGAGATTCTTGATGAGTTCTGGGAGACGTTGGCTGTCCAAAGATGAGCTGGGAAATTCTCTCTCAATGCTGGCATCACTTCCCCTTTTAAGGGATTCAACTGATTGGGTTAAGTGTCACTCATTGCTGATGGCCATCTCCCTGACTGATGTAATTATAACCAGCTATCTGTGATTTACCACTACAGTGAAGTCAATGGTGACTAAAGTTCATAAATGCCCTTGCATTACATTTAGCCCAGTGCTTGCTTGACCAAACAACTAGGCACAATTACCTGGCCGAGTTAACCTAATAGCCTAACCATCACAGGTGCTGATACAAAGTACCAGAAATTTGTTGGTTTTTATTAAGGGTATTTATTTGGGGTAAAAGCTTATAGTTAACAAGACCTGAAGAATCCAACTGAAGGTTGCTTCCCCAAAGCCATTTGCCATGTATTGAAGCAAGAGGGCAGGAGATCTCTGCCTGGTCTCTCAGGGCTTCCTGTATCAGTCTCTGGCATGAAGTTCATTTCTTACAGGCCTTCCTAGCTGCTGAGCTGCTCTGTTCTCTTAACTTGCACAGTGTCAGGCGAATGGCTCCTGACTCCATGGGCCCCAAGATTAAACATGACAGAATACACACACACACACAGAAAGCATATGGGTCAAAACAAAAACATGGAAATTATTGATTTTTCACCTTTAACACCAAGAAAATGGCCTCAGATATTACAGATTTAACAATTAATGCTTTTTAAAATGTATTTACCTGAATATACATGTGATTGTGTGTGTGTATTTCAACTTACTGTAGCACTGTAGCTTCTTTTTAAATTCAAAACCTTCCTCCCCGTTAAAACAATGTTATTGTTACATTTTCACAGAGCTTAAAACACTCATCACATCTCTACTGCATCTTACTGTTAAAAATATTTTTATTGTTAAATATAGCTATATACAAAAGAGAGATAATGAAGCATGTATACTAAGGTTCAAGAATTACAGAGAAATAGACACCCACGAATCCCTCACATCTCTAAAGGTAGAATGCCCCTTGACCCTCCTCATTTACATTCTCTTTTAGTCCACCTTCATGTCACTAGCCTACATTTCTTATTAATCTCTCTTGCTTTTGAAAATAGTTTTACCGTGATTATATGCATCCCCACATAAATTTTGTTTTATCTGCTTTTCACCATTATATATACAAACTCATACTGTTACATTCACATGGAAACTTTTCCTTTGTTCTATATTCCACTTTTCTGATGCAACCATATCATTTCGTAAACTTGTAGTTTATTCATCATAACTTACATGCTGTATTTTTCCTATTAGCTATTTATTTATTGTACTATTTCAAAGTTTTTGATATTATGAACAGACCTGTGTCCTGGGCACACTCAATTTATCTAGGGTATAGATTTATAGGAGTTAAATTGTTCAGTTACCATAAGTGAATTTTCAATTAGGTAATGCTACATGGTTTTAACTTTAATATTTGCCAATTTCTGGTGGATATTGGCTAATAAATCATTATGATTTCAATACGCATACCTGGGATTCATAATGAGGTTATACCTTTTTTTATGTTTACTGGCTTTATTTGAGTTTTCCCCTCTGTGATACACACTATATCAAATATCACACAGTATATTTTACCCTTCTTTCTATTAGAATGTTCATCCTTTTTCTTATTGATTCACTAGTGTTGTTTCCAGTAATCTTTTTCAATTATATGTGATTCAAATATCTTCTTCCAGTTGGGACATATCTTTCCACTCTCTTTTTGATGTCTTTGAGCAATTGCATATAATTTATTTGTATTTTCCATGATGCTTTGTGCTCCATGTACTTTATTTAGGAAATCTTTCCTTATGTTGGGGCCATAAATTTTTTCTCTATTCTCTTCTAGAGTTTCAAAGTTCTAAATTTCATAGTTAAGTGTTTGACCCATCTTTAATTGAATTTTGCATATTATCTGAAATAGGAAATCTCTTTCATTTTTCCAAATATGATGACTATTCAATTATTCAGCACACTTTACTGATAGTCCACCTTTTCTTAACTGATTTGCATTGCTCCTGATCATATCTCAGATTTTCATAAATCATATATTATCAGTCCCTCTGCTCTCAGTTAGTTCCTCTTGAACTTTGATAGGCTAATGTTGGATTTTTTCAGTCTATCATCCATGTCTCTTAATTCATTCTCTTAATTACAAAACTCTAATTATAGTAAAATAATTTATTTTGTATTATACCCAAGAATTCATGTATCTTCCATGTTAGCTGGTTATATTGAAAATGTGTTTTCTGCTGTATCTCAGTCATCAGTTTATTTCCTCAGGTGTTTAATGATTTTGTTTTTCATTATGAAATCATGATCCTTGAAACTTTGTGGGAATAACATTAGGTTTGATCTTAAAGTGAATTCTTCAGAAAAGGCCACAGTAGTTACTGAGGGCAGGGAGAGGGAAGAAGAGATGTGACATAGGGGCATATTTGGGACTTGGAGTTGTCCTAAATGATATTGCAGGGACAGATGCTGGACATTATATGTCCTGCCATAACCCACTGAATGGGGGAGAGTGTAACTACAATGTAAACTATAATCCTTGCAGTGCAGCAGTGCTCCAAATGTATTCACCAAATGCAATGAATGTGCCACAATGATGAAAGAGGTTGTTGATGTAGGAGGAGGGGGGGGGGGTATGTGGAAACCTTTTATATTTTTTAATGTAACTTTTTAGTGGTCTATGCATCTTCCAAAAAATACAATAAAAAATGCTCAAACAAATAATTGGTATTGCCCGTTCTTAACTACTTGCTTGACTACATCTGTTCTTAACATTTATAATGACCAAGACAAGAGTGAAAATTGATGGACACATACCATGTATTTAAAATTTTAAACTAATAAATTAAGCTAAAATACTGTTAAATGCAATGTTCTGTCCTCCTACCTTGATAAATATACCACTGCAATGATAAAATCAGAAAATATTTTAACTTATGTGTTTTTTTTTTAAAGATTTATTTATTTATTTAATGTCCCCCCCTCCCCTGGTTGTCTGTTCTTGGTGTCTATTTGCTGCGTCTTATTTCTTTGTCAGTCAGCGGCATGGGAAGTGTGGGCGGCGCCATTCCTGGGCAGGCTGCACTTTCTTTTCACGCTGGGCAGCTTTCCTCACGGGTGCACTCCTTGCGCATGGGGCTCCCCCATGCGGGGGACACCCTTGCGTGGCACGGCACTCCTTGCGCACACCAGCACTGCGCATGGGCCAGCTCCACACGGGTCAAGGAGGCCCGGGGCTTGAACCGCGGACCTCCCATATGGTAGACGGACGCCCTAACCACTGGGCCAAAGTCCGTTTCCCTTAACTTATGATTTTACAGAACTAGATGTCATCACAATATCAAGAATGAGTTAATTTCATTATTATTGTGCATATCAAGGTGTACTCTTGATGGGTATTGAAGTTTGAATTACTTATAAAACACTCGTTTTCTTATATTTACTCTATAATATTTATTTTTCATCTCCATTTAAACAAATACACAGTTAGATCAGCATTTTGCATGTACTTTTTTTCTATTAACAGTAACAATATAAAATATTAAAATAAAATGCAAATATATTAAGAATGTAAGTGTTATATATGTATCCATCAAAACTCTAAATTAAATGTAAAATTGAAAATTACAATGACTTAGAATACGTTTATAAAAGGTTATTTTTCTGTTTATGTTCCCCAATGTCCTTTTTTTTCCACTTTATTTCTGAGATCTTACAGAGATGCAAAAAAAATTATTTTATTTTAGTTTTGTTTTTTCTATTTAATATTTTATTTTATCATTGTTATTTTTTGAGGGGGAAGAGGGAGGTTTTGGATTGCAGAGAGGTTGCAGCTGTGGTAAGGGAGAGTCACTGGCCTGGGGTGTTGATGTGATGGCGATGTGTGTGGGTGCACCTGGTGCGTGCCTCTATGCAGTGTGAGTGTGTTCATGTGGTCGTGGGGTATTGTCTTGGTGGGTGGAGAGCCACAGAACAGTCTATGGAATATTGAGTTCCTATACGGGCAAGTCCTGTTTCATTCTCTCTAAGTGTGGTGAGAGTCTCTGGAGTCCATGGACAGTGCCTAGTATAGGAGGGTAGACTAATATGCCAGGGCCTTGATCTTTTCTTTTTTTTTTTAATTTCTCTCCCCTTCCCTGTCCCCCCTCAGTTATCTGCTCTCTGTGTCCATTCGCTGTGTGTTCTTCTGTGTCTGCTTGTATTCTTGTGATGGCACCAGGAATCTGTGTCTCATTTTTTGTTGTGTCATCTTGCTGCGTCAGCTCTCCGTGTGTGCGGTGCCATTCCTGGGCAGGCTGCACTTTTTTCACACTGGGCGGCTCTTCTAACAGGGCACACTCCTTGCATGTAGGGCTCCCCTATGCAGGGGACACCCCTGTGTGGCAAGGCACTCCTTGAGCACATCAGCACTGCACATGGGCCAGCTCATTACACGGGTCAGGAAGCCCTGGGTTTGAACCTTAGACCTCCCATGTAGTAGGCGGACACCCTATCTGTTGGGCCAAATCTGCTTCCCTAGGCCCTTGATCTTGATGCTTGTACTTATGAACTTTGTCCTTACGAAATTGAAACTTAGCCTGGTAATACATATCGCCTAACAACTGCCTCCTTCTTGTTCAAATGTGGCCTCTCACTAAGTCAAACTCAGCATATAAATTAATCGCTTTCCCCCCCAACATGGGACATTATTCTCAGGGATGAGCCTCCCCCACACCAAGGGATTAATACCAAGCACCAACTACCAATGCATTTGGAGAAAGACCTAGATGAAAAGGGGAAATTATTAAATGCGAATGAGATTTTATAGATCTCAAAGGGAGTTGAGAAGTCCTTTCAGAGGTGACGCTTAGGCACGTCTCAGAAGAATCTCACGTGCTACCACAGTAACCTGTACCTCAAATAGGGGTACTCTTGGGTGTTCTAGAGACACCTAGACAATACAGGCAGGGCAAACAACCCCAGGAAATCAGGACCCCCATCATGGGCCTTACCTTGGAATACATGATACTCCATCTCCCCTAATGTATCAGAATTAGACTAATTTATAATTTTCCTACACATACATAGTTCTTCTATCCCAATTATTAGAATCTATAATTAGCACTATACCCATTAATTATATGTCCCAAAGACTTAAATATTCTGGCTGTTAATATGCTGGGTGAGTCTTGAATCTCAACAGAGTTGCAGTCAATAACTACTCTCCAGTTCATCAGACTCACCCAGGACAACTAAGAAAATGATGATGATGGACAATGCCCAACCCAAGAAGCAGAGGGGATCTGCAACTGCAAGCAAGACAGTTCCATTCATCTGCCCTGTGGGATCTAAGTTCCCCCTCAATTGGAAGCAGAAGTGGGCATCACCATCCCTGAATCCTCAAGATAGAGAAACAAACAAACATAAGGGGAGAATGCAACTATGTACTAAAGTAGACTTATTATTATTCTAGTAATGGAAGATCTTATAATATTGATATAAAGACAGTGGTCACCAGAGGTTCTGAGGGGAGGGAGTGGAAACACTATGTGTAACATGGGGCATTTTTGAGACATTGGCATCATTCTGCATGATATTACAATGGCAGATACCAGCTATTATACATTTTGTCAAAACCTATAAAATTGTTGGAGCAAAGTGTAAACCATAATGTAATTATAGACCATGTTTAGTAGCAATGCTTCAATATGTGTTCACCAATTGTAACAAATGTATCACACTTATGAAAGATGTTAATAGGGGAAACTGTGTGGGAAGGATAGGGAATCCCATATATATATACATGTATATATTAAAATTTTAAAAGATACTTGGATTATATAAATGTTACATAAAAAAATAGGGATTCCCATATGCCCTGCTCCCCCTATCCCCCACATTTTCCCACATGAACAATATCCTTCATTAGTGTGGTACAATCATTGCAATTGATAAATGCATTTTGGGGCATTGCCACTGAGAATGGATTATAGTTTACATTGTAGTTTACACTCTCTCCCACATAATTCTGTACGTTATGGGAAGATAGATAATGGCCTATATCTGGACATTCAGGACAATTCCGAACTCCTGAAAATGCCTCTGTATTACACCTGTTTATACATTTCCTTGCCCTTAGAGCCTCCAGTGGCCACTGCTTCCACAGTAATGTTGCAATTTCTTCCATTGCTAGAATCACAATAACTCTATAGTAGAATACCAGTAAATCCACTCTAGTCCATAGTTCATTTCCTAATCTTGAGGATTCTGGGGTGGTGGTGTCCACTCCACCTCTAATTTAGAGGAGGCTTCAATCCCATACAGCCGATGGATGGGAATCTCTTGCTTGCAGTTGCAGGCTCTGTCGTTTCCTTGGTACGGTGGTTGCCCATCCTCACCTCCCCATTAGTTGTCCTGGATTAGTCCAATGAACTGGAAAGTGGGTTTTGCAACTCTGCTGGGGCTCAGGGCCCAGCTGGCACATGGATAGTCCAAAGATTTAAGTCTCTTGTATGTACACCTACCAACTCCAGCATCAACTCTAGGTTCAAATAGAAGGGACAGATGAACCTTATGTAAGGAAGCCATAACTGAGTGCAAATCTGTCATTCTCAGGAGCACAAACTCTAAAGTAGGGCCTGCTGGCAAGGCACCAAACTCTGGAGCTATCTGCCCTGACCATAGGACCTGGGTGTTTCCAGAGTCCTCGTGAGTACCACTATTAGGATTAGTATCTACTTTGGCAGTCTATGAGATTGTGCTGAGACGTGCATAAGTTTTACCTCTGGGATTAGCTCCCAACTCACTTTCAAGTCTGTTAGCCAGATAATTTCATTTGTCTTTACAATTTCCCCCTTTTAATCAAGGTTTTTTTTTTCAGTTGTATTGCTAGTTTGTGCTTGGTAGTAATTCCTCAGTGCCTGGAAGTCATCTCCGGGAGTCATGTCCCACCCTGGGTGGAAGGTAATGTATTTACACTCTGAGTTTGGCTTAGAGAGAGGCTGCATTGAGGAACATGGAGGCTCTCAGGAAGTAACTCTTAGGAATACCCTATAACACTAGGCTAAGTTTCAATTTCAAGAGCAAAGGCTCATAAGCATAGTATTCAATATCAAGGCCCATCAATGATGAACCATCCTCCTTTTTTAGTCATTGCCCCTGTACTTGGAGGATTGTTGCATATTAGAGAATATGGCAGAGCTCTCCAGATGATAATTAAATATTATTTTGGTTATTGTGTGAATCTCCACCCACTGTGACAATGCCCCTGAACATTTGAACACATTTGTGTACCTTATATGTATGTCCAGGTCAACTTCCTCCCATGTATTCTCCATCACTAATATCCCACACCAGTGATCCTTCCCTGCCCCAGTTGTAACCCTTCTGTGATCCAAAGCTTCTTCAAAAACGAAGCCAAGGGAGACCTCTCCACACCGCAGAGGTCGGTGCCTGTGGTGTGCAAGCCACCTCGGGAGCTATTCCATGGTTGAAGTTGAAAGTTCCATTTTCCCCAATAAAAATGGGAGGAAAACATGGTGTGGCACCAACTTCAGCTACTGATTAGTGAATTCAGCGGGCTGAAGTAGAATCCTAGGAACAACTAAACTTTGAGCCTATCCAGGTCAGAGGGAAGCTGGTGGCTGCCATTTTGACTACACCCAGCATGAGGGGAAGCGGCGCTGACTGAAAATCACAGTGCTTGTAAGGACTGGCTTCTTTCCACCAAGGTTGGATTGCAGGTCTAACCTAAACCTCAGTCCCACCTCCATCAGGGAAGAAGCTGGAGAGACCTGCACCACCTCTCTGGGAAGCTGCAAGCCACACCACAGAGGCTGGTGCCCATCCTACTTTAGCGGTGTAAGCTGCCTCAGGAGCTATTCCCGTGGCTGAAATTAGAAGTTCCATTTCCCATAAATGGTGGAGGAAGAGACAGATGTTCACTGACTTCAGCTACTGATTAGTGGACTTGGTTGGCTAAAGTATAATCTTAGAGACAACTGGGGTCTGAGCATGTCCAAGTGGGAAAGAGTCTGGTAGCTCCATTTTGACTCCACTTCCTGGCATTAGAGGAAACTGGGCTGACTGAAATACAATGAAGTTAGGGACAGGCTTCTTTCCACCGAGATTGGACTGCAGCCTTAGCCTAGGCTCCAGCCACCACTCAAGCAGAGAGGCAGCTGGCTGGACTTACGTTAAGCTCTCCAGGCTACTGCAAGTGCTCTTTGCTGGCACAGGCTGAATAGTCAGACACCTGGGGCTGCATTCCTGCACCCCAAAAGAAAAGGAGAGGAGCTGGGTATCCTCAGCCTCTCTAGGCAATGGCAGGAGTTTTCAGCCCACACAAACAGGTTTGTTAAGTGCCTTTGAGCCCATCTCCACCCCACAGGATAAGAAGGGACTGGTGTTGCCTCAACCTCTCAGGGCAACAGTTTTGGGCTGCACAAGCCTGACTGTTGGGCACCTGTGGCTCCACCTCCATCCCCAATAGGACAAGAGAAGGACTGTGTTTGCCCAGCCTCTTTGGGTAACTGCAGGTGCTTTTGGCCCACACAGCCTGGCCTGGTGGGTATTTGTGGACTGACCCTCACCCCCCAATAGGAAAGAAGGGGGTTGGTCTTTCCATAACCTTTTTGGGAAACAGCAGACCTTCAGCCTGCATGGACTGGACTATTGAGTGAACATGAATCCACCCCCACTCCTAATAGGATAGGAGGGATTTGGTGTCTCCACAGCCTCTCTGGATAATGGTGGGTACTTTTAGCCAACAGGGACTGAACTATCAGGTGCCTGTGGATCCAATCCAATGCCTTAAGAGGATAGAAGGGGGCTAGTGTTTCCTCAGTCTCTCCAGACATTGGCATGTATTCTCTGCCTAAAGAGAATGAACTGTAGAGCACCCATAGAACCACCTCCACCACCGAATAGGACAGGAGGGGGCTGGTGCTTCCTCAGCCTCTCCAGGCAACGGTGGGTACTTTCAGCTTACAGGACTGAACTGTTGAGCATTTGTGGTTCTCTTCCCACCCCCTAAAGGGCAGAAGGGACAGTACACCCTAAGCCTCTCAGGGCAACTGCAGTCCTTTTTGGCCCACAGAGATTAGATTGTTGGGCATTCTAGAGGGTCCATTCCCACTCCTAGCAGGGAGAGGGTCTGGTGATACAGTTTACCTGAGCAACTGTGGTCATTTTGGACCCACACAGCATAGATTACTGACCAAAACTATAGCTTCATCCCTGCCTAAGGAAGGGGAGGAAGGAATGTGAACCTTCATCAGTGTCTCCAGGTGACTACAGACAGTCTTGTGCCCAACTGGGATTATTATACATGGCTGCAGCTCTGTTCCTACCCCTGACAGAGGGGAAAGGTGGGAGAAGCTTCATCACTTCCTGGGGCAACATGGCCAGCTTCAGCCTCCATAGCTTACAGCACCAACTACATCTTTGGCTCCTACTACACAACCAGCAAGGGAGAAAAGATAAGAAATCCCTAAACTAAAGGGAGAAACAACACTCAGAAAAAATACATCTAGCAAGCTAGATGCAGAAATGCCAACAAAATATTATAATCCATACCAAGAAATAGGAAGAGATGGCCCAATTAAAGAACAAGATAAGCCTGCAGATGACATAAAGGAGTTGAGACAACTAATCTTAGATGTTCAAACAAATCTCCTTAATAAATTCAATGAGTTGGCTAAAGAGATTAAGGATATTAAGAAGACATTGGATGAGCAAAAGAAGAATTCAAAATCATACATAGAAAAATAGCAGACCTTATGGGAATGAAAGGTGCAATAAATGAAATAAAAAATACACTGGAGGCATATAAAAGCAGATTTGAGGAAGCAGAAGAAAGGATCAGTGAGCTCAAAGACATGGCCTCCAAAATTGAACAAACAAAAGAACAGATGAAGAAAAGAATAGAAAAAATTGAACAGAGTTTCAGGGAACTAAATGACAGCAAGAGACATGCAAACATATATGTCATGGGTGTCCCAGAAGGAGAAGAGAAGGGAAAAGTGGCAGAGGGGATATTTGAAGAAATAATAGTGGACAATTTCAAACCCTACTGAAGGACATAGATATTCACATCCAAGAAGCACAAGATACTCCCATCTGACTAAATCCAAATAGGCCAACTCTGAGACATATACTAATCAGAATGTCAAATGCCAGAGACAAAAGAGAATTCTGAGAGAAGCAAGAGAAAAGCAGTGCGTAACATATAAGGGATACCCAATAAGATTAAGTGCCAATTTTCTCATCAGAAACCATGGAGGCAAGAAGGCAGTGGTATGATATATTTAAGATACTGCAAGAGAAAAACTGCCAGCCAAGGATTTTATACCCAGCAAGATTATCTTTTAAAAATTATCATGAGATTAGAATATTTACAGATAAACAGAAATTGAAAGAGTTTATAACAAAAAGACCAGCTTTGCAGAAAATACTAAAGGGAGTGTTACAGCCTGAATAGAAAAGACAGGAGAGAGAGGCTGGAAGAAAGTCTAGAAATGACAACTGTATCAGAAAACTAAAAGTGTAAAATATAAAATGACATAAAATGCAAATATCAAAATGGATGAAATAAGAACTGCCTTTACAGTAATAACATTGAATGTTAATGGATTAAACTCCCCAATCAAAAGACACACACTGGCAGAATGGATAAGAAAATATAAGCCATCTATATATTGTCTGCAAGAGACTCACCTTAGACCCAAGGATACCAATAAATTGAAAGTGAAAGGTTGGAAAAAGATATTCCATGCATGCAGTAACTAAAAAAAAAAAAAGCTGGGGTAGCTATACTTATATCAGATGATATAGACTTTAAAAGCAAAACTGTTATTAGAGACAAGGAAGGACATTAACAAAAGGGATGATACACCAGGAAGAAATAACAATCATAAATACATATACACCTAACCAGGATGTCCCAAGATACATGAGGCAAACACTGGCAAAACTGAAGGGAGAAATAAACATCTCTACAATAATACTTAGAGACTTCAATACACCACTCTCAGCATTGGATAGTACATCTGGGCAGAAGATCAATAAAGAAACAGAAAGCTTGAATAATATGATAAATAGATGAAACTTAATACAGAACATTGCACCCCAAAACAGCAGGATATACATTTTTTTCAAGTGTTCATGGATCTTTCTCCAGGATAGACCATATGTTGGGACACAAAGCAGATCTCAATAAATTCAACAAAATTGAAATTATACAAAGCACTTTCTCTGATATTAATTGATTAAAGCTGGAAATCAACAAGTGGCAAATAAAGGGAAAATTTACACATGTATGGAGATTAAACAATACACTCTTAAATCATCAGTGGGTCAAAGAAGAAACTTCAAGAGAAATCAATAAATATCTTGAAATGAATGACAATGAGAATACAACATATCAAATTACGGACTCATTTCTCTAATAAATACAGATGCAAAGATCCTCAATAAAATACTTGCTAATCAAATCCAACAACACATTAAAAGAATTATCCATCATGATCAAGTGAGTTTATACCAGGCATGCAAGGTTGATTCAACACAAGAAAATCAATCAGCATAACACACCACATGAATAAATCAAAGAAGAAAAATCACATGATCTTATCAATTGACACAGAATAGGCATTTGACAAAATACAGCATCCTTTCTTGGTAAAAACACTACCAAAAATAAGAATTGAAGGAAACTTTCTCAACATGATAAAGGCCATATATGAAAAACCCAAAGCTTTCCTGTTGAGATCAGGATGCCCACTGTCACCACTGTTGTTCAATATAGTGCTAGAGGTTCTAGCTAGAGCAATCAGAGAAGAAAAAGAAATAAAAGGCATCCAAATTGGAAAGGAAGAATTAAAACTTTCACTCTTGTATATCTAGAAAATCCCAAAAAATCTACAACAAAGCTGTTAGAGCTAATAAATTATTTCAGTAGTGTCAGGATGCAAGATCAATATGCAAAAATCAGTGATGTTTCTATACACTAATAATGCACAATCCAAGGAGGAAGTCAGGAAAAAAATTCCATTTATAATAGCAACTAAAAGAATCAAATATTTAGGAATAAACTTAACCAATGATGCCAAGCACTTTTATTCAGAAAACTATAATGCATTGCTAAAAGAAATAAAAAAAGACCCAAATATTTGGAAGAGCATTCTATGCTCATGAATTGGAAGACTAAATATCATTAAGATGTCAATTCTACCCAAACTGATATACAGATTCAATGTAATTCCAATAAAAATTCCACTGGCATTTTTTTAAGCAAATGGAAAACACAATTATCAAATTTATCTGAAAGGGTAAGAGGCCCCAAATAGTCAGAAATATCTTAAAAAGGAAAAGTGAAGTTGGAGGACTCTCACTTCTAGACTTTAAATCATATTACCTAGCTACAGTGGTAAAAATAGCATGGTATTGGCATAAGGACAGATACATAGGCTAATGGAACCAAATTGGTGGTTCAGAAACAGACCCTCACATCTATGGACAAATGATTTTTGACAAGTCTATCAAGCCCTCCCAGTTGGGGCAGAACAGATAATTCAACAAATGGTTTTGGGAGAACTGGCTAACCATAGCCAAAAGAAAGAAAGAAGACCCCTACCTCACACCTTATTAAGAAATTAAAAAATCAAAATGGATCAAAGACCTAAATATAAAAGGAAGTACAGTAAAGCTCCTAGAAGAAAATGTAAGGAAATATCTTCAAGACTTGGTGGTAGGTGGCGGACTTGACCTAGTGGTTAGGGCATCCGTCTACCACATGGGAGGTCCGCAGTTGAAACCCCAGGCCTCCTTGACCATGTGGAGCTGGCCGATGTGTGCAAGGAGTGTTGTGCCACGCAGGGGTGTCCCCCGCATAGGGGTGTCCCCTGCGTAGGGGAGCCCCACGCGCAAGGAGTGCGCACTGTAAGGAGAGCCTCCCAGTGGGAAAGAAAGTGCAGCCTGCCCAGGAATGGGCCGTACACACAGAGAGCTGACACAACAAGATGACACAATAAAAAGAAACACAGATTCCCGTGCTGCTGACAACAACAGAAGCGGACAAAGAAGACGCAGCAAATAGACACAGAGAACAGACAACCTGGATGGGGGGGGGGGTGGAGGGGTGGGGGGGTGGAGGGGAGAGAAATAAATAAATAAATACATCTTAAAAAAAAAAAAAGACGTGGTGGTAGGTGGTGGATTCTTAAACCTTACACCAAAAGCATGATAAACATGCTCCTCAAACTTAAACATTTCTGTGATTCAAACTTAAACATTTCTGTGATTCAAAGGACTTCATCAAGAAAGTGAAAAGGCAGCCCAGTTGATGGGAGAAAATATTTGGAAACCACTTATCTGATAAGGGTTTGATTTCCATTCTATATAAAGAGATCATGCCACTCAACAATAAAAGAGCAAACAATTGAATTTAAAAATGGGCAAAAGATTTAAATAGACATTTCTCCAAAGAGGAAATATAAATGGCCAAAAAGCCCATGAAAAAAAATGTTCCATATCACTAGCAATTAAGGAAATGCAAATTAAAACAATGAGATGTCATCTAACACCACATGGAATGGCCATTATTTAAAAAAAAAAAAAACAGACAACAATAAGTGCTGGAGAGGATGTGGAGAAACAGGAACACTCCTTCACTGTTGGTGGGCATGTAAAATGGTGCAGTCTCTGTGGAGGACAGTTTGGTGGTTCCTTGGGAAGCTAAATGTAGAACTACCATATGATCCAGCAAATTCCTCTTGTAGGAATATATCCAGAAGAACTAAAAACTATGACACAAACAGACATCTACACACCAATGTTCATAGCAGCATTGTTCACAATTGCTAAAAGATGGAAACAGCACAAGTGTCCATTCTCCAATGAATGGACAAACAAAATGTGGTATATACATACAATGGAATACCATGCTGCAATAAGAAGAAATGAAATTGGGACATATGTGATAGCATGGATGAGTCTTGAAGACATTATACTAAGAGAACTAAGCCAGACACAAAAGGATAAATATTGCATGGTCTCATTAATGCAAACTAAATTCAAATAATAAACACATGGAATTAGAACAACCTAGAGTATAGGTTATAAGGAGATAAGAGGAGGGTTGAGAAGAACTATGGATGCTTAATATATGTAGAACTTTTAATTAACTTGACTGTAAAAGTGTGGTGATGGATGGAGTTGATAGTAACACATTATAGTGAGTAACAACTAGTTTATAAATGGTATTGTGACTGAAAAAGGTAGTCTGGGGAAGAAAATGTCAATAGAAAGAAAGCTAAAGAATGATCTAGGGACAGAATATCACAGTGAACCCAGAGTCGGTTGAGAATTGTGGTTATGGGTACAAATGCAAGAGAGTCCTTCTGTTAGCTAGAGCAGATGTAGATAACTATTGCAGGGTGATGGGAATATGGAGAAACATGGGAAAACTACAATTGGCGTGACCAATAGACTGGTTAACTGCAATACTACAATATTCTTGCATTAATGCCAAGCTATACTGTGTTGATAATGGAGGTGTATGGAAAAAGTATGCCAAACGTATGCTATGGACCATGATTGGTGTTAATAGTCTGATGATATTATCTCATAATCTGTACCAAATGTTCCACCAGGGTGTGGATTTGTATGGGAAATCTACACATCTGTATGATTGCCTTGCAAGTTCACAATATCTGTAACAAAAATACATTAAAAAAATAATATGGGTTGGGGGAAAATACACCAAATGTAAGATAAGGAATATAGTTGGTAGTAATATTTTGATGATGCTCTTGCATAGTTTGTAACAAATGTTTCACACCAATACAAAGAGTTGGTGGAGGGATGATGTATGAGACCCCTGTGTGATGTTATGTATGTTTATTGTGTAAGTTCACAATCTTTACTATATACTTATTGTTTTTGTGTGTTTATGTATGAATGATATATTTCAATAAAAAAATAAGTTAAAAAAAGGGAGAAAACTAGCAAATGTAAAAAAAAAAGAGATAAGAATAGAAGAAAAATTCCTCAATATGATAAAAGTGATTAAACAGTTCCAAAAAATTAAAAAGGAGGGAAAATTACCCAAAACATTTTATGAAACCAACATCACCCTAATACCAAATCCAGATAAAGACACTACAAGAAAAGAAAATTACAGGCCAATCTCTCTAATGAACATAGATGCAAAAATTCTCAACAAAATATTTGCAAATCGAATACAACAGTATATCAAAAGACCAAGTGGAATTAATTCCTAGTATGCAAGTTTGGTTCAACATAAGAAAATCAATGTAATACCCATTAACAAATTGAAGGGGGAAAAAAACACAAGATAATCTCAATCGATATAGAAATGGTATTCGACAAATCCAGCATCCTTCAAAATATAGGAATAGAAGGAAAATTCCTCAATATCAAAAAAGATATATATGAAAACCTCACAGCCAACATCATACTCAATGGGAAAAGGTTGAAAGCTTTCCCTCTAAGATAAGGAACAAGATAAGGATGCCCACTGTCACCATTTTATTCAATATTGTACTATAAATTCTAGCTAGGGCAATTAGACAAGAACAAAATATTAAAGGCATCCAAATAGGAAAAAATGAAGTAAAACTCTACTGTTTGTGGATGACATGATCGTGTACTTAGAAAATTCTGAAGTATCCATGACAAAGCTTCTTGAGCTAATAAATGATTACAGTAATGTGGTAGGATACAAGGTCAACACGCAAAAATCAGTAATGCTTTTGTACACTAGTACTGAACAATCTGAGGAGGAAATCAAGGGAAAAATTCCATTTTCAATAGCAACAAAAGACTCAAATACCTAGGAATTAATTTAACCAAAGAAGTACAGGACCTATATTCAGAAAACTATAAAACAATGCTAAAAGAAATTTTAAAAGACCTAAACAAATGGAAAGATATTCTGTGTTCATGGATTGGAGGAATAAATATCATGAAGATGTCAATCTTACTCAAAATTACTTTACAGAGTTAGAAAAGGCAAAAGCTAAAGTCATTTGGAAGGGAAAGTGCACCCAAATAGCCAAAATCATTCTTAAAAAGAAGAGTAACATAGGAGGAATTTCACTATCTCACCTAGAAACATATTACAAAGCTACAGTGGTCAAAACAGCATGGTATTGGCATATAGACACATCAATCATGGAATAGAATTGAGAATCCAGAAATAAACCCTCACCTATACAGTCAACCATTTTTTGACAAACCTACCAAGATGATATTAATGGCACAAAACAGAATTTCCAGCAAATGTTTCTGGGAGGATTGGATATCTATAACCAAAAGAATGAAAGAGGACTCCTATCTTATGCCCTATACAAGAATCAACTCAAAATGAGTCAAAGACCTAAATATAAAAGCCAGGACCATAAAACTACTAGAAGAAAATGTAAGGAAACATCTTTACACCCAAAGCACATGCAACAACAAAAAGTAGTTAAAAGGAAACTCCTCAAAATTAAACACTTTTGCACCCACAGGACTTAGTCAAAAAGGTGGAAAGGCAGTCAACTCAGTGTGAGGAAATATTTGAAAATCACATATCTGATAATGGTTTAAAGTCTAGGATATATAAAGAGATGTTACAACTCAACAATAAAAAGGCAGGCAGCGGACTTGGCCCAGCGGTTAGGGCGTCCGTCTACCACATGGGCGGTCCGCTGTTCAAACCCCGGGCCTCCTTGACCCGTGTGGAGCTGGCCCATGTGCAGTGCTGATGTGAGCAAGGAGTGCCCTGCCACGCAGGGGTGTCCCCCGCGTAGGGGAGCCCCACGCGCAAGGAGGGCGCTCTGTAAGGAGAGCTGCCCAGCGCAAAAGAAAGTGCAGCCTGCCCATGAATGGTGCCACACATATGGAGAACTGACACAACAAGATGACGCAACCAAAAGAAACACAGATTCCCGTGCTGCTGACAACAACAGAAGCAGACAAAGAAGACGCAGCAAATAGACACAGAGAACAGACAATTGGGGGGGGAGGGAGAAATAAATAAGTAAATCTTAAAAAAAAATAAAATAAAAAGGCAAACAAACCAATTAAAAATAGGTAAAAGATTTGAACAGACATTTGTTCAAAGAAGAAATACAAATGGAAAAAAAAACATGAAGAAATGCTCAACATCACTAATGATTAAGGAAATGCAAATCAAAACTCCAATGAGATATCATTTCACATCTATCACAATGGTCACTATTAAAAAGACAGAACTACAGGTATTGAAGAAGATGTGGAGAGATAGGAACATTTATTCACTGTTGGTGAGAATGCAGAATCATACAGCCACTGTGGAGGACTGTTTGGCAGTTCCTAAAGAAACTTAATATGGACTTGCCACATGACCCTGCAAAACTGCTACTGGGTATATACTTGGAAACTCTGAGAGCAGTGACACGAACATACATCTGCACAATGATGTTCATAGTGGCATTATTCACATTTGCCAAAAATTGGAAACAACCCAGGTGTCCATTAACTGACGAATGGATAAACAAACTGTGGTGTATTCACATGATGGAATATTATACAGCTGTAAGAAGAAATGAAATCATAAAGCATGTGACGATATGGATGAACCTGGAGGACATTATGTTAAGTGAAGTAGGCCAAACACAAAAGGACAAATACTGTATGGTTGCATTACTATGAACCAAATATATTGTGTAACATATAGTATGATTAAAAATTATATATATCCTGTACATCTAATTGAGAAATGCATGTTTTTATTCAACTGTATTTTCTTTTTTATTTTTAAATGATCATTTCTATTTCCAATTTTTAAATATAAAAAATAAAGTTTTGAAAGAAGTGGAAACAAATATAGGGGACTCCACATACCCTACCCCTATCTGTCCCACACTTTCCTGCATTAACATCTTTCATTAGTATGGTGCATTTATTATGATTGATGAACACATATTGAAGCATTGCTAATAACAACGGTCTATAATTACATTATGGTTTACACTTTGCTCCACACAATTTTATAGGTTTTGACAAAATGTATAATGGCTGTTTCTGTGATTGTAATATCATGCAGAATGATGCCAATGTCTCAAAAATGCCCCAGGTTACACCTAGTGTTCCCTCTCCCTCCCCTCAGAACCTTTGGTGGCCACTGTCTTTACATCAATATTACAAGATGTTCCATTACTAGAATAATAATAAGTCTGCTTTAGGACATAGTTGCATTCCTTCCTTAAGTATGTCCTGGGATGGTGAGGCCCAACTCTGCTTCTGATTGAGACGGGACTTAGATCCCACAGGGCAGATGGATGGAACTGTCTTGCTTGCATGTGCAGATCCCCTCTGCTTCTTGGGTTGGGCATTGTCCATTATTATCCTTTTGTTAGTTGTCCTGGGTGAGTCTGATTCACTGGAGAATAGATATTGGCTGCAACTCTGTTGAGATTCAAGACTCACTCAGCACATGAACAGCTGGAAGATTTAAGTCTCTGGGACATATATTTAATGGGTAAAGTGCTAATTATAGATTCTAACAATTGGAGTAGAAGAACCATGTAGGAAAATCATAAATGAGTCTAACTCTGATACATTATCGTATATTCCAAGGTAAGGCCAACTGATGGAGGTGCTGATTTCCTGGGGTTGTCTTCCCTGCCTATAGGGTCTCTAGAGCCCTCAAGAGCACCCCTATTTGAGGCACTATTTGCTGTGGCAGCTAGTGAGATCCTCCTGAGAGGATCTCAGCGTAACCTCTAGAATGACCTCCTGACTCTCTTTGAAATCTCGTAGCCATAAAAACTCATTTGCTCTTAATATTTTCTCCTTTTCTTCTAGGTCTTTCTCCCAATGCATTGTTGGTTGGCACTTGGTATTAGTCCCTTGGTACTGGGGAGGTTCATCTCTGAGGGTAATGTCCCATGTTGGGGGAAAGGCAGTGAATTTATATGCTGATTTTGACTTAGAGATAGGCCACATTTGAAGAACAAAGAGGCAGCTGTTAGGAAATATATATTACCAGGCCAAGTTTTGACTTCACAAGAAAAAGGTTCATAAGTACAAGCATCAATATCAAGGGCCTGGCACATTAGCCCATCTCCTATACTAGGCACTGCCCGTGTACTCCAGAGATTCTCACCACTGTAAGAGAGAATGTAACAGGACTTGCCAGTATGGGAATTCAATATTCCATGGGTTATTCTGTGGCTCTCCTCCCACCGAGACAATACCCCACGACCACATGAACACACTCACACTGCATAGAGGCATGCACCAGGTGCACCCACACACATCACCATCACCATCAACACCCCAGGCCAGTGACTCTCCCTTACCACAGCTGCAACCTCTCTGCAATCCAACCTCCCCCCAAAAATAACAATAATAAAAGAAAATAAACAAAATTAAAATAAAATAAATTTTTTGCATCTCTATAAGATCTCAGAAAATAAAGTAAATAAAAATAAGACATCAGGGAATATAAACAGAAAAATTACTTTTTATAAACATACTTTAAGTCATTTTAATTTTTAATTTTACATTTAATTTAAAGTTTTGGTGAATACATACATAACACTTATACTCTTAATATAATTACATTTTATTTTAATATTTTATATTGTTACTGTTAATAGAAAAAATTACATGCAAAATACTGATATAGCAGTGTATTTGTTTAAATGAAGGTGAAAAAATGAATATTATAGAGTAAATAAAAGAAAATGAGTGTTTTATAAGTAAGCCAAACTTCATTACCCATCAAGAGAACAACTTGATATGCACAATAATAATGAAAGTAACTCATCCTTGATATTCTGAGGACATCTAGTTCCATAAAATCACAGGTTTAAAAATATTTACTAATTTCATCATTGCAATGGTGTATTTATCAAGATAGGAGGACAGAACATTGCATTTAACAGTATTTTAGCTTAATTTATTAGTTTAAAATTTTAAATATATGGTATGTGGCCATCAATTTTTACTCTTGCCTTTGTCATTACAAATGTTAAGAAAAGATGTGGTAGGGCAAAAAAAGTTAAGAGCAGGCAATACCAATTCTTTTCTAGAAGAATCCACTTTAAAATCAAGCCTGATATCATTCCCATAGAGAGCCAAGGTTCATGATCTCATAATGAAAAAACAAACAAACATTAAACACCTGAAGAAATAAACTATGATGACTGAGATACAGCAGAAAACACATCCTCAGTATAACCAGCTAACATTGAAGATACTTGAACTCTTGGGTATTATACAAAATAAATTGTTTTCTTATAATTAGAGTTTAGAAATTAAGAAACTAAGTGAAGAGACAAGGATAATAGACTGAAAAACTCCAACTAAGTCTATCAAAGTTCAAGAGGAGCTAACTAAGAGCAAAGGGACTGATAATATATGATTTATGAAAATCTATTATATGATCAGGAGCAATGTAGATCAATTAAGAAAAGATGGACTAACCATTAAATTGTGCTGAAATAATTAAATGGTTATCATATTGGGAAGAAATGAAAAGATTTCCAATTTCAGATCATATGCAAAATTCACTTAACGTTGGGTCAAATATTTAACCACGAAATTTAGAGCTTTGAAACTTTAGAAGAAAACAGAGAAAAAATTTTATGACCTCAATGTAAGGAAAGATTTCCTAAATAAAGTACATAGAACACAAACCATCATGGAAAATACAGACGAATTAAACACAAGGTCTCAAAGACATCAAAAAGAGAATGGAAAAATATGTCCCAACCGGAAGAAGATATTTGAATCACATATAATCAGAAAGGATTACTGGAAACAACACTAGTGAATCAATAAGCAAAAAAGATAAACATTCCAATAGAAATAGGGTCAAAATATACTGTGTGATATTTGATATACTGTGTATCACAGACAGGGAAACTGAAATAAAGTCAATAAACATACAAAAAAAATGTTTAGCCTCATTATTACCAGGCATGCATATTGAAAGCATAATGATTTATTAGCCAATATTCACCAGAAATTGGCAAAAATTAAAGTTAAAGCCATGTGGCATTACCTAATAAAATTGAAAACGCACATATGATACAACTTAGCAATTTAACTTCTATAAGTCTATACCCTAGATAAATTGAGTGTGGACAACACACGACTCTGTTCATAATATCAAAAACTTTGAAATAGTACAATAAATAAATAAATAATGAATAGAAAAAATACAGCAGATAAATGAAAATGAATAAACTACAAGTTTCCAAATTGATGTGGTTGCATCAGAAAAGTGGAATATAGAACAAATGAAAAGTTTCCAGGTGAATATAACAGTATGAATTTGTTTATATAATGGTGAAAAACTGATAAAAATAAACATTTATTTGGGGATGCATACAATCATGGTAAAACTATTTTCAGAAGTAAGAGAGATTAACAAGAAATATAGACTAGTGACATGAGGGTGGACTGAAAAAGAAGGTCAATGAGGAGGGTCAAGAGCCACTCTACCTTTAGAGGTGTGAGGAATTCATGGCTGTCTGTTTTTCTGTTATTCTTGAACCTTAATATACATGCTTCATTGTCTCTTTTTATATAGTTATATTTAACAAGAGAAACATTTTTTAATAGGAAGATGCAGTAGAGATGTGATAAATCTTTTATGCTCTGTGAAAATACAACATAGTTTTAATGAGGAGGAAGGTTTGGGGGGGGTTGTTTTGTTTTGTTTTTGTCTTTTCATTTTCTTTTTCTTTTTTAAAAGATACTTGTATTATACAGGCGTTACAGAGAATATATAGGGAATTCTCATATGCCCTGCTCCTCACACCTCCCACATTTTCCCACATTAGCAACATCTTTCATTAGTGTGGTACATTCATCGCAATTGATACATTTTGGAGAATTGCCACTAAGCATGGGTTATAATATATATTGTAGTTGGTACATTCTAGTTTACACTCTCTCCCACCCAATTCTGTAGGTTATGGCAAAATGTATAATGGCCTGTGTCTGTCATTGTAATGTCATTCAGAATGATTTCCAAGTCCTGCAAATGCCCCTGTATTACACCTGTTTTTCCCACTCTTTACCCTCAGAACCTCCAGTGGTCACTGCCTCCACATCAGTGGTATTTTTTCCATTGCTAGAATCATAATAAGTCAATAGTAGAACACTAGTAAGTCTACTTTAGTCCATAGTTCGTTCCCCAGTCCTGAGGATTCAGTGATGGTGATGCCCACTCCAATTTTAATTGAGGGGGTTTCTATCCCATATGGCCAATGAATTGTACTCTCTTGCTTACAGTTGTGGGCACTCTTGGTTCCTTGGTATGTTGGTTATCCATCATCTCCTCCTTGTTAGTTGTCCTGGGTGAGTCCAATGAACTGGACAGTAGGTGGTGTTGCACTCTTTTGAGATTCAGGGCCCAGCTGGCACAGGAACGGTCCAGCAATTTAAGTCTCTTGGACATACAGCTACCAACTTTAGTACTAATTATTATAAGTTCAAATAGAAAGACAGAAGAGCAATGTGTAGGGAAACCACAACTGAGTCAAACTCTGTCACTCTGGGGACAATAAATTCCAAATAGGGCCCACTGGTAAGGGAACAAACTCCCGAGCTATCTACCCTTGCTATAGTAAGTTGAAATACACATGCACACATGCACACACACAGACACACGTATATTCAGGTTAATACATTGAAAAAAGCATTTATTGTTAAGTCTATAATATCTGAGGCCATTTTCTTCGTTTTAAGAGTAAAAAGTCAGTAATTTCCATACTTTTGTTTTGGCCCATATGCTTTTTAATCCTTCAGAACCTTGAAGATCAAAGGGCTACCTAGAACAAAGGAAAACCACGCTGATCTGTTAAAGAAGTCTCCAGAAATTTAAAGGAATTCTATCCTGCAATACTCGGGAGAAAAAAGCATGAAATTATTGCAAACTTGTGTAGACCCTTTGGAAAAGAAAGTCTTGCTCTCTCCAATCAAGTGCCAGATTGTCTTTTCAAAGGTCCTCATTGGTCAGGGCCTATGAGGTTTAGGATAAGACCAGAAGGTAGTGTTCTTTAGGACTCTATGTCATAGCTTATGGAATCTAGAAGAACTTCAAAAGTCTATTAAAGTGATTTGACTTTATAATAAATCAAATTAGAATTGTTAAATGTCCCTTGCACGTGTATCCCAAACATAATTTCCTTTTTTCTTTAATAAATGCTATCTCTTGTTAACTTATATTTCACCAGGAAAAACTTCAGACTTAGAGACAGAGGCATATCTTACCAGGAAGTTTTCAAACAGACTAACATTTGATTCTTTTAATATTATTATTATTTTAATTTTTAAAATTTAATTGCCTTTTTTAAAGATACATAGATCACAAAAATTGTTATATTAAAAAATGTAACGTTCCCATATACCCCACACCCAACCCCACCCCACTCCTCCCACATCAACTTATTTCATCATTGTGGCATTTGGTGAATACATTTTGAAGCACTGCTGAACTGCATGGATTATAGTTTAGATTGTAGTTTACACTCTCCCCCAGTACATTTAGTGGGTCATGGCAGGATATATAATGTCCAGCATCTGTCCCTGCAATATCATTTAGGAAAACCCCAAGTCCAGAAAATGCCCCAACATCACATCTCATCTTCCCTCTCCCTGCCCTCAGCAACTACATAGGCCACTGTCTCCATATCAATGATACAATTTCTTCAACTGCTAGAGTCACAATAGTTCTATGGTAGAATACCAGTAAGTTCACTCTAATCCATATTTTATTCCTCCATACTGTGGACCCTGGGATGGTGATGTCCACTCCACCTCTAAATTGAGAGGGGGCTTAAATCCCACATGGATGTGATTCTCCTGCTTGCAGTTGTAGGCACTTTTGGTTCCCTGGTGTGGTGGTTAACCATCTTCACCTCCCTGTTAGCTGACGTGGGCAAGTCGAATGAACCAGAGAATAAGGAGTTGCAACACTGCTGAGGCTCAGGGCCCAGCTGGCACATAGCAATTGCAGTGATTCAAGTCTCCTGAGTATACACCAATCTCAGCACCAACCACAGGTTCAGTAACAGTGATATAAGAGGAATGTGTAGAAAGGTCACATCTGAGTCCAATGTCGTCACACTCAGGAACATAAATTACAAAGTAGGGCCCACTGACAAGGCACTGAACTCCAGAGCCATCTGCCATGACTGTGGAACTGGTGTGTCTCCATAGCCCTCAGGAGCACCAGTACCTGGGGTTGTAACTACCTTGGCTATCTCTTGGATGCTGCTGAGATGTGCATAAGTGTAACCCCTCTGATGACCTCCTAACTCTTTTTTGAAGACTCTTAGCCATATAAACTCATTATCTTTATCATTATCCCCATTTTATTCAAGGTGTTTTTCTAGTTGCATCACCAGCTAGTGATTGGTAGTAATCCCTCGGTATCAGGGAGGCTCACCCCAGGAGTCATGCCCCATTCTGGCGGGAAGGTAGTGCATTTACATGCTGAGTTTGGCTTAGACAGTGGTCATATTTGAGCAACATGGAGGTTCTCATGAGGTAACTTTTAGGCACCCTGCAGCTCTAGACCTAGTTGAAATTTCAGGCACACAGGCTCATAAAGCATAGTAATCAATATCATCCTTCTTCACTAGTCTTTGCCCTTGAACTTGGGGGATTGTTGCTGTTCTGTTGAGGAATGTGACAGAGGTTCCATGGCTAGAAACTCAGCACTCCCTCAATTGTCATTTGTAACTGTAACTACTATGAAAATACCCAACAAATATCTGAACATTTTTATATACCCTATATACATGCCCTGGAGAACTCCCTCCCAACCACCCATCAATAACAGCCCACACCAGTGTTCCTCCCTTGCCATAGTTGAGCCCCTCTGTGGTCCAAAACTTCTTTAGAAATGAAGCCTAAAATTTGCTAAATTGAATTATTAGGAAAATGAAATAATCAAGATAAGTTTAAAGATTAGAAATAGTATACATACTAATTTAGAAAAACTAAAATAAAGTAAAAAACTAATTGGAATATTAAAAAATGAAAAATGGATTACAGCAAGATGGCAGTGGAGTAAAGAACTCCTAAAGTCAGTTCCTGCTACAGGGCAGTTAGTAAACACCCAGAGCTCTCTGGAGCTAATGAAAGACCTGTTTGTGGGCTTCAGGAGGCCAGAAGGGCACCCTACAACATCCGTGAAGGAATGGAAGAAGGAAACTGCCCATCTGCAGAGAAGACTCCAAAGTAGAGTGCTCCATGCCCCAGAAGCTGGTGCCCATCCTCCACTGGAGACATAAGCCACCTCAGGAGCTGTTCCGTGGATGAAATTGAAAATTCCTCTTCCTAAAAATGGGGGAGGAAGAGACAGTTGGGCACAAACTTCAGCTACTGATGAGTAAAATTCAGCAGGCTGAATTATAATCCTGAGAACACCTGAAGTTTGAGCCTGTCCAAGTCAGAAAGAAGCTGGGATCTGCCATCTTAACTCCATACCTGGCACAAGGGGAAGTGGGGTAGACTGAAAATCTCAGTGCTGGTGGGGACAGGCTTCTTTCCATCCAGGTTAGATTGCAGGTCTAGCCTAAGACCCAGTGCCACCTCCAACAGGGAGGAAGCTGCAGGGACCTGCACCAGCCTCTCTGGGAAATTGACAGCCAAGCTGCAGAGGCCAGTGATTGTCCTCTGCCGGTGGTGCAAGCTGCCCAGGAACTGTTCTGTGATCTGAATTGGAAGCTCCATTTCCCAAAACCAGGGGAGAAGGAGACATTTGGCAGCCGATTTCAGCCACTGATTGGTAGACTCAGATGGCTGAGGAATAACCCTAGGAACACCTGGGGTGTGAATTTATCCAAGTTGGAATAAGGCCTGTGGCTGCCATTTTGACTCTGCCCACAGCCTGAGGGGAAGTCAGGCTGACCAAATATCACAGTGACAGTAGGAACTGGTTTCTTTCACCCAGATCAGCCTGCAACCCTAGCCTAGGCTTCAGTCTAACCTCTGGCAGCACCAGTCTATCCAGGTAACTGAGAGTACCTTTGGTTGGCACAAACTGAATAATTAAAAGTCTACTGGGGCAACTGTGGTCATCTTGGACCTGCACTGCATAGATTGCTGCCCAGACCTGCAGCTCCATCCATGCCCCAGGCAGGGGAGAAAGGGGCATGAAGCTTCTTCAGTGTCTCTGGGCAACTACAGTCTAGGCCCGCATGACTTGGATTATTCCATACAACTGTGACTCTGTCCCTACCTCTGGGAAAGGAGAAAGTTGGGAGAAGCTTCATCCATCCCTGGGGCAATGAGGGTAGCTTGAGTGTTCACAGTTTATAGCACCAATTACATGCTTGGCTCCTACTGCACAACCAGCAAGGGAGAAATGGCAGGAAGCCCTAAACTAAAGAGAAAAACTGCACCCAGAATAAATACTCTAGTAATCCAGATGCCAAGACACCAACCAAAAATTACAATCCAACCAAGAAACAGGAAGCTATGGCCCATTAAAGGAACAAGATAAGCCTCTACATGACATAAAGGAGTTGCAACAACTAATCATAGATGTTCAAACATATCTCCTTAATAAATTCAATGAGATGGCTAAAGAGATTAGGATATTAAGAAGGCACTGGATGAGCACAAAGAAGAATTTGAAAGCATGCATAGAAAAATAGCAGATCTTATGGGTATGAAAAGTGCAATAAATGAAACTAAAAGAACATTATAATCATATAATAGCAGATTTGAGGAGGCAGAAGAAAGGATTGGTGAGCTTGAAAAAATGTCTTCTGAAAGTGAGCATACAAAAGAACAGATGAAGAAAATGGAAGAAATTGAACAAGGTCTCATGGAACTAAACGACAGCCAGAGGTGTACAAACATACATGTCATGGGTGTCCCAGAAGGAAAAGAGAAGGGAAAGGGGGCAGGAGGAATATTTAAAGAAAAAAGGTTAGAAAATTTCCCAACCCTATTGAAGGACATAGGTATCCATGTCCAAGAAGCATAATGTACTCCCATTTGAAAAAATCCAAATAGACCAACTCTGAGACACACACTCATCAGAATGTCAAATGCCAAAGACAAAGAGAATTCTGAGAACAGCAAGAGAAAAGCAATGTATAACATATAAGGGATACCCAATAAGATTAAGTGTTGATTTCTCACCAGAAACCATGGAGGCAAAGAAGACAGTGGTCTGATATATTTAAGATACTATGAGAGAAAAACTTCTACCCAAGAATTTTATATACAGCAAGACTGTCTTTCAAAAATGAGATGAAATTAGAATATTCACAAGTAAACAGAAACAGAGAATTTCTAAGCAAGAGACCAGATTTTCAGGAAATTCTAAAGGGTGTGTTAGAGCCTGAAAAGAAAAGACAGGAGAGAGAGGCCTGAAAGAGAGTCTAGAAATGAAGATTAGATCAGTAAAAGTAACTAAAATTGTTAAAAGGGTGGTGAAAATAAAATATGTAGATAAAACCCAAGTAGTCAGTAATAAACATTTTTAAATATTTATTTATTTATTTCTCTCCCCTTCCCCCCCACCCCAGTTGTCTGTTCTCTGTGTCTATTTGCTGCATCTTCTTTGTCTGCTTCTGTTGTTGTCAGAGGCACAGGAATCTGTATTTCGTTTTGTTGTGTCATATTGTTGTGTCAGCTCTCTGCGTGTGTGGCACCATTCCTGGGCAGGCTGCACTTTCTTTCTCACTGGGTGGCTCTCCTTATGGGGTGCACTCCTTGCGCATGGGGCTCCCCTATGTGGGGGACCCCCCTGCATGGCACGGCACTCCTTGCGCGTATCAGCACTGAGCATGGACCAGCTACATATGCATCAAGGAGGCCTGGGGTTTGAACCGTGGACCTCCCATGTGGTAGACAGATACCCTAGCCACTGGGCCGAGTCCGCCGCCTCAGTAATAAACTTAAACAATGATGTAAAGCACTTGTATTCAGACAACAGCAACCCAATGCTAAAAGAAATCAACTTTCTTCCTTCCTAAACTGGAAGAACATTCCATGCTCATGGATTGCAAGACTAAATATCATTAAGAAGTCAACTCTACTCAAATTGATATACAGATTCAATGCAACCCTGATAAAAATTCCACCAGCATTTTTTAAAAAATTTGAAAACACAATTAGCATATTTATTTGGTAGGGCAAATGGTCCTGAATAGCCAGAAACAACATAAAAGGAAAAGCAAACCCTCATCTCCAGGCTTTAAATCACACTACCAAGCTATAGTGGTAAAAACAATGTGGTACAGGCATAAAGTCAGATACATAGACCAATGGAACCAAATTGATGGCTCAGAAACAGACCCTCATATGTCTGGTCAAGTGATTATTGACTAGCCTCTCAAATCCACACAGCTCATGCAGAACAGTTCATTCAGCAAAATATTGCTGAAAGAATTGGATATCTATAGCCAAAAGAAGGAAAGAGGACCTCTATCTCACACCTTATCTAAAAATTAACTCAAAATGGATAAAAACCCTAAAAATAAGAGCAAGAACAATAAAACTTCTGGAAGAAATTGTAGGAAAATATCTTCAAGACCTGGTGGTGGGTGGTGGATTCTTAATGGAGACTAGTGAAGGACTGAGATGGACTACTGATGTTTAATGTATGTAGAAGTTTTAATTAGCTTTACTGTAAAAGTGTGGAAATGATAGAATGGATGATAAAAATAGTAATAGCTGGTTTAGAAATGGGGATGTGGCTGAAAATGGTAGTCTAGGGATGTAAATGCCAATTGACAGAATGCTAGAGAATAATCTAGGAACTGAATAGCACAGCAAACCAAGAGGTGGATGAGAATTGTGGTTGATGGTACAGATGCAAGAGTGTCCTTTGTGAGCTAGAGCAAATATATATCACTACTGCAGGGTGTTGGGAACACATGGAAAAAATACAACTGGAATGACCTATGGACTATAGTTAGCAGTAATAATATAATATTCCTGTATCTGTGCCAAAGATAGACTGTGTTGATTTTGGGGCAGTATAGAAAATGTGAGCCAAATGTATATTATGAACATGGTAACAATCAGATGATATTATCTTATCTGTAACAAATGTTCCACCGCAGTGTGGTGTGTTGATGGAGGGGTGTTGCTTGGGAATTCTGCACATGTGCATGATTGTTTTATAAGTTTACAACTTCTGTCATAAAAAAATATATTTAAAAAATAATAATAAGGTGTGTTGGGGGAAAAACACACCAAATATAAGATAAGAACTATAATTAGCAGTAAGATTTTGAAAATATTCTTTTGTAATTTGTAATAAACATCTATGATAATGCAAGGTGTTGGTTGAGGGTTGATATATGGGACCCCTATATGATATTATGCATGTTTGCTTTGTAAGTTCACCACTTTACTATACACTTAATTGTTTATGTATGTTCATATATAAATGGCATAAAGATAATAATAATAGGGAGGCTTTGGGGAAAATGCTTTGGTTAGCTGTAATATTTTGACAATGCTCTTTAATTATTAGTTAAAAGGTTTAACAAGAATGTAAGATGTTGATGGTGATGGTAGGGTGAGTTACGAGAGTCCTGTATGATGTTATATACATTTGTTTTGTAAGTTCACAACTATTACTATACACTTACTGTTTATGTATGTTTGTGTGTGGGTAATATATTTCAATAAATTAATTTTTTAAAAATGAAAAATATCATAAAATGTTTTTGACATTTTGCCTTTCATCCCTTTAATAGGTGTTTCCCTGTATGTACAGTGGCAAGGCAATTTTTTCATTCCTTCCTCAGTGTCTACCTCCTTTTTATTTTTATTTTTAATTTTGTCTTCAAAAAAGTTTTAGATCACAGTAAAGTCACCTATATAATATAGGGGACTCCCATATATTCAACACCAAACCCTTTTCCCCCTTCCACAGCAGTTGATCTTCGCCCCCTACTTGTGGCTTTTTGCGAGCTGTCTGCTCTCTGTGTCCGTTCCCTGTGCTTCTTCTGTGTCTATATTTATTTATTTTTATCCCCACCCCCTTTGTGGCTTGTTTGCTGTCTGCTCTCTGTGTCCATTCGTTGCATGCTCTTCTGTATTTTTTGCTTGTCTTTTTTTTTTTTTTCCCACCTTGCTGAGTCAGCTCTCCGTGGTGCTTGCAGGCTGGGTGGCACTCTGTGGCACCTGTGGGCCAGGCACCACTCTGTGTCACTTGTGGGCTGGGGAGCTCTCTGCAGTATGTGGGCTAGCCTGCCTTCACAAGGAGGCCCTGGGACCAAACCCAGGGCCTCGCATATGGTAGATGGGAGCCCAGCTGATGGAGCCACAGCCGCTTCCCAGCAATGATCTTTTCATGTGTTCATGTTATATTTGCTGCAGGTGATGTACACATATTGAAACATAGCTACCAAACATGGTTCCATTTTGGTTTACATTATGGTTTATATTTTAGACTGTACAATTTTCTAAATTTCAGTTACATTATGGTTTACATTATGGTTACATTTTAGCCTATAGTCTTTTTTATATTTTTGGTGAAATTTAATATGTCCTATATCCATTATTGCATGATCTTGTGGAACACTTCCATTGCCCCCCAGTTACCCTGCTTCCATTTATTCTATTCCTCTCTCCCCCAACCCTCAGGGCCCACAGTGACAACCAAGCTTCACTGATTGACGGACCAAATTCACAGATACTTGCAACAAAGCTGAGGGCTTGTTGGACAAGAGAGTTCTCTCCGGTTCTCTCGAGAGACATGATTCCCTATGTTTGAGAACATCAGGCCTCCCCAGGACAGTTACACACCTTCCCACTCATTGCATGGGTCTCCACTGAATGATATAAGACACTATGACAAGATGAGCACCCACACACTCCCGAGAAGCCTGTCCCTGTGCCAGATACCCTCCTTTAAGCACCTTAGATAGGTAACCCTCCCTTATTATATTTTCTAAAGAGTTTTCTCAACATTATAGTTTCAACCACATACCCAACAATCTCCCATGTTCATCTGTTCCCCCCAATACTTTCAGGGATCATTTCTATAGTTGGTAACATTTGATTCTAACAAGATTCTCTTAGGTAAATTAACCTGGTAATTAATTGTAAATAGAAAACATTCAATTTCTGCATAAGAATGAAGGATTAATTTTTTTCTGCCACTGTCTTGCCTACTGACTCCCCCCCCATAATATATAAGGAGCTCATGCTAATTTAAAAATTTAACAAATTACAGAAAAGTGAAAAAGAAAAATTATCCATGATCCCACTACCAGGAATAACCCCATAGTCGTTTTTCATCTATTTTCTTTACCTCTCAATACATATGTATTCCTATTGTTTTAAATTTACAATAATAGGAAAAGTTTCATAACCTCTTTTTAATTCTATATTTCTTTTTACATGAACATGTTTAACACCTTGTTATGCTCTTCAGACATTATTTTCAAATACCACAATTATTTTCTACCATTCAATTTGTTTCATTTTGTGAGTTTTTCCTGTTTATTTTCATAGTATTATTTATGAAATAATTTTTGAAATTATATATTTATGAAAGAACAACATGAAGTAAAACATTTCTTAAAGTTTTGGATATATATTTTATCTTTCAGAGAGATTTTCCCAATTTTCATCCACATAAAAGTATAAGAAAGTTTCTGGCTGTCTATAATCTTGTTTGTGAAATTCTGTACCCATCATATATTTTTTATTCTTGATTTTCCAATTTGACAGGTGAAAATTCTATCACTTTTTTCTTTAATATTTATTACAGTTCTTAGCAGGTGCTAAATATGTTTTTATTGTCCACTTTTGCCTTTCTCACATTTCTAACTACCTCTCCTTCTCAGCCATACAAACTTGCATTTCATCCCAATGTCAATTGCAAATGCTAAATTTTATTGGTTATTTCAAGCATTTATTCTTTTTGGATGAACTTTGGCTTGATCATATTTGAAATGCAGATTAATTTAGATTGAGCTGGGAATAGCTGACATCTACATTGCTCAGCTGACACATATAAGAGCATAATTCACCCCTTCACCTGTTTACATTTTATTTTGTGCTTTTCAATGAAATTTTATATGTCAATATGATCTGCACACTTAAGAGTCACCTATGCCTAGCACATGGTACATGAAATGTTGAGGTTTTAGAATGAGCAAGTAACATAAAATATGTTTACCCAGCAGGTGAGAGGAGAGCCAGGACTCCAGCCCCAGACTCTTAGACCCATGTCCCACATTCAGCTCTCTTGTTTGGGGCCTTCTTGTGCCAGGTTGACCCAGAAAAGTAGATGTTTCCCTGGGTTTCCCACATATATGGTGGGCCACTCTTAATGGAGCCCTGTATTGCTCTTGTCTCTAAGAAAGTGAAGGTAAACCTAGTCTTTCCCTGAGTGTTAGCTTCAGAACCAGCCCCCTGGTAGCTACAGTGACCCCATGGCTCTTTTGGAAACAGGCTCAGATGGGTCATGTCACATGTCTCAGGTGGCACATCTTGCCCTTACAATTTCAGGCCTGAGCTTTACCATGACCCCAACATTCCCTCAGGGTGAGCATCTGCCATCCACTCTATTTCTCCCTTCATCCTAGAGCAAGACTGAGTCAGGGTCCTGGTTCTAGAGTAGAGAGTGAGGACACCCTGAGCTGTCTCCTCAGATCCATGTAGAAAGGGCCTCCTGGGGAAGAGGACAGCAAGGGACAATCATCAGGGAGAGACTGTGAAGGCCTGTGATGAGCTCACCCAGCTCACCTGCAGAGCTGTCCATCAATCACTGCAGTGGCCTCCAGAGCTAGAGGCCTGTGACCACCACAAAGACCAGAGCCAGAGAGAGGCTGTTGTGGCCACTGGCACAGTTTTTAATCTGCTGGGCTGGTGATGCCTGGGGTTATATATATGTTAATAATTTAATCCTCAAACAACTCCCATTTCACACAGGAGCAAACACCCTTAGACAGGTAAAATTGCTTGCCCATGATCCTGTGCAAGGCTGGCTCCCTCCCAGTTCTGCCTGACACCAGTTCCTGTGCTCTTGATGACCACACACACTCCTTCTTCCCGTCTCTCCAGAGCTCCTGCCAGGCCTCATGTGCTCTCTGAACAGTACAAAGAACCAGGGACACAGAGCTGAGTCAGAGTTCTTTTATTAGCATTAGCCTGAAAAGACTGAATCTAAGGGTTCAGTGCCTCCTGTCGAGACTGGAGAACAGAGTAGAAATATAGAGCTCAGGAAAGCAGAAAGTACATGAGTAGCAAAGCTTCTTCTCCCCAGCTTCAAAGGGCTTTCTTAACATGCAGCTTCGGCATGCACATTGTTGCCAGATTTCCTCTAGGTTCTTGGCTATGTTACATAAAAGAATTTAAGAACATGCTGTTTTACTTAGGCCCATAGTTTATTAAGGAAATGTGAGAAGAGAATAGAAAAGGGAGAAAATAACATATTATGGGTTTCCAGGTATACTTGCAGGCTGCTCCAAGCAGAGAAGGAGAAATAGGGTGGTTTTGCCTCTGTGCTTGCTTTTTTTGTTTTATTTTTACTTTTTATTAAAGTTAATAGATCACAAAGAATGTTATATTAAGAAAACATGAGGTTCCCATATAACTCACTCCCCACCCCACCACCCCATCATTTTTGTAAATTGTATTTTTTGAAGATATATACAAATCAAAAAATGTTACATTAAAAAACATAAGAGGTTTCCATATACCCCCCACCTCCCCACACCAGTCCTCCCATACCAACAACCTCCCCCATAGTTGTGGCACACTCATCACACTTGGTGAACACATTTTGGAGTGTTGCTGCACCTCATGGAAAATAGTTTATCCTGTAGTTCACACTCTCCCCCAGGACATTCAGTGAGTTACAGCAGAATATATAAAATCCACCATCTGACCCTGCAATATTATTTAGGACAACTCAAAGTCCCAAAAATGCCCCCATATCACATCTCTTCTTCCCTCTCCCTGCCCTCAGCAACTACTATGGCCACTTTCTCCTCCTCAATGCTACAATTTCTTCTATTACTAGTCACAATAGTTTTATAGTAGAATATCATTAAGTCCACTCTAATCCATATTTTATTCCTCCATTCTGTGGTGATGTCCACTCCACCTCTAGATCAAGAGGGGACTTAGATTCCACATGGATGATGGATACAATTCTTCTGTTTGCAATTGTAGGCATTCTTGATTCCCTGGTGTGGTGGTTGGCCATCTTCACCTCCCTGTTAGCTGACCTGGGTAAGTCCAACGAACTAGAGAGTAGGAGTTGCAATTCTGCTGAGGCTCAGGGCCCAGCCCAGAGATTCAAGTCCCCGAAGTATACATCATCCCTACTGCCAACCACAGGTTCAGTAAAAGTGACAGAAGAGGCATGTGTAGAAAGATCACATCTGAGTCCAACTTCATACTCAGGAGCACAAATTTCAAAGTAGGGCCCTCTGGCATGGTAGAGAACTCCAAATCCATCTGCCATGACCATATACTCTGTGGGTCTCTGTAGGCTTCAGGAGAACCAGTACCTAGGGTTGTATCTACTTTGCCTTTTTCTGGGGTCCTGCTGAGGCATGCATAAGCGTGACCCTTCTGATGACCTCTTGACTTTTTTGAAGACTCTTAGCCATATAAACTCTGTTGTCTTTGTCATTTCTCCCCTTTATTCAAGGTCAAAACTCAGTTTTTAACATGCTCCTACATGTAGGCTGAGATATTCTGCTGGTCTGAGTTGACCCTTTTATTCAAAGTCTCTTTCTAGCTACCTCACCAGCTAGTGATTGTTAGTAATCCCTCAGCACTGGGGAGGCTCATCCTCAGAAGTCATGTCCCATGCTGGGGGGAAGGTAATAGATTTACATGCTGAGTTTGACTTAGAGAGTAGCCACATTTGAGCAACATGGAGGCTCTCATGAGGTAACTCTAAGGCACCCTGCAGCTCTAGGCCTAGTGTGTATTTCAGGCACACAGGCTCATAAACATAGTCATCAATACCAAGGGAGGGGGCAGCGGACTTAGCCCAGTGGTTAGGGCGTCTGTCTACCTCATGGGAGGTCTGCGGTTCAAACCCCCAGGCCTCCTTGACCCATGTGGAGCTGGCCCATGCGCAGTGCTGATATGCGCCAAGGAGTGCCATGCCATGCAGGGGTGTCCCTCACGTAGGAGAACCCCACATGCAAGGAGTGCGCCCCATAAGGAGAGCCGCCCAGTGAGAAAGAAAGTGCAGTCTGCCCAGGAATGGTGCCACACACGCGGAGAGCTGACACAACAAGATGACGCAACAAAAAGAAACACAGATTCCTGTGCCGCTGACAACAACAGAAGCGGACAAAGAAGACGCAGCAAATAGACACAGAGAACAGACAACTGGGGTGGGGGGAGAGAAGGGAGAGAAATAATAATTTTTTAAAAAGGGAGGTTCAACTGTGGCAGGGGAGGAACACTGGTGTGGGGTGTTATTGATGGGGGGGCACATGGGTGGGAGGGAGTTCTCCAGGGCATGTATATAGGGGACATAAAAGTGTTCTGATATGTGTTGGGTATTTTCATAGTAGTTACAATTACAAACATCAGCTGAAGGAGTGCTGAGTTCCTACCCAGGGGAGCTCTGTCACATTCCTCAATGGAACAGCGATAATCCCCCAAGTCCAACAGCAAAGACCAATAAGGAGGGATGGTCCAATAATGAGCCCTTGATACTGATGACTATGTGCTTGCTTTTTAAACCATTAATTATTCCTCCTACTTACTAATGTTTGTGGGAGTGGTACCTGCTGTTTGCTGTTTGGATTGATTACACCACCTGTCAGTTTCCCAGGGGGGGTGGGCGTTGATAAGGCCCATTGAGAACATCCAGGACTTTTCCTTGAGCCTAGATGAAATCCCATTCTAAATGGAGGATTCTTGCAGGGTTCTTCCAGCAGCCTTCTTGTGGGGTTCTTCCCCTCAGTGGGGTTCCAAGTAGGGTTCCAGGGTGAATTCCATGGTCATGTGTTTCACGGCCATGTTTTTCTGCCAGGTCCCAGTTTTGTCTTCTTAATCCCTAAACTAGCCTGCTTCGTCATGGCTTGGAGGATGCATTTCTTGCTGTTGGAGATGGTGTCTTGGGAGCAGGTGAGGTAGGGGCTGGAGGACCCTCAGGGGCAGGTTCTGCACCCACAGCAGGATTTCCAAATCTCCCCAGAAGAGAAACCAAATCTCCCTAATCTCCTGTTCCTTGAGATTTTTTTTTTTTTTGAATAAGGAAAGTTTAATATAAAGAATTATGAACAATAATGAGGAATAATTGGCATGCCTCCCCAAAGCCTCACTATAATGGCAGTACATGTGCAGTGTCTTTCAAATTTTTTTTTTTTATTTTTTATTTTTTTAATTTTTTTATTTTTTATTGACTTTGTAATAATATTACATTAAAAATATATATGTGAGGTCCCATTCAACCCCACCCCCCCACCCCCGTTCCTTGAGATTTTAACATGACTTTAGTATCATAGAACAATGTCAAATGTAAACAGAATATTTGATCTATATTCTTCAAAAATCAAAACAGCCCCATTAGAAGAACACTGAAGCAGACTTCTGGCAGAGCCAAAAGTTTAAACACATTAGACAGCTCATACGGACTCTCAAAGGGACATATATCTGAACTGAGCTAAGTGTATGACACTCCAAATTCCACCCCAGAAATGTTGTGTATATAAACCAATTTGGAAAACCAAGAACAATGCAGATAGCACTCATGTTACTTGGCACCTGAGTTGAGGGGTCAGAAAAGACTGTGAAGCCTCTGGCAAGACTGAAAAGTTATAAATATCTCTTAACTCTGAAGCAATGGCCATGGAGAAAAGCATGGGATGGGAGGGGAAGACCTGGACTCCAGGGCCTGTTGTGCTGCCATAGCTGGCAGTTGGCCTCTCTGAGTCCCATCAGCATAATTTTATTTTGAATTAGGAGAAAACATTTTTCTTGAATTGTTCTTCTACAAAAACTTTTGCTCAGTATTGACAGAAAAAAATATACAATTTAAAATAGGAATCTTTTATAGCTGGAAAGATCCCTAAAATTATGAAAATTTACCAACCACAGAAGGGAAAAAAAAAAGTTTGCTAAGTATCCCTCCCTCTCTGTTTTTCATATGGGGGTGGAGAAGCAGGGTAAATAAATTGCAGGATATCAAGCCACCTAAAAAGGGCTTTGCTGAAGGATTAATCATTGTTAAGTAAAAGACACATGCTTTTCATGACAATTAAGAACTTCCTGTTATCATGTATAATTTTTTTTTCAGTCTAGAGGGACTAGGGACTCACAAAAAAATTGAAAATGGACTGGAAGCAACCATAGTGAGGAAGGGAACTTTGCTCTCAGGGGCTGCTGGGAATGCTTTGTGTTGGTCAAGAAGCCAATTGCCAGGCAAGAAGGTCCTGAATTGGCATCTGGTTATTCTCCTGCCTGCATGCTAAAGGGACCTATCAACCTGTACAAGGAATCTGAAAGGAAGAAATATTTTGGATTAAAGCTGATGATATGCAAGCATGTACTTGGCTAAGAGCTAAATTTATCACAGGAGGCTCTTCCTTCCATGTCCTGGAAAAGATTTAATCCCTGATCCCTTGTTTTTCAGGACAGGTTGAGACACCTGCCTCAACAATCTTGTGGACTCTTAGGAGCACAAAGAAATGAAAGGAGGTGACAACTGAAGAAACCTGTGAGTGAGCCAATGAAACAGCCCTCCCTAATGTAGGGGCAGAGGGATATGACAGGCCTGCTTTAATTTGGGGAGTGTGGAGGGGAACACTAGGCCTGCAGATTCTGGGGGATGGGAGGCAGTGCTATGACTCAGCAGTTTTTTCAAACAGACTGGAAAAGGAAATGAAGTTATGCCCTTTCAGTCAAAACTGGTTTTCATTTTTGATAGCAAACCAGGAGGAATACTGTGACCTGACTGACCTTCAACCCTTTCTCAACACATCCTGGAAGCCTTGTTGCAGCTAGATTGCCTGGTGATTCTTTTGCAGAGCCACATATTCATGTTTTGTGGAGCCTCCTCTTTGCCGGTGAAATAGATCAGCTGCTTATCCCAAAGGTACTTGGGGGAGGGGACCTTGGTGGGTTTGTGGTAAAAGAGGTACTTGTTCAAGTGGCACTCATCGTGCAAAATGGCCTCAATGTGATTAGCTTGGTCAACCATCATCCCCTGGTGACAAGCTTTGGTGAGCCTGTAAACCTCCTGAACTGTCCCACCAAAAAGATCCGGTATGTAATAAAAGTCCCCTCCATCCTTGGGAATATGGGCTTGTGACTGACTGGCGTTCATAGCTGAAGAAACTCTGATTGAGCCCAAAGAAGCCAGTATGGATTGTACCAAACAAGGACAAGAGGATTACCACACTCACATGATCTTTGAACTTCATGTCCCCATCTGCATACACAAGGTAATCCACCTCGTAGAGGAAGCGCTGCTCACAGAAATTACTGATTACCTCCATGTAGTGCATGGAGAAGTCATACAAGCGGGAGCAATTCTGGACCTGGAAGACCACAATCTGCCTGCCTCTTTGGAGGGTGAGGTGTGGAACAGAGTCTGGTTTGTCTGTGAATATGTAGTATTTCACCCTATGTCCCACCATGAAGTTCTTCTCTGCTGTCTCCAGGAAAAGTCTTAGGAAAGCCACGTATTATTTTTATGGCAAACACAGTTAATCCAATGGTGACATTATGGGACAGGAAGTGTTCATTCAGGATGCCAATGTCAAAGGTTCCTTCCCAAATGACGGGAGCCAGCCAAGGGGTCAGAGCAATGACATCACTCCTACATGGGAAGAACAGGTTTGGCTGTAAAGATTCCACTGTTAGGTTTATAACTTCCTGGTTGTCTAGTTCTCTAACGACCATGCTTGTCCCTGACACCATGGTTTCTGGCTTCTGGCTTTTCAGGTTCAGAAAACAATAACCAAAGAAGGCCAAGGCCAGAGTTAGTAGGAGAAGAAAGTATACACAAAGAAGCAAATAGTATTTTTCTTTCCTGGTAAGAGTTTGTAGCAGCTCAGCATGGCTCCACCTCCTATACCTTCTGCTTCAGGTCTCCACACTGCAAGGGCACATGTTCTTCCAGGACTGTCTGCCTCCAACTGCTTGGGGAGTATGAGAAGGCTGGGTGAGGCTTAACTCATGAGCCTCAAGGTGTCCCTTCTCCCATAAGGCCTACGCTTCCTTCAGCCTGGATTCCCTGTGACCTGGCCCTTGAGGAGCAGTCAGAGGGAGCAGGTGGCTGCTCCAGAGCAACCCTGTGGAGGAAGACTTAGGGTTCTGTCAGGTCCAATAGATTCAGTTTGGGTTTGAGGTGCTGTCAAAGTAACCAAGTGGCAGGAGTAGGTCAACAGGCAACTAGAAGTTCAGCCCACCTGTAGGAGAGAAGTCAGGGCTCGGGGAACACCCCAGGAGACTGGCTCCAGGGAGGCCACTGAACAGGTCAAGGACAGAGATTGTGATAAAACCAGGGCAGGTAGGAACCACCAGAGAGCCTGAGCTGGAGGTCAAAGGGTGTGTACTCTGGCCTTTCTGACTATACCTGGATGTGAGAATTTACCCAAGCGCTGAGTTTCCTGAAAAATCCATGAAGTTGAGGCCAGAGTGTCTTCAAAGACCATCCAGGTGTGATAAGCTGGCATGGATCTCTGTTCATGGGACCTGATCTGAGAGTCATGGGGAAGAGGACAGAAGGCTTATAGATGAATGTTCAATTTCTTTATACCCTCTAATAATAATTAAAATCCAATTAGTATTTGAAATGTGCAGTGTTCCTCTTTAGAATGATGGAGGTGTTTTGGTGGAGAATGTGGTGATGGTAGGACAGCACTGTGAATGGTATATATGACAGTGTGATTGAGGAGGGCAGTGCTAGGTTGTATATATGATAACAATTTTTTTTTTAAATCCATGGAACTGCACTACACAAACTGTGAAGCCTACATTGAACCCTAGATTATGGTTAATGGGACAATTATAAAGACGTGCTTTCATCAATTATAGAAAATGTTCCACACCAATCCAAGGTGTTAATAATGGGAGATTCTGTGCTTTATGTATGATTGTTCTGTAAACCCACTTTTTTAATGAAGAAAAAAGTTAAAGAAAATAACCACGCATTGACTTTATGGGCACTGGGCCTTACACTTTAGTGAGGATTAGTCTGCTAAGGTTTGATGTGGTTCCCTTGTTCAGTCTCACTATAAGCCTGGGAGATGGATACTACATTATCCTCCTTGTTCAATGAAGCACAGGCTCAGAGAGTGGACTAACTTGCCTGTGAGCCCTGCTCACTGGTAAGTACTGAAGCTGGCTCACTGGTTGTTCTTCAGAGTTTCCTTGTTCTGGTCCCTTTCCTGACCAGGGTATTTGATTCTCTCTATTAGTAGTCTAATGCATCAGAAAGGACCCACAAGTGGAAAGAGAGGCTGAACAGGTGAATTACATTTATCGAATCAAGGGGTTATCATATGGACAACACATAGACGTACAACCCCTGCAGTCCTAGACAGATCCAAGCATGTGCTTCATGGAAAACAAAGATGCAGACACAGGTCCCTCCTGCTCCACTGGGGACAAACAGCGGTATAAAAGTGCCTTCAGTGTGTAGAGAGCATCTGCTACCTGCACCATGAAGGTGCCTGGGGCTCTTGCACTGCTCTGGCCGAAATTTTCCTGACCTTCCTGAGAAGTGGGTACCTAGAGACCCTTCCAGGAGTTCTGAATCCTTTTCAAAGAAGTTCTAAGAATGATATTTGGGGAAGAGGTGAGTGGGTTCTGATGAGTGCCTCTTTTTTTTTTTTTTTATTGACTTTGTAATAATATTACATTAAAATATATATATATATATGAGGTCCCATTCAACCCCACCACCCCCACCCCACCTCTCCCCCCCCCCCCCCCCCAGCAACACTCATTCCCATCATCATGACACATCCATTGCATTTGGTTAGTACATCTTTGGGCACCTCTGCACCTCATGGTCAATGGTCCACATCATGGCCCATACTCTCCCCCATTCCATCCAGTGGGCCCTGTGAGGATTTACAATGTCCGGTGATTGCCCCTGAAGCACCATCCAGGGCAGCTCCATGTCCCAAAGATGCCTCCACCTCTCATCTCTTCCTGCCTTTCCCCATACCCATCAGCCACCATGTCCACTTTTCCCAATCCAATGCCACCTTTTCTATGTGGACATTGGATTGGTTGTGTCCATTGCACCTCTATGTCAAGAGGAGGCTCAGATTCCACATGGATGCTGGATGCAATCCTCCCACTTTCAGTTGTAGTCACTCTAGGCTCCATGGTGTGGTGGTTGTCCTTCTTCAATTCCATCTTAGCTGAGTGTGGTGAGTCCAATGAATCAGATTGTAGGTCCTGGAGTCTGTTGAGGCTCAGGACCTGGTTATCACATTGTCAGTCCAGAGATTCAAATCCCCTAAATATATCTTAAACCCCAACACTAACTGCACCTCCAGCACATTAGCATGAAAGTCTTATGAAGAGAGATCCCATCTGAGTCCAGATTCATCACACATAAACACCATTTCCAAAGAGGGGCCATCTGACCTGGTAGTTAACCCCATCGGCCATGACCATAACTCCCATGGGTCTCTTTAGCCCTGATGAGTGCCTCTTAAGAGACAGTCACCTTGCCTTTGACTTCCAGATTGTAGGGCCAGTCAAATGGTGACAAACTCCCTCAGCTTTTGCTCATTAGGTAATATATTAATCTCTCCCTCATTTTTGAAAGACTTTTTGCTGGATACTGATTTCTCAGGTGGCAATATTTTGCTTTCAGCACTTTATATAAACCATCCCAATTGCCTTCTTGCCTCCATAGTTTCTAATGAGAAATCAGCATTTAGTCCTATTGAGGTTTCTTTGTCTCTTATGTGTCAAATATCTCTTGTGGCTTTCAGAATCCTCTTTATCTTTGGCAGTCACTGTTTGTTTGTAATATGTTCCAGTGTGTGTCTCTTTAGTTTTATCCTGTTTGGAGTTCATTTACCATCTTGGATCTGTACATTCCTTTTTTGTTAAATTTGAAAAATTTACATCCATTATTTCTTTGAATAGTTTCTATCCCTTTCTCCTCCTTCTGGGACTCCCACAATTTGTATATTGGTATGCTTGTTGCTGTACCACAGGTTCCTTAGGTTCTGTTCACTTGTCTTCATTCTTTCTTCCTTATACTCTTCAGACTGAATGATTTCAATTGTCTTATCTTCAAGTTCACTGATCCTTTCTTCTGCTGGCTCCTATCTGCTCTTCAAGCCCTCTTTGGAATTTCAAATTTTTGTTAATATGTTCTTCATCTCTGTTAAGTTCCTTTTCATATTTTTCATCTCTCTATTGATATCCTTTTGTGGCCATCTATCATTTTCCTGATTTCTTTTTAGTTGTTACTCCATATTTTCCTTCAGCTCTTTGAGCATATTAAGGACCGTTTTTTTAAAAAGTATTTGTTATGTCCCATGTCTGGTCCTCCTTGATGCTGGTTTCTAATCTTATAATCTTCTCCTTTGCCTGGGCCATTGCTTCTTCTTTCTTTGTATGTATTGTAATCTTTTGTTGAAACCTGGATATTTTGATATTTTATTGTGTTATCACTGGAATTTAGACTCTGAGTCATTTGTTCCTTAAGTTTGTGTCCAGCTGGCATTTTGATGGTGTTTTCCTTGAATTCCAATAACTCACAACAACAACAAAAAAGAAGTTTTAAAAAATTTAACAGCTTTCCCATCTTTACAGATTGACCGTATGAGTACTTTCTTTCAGGACTTATCTATATGATGAATTTAGAGAATAGCTGCATGATAAAACCTAGGGGCCTCCCTGATCCTTTCTGTGTAAGCACCTCCTCTTCAGCATGCACATATGGCCCTAGCAATTCCCATATTTTCACAGATAGGAATGCCCCCTCTTCCCTAGGGAAACATTTCCTCATGGTGCTGGGCATTTTACAACGTATAGCCACAACCTTAACTGCTCTCCCACAGCTTTCTGAAGGAGAGTCTGTGAGCCCCTCCTACCTGCAGTGCAAATTCTTAGACACTAAGCTTAGGACAAAAGCTTGGTTCACTTCCTCAGGCCACCACTAGACAGATTGGGCTAGACTTAAATGCTCTTGGTATGTGAAATAGGTTACTTTGCTCTTTCTGGTACTGGGGCCAGGGATCCACACTTGGTATGCAATCCAGTGCCATACCAAGCTAGTGAGGGGATGAGGAGGGGTAAGTCATGGTGCTGTGTGATCTTACTGCCTTTAAGAAGATTTTGTCTTGATTCAGCACTTACTCAGTTGTTGCAATCCTTTAGCTGTTTTTCTGGAGCTTTTAGAAAGATGTTTCTGCAGTTCTTGCTGGATGTTCAAAACTTCTATGGAGAGATGCAACAAGAAATCACTTACTCTGCCACCTTGATCAGGGTTGAGCCCTCTTCATTGCTTTTAAAGTAGTTTATCAGGATCATATGTATACCCAAATTATTTATTGTTTAATTTTATCTATTTTTCACTCTTAAACAAAGAGAAGCCTACTCTACATGTTCACCTGCATCCTTATTCCTTTTCTTGAGTTATGTTTTACTATGCAACTAAATGAAGGTGTGAACTTACAATTCAGTCATTTTCAGTTCTGGATAGTTTTTTCATATTCAGTAGTTAGTTATTGCATTTTGTCCAAGTTTTTGATAATATGAGCATAGCTCCTAGCCAGATACACTCAGTTTATCTAGGGCACCTTCTTTTAGGAATTAAATTGCCAGGTTAAATGATAAGGACATATTAATTTATCAAGTAGTGCCACACAGCTTATTATCTAACTTTTAAATTTTTGACAATTTGATGGATACAAACTGGTAACTCATTGTGGTTTTAATTTATATGACTGTGATTAATAATTAGATTATGCATCTTTTATTGTTTATTGGCAATTTTAGTTTCCCTTTCTGAAAAATGCCTAGTAGTTTGTTTTCCCATATTTCTGTTCTCTTTATTATTGATATGCTAACGTTATTTACATTAATCTTTTCAGATATATTAGATGCAAATATCTTCTTCCACGTAGTGTATATCTTTTCTTTCTCTTGATGACACCTTTGATAAACAGAATCCTTAAATTTTATTATCTGTTTATTACTTTATGGTGTATTCTTTCTGGTTTGTGTTTTAAAATCCTTCCTTACCTAGAGTTCATAAAATAGCTTTCTTTCTTTTCTTCTAAAAGTTTTAAAGTTTAAAATTTCATAGTTAACTACTTCACCCATTTGCAATTGAATTTTGAGTATGACTTGAAATAGGGATTAATGTTCATTTTTTCTGTATGTGCAATAATTAGCCAAAGGGGTGCTGATGAAAAGTACCAGAAATCTGTTGGCTTTTATAAAGGATATTTATTTGGGATAAAAGCTTACAGCTTCACAGCCCTAAAGAGGCCAACTCAAGGTTACTTCCTTTTCAAACTCTGTTGCCACATATTGAGGCAAGATGGTAGGTGACATCTGCAGAGGTTCAGTTTTCCTCTCCCCTCTTAAGGCTTCATGGATCCAATTTCTTCCTATCTCAGCTGTAGTCTGGCATAGGGCTCATCTCTCTTCCCAGAACTTATTTCTTTCCAGGCTCAACTGCTCTGTTCACTTCACAAGGTCAGCTATCAACTTATCAGGTCAGAATGACTCATTTCTCTTCCTGGGGCCTCAGACATGTCTAAGGAACTGTCTCTTTTCCTCAGTGAATTTTCTCTGTGTACCTACTTCTGTGTTCTCCTTGAATGAATGTCCATTTATATAGCCCATGAAGGAGCAGTGACTCACTCAACCCTGCACACACTAATGATGTGGTCAAATCAAAGTCCTAATCTTGATTTAATTGAGTAAGAATAAAGCCTTTGAATTTAAATCAATCAAAGGATATCATGCATAGAGGAACAGACCAGAGATTTACAATATCTCTTTTTGGAATTCATAGATAATATCAAACTGCCACAATATGATAACCAATTGTTCAAGCTGACTTTGATTAGTCTAGCTTTTCTCAACTGATTTGCATCTCCCCCTGTGTCATATATCAGATTTCCTTATATGCATGTGTAATCATATCCCCTTCTTTCAATTAACTCCCTCTGGAGCTCTAAGATGCAGGTTGGACTTTGTCTATCCTACGTGTTTTTTAACCTTAATCTCTTAACTTCCAAATTCTAGCCTTGTTAAAACAATTTATTTTGTATTTTATCTAATAATTCAAGTATCTTTGGCCTTAACTGCTCATATGGACTGTGTGTGTGCTTGTGTTTTTTTGTTTTGTTTTGTTTTTGTTTTTGTTTGCTATATCTCAGTCATGATGGATCATTTCTTCATGCATTTTCTGATTTATTTTTATTCTGAGATCATTATCCCTGGAACTTTGTAAAATTTTTTGAGGTTTGAGTTTAAAGTAGTTTCTCCCATAATAATTGGTTTTGCATTTGCCAGGGATCTAGTCTAACCTCTTCCTAACATTTGTAATGACCAGGCAAGAGTACAAGTGAAGAGCCACATACCATAAGTCAAAAATTTTTAAAGTAACAAATTAAGCTAAACCACTGTTAAGTGCAATGTGCTCTATCCTTCAACCCTGGTGAATATACCTTTGTAATGCCAAAATTGATGTGTTTGCAAACCTAGAGCTCTTTAGGACTAAAATAATAAAAAAAATAAAACAGCGAATTTTATTATTTGTATGTATGTCTGCTGTTCCTTGAGGGATGCTGAGTTTTGGATTGCTTATGAAATACTCATTTTGTTAGTGTATAATTACTCTATAAAAGTTATATTGCTTGCCTTTTTTTAACAAAATTACTAAATAGAATGAGGATTTTTGCACATAATTTGCTCTACTGCCAGTAACAATCTAAAACAAAAGATGAAAACAAAGGTAATTATATTAAAAATAAAAATGTTTCTATATTTTTCATCAAGAATTTAAACTTAAATAAATGTAAACCTGAAAATTAAAATGACTTCTAAGTGTTTAAGAAGTTGCGTTTCTTTTAAAATATTCAAAATGCTACTACTTAAAGTTTGAAGGCAAAGTGCTAATTACACTGTGAATACAATGTTTTCTTTTTTAAAGATTTATTTTATTTATTTCTTTCCCCTTCCCGCCCCCCACATTGTCTGCTCTCTGTGTCCATTTGCTGTGTGTTCTGTGTCTTCTTGCCTTCTCGTAGCACCAGGAAATTGCATCTCTTTTTTGTTGCATCATCTTGCATTGTTGGAAATTTGGGCCCAAAGGGTATCAGGATTGAGACAAAGAGAAAGAGAGAATGAAACAAAGAGAGAAAGAGAGATGGGATCAGGGAGTCTGGGAGTAGAGACTCCTCAGACAACTTTATTATCTACAAGAGGCTCTATATATACTCAAGCTATTGTGATAACAAGCAATGTTGCTACACATTAACAATACTCATAAATTAAAGAACTTATCTCAGACTACAAAGAATTAGTATTCCTTTCAAATTGCAAAGTGAGTTTGCTCATATTTCTCCCTGCCCTGGACAATTTCATCCTGTTGACCTGAAAGGCTTAATTGCTGCATTCCTATGTTAAAAGCATAGCCATGGAAACAGCACATCTCTTCCTGCAAGACCACCATACCTTTGTTTCCAACACTGCATCAGCTCTCCTTGTTGCCGCACCACTCCTGGGTGGGCTGCGCTTTTTTTCATGCAGGGGCTGGTGACTCTCTTTGCAGTGCTCACTCCTTGCATGTAGGGTTCCCCTACGTGGGGGTGCCCATGCATGGCACAGCACTCCTTGTGCATGTCACCACTGGGTGTGGGCCAGCTTACCACATGGGTCAGGAGGTCCTAGGTATGGAACCCTGGACCCTCCATATGGTAGATGGGTGCTCTATCAGTTGAGCCATGTCTGCTTCCTGTAAATAAAATATTTTAAATACAAATTATTTTAACTTAGGAGGAGCAAGAAAATAGATACAGGGCACTGAGGAGAAGTAATAATTCCTTGTGCAAAAGCTATTTCATTTATGCTGAGAAAGGATTTGATAAAATAATTAGTGCTTACTCTTACCTAAAAACTACTGATTCTCAAATCCTCCCTGTACTCTAAATTAGAGTCCTTCCCTAACATGAGAAATGGCAAAATCCATGACCTTTCTGGAACTTGGATACAATTAGTTGCCTTTTGTTTCCAGACATAACATACAACAGAGATATGGATAAATATTTCCCTGTTTACCAAGTGTGGTTAAACAGGACCACAGGTGTTTAGGGATACAAGTTGCTCCTTGTTCACACAAAGCATCAGATCCTGAGTAACAGAGTACCCTTTAATAAAACTTTTCTATTTGCATATGTGATATGAGGGACACTACCAAACCAGGACCAGAACACTTTAAACAAAATGATTGACTTGTAGATTTTTGGTTAGCGTCATGTCCAGCTTTAAGGCTATAGAGGTAAGAGCTTTGGTTAAGAATTCTCAGGAGGGAAATTTCTTTCTTTTTCCTTTCTACCCAGAATCAAGTCTTCCACAGGCATGTATCTTTATCATTATGGCCTGGTTGGTTTTTTACCCTGATTTACTCAAAAGATGTGTCATCTTTTGGAAATCTTGGCTTTATGTGGGAATTTCCAAGCTTCAGCACACATGCCCTGTTAAAAATGAGGTACGGAGCCTGTAGGGAGAGACAAATATTCTTGGGCAAACTGCATATTCAGGTCTCAGTCCAGAAGATGTGTGCTTTCTTGACATTTCTATATTCTGAGAAATTCCTTTACCTTACTACCAGTTCAGTCATACATCAAAATGTTTTCTAGACATATATTAGCCAGCATTTTTAGGTATATTATAAATGGAGGAGTATCTGATCTACCATGTTAGCTGAAAATATGCCTAAAAAATTTCTTCACTTAGGCAGCTTTGTAATTTCTAATGCCTTCCCTGAGACCCAATGGAGCTGATTTTCTATTAATCTAATTTTAGAAGTTTACTCTTTGTGCTTGGTTCTCTGATGGATATTAACCAGAGCTTTTCAATTATGCTTACAGGGATAAGATAGTTTCTCAAAGAAAAACCAGAATGGTGTCAGGAGCACTTTATAACCTTCTCAAAGAACCAGCTTTTGGTTTTCTTGATTCTCTCTATTGTTTTGTTGCTGTTGTTCACAATTTCATTTATTTCTGTGCTAATCTTTGGTATTTCTTTCCTTCTGCTTGCTTTGAGATTGCTCTTCTTTTTTAGTTTCACCAGGTGTTCAGTTAGGTCTTTGATTTAGCTTTTTCTTCTTTTTCATACCGGCATTTAGGTCTACAAATGTCCTTCTCAGCACTGCCTTCACTGTGTTCCATAAGGTTTTTTTAAATTCAAATAAAGAATTCTGTTTACTAAAATATATCACAATGAAAGTGATATAATATTAAAAAACTGAGAAGAGATATTTGCAAAATCCAAAATACCAATAAGAAAATGCAAAATCCCCAAGAGAAAAAAAAGAACAAATTCCTGAAAAGGAGTGCCATAGGTGAGCAAATAAGAAAAATCATCACTTAAAAGAATCTATCTGAACTCTTAAGTAATCAGTGAAGTGCAGATGAAAACCATAGTGAGAAATCGAATGACTAGATTGACAAAGATTTTAAACTCTCAGATTCCAGAAATTACTGAATGGATAGAACAATATAGCCAGTAAGCATGAAAAGACTGCACAACAGTGGTTGTAGTGAAGTCAGCCTTAGTAATGGGAAGTCTGTGTTGCTGAGGCCATGTATAACCTCTATCCTTATCTCCATGACCATTTTGTTCATGAGCCAACAGGGCAATGACAGGAGTGGCTGGGGAAAGAGGCTAAGCATTAGCCACAGAGTGGGTCATCTTATCCACTTATTAAAATCTTCCTCTGTTGAAGTTACCCTTTGGTGAGCATTCACAGGGGACACAAAAATTTTTATGTTTTTTGCCCACTCAGAAAGGTCAGTCCACATACCTCTTCCCCATAGCTCTTTGTCATCAATTTTCCAGTCGTGTTCCTTCCAAGTCTCCAGCCATCCAGCGAAACTATTGGCAACAGCCCATAAATCAGTGTACAAATGCACCTCTGGTCAATACTTCTTCCAAGCAAAATGAACAACCAGATGCACTGCTCAAAGTTCTGATCACTGGGAGGATTTGCCCTCACCACTGTCCTTCAGGGATGTCCCAGAAAGGGGCTGCAGTGCTGCAACTGTCCACTTTCAGGTGGTACCTGCATATCATGCAGAACCATCTGTAAACCAGGTCCGAGTTTTCTCTTTCTCAGTCAACTGATTGTAAGGCACTACCCAAAGGCCAAAGCTGTGAGCTGGGAATGAGAAGATAACATGGCAGATGTGGTGACCATGGACATTTGGGCTACTTCCTCATGTAACTTACTTGTGCCTCCAGGACCTGCTTGAGCCCTATCTCATATGTACCACTTCCACTTTATTATGGAGTGCTGCTGTGCACACCCAACTTTATGGTTTGAGGGGTCAGACAATACCCAGCTCATGTTAGGCAATTCAAGTCTCATGGTAACTTGATGGCCCATGGTTAAGCATTCAGTCTCTACTAAGGCCCAGTAACAAGCCAAAAGCTGTTTCTCAAAAGGGGAGTAGTTATCTGCAGAGGATGGCAGGGTTTTGCTCCAAAATCCTAAAGGTCTGCGTTGTGATTCTCCTAATGGGGGCCTGCCAGAGGCTCCAGACAGCATCTCTATTTGCCACTGAAAGTTCCAGCAACATTGGATCTGCTGGATCATATGGCTCAAGTCGTAATGCAGCTTGCACAGCAGCCTGGACCTGATGCAGAGCCTCTTCTTGTTCCAGTCCCCAATCAAAACTAGCAGGTTTTCTGGTCACCCGGTAAATGGACCAGAGTAGTACATCCAAATAGCAATGGTTGCTCAAAATCCAAAGAAACCAACTAAATGTTGTGCCTCCTTTTTGGTCATAGGAAGAGCCAGATGCAACAGCTAATCCTTCACTTTAGAAGGAATATCACCACATGCCCCACACCACTGGACACCTAGAAATTTCACTGAGGTGGAAAGACCTTGTATTTTAGTTGGATTTAGCTCCCATCCTCTGTCACACAAATATATTACTAGTAAGTCTAGAGTCTTTGCTACTTCTTGCTCACTAGGTCCTATCAACATGATATTATCAATATAATGGACCAGTGTGATGGCTTGTGGGAAACAGAGACAATCAAGATCCCTGTGGTCAATATTATCACATAGGGCTAGAGAGTTGATATACCCCTGAGACAAGACACTGAATATATACTGTTGGCCTTGCCAACAGAAAGCAAACTGTTTCTGATGGTTCTTACCAATAGCAATTGAGAAAAAAGCATTTGCCAAATCAAAAGCTGCATACCAGGTACTAGGGGACATGTTGGTTTGCTCAAACAATGATAACACATCTGGGACGGCAGCTGCAATTGAAGTCACCACCTGGTTAAGTTTATGATAATCTACTGTCATCCTCCAAGATCCATCTGTTTTCTGTACAGGCCAGATAGGAGAGTTGAATGGGGATGTGCTGGCAATCACCACCCCTGCATCCTTCAAATCCTTGATGGTGGTCCTAATTTCTGCAATCTCTTCAGGAATCTGGTATTGCTCTTGGTTTACTATTTTGCTAGGTAGGGGCAGTTCTACTGGCTTCCACTTGGTCTTTCTAAGCATATTAGCCCTCATTCCATAAGTCAGGGATCCAATGTGGGGATTCTGCCAGTTACTGAGTATGTCTGTTCCCTGCTCCCACCCTGCTTTTCACTTCCTTATACTTCACCCGCCTGTTCTTCATAACCTCTCTGTATTATGGCCCTTCTCGGCAGCCACTTATGCTGCTGCCTCCCTCCACCCCTCCTCCCAGCCGTTGTTATCTCCCCCTTACAGCCGTTGCTGTTCTTCCCGCCAGTCCCGCCCACACTGCCAACATATAATCTGCCCCCTTCCTTAGCCACTGCCTACCTCATAGCCATCCGCCCACTCCCATCTATCCACTATCACCCCGTAGCCAGCCCGCCCTAGCTCCAACCCCTCCCTCTGCCCAGCCCTATATAACTAAGTGCACTTCCTCAATAAAGCAGACCTGCGCATAGACCTCGTCTCCGTGGTTTCTTCCATCTAACTGCGCGTCCCCACCAAGCCTTGAGCCGCCCGCTGCCGCCCTGGTCCAGCCGTGAGCTCGGCCCGACCCCCGGCAGTGACCCGCCCGCGGTACCGCAGCGGCAGCCACATATGTCTATTCCAATTATGCATTCTGGAACTGGGGAAATAACCACAAAATGGGTCCAGGGACCCACTGGACCAACTATGAAATGGACCTGAGCTAAAACTCCATTAATCACCTGACCTTCATAAGCCCCTACTCTGACTAGCAGACCACAGTCAAGGTTTGGATTTCCTGGAATTAATGTCACTTCTGAGCCGGTGTCTAATAATCCCTGAAATGTCTGATCATTTCCTTTCTCCCAATGCACAAATACTCTGGTTAAAGGCCGTAGATCTCCTTGGGGAAAAACGGGAGATTAACAGTATAAATTTTGGGCAGTTTAACAGGATCCTTCCCCAAGGAGACCTGGTCTCCTCCTCATTCAAGGGACTCTGAGTCTGTAAACTCTCTCAAGTCAGGGAATTGATTAAGGGGCCATGATTCTCTATGTCTGTAATTTGAGTTAGGGTTTCATTCACTTGACCCAGAACTCTTCTGTTTATACAGATCCTGGAGAAATTTAGTAGACAACCCATCTATTTCACTGCTAGGTTCCCCATGGTGTATTAGCCAACGCCATAACTCTACATGACACAGACTATTTTGAGTGCTTTTTTGAATATGGCTTTCATTGTGGTAGCCACGCCCACATTGACTTTGGCGATTAACTACTGATACTTGACTTATACTAGACCAACATCCAATCATCCCCATAATGTTTAAGGATTCTAATTGCATCACAGCCCTCCTTACAGTAATATTTGGACTAAAGAGAAGAGCAACCACAGAGCTCTTCAGGGAAGATGGAGTTAGTCTTACAAATTTATTCCTCACAGTCCTGGTTAAAGGTGTGTCCTCTGGACATTCCTGGAGTAGATGAGCAGCTCTCAAATGGTAAATCCATTCTAGCATTCCAATCTCCCTAAGCCTTTGAATTCCCTCTTTTACTGTGTACCAGAGCAAATCTGGCATCTCAACCTCAGACATACTAGGCCATCTTTGACCCATGTTTCAATCTGTCACCCAAACAAACTGTTAGAGCCATTTCTAACCCCTCAGGTAACAGTATTGAATCCAGAATTTCTGCTTAGTGGGCCCATATCAATAAATTCAGCCTGATCCAACTTTTTATTCCTTCCATTATCCCATACCCATAGTATCCATTCCCATACATATTCCCCTGATTTCTGTCTATATAAGTTGGAAAATTCATGCATTTCTTTCTGAGTATACCTTACTTCCCCATGGGTCACACTTTGTATTCACTTATAGAATTCTTGGCTGGCAGTTTTTCTCTTTCATTACATTAAATACATCATACATTTTAGTCTCGCCTCCATGGTTTCTAATGAGAGGTTGGCAATTAATCTGATTGAGGCTCCCTTGTATGTGATGATTTGCTTTTCTCTTGCTGCTTTCAGATTCCTCTTTTTATTTCTGATATTTGTTGTTCTGAATAGTATGTAACTTTAGAGAAGGCCTATCCAGATTTAGTGTTTTCAGGGTGAGTTGTTCTTCTTGGATATTGATATTCATGTCTTTCAAAATGATTGGCAAGTTTTTGGTCATTATTTTCTCCAATATTCTTTCTGCCTTTTTTCCATTTTCCAATCCTTCTTGGACACTGATAACACATATGTTTGTGATTTTTTAATTGTCATTCAACACCCTGAGACCCTGGTCCATTTTTTCCATTTTTTTCCTCTTTCTGTTCTCATGTCTTTTAAAGTCTGGATGTTCTATACTCATAATCATTAATTCTGACTTTGAGCAATTCAAATCTGCTTTTGTGTATCTCTAATATTTTTAATCTCATCCATCATGTCTTTCATTCCCATAAGCTCTGTTACTTTTCTTTGCAGGTTTTCAAATTGTTCTTTATGCTCACTTAAAGTCTTCTTTATATCCTTTACCTCTTTAGTCATATTTTTCTTCAATTCTTTGAATTGATTTAGATTTGTGTCATTATCATTGATTATTTGTCTTAAATTCTGTATCTCATCAGCATATTTGCTTTGTTCCTTTGGCTGGGCTCTCTCTTCCTGATTCCTAATGTTGCTTATAATATTTTGCTGATTTCTAGGCAAATGAATAGGTTGGTGAAATTTACTCTGATGGTCAATTTCTCTCTTGCCAAGTGGTATTTTTTTCATAGCTCTTGTTGGATATTTGCTCCATCTTATTCCGAGTCTTTAAAATTGCCCAGCTTAAATTGTCAAAATTGGGCCAGGACCTCACTAATGAGGTGTAGATTTTCTCCCATAGATTGGATAAAGCAGTTTTTCTCCTTGCAGTTTCATGGTTGGCCAGTAGATGATGCTCATCAGCATACCTTTCCACATAAGTGTTTATTTCAATCTCTGCTTTCCCATATTTCTGGTCTAGCCAGAGCCCAGACTCAAAGTGTACTCTGCTGGCCAAATTCATTGAAGAGAAGCCCTGTGAATCACCCTCCCTCTTCCCTTGTAATAGCTGACAGGGATGAAGATGTCTGTTCCACTCTCAGTTGGCTGCAGTAAGCCAGGGGTTATCCTTCAACAGTGGGGGATGGAAGCCCTTCCCAGCTGCCATGGGGGTTTAGGATCTCATGTTTGTTGTTTGGGTTCTTTGTCTTTCTGTCTCTTGCCCTTCTGGGAGTTGTGCAGCACTGTTCTTGTTTCCTGACCCCCACAGTAGGTCCTTTGGACAACTTTTAGCTCTTTCTCCATTGTTTCTTTGAGAAAATCGAGCCCTGCCTGCCTGCTCTGTTGCCATCTTCCTAGAACTCTTCCCATAAGTATTTTTAAAGTCGTGTTCTCATTTTTCATTCATTTTTATATACTTATTAATTTCTCTTGCAATTTCTTCTTTGACCCACTGATTGTTTAAGAGTTTGTGGTTTAGAGTATATCATTCTTACATGAAAATGCATAAACACTAAAGGCATAGTAAAATTTGTGAATTAAAAAAGAAACTCATACATATTATCATACAAGGTTCCCAAACATCTCCCCACCACCACCATGTTGCATTGTTTTAAAATATTTTTGACAAATTATGAAAGAACATCATCAAAATATTACCACAAACTATAGCCAATATCTTAACTTTAGTGTATTTTCCCACCTTGGTATAGTGTTTAACAAATGACAATTAAGAAAAGATAGGGAAGCGGACTTGGCCCAGTGGTTAGGGTGTCCGCCTACCACATGGGAGGTCCACGGTTCAAACCTCGGGCCTCCTTGACCCATGTGGAGCTGGCCCATGCACAATGCTGATGCACCGAAGGAGTGCCGTGCCACGCAGGGGTGTCCCCTCTGCGTAGGGGAGCCCCATGCACAAGGAGCGCACCCCATAAGGAGAGCCACCCAGCGCAAAAGAAAGTTCAGCCTGCCTAAGAATGGCACCGCCCACAGGGAGAGCTGACACAACAGATGACACAACAAAAAGAAACACAGATTCCCGTGCCACTGACAACAGAAGTGGACAGAGGAGAAGATGCAGCAAATAGACACAGAGAACAGACAACCGGGGGGGCGGGGAATAAATAAATAAATCTTAAAATAAAAAAATTTAAAAAATTTAAAAATAATAATAAAATAAAAAATAATAAATAATAAAAATAATGAAAAATAAATAAATAAAAATAAATAAAAATAAAAATATATTAAAAATTAAAAAAAGAAAAGATAATAAATCTTCTCTGATCTTGCTTGGTTTTTTTAAATTTGTTCTCATAATTACTTGAAAGGGGTGTTAAAATCTCTAACTATGATTCTAACTTTTTATGACTTTAGTGTCATCAGTTTCTGCCTTGTGTATTTTGAAGTTCTGCTATTAATTGCATACACATACAAGATATTTATATCTTTCTAATGAATTGAACTTTTTTATCATTAGATCATATCTCTCTTTATAGCCAGTAATAATCCATGTCTTTAAGTTTAACATGACTGACTTTAATTTAGCCAAATATTTGTTATTAATAGTATGACCAGCACCTCAGTTACCAGGCACTGTCTTTCTTTTAATATTGAAGTTTGCATCCTGGTAAAACTTCTCAGGGTCAAGCAAAATGTGAAGGGTGTTCACCTGACTTATGTGAGAATTTGCATGGTGTATCTTTTTCCATCATTTTAAGTCTTTATATTTGATGAGAGCCACATTTAAATTTCATATATTTGGGTCTTAATTTTCATCAATAAGCCTCTGACTTTTAAGTGGCTTGTTCAGCCCAATTTTATTTAATGTTGTTATTTATTTGATTGGGTTGAAATCTACCAATTGTGTAGTGTAGAAGAGTTCCAGGTATTCTACATCCCTGTATGCCAAGCAAATTCTTCTTTGCTTTCATTGTGTAGGTACAGTCTTATTTTTCCTTGATAGTCAGGTTTAATCACCCCAGTCAGTACAGTAATTCCCTCTTTGCTGATTGATTCAGAAGCGCAAATAGCCCAAAGTGGCCAGGTGGCAATCTTAACTTCTAGTTCAATGGAATTGTTGTGCTTCCTAATGGAAACACTACTCCTTTTGGAACTAAGATCTGTAGATCAGTAGAGCTTAAGGTTGCAGTAATAGGAAGCAAAATTTTCCTCTTGAATAATTAGGGGTAATAGTGAGTGATTCTGTTAGGCCCCAAAGCAGGACCTTTATGGATAACCAGAGATGGTAAGAAGAAAACTTCAACCCAAGAGTTAGGCAAACTCACATTACATCTACAGAGGTAGGAGCCAAGGTCAGTTTAAAGAGACTCAGATCCGAGCTCCTGTGCTGCAGTTTTACTCTTGCTTGAATACCTAAGTTACTACTTAGCATTCACTTTGATTATGCATTAGCTTTTATGCATATGGATGAACAAACATAGCTAGTTATATAATTGTATGACTAGCATGTTCAGGAAATCACGCACATACATTGCACAATCAAAAAAAGGGTGGATAACTCCACCCTTGGGTGGGAATTTTATTATGTTAATTAAGCAAGGACAGTCAGGGGATTCTTCTGCACAGGTGTGGCCAATTGGTTAAAGCTGGCTTTCATACATTATTGCTTTAACAGGATATTCTTGACCACAAGAAATGGAATTTGACACCAAGAAAGGGTTGCATCTCATTACCTTCTAATTTACATATAATTCTTTCCTTTGTATCCTAGAAACAGGGAGAGAAACAAGCTACTTTCAGGTATTCATTCATCCTACATCCATCATTTCCAGTCCCATTTCCACCCCTTTATTCCTGGACCCATTAATCCTGGCTATGGGAGAAACAGCACCTTAGAGTGGATGCTGATTTAGAGCCTATACTGCCTCCTGGAAAACATTGCTCCAGCCCTGCAAGGTATTTCTACCTAGTTGGTGCCATAATTGAATCTTCAAAAGGCCATTCCACTGTTCTATCAATCCAGCAGCTTCGGGATGACTGGGAACATGGAAAGACCAGTGGATTCCATTAGCATATGCCCATTCTCATGCATTTGCTGTGAAGTGGGTTCCTTGGTCAGAAGCAATACTGTGTGGAGTACTGCGACGGTGGATAAAGCATACTGTAATCCACAGATGGTAGTTTTGGAAGAATCATTGCATGCAGGGAAGGCAAATCCACATCAGAAGTACATGTCTATTCTAGTAAGAACAATTCACTGACACTTCCATTATGAATGTGGCCCAATGTAATCAATCTGTCACCAGGTAGTAGGCTGACCACCTTAGGGAATGGTGCCATATGAGGAACTGAGTGTGGATCTCTGAAGCTGGCAGATTGGGCACTCACTCATCAGTGGCTGTAGCCAGGTCAGCCTTGGTAAGGGGAAGTTCAGGTTGCTGAGCCTATGCATAACTTTAATCCCTATCACCATGGTGACTGTGTTCATGAGTCCATTGGGCAATGACAGGAGTGGTTGGGGAAAAAGGCTGTTTGGTATCCATGGAATGGGTCATCTTATCCACTTGTTTATTAAAATCTTCCTCTGATGATGTCACCCTCTGGTGAGCATTCACCTGGGAAACAAATATCTTCATGTTTTTGTCCTCTCAGAAACATCTGTCCACATACCTGTTTCCTAGATTTGTAACAGATTTTCCAATCATGTTCCTTCCAAGTCTGACCATGCAGTCAAACCACTGGTGATAGCCCATATATCAGTGTACAAATGCACCTCTGGTTATTTCTCCTTCCAAGGAAAATCAAGAACCAGGTGCATTGCTTAAAGTTCCATGCACTGGCAGAACTTCCTCTCACCACTTTCCTTCAGGAATGTCCCAGAAAGGGGATGTGATGCTGTAGCTGTCCACTTTTGGGTGATGCCTGCATTTTGTGCAGAACTGTTGGTAAATGAGGCACAGTTTCCTCAGTTCAGCAGACAACCAGACGTTTGATGAGAGTGGAACCGAGAAAATAGCCACTGTGCAAGACCTTGGAAGGGGTGGGGGGTCCCACCCCATGAGGCCCTAAGGAGAAGAAACCATAGTTCTATAGACTGAAATATAATGGAGTCTGCCCAACAGGTTTTCGTTACTATTTGGGACCTGTGACCCTTGTTTTCCCTTCAGTTTCTTCCTGTGGTAATGGAAATGTTTATCCTGTGATTGTCCCTCCTTTGAAAATTGGAAGCAGATAATTTGTTTTCTAAGTTTCATAGGACTACTGCCAAAGGATAATTTTGCCCAAAGACAGACTGCATGCCTATCCCTGATTTTGATGAGATTTTTTACTTTGCATTGTTACTGAAATGATTTAAGGCTTTTTGAAATATTGCTATGGAATGAATGTGTTTTCCATATGGAAAAAACATGCCTTTTTGGGATCCAGGAGGTGGAGTGTGACAGTTTAAAGCTTTTTGTGAATCCAAGGAAAGACCATGTTCTTAAAGCTAATGCATTCCTGTGGGTGTGGGACCCTTTGATTAGATTGAATTCAGTTGGGGGGACTTTGATTGACTTGTTTCAGTGAGGCATAACTCAGGAACCATCTCGTTCCTCTTGCTGGAGTCCTTTATAAACGGAGGACTGAAAGCAGCAGGCACACTGAGAAAAAGCCACAAAAGTGGAAAGAAGGAAGCCAGGAGCTCGGACAAGCTGATAGAGAGGTCCTAGAAGACAGAGGTTGGAAATAGTGACACAGTCATGGAAAGAGGCCTCCTAGATGCTGAATGAGGTGCGGCCTGTAAGAGAGGGGAAAGGCAAGTCCTATGTCCAAACGGGGAAGAAGTAAGCCTGGGGGTGGGGGGCAGAGACCCAGAATGGCAGAACCACCATTGTGTCTTCTATTTTTTTTAGTTATGCCGGTAATTTATTAAGGAATGGTAAGAAGAGAAATGGAAGAAAATAACAGATCATGGGTCCCAGGCTGAAAGAAAGGGGGCTGAAAAGTGATAAAGAGGTCCAATTTACAGATTATAACTCCCCATTACAGATTATAAATGCCCAGGTTTTACTTGTAAATTAATCCATGCATAGGGCAAAGAAGGCCAGAACAGGGAGCAGAAGGCAAGAACAGGGGTGAAAAGGCAAGAACAAGCTTTTTAAAGGGCGAGAGCAGATATTATGTCTTGTCATGCAGCAGGAGTCCAGGATCACTATTAGCAGTTAAACTTTGGTGAGACAGCATCTCTAGAAGTTTGATATTATTGATGAATTCCAAAAAGAAATATGGGATTATGTTTTTAAACTGGTCTTTTCCTCTGGGCATATGAGATTATATTGGATTCAGAGGAAATTCTTGTGTCAGTAGAGCATCAAGCACTCACCCCTTGGTGAGTGGGGACTCACAGATAAAAGACATGACAAAAGACAGGGTTGAGAGTTTTTTATGTCGGACTTTTGATGTTCAAGTTTGATGCTGATGCTGGAGCCCTGGGAAGTAAGAAACCCTGAACCCAGAGAGAAGCAAGACATTGGAAGGAACCCAGGAAGCCTGAATCCTCACAGACATCGGTAGCCATCTTGCTTAAACATGTGAAAATAGACTTTGGTGAGGAAAGTAACTTATGCTTAATGGCCTTGTATCTGTAAGCTCTTACCCCAAATAAATACCCTTTACAAAAGCCAACCAATTTCTGGTATTTTGCATCAGCACCCCTTTGGCTGACTAATACAGAGGGTGAGGTGAGGAACAGACTTCAGCTGGTCAGTGAAGATGTAGCAGTTCACCCTATGTCCCACCATGAAGTTCTTCTTTGCTGTCTCCAGGATCAGTTTTAGGAAATCCACATATATATATTTTTTATGGCAAACACAGTTAACCCAATGGTGACATTATGGAGCAGGAACTGTTCATTCAAGATGTCAGTGTTAAAGGTCACTTCCCAAATGATGGGAGCTAGCCAAGGGGTCAGGACAAGAACATCTCCCTCACAGGGGCTTAGCAGGTTTGGCTTGAAATATACCACCCTTGATAAATTTACAAATTTTATGATTGTATCTTGGCCATGTTTGGCCATGCTTGGTCAAGATAACATGGTTTCCAGCTTCTGGCTTTTCAGGTTCAAGTATCTTGGCCATGTTTGGCCATGCTTGGTCAAGATAACATGGTTTCCAGCTTCTGGCTTTTCAGGTTCAAGAAATGATAACCAGAGAAGGTCAAGTAATTAGGAGAAGAAAGGACACACGAAGAAGCAAATAGCATTTTAGTTCCCTGGCCAGGGCCTGCAGCAGCTCAGCCATCACTCCAACTCAAATAACTTCTACTTTAGGTCTCCTCCACACTATGAGGGCACCTCTTCTTCCAGGACTATCCAACCCCAACTGCTTCAAGCATGAAAGAGGACTAGGTGAGTCTCAAGCCATGGGTCTCAAGGTGTCCCTTCTCCCACAAGGCCTACTCTTCCATCAGCCTGGATTCCCCAAGACCTGACCCTTGAGGAGGGGCCAGAAGTGACACAGAGCTGATCCAGATATATATATCCCCCATATATTTTTTCTTTTCATTTTTTTATTTTTAAAAGATACTTAGATATTACAGAGAATATATGCAGGATTCCCATATGCCCTGCTCCCCACACATGCCACATTTTCCCACATTAGCAACATCTTTCATTAGTGTGATACATTCATTGCAATCAATAGACATACTTTGGAGCATTGCCACTAAGAACACATTATAGCTTACATTGCATTTTATACTCTTTCCCACTCAATTCTGTGGATTATGGCAAGATATATAATGTCCCATATCTGTCATGGTAATGTCTTTCAGGACGATTCCAAAGTCCCAAAAATGCCCCCATATTATATGTGTTTTTCCCTCTCTCTACCCTCAGAACCTCCAGCGGCCACTGCCTCCACATCATGTTATTTCTTCCATTGCTAGAATCACAATAAATCTATAGTAGAATACTAGTAAGTTTACTTTAGTCCATAGTTCATTCCCCAATCCTGAGGATTCTGGGATGGTAAGGCCCACTTCACTTTTAGTTGAGGGGGTGCTTCAGTCCCATAAGGCCAATGAATGGGACTCTCTTGCTTGCAATTGTAGACCTTCTCGGTTCCTTTTATCTTGGTTATCCATCATCTCCTCCTTGTTAGTTGTCCTAAGTGAATCCAATGAACTGGAGAGAATGTGTTGCAACTGTTGAGATTCAGGGCCCAGCTGGCACATGGATGACCCAAAGATTTAAGTTTCTTGGATGTATACCTACAAACTTTAGTAACAATTATAAGTTCAAGTAGAAGGACAAAAGAGCAGAAGAGCCATGTGTAGGGAAACCACAACTGAGTCCAACTCTGTCACACTGTAGAGTATAAATTCCAAATAGGGCCCACTGGCAAGGGACCAAACTTCAGAGCTATTTGCCCTGACTATAGTGTCTGGATGTTTCCAGAGCCCTCAGGAGCCCCACTATTTGAGGTAGTATCTACTTTGACTGTCAATGAGATCCTGCTGAGACATGCATAAGCATTACCTGTGGAATAACCTCCCATCTCACTCTGAAGCCTTTTAGCCATGAAAATTCATTTATCTTTACCTTTTCCCCTTTTTGGTCAAGTTCTGTTGTTGTTATTCCAATTGCATTGCTTATTGGTTCTTGGAAGCAATCCCTCGCTGCCAGGTACACTTATCCCCAGGAGTCATGTCCCACACTGGGGGGAAGTTATTGCATTTATATGCTGAGTTTGGCTTAGACAGAGGCCACATTTGCATAACAAAGTAGGTAACTCTTGGGCATCCTATAACCCTGGGCTAAGCTTCAACTTCAAGAGCAAAGGCACATAAGCATAGTCATCAATATTAAGGGTCCATCAATAGACCATCCTCCTTCACTAGTCATTGTCCCTGCACTTGGGAGATTGTTGATGTTCATTAGAGAATGTGGCAGAGCTCCCCAGTATGGGAATTTGATATTTTTTTGGTTATTGTGTGAATCCCCACCCAGTGTGGCAATACCCCATGAATATTTAAACACATTTATATGCCCTATATGTATACCCATGTGAACTTTCTCCCATGTATCCCCCATCACTGACATCACACATCAAATGTCCTCCCCTGGCACAGCTGTAACCTTTCTGTGATCCAAAACTTATTAAAAAATGAAGCCAATAAAATAGCCAAATACAATTAATAATAAAGTGACATAATAATGATAGTTTTAAACATAAGAAATAAAACAGAATTTTTAAAAAAACTAAAATTAAAGTTTAAAAATTGGGATACTAAAAATAATGAAAAATTTTAAAAAATTTTTTTGACATTTTGTCTTTCATCCCTGTAAAATCTGTTGTCCTGTGTGTACAGTGACATTTTCTTTTATTTATTCCCCCAGTGTCTTATTTTTTTTCATTTTGTCTTCAGGGAAGTTTTAGGTCACAATAAAGACACATACAGAATACAGGGGACTCCCATTTACCCAGGATTCTTCTCCTTATTCCCCTTCCCATATTAATAACCTTTTTAAATGTAGGTGATATACTTGTTACAACTGATGTACAAATATTGAAACATAGCAACAAACCATGTTCAGTGGTTTATATTATGGTTTACATTTTGGACTGTGCACTCTTCCTCATTGCAAAATCATGTAGAACACTTCCATCACCCCTAAAATACACTCTGATCCATCTATTCTATTACTCCCTCCCCCTCCTTTTGGGACCATGGTGACCACCAGGCTTTAATCCTTGAAGGACAAGATTCATAATTACTTGCAACAACACTGAAGGCTTGACACACTGGTCTGTCCCCCCTATTAGGAACTGTCCATGCTCTCGAGACACTCCTGTTCCTCTGTTTGAGAACATAGCAGGCCTCCCCAGGATTGGAGTCTAAGTCTTTCCTGCTTATTATGTGGGTCTCCACACACTGACAGATACATCACACTATGACAAAATATCACTTGCACACTCTCTAGAAATCTACTTCAGATCTGCCTTGTTGTGAATGACCCCCATTGAACACCCTAGACCAATAATTCTTCCTTGTCATATTTCCAAAAGAGCTTTCCCAACATTGCAATTTCAACCATGTATCCGCCCATACCCAGTGTTTACCTGCTCCCTTCCACAACCCTCCCCTAGTTCTATGGACCTCCCACCCCTACAACCCTGTCAAATCTGCAACACCCAAAGCCCAATATTATCACTATGCACCTGTCATATCCCTTCACTGCACAACTACACAATTCCACCTTATCATAAATTTTGCCCATATGGGTGTTGGCTCACAACCTTCTTCTTCCTTTTGAGTTCCTGTAAACCTATCTTCTAGACTCTAGCTCTGTGAATCTACTTAATTTGCTTAAGTCATATCTGAGAGGTTATGTAATATTTGTCCTTCAATGCCTGGCTTGCTTCACTCAACATAAAAATCCTCAAGTTTCATCCATGTTGTCCCACGAGTTAATACTATATTCCTTCTTACAGCTGAGTAATATTCCATTGTAGGTATGGAGCCACATTTTGTTTACCCATTCATTTGTTGAAGGGCATTTGGGATGATTTCAACTTTTGAAAATAATGAATAATGCCACTATGAACATTGGTATGTATATAACTGTTCATGTCCTTGCTTTCAATTTTTCCAGGTATATGTCCAGCAGTGGAATTAATGTGTCATATGGCAGATCTATAGTTGGCTTTTATTGAGAAACAGCCAAACTGTCCTCCACAATGGCTGCACCATCCTACATTCTCACCAGCAGAGGATGAGGGTTCCTGTTCTTCCACATCCTCTCCAACACTTGTAGCCCTATGTTTTTTTCATAGCCATGAGTCTAATGGGTGTAGGATGATATCTCATTGTAGTTTTGATTTGCATTTCCCTAATAGCTAGTGATGTTGACCACCTTTTCATGTGTTTTTTATCCGTTTGTATTTCTTCTTTGGAGAGGTATCTATTCAGATCACTTGAACATTTTTAAAATCGTTATTTGTCTCTTTATTTATGAGATGTAGGATTTCATTATTTGTGCTGGATATTAGGCTCCTATCAGATATATAGTTACTAAATATTTTCTCCCATTGGGTAAGCTGCCTTTTACTTTCTAGGCAAATTCCTTTGAGGTGCAAAAGATTTAAATTTTCAGGAGGTGCAATTTATCTATTTTTTCCTTCCACTGTTCATGCTTTAGGTGTGAAGTTCATGAAACCATTTCCTATTACAAGATCTTGTAGATGCTTCCCTACATTATCTTTCAAGGTCTTTTTGATCTTGTCTCTTATATTTAGATCTTTGATCCACCTTGAGTCAATTTCTATTTAAGGCTTGAGATGGTGTTCCTCTCATTCTTTTGAATATGGATATCCAGTTCTCCAAGCACCATTTGTTGAAGAGGTAATTCTCTCCCAGTTGAGTGGACTTAATGGCCTTGTTGAATATCAGGTGACTATATATGCAAAGATCTATATCAGAACTCTCAATTCAGTTCCATTTGTAATATGCCTATCCTTGTGCCAATACCATGCAGTTATGACCACTGTAGCTTTGTAGTATGTCTTAAAGTCAGGTAGTGTGATTCCTCAAAATTCATTTTTCTTTTTCAATATAACTTTGGCTGTTCTGGACCTTTTGCCCTTCCAAATAAATTTCATAATTAGTTTTTCCAATTCAGTAAAAAATGCTGTGATAATTTTTATTGGGATTGCATTAAGTCTGTAGATCAGTTTGAGTAGGATAGACATCTTAATGATATTTAGTCTTCCTATCCATGAACAGGGAATATTCTTCCATTTATTTAAGTCTTCTTTGCTTTCCTTTAACAGTGTTGTGTAGTTTTCTGAGTACAAGTCCTTTATATCTTTATCTAAATTTATTCCTAGGTATTTGATTCATTTAGTTGCTATTGTAAATGGAATTTTTTTCTAGATTTCCTCCACAGATTGCTCATTATTGGTGTACAGAAGTACTACTGACTTTTCCACATTGATCTTATAACTGTGACTTTACTGAACTCATTTATAAGCTCTAGAAGCTTTGTTGTAGATATCTCAAGGCTTTCTATGTAGAAGATCATGTCATCTGCAAACAGTGAAATTTTTACTTCTTCCTTTCCAATTTGGATGCCTTTTATATCTTTTTCTTGCCTAAGTGCTTGAACAAGTACTTCTAACACAATGTTAAATAAGAGTGGTAATAGTAGTCATCCTTGTCTCATCCTGATCTTAGAGGGAAAACTTTGTGGATTTTACCATTGTATATGCTTTTAACTGTGGGTTTTTCATATATACCCTTCATCATGCTGAAGAAGTTTCCATTTATCCCTATCTTTTGCAGGGTTTTTAACATGAAATCTTGCTGTATTTTATTGAATGCTTTTTCTGCATCCATAGAAATGATCATGTGATTTTTTTCTTTCAATCTGTTTATGTTGTGTATAACTTTGATTACCTTATGTTGAACCATCCTTGCATACCAGGGATTAAACCCACTTGGTCATGGTGTATAATTTTTTTGACATGTTGTTGTAAATGATTAGCAAGTATTTTGTTGCAGATTCTAGCATCTAGGTTCATTAGACATTGGCTTTGGTATTAGGGTAATGTTGGCATCATAGAATGATTTATGCAATGCTCCTTCTACTTCTATTTTTTTTTTTTTAAGAGTTTAAGCAATATTTATTAGTTCTTTCAAGAATGTTTGGTAGAATTCAACTGTGAAAAACCATCTGGTCCTGGAATTTTCTTAGTTGGGAGGTTTTTGATCACTGATTCTATCTTGTTATTGTGATTGGTCTGTTGAGTTCATTAATTTCTTCTTTTAACAATGAGGGTTGCTCATGTGTTTCTAGGAATTTGTCCATTACCTCTTAATTATCCATCTTGTTGGCATGCAATTTTTCAAAGTATTCTCTGATACTTTTTATTTCTGTGGGGCCAGTGGTGATATCCCCTTCCTCATTTATTATTTTCTGTATTTTAGTCTTCTCTCTTTTTTCTTTATTAGTCTAGCTAAGGGTTTGTTAATTTTATTGATCTTCTCAAAGAACCAGCTTTGGTTTTGTTTATTTTTCCTAGTGTATTCTTTTTATTTCATTTAGTTCTGCTCTAAATCTTTGTTATTTCTTTATTTGTACTTCCTTTGGGATTAGTTTGTTTTTCTTTTTCTAATTCCTCCAGGTGTGATGTTAGATCTTTGATTTTAGCTCTTTCTTCTTTTTCGATATATGCATTTATGGCTATGAATTTCCCTCTCAATACAGCTCTTGCTGTATCCCATAGCTTTTGATATGTTGTGCTGTCATTTTCATTCATTTCAAAGTAGTTTCTGATTTCTTTTGAGATTTCCTCCTTGACTCATTGTTTGTCTAGGAGTGTACTGTTTAACTTTCATATCTTTGTACCTAATCTGGTCCTCTGCACTTATTGATTTCCACTTCATTCCATTGTGGTCAGAGAAATTACTTTGTGTAATTTCAATCTTTCTGAATTCATTGAGAGTTGTTCTGCGGCCTAGTCTGTTCTCTACTTTGGAAAGTGTTCCATGTGTACTCAAGAAGTATGTATATCCTACTGTATTTAGTTGTAGTGTTCCATGAATGTCTATTAGATCCAGATCCTCTAATGTATTATTCAAAGTATTTGTTTCTTTATTGATTCTCTGTTGAGATGTTCTTTTTAATGGTGATAATGGTGTATTAATGTCCCCACTATAATTGTAGAGACATCTCTTTCTCCACTTAGTTTTTCATTGTTTGCCTCATGTGTTTTGAGGCACCCAAGTTGGGTACATAAGTGTTTATGATTGTTCTTTCTTCTTGAAAGATTACCACTTTTATTAATATATACTGTTCAACTTTGTCTCTTACAATAGTCTTGCATTTGAAGCCTATTTTGTCCAATATTAGTATTGCTACTTCTGCCCTTTTTTGCTTATTGCTTGCTTGTAAAATTGCTTTCCAACCATTCACTTTCATCCTCCTTACATTCCTGGGTCTAAGGTGGGTTTCTTGCAGACAGCATATAAATGGGTCATATTTCTGTATCCATTCTGCCAATCTGTGTCTCTTGACTAGTATTTAATCCATCAAATTCAATGTTATTATTGTCAAGGAATTACTTCCATTAGCCATATTTTCTTTGGGTTTATGTATGTCATAGGTGGTTTATATTTCTCTTTTTGTCTTTTTTAGTTATTCTTACACTCCTCTCCAACTCTCTCTCCTGTTTTTCCTTTTGACCTGCAGAACTCCTTTTATTATTTCTTGAAGTGCAGGTTTCTTATTGACATAATCTCTTGATTTCTGTCTATCCATGAATATTTTGAACTCTCCCTTATTTTTGAAGGTCGGCTTTTCTGGACAAAGAATTCTTGGTTAGGAGTTTTTGTTCTAGCACCTTAACTATGTCGTACCACTGTCTTCTTGCCACCATGGTTTCAGATAAGAAATCAGTACTTAATCTTATTGAGCTTCCCTTGTATGTGATGGTTCTCTTCTCTTGCTGCTTTCAGTATCCTCTCCTTGTCTTGAGCACTAGATAACACCTGATATTACATGTAGGCTGAGATAGTCTGCTGGTCTGAGTTGAACCTTTCATTCAAGGTCTTTTTCTAGTTACATCATCAGCCGGTGCTTGGTAGTAATCCCTCAGTACCAGGGAGGCTTGTCCCTGGGAGCCATGTCCCATGCTGGGGGTAAAGTAATGCATTTACATGCTAAGTTTGGCTTAGAGTGTGGCCACATTTGAGCAACATGGAGGCTCTCAGGAGGTAACACTTATGCACCCCGCAGCTCTAGGCCCAGTTCATATTTCAGGCACACAGACCCATAATTGTAGCCATCAGTATCAATGGCTCATTGTTGGACAATCCATCTTTATTGGTCTTTGCCATTGCACTTGGGGGATTGATGCTGTTCCATTGGGGAATGTGATAGAGCTCCCCTATCTAGGAATTCAGCACTCCCTCACTTGTCATTTTTAACTGAAACCACTATGAAAATATCTGAATATTTTTATGTACCCTGTATACATGCCCTGGAGAACTCCCTCCTAACCATGTGCCCCTTATCAATAGTACCCCACACCAGTGTTCCTCCCCTGCCATAGTTGAACCACTCTGTAGTCCAAAACTTCTTTAAAAAATGAAGCCTAATACATTGCCAGGTTCCAATAATAGTAAAATGGAATATAGTAATGGGTTTAAAGGATAGATAGAGAATACATACTAATTTAGAAAAATTAAATAAAGTAAAAATTAAATTGGGATATCAAAAAATGAAAAAATGAAAAAGATTTGTTTTTGACATTTTTCTTTTCATCAGTGCTATAGGTGTTGCCCTGTATGTCCAGTAACAAGGCAATTTCTTCCATTTCTTCCTCAGTGTCTACATCCTTTCTTTTTTTCCTAATTATTAAGTTTGTCTTCACATAAGTTTTAGATCACAGTAATTCACATATACAATATACAGTATTCCCACATGTCCAACATCAAACCCTTTGTTCCTTCCCCAGCAATGATCTTTTTATGTGTTCATATTATATTTGCTGCAGCTGATGTACAGATATTGAGACATAGCTTTCAAATATGGTTCCATTTGGTTTACATTATGGTTTACATTTTAGACTATACAATTTTCTAAATTTTTAGTTATCTTGTTTCACATTTTAGCCTACAGATTTTATACATTTTTTGTGTAATTTAACATGTCCTATATCCATCATTGCATGATCTTGTGAAACACTTCCACTGGCCCAGTTACACTGATTCCATTTATTCAATACCTCTTTCCCTCTCCCCTCAGGGCCCACATGACAATTAATCTTCATTACTTGAAGGACCATATTCAGGGATACTTGCAACAATGTCAAGGGCTTGACATACTCGACTGCCCTAACCCATTGGGAACCATCAGTTCTCTCGAGAGATATAATTCCCTCTGTTTGAAAACATCAGTCCTCCCCAGGATGTGGGTATACCTTCACTCTCATTGTATGGGTCTCCACCCAATGATATAACCCACTATGACAAAATGAGCACTTACACACTCCCTAGAAGGTTTCCCTGTGTCAGATGCCACCCCTTAAGCATGTTAAACAGGTAACCTTCCTTATTATATTTTCTGAAGGGTTTTCTCTGCATTATAATTTCAACCACATACCTGACAATCTCCTATCTTCAAATGTTCCCTCCACCCTACCCCCAATTTTTGGGGTCATCTGACCAATCCTCCCATCCATAATCCCCCTCAAGCCCACAAAGCCCCGCCCAAAGGTATCCCTATGCCCCCATTGTATCCCTTCCCTGTACAAATACTTACATCCAGTTTATCATATATTTCACCCATGTAGGTGTCGGCTTGCAGCCTTCCTCTAACCCCCAACTTTCTTTAAGCCTATCTTTCAATCTCTAGCTCTCTGAGACAGCTTGGTTTCCTTGTTTCATATCAGAGAGGTCATATAGTATTTGTCCTTCAGTGCCTGGGTTGCTTCATTCAACATAAGGTTCTAAAGATTCATACATGTTATCACATATGTTTGTACTGTATTTGTTCTTATAGCTGAGTAGTATTCCATTGTATGTATATACCACATTTTTTTAATCCATTCATCTGTTGATGGGCATTTGGGTTGATTCAAACTTTTGGCAATAGTGAATAGTGCTGCTATGAACTTTGGTGTGCATATATCGGTTTGTGTCCTTGTTTTCAGTTCTACTGGGTATATACCCAGCAGTGGAATTGCTGGGTCATATGCAAATCTATAGCTAACTTTTTGAGAAACGGCCAAACTGTCCTCCAGAATGGCTGGATCCTTCTGCATTCCCACCAGCAGTGGATGAGTGTTCCCATTCCTCCACATCCTCCCCAGCACTTGTAGTCGTCTTTTTTTTTCATAGCTGCCAATCTTATGGGAGTAAGATGGTATCTCATTGTTTTGATTTGCATTTCCCTAATAGCTAGTGACTTTGAGCTTTTTTTCATGTGCTTTTTAGCCATTTGTATATCATCTTTGGAGAAGTGTCTGTTCAAATCTTTTTCCCATTTTTTAAATGGGCTGTTTGTCTTTTTATTTTCAAGATACAGGAGTTCTTTATATATGAAGGACATAAGTCTCCTATAAGGTATATGGTTACCAAATATTTTCTCCAATTGGGTAGGCTGTTTTTTCACTTTCTTGACAAACTCCTTTGACATGCAGAAGGCTTTAATTTTGAGGAAGTCCTATTTATCTATTTGTTCTTTTGCTGCTCGTGCTTTTGGTGTGAAGTTCATGCAGCTGTTTCCTATTACAAGGTCCTGTAGATGCTTCCCTACATTGCTTTCCAAGGTCTTTATGGTCTTGGCTCTTATATTTAGGTCTTTCATTCATCTCGAGTTGATTTTTGTATAAGGTATGAGTTGGTAGTCCTCTTTCATTCTTCTACAAATGGATATCCAGTTATCCAGGCACCATTTGTTGAAGAGGCCATTCTCTCCAAGTTGAGAGGGTTTGGTGTCCTTGTAGAATACCATATGGTTGTATATATGAGGATCTATATCAGAACTCTCAATTCGGTTCCACTGGTCAGTGTGTCTATCCTTGTGCTAATACCATGCCATTTTCACTACTGTAGCTTTGTAGTATGTTTTGAAGTCAGGTAGTGTGATTTCCCCAATTTCATTTTTCTTTTTCAATAATATATCTTGGCTGTTTGGGGCCTCTTTCCTTTCCAAATACATTTCATAGTTTCTCTAGTTCATTAAAGAATGTGTTGATTTTTATTGGGATTGCATTGAATCTGTAGATCAGTCTTGGTAGGATAGACATCTTAATAATATTTAGTCTTCCTATCCATGAACAGGGAACATTATTCCATTTATTTTGGTCTTCTTTGATTTCCTTGAACAGTGTTGTGTAGTTCTCTGTGTATAAGTCTTTAACATCTTTAGTTAGATTTATTCCTAGGTATTTGATTTTTTTATTTACTATTGTAAATGATATTTGTTTCTTGATTTCCTACTCAGATTGCTCATTATTGGTGTACAGAAATGCCACTGATTTTTGCACATTGATCTTGTCACCTGCAACTTTACTGAACTCATTTATAAGTTCTAGAAGCTTTGTTGTAGACTTCTCAGGATTTTCTATGTATAGGATCATATCATATGCAAATAATGAAATTTTGACTTCTTCCTTTCCAATTTAGATGCCTTTTATGTCAAGTTCTTGCCTCAGTGCTCAAGCAAATACTTCTAAGACTATGTTAAATAGAAGGGGTGATAGTGGACATCCTTCTCTTGCTCCTGATCTCAGAGGGAAAGATTTTAGGATTTCACCATTGTAAATGATGTTAGCTGTGGGTTTTTCATATATACTCTTTATCACATTCAGAAAGTTTCCTTCTATTCTGATCATTTGCAATGTTTTTATCAAGAAAGAGTGCTGTATTTTGTCAAATGCTTTTTCTGCATCTATAGATATGATCATGTGATTTTTTTCCTTCAATCTGTTTATGTGGTGTATTACATTAATTGATTTTCTTATGTTGAACCATCTTTGCATATCAGGAATGAATCCCACTTGGTCATGGTGTATAATTTGTTTAATGTGTTGTTGAATATGTTTAGCAAGTATTTTGTTGAGGATTTTCACATCTAGGTTCATTAGAGAGATTGGTCTGTAATTTTCCTTTCTTGTGGTGTCTTTCGCTTTGGTACTAGAGTAATGTTGGCATCATGGAATGAGTTAGGCAATGTTCCTTCTGTTTTGATTTTTTGGAAGAGTTTAAGCAAGATTGGTGTTAGTTCTTTCCAGAATGTTTTGTAGAATTCACCTGTGAAGCCATCTGGCCCAGGGCTCTTCTTAGTTGGGAGGTTTTTAATGACTGATTCTATCTCTTTACTTGTCATTGGCTTGTCGAGATCATCAATTTCTTCTTTTGTCAATGTAGGCTGGTTATGTGTTTCTAGAAATTTGTCCATTTCCTTTAAATTGTCATTTTTGTTGGAATATAGTTTTTCAAAGTATTCTCTTATGATAGTCTTTATTTCTGTGGGGTCAATGGTAATATCTCCTTTCTCATTTCTTATTTTGGGTATTTGCATCTTCTCTCTTTTCTTTGTTAGTCTTGCTAAGGGTTTGTCAGTTTTATTGATCTTCTCAAAGAACCAGCTCTTGCTTTTGTTTATTTTTTCAAGTGCTTTCTTATTTTCTATTTCATTTAGTTCTGCTCTTATCGTTGTTATTTCTTTCTTTCTTCTTCCTTGAGGGTTAGTTTTTGTTTGTTTGTTTTTTTTTTTTTTTACTAATTCCTCCAAGTATGCACTTCGGTCTTCAATTTTAGCTCTTTCTTCTTTTTTGATGTAATAATTTGTGGCTATAAATTTCCCTCTCAGTACTGCTTTTGCTGTATCCTATAAGTTTGGATATGTTGTGTTATCATTTTCATTAGTTTCAAGGTAGTTCTTAATTTCTTTTGAGATTTCCTCTTTGACCCACTGTTTTCCTAAGAGTGTGTTGTTTAAGTTCCATATGTTGGTGCCAAATCTGGGTCTCTGGCCCTTGTAAACTTCCCGCTTCATTGCACTGTGGTCAGAGAAATTATTTTGTATGAATTCAATCTTTCTGAATTCATTGAGACTTTCTTTGTGGTCTAGCATGTGGTCTGTCTTGGAGAATGATCCATGTGCACTTGAAAGGTGTAGGAAAAAAAAGGCATATTGTTTCCTTAAAGTAAGTTACTTCTTTGGCCACTGAGATATGCTGTTTCCATGGCTTCACATGCAGGTCACAATTTTAGCAGGAAGAAGTGTACTTGCAGGTGGAATGGAGCAACTTGGGCAACAAGATTTATAAGCATGTTTTCTTGACAATATAATAGATAAATGAGATTATGTATGTACTCTTGAATTATAATCATGTAGTTCCAGTACACTAAGATTTATCTATTAATTATTATAGAAACTGAGGTAATGGGTATAGCTAACTAGGATAATTGCTTGCTCTCACGATCGCTTGGGGTATAAAGGAAAGCCCCTGAGACCAATGAACTTGCCTGATGAGTCTCTCAGAACCCCTGATTCCATCTTTCTCTTTGTCTTTCATTCCTGATATCCTTCAAGTCAAAGATTCCAACAGAAAAGAATATATATCCTGCTGTATTTGGGTGTAATGTTCTGTATATATCTATTAGGTCCAGCTCCTGTAATATATTGTTAAAAGTCTTTGTTTCTTTATTGATTCTCTTTTGAGATGTTCTGTCCAAAGTTAATAGTGTTGTATTAAAGTCCCCCAGTATAAATGTAGAGGTATCTATTCCTTCACTTAGTTTTTCCAGTGTTTGCCTCACATATTTGGAGGCACCCTTGTTAGGAGAATAAATATTTATGATTGTTCTTCCTTCTTGAAAGATTATCCCTTTCACTAATATGTAGTGTCCATCTTAGTCTCAAAATTATTTTGCATTTAAAGTCTATTTTGTCTGATATTGACATAGCTACTCCTGCCCTTTTTTGGTTATTGCTTTCTTGTAAGATTGTTTTCCAGCCATTCCCTTTCAACCTCCATGAGTCCCTGGGTCTAAGATGTGTTTTTGTAGACAACGTATAGATGAGTCATATTTCCTTATCCAATCTTCCAGTCTGAGTCTCTTGACAGGTGAGTTTAATCCATTGACATTCAGTGTTATTACTTTCAAGAAATTACTTATATTAGTCATATTTTCTTTGGATTTGTGTTTATCATATTTTGTTTGATTTTTTTTCTGTTTTTGTCTTTTTAGTTGCTCTTACACTCTCCTCCAACTCTGTCTTTCTTGATTTTTTCTTTCTTCCTGCAGAACTCCCTTTAGTATTTCTTGAAGGGAAGGATTCTTTTTGCCATACTCTCTTAGTTTCTGTTTACTTGTGAATATTTTGAACTCTCCATCATTTTTGAATGCTAGCTTTGCTGGATAGAGTATTCTTGGTTAGAATTTTTTTTTCTTTTAGTACCTTGACTATGTCATACCACTTCCTTCTTGCCTCCATGGTTTCAGATGAGAAATCAGCACTTAATCTTATGGAGCCTCCTTTGTATGTGATGTTTCCCTTTTCATTGCTGCTTTTAGTATTTTTTCTTTGTCTTGAGCATCAGATAATTTGACAAGTATGTCTTAGGGTAGGCCTGTTGGAATTTATGCTGTTTGGGGTGCATTTTGCTTCCTGAACATGTCATCCATCTCCCTTAGCAGATTTGGGAAGTTTTCAGCCATTATTTCCTCCAACACCCCTTCTGTCCCCTTTCCCTTCTCTTCTCCTTCTGGGATGCCTATAATGTGTATTTTTATGCATTTCACATTGTTATTCAGGACCCTAAGTCCCTGCTGGATTTTTTCTATCTTTTTATTTTCAGGTCTACTATCTGTTTTATTTCAGATGTACTGTCTTCCACATCACTAATTCTTTCCTCTGCCTCTTCGAGTCTGCTGTTATTTGAGTGTGTATTTTTGATTTCTTGAATTATACTGTTCATCACCATCATATCCATTATCTTTTTGTGTATGATTGCAATTTCTTCTGTATTCTCTCCAAATGTTTTCTTCATATTCTTAATCTCTCTTTTTTTAAAAAAGATTATTTATTTCTCTCCCCTTCCCCCCCACCCTGGTTGTCTGTTCTCTGAGTCTATTTGCTGTGTCTTCTTTGTCTGCTTCTGTTGTTGTCAGCGGCATGGGAATCTGTTTCTTTTTGTTGTGTCATCTTGTTGTGTCAGCTCTCTGTGTGTGGGGCACCATTCCTGGGCATGCTGCACTTTCTTTCACGCTGGGCGGCTCTCCTTACAGGGTGCACTCCTTGCACATGGGGTTCCCCTATGCGGGGGACACCCCTGTGTGGCATGGCACTCTTTGTGCGCATCAGCACTGCACATGGGCCAGCTCCACACAGGTCAAGGAGGCCCGGGGTTTGAACCGTGGACCTCCCATGTGGTAGATGGATGCCCTAACCACTCGGCCAAGTCTGCCGCCCATATTCTTAATCTCTCCCTTCCCTTCATCAAATTAGTCCCTAAATATGTTTTGAGAGTTTTAATTATTTGTTTGATATTCTGCTCCTCTTCCTGGTTTTTAGTTTGTTCGTTGGATTGGGGCATGTTTTCCTGATTATTGGTTTGGTTTGTAGTTTTTTGTTGCTGTCTGGTCATCAATTTATCTTGATGGGTTTAATCAGTTGCTTAGCTTCTTTGTCTAGTTTGGAGTTTAATTAGTTGTTGTTTTTGCATGCAGGTTAAGTCTTCTCTTTGTCACTTTGTTCTTCTTATTCTATTTCCTTGTTGTTGGCTAAGTTCACCTGATGGAAAATTTTAGGGCCAGAGAAAGCAAAAGGAGTAAGAAAAGAAAATGAATAATAGTAGTACTGTTAGTAAGTATTAACAGGGGAACCATGTAAGATCTAAGAGAATGGATATTTGGCTCATGTAAGCTATGTAGGGTTATACCAGTAAGAAAAATAGAGTACATACAATGAGACACTAAACTGAATATGGGGAGGAATATAGTTTGAATTAAAAGACCGGTCTGTCCAGGAGAGTGGGAAAGAGAAAAGAAAGGACAATAATATAAAGAGTAAATATAAGACAGAAAACAGAACAAAACTATTAGAAATAAAAAGTCAGAAAAATTGGGGGCCAAACAAAGAGAGGTGTAATGTAAGAGAAACAATAAATGATGAAGGATAGAAAGATGTAGAGGAAAGGGGATAGTGTTGGTGGCCAAAATCAATACACAGAGAAAAGAGGAAACGGAGGATGAGGAAATACAGCAAATGTGAAGTGCTCCCTGCAGCACCTAATTTTAAAAAATTAAAGAAAAGAGAAAGAAAGAAAAAAGGGGGGAGCAAAGGGAGGGAAGCAAGCAAGAAAATAAATAATAGGGGAAAAAAAGAAACAAAAAAGGGCCCTGGGGGTGATAAAGAGGAAGGAAAAATAAGAAGACAAACCAACAAAATACCAAAGATTCAAGCAAGGAATCCTTTTTGCAGTTAAATAAAATGCTTAGGAATCTGACGTTCCCCCTTTCTCCCTTCCTCTCTTCCCTCTCTCCCATGGCAGCAGGAAAGCTGCCTGAGAGGTCCAGTAGGAGATTCAAGTGGGTCCTTGTTGAACCAGCTCAGCACAGAAAAGAGCGACTCTTAATTTCCAGAGAGAGCACACCCACACCTCACCCGGAAACCCAAGCTTGGAGAGCACCTCCTACAGTCCCTCTCCCTTAGGTGTGCTACAGGAGGGCTAGCTGATTTTCTGACTCCATCTTCTCCCAGACCAAGTTTCCTATCCCAGGGTGTTTAGGTAAATTGGGCTTTCTCAGCAGGTTCACCACTCCTTTTTTCCCAGGCTCTCTCCAAGCCAGCTGGTATGCTCCTCCAAGTGCAAAAAAAAAAAAAAAAGAGGAGGGGACCACAAAATTGAACCCGCACTCATTTGGCCACTCTGCACCGCCCACCGAATCCCTCCCACTCACGGAGTCAGTCCAAAACCGGAGGGCTAGGGTAATTCCAGACCTCTGGGAGCACTGGATTTGGGAAAGGGAAGTCTGGGATATTGCAGACTCAAGGTATGTAGGTCTGTGGAAGGTGGGCTATGCGGACTTAGGGGACACGGACCTCGGTACCACGCGTCTGGGGAAAACAGGGCTTGGGAATGCCACCGCACAACCTACAGTTTTCAGGGAATACTAAGGCCGCCAGCCCTAGGGGGAAGGGTCGCACCTCCCCACAGTTTCTGACCTCTGTGCTTGTAATCCGCAATTCTACATTTAGCAAGCACTACTTCTGTCACAGTCTCTCCAAATCTACATCCATACACCTCCTGCCTTGCAAGTCCTGGAAACAGCCCGTTCTAGCAAGATTCCAATCCTATTCGGCCACTTCTTTGCAGGAGAGATTGTGAGGTGCACTCACTCAGATGACATCCGGCCCCACCTCTCCCCCAAGATGAAATTGAACACCAGTGCCACTGTGCTGTACTTATCTGACAATTGCGTCCTGAAGAAGCCTTGGTGCTTCATTGGTGTGAATAACAGTCTCCACAAAGGCCCACAGATGCCAGTAACAAGTCCCAGTATTGCTGGCAGATGATCCAGTCACTGCCTGCAGCCTTCAATGACCATATTGCAAAGCACAGGTTCTGAATCCAACAGTCTTGGAATGAATCCTAGCTCTCCAGATTTCATTCCAGCTTTCTCACATCAGCAGTGTGACTTTGGAAAACTTTCTGAACCTCTCTGTCCTAAAGTTTTCAACATGTGTATTATAATATTGTCTAATTCATATAGTTATAGGGACTAAAAAAGAAAATACACATAAGAGACCAATGCCTCAAACACAGCCGACATTACTTAAGTGGCAACCATTAATCTTATTCATGAACCTGGTTACTAAGCCATGGAAAAAAAGAGTGATCAGAGACAGTGTTTGGATCAAGAAACTGCAGGAAATCTTGAAGAATTGTTATCACCATTACACTAGTAATTATCATTATCATCATTATTATATATCTTATATTATATATCTTATAATATAAGATGTATAGAGACCCAATGTGTATGTGAGCACCACTTACACAAAAACTAACTCAAACTGGATTATAGACTTAAATATATGCAAAACTATAAAAATTTTAGAAAAAACATAGGTAGAAATCCTTAGGATGTAGGCTATGAAGAATTCTTAACTTGACACCAGAAGCATAATCACTACAAATAAACATGAAAAATTGAACTGCATGAAAATTAAGAAGTTTTTCCAAGATAGCCAAGGTGAAAAGAATGAAAGTATAAGTTACAGACTGTGAGAAAATATGTGCCAACAATATGTCTGAAAAAAACTAGTATCTAAAATATATAAACATTTTTATATATGGAGCAAAAATCGACATAAGTAGGGAAAATAGATATTCAACAGTATTAGTTGAAGAGTTAAATTATCCACTTTCAATAATGGACAAAACAGCTACACAGAAGATCAATAAGGATACACAGGACTTTAATAGTAACATAAATCAACTATTCTTAAAACACTCCACCCAAGAACAGTATACAGCACATTGTTCTCAAGAGCATATAGAGCAGTCTCTGGTATGTTAGGCCACAAAAGAAGTCCCAATCAATTTCAAAAGAGTGAAATTCTACAAAGTATCTTCTCCTACCACAATGGAATGAAACTAGAAATTAATAATGGAGGAAAGTTGAAAAATTTACACGTATATGTAAATAAAACAACACGCTTTAAAACCTAATGAATCAAAGGAGAAATCAAAGGAAAAATTAGAAAATACTTTGAGACTAATGAAAACAAAAACACAACACAACAAATCTTATGGGATACAGTGAAATTTATAACTAAGTGCCTACTTCAAATATATATATATATGAAGTCAATAGTCTAATGATATACCTTAGGAACTAGAAAATATAACAAAGTGAACCCAAATCCAGTAGGAGGAGGAAACTAAAAAAGATTAGAAGGGAGATAAATGAATAGAGCCTAGGAAAAATAATAGAGTCAATGAGACCCAAAGCTGGTTCTTTGAAAACAACAAAATTGACAAGCCTTTAAATGGGAAGTCTAAGTAAAAAAGAGACAAGATGGAAAAAAACTAAAATCAGAAATGAAAAAGAAAACATTACCTCAGGCCTTACACAAATTAAAAGGATTATAAGAGAATACCATAAAGAATTGTACACTAACAAATTAGATAACCTAGATGAAATGGACAATTGCTTAGAAACATACAAACTACCAAAACCGACTCAGGAAGAAATAGAAAATGTCAAACAATAAGAGACTGACTCAGCAAACAGAAGTCTTCTAATAAAGAAAAAAAAAATGTGGGGAAATAAATGCTTATCCTTCCAAATTCTTCCCAAAAATTGAAGAGGGGGTCACACTCCCTAATTCATTCTGTGAGGCCAGCATTACTCTGATACTAAAGCCACACATGAAGACACCACAAGAACAGAATATTACAGATCAATATCCCTTAAGTATTAACATCAAAAATTCTCAACAAATTGCTAGCGAACTAAAGCCAACAGAATACTAAAATGATTATATACAATAACCAAGTAAGATTTACCCCAGAAATGGTGGTTTAACATATGAAAATCAATCAATGATGAATGACCACATTAATAGAACTACACCTACACACACAGAAGCATCTCAATTGACAAAGAAAAACCATCTGATAAAAATCCAATATTATTTCATGATTTTAAAAAACTTAGAAATAGAAATAGAAGGAAGCTTCCTCTACATGAGATATAGAACATTTATGGATAGATAACATCATGCTCAATGGTGAAAGATAGAAAGCTTTTGACCTAAGATCAGGATCAAGACAAGGAAGCCCACTTTCAACACTGCTATTTAACATGGTACTAGAAATTTTAGAGCAATTAGGCAAGAAAAAGAAATAAAAGGCATTCAAATTGGAAAAGAGGAAGTAAAACTCTTTTTGTAAATAACATGATACTCATATAGAGAAAATTTCAAAGAATCCACAATAAAACTAGTAGAGCTAATAAATTCAATAAAGTTACAGGGATTAAGACCCTTACACAGAAGATGGTTGGACTTCTACACACCACCCACCTCACCCGAAGCCTACAGTTGTTCACAAATGGTAAGCAAGCTGACCATCCCCACTACCTTCAAACCACAGTCACGTCATCTTTTTGCCCACTTTCGCTTAAACTAACATTCCCGTGGAAACTCTATTAACCTCCATCCCTGGACCACAATAAAGGCACAAGCCCACAGGTCGCTGTCACTCTGCTTGTGTGCTCCCCGCCTGCTGGTTGAGCCACCTGACCAGATCATACTTCCTGTCAGCCTCTCATGGCACCGCTTTCTCTGAGACCTGTGAGTAGCAAACTATCTTCTCATGCATTATTGTGTTGGTTTCCCATTGTTTAGTGCCTTTCCTCCACCCAGATCCAAATTTAAAGTTCAACTTAATTAATTCAAAACAAAAATTTAAGGGTAAATCTTCATGATCTTGGATTTGGCAATGGATGCTTAGATATGACACCAAAATCATGAGCAACAAAAGAAAACAAAAACATATAAATTATGTTTCCCATCAAAATAAAAAATGTTTGTGCATCAAAGCACATTATCAAGAAAGTGAAAAAACCTATAGAATAAAAAAAATAAAAATTAAAAATTAAAAAAACCTATAGAATAGAAGAAAATATTTACAAATCATATATCTGATAAGGTTGTAGTAGAGAATATATGAAAAATTGTTATAATTCAACAACAAAATTACAACCCAATTAAAATATGGGCAAAGGTGAAGGGACATTTCTCCAAAGAAGATATACAAATGGCCAATAGTATATGAAAAGATGCTCTGCATCATTACTTATTAGGAAATGCAAATCAAAACCACAATGAAAGTAACAAGAGGGAAAAAAAGACAAGAAAACAAAAACATGAAAAAAAATTAAATTAAAAATTAAAAAACCACAATGATATGCCACTTCACATCCACTGAGATGGTTATAATCAAAAGAGCAGAAAATAACAAATATTGGCAAAGATGTAGAGAAATTGAAACTTGTATACAATGCTAGTGGGAATGTAAAATGATGCAGCTGCAGTGGAAAACAATTTGGTGATCTCTCAATAAGGTACACATAGAATTACCATATGACCAAGCAATTCCACTCCCAGGTGGAATATAATAAATGAAAACAGATATCCAAACAAAAATTTGTGCATGAGTGTTCATAGCAGCACTATTCACAATAGCTGAAAGGTAGAATCTCCCCAAATATCAATTACTTATGAATGGATGATCAAAAGGTGGTATATTCATGCAATGGAATACTATTCAGCCATAAAAAGGAATGAAATATTGATGTGTTACCACATGGCTCAACCCTGAAAAGATCAGTCTAAGGTGAAAGAAGCTAAGCACAAAAGCCACATACTATAGGATTCCATTTGTATAAAATATTCAGAATAGATATATCTATAAAGAACAAAGAGCAGATTTGCCAGGAACTGGGGGTGAGGGTAGGTTTGGAGGAAATGGGGAGTGAGTACTTACTGAGTTTCCTTTCAGGAGATGAAAATACTGTAGAACTAAAAAATGGTAGTGAAGGTTAAGTTCATGTGTCAACTTGGATAGGTTCTGGTGTCTAGTTTTGGTCAAACAAGTACTAGGCTAATTGTTACTGTGGGGTATTCCATGGATTTAAATCATTAGCCAGTTGATTTTATCTCTGGCTGATTACAATCAAGAAAGGAAATTGCCTTCAACTATGAGAGACATCTCATCCAATTAATTGAAGGCCTTTAAAGGAGAACTGATTTCAGCAGTCAGAAAGAATTTCTATTTTTACTTCAGCTACCCAGCTTCTCCTGAGGAATTCATTACAGCCTTCATTGGATTTCCCAACTTGTAGCCTGCTCTGTAGAATTCAGACTTGCTAATCCCTACAGTCACATGAATTGACTGATACCAATTAATTGTTAACAATTCAATGTGATGCCAGCATAGTCCTCTGGTATCAAAAATCACAATTAAGGTAACTGAATCAAACAGGAGTGTTTACACAGTTTATTTGTTGAAAAGAAATTAAATATTTGCTCCCTTTTGATCTAAAGCAACGGCAACTTCATACGGTTCAACCTAAAATAAAGTTTGTGAAAAAGTGGAAAGCTATACTCTATACTATTATTTCATTAAAGTGTGATTTTATATAAATTTTTGAAGAAAAGCAAGATGGAAAATGGCAAAACAGCGATGTCTGACATTTAGTTCAGTTTTAGATGGACAATTTCTTTTAAAAAAATTCAGTGTTCCTTTTGTATATAGTATTTTCCATCAAAAAAGATGCATTTACAAACTAATTGGTATTATATTTGGAAAAATATTAACATACCAATTTGAAATGAGGTCAGAGAACAGAGACCACAGCTGAGAATGTAATAAAGTGGATAACTGGGAACCAAACTGATGGATTGTGCTGGAAACTGGCTACGTGTTCAACAAGCCCATTTTCTCTTTTTGGATGCTCAGGAGGACACATGTCTAGCTCCTCTTACAATTAATTTGGGACCATGTGAATGAGTTGAGGTAAACAGAACACGGACAGACATGATTGTGAAATTATATCTTCATTATGTTTTATTTGTGCTCTTCTTGGGGTTGCCTTCTTCATCTCAGTGATTTCAGTTTTCAAACTTTCTGGTGATGAAATGTGCCCTTGGGGTCTTTAGTTTCAGGTCAAGGATTGATAGTGTCTTGAAGAGGATGGGACCTGGTGACTTTGAGCAACTAGGCATGTTGTCTGGGAGTATCATAGTTACACATTTGTACCTGGGTCTGCCTGTCCATTAATCCAGAGAAAAGGCAGGAGCAAGAGTAAAGCCCTGGTTCCTGAGAATTAAAGGTAAAGGCATGTCAGCATCTCTTATAAATTTGCAACATATCAACTCCACTGTTCACTAAGATGTGAAGGCAGTTTTGTTTTGTTTTGTTTGGAGGGGGTTCTTCTTAAAAGGACCCTCCCGACTTTATGTAGCCACGTATTCCTGCTTCACTTCCTTAGGAAGTCACTTGGGGAGTGGTGGTTCCCTTTACCCTTCCTGTGGAGAACTGAGTGCTGGGTGGTGTCCCCTTCTCAGGGCCCTTGGGACCCAGCAAGGAGTGTGAGGATGCCTCTGCCTTTGTATGACATGGTGAAAACCCTGTAATGCAGGTGTACTCAACAAGGGGACCGTGGGCTTGAACCATAATTCTTAGGGGACCTGTTGGTGCGGGTGTGATGTTTATCAAAATAATACACAGTTACAGTGTGGACTTAGTAAGGGGCCCAACTGGCAAAGAGGTCTGTGGAGCAAAAGAGTTTGAGAACCCCTGACATAATGGAAGTATTGGCTAGGGCCATGCTCAAGGACCTCCATACCGCCCTCCTTGCAGCACCGGTGGTGTCCCCAGAGCACGTGCATATTTTGCACTGAGTCTTGGTGTGCTACCCTCAACCCCAGGTCACACTTGGCTGGACTCTCCCTGGTCGCATGTCTCTTCCAGCTTCCCTTGGCAACAAGGGAGCTGATGGAGGAGGCTCAGGTGCATATAGAGTCAGTCTCCCAGCCCCTCACTTCCTTAGATTCCCAAGCACGTGGTACTGGCTCCCGATACAGGGGATGAGGGTATCCTGCGACTCTGCCTTCCCTGCTCCCAACCCTTAGGTCTTGTGGGCCTTGGATGGGATCGTTTTCATTCCATGGTCCAGCATTAAGGCCACATAGCTCTGGCATGGTTCTAGTTTTGGATAACCAACGAGTTGCAGATTCTTCAAGCAGGCACAGGAACCAGAATGTGCAAATAGTAGAAAGTGAGACAGAGTTAGGAGTTCAGGATATCATTCAACCATTCACCAACTGCATTGCAGTTGGGTTGTTTCCAGTATTTTTCTATAATGAACAAAATATTTTATTGCCCAAGAGTTTTATTTTTATGAATTGTATTTTTAAGGACTTTATGATGTGTATTTAGGTAAAACATTTATATAACAATGAAATAAGAGCAACAAAATAAGATACATTTAGGAGTCTAGTTTTCATTCTGTTTCCTGCACCCTGTTCCCATCTTCCCTACAAGTACTATTTTTGTTATTTATTCATTTATTTTTAAAAACAAAAATATATAAACACATAAATATATTAATTTTCTTCCCTAAGAAAAAATGCTAATTGTATATGATATTTTACACTTTATTTTTTCATATAAGAATATGACCTGAAAGTGTAGTAGCAGAGAGAACTTACTCAACACATCCACAACTGCCTAATGCTCCAGCATGAAGATGAACTATGACTCATTGAATCAGTCTCCCATAGATTGACATTGGGTTAATTCGAATATTTGTTATTATAAACCTGCTGCAAACAATACTTTTGTACTTATAAATGGAAAGACCTGCTCTTACAATTCATATTAATTTGATTCAAATAAAATCAGCCTCCAAACTCCCCTCTAATGAAATTATCTCTATTAACTTAAATCTGAGCATTATCTTCTTCTTTGCTCAGATTGAAGCTGGGATCCTTGGAAATTCCTCACTCCTTTATCTTTATAATGATTTTGCTAACTAGGCATACATTAAGAACCACAGATTTGACTCTCTTCAGTTGATCTTAGCTAAAAATGTGTTAGATTTTTCTTTTTATTCTCACTAAAGAGATGACTCAGACCATGGTAGATTTGAATTGAAATAATTCCTCAGTGGTACTGGATGTAAACTTGTCTTTACACTGAGAGTGCTTTCCATTTCCATTACCTTGCTCCTGAGTGGCTTTCAGGTGCTTAAGCTTTGCACCAGGACTTCTAGGTGGATGGAGCTCAGAATTAGATCTCTGAAGTGCATTGACCTCTGCTCTTCTCTCTCCTGGGTCCTGAATCTCTTGGTAAATATTTTCATTCCATGAGAATGGCTAACTCATTGAAGAGCAGAAACATACGTATGAAAAAATATGCATTCTGTTCATTGGGATATTCAAGACAGATTGAGAGGCTGAGGAAATAAAGTCATCTTTGTTACCGATGTTAGGTGTTTAGGCCTCATGGCTCCTTGTTCTTTGTCCTACCTTTTCCCCAGTCCTTCCCCTGAGGTCAGAGCCATAAGCACCATGCTGATCCTGAGAGCATCTTTGTCTCCTTTACTCTCTCCTGCTTTGTCTTTTTAGATAACCCTGATTGCCAACCCAAACTATTGGCTGAAAAACACCTCCACACGTGTCAGGCTTCCCGACATTCAGCCCCATTGTGCAGTGACACACACAGTTCTCAGTTCTGCTTTCCTTTCTGGCCAAGGAAAGCATTTTTTCCAAGTATAGAATCTGAACACTAAGTTGCCTCCCAACATTCAATCATTTATTTAATAACATTTTATTTTACAGTACCAGTGAATCTGCCAGAAATTTGGGATTCAGTATTGAATAAAAGTGATCATAACCCTGACTTAATGCTGCTTACTGTGTATACAAAAACAAACATGTATAAATAATTACTCAACATTATGTTCTAAACATGTATAGTGTTATTTGATATAAAAATCAGGCAAATTGTATAGTTAACAATAATAGTTTCACACCCTAACATCAAACAGGCCAATAAGCCTAGCCCTCTATCTTAAGTCTTGCACTTATAAACCTTAGTCCTGTAACAATGAAATTAAGCCTAAGTTTAATTAATGCTGAAGAGTTGCCTCCTGAAAACCTCATGTGACCTCTCTCTAAGTCAAACTCTGAAAATAAACTCACTACCATCCCCCCAATGTGGGACATCCCCCCAATGAGCCTCCTTGGCACTGAGGGACTTTTTTTTTCAAACTTCTTTCAAATTCAAAATTAAAAAAACAAACAAACAGGAAACAGCAACTCTACAAGTTATGGAAGGATTAGTCCTAAAAAGTTAAGTCCAAGCACTTTGATCTCATCTAATTCCAACTACTAACTCAATTGTTACTCTAGTGTTTAAAAAGACACACAGACAAATAGAGTAGCTAAATGGCCTTATCAAGGTCTCCTTATTAATGAAAAAAAAAGTTTAATCATATTCATATCTCATAAAACAAACTCCGTATTCCCTTTTTACCTTTAGCATTAATATATTACCAAATTTGCTTTTGCTACCAAAAAAAATGACAATATTGTTAACTATAATCTATAAATTACATTAGTTATATTTTTCCCATGTATCACCACATTCTTAACACCTTGTAGTAGGACATTCCTGTATTTATAGTATTAACTATAATCCTCATCTACCGCCAAATTCATAGTTCTATGGTCCCTATATTATACTCCAGCTGTCCTCCAACTAGCATTACTCTCTCTAGACTACTCCTTTCCAGCACAATCACATCCATAAATCAACAGTGTTTATTACATTCATAAAATGTGCTACCATCAAGTCCATCCATTAGCACATATTTACATTTGACCTTATTAATCATTCTACATGCATCCAGCATTGTCTTCCCCTTCTCATTCCACATTCCATCTCCCACTAGCCTACACTTCATAGTCCAGTTCCATAAGTCTACTCATTGTATTTAGCTCATATCAGTGAGACCATATACTACCCATCCTTTTGTGCCTGCCTTATTTCACACAACATACTATCCTCAAATTTCCTCCATGTTGTCATGTTCTTCTCCAATTGATTTCTTCTTACTGCTGAATAATATTCCATTGTATGAATATACCACATCTTGTTTATCCATTCATCAATTGACAGACATTTAGGTTATTTCCATCTTGCGACAATTGTGAATGATGTTGCTATGAGCATCAATGTGCAAATAGCTGTTCAAGTCCTTGTTTTCAGTTCTTCTGAATACATTCCTAGTAGTGGGATTGCTGGATCATATTGTTGGTGGGATGCTCTGCAGTCTGGGCTTCTAGGTTCTAGGCTATGTCACATGAAGGTATTTAAGGACACGCCATAGGGTAGGCAAGGGAGTAAAGAGTTTATTAAGAAACAAGAAAAGTATAACTACACAATCTGAGACATGGACTATGAGCATGGAACAGGACGAATCATACACGTGGGGCCCTGGTTAGGCCTTTTTTTTTTTTTAAAGATTTATTATTTATTTATTTATTTTCCCCACCTTGTGGCTTGCTTGCTGTCTGCTCTTTGTGTTCACTCACTACGCATTCTTCTGTGTCTGCTTGTCTCCCTTTGTTGCATCATCTTGCTGCACCAGCTCTCTGTAGGCGCAGGCCATCAGCTCTCCATGGTTGTGGGCCAGCTTGCCTTCACAAGGAGGCCCTTGGATGTGAACCCAGGGCCTCCATATGGTAGATGGGAGCCCAATCAATTGAGCGACAGCCACTTCCCCCTGGGTTAGGTCTTTTAAGACTTTTCCTCCTCCCCTTTCCTATCATTGGGGAAAGGCCCCAGTTGTTTGCTGTTCTGATTGGTTGCCCCATCTATTACCTCTCAGGGGCCCACTGGAGAGGCCTTTTGTTTGAAAGTATCCAGGGCTTTCCTTTGACCCCAGAAAGTGTTCCAAATGGGACCTCATGGCCAGGGTCTAGGTGCGGTCTTTCCAGCTTTCTGATTAGTAGGATGGGGTCTCACGGCCATGTTCTCTGTTGGCCACATTCTCTGCCAGGTCCCAGCCACCTTTCCTCTTTCCCTATAATAACCTGCCTCAATATGGCAGTTTTATATTTAGTTTCATGAGAAACTGCCAAATGCAGCACCATTTTACACTCCCACCAACAGTGAAAGAATGTTCCTATTTCTCTATATCTTTGCCAGCACTTGTAGCTTGCTGTTTTTAAATAATGTCATTCTGTATAGCGTGAGATGATATTTCATTGTAGTTTTGATCTGCATCCCTAATAACTATGATGTTGAACATCTTTTCATGTGTGTTTTGGCCATTTGTATTTCCACTTTGGAAAAAAATGTCTATTCAGTCCTTTTGCCCATTTTTTAATTGGGTTTTTGGGTCATTGTGTGATATCTATATGTAACAAGGAAATCAATCCCAAATTGATTCATTTCCAAAGATTTTTTCCCCCATTGAGTTGGCTGTCTATTCACCTTAACAAAAACAAATACAAATAGAAAATGTGTTTAATTTTGAGGCAGTGCCATTTATCTATGTTTTTCTTTTGCTGCTCATGTTTTGGGTGTAAGGTCCAAGACACCACCACCAACCACAAGATCTTAATGTTTCCCTACATTTTCTTCTAGTTTTATCATTCTTAGAAGTTTTATATTTAGGTCTTTGATCCATTTTGAATTAATTTTTGTATAAGGTATGAGATAGGATCCTCTTTCTTTCTTTTGGTTATGGATATCCAGTTTTCCAAGCACCATTTGTTGAATAGGTTGTTCTGACCCAGCTGAGTGGGTTTGACAGCCTTGTCGAAAATCATTGACCATACATGTGATAGTCTATTTCAGATTCTCAATTTGATTCCATTGCTCAGTCTGTCTATCTTTATGCAGTACCATATTGTTTTTACCACTGCAGCTAAGTAACAGGCTTTAAAGTTAGGAAGTGGGAGTCCTCCAAATTCATTCATTCTTCTTTCTTTCTTTTTTTTTTTTTTTTTTTTTTTGAGGTACCGGGCCCTGGGGATTGAACCCAGGACATTATGTGGGAAGCTGGCGCTCAACCACTGAGTCACATTGGCTTCCCTGAGGTGTCTTTTTTTGTTTGTTTTGCTTGTTGTTTGTTTTTGTTTTTTCAGGAGGAACCAGGAACCAAACCCAGGGCCTCCCCATGTGGCAGGCATTTACTCTTAACCACTTGAGCCATACCTACTCACTGTTCGTCTTTATAATGCTATTTTTGGCTATCCAGGAATCTTTATCTTTCCAGATAAATTTGATAATTGGCTTTTCCAGTTCAACAAAAAGGATATTGGAATTTTATCAGGATGGTGTTAAATCTGTAGATCAGCTCAGGTAGAACTGACATCTTAATGATATTTAATATTCCAACCCATGAACATAGGCTATCCTTCCATTTATTTAGATTATCTTTGGTTTTTTTTAGCAATGCTTTATAGTTTTCTGAATACAGGTCCTTTATATCCTCACTTAAATTTATGCCAAAATATTTTATTCTTTTAGTTACTATTGTAAATGGAATTTTTCTGACTACCACCTCAGATTGCTCATTAGTAGTGTATAAAAACATTATTGATTTTTGTGCATTAATCTTGTATCCCATTACTTTGCTGAAATCATCTGCAAGTTCTAATAGTTTTGTTGTGGATTTTTCAGGATTTTCTAAGTACAGAATCATATCATCAGCAAATAGTGAAAGTTTTACTTCTTCCTTTCCTATGTGGGTGCCTTTTTTTTTTTTCCTTGCCTAATTACTTCAGTTAAAACTTCTGGCACCATAATGAATAACAGTGGAGAGGGTGGGCATCCTTGTCTTGTTTCTGATCTCAGTGGGAAAGCTTTCAGTCTTTCTCCAACACTGAGAGATTATTACCATGCATTAATTAGTGATGTGTTTGGAATGAGAACTTGATCAAAAGGGAAAAATACTAAGTAAAATAGAGTTTTTATGGCTAAGAGAGTTCAAAGTGAGTTGGGAAGTCATTCTGGACTTTACGCTTATGCGGGTCTCAGCCAGACTTTACAAACTGCCACAGTAAACAAAGCTTCAAACAAAAGTACTCCTGAGGGCCCTAGGGTCATCTGGACACCGTGAGCAAGCCTCAGGGCAGCCTTATGAAATTAACACCCTCTCACCCCTGGGCCTTATCTGGGAATATATGTAATTCTATTTCCCCGATATTACATGGGCTACTCACTTTTAAATTCCCTAATCATGATTCTTCTACTCCTTTTATATGAACCTATAATTTTTTATTTACCTGTTAATTATTGTTCTCAGAGACTAAAACACTTTGGATTGTTCCTATACCAGTTGAACCCTGAAACCTAGCAGATAATGCAGTCAAATCCTATGCTCCAGCTCTCCCAGTCTGCCCCAGAAAACCAACTAAACAGTAAGGATGGACCAACTCCACCCCCAAAACAAGGAATTTCTTCAACTGAAAGCAAGAGAATTCCATTCCTCTGCCCCATAATATCTATGTAACCACTGACCAAAGTAGATTGTTACTGTAGTTGTTAATTAAGTAGCTTGTGTAACATTGATACTACTTACAATTGTTTTTTAATTTTAAAAGAAAATGGGCAATTTGGTTTGGAAATTTATATTTAAGCCAACACCAGTTAGAAGGCAGAACTTTGCTCTAATTTTCTAAAGTGTAAACAAAGCTCCACCTTGAGTATTACATTTTGAAACTCTTAGAATCACTCTTCCCCCCCAAGTGTGGCTGTAGGCTCTATCTGTGAGGGAATAATGAGGTTGTGACTTCACACTATTGCCATAAACAACCATAAAATTGGACAAAAATATACAGAGCAACTTCTTTCTCGAGACTGAACACAGAGCAAGGCTGTGACACTTGCAGGTAGGACAGCACAGCAGGCGAGGTCCTGCCTCCCAGCTCCTGCCCAGAGCCCTGTCCACAACTGCAAGGAGGTTTGGAGCCCTGAGAGCTGAGGACAGCTGAGGCCGCTGGGATTCGAGTGTGGGCTTCTCAGCAAGTGGAATATTCGCAGAGGAGAAGCCCTAAAAATCTGCCTGTAGTCCCTCTAGGTGTTCAGTGCCGAAAACTAAGCTGAGTGCCTGCGAGGCCAGACGCCATCCGCAGCGCTAGAGAACCGTCGTAGGATCCCGAGCAGCCAGGCCTGGAGACGTCCAGGCCTCACGCCGTGTCGCGCATGCGCGCTCCGTCTCCGGAGGGGCTGAGGAAGCACGCGGGTGCAGGTGGCGAGGTCGGGAGGGACTGGGGATGGGAAGGATCCCCCGGGGCGCTGGCACAGTGGACCCCCGGGGACTCGACTACCCCGGGGGGTTGAAGAGCCGCGGGACCGAGTCTCGGACTGGCTCGAAAGTCGGTAGAAAGACTCCATAGTTTTGGAAGCGGGATCCGGCGCCCGGACTCCACGCGGGAGGGCGGAGGGGCACCTCTCTCAGCACACCCTCCCAAGGATCTCGGGGGACCCCGCCTGCGAGAGCGGGGCGCAGGCAGCACCGTGCGGCCTTGCCGCGGCCTGGGCGACTCCAGCCCGCAGGAACCCAGACGCGGCTGTGCTGAGGCCGGAAAGGAGCTGGCAGCCCGGCTTCCCACAGGTCTAGGCCAGGGCCCTCTCAGGTCGCGTTTCTCGTCCCTGGAAAGCCCCAAAACCACCGGGGCCGTCCACGAAATTTCCCATGACCTTGGAGGAGGGACCTTGCGAGGTCAAAGGGGTGATGGGGAGCCCTCCAGCAGGGCAGATCTCACCGGAACCTCCCAGCCAAGTACATGGAGAAAGCAACCCAGCCTTTAAACCCAGCCTTTAAAAGTGTCAACAAGATGTTATTGGGTATAAAATGAGTTAGCAGCTTTAGGTTGGCTCCCCAAGAAATAGTATCAGTGAGAAAAGCAAACCGTAGATCGGTATACCAAGTATGGACTTCATTTTTACTAAAAGAACTTGTATAAGAATATACTTGAGCTCACACCAAGGCACAAAGGACAATGCATACACATGCCAACATGATTCTAAAAGGACAATATGGTAAAGCAATCAATGTTTTTCTTCAGGAGGCAAAATAATCTGAGACTTCCGTTTATATTTTATAAATATATATAGTGCGGTACTCTTTTAATATACAATAGAAAACTTGATATTTTATACATTAAATCGTTTTAAGTATTAGGAAAATTATTGCACATTGACGTGTTTTTTTGCAACCTCTGTTCAAAAATCCTGGCACTTTAGAAAGGATTCCTAATGACGAGAAATACAATGTATCCTGTCCACAGGAATCACAACAGAAGGATGGAATGGTCTTGAATGTGCATCAGAATCACGGGGAGGGTTTGTTAAACATAGATTCTTGGACCTTAACCCCCGAATCTGATTCAGTAAGGTCCATGACTGGATACTGCACTAAAGCTGCTGGTCCAGGGATCATATTCATAGAACCAGTGTTCCAGAAAAGGGGATACTGCCTTGTTCCAGGCTCCAGTCCAAGGGACTGGAAATCTGCAGACACCAAGGGACAGAGCCCAAAGTTCTCACCAACATCCCTGAAGGTCTCCACAGTGAGCAAAGCAGAGGAATGGCCTTCTGGAAGTCACAAGCCCTCTGCTGCTGAGGGACTCTGAGGAAGCCCTGGGGTGCAGAGGCTTGCACAAGCCTGGACCAGGCGCCACCTAAAGAAGCCCCTGAGCTACTTGATTATTCTGCTTGGAATATAAAATAATAATAGTAATAATAAAAATAATAAAAGGGGTGCTGATGCAGAAAACAGAAATTGGTTGGTTTTCATAAAGGGTATTTATTTGGGGTAGGACCTTACAGATGCCAGGCCATAAAGCAGAAGTTGCTTCCCTCACCAAAGCCCGTTTTCACATGTTGGAGCAAGATGGCTGTCAACATTTGTGAGAGTTCAGACTTCCTGGATTCCTCCCTTCCAGGGTCTTGCTTCTCTCTGGTTTCAAGGTTTCTTTCTTCCTGGCGCTTGCTTCTCTTTCCTCTGAGAGCTTACTTCCCAGGGCTCCAGCTTAAGGCTTCAGCATCAAACTCCAACATCAAAACTCCAACAACAAAAACCTTCAAACTCTGTCTTTTGCCATGCCTTTTATCTGTGAGTCCCCACCTCCCTCAACACCCTAATGACATGGCCCAATCAAGCCCTAATCATAACTTAATTATGCCCAGATTACAAACATAATCCAGTATCTACTTTTGGAATTCATAACCCTATCAAACTGCTACAATAGATAATAATAATATGACCTCCATGGTTCAATCTTCACCTCCTTCAAGTATTTGCCAATTGCCCTCTTATCAAGCAGGCCTCCCTTACTGCACTATTTAACAATTCATCCCATCTTCCTACTTCTCAGCATACTCATTCATTTCTTTCCATTGTGCCTAGTACATTCTATTATGTAATTTAGTATTTCTTCTTACATGTTTCCTGTCGGTATCCCTTGAATAGAAGATAAGCTCCATGAGGGCAGAGGTTTTATCCTATCTTGGTTCCTGGTGTCTCCCATGCACCTACAGTAAATTTGAAACTCAGTAGGTGCATATTTAACTATGTTAGAGGAAAGAATAAACATGACACCACAGATCCCCTGTTCATTTTCACTATTCTGGCAACTGTAAACATCCTCTTAAATCTCCCTCCAAGCTGGTATTGTACAATGTTTTCAAGAATAAAAAGAGAATCACATTTGGAGACAAAACCCTCAGTGTGGCCAAGGTTTCAGCATAATCGCCTGCTCAGCTTAATGCTCTCTCTTCTTAGTCTTCTCAAATTCTACTGAGATCTTAACTTTTTTTACACGTCACTGGTGTTTCTCCAGTGTTATTTCTGCCACGATTTTAAAAAATAAATACATTAATAATTATAATACTTTCAGTATTTGATTTCACAACTGTTCTGCTGAGAAAATCATAACTCACCACACAGACTCTGTCCATGCAATTGCAGGTAAAATATTGGGTAATCACTTCCCAGCAAGTAGATGAGATCCTAATGTCCCAAACCTTTATCTCAGAGTTTATATGTCCCCTTTGCATATCTGCTTCAACCTTCAACACTGTAGCCACTGACCCATACCAAAATACCATTTGGGAAGTCACTCTTGGTTTGAGGTAGATGTCAGATACCTAAAAGGAATTAAATGCATCTCAGAATATGGAGTAAGAAATACTATCTGGATAAAACAATTGACTTAGAGGCAGGAAAAACATGTTCTGTGAGAACCAGATGCAGAGCACCACCCTCATCTATCTGCTTCAGAGCAACCCAACCTCTGCCATGGCTTTGCCTGGAGTCTTTTTGTCTCTTGTTCCCAACCAAACTTATTGAAATTCACAAAAGTGACTCAGACTACATGCATTTGAAGATCATGACAATGTTTATTAGTTCCCATCTACCAGTGAACACATTTTGGATCTGACTGACTATTTGAATGTATATAGACTTTGAGAGCATCAGAAATAATACTTTTTGTCTCTGGGAGCATTACAAGCTTGAAAGAATCTGAAATAATACATCTATAAAACACTTTGGTGTTGGGCTGTGGCCAACACTCCTCCAGAGATCTCTGCACACTTACTGCCCCTCTGAGCTGCAGCGGAGTCCTTGTGGTTAACTGCGAGCCTGAGGACATCTCAGGGAGGTGGTTATGGGGTCTTATTGGAAGCACACAGAGCCGCGAGAACCGTGTTACCCAGAATGCTCTGCGCTGAGCGGCAGGTTTGCCGATCCTATGAAGGAGCAGGAGAGAGGCAGTTCTGGGGTCGGCGTGAATTTAGGGGCGGGACTTCCGTTCTCACTTTGCGGCCGTCATCTTGACTGTTCTGGGGTCCATTCACCAGAAGAAGCTCCAGAGCACCAGGTCGGGCCTGAGGCAACAAGAGGTGAAAGATGTGAGAGGAGGCATTTTTCCCACTCCACAGAGGTGAGTCTGAGGCTTGGCCAGGATGACCGGAGCCAAGGAAGGGCTGGAAAGGTGATGCCCGAGGTTCCACTCTGGTCGCCTGCCTCCCCCGGCCTCCATGGCCTACAAGCTACGATAACGGTGCCTGCACTGATGAACCGAGGGCAAGTGGATGTGGCGTCTCTTGGGCCCTCACCTTCCCAGACCCCCACTTTCGAATCCTAACGCCAAATTAGAGCTTCTTGTTTAGGTCACTGCAACTTAGACCAGTGTCCAGCCCAAAGCTTGCGCTCATGGGTCGTGTCCCCGTCTCTGAAAATCGGTGTGATGAGGTGTGGGATAGTGTTACAGGCAGAGTGACCAACAAGTGTAAAGGCTTGGAGGGGCAACTGAGTTGGGAACATTCAGAAAACTGGGCACAGAACAGAGAGTATAGGGAGGAGTCATGCCAGCAATGGCAGGCTGAGGAGTTGTACTTTCATTCCCACAGCACTTGAAGTCATGGAGGTTTACAAACAGAAGAGGTCTGAATTCATATTTTAAAAGTTACCCAAAAGCTCCTCAGAGGAAGTACAGACTGGAAGTGGGGGTTACGAGGACTGTAAGGTACAGGAAGGTTGATTTCTTTGTTCAAGGACACAGAGCTGTTAAGAGACAGTACTGGGGTGCGGATGTGGCTCAAGCTATAGGGCACCCACGTCCCACATGGGAGGTCCCAGTTCTATTCCCAGTGCCTCCTAAAGAAAATAAGCAGACACTGCAACCAGCAGACAGCACAACCAGCAGGGAGCAGAAGTGGCTCAAGCAGTTGGGTACTCGCTTCCCACATGGGAGGTCCTAGGTTTGGTTCCTGGTGCCTCCTAAAGAAGATGAGCAGATGACCAGCAGACAGATGAAGGAGCCTTCTGGGGGAGGGGGGGATAAAAATAATAAACAAAAAAGGCAGTACTGCAAACTGAGGTAAAGGGGTTGTACAGTCTATACCAGGTTCCAGAGCTGAGTCTTTCATGGCCTCCCTCTTCCCACAGGTTCCCATGGCTGCAGGAATGCTTATGAACCCTACAAAGGTGAGTGGAGGGCATCCCAGACCCTTGCCAGCCCCTACCGCCCTACATGGTCTCCAGGATTGTGGTGTCTTGGACCTCTTAGCCTGCCTCTCTGAAACACTTAGGCCTCAGGACCCTGAAGAAACCCAAACACAGGGTCTTAAGTTCAGGCCAAGAGTTATATGGAATGGTTCCTATGTCTGGCTGCCAGTGGAATGAGATGTGGAAAATTATCCCAGATATGCGAATCAACATGTCCAAATGCTTGAAAGTGAGGATAAGCTCAGAGTATTCAGGGAATTGCAGGTAACCTTTCCTTTTGGTGGGAACAATGAGCAAAAGAGTAGGGATCAGACTGAATGGCAGCCTGAGAAGTTGGGCATTTTTCTGGATGGGTTGAGAGCAATAAGGAGATGTGACCCAGGTCTTAACAGGCTCCCTCTGTCTTCAGAGTGGAGAACAGGCAGGTGAGAGTAGCAGCAGGAAGATCAATGATGAGGCTGTTGCAATAGTCCAGGCGACTGTTGGTGGTAGCTGACTAGGCTTGTGTGGTGGCCATGGAAATGGAAGAAGTGGTTGGATTATGGATTTTTTTAAAGTAGGGCTGACTGGATTTTCTGATGTTAAAGGTGAGAGAGAAAAATGTAGGAGTCAGGGCTTACCCCCAAGGCCTTGATTTTAGCAGCTGGAAGAATGGAAGATGAACAGAAGAAAGGAGGAGTTGGCAGAAGGAATAATTTTCAGTGAGGATACCAATATTTTGTTTGACTCGGTTAAGAACCTGAGGTGTTTCAGAGAGCACTCAGTAAAGGCATCAAGTGGATAATTGTTCTGGAACTCTGGGAAGGGGTTTACGATAGAGACATCCAAAAGGTAGTGGCCAATTTTTGGACCAAAGTTGAGTAGTGGGATATAGGTAGACAAATCTTCAGGTCATGGTGGTAAGGTTATTAGCAGGCCAAGAAGGGGAGAATTGGTGCTGCAGACTATATCTCTTTTTTGGGATGGTGGACATCACAAACACAATTGAAAGAGAAAACTAGCCATGAATAGAGGAGTGGGTAAGGATGGTCTGACAGGTGGCTAAGGCTTCCAAGGGAAGAATGGATATGAGAAAGATGCACAGGCAAAGGAGAAATTGAGGTAAGATGGCACTGAGGTGGGAGTTAGTTCTTATTCACCACTCTATAGATTCACCAGGATTTTGTAGTGACCCTTGGTAGGGCTTGTGGTGTTTCAGTAAGGATTTGTGGGTTAGTTTTAGACAAATGTGTTCAGCTGGGGATGTGACAAGGGGTGGAGTGCTAGGGCTGAGATTTGAATGAGGATTTGGTGGCAAGAGGAAGGTTGTAACTGATAAGAGGATAGCAAATGCAACACCAAAGTGCTAGAAGGCCAGGTACATTTAAAGTCCACATGTGATTCTTGGTGACTAAGATTGAAGGAAGAAACAGGACCAGACAGGGGAACCTTCTTAGCAGAGTTTGGGGCTGCCCATGGCAGTAGGAGCCATCAGAGATCTGGGTAGTACTGGACCCTGTTTGAATTTGCCAAGCAGTCTCTTGATGCCACATGTCACATAATGTGAGGAAGCCAGGAAGATAGCTATGTGTAGGGTGAGCAGGTGGCGGTCTCTGGGGGGTCCAGAGATATGAAAGAGGTACAGGTTAAAGACTGATGTGTGCATGGAGAGGGTATATGAACTGATATTCCCAGGGTCCTGGTATGGGGGACTTAAGAGGGAAGGGTGGCCCAAGTTTGGTTATTTCTGGGAGACACCATCTGGGAGACTTTGGGGGAATTGCCTGACTGGGAGGATAGACCCTACTTGACAAGCCCAGACCTTAAGTGGCATCTACCTGCCTACCTGTCCGTTATTGCTGGGGGAAGGACACAGAGAACAGGCACCAATGACACCAAAGCCTGGCATCTCATCTGTTGTGGAGCTTGGGAGGAATATGAGCATGGGGTGGGTATGTGGGGTGATCAATTGGAGGTCCTTGGAAGAGAGGCTGTTCATGGTTTCTTTATGTCCTTCATGGCAGGGCAGTGTGACATTTGAGGATGTGACTGTTTACTTCTCCTTGGAGGAATGGGGTCTCCTTAATGAGGCTCAGAGACTCCTGTACTGTGATGTGATGCTGGAGAACTTTGCACTTATAGCTTCACTGGGTAAGGCCCTAATACCCACCACAGTGCTAGACTCTGCCTTTCCCCTTTTCCCAAGGGCAGCTCTGACCCTCTCTTGTCAGGACTGGGGCACTGCTTCTTTCTCTGGTTCCTTGAATAGGTCCTGTGTTAGGGTTGGGCTGTTTGCACTCCCTCTCCTCCCCTGCTCAGCCCCAACACCTACTACCCCAAAGTCTTGCAGGGAAGGAGTCAGGAGTCTTGGAGTCAGCCTTATGGGTTTCACCTTGCTTGCCCTCTTCCTGGTCATGTGACTATGTCCAGATCCATGAGAGCTCTATGCCCTTCCTCCAGCTGATATTTCCCCATACCGATGACAGAAGTTACAATTACTGACATGGTTACTACTTATGTAGGCCATGCACTGTTCTAGCAGGACCTTTCTCTGAGGTTCTTTTTGTAATATTTAGTTTTCTTTTCTCTGATATGTCTTGCACTGAATTCCTCTGGGCAGTGCTGGGTACTTGCCTGTCCAGGACTTCCATCATCCAGGTACTGTGTAGCTGCCCAACTTGGGGTTGGGGTGGTGAGGGATATGAGTGCTTCTCAGGGTGGACATGACTCTAGCCTCATAAGATGGGCACAGAGGGGCCCTGACCTTACTAGGTGGTAGATGAGAAGACATGACAGCAAGGCTATGTTCAAATCATATAAGGACATGTCCTCTTTCTACCACTGTTTTTCATGCCTATCCATGTCCACACCTCATGTCTACTTTTCCTTTCTCATTCTTGACAATTTACCAACTTGTCATTTCTGACTTCTGGCCCAGGGCTAATCCCCAACTCTCTGGACTTCACGTCTCACCCATTCTTTTCCACTGTTTCCTCTCATGGTGCTCTCCAATATTGGCCCACTATCTTGTGTTAGGAGATGTACACATATCCTTTGAACACAAGCTATTCTGTTGCAGTTGAATTTTCCTGGGCCTAGACACAACCTTTGGCATAGCACTCACATGTCTTCAGCAAATACTGTCCTGCTAAAAGCCGTTGGCAGAGGAGTGAGTGTAGATCCTGCCATTCCTCTTGGTGCTGTATCCCATCCTTGTATCCTTTGCCTGGTGAGGACTCCGCTGTTGTGTGACCTTTATCCATGTGAAGCCCATTATTGCTTCTTCAACCTGACCCCAACTCCTTCCTCCTGAAAACATCCTGTGGACTCAAATAGACTCATTCATTGGGTCAAACACACATTTATGATGCGATTGCCCCTTCCCACCAAAGTCAACATGCATTTCACTTGTATCTCTTTGATTTCAGGTTGTTGCCATGGAGGGGAAGATGAGGAGGCACCTTCTGAGCAGAGTATGTCTATAGAAGGAATGTCACAGGTCAGGATCAGTAAGTGGGTCCCTTTTCCTGAAAGTCCCAACCCTACGTCCCTTTTTTGAAAGACATCATGTACTTGGCTAAACACAGGGCAGCACATCCTAGCAGAAACAGCACATATATAGGGCATGTGGAAAATGATTCCATTTTAGTAAAAACCTTCACCAGAAGCTGAGAGTAGAAAGAAACCCTTCCAAAGGGACATGGATAAGGCCTCATTTGTGAAGAGCTGGAGATGCCACATGTCTCAGAAGCCCTGTACCTATGGGAAGATTGGAAGTACTTCCTGGCCAGTTGGGGCCTTTTTCAATGCCAGGCCATTCACAATGGGAGAAACTAAACTGTGTGGGTAGCCATTCACAGTAGGAAAAAATCATTACTTTTGAAGGCCCGAAAGCCTTCAGCTACAAACACACACTTGTTCAGCATCAGAGTTCACATTGGAAAAGGACTTTATGAGTACAGTGAATGTAGGAAAGCCTTCAGCTACAGTTGTTCAGCACCAGAGAGTCCACTGGAGAAAGTCTTTATGAGTGTAGTGAATGTGGGAAAGGCTTCAGCTGCATATACACAGATGTTCTTCAACAAATTCACACTGGAGAAAGGCCTTATGAATGCAGCAAATGTAGAAAATTCTTTACCCACAACTCTAGCTTCATTTGCCACCAGAGAGTTCACACAGGGACAAGGCCTTGTAAGTGCAGCAAATGTGGGAAATTCTTAGCCAAAGCTCCTGCTATATTGTACACAAGAGAATTCATATGGAGAAAGGACTTATGAATGCAGTGAATGTGGGAAATCATTTAGGCAAAGCTTTAGTCTCTTTAATTATGGGAGAGTTAATAAAGGAAAAAGGCTTTTGAGTGTAAGGAATGTGGAGAATTCTTTGGCCAAAACACCCATCTTATTCAGCACCGAACGTTCATACCAGAGAAAGTCCTCATGAATGCAGCAAATGTGGGATAGCCTTCAGTTCAAGGTCTACTCTGATTCAGCCCTGAAAAACTTGTATGCAGCTAATATGGAAAAATATTCAAAGGTCTAATTTTGTTTGGCACCATAAAGTCTGCAATAAAAGCACTGAGTGCAGTGAACATGGGTAAGCCTACAGCTGGTCTTACCTCACTGGGCACCGGAAAGTTCACATAAGAGAACTGCCTTAGGCAGGCAGGGAAAGTACATATTTTTCAATATAATAACAGTGAAGGAGGACATTTCTAAAGGAAACATCTGCCCCATAAGTTCCAGGTATGTGGAAAGCTTTCAAGAGCTACATTGAACTTTCTATCCTACCCAAGGCCCTCACCATATTTGTGTCACTGCAAGTTTCTGTGGCAGAAGCCTTCTGACCTCTACCACCTAACCAACTTTAATCTGTTGCCAGCATGTCACTGAACATGGTATTGGAAGAGAAGCACAGTAGTACATCATTATACTCAATTTCTACCATACTGATAAAATAATCATAAATAACTCCAAAGAAAATAGATAATAGCAAAATGTAGTAAAATAATTAGGAAGTTACAAGGTGAATATTTATTACCTCTTTTTTTATATCTTTATTGAGATATAATTGACTTAAAGTGAATTTAAAATGCGCAGTGATATTCTAATATATACTTACACTCTTGAAATCAAAATACTTCCTCTTTCCCTTTATAATCCATCCTTATTAAGATGAAATTATTGATGCAAAGATATAGTCTACATTTTGTAGTGCATATTTTCAAATATATATAATAGAAAGGTCTGTGTTATGAAGTTCCATGAACCCTTTCACAGTCTTCCACTATTCCTTATTTCATGACCTTCTCATTTCCTCTATTCTCTGTACATTACTGGGTTATTTTACTTATAATCCCATATATCATGTCATTGAATGTATAATGTCTTCAGAATACATTTCTAAATGTAAGGGCTCTTTACCATATAAAATAAGAATATTTTAAGTATCATAAAGTATCAGTGCTCAACTTTCTCATTTGTCTCAGAGCACCCTTTCTTTCTCTAAGACAAATAAATTACAATCAGTATCCAAAATGTATCCACATGACTTTTGTAGGCATGTCTCATAAGTCTATCAACCTATAGGTACCAATTATCTCCTTTTTATTTTTTACTTGTTGAAATTCCTGAGTCCATTAGAATTTGCCACATTCTAGATTTGGCTTATTGCACCTCTCTGATGCTATTTAACATACTTACACTTTCCCCATATTTCCTGGCAACTAGATATTGATTAGATGAGTTATTGGAGTCTGGTCCTGGTAGACAGATATGTGATGATAAAATACCTAGAGATACCTGGGGTATAACAAATGTGTGAGGATAACACACCTGGAAGCACATGGAGTGACTTGTTTTGTTAGTACAGTCTGGAAACAAGCATTTCAGGTACTAAATGTGACAGGTGTGTGATAGATGTGTGACACTAACACCTAAGCACAACCTGCAGGTTCCCCATACACACCCTAGGGATCCTGTGTTGCTCATGTTGGGATGCTGAAGCCCCTCAACACAGCATGGACACAACACATAATAACATCAACAAGAGAAAAAATGTGTGACAGACATAAGATATACACAAGTGGCATTAACAACTATACCAGAGCCTGTGAGACTGAATGGAGGTACTGACACACCACAACAAGTATTGTGATACCAACACAGAGACTTGTGAGACAGACATACGTGATAGGGATGCCCCAAGCCTCGTGTATAGACCACATTCACACAATCACACAGTCCCCACAGATAGACTGTTGAGGCAGGAATAGCCTGTCTTAGAACAATACTCCCCCATCCCTGCAGTTTTGATAATGCAGTGATGATCAGAACAGGGAGCTGGGGTACACATCTTAGCACAACCTGAACATTTGCCCATATTTGATAATTGAATGTGAGGACATGTGGTGGGAGGAAATCAGCCAAGGCCAGGTAGCAGAAGACTTTACTTGGAAACACTGACAGAGAAGGCCCAGGAGCACTGATCTGACTAGGGCAGGAGCTTTTGGGCTTTACAGGTGGAGCCAGCTTGCGTTCAGCTATGTAGGGAATGATTGGTGAAGGGGTGTATTAGAGTTCTCTAGGGAAACAGAATCAACAAGAGATATCTGTCAATAGTATGGGATTTTATGAGTCTCATGCAGCCATGAGGATGCACAAGTCCAGGTTCTGCAGGCAGGCTGCAACCAGAGGCTCAATGAAAGACCAGTGAAGGTTCTTGATGAGTTCTGGGAGACGTTGGCTATACAAAGACAAGCTGGGAAATTCTCAATGCTGGAATCACTTCCCCATTTAAGGCATTCAACTGATTGGGTTAAGCATCACTCATTGCTGATGGCAATCTCCCTGATGGATGATTGTAATCAGCTATCTATGATTTACCACTGCAGTAAAGTCAATGGTGACTAAAGTACATAAATGCCCTTGTATTACAGTTAGCCCAGTGCTTGCTTAACCAAAGAATTGGGCACAATTACCTGGCTTAGTTGACAGCAATAGTCCAACCATCACAAGGAGGTTCTCAGGAGAAGTAGGGAATATTCTTGTGGATTAGCAGTCATTTTGGGAGTGATTCATGTTTTATCCAGAGGAGTGGGGATGAGCACTCAGGGCTAAGGTCACATACATAGAGTGTGGGGTGGAATAGCTGCAGGCACAAGAACGTGTGAGGGTCTTGTTGGAGATTCTCAGTCCTTCAGAGCCTCTCACAACATCTACAATAGTAATAGTGACAACTGTGACAATGGAGTATTGAGACCTGGAGAGCAGAGGCCACCCTGAAGTGATATTTAGGAGGATGACTGATAGGACCTTGGTGACAAATGCATGTGGCAGTGAGAGCCAGAGGTGTATCGGGTGACACCAATAACCCTGTTAGGGATACCTGGGAAGTGATAGAGGTGTCTATGGGAACAGTGTTCAAGGGAGAGCTACACACTTAGGAGGGAGAGGCTGAAGCATCCTCAGGTAGTTATTGGGGTGTAATTAGTTAGGATTCAACAGACAGCTGGGCAAAAGAGGAATCTGGGAATCCCAGCCTAGATGAAGGAGCATGGGAGTCAGGGTCCTGGGGGCAGGAGATGTAAATACAGGTCTCCTGCTCCTTTCCTACAGCACTCTTTGCTTTAATCACTGCTGGACCACCCCAGCCCAGTGGGTAACGGGCATGAAAGGGCCACATTGCCAGAAGATACACTAGTAATACCTTAGGGGTCCTAACTAAGGGGCAGCCTCATCCCCAAGATTTGGCCCATTTGCTATACAGAGGTTGCAACTGCCTCTCCTGTCTCCGTGCCCCAGGCCCTTCTATCCCCTGCACCACCCCCAACTTCCTCTATCCTTAGGGTACCACTGAGAGAGAAATGGGCTTCTCAGGATCCCCTGACCACACACCTTCTGTAGGGAATGAGCTGCAGAGAGGAGCACAGGCTGCAGAATCTTGGCACCTTAGTGTGGATCCCAGCTGAGCCCCTTTTCTGGGCCATGACCTTGAGCAAGTCTCCTCTCCACTCTTGGCCTCCAAGGCTAAGCTATAAAGACAGTTAAAATGTCAGTGGTTGCCACAGATTCAGGAGAAAGTTGGAGGGATAAATGGGTGAAGCACAGGGGATTTTTATAGCTGTGAGACTATTCTCTATGAGACTGGTAATGGTGGATACATGATGTGCATTTTTAAATCCCATAGAACAACAGCAAGAGTGAACCTTATTGTATTCAAATTAAAAATAATCTGGGATAATTATATCCCAAGAAATAATGCAGACTGTGACTAGAGAATTTAATAGTATTACAAATGTATCAAATAACCTCCCTGAAAGGAACAGAGGGAAAGATGGTGACTTAAGTCACTGAAAATGTGTTGTATTTATAAGACTAGAGGCAAAAGTAACTACAAATAAACTATATTCTAGTTCAGAGGTTCTTAACAAGGGGACCGTGAGAGGTCAAGAAGGTCAACCACCACACCGGGGAGCCAAGAGTGCCTACAACTACAAGCAGGAGACCCCTGCTATATCAAGACTCCTCTTGATATAGAGGGGGAGTGGACATAACCATCCCAGGGTCTACAGAGTGGAGGAATAGAGTATGGATTAGAGTGGACTTACTGATATTCTACTATGGAACTATTGTGATTAGTAATGGAAGAAATTGTAGCATTGATGTGGAGAGAGTGGCCACGGTAGCTGCTGAGGGTAGGGAGAGGGAAGAAGAGATATGATGTGGGGCAGTGCTTCAAAATGTATTCACCAAATGTGCCATGATGATGAAGGAGGTTGTTGATGTGGGAGGGGTGGGGTGGGAAGGGTGGGTGGTATAAGGGGTCCTCATATTTTTTTAATGTAACATTAAAAAAAAAAGAAGGAAAAAATTTTCAAAAAAATTATTCTTGTGGAGATGTGTTGCTGCAGGTGTGATGTTTATTAAATAATACACAGTATAGTGTGGCCTTAGTAAGAGGTCTATGGTTTTCAACTGACTGGCAAAGGGGTCCATGGAACAAAAAAGGTTAAGAATCCATGCTCTAGTTGATAAAAGTTGTTCCTGTAGAGGTTAACAATTCTGATCCTGCTGTATATGATACTGGAATTGAACTATAAAGTAAATGGATTGTGGATAGTAGAAGCCAGGTTTTTCACTGTTGTAGTGTAAGGGTAAGGCCACATTGGGAAAATAGGAATAGAACCACATTAAGAAATAGGAATTGCAAGTGCCTTCAGATAAATAAATAACTTAGAGCTTAGGGCTGCACTCAAGGAGAGTGCCAGTAAATAATTTAGGACTTAGGGCTGCACTCAAGAAGAGTGCCAATAAATGACATGATGTTTTTAAAAAGAAAAAAAAATAGATACGCTACCTTCAGCTAACCGCAGTGTTCCGCTTCTGTGCCTGCTTGCTCGCTTGCTTACTAGAAAACTCCTCCCCCTCCTAAAAGGCTATAAAAACACCTCTTCCCTGAATCTTGGGGCTGCTCTTTCCTCTGAGTAGGATGAGGCAGTCACTGCACGGCTAATAAAGGTCTCAATTGGAACTTTATTCAAAGTCTGAGTCTAGTCAATATCGCTAATCTATACCATTTGGAGGCCCCAGCAAGATTGATCGATGAGATCCCCCACTCCAACAGGGTTGATCTCCTCAGACTCACGGAGACGGGTACATTCTGGGACAGACTGGCAGTCTAGGGGAAGGACTCGGAGAAACGTTCCTCTGCCCCAGACGCCGCCCGGCCCTGGAACTTGTCTCCACCTAAATTCTATCTGGAGAGCGTCAGGAGTTCCTGGGCCCAGGATCAGCAAACGGGATGTCCCTAGGTGACTCTGTTTTCTGGAAAACCTCTGCAGAGTCTGTGGAATGTGAGAAAATGGATCTGCTGGACACAGCAAATAGATCCCACCCACCAGTCAGAGCGAGACTTAGCTCTTGACTTCAGTTCAGGTTGTCTGGTTTGTCTTTTCATCTGTCTTAATTGTTTGTCTTTTTGTATTTCTGTTCTGTGTAATTTGTGAAAAAATTATGAGTCAATTGTAAACTGTTTGTTTCTGCTAATGTATTGTAATTGTTTTGTGTTTGTCTGTTCAATGTCAGTGTATATTTTGATACCTCTGGTTGGTGATATAAATTAATAAATAAATTTTTTTTAAAAAGAGCTCTAAATAAATAAATCTTTAAAAATAAAAAATAAAAATAAAAATAAAAAAATAAAAAAGAGCTCTATTCAAATGGCCAAATATAAAATAAGCGCTTATATTAATACATAAGTTTGAATGCTAATGGGATTTCTACAATAACAAAAAATTGTAAGTCTTAACAAAATTACTGTCTTTTCATTAAAAATAGTTCTTGTCTAAATTGAAATGAATATTTTTCTTCACAGGATAAAATGAAGGATGTAAAACTTAAATGAATATTAAAAAGGTTAAAAGTTTGTGGGAATGCTGACTAAAATTTAATGGAAGACTGTGTTTTGTCCTAAAATAGTATGGCTGATTTTCATGAACTCTTGGAACTCAGGTGCATGTGGCAAGTTGTGGAAGCTTTGTGGTAACTTTAAGTAAGGAAATGTGTTTTGTGAAGGTAAAATTGGTCTTAAAATTATAAATAATTATGAAAAGTTTAATGAAGCATTGTTTAAGGTATTTAAATGGCTAATTCCAAAAAGTCTTTATTAAACAAAACCTAAATTGATAATACTACTAATAAAAGGAAATTTTATAAGAGGAAAACTTGTTGGTGGCCAGCCTCCCCTGCCAACTTGCTTCTAAAAGACTGTTTCTGGCCACTAAGTATTTAAAGTGAAGAAAAGTTCATTGGTTTAACAAGCTTTTTTAGTGTTGATGGCAATTATATGTTGTGAGGAGTTTGCCTGGTAACTTAGTATGTGGGATATATAGAATGTGTTTTTATTGTTAAGGAAAGAGGAGATGATTTTGTCCTAAAATAAAATGATTGATTGTTGGAAAAGAGTAGAGTGTGGGGCAAAACCTGAATGAATACTGAAAGTGTAGAAGGTTTGTGGAAGAGAAATTTTTATGATTAAAATTGAGTAAGATTTAATGGGCCTGTCTATAAAGTTTTAAAAGGCTTAGTATCAAATAGTGTACTAATGCAAAGTTAAAAATGTTGTTCTTTCTCAAAGTCTCTCAAGTCATTAGTCTCTTTTAGTAAAAGATTCCTGAATAATCAATATACAAAGAAAGTCTGTTTTATCAAAATAGCTTCTTGTGCTTTAACCTCATAATTTATTCTGTGTTTGAAGATGAAAGGGTCTAATCTCCTTTAAAAGAACAATGTTCTAGAAATAAAATCCTAAAAAGTGGCTTTTTATTTCAAACTAACTGCAAGAAATTTGTTCTTTTACCCTAAAAGAAAAATTAAAGTAATAGTTAAGTTCATTTAATATGTTATAAGTTGAATAAAAGGTGTTTAAAAGTGTTATAAAATTAACAAGTGAAAATTCTTAAAAAGCTCTATTCAAATTGTTAAAAATTAAAATATGCAGTTATATATGTGAATAAATATTCTCAGAGCCCAAATTAAACTGAGCAAAATGAAAAGAGTCTTATAAAAGTCTAATTATAAAAACTATTAAAAAAGAGTCTCCTCTCTGCAAAAGTTTTAAGGGCAGGACTAAGTGTGGCATATTAAACCTATCTACTAAGCTGAAGAATTAGCAATCAGTTTGCCCTGTAATTTCCCAGTTTGAACCTTTTAAGAGCCATAAAATAAAAGTAATTAATAGTTCTGTTAACAAATTTCAGTAAGTAAATGTTGGAGATTTGGACCCGAAGGGTATCAGGAATAAAAGAAAGAGAAAAAGGGGGGAGGAAACAAACAAACAAACTAATGAGCTGGGATGAGGGGGTCTGCGAGTAATGACTCCTCAAACAACTTTATTTTCTACATGTGGCATTATGTATACTCAAACTATAGAAATAACAAACAGTGTAACTATACATTAACAAGACTAATAAATTAAAGAACTTATCTCAAAGTACAAAAATTCAGTATTCCTTTCAAACTACAAAGTGTGTTTACTCGTATTTCTCCCTGCCCCAGATAGCTCTATCCTGTTAACTTGAAAAGCTTAATTGCTGCATTCCTATATTAAAAGCGTAGCCATGAAAACAGCACGCCTCCCTTTGTGAGACCACCATGCCTCAGTTTCCAACAAGTAAAAAAGTCCATAAAAACTATGGAAAAATCTTTCCAGGATTATGATTAAACAAATTAAGTAATTATATAATGTGTTTTAAAACCTGGTAGTCTGTATGCTTTTGAAAATTATTCATTTTCATAACTTAAACAAAAAAAGAAGTTTTAGCTTCCTGAGGAAAAAAAAAGAACATTCCTTGCATAAACTATAGTGGTTTCAATTTTGTTTAGCTTGGGTATAATCTCCCTCGGTTTATGAAGTGCCCATTAAATAAATTGGCATTGTATGTACGGGGTCTTTTGAGCAATAAAAATTATAAGTTTACGTTGATAAAATTAAGCTAAAGAAGAAAGACTGTAGATCTGCTCTCTTAAATAAATAAAATAAATTTCTTTGGTTAGTAATTGTAATTTAATAAGTTTATTGAAATATGAAGTAACTGGTCAGTGTAGTTATGGTCAATTATAAAAAGTTTGTAGAGCATCTTCCAAGCTGAAAATGTTTAAATAATTATAGTTCTAAAAGTCATTGTTAACTAAAAACTTAGATTGATATTGGTTGCAAAGAATAACTTCATAATAATAAAACCTGTCTGAAAGCCACCACAAGGTGCATATTTAAATAAATAATAATAAATTGTTTTGATTCTATTGAGAATCTTCTGTTTTCATTTTAACAATGAAAAATAGTTTTTTCCTCCTATTACTAAAGTGAAATACCTACTATTATCTTAATAGTAAAATTGTATAAGTAAACAGTCAATTGATATATGATGTGTTGCATTAAATTGTTTAAAATATATAAAAACAAAGAATAAACTTTAACATTGTCAGACTCTTTTGTGCATTCAAACCATGCCTTGAATACATTACAGGTTGCCTCTCCATGTGAGTTATTGGCTAAGCTGGTCACTGACCCCTCAATTAGAAATATTTGCTGTATCAGTCTCTGGTTCTGCTCCTGAAGTCGACGGAAACTATGTTGCAGTTTCAAGCTCCTGCAGCAGCCAATAATGACTCAGTATAGCCAAGTGTACAATGGATATCACCTCCAGACTGGCACTGTTCCATAGTGCTAGAGAGCACTATGCACCAGGCTAGTAGAATACTGGAAACTCTCTCTAAAATCAACGATGCTGCAACTCGCTCACTGTGTGAAAAACATACTAAGTGGAACCATGATACCAGGATACTGTAAGTAAAACTTAAACACAATTGGCATTATAACCTTCTCCTGTGGAGAGATAACATGTAAAGTATTACAAACCTGAAACTTAAAACTATTAATTACAACTCTGAAACCTTTGCATTAAATAATACATTAATTAATATTAAAGTGCTATACTTTTATCCTGTACTAAATATATGCTTAATAATTATAACGTTATCTTTTCTATTTTAGATCAAGTGCAAAAGTATATTAAACATGTTAGATTCCTAGTAAATTCATTTTCTAAACAATTGATAAACATGTCTATGAAATAGAGTCACAGTCTCAGGCAGGCTCAGTCAACTTACTATTCTACTGTACTCTACTGTGTAGCAAAAATGAAGCTTGCTTGCTAATAATAAGTCACCTATTAAACAGTCAAAATTACCAGAAATTGTACAATTAAGACCAAAATGCAAAAAATCTTTATTCTGTAGTTCTGATCACTCCCACAGCTAAAAACTAAAAAAAAATTTCAACTTAGTGTACTAATCCTGAATAAAACCAATTGCCCAAAGGGTGCCATTTCACTAGGAGCATCTAACAGAGCACATGAGTGCCAATCATTAAACAGCTTAAAATGTGTCTTCAAACAAAACTAAGTATCTATTGCAATTTCTCTCTGAAAATAGATGACTTGGAAATATATATATACTGTTCCCACCAACTTTAAAAAGGGTGCCATCTTTATAAGCACCTAACCTTGTCTACCTCTGTAATCCAATATCCTCTTTTAAAAAAGGGTATTCCAAATTTTTAATTAAGTTTGTTTCTTTCAGAATGAACATCTTATTAACCATATAAAAACTTCATCCAGCTTCATACAGAATGCCAGACCCAACTTCCTCCAGTCAAAATAAGAGTTTTACACCTCATTAAGCAATAACTACAGCCCATGGCCAGCAGGAAGCAGTTACAGAAAAGAAATCATCGCCCTTCAGCACCCCTTTAAAATTAAAAGTGTAAACTCTTTAAAGGTAAAACAAAATTAATGAATAGATCTGGAGCCTGACTGGAAATCCACGTGAGTGCCAGTGGCCCCAGCATGACTGCAGGAGAGCCCCCGCCCTGGGATTCTGCTGTCCAGAATAAAAACTTCTAAACTGCTAACTCCCATAAACACCGTGCAACTATAAACCGGACAAATTCGGACAAATTCTGGGTGTTAGTTGCCCCTCCAGGAACTTAGTTTGCCTGCAATTCAAGCCTAACCCCTTATATTCTCCCCAACTCCAACAACTTCTGTGTCCTAATAAATATAATACCCCAAGTTTATTACTATGTGGGGCTTAAGAGCAGGGAGCTCTTCAATTTACTAGAAGTACTAAAACCAGGTCACCAAATATATAAGAGGGCCCCCTTTCTTGTTCCGCTGCTAGTAAGTCTAAGGGTAACAAGCTCTGTCGCAATAAAATCAGCAGCCCTAGTAAAAAGGACAATAACTTAAATACCCTGTCCTCTTTAGTTACCCAAAACATTAAAAACCTTGAATATCAAATAAGCCATCTGAAACAAGCCTTAAACTCCCTCGCTGAAGTAGTTCTCCAGAATAAGCGAAGATTAAATTTACTGTTCCTCCAGCAAGAAGGCCTGTGTATAGCCCTAGGAAAAACCTGCTGTTTTTATACTAACCATTCGAGAGTTATTAAAGAAAGCCTAACCTTAGTTTGCAGGCAATTGAAAAAAATGTAACAAAGGCCAGGAAATGCCCACCAACTGGTATCACAGCCTTTTTACTAGTCCCCTTAACTCACAACCCTCATCACTGCTTTAGCAGGGCCCCTGTTTATCTTCCTTGTACTGCTTACCTGCAGCCCATATATAATCAGTAATTTAAAAAATTAATACAAAAAAACTCCAAACTGTTAAACTTATAGTTTTAAATGCCCCCTATCAGTTCGTGCCTACCCATGAAAACATTCAAAAATTTAAATTACCATAAAGGAAAGGGGGAAATGTAAGGGTAAGGCCACATTGGGAAAATAGGAATAGAACTACATTAAGAAATAGGAATTGCAAGTGCCTTCAGATAAATAAATAACTTAGAGCTTAGGGCTGCATTCAGGAAGAGTGCCAATAAATAACTTAGGGCTTAGGGCTGCACTCAAGAAGAGTGCCAATAAATGACATGGAGCTTTTAAAAAGAAAAAAAAAATAGATAACGCTACCTTCAGCTAACCGCAGTGTTCCGCTTCTGTGCCTCCTTGCTCGCTTGCTTACTAGTAAACCCCTCCCCCTCCTAAAAGGCTATAAAAACACCTCTTCCCTGAATCTCGGGGCTGCTCTCTCCTCTGTGTAGGATGAGGCAGTTACCGCGCGGCTAATAAAGCTCTCAATTGGAACTTTATTCAAAGTCTGAGTCTAGTCAATATCGCTAATCTATAACAGTAGTAGGAATTTACAGATAAGTAAGGGAAGAGACTAGAATAATCCATGTTAATGAATTAGAGTTGGACACATCAGTAAGAACTAATATTTAACTTAATATAGATACAGATAGTTACACATAGAAATATTTATAGATATATGTATATATATGAGATAGTACCTACACATATTTCTTTGTTCTGTCAGCTAAGAGGACCCAAAAGAAACTCCAGCAATATCAATGAGCATACCTAATATCATTCTCTAATAAAAATGAACCAGAGCTCTTTGGAGAAATGGCTGATGGTAGGACTGGGATAGAAAATATACTGAATGAGTTTGGAGCACCTTGTAATGCCAAAAAGTAAAGAAGTATTCAAGAGAAAATCATACATGTTCACATACCACATAATGATGGGGGCATGTCAAAGGAGCCAACTGAAAGAGCGCCCAATGACCCAAACTGGAAAAAAAAATTGAGCAACAAAATAAAGTAGTATATAAAATAAATATCCATGAGTACATACTGATATAATAAATGATTGAATAAATTAATAATTGAAGATACTCCTGTTCAAGAGAATTACAAATAAATTAGGTAAAACAAACAAAAGCAATAAAATAAATAAATTAAGTAGATACACTATCCTAAAGGAGGGTGAGCATAACTTCCCACTTCTTAAGTGTGAGTTACATGTCATGACTTTCTTTCAAAAATTCAGAACGGAAAAGGGAAAACTCTACAATGAAGAAACCTGACAAACAGGTGATAAAGTCGACAGCAATGGTCATAAGTCATGTTGATAGTATGTATCTTTGATACAATGTGATGAAAATGGTACTTTACTTCTGTGCTCTTTCTCCCCAAACCTATAACCTTAGTCTAATCATGAGAAAAACAGTTAAATTCCAGGAGAGGAACATCCTCCATGATTAAGGAGTACTCTTTAAGACTGTCAAGATCATAAAAAAGAAGTAAAGTCTGAGAAACTGTCACAAACAAGAGGCACTTAAGGAGACATGATAACTAAATGAAATGTGGTATCCTGGAAAAAGGAAATTAGATAAATGCTAAGGGAAAAATGTGAATAAACTGTGGACATTAGTTAATAAAAATACATTAATATTGGTTCATTAATTTTAACAAATGTACCTATTATATATATGTAAGATATTAATAATAGGAGAAACTGGCTGGGGGTAATATGGGAACTCTGTATTTGCTGAATTTCTCAGTATATCTAAAAGCATTCTAAAAAATAAAGTTTATTAATTACCAAAAAAGAGAGAGAAATTTCTAAACTCATAAACACACACACACACAAGCATATACTGAATTCTTATATTACCCAAACACTCCAGCGTTTGCTTTTGAAATATTTTTCTTTAATTCTCACAATATCCTGATAAAGTAATAACTATTACTGTATCAATAAAATAAGGAAACTGGGGCTCAGAGAAATGAAGTGATTCCTCAAGGTCACAAAACTGGCAAGTCTTGTTTCCTGGAGGGACAACTGAAACCTGTGTGTCTGAATCCAGAGCTGGGACTTTTACACTCTTTGAACACAGCACCTAGCATGGTGCTGGTACATAGTGAGGACCAGTGAGGCTCAGCTGCTGTTGCTGCCATCATTGTTGGATGTTTTAAATTGTTACTTCCCCATTTCTCTGACATACTAGATCACTTACTGTCTGTGCCTTATGATACTCATGGGCTTGTCCTAATCTTGTGTCATTCTCCAGTGGCTTTGCCCCATTGAAGGCTTTTCTCTGTGATAGTTGCATTATGTCCAAAGCCAACATCCACCTTCGGATTGAACACAGCACAGATGTTCTAAAGTGATTTTGGATTTAGGTCTCTGTTCAGTGACCAGCAGCCTCTAATCTCATTCAGCGACCCCAAGGCCAATGTGGCTTTCTTTGACTTTCCAGATGTCATTGACCTTCAAGTATTTGGCCATGACCTTCACCTGGGAGGAGTGGGGAAAGCTGGATCTGGCTCAAAGGACCCTGTATCAGGAGGTAATGCTGGAGACCTGCGGGTTCCTGGTATCACTGGGTAAGGTGTCACTTCTTTTCCATTTAGGGAAACTAGCTTCCATCTTCATCCCACCCTCTGCCCCAGGTCTTACTAGTTGAGAAGCCCTTTAGAGCCCATCTGCCTTACTGGTTGAGAAGCTCTTTAGAGACCAGCTTCGCTCCTACACACCTCTGCTGTGTTCCCATCTCACCTCCACCTTCCTGCCTCCCTATATCCAGCAAGGCACCATAAAGGAACAAAATCAGGAACTGAAATCAAGACCTGAAAGGAACAATGATTATTCCCTGGCCTCACACTCTTCACCTTTGTCCTGGCTTTCTCTTTGTGGATCTGCTTCTGTCACTATCTTTTCACAACAGTTTTTTATGCCTCACTGAGGTTGTGGCAGGAAGTGACCACCCCAGTCCTTTCTCTAGGAAACCCCAAGATTCTTTGTCTCTACTTTTCTCCATGTTTTGTTTTGTTTTTTAAATCATTTCTTACTCTTTGTTCACCCAGACTTCTCTGCAGATAAACCCTTCTGCAAAGAAACAGCAACACAAGTGCACACTCTACCCACTTCTCACTCTGCATAGGCTGGCCTTTGTCTGAGATTCTTATTTTAGATTCCCGCCAGAGGGAAGCTAGATAGCAGTGGGATTAGTTGGCCCACAACCCAATTAGCAGGGGCTGTAGGTGATGAGCTATTCCTCAAGAAGGCCATGAGTCTGGCAGACTATTTGGTACCTTTCTAAACTACACAATCACAATTAAAGGCCTCTTTATTCTTTGATGCCTGCCTATGGGATTATCCCTTGTTTCCTAAGGCCTGGGCCACGATCCTCTCCTATCATTGTTTGGACACTCTCAGGAAGTTGTTCCTTCATCCCTTTTCTTTTTTGCTTTCTGATTGTTGTCAGGGAAAAAACCCTTGATTTAGTGATGACTGTTTGATAACTCCCCTAACTTTTGCTAATTTCCCTTTTTAACAGAAGGAGCAGCCTCCGAGTCAGCACAGAGCAGGCCACATGAGCATGCTGGAACTTAATAGCATTGTTTTGATTTCATTGTTGTACATTTAAGGTAACCTCTTTGTGAAAAGTGACACTGGTTTTCCCATTTACAAATGTTACGAAGTTCCCTTTTTGAAGACATCAATTTAAGTAAACAAAATGTGGGCAGATTTTAGGAAAAGCAGTTTATAATAAGTGGTCACAGCTAAGGCGCCCTGAGTACTGCCCCAGAGTCAGGCCCTATTCTAGACATTCTCCATGCTCTACTGATTTAATCCTCACAGTGTCCCTGTGAGGTTTTCCCCCAAACTCACTGACTCTGAACCCCATTCTCTCCCCTCTAGGAAGTTACTGCTCAGAGACAAGAGAGACATTTTTGAGCAAGAGTATTATTATCATTATCATTTCAATTTGCTTGTTTATTAAAGTATAACTTAGATTTAGTAAAATACACAGTCCTAAGTGCCCAGCTTGATGCCTGTTTTACCCAGGTACCCACTCATGTAACTTCCACTGGGTCATGCTATGGAGCCTTCCCAGAATTCCTGCCCTCTCCCAGTCAGTTCCCTTGAAAGGCACCACTCTGCTGACTTCTGTCTCCATAAATTGGTTTGACCTGTTCTTGAATGTTATGTGAATGGAATCATAAAGTGCACTGCTTTTATCCAGAGTCTTTGCTCATGTTTGTGAGATTCATAGTACAAGGGTTTATTTCTGTCCTAAGATTGTTGATGCAGATGTCTCTGGTATATACAGATTTCCTTTACCTTATTTTTCACACTCACAAGTCATAGTTGCAGAATAGCAAAACACTTAGCATTTCCCAAATAAGACAAAGTCAGGCATTTAAGAATCACCTGTTTGTCAATCCTGGGCCTTTGACCAACTCTCTCAGACATTAAACATGGGCAGCATTGGTGTGACTTGTTCCATGACTCTCTCTGTATCACCCATGTCTTAAGCTCTTCATTAAAAAAAAAAAAAAATCCTTCATCTTTCTCCAAGAATGGTTCCCTACGAGATAATTGCCCATACCCTACAGACAGAGCTGAAAGTCAAACATTACTTACCCATGTGCTCAGAATCCAGAGTTTACAAACTTGGAATCTAACTCATGGGCTTGTTTTAGTTCTTCTGACTGCCAAAGCAAATACATGCAATGGGTTGGCTTAAACTACAGGCATTTTTTGGCTTATGATTTTGAGGCTAGGACAAGTCTACAATCAGGATGTCATCAAGATGATGCTTTCTTCCCAAAGACTGTAGCATTCTGGGGCTGGTTGGTGGCAATCCTTTGTCTTTGACTTTTCTGTCACATGGCAATGCACATGGTGGCCTCTCCTGGCTTCTCCCTTCTCTTCTGTGTTCCTCTGATCTTCAGCTTCTGTCTGCTCCCTGTGTGGCTTTCTCTATCTCTCTCTCTCTTTCTCTCTCTCTCTGTGACCTTCCCTATAACGCCTTCAGTAATATAGTATTAAGACCCATTCTGATTCAGCTGGGCCACTCATTAACTGAATATATCTTATTTACAAGAGTTCACACCCACAGTAATGGATTAAGTTTAACAACATGTTTTTTTGGAGTACCTAGCTCCAAACCACCACAGACTTATTATCTTTGTTGTTTCTCCTAAGGTCAATGATAGTTTGGATCAGTTTCTCCATATACAGCTTTTACTCTTTTTTTTTTTAAAGATTTATTTTATTTATTTCTCTCCCCTTCCCACCCCTGTGTGTGCAGTGCCACTCCTGGGCGGGCTATGGTTTTTTTGCATGGGGTGGCTCTCCTTGCAGGGTGCCCTCCTTGCTCGTGGAACACCCCTACATAGGGAACACCCCTGCATGGCATGGGCACTCCTTGCACTCAGCAGCACTGCCAGTGGGCCAGCTCACCACTGGCCCACAGGGTCAGAAGGCCCTGGGTATCAAACCCTGGACCCTCCATATGGTAGGCAGACACTCTATCAGTTGAGCCACAACCACTTCCCTACAGCTTTTACTCTTATTTGCCAGTTGAATATTCCATCTCTGAGGAACCCAACTAACAAGTACAGTTTCCTTTGTTCTTGTTTAAGGAGTCAGATTCTCCAATACTTAACTTTTCCCTGCTATTGTTTTAATTTTGTGACATATATTAACAGTTCTAAGTGTCTAGAGTCTCCTGACTGGAAATGAGGTCTTTCTGAGGGAGAACTGGGTTTGATGGATGAGTCATTGGGTGGTTTACAAACACTGGTCAACATATGCCATTGCCACCTTGTTCATCAGTCCTCAGCACAGTAAGGAAAATATGGCCATTGCAGTAAGTTTCTCATAAAGCTGAATTAGCTCAAATTAGAAGATGCACATTCATTTTCAATGCTATCCTCTGCCTTCCTTATTGGCAAAAGTCTTTGCTTTTTTGTAGATGGAAGTTGATGCCCATTTGGTTTTATTTGGTCAGATCTTTATGGGGATTCTAACATTTTTGTGATTCCTGAAATATCAAAGTCTGGAAGTCACTAATTCAGCCCCTCCTGCTGGCTTCTGGTCCCTGAGGATTAAATCCTGCTTAATTCCTCCCTCACGTACATAGCCTACTTTTTCTATTCTGATGCTACATAAGTCCTATGCACAGTTTTTTACTTTGTGTAGCACTCAGGATCTCAGACTGTGGAACTGGCCTTCCTGATTTTTTTTTTTTTTCTTTCTTTTGAGCTACCGGGACCAGCGATTGAACCCAGAACCTCATTTGTGGGAAGCCAGCACTCAACCGCTGAGCCACATTGCCTCCCCTAAGTTGGTTTTTTCATTTGTTTGCTTGTTTGTTTTTGTTGTTGCTGTTTTAGGAGACACTGGAAACCAAACTCGAGACCTCCAATGTAGAAAGTAGGTATTCAGTTGCTTGAGCCACATCGGCTCCTGCAGACTGCCTAATACTGAATGCCAACTCTACTACTTAACAAGCTCTGTGGCCCTGGGCAATTTATTGATGCCAACTCAGTTCTCTATTTGCCTACTCCTTTCCCTGATCCAGGTGTCTACCTTGTCCTCAGGCAAGATCACTTGCAGGAGTCCCAGGATTTTGAAGCAGCAAATGGGGCATCAGTCTCTACTTGTTCACCTGTTTCTCTTACCCCAATATACTTCCCGTCAGAATGAACCATCACCTTAGTTCACCTGCCTTCCTCAGATTACTGATGATTAGGGAATACCACTGGCCAGTTGATTTATCCATTGCTTTTCAGCTTTCCCTGGGCACCTGAATCACTTGGAGAGCTTTTGGACCTATTGATGTCAGGGTTACAACCCCAGAGATTTGGTTTCATTTGATCAGTGGTCAAAACCAGGCCTCCCCAGGTCATTATGATGCACAGGGAGGCTGAGAACCACTGACTTAGGTTAATAAGAAAATAGCTCCTGAGTGAGGGCCTCGTATTCCTGGGCTCCCATGGCTGTATATAAAAGAGTTGTACCCCTGAACAATGCTGGATTCTATAGGGTGGAGGTCAGGGGAGTGGGTTTTTGTGTAGATAGCCAGCACTACCCTCAACAGCCTTTCGGCTCAAGGATGGTGTTTGTGTCTTTGGTTTTCAGGTTGCAGTTCAGCATTTTTTGTGTGTGAATGGGAGCAGCCTCATTCCAAGATCTTTTCCCTGTCCTGAGTACCATATTGAGTTTAGAAGTTCATTTTTTAGTCTTTACCAAAACACTTCTGTCCTATTTCTCCACAAGCAGGGTATCCTATTCCCAAACCAGAACTGGTCACCTGCTGGAGCATAGCAAGAACTATGGGGAAGTTCGAGTCTGCCAGCCACACTTTGGGCTCTGGGTGGTCCTAGTCATGGGCAGCCAAGGCCCAATGGCTGGCGGGGTACGTCCCCCAGCTGCTGGGCTCCGTGAGGTGGGCGAGCCCTCACCGCGGATTCGGAGCCTCCTGGGGCATAGTGGCTGCAGCCCTACCTGGAGGCTGGCCCTGACATGTCAGGGCTTGTGTGCCCAGGGCAGCTGGGCCTGAAGACCTTCTGTGCAGGATTATGCTGAAGAGTGCTGACCCTCTAGGCCTGCGCAGAGCCATTGGTACCATCATTGCTGCCCTGGAGGGGAGCCTGCTAGAACAGCAGTGAACAAGTGACAGGATCCTGCCCCTGCAGTGTCATCCCAGAACTGACTTCAGTGTGCATACAGATAACTGGCATAGGCCGTTCATCAACCCCTCCTTGTCAAGGACCCTGCTCCACGCCAGGGTCCTGAGAGGAGGGAACAGGCCCAGCCCTGGATCCACAGAACTTGCACTCTAATGCAAAGACAAAAATAGACAAGGCAGATGCTTGATGTATGTAGGATTTTCAATTAGCTTGAATATAAAAGTGTAGAAGGGATAGAGTTGATGGTAACACATTATAGTGAGTATAACTAACATAACTGGTTTATAAATGAGATTGTGGCTGAAAGGGGTAGTCTACGGATGTAAATGTCAATTGAAAAAAAGCTAAAGAATGATCTAGGGACTAGATTGAACACATTGAACCTGAAGGTGGATGAGGATTGTGGTTAATTGCACAAATAAATACAAGAATGTTCTTCCATGAACTAGAACAAATGTATTTCACTGTTACAAGGTGGTAAGAATATGGAGATGCATGGGAAAAATACAATTAATGTATTTTATGGATTATAGTTAACAACAATATTGTAATCTTGCATCATTGTCAAAGAAGGTACTGTATCAATGCTAGGGGTGAATAATAAGGGGTATGGGATGTCTTCTTTTGGATTAAGGAAAATGCTCAAAAATTTACTGAGGCAATGACTGATGAAAGTGAGAGCCCCTGGGTATACCCTTGGGATAGCATGTACAAGGCATGGGAATGTATAACACTGAACCATGTGATAGAAGATGGACTGTGGTTAACAAAACAAATTTTTAAAAAATTAATAGATCACAAGGAATGTTACATTAAAAAACATTAAAAAAACAAAAAATGTAAGAGGTTCCCATAAAAACCACTCCCCACTCCCCACCATATCATCTTTGTAAATTGTATTTTTTTGAAGACATATACATCACACAAAAAATGTTACACTAAAAAATATAAGAGGTTCCTGTATACCCCCCAGCCCCCACCCCATTCCTCCCACACCAACAATTTCCCTCATCGTTGTGGCACCCTCATTGCACTCAGTGAACACATTTTGATCAGAACAAATTTGAGTGTTCTCTCACAAACTATAACAAATGTACAATACTAATACATGATGTTAATAATAGGAGGTATATGGAGAAAATACACCAGATGTATGCAAAGGACCATGGTTAGTGGTAACAGTCTGATGATGTTCTTTCAGAAGCTATAACAACTGTTCCATAACAATGTAAGTTGGTGGTGGTGGAGTGATGTATGGGAATTCTGCATCTTATGCATGGCTTTTATAAGTTCACAACTTCTCTAATAAAATATATATTTTTAAAAAAAGAACTATGGCTTGAAAAAAAAGGCCTCTCCTAAAATACCTGTCCAGATGGGTGGCCAAGAGCCAGGCAGGTAGGCATCACTGTACCCTGAAGATCAGGAGAGGACCACTGTCTCTGGAATTCCATGGGAAGCTTCTACTTGCAATCTCTTTGGGGCTGGGGTGGCCATGGAGCCCTTTGACCTGTATACTCTGACCCCTTATGGCAGTTTGAGATTATTTTATGAATCCCCAAAAGAGAAAGATTATGTTTTTAAGTTAGTCTCTGCCTGTGGGTATAATAACATTTGACAGCATTAAATATGGTTGAGGGTCCCTTGATTAGATTACTGGATAAGATCACTTTAGGACTTGTGCTTAGACTACCTCAGTAAGGTGTGACACAGGTTGAGTCTCCACCCTCTTACTGGGTCTGATATAAATGGGTACATAGAGACAGACAGACATACAGACAGAGGAAAAGGGAGTTGGCATATCTGATTCTGCCATGTGAGAGAGAGGACAGCAGGAAAACAACCCCCCAAGATACTCAGAGGCTTGGCCCTCAGAGCAGCTCAAGAGGAGGACAGCCTGGAGGGGAAGGCTGAGATATTGGCAGGGTTCAGCTGCCATCTTCCTTTCCCACATGCCTGAATAAAAGAATCAACAGTGGCTGACTTTGGAGAGAAAGCACCTCATATGGTGTCCTGATTTGACTTTTCACAGCCTTGGAACTTTAGGCTTTTAGCCTAAATAAATCGCATTTATAAAAGCCTGCAGATTTCTGGTACTTTGCATTGGCAACCCTTGAGCAAACTAAAACACCCCCATTATACTCTTTCCAGCTAGTCAGGGAGGATAGAGTTGTTATTTTTTGTTTTTTCCTTTTATTTATTATCCTTTCTTTTTTTAAAGATAAATAGATCACAAAAAAAATGTTACTTTAAAAAATATAAGAGGTTCCCATATACCCCATTCCCCACACTGCCCACTCCTCCCCCATTGACAAATTCTTTCATTACTGTGGTACATACAATCAATGCATTTGGTGAGTACATTTTGGAGCATTGCTACACAGCATGGATAGTAGTTTATGTTGTAGTTTACACTCTCTTCCAGTCCATTCAGTGGGTTATGGCAGAATATATAATGTCCTGCATCTGACCCTGCAATATCATTGAGGACAACTCCAAGTCCCAAATATGCCCCAATATCACATCTCCTTTTCCCTCTCCCTGCCTTCAGCAACATCCATGGCCACTGTCTCCACATCAGTAACATAATTTCTTCTATTCCTAGAGTCACAATAATTCTATAGTAGAATACCAGTAAGTCCATTCTAATCCATATTTATTCCTCCACCCTAAGGACCCTGGGATGACGATGTCCACTCCACCTCTAAATCGAGAGGTAACTTAGATCCCACATGGTTGATGGATGGAGTCTCCTACAGCTGTAGATTCTCTTCATTCCCTGATGTGATGGGTAACCACCCTCACCTCCCTGTTAGCTGACCTGGGTAAGTCCAACAAACCAAGTCTCCTGAGCATACAGCAACCCCAGAGCCAACTACAGTTTCAGTAAAAGTGACAGAAGAGGCACACATACAGAGATCACATCTGAATCCAACTCCATCACACTCAGAAGCACAAATTCCAAAGTAGGGTCCACTGACAAGACACTGAATTCTAGAGCCATCTGTCATGACTGTAGGACCTGGGTGTCTCCGTAGCCCTCAGGAGCACCAGTACTGGGGTTGTATCTACTTTGGCTGTCTCTGAGATTCTGCTGAGATGTGCATAAGCGTGACCCCTCTGATGACCTCCTGACTCATTTAAAGTCTTTTAGCCAAATAAACTCATTTGTCTTTACCATTTCCCCCTTTTATTCAAGGTCTTTTTCTAGTTGCTTGGTAGTAATCCCTTGGCACCAGGGAGGCTCATCCCTGAGAGTCATGTCCCACACTGGGGGCAAAGTAATACATTTACATGCTGAGTTTGGCTTAGAGATTGGTTATATTTGAGCAACATGGAGGTAACTCTTAGGCACCCTGCAGCTCTAGGTCTAGTTGAAATTTCAAGCACACAGGCTCATAAGCATAGTCATCAGTATCAAAAGCCCATCATTGGAACATCCTTCTTCACTCTGTCTTTGCCCTTGTTCTTGGGGGATTGTTGCTGCTCCATTGTGAGTGCAACAGAGTTTCCCAGAATGGGAACTCAGCACTCCCTCAGTTGTCATGTGAAACTCTACACCCTATGTCAATACCCAACAATCATACAGACATATCTATATAGCCTATATGCATACCCTGGAGAACTCCCTCCCACCCATGCATCCCCATCAATGATACCTCACATCGGTGCTCCTCCCCTGCCATAGTTGAACCCCTCTGTGATTCAAAATTTCTTAAAAATTGAAATCTAATATATTATCAAATTCAATTAATGGGAAAATGAAATAGTAACAATAGGTTTAAAGATTAGAAATAGAATACATAATAATTGAGAAATACTAAAAGTAAAAATAAATTGGGGTATTAAAAAATGGAAAATATCATTAAAATTTTTTGACATTTTTCCTTTCTTCACTGTAACAGGTTTTGCCCTGTATGTACAGTGGCAAGGCAGTCTCTTCCTTTTCTTCTGCAAAGTCCACATCCTCTTTTATTTTTTGTATTCAAAAAAGTTTTAGCTCACAGTAAAGTCACATATAGAATATAAGGAACTCCCATATACTCAATATCAAACCTTTTTCCCCCTTCCCCAGCAATGATCTTTTTACATGTGGATGTTACATTTGCTGCAACAGATATTGAAACATAGCTACTAACCGTGGTTCCATTATGGTTTACATTTCAGATTGTACACTTTTATAAATTTTTTTTACATTATAGTTTACATTTTAGACTATAAACCTTTATAAATTTTTGGTGATATTTAACACAGCCTGTACCATCATTGCAGGATCATGCAGAACATTTCCACTGCCCACTCCCACTTCCGACTATTCTATTCCTCTCTCCTCCTCCCCTCAGGGCCCACAGTGACAACCAAGCTTCACTGCTTGAAGCACAAGGTTCATAGATACTTGCAACAATGATGAGGGCTTGATATGCTAGTCTGTACTCCCATTTGGAGCCACCCTTGCTTTCTAGAGACACCCTCCCCTCTATTTGAAAACATCAGACCTCCCCAGGATGGGGGTATAACACCTTCCCGCTCATTGTGTGAGTCTCTACCCACTGATATAACACACTATGACCTGATGAACACTTACATACCCCCTAAAAGCCTGCCCCAGGTGCACCCTATGCCAGATGCCCCCCATCAAACACCTTACACCAGTAACCCTTCCTTATTATACTTTCTAAAGAGTTTTCCCAACATTATAGTTTCAACCACATACCCTACAACCTCCCGTGTTCACTTGCTCCCCCCAAACCCTTTCCCCAATTCCTTGGACCAGCTGACCCATCCTCCCAACCTTAGCCCCACTCAAGCCTGCAAAGCCCAACTCAGTAGTATCCCTATGCCCCTGTCTTATCCCTTCACTGCACAACTACTTACCTCCACTTTATTATAGATTTCGCCAGTGTGAGCATTGGTTCACAACCTTCCTCTCCCCTCTATTTCCTGTAAGCCTATCTTCCAGTCTCTAGCTCTCTGAAACAGCTTGATTTGCTTAATTCATATTAGAGAGGTCATGTAGTATTTCTTCTTCAATGCCTGTCTTGCTTCACTCAACATAAGGACCTCAAGATTCATGCATGTTATCCCATGTGTTAATACTGTATGCCTTCTTACAGCTTAGTAGCATTCCATTGTATGTATATAGCACATTTTGTTTATCCATTCCTCTGTTGATGGGCATTTGGGTTGATTCCAACTTTTGGCAATAGTGAATAATGCCGCTATGCACATTGGTGTGCATATATCAGTTTGTGTCCTAGTTTTCAGTTCTTCTGGGTATGTACCCAGCAGTGGAATTGCTGGGTCATATTGCAGCAAATCTATAGTTTTTTTTGAGGAACTGCCAAACTGTCCTCCAGAATGGCTGGATCCTTCTGCATTCCCACCAGCAGTGGCAGTGGATGAGTGTTCCCATTCCTCCACATCCTCTCCAACATTTGCAGTCCTCTGTTTTTTTTAATAGCCACCAGTCTAATGGGTGTAAAATGGTATCTCATTGTAGTTTTGATTTGCATTTCCCTAATAGCTATGTTGAGCATCTTTCCATGTGCTTTTTAGCCATTTGTATTTCTTCTTTGGAGAATTGTCTGTTCTTGCCCATTTTTTAAATGGGTTGTTTGTCTTTTTATTTTTGAAATATCGGATTTCTTTATATATGCTGGATATTAGGATCCTATCAGATATATAGTTACCAAATATTTTCTCCTTTTGGGTAGGCTGTCTTTTCTCTTTCTTGATAAACTCCTTTGAGGTGCAAAAGGCTTTAATTTTCAGGAGGTCCCATTTATGTTTTTTCTTTCACTGCTCGTGCTTTGGGTGTGAAGTTCATGAAGCCATTTTCTATTACAAGGTCCTGTAGATGTTTCCCTACATTGTCTTACAAGGTCTTTATTGTCTTGGCTCTTACATTTAGGCCTTTGATCCATCTTGAGTGGGTTTTTGTATAAGGTGTGAGATGGTAATCCTCTCATTCTTTTGCATATGGATATCCAGTTCTCCAAGCACCATTTATTGAAAAGGCCATTCTCTGCCAGTTGAGTAGGCTTGGTGACCTTCTCAAATATCAGATGAGTGTATAGGCAAGGATCTATATCAGAACTCTTAATTCGGTTCCATTGGTCGGTATGTCTATCTTTGTGCCAATACATGCCATTTTGACCACTAAGGCTTTGTAGTATGTTTTAAAGTCAGGTAGTGTGATTCCTCCAATTTCATTTTTCTTTTTCAGTATGTCTTTGGCTATTTGGGGCCTCTTTCTCTTCCAAATAAATTTCATAGTTAGTTTTTTCCAGTTCATTAAAAAATGCTACATTGATTTTTATTGGGATTGCATTAAACCTGTAGATCAGTTTGGGCAGGATAGACATATTAATGCTATTTAGTCTTCCTATCCATGAATAGGGAATATTCTTCCATTTATTTAAGTCTTCTCAGATCTTCTTTAACAGTGTTGTGTAGTTTTCTGTGTGTAAGTCTTTTACATCTTTAGTTAAATTTTTTCCTAGGGGAGGTTTTATTAGGTAAAATTCAGGCTCTGGCAGAGTGGGTGTAGCTCAGTGGTTGAGCACCTGCCTTGCATATACAAGGTCCCAGGTTCAATCCTTGATATCTCCTAAAAAAAAGTCAAGCTCTGGGCTCCATGTCTTTGGCTTAATAGCTGGTTTTGCCCTTCTCCAGCCTCATCTTCTCCAGCCTCATGACCCTGGGGATATTGCATGATTTTACTGGGTCTCAATTTTCAAGATAGACTAGGTTAATAGAGAAACTCCATAACCTCGATGGCTCAGCACAGGGAGAGATTTTCAGTTTTGTACTTTTTTTCTCATTTATGCCAAGATCCACGTAGGTCAGTGGCAATCTCTGTACCACACAGTTATTCAGGGAACAAGGTAACTTCTATTGTCAACATGTGACTCTAAGGCTTGCTTGGCATCATCTGACTGGTAGAAAGTAAAAGAGAGAGGAAAAGTAGAAATTTACACTCACTTGCATATATACATCATTCCTACTTAAATTCCATTAACAAGAACAATGCATTTGGCCATATATTCATTCTCAAGGCTAGGAAATTGTTTAGCTATGCACCCAAGGGAAAGAACAAATGGGTTTACTGAGTAGTAACTCAATCTGCCACACTAAGACTATATCTTAAAAATTATAGTAATAGATTTTATGTAATTGGATTGTCTAAGGGTGTAATTAGATAATGTATGGAATTGCATAGCATAGTGCCTGAATACATAGTTAATGACTCAAAAAGACAGCTATTTGTATTGGTATTATGCATTTAATGTAGAAATAATATTAATCATAATGAATAATAGTAATATTATGTTTCTTTCTGGACTCTGAGCAAAATGGCCCTTTCTTCCTCTACCAATTACTATGTCCATTTATACTTTGAATCCCCCCCTTCCATCTTCCCATCCATCCATCCATCCATCCATCCATCCACAATTGTTCATACATATATATATATTGTTCTGTTCATCAGTCATACACTTAGAAGTAGTCTTTTCCCCATTTCTTCCTACGTCTCCTCTCCTGTAAAACCCCAAGGTATTCCTTGGCCTTGTCCACTCCACATTAGGGCTACTCAGGGCACCTACACCACCACAGAGTCATAGTCGGTCCATCCAGTGGACTCTCAAACTTCATATGCATAGCTAGTGGTACGTGTTTCTGGCCAACCCATCCTCAAGCTCTTGAAGTATATTCCAAAACTTACCTTCTCTTTTATCCTACATCTCCATGTGAGTGTCAAATTCATCATACTTAATGGAATTAATGATCTTGCTCACTCCTCCAACTCCCCCGTTGTAGTTAAAGGCCTTGCTATCCAATAAATCGAGAAAGCCAGAATCCTCAGATAACCCTTAACACCTCCATCACCATAAAATCCTATAACTAGCCATCTCCAAGACCTGTACACTTTACATCATACATGTCTCTGAATCTATCACCAGCTCCATCAGCTCCACCCCTAATACCCTGGTCCATGCTGTCATCATTTCCTGCTTGCATAATGTCAACAGATTCCTAACTGGTGTATGAATATCTGCTCTGGGTCTGTGGTAAGCTCTGCCTACTACTCAAACTCCTCCAAATTCAGAATCAGACCTTATTCCAAACCTTCACCACACTCAGTCACTGAGTCTCCTATGCCCAGATTAATGTTGAAAATAAAGACTTTGAGCTTCTCTTTCTTGTCTATAGCCCTTACAGTCTTACTGCATCTGATTCCCTAAAGCTTCTATTCTCACACCAGCAGAAGAGTTCTTGTCCCCAGTTATAACCAATTCCTGCTCCAGGTTTAGATCACCTCCTGCCTTCTCAGGGAACTCTTTTCTACTCTTTTCTTTCTTAGCTCTATAATGTCCTCTTAAGTGGTATGCTCTACCTGTATAACCAAGCTTTATAGAGGAGTTGTTTCCTTCTTGGAAGGCATGTCTACACTTGACTTCCATACTCATTCTTTTTTGCTTGCTCACTCTTCTCTCTATTTTGCTCTTTTTTCTCTCTCTCTTTTTCCTTTCTTCACTCACTTTCCCCTTCTTTCCTTCCTTCCATGCTTCCTCCCTCCCTCCCTCTTTCCCTCTCTCCTTTTTACTGAAGTGTAATTTACAAACATTAATGTGCAAAAAACTTAAGGGTTTAGCTTGATGAATTTTTGCATATATATAAATCTGAGTAATCACCACCCAGGTCAAGATACAGAATAAGGAAGTAGGCCAAGATACAGAATATGAAAAGAGCCTCCCTGTAAATCCTTCCAGTCACTACTTCCTCCTACAAATCTAACCAGTATTTAGAATCTGACACCATTGACTAATTTTGACTGTTCTTGATAAGATATAAATGGGACTTTACAGTATGTTCTCTGCCATGTCTTCTATTGATCATTATTATGTCTGTGAGATTTTCATATGGTTGTTATTGTTGGAGTTTTTTAATTCATCTTTACTATTTGAGGTTTCTACGTACCATGACACTGAGATCATTCTTAATGAGATTGCTGTTGGTATCCTAATTGTCAAATCCAACAATGGCAATAATAATAATATATAGGCCCACAATTTTCTGAACACTCAATGTGTCATGTACACTGTTAAGTGATTTATCAGAATCTTCTTTAACCCTCATGGTAACATTTTAGGCAGGAACTGAGAATTTCCCAGTTTTTCAGGTGAGGAATTTAAGACTATAGAAAAGTTAAATAATTCATCCAGGATCACCTACATTGGTAGTGGCAGAATTTGAACTGAAGCATCTGACTGCAGAACCCACATTCTTAACTAACATATTATACTGCCTCTCAATTCAGCAGAAACTTTTCATATCTTATTGCGCTAAAGTGTAGCATCTGGTCCCCTTGTTCCCTCTTTTCCTTCTTCTCACTGGACTTTCATTCTCTTTATACTCTGAAACCCTGCAATGTTAGGTTCCCCGTCCCCCCTTATCCCCTGTGGCTTTTTGCATGCTGTCTGCTCTCAGTGTCCATTCGCTGTGCGTTCTTCTGTGTCTGTATTTATTTAATTTCCCCTCCCCCTTGCAGCTTGCTTGCTGTCTGCTCTGTGTCCATTCACTGCATGCTCTTCTGTGTTTTTGCTTGTCTCCCTTTTTTGTTGCGTCACCTTGCTGAGTGGGCTCTCCATGGTGCTTTTGGGCCTGGTGGCTTTCCGCAGCATGAGGACAAGCCTGCTTTCACAAGGAGGCCCCCAGATGCAAACCCAGGGCCTCCCATATGGTAGACAGGAACCCAACTGATTGAGCCACAGCCGCATCCCCAATGTTAAGTTTTAATAGACATCGCACAACACTTTTTTTTTCTTTTTACTCTAGATAAATCTCACCCATACTTATGCCTACAACTTTCACTCATGCATGATGGTTCCCAGATATTATATTATTTCACCAAGCCATAATATAAAAATAATAGCCAACGTGTATCGATGGTTGCTTATTCAGAGTCCAGCATCATACAGAACATTGTATATGTGCATTTCACTTCATCCTCACAGCAGTCCTATAAGTGAAGTTTATGGAATTTGAGTGGCTTGCCAAAACCTCAGTGCTAGGATAGAAGGCTGCTGGGACATGAGACTGAGGTGTTTTTTCTCAGAGACAATGAAACGTAACCATAATACTGTTGGCCCTCTAACTTTTATGATGGATCCCAGGTGTACCAATTTAGATTCATCATAAATCTTGATTTATGACACATTGTCATGATTGTTCAATGCATAGACCTGTTTTTCCTTAAATTTATTCATTTTAATTTATTCATTACTTTAAAAACTTTATAATTAATACCACTTAACTCTTTATCCTGCCCAAGAACAAAAATGTTACCAATTCCCTACATCTATCAATACGCTTCTTTCCTTTCCTCATGCCTCTCTGACAGAGATAATTTTCCTGAGTTTTCGGTTTATTATTACTTAACACATTCAGTGGGAAAGCTTATTACAACAAAATCAAGTTCCTTGATTTTGACTATTCAGATTTTCTATTTCTTCTTACGTCAGTTTGTTAATTTGGGTCTTCCAAGGAGTCTGTACACCTCGTCTAAACTTCAATCCATTACTTTTTAAAATTGTTTTATCATACCTTTTTCCAAAACTTTATGAAAAGGGCATTATATAGTCTTCTGGGAATTGCTTTTTTATTCAGTATTATGTTACTAAGATTCTTAATGTCTGTAGCTCTAGTTCACTTATATTTTTCTCCTGTACAATATTCCATTGTATGAAAATACCAAAAAGCATTCATTATCTTGGACATTTATTTTCCATAGGTTTCTCTCAAAACAGTGATGCCATGAAAATTCACACATATGTATCCTGGTGTCTCTTGGTAATGCTCCTGAGTGGAATTTTGGTTTATTAGTTATGAATAAGGTCAATATGATGCCCAATTGTATCCTGAAATGATTATGACAATTTTCCCCTCTCCATCAATGTTGTAATGAATCTGGAATTAATTTTTTATATGGTGTGAGGTAGGAATGCCATTTCATTTTTCCTTAGGTAAGTGGATGAAGAACCCCTTGGATTTGTTCCTTCAGCATCCAGTTCTCTCAACCCATTCTTCACTTCTGTGTTCAAATGGGTCTGCTCTGCTCCTGCTGGTATGATTGTTAGAAGTCACAAGAACCCATCTTTCATCCATTTTACTGTATACTGTTTCCTCAGCACACTATGGGTAGTGGTGACACATTGGTTACTGGGACAATGGGCCTTTTAGCAGGGAGGGAACTCATTATGTATGTGAGAAACAGCCAACTCTGCTGCTGTGATAAAAATCTGCCCAGGATTCCCAGGGTAATAAAGAAGAGCAGGGTCGAAACATGTCTGGGAGGATAGATGTGCAGGGGAAAGAGTAGACTGATGGCTAAGGGCTTAGACTCTGGGGATGGAAGTGGGATTCCAGCACTTCTGAGCTATGCCCATTACTAGCTAGGGAACCTTGAACATGTCACTTCTTCCTGGCCCTCAGCATTTTTATCTGTAAAAGTAAGAAGATGGTCATTAAACCGTAAAGCACAATATGGGGAGCAAACACTAAAGAAGATGTTTCAGGCAGACCCTGAGGGATGTAGGAGCCAAAGCCAGGTACAAAGTAGGGAATAGCATTCCTGTAAAATGGAAGGGCATGTGCCAAGATCCTGAAACTGTCAAGATCTTTTTCTTGACACTGTCAAGAAACTGTCAAGATCTTTTTCTTCCTGGACACATGGCTTTATTTGGACCATGTATGTGCATTTTTGGGCAATGAAAAATGGGCAGAAATGATTGTGAAATTGTCTTCATTACATTTTTCATTTTTGCCCTTACCTGTGTCCTTACTTGCCTCATTGACCCTCAATGGTTTCAGTTTTTACACCTCCTCAGAATTTAGCACATGCTTGGGGGCTGCAGGTTCAGATTGAACAGGCTAATTAAGTGTTAACGAGGACAATACCTGGTGACTCTGAATCCCTGGACATCAGGCTGGGCCACTCATGGTCATACATTTGTACCTGAGTGTGACTGCCCTGAAAGTCAAAGCGGAAGCAGGAGGAAAGTGAAGTTCTGGTTCCTGACAATTAGAGATGAAAGTGACTTTTCAACTTGTGTCACAAACTTGCAGTTGCGTCAACTCAACTCTCCACTTTGGCTTGAAGGCAGTTGGACCTGTTGTTCTCAAGTGTAAGAATTCATCCTTGGGGCAGTAGACCTTCCTATAGTTTATGAAATCCTTCTGCATGATATCTTTTTTTTTTTTTTAGGTTTTAAAACTTTTTATTTGCATATTTTAGAAATTGTGCATTACAATGATTAAATTCATTTGAACAAAAAAAAAATATGGCACTCTGATTAAACTTCATTTTACAGCCTGTAGGACCAGCTTTTGCTTTTACTCTAGATTTCACTGTCGTCCTTTACCAACATGCAAATTATTTTCCTTCCCTGCCAGCCAGAGAGGCAATGGGAGAGGCAGGCACAGCCTTCCTTGTCAGTAGTTCTAGATTTTTTTATGTGAAAAGGGGCAGTACAATCATTTAAACTTGATCCAACCTCTTTGCATCTTACAAAGTTAACAGCTAAAAGAAGTAAAATAAGGCAATGCTTGTGGAATGTACAGTGCATATTGCCAGCGCACGCCTCATTACGACCCTCCTGCTTGCTTCTCCTGTTCGATTGTTTCTTTGGAAGGCAGTAGATTTTTGTCTTGCATTTCTGTCTTCTTCAATTTCAACTTACTGAATTTCTCAATCTCAGCCATATCGGGTTTGTCAGACCTGGTTGCAGAGGAAGCCAAGCATGGCCCAAGCGAGGCGAATCAGCTCCGCATGGAGGCTGCCGCCAAGTGCCCATGATATCTTTTAAAAAACAAAACAAAAGAACCAAATGGTACAAAGATGTGCTTTCATGTAAACATTTTCTGTAAACTCATTGTGCCTATGAGTTACTTGCTGTCAGAGTGATCATAATTTTTTTTTTTGACCATATCCCCAATGACACTAGAAAGGAACTTCTCTTCTCTGACTTGCACTCCCAGAGCAAGGCATCTAAGTCTTGTGATGATAATAAAAATAGCTCTTGGTGATAATAAAATGACTCTTATGTAGCGAACAGTAATCCTGTACCAGGGCTGTGGTAAGCACTTTTTATGTTACTTCCCATGAGGTGTGTAGTGCTGTTTTTCTCATTTAATTCATGAGATTCTCAAATGGAGACAGCATCAAAATTTCCTGAAAGGCCCAACACCCAGTTTCTGAGTCACCAGGCTTGGGTGGGGCCAGAGAACTTGCATTGAAAAATTTTTTTTCAGGTGATCCTAATGTTTGGGAACCACTGAATTACAGCAAACTGTTAGCACACAAAGATCCCTAATGCATGGCATTTTCTTCGTTTCTCATTTTGAATCTAGATCCCTGAGGATCTGAGAGGTAAAGAGGCTGGCTTAGGGCTGCCCAGGTAGGGGGGAAAAGCAACAACTCCCCTATCAGTGACCTCTGAGGGCCAGGTGCCACAGAAAACTGACATTTTAAGAAGAAAAACCCTGCGCCGACAACCTTGGGTCGGTATTTCCCAACGCCCCTGGAGACATTGCTAGGTCATAGTTGTGGAGGGCGCCCCCTAGTTTTGACGGGTCCAGGACAGGAGCTCTAAGGCCTAGAAAGCGCTGCCCCTGGCCGAGTCCGTCGCTGGGCTAACAACCGCCCGGGAAGGGCATTTCCCGCGCGGGGCTTCCGGTCATGCCGCTGTGTATGTTCGTTTGCGGATGGCGGGTCTCTACACCTGCCGAGGTTGGGCCAGGGTCAGTTCCCAGAGTGCTCTTAGGGACCAAGCAGAGAAAGCGCGGAGCATAGGACCCTCCACCGAGCCTTTGTACTGGCGGTGATCCCGCTAAAACGGGTTCCGCCAGGATTCACCGGAGCCCACCCTGGGTCCTTGCGACTAAGGAGATCCTAGGTGTGTACTTTTCACTGGCTGAAACTTGAGCCTCAGAATGCGACAGTCAGTCAGAGGTCACACTCGCCAAGGGCAGGGGATGAGTTGGTTGAGCTGTGAGAGTTGCCCGCCTCTTGTGTCCAGCATGGCCCACATGTTCCATTGCCTGAGTGAGGTGGGTCACACTTTAAATGAAGTAGCTTCATCAAAAGAGCCTATTTAAAATGGATCCATAAGCACAGGAATGGATTCACTGTAAGTATATGCTTTTCTGGGGGTACATACAGTTTAAAACCACCACAACAATGAATGCAAGGTCTTTACATGGCCATATGCTTCCATTTGTCGTGCACTGATAGCTAAGAGTGCAGTGTGTTTGGCACAGCACAGGTGAATGTTGACTTTTTAAAAATTTGCCTAACTCTTTTACATTCCCATCAGCAGTGTAGGAATTTTCCAGATTCTCCACATCCTCACCAACCATGGGTATGGCCAGCACTTTCAATTTTTGCCATTCTGGGAATGGATGTAGCTCATTGGTTGAGCACCTGCCTGCTACAAATGAAGTCCCAGGTTCAATCTTCCATACCACAAAAAAAAAAAAAACAATTTTTTTTTTGCCATTCTGACATGTATATAGTGTATCTCACTGTGATTTTAACTTGCTGTCTCTAATGACACATAATTTTGAGCATTTTTAAAATGTGTTTTTTCATTATCCTTATATCTGTTTTGGTGAGCTGTCCATTCATATCTTTTGCCATGAATGATGGTTGATATTACTATTTCCATTAAAAAGAATACAGTGAGGAGGCAGGGCAAGATGGCATCTGAGTGAGTGCACCTTATAACTTCTCCTGCAAAGAAGCAGCTGAGTAGGGTTGGAGTCCTGCCGGAGCAGGCTGTTTCAAGGGCTTGCAGGTCAGGAGCTGTCTGAAAGTCAATTTGGAGAGACAGTGACAGAAGTGGTGCTTGCTAGAGGTAGAATTCTGGGTTTCTGACACAGAGGTCAGAAGTTGTGGGGGAGGAGGGACCCTTCCTCCTAGGGCTGGCTGCCGCAGCGTTCCCTGAAAATTGTTGGTTGTGTGGTGGCATTCCCAAGCCCTGTGTTTCCTGGATGTGTGGTTCCCAGGTCCATGTCCCCTAAGCACCCATAGCCCACGCTCCACAGACTCACATAACTTGAGTCCGCGATATCCTGGACTTTCCATTCCCGAATCCAGTGCTCCCTGAGGTCCTTGATTACCCTAGCCCTCTGGTTTTGGACTGACTCTGTGAGTGCAAGATATTTGTTGTGAGACTCAGAGGGGCTAGGTGAGCGCAGGTTCAATTTTCTCTCTCCCCCCCCCCCCCCCCTTTTAATTTTTTGAGCTTGGAAGAGCATACCAGCTGGTTTGGGGAGAGCCTGGGAAGAAAGGAGAGGCGAATCTGCTGAGAAAGCCCAATTTACCTAAACGCCCTGGGATAGGTAACTTGGTCTGGGAGAAGGTGGAGTTAGAAAATCAATTAGCCCTCCCCTAGCACACCTAAGGGAGAGGGACTGTAGGACGTACTTTCCAAGCTTCTAATAGCATATTTGGGGTTCCAGGTGAGGTGTGGGTGTTCTCTTGCTGGAAATAAAGAGTCATTGTCTTCTGTGTTGAGTTGCTTCACCAAGGACCCACTTGAATCTCCTACCAGACCCCTCATGCATCTTTCTTGCTGCCCTGGGAAACAGGGAAGTGAGGAAGGGAGAAAGAGGGAATGTCAGATTCCCAAGCTTTTTATTTAACTGCAAAGAGGATCCCTTGCTTGAAACTTAGGTGTTTGGTTTTGGTTTTGTTTTTTTGTGTTTTTTTTGGTGGTGTCTTCTTGTATTTCTTTCCTCTTTATCCACCCAAGGCCCTTTTTCTTTTCTTTTCTTTTCTCTTTTTCTTGCCTGCTTCTCCCCCACCCCTTTTTTTGTCCCACCCTCCTTTTTTTGGTTTCTCTTCCTTTTTCTCTCTCTCTCTTTTTAATATTAGGAGCTGCAGGGAGTGCTTCACATTTGCTGTGTTTCCTCATCCTCCATTTCCTTTTTCCTGTGTATATTGATTTTGGCCACTAATACTATCGCCTTTCCTCTACATCTTTCTATCCTCCATCATTTTTTGTTTCTCTTACATTCTACCTTTCTTTGTTTGACCCCCAAATTTTCTGACATTTTGTTTCTAATACCTTTGTTCTGTTTTCTGTCTTTTATTCACTCTTAATATTAATGTCTTTCTTTTCTCTTTCCCTCTCTCCTGAAAACACTGGCCTTTATATTCATACTATATTCCTCCCCATATTCAGTTGACTGTCTCATTATAGGTACTCTACTTTACTTACTGCTATAACTCTACACAGCTTACATGAATCTAATATCCATTCTCTTAGATCTCACATGGTTCCTCTGTTAACATTTACTATCAATACTATTATACATTTTATTTTCTTACTCATTTTGCTTTCTCTGGCCCTAATATTTTCCTTCAAGTAAACTTAGCCAGCAACAAGAGAATAGAATAAGAAGAACAAAGTGACAAAGAGAAGACATAACACATAAGCAAAAGCAACAACTAATTAAACCACAAGACTAGACAAAGAAGCTAAGGAACTGATTAAACTCACCAAGATAAAATGATGACCAGACAGCAACAAAAAATGACAATAATCAGGAAAACATGGACCAATCCAATGAAAAAACTAAAAACCAGGAAGAGGAACAGAACATTGAACAGGTAATTAAAGCTCTCAAAACATATGTTAGTGACCAATTTGATGAAGTGAAGGAAGAGATTAAGAATATGAAGAAAATACTTGGGGAGAATACAGAAGAAATTGCAATCATACACAAAAAGATAACAGATATGATAGTGATGAATAGCACAATTCAAGGAATCAAAAATACACCCTCAGCAAATAACATCAGATTAGAAGAAGCAGAGAAAAGAATTAGTGAAGTGGAAGACAGTATATCTGAAATCAAACAGATAGTAAAACTGATCAATAAAAAGAAAAAATCCAGCTGGGACTTAGGGACCTGGATGACAATGCAAAACACACAAACATATGCATTATAGGCATCCCAGAAGGAGAAGAGAAGTGAAAGGGGACAGAAAGGTTTTGGAGGAAAAAATGGCTGAAAACTGCCCAAATCTGCTAAGGGAGATGGATGTACATGTCCAGGAAGCACAATGCAACCCAAACAGCATAAATCCCACAGGTCTACCCCAAGACATATACTTGTCAAATTATCCAATGCTCAAGACAAAGAGAAAATTCTAAAAGCAGCAAGAGAAAAGAGAGCCATCACATACAAAGGAGGTTTGTAAGATTAAGTGCCTATTTTCTCATCAGAAACCATGGAGGCAAGAAGGCAGTGGTATGACATAGTCAAGGTACTAAAAGAAAAAATTTCCAACCAAGAATACTTTATTCAGCTAAGGTAGCATTAAATAATGATGGAGAGTTGAAAATATTCACAGATAAATAGAAAGTAAGAGAGCATGCCAACAAGAACCCTGCCCTTCAAGAAATACTAAAGGGAGTTCTGCAGGAAGAAAGAAAAAACAGGAGAGTCAGAGTTGGAGGAGAGTGTGACAGCAACTAAAAGACAAAAAAAGAAAAATCAAACAAAATATGAAAAACATAAATTGAAAGAAAATATGGCTAATATAAATAATTCCTTGAAAGTAATAACACTGAATGTCAATGGATTAACTCACCTGTCAAAAGATTCAGATTGGATAAGGAAATATGACCCATCTATATGCTGTCTACAAGAAACATATCTTAGACCCAGGAATTCAAGGAGGTCGAAAGTGAATAGCTGGAAAACAATCTTACAAGCAAGCAATAACCAAAAAAGGGCAGGAGTGGCTATGTCAATATCAAAAAAAAATAGACTTTAAATGCAAAATAATTTTGAGAGACAAAGATGGATACCACATATTAGTGAAAGGTATAATCTTTCAAGAACATCAAACAATCACAAACATTTATGCCTAACAAGGGCACCTCCAAATATATGAGGAAAACACTGGAAAAACTAAGTGAAAGAATAGATTCCTCTACAATTATAGTTGGGGATTTTAACACACCACCATCAACTTTGGACAGAACATCTTAAAAGAGAATCAATAAAGAAAAAAATATTTGAACAGAATATTAGAGGAGCTGGACTTAATAGACATATACAGAACAATACACCCAAATACAGCAGGTTATACATTCTTCTCATGTGCACATGGATCATTCTCCAAGATAGATCACATACTAGGTCACAGAAAAAGTCTCAATGAATTCAGAAAAATTGAAATCCTACAAAATAATTTCTCTGACCAAAGTGCAATGAAGCTGGGAATCTGCATGGGCCAGAGACCCAGATTTGGCAACAAGATATGGAACTTAAACAACACACTCTTAGAAAAACAGTGGGTCAAGGAGGAAATTTCAAAAGAAATCAATAACTACCTTGAAACTAATGAAAATGATAACAAAACATATCAAAACATATGGGATGGAGCAAAAGCAGTACTGAGAGGGAAATTTATAGCCATAAATTCTTACATCAAAAAGGAAGAAAGAGCTAAAATTGAAGAACTAACTGCACACTTGGAGGAATTAGAAAAAAAACAACAAATTATTCCCAAAGGAAGGAGAAAGAAAGAAATAACAAAGATAAGAGCAGAACTAAATAAAATAGAAATAAGAAAGCACTTGAAAAAATAAACAAAACCAAGAGCTGATTCTTTGAGAAGATCAATAAAATTGACAAACCCTTAGCTAGACTAACAAAGAAAAAAAGAGAGAAGAGGCAAATACACAAAATAAGAAATGAGAAAGGAGATATCACCACTGACCCCACAGAAATGAAGACTATCATAAGACGATACTTTGAAAAACTATATTCCAACAAGAAGGACAATTTAGAGGAAATGAACAAATTCCCAGAAACACAAAAGCAGCCTACATTGATGAAAGAAGAAATTGATGATCTCAACAAACCCATCACAAGTAAAGAGATAGAATCTGTCATTAAAAACTTCCCAGCTAAGAAGAGGCCTGGGCCAGATGGCTTTACAGCTGAATTCTACAAAACATTCCAGAAAGAACTAACACCAGTCTTGCTGAAACGCTTCCAAAAAATCAAAACAGAAGCAACATTGCCTAACTCATTCTATGATGCCAATATTACTCTAGTACCAAAGCCAAACAAAGACACCACAAGAAAGGAAAATTACAGACCAATCTCTCTAATGAACCTAATGAACCTAGAAAATGAACCTAATGAACCTAGAAAATCCTCAACAAAAATACTTGCTAATTGTATTCAACAACACATTAAGTAAATTATACACCATGACCAAGTGGGATTCATTCCTAGTATGCAGGATGGTTCAACATAAGAAAATCAATTAATGTAATACACAATATAAAGAGATTGAAGGAAAAAAATCACATGATCATATCTATAGAAGCAGAAAAAGCATTTAACAAAAATACAGCACCCTTTCTTGATAAAAACACTGCAAAAGATTGGAATAGAAGGAAATTTTCTGAACATGATAAAGGCTGTATATGAAAAACCCACAGCTGACATCATTTACAATGGTGAAATCCTAAAATCTTTCCCTCTAAGATCAGGAAAAAGACAAAGATGCCCACTATCACCCCTTCTATTTAACATTGTGTTAGAAGTACTTGCTCAAGCACTGAGGCAAGAACCAGATATGGAAGGCATCCAAATTGGAAAGGAAGAAGTCAAAATTTCATTATTTGCAGATGACATGATCCTATACATAGAAAACCCTAAGAAGTCTACAACAAAACTTCTAGAACTCATAAATGAGCTCAGTAAAGTTGCAGGTTATAAGGTCAATGGGCAAAAATCAGTAGCATTTCTGAACACCAATAATGAGCAATCCCAGGAGGAATCAAGAAACAAATAACATTTACAATAGTATATTTAAAAATCAAATACCTAGGAATAAATTTAACTAAAGATGTAAAAGACTTATACTGAGAGAACTACACAATACTGTTCAAGGAAATCAAAGAAGAGCTAAATAAATGGAAGAATATTCCCTGTTCATGGATAGGAAGACTAAATATTATTAAGATGTCTACCCTACCAAAACTGATCTACACATTCAATACAATCCCAATAAAAATCAATACAGCATTCTTTTATTTTAAAGATTTATTTTATTTATTTCTCTCCCCTTCCCTCCTGCCCCAGTTGTCTGTTCTCTGTGTCTGTTTGCTGTGTGTTGTTCTTTGTCTGCTTCCATTGTTGTCAGCAGCATGGGAATCTGTGTTTCTTTTTGTTGCATCATCTTGTTGTGTCAGCTCTCTGTGTGTGTGGTGCCATTCCTGGACAGGCTGCACTTCTTTCATGCTGGGCAGCTCTCCTAATGGGGCACACTCCTTGCGCTTGGGGCTCCCCTACACGGGGGTCACCCCTGTGTGGCAGGGCACTCCTTGAACACATCAGCACTACATGTGGGCCAGCTCCACATGAGTCAAGGAGGCCTGGGGATTGAACTGCAGACCTCCCATGTGGTAGACAGACACCCTATCCACTGGGCCAAGTCTACTTCCCAATATAGCATTCTTTAACGAACTAAAAAATTAGCTATGAAATTTATTTGGAAAGGAAAGAGGCCCTGAATATCCAAAAACATACTGAAAAAGAAAAATGAAATTGGAGGAATCACACTACCTGACTTCAAAACATACTACAAAGCTACAGTAGTGAAAACGTCATGGTAGTGGCACAAGGATAGACACACTGACCAATGGAACCGAATTGAAAGTTCTGATTTAGATCCTCATATATACAGTCAAATAATATTCAACAAGGCCACCAAACCCACTCAACTGGGAGAGAATGGCCTCTTCAACAAATTGTGCCTGGAGAACTGGATATCCATATGTAAAAAGTGACACCTTACTCACACCTTATACAAAAATCAACTGAAGATGGATCAAAGACCTAAATATAAGAGCCAAGACCATAAAGACTTTGGAAAGCAATGTAGGGAAGCATCTACAGGACCTTGTAATAGGAAATGGTTTCATGAACTTCACACCCAAAGCATGAGGAGCAAAAGAATAAATAGATAAATGGGACTTCCTCAAAATTAAAGCCTCCTGCACCTCAAAGGAGTTTGTCAAGAAAGTGAAAAGAGAGCCAACACAATGGGAGAAAATATTTGGTAACCATATATCTGATAGGAGATATATCCTGCATATATAAAGAACTCCTATATCTTGAAAATAAAAAGACAACAACTCATTTTAAAAATGGGGAAAAGATTTGAACAGACACTTCTCCAAAGAAGAAATACAAATGGCTAAAAAGGACATGAAAAAATGCTCAAAATCACTAGCTATTAGGGAAATACAAATCAAAACTATAATGAGATACCATCTTACTCCTATAAAATTGGCAGCTATGAAAAAAACAGAAAACTACAAATGCTGGAGAGGATGTGGAGGAATGGGAACACTCATCCACTGCCACTGCTGGTGGGAATGCAGAAGGATCCAGCCATTCTGGAGGACAGTTTGGTGATTTCTCAAAAAACTAGCTATTGATTTGCCATATGACCCAGCAATTCCACTTCTGGGTATATACCCAGTAGAACTGAAAACAAGGACACCAACCAATATATGCACACCAATGTTCATAGCAGCACTATTCACTATTGCCAAAAGTTGGAACCAACCCAAATGCTCATCAGCAGATGAATGGATAAATAAAATGTGGTATATACATACAATGGAATACTACTCAGCTAAAGAATGAATACAGTACAAACACAAGTGATAACATGGATGAATCTTGAGAACCTTATGTTGAGTAAAGCAACCCAGGCATTGAAGAACTAATTCTGCATGACCTCACTAATATGAAATAAGTAAACCAAGCTGTCTTAGAGAGCTAGCAACTGGATGATAGGCTTAAAAGAATTTGGGGGGTAGAGGAAGGTTTTGAGCTGACACCTACCTGGGTGAAATCTATAATAAGCTGGAGGTAAGTATTTGTACAGGGAAGGGATACAATGGGGGCATAGGGATACCTTTGGGTAGGGCTTTGCAGGCTTGAGGGGGGCTAGGGATGGGATGATAGGTAAGATGGGATGGGATGATGGGTAAGATGGCCCAAAAATTTGGGGGGAGGGTGATGGCACATTTGAACATAGGAGATTGTCAGGTATGTGGTTGAAAGTATAAAGTTGAGAAAAACTTTTCAAAAATATAATAAGGAAGGTTACCTGTTTAAGATGCTTAAAGGGGAGAATCTGACACAGGGAAGGCTTCTAGGGAGTGTGTGAGTGCTCATTTTGTCACAGTGGGTTATATCATTGGATGGAGACCCATACAATGAGAGTGAAGGTATACCCACATCCTGGGGAGGACTTATGTTCTCAAATAGAGGGAAATATATCTCTCGAGAGAATTGGTGTCTCCCAATGGGTTAGGGCAGTTGAGCACGTGAAGCCCTCAACATTGTATCTCTGAATATGGCCCTTCAAGTAATGAAGATTGATTGTCACTGTGGGCCCCAAGGGGAGGGGGAAAGAGGTATTGAATAGATGGAATCACTGTAACTGTGGGGCAATGGAAGTGTTCCACAAGATTATGCAAAGATGGACATAGAACATGTTAAATTACACCAGAAATATATAAAAGCCTATAGGCTAAAATGTAAACCATAAGGTAAAACGTAAGATAACTAAAAATTTAGAAAATTATATAGTCTAAAATATAAACCATGATGTAAACCCAAGTGTAACCATGTTTGAAAGCTATTGTCTCAATATCTGTACATCACTTGCAACAAATAAAATATGAACAGGTAAAAAGATCATTGCTGAGGAAGGGACAAATTGTTTGATGTTGGATATGTGGGAATACCGTATATTGTATATATGAATTACTATGATCTAAAACTTTTGTGAAGACAAACTTAATAATTTTTTAAAAAAGAAAAAGAAAGGATGTAGGCACTGAGGAAGAAATGGAAGAAATTGCCTTGCCACTGTACATACAAGGCAACACTTATTGCAGTGATAGAAGGCAAAACATCAAAAACGAAGCTTTTTCATTTTTAAATTTTTTGATACCCAATTTATTTTTACTTTAATTTTTCTAAAGTAGTATGTATTCTATATCTAACTTTTAAACCCATCACTATATTCCATTTTACTATTAATGGAACCTGGTGATATATTAGGCTTCAATTTCAAAGAAGTTTTGGACCACAGAGAGGTTCAACTATGGCAGGGTGGAATACTGGTGTGGGGTGTTATTGATGGGGGGCACATGGCTGGGAGGGATTTCTCCAGGGCATGTATATAAGGTATATAAAAATGCTCATTTATTTGTTGGGTATTTTCATAGTAGTTACAGTTACAAATGACAACTGAGGAAGTGCTGAGTTCCTAGCCAGGGGAGCTCTATCACATTCCCCAATGGAACACAACAATCCCCCAAGTGCAATGGCTAAGACAAATAAAGAAGGATGGTCCAACAATGACTCATTGATACTAATGACTATGCTTGTGAGCCTGTGCATCTGAAATAAGAGCTAGGCTTAGAGCTGCACGGTGCCTAAGAGTTACCTCCTGAGAGCCTCCATGTTGCTCAAATGTGGCCACTCTCTAAGCCAAACTCAGCATGTAAATGCATTACCTTTCCCACTGTGTGGGACATGACTCCCGGGGATTAACCTCTCTGTTGCCAAGGGATTACTACCAAATACCAGCAGGTGATGTAACTAGAAAATGACCTTGAATAAATGGGTCAACTCAGACCAGCAGACTATCTCAGGCTACATGCAATATCAGGTGTTAAAAATGCTTTTTTACCTTGAATAAAAGGAAAAATGGAAAGGACAAATGAGTTTATATGGCTATGAGTCTCCAAAAAAGATTTGGGAGGTCATCAGAGGGGTCGCCTTTACACCATGCCTAAGCAAGGTCCCAGAGACAGCCAAAGTAGATACAAGCTACAGAGACCCATAGGTTCTATGGTCATGGCAGATGGAGTTCAGTGCCATGTCAGTTGGCCCTACTTTGGAGTTTGTGTTCCTGAGTGTGATGGAGTTGGACTGAGATGTGATCTTTGTTCACAAGCCTCTCCTGTTACTTTTACTGGGCCTATGGCTGGCACTGGGGTTTGGTGTATACTCACGGGACCTGAATCTCTGGACTGTCCATGTGATAGCCAGGCCCTGAGCCTCAACAGACTTGCAACTCCTACCCTTTGGTTTATTGGACTTACCCCAGCCAGCTAACAGGGAGGTGAAGAAGGTCAAGCACCACACCAGGGAGCCAAGAGTGCCTACAACTGCAAGCAGGAGAATTGTATCCATCACCCATGTAGAATCTAAGCCCCCTCTCGATACAGAGGTGGAGTGGACATAACCATCCCAGGGTCCACAGGCTGGAAGAATAAAGTATGGATTAGAGTGGACTTACTGATATTCTATCCTGGAACTCTTGTGACTAGTAATGGAAGAAAATGTAGCATTGATGTCAAGAAAATAGCCACAGTAGCTGCTAAGGACAGGAACAGGGAAGAAGAGACATGATGTGGGGGCATTTTCAGGACTTGGAGTTGTCCTGGGTGGTACTGCAGGGGCAGTTGCTGGACATTGTATGTCCTGTCATGGCCCATTGGGTGGACTGGGGGAAAGTGTAAACAATAATGTAAACCATTATCCATGTTGTGCAGCAGTGCTCTAAAATGTATTCTGGTTATACTGTAATTTATTTAAACAGTGCCCTATTTGTAGATGCTTTTCCCATGAAAAAGTACAGTAATGAAATTCCTGAAAAATACTATTTGTGCACGTGTGGAAATTTTTCCTTTGGACCAGATAAGTAGATGCTGAGTTGCAGTGTTATGAGCTATGTGTGTTTTAAACTTCACAAGATACAGATCCCCAGCTATAATCCTAAGCAGACCAATATGAGCTTACAGGTTTATGTTACCAACTCTTCCTTGTCTAGTTCATTTTCTTCAAGTCCATCTGTGATAGTTTGAAGTGTATGGACCCCAGAAAAGCATGTTCTTAAAGCTAAAGCATGTTCTTAAAGCTAATCCATTTCTATGGATATAAACCTATTGCAAGTAGGGCCTTTGCTTAGATAACTTCAGTTAAGATGTGGCTCAGGGTGGGTCTTAATTCTCTTACTGGAGTCCTTTATAATCAGGGGAGAGAGAGAGGGAGAGAGGGAGAGAGGGAGAGAGGGAGAGAGGGAGAGAGGGAGCGCGCCTTGGAAGCAAGAAGCTGAAAGCAAAGAAACCCAGAAGAGAAGATGCTGGCATGAGCCTTGCCTTGTGACAGAGGAGTCCAGAATTGCTGGCAGCCAGTCTTCAGGAAGAAAGTATTGCCTGATTTGGACATTTTTCTCAGCCTCAAAACTGTAAGCTTGTGTGGCAGTTTGAGATTATTTATGAATCCCCAAAAACAGGGAAAAATTATTTTTGTAAACTGGTCTGTTCCTCTGAGTGTGATACCCTTTGATTGTATTAAATTCCAAGGTTTTAAGTTTATTTTATAAAAGATTAAGGCTTTGATTCAATCACATCAGTAGGGCATGACTCAGAGTTAAGTCACCACCCCCTTAATGGGCTGATATAAATGGACACTCACTCAAGAAGACACATGGTGGAGAGAGAGAACAATAGACAAGAGAGGAGAGAACTTGGTCATTTCGATCCTGCCTGCCATGTGTCAGAAAGAAGTCTCAATCAGCTAAAGCTTTGTGGACAGATGGGCCATTTGCCTGATAGTTTACAGCAAGACCTTGGGAAGACAGGTAAGACTGATAGAGGAAGCCCTGAGAGACAAGCCCAAATGGGGAGCCTGAACTCTCCTGGAGATCAGCAATCATCTTGTGCTTTAACATGTGGCAACTGACTTTGGTGAGAAAGCAACCTTGAGTTGAACTCTTTAGGGCCTTATACCTGTAAACTTTTATCCCAAATAAATACCCTTTATAAAAGTCAACAAATTTCTGGTACTTTGCATCAGCACTTCTTTGACTGACCAATACAACTTGTAAGTTAATAAATTCAAACAGTAAAAGCCAACCAGTTCTGGTATACTTCTGGTATACTGCTTCCAACAGCCTAGCAAACTAGAACACCATCTTATTGAGTCATAGTTATGTAAATATAAAATGGCACAGTGTCCAGTGTCAATAACTTTTGAAAAAAAATATGCAGTCATGTAATAACTACTGAAATCAAGAACATTTCCATCACTCTAACAAATTAGCTTATATCCCTTTGCAATCAATCTTTCTCTGTCCCTCCAGTCCCTGGCAATCATTGATATGATTTCTGTTAACTTACAGTGTGCATTTTCTAGAATTCATATGAAAAAAATCTTATAGGTCATCATGGATTCTTTCACTTATAATGCTTTTAATATTTGTTCTTTTTTTATATATCAATTGTACATTTCTTTTTATTGCTGAGTAGTCTATGTGGACATACTACAATGTATTCATCTACTTACCTCTTGATAAACTTTAGGCTGTTTCCAGTTTGAGGCTATTCTGAATAAAATGCCCATATATATTCATAAACAATTCTTTCTGAGAACATATTTTTTCATTTCTCTTGGGTAAATACTTGGGTGAGGATGCAGTCAATGTTTAAAGATTTGAATACATTTGGTTTGTTTTCCTTAAGTTTATATGTTGTAATTGTCTCCTGGGGTATAATTATTTAGAGGTATGTTGATTTCTTAACTCTTAAAGAGAACTGATTTTTAAAAAAATAATTTAGTAAATTCAGCATTAAAAAAAAATAGTGGTAAGTCTCCATATATACACATGAAATCTCTTTGAACATAAAAAGGATCTCTCCTCAGAATTAAGTGCCTGCTGCAGCATTAGATTGTACTGCTGGATCATGGGAACAAGTGGTTTAACCTCTTTGAGCCCCATGTCCTCATCCATAAAATAAAGACATTAGCAAACACTTATATGATACTAAGTGCCAGGCATACCTCTTCTTTTTTTGTTAACTTTCTTAACAAAGAGCCTATAAGCTGATGGTCATATCTTAGTTGGAACAAAAATTTTTGGTGGTCCCTGGCAGGAGGGAACTTGAGATAGAAACTAAACAGTAAAAGCTGATTATAACATTCACCTGATCCCCTAAGAGACAGATATGAGGACTCAGAGGTCCCAAAATGCAGAAAATTGAGAGAAACCATGATGGGCATCTACTGGGATATTACTTTCACAGTCCTTGTCCCAGTTATCTGTTTGCATTTGTTTGTATGACTTCTTTATGAATGCCTGTCTCCTTCACTAGGAACTTACTGGGATTTTGTTCCTTACTGGACTAGCATAGTTCCCAGAACATATTAAATGTTAGACAGCATTATTTGAATAAATAAATATTGAATACTTGCTTGGTAAAAGCAAGGGTGATTCAGTTCCAACGTGAAGGAGAGCTTCCAGAGAAGAAACATATTCTCTCATTCTTTCTCTCAAAGTGCCCATTTTTCCCTGTCCCCTCCCCACCCCCAAAGGAGTCAGTTATGACTAGGTAACTATAATATGGGCTTAAGCACAGGAACCTGCAGAGTGTCCATATACTCATTCAACAAATAATCCTGAGCCCTACTGTGTATTAAGCCCTGTGCTGTTGCCTGGGGAAGAGCACTGTGAGTGGATGTTAACAATCATGGTGCCTGCCATCAAGAAGTCTCAGTCAGATGGGGAAGCAGAAATTCAATACATAAACATTAATTTGGAAACAGGAAGTAGGTAGAACTCTGAATGAAACAAAACAAATGTTAACTGTGACATATACTACTTTAAATTTGTATTCAGGGAAAATCTGAGTAGGTGCCATACTGAGGCATGTTTCAGGTAGAAGGACTGTACTACAAAGCACCTGGACAGGAATAGGCTCGGCTCACCTGAGGAACGTGAATGAGAGCCCTGTGGTGCAGTGTGCCTGGTAGAGAAGCAAGGGATGAAGCCAGGAATTGCCCCGGCCCACGGGACGGCAACGAGGGCTCGAAACCTGCCGAGAAAGAATGGTGGGACAAGAGACACGAAGAACGACAGCAAGACAGGGTTCTGATCAAGCTGCGAATTTTATTGAGGGAACAAAGCATATATACTCTTGGGAAGGGGAAGGGCAGTGGGTGGAGGTGGAAGCTAGGGATTGGCTACTTCTGTTGCTGAGGTAGAAGGTGGACTTCAGTTTCACGTCTTGCGCCTGCACACTATCTTATCAGTCTGGGCAGTGGTGGGAAACGGAGAACAAAGGAGCAGGGAGGGAGAAGAACAAGGAAGTGACAGGGCAGATTTGAGTTCTGCCATGATGTGGGACCCGCCATGTTGTGGTGAACTAATTATAGTTTACTCAAATGAGAAAGTTGGCTCCTCTCTGGCAGCTGTGCTGCAGGCTCTGCTGAGTTCGGCGTGTACTTTATTTTGACTGCTCCCAACAAGGAATCAGGTCATGTAGGATCCTATAAACTGGCATGAGGAGTCTGAATGTTATTCTGAGCCTGATGGGAAGCTGCAGGATGAGTTCATTGCTCAGAACAAGGCACAGGATGATGATGTCTGTAAGCAGGTGCTGAGTTGTCAGGACCTTTCCAGGTGATGGAATGGCAATTCAGAAAAAGAAGGCAGTGTGGACAACATGATCAGCACTTATCCAGATGTTGTTTAAGCTTCAAGAGCCTGGATGTGACTTTGACCCTATCAGGCGGGCTAGTGGAAAAGTCTGTACTGAACTCCAAGGGGCTCTGTTCTGGGGCCCTGAATCCTTGGCAAAAGAACAAATGGCTGATACTGTGGATGCCATTGTGGGTGGCAGACTATGTGTCAGAACATTTTCACTTTTAGGCACTGATGTGCTGATAAATATTTAGCAATAGACTTTCTGGTACAAAAAGAGCCTGTTGATAATATTTGCTGATTTCCTGGTTATATTCTTTCCTGGCTAATTCTAAGCTACCAACATGATGTCATTGAACAGTGAACTCAGAAATTGGAACAGATGTACAGTAGTATACCAGTATACAGTATTTCTACCATATAGATACAGTAGACATAAATAATCTCAAGAGTGTAGATAACGGTAAAATCAAGAAGTAATGTGCTTTGTGTATTTATTATCTCTGTTTTTAATATTTATGTAATTGTAAGTTTATATAGTTTAATTTTTAATAATGGCTATATTTAACAACTCGTTCACAAAATACCTCAACCTGTAGCAATAAGCTCTCACAAACCAGTATTGATCAATGGCAGGATATCAAGCTTCCAGGTGACAAAAGGCCTACTTAAAATAACTTCAACAAAAAAAGAAAACCATGTATTGGTTCCTAAAGTCAAAGTCCACAGGAATTTACACCATTAGACAAGAGATTCTTCCACAGATCTTTCCTTGATAATCCTATCTCTATTCCTGGATTCTGTTGAGATGTTTGAAGAGAGATCCATGAGTCACTTGCCAGATCTCTTCCACACTAGGAAAAGATTGTCCAGCCACACCTTTGGAATTCTCTTCAGTGCACATTTTTCTAACAATGCATCCCATAATTTTAACATCTTTTGCAATTTGGAAATTTCCCAAATCGTCAAGACTTGAGTCCTTTTTGCTTAACAGTTCTTCTCTCGAATTTTCACTTTGCCTCTTGCACTTTACTATGAGTGGCAAGAAGAAACCAGGCTGCCCTTTCAACACTTTGTTTAGAAATCTCCTCAGCTAAATATCCAAATTCATTGCTTACCTGGTCTGCTTTCCACACAACTCAGGGACACAAACAAGGCTTTTTATCATTACATAAAAGTGGTTTCCTCTAGTTTCCAATAACATGTTAGTCATGACAATTAGTAATCTAAAATTATTAAATGAATAAATAAATCCTATATAGTTTCCTCCTTGGAGAGACAGCTTTCATAATTCTATAAAAGCAAAAATTGAAGAAGCAAAAATGGACAAAATAGTAATGACAGAAACTACCTATAACTGAATGTACAGAAACAGGTAAAATATATACTTGAGGGTACTACGTGCTATGATGTGGTAGGGCATTTGAAACTCCAGTGGAGGTGATGCTTTCCCACCCAAATTCAAATTGCCAAATGTATCTGAAGATGAAGTAAAAAGCTTGAATAAATCCCTTATCAAAGTGACACTTAGACAACAGTAATTAGGTTCCAAGGTCTCAGATCAGAGGGATTCAGAGCTGAGTGTACAAACAGTGTTGGCCAAAATTTCCAATTCTATTTACACTGTTCTAACTTCCTAGATAATCGTATAGGATCAAATTTATAAGACAAAAGAATTCTTTCTTAAGACATATATTCAGATTTAAAGTAAGGTGTTAGTAAATAGACTCAAGCAAAGTTTGAAAACAAACAATTTTAAAGAAAGATGTTTTGTTTCAGGAATACAACAGATAGTCATGATTAGTAAATAGATCAGCCTATTCCATAATATCAAAATTTAAAGAAAGATGAAGCATGGTTTTGTGAATAATGGTGAACATGCTTTTGATGGTACTTGGCTGTTACTCCACGTAACGTTTCCTGGTGAAATAGGAATCAATGGATATTCCTTAAATCTAATGATGACTATTGACTAACAAAACCATGTAACCAAAAAATAACAAACCATGTCAATAAAATTTAAGAGCTGGTCTTGTTTAAAGGTGGTCAAGACTCTAGCATATTACAGTAAGATAATATGATGTGAATTGAATATAATAGAAATAAAGTCATGTATGTATGGTGAAAATATGAATGAATAGCTAGAACACCTAAAATAATCTATCAAATGAAGCAGAATTAATGAAATAGTTTGGCCAGTTTTCTAAATAAAAGATACATATAGGGGAGTGGGTGTAGCTCAGTGGTTGAGCACCTTCTTTGCATGTATGAGGTCATGGGTTCAATCCCTAGTACCTCCGGGAAAAAAAACAAATAAAACTTAAAAAAATATATGCTCCCCATAGGGAATATAGGAATATATCCACGTTGACTGTGACATTACCAAATATTGTTTATACATTACCAAAACTTTTCCATCATCCCAAATAGAGGTGCTGTACATTTTAAGCCTTAACTCCCTATTCCCAGCCCTACCCCATCCCCCATATTCTACATTCTGATGCTGAGTTTGCTTATTCTAATTATTTCATATCAGTGAAGTCACTCAATATTTGTCCTTTACTGCCTACCTGATTTCTTTTTTTCTCTTTTTTGTTTTCTATCTTTTTTTAAAATTTACACCTACCTTATTTCATTCATCATGATACCTTGAAAGGTCATCCATATTGTCACATGTATTAGGAATTCATTCTTTTTACAGTTGAATAATATTCCATTATGTTTATATGCAACATTCTGTTTATCAGTTCATCAGTTGATGGACACTGGGGTTGCTTTCATCTTTTGGCAATTGTGAATAATGCTGCTATGAACACTGGTGTGCAAATATATGTTTGAGTCCCTGCTTTCAATTCTTTTGGGTGTATACCTAGAAGTGAGATGGCCAGGTCATACGGTAATTTTATACTTAGCTTTCTAAGGAACTGAGAAACTGTCATCCACAGTGCCTGCACCATTTTACTTTCCCAACATCAGTGAACGAATGCTGCTATTTCCCCACAGCCTCGCCAACATAATTTTCTTTTTTAAAAAATAGTAGCCATTTCAGTGGGTGTGAAATGGTATCTCTGTGGTTTTGATTTGCATTTCCCTGATGGCTAATGATATTAAACAACTTTTCATGTACTTTTTGGCCCTTTGTACATCTTCATTGGAGAAATGTCTATTCAGGTATTTTGCCCATTTTTAAATTGGGTTGCCTTTTTGTTGTTAAGTTGAAGAATTTCTTTATATACTCTGGATATTAATTTTTTTTGGACATATGCTTTCTAAGTATTTTCTCCCACTGTGAAGGTTGTTTTGCTTTCATCATAAAGGACTTTGAGGAACAAAATATTTTAATTTTGATAAGGTCCCATATCTGTTTTTTCTTTTGTTACTTGTGCTTTGGGTGTAAAGTCTAAGAAACCATTACCTGACATGAGGTCCTGAAGTTGCTTCCCTATATTTTCTTCCAGGAGTTTTATAGTTCTGGCTCTTATATTTAGGTCTTTGCTTCATTTTGAGTTGCTTTTTGTATATGGTGTAAAGTAGGGGTCCACCTTCTTTTTTTTTTTCAAAAGGAGATCCAGTTTTCCCAGCATCATTTGTGAAAGAGACTCTTCTTTCCCAATTGAATGGTATTTGCTATCTTGTCAAAAATCAGCTGGCCATATTTGTGAGGATTGATTTCTGAACTCTCAATTTGATTCAACTGTCTTCGTACCAGTATCATGCCGTTTTTATTAGTATGGCTTTGTAATAAGTTTTAAAATCAGTAAGTGTGAATTCTCCAACTTTATTCTTTCTTTTCAATATTGCTTTGGCTATTTGGAGCCCCTTACCCTCCCACATAAATTTGATTGACTTTTCCATTTCTGCAAAGAAGGTTGTTGGAATTTTGAGTGGAACTGTATTGAATCTGTAAGTCCTTTTGGGTAAAATTGACATATTAACAATATTTAGCCTCCCAATCCATGAACACAGAATGTCTTTCCATTTAGGTAGGTCTTTGATTTCCTTTAGCAATGTCTTGTAGTTTTCTGTGTACAAGTCCTTTACATTCTTGGTTAGATTTATTCCTAGATATTTAAGTCTTTTAGTTGCTAATATAAATGAAATCTTTTGTCTTGAGTTCTTCTGACTGTTCATTACTAGTGTAGAGAAACACTACTGATTTTTGCATGCTGATTTTGTATCCTGCCACTTTACTGAAGTCATTTATTAGCTCTAGGAGCTTTGTTGTAGATTTTTCAGGATTTTCTCTGTATAGGATCATGTCATCTGCAAATTGGGAAAGTTTTACTTCTTTTATTTACAATTTCATTTTATTTCTCTTTCTTGCCTAATTCTTCTGGATAGAATCTCCAGTATGATGTTGAAAAACAATGGTAGCAGTGATCATCCTTGTCTTGTTCCTGATCTTACAGAGAAATCTTTTAGTCTTTCACTATTACTTAGCTGTTAGCTGTGGACTTTTCATATATGCCCTTTTTCATGTTGAGTTTCCTTCTATTCCTAGTTTTCTCATTGTTTTTAGCAAGAGGTCCTGGATTTTGTCAGATTCCTTTTCTACATCAATTGAGATGGTCATGAGGTTTTTTCTCCTTTCATTCAGTTAATGTGGTATATTACATTGATTGATATTCTTATGTTGAACCACCCTTGCATACCTGGGATAAATCTCACTCGACCAAGGTGATTAATTCTTTAAATGTGCTGTTGGATTTTTGCAGCTGTATTAATAAAAGATAATGGTCTATAATTTTCTTTTATTGTAGTATATTTATCTGGTTTTCATATGAGAGTGGGTGTTGGCATCATAGAATGAGTTAGATAGTCTTCCTTCCTCTTCAATTTTTTTGGAAGAATTCAAGCAGAATTCTTCTTGGAATGTTTAGTAAAATTCACCTGTAAAGACATCTGGTCCTGGGCTTTCTTTGTTAAGAGGTTTTGATTACAGATTCAATTTGTTTACTAGTTATTTTTTTGTTAACTTCTATTTCTTCTTGAGTTAGTGTAGGTATTTGTGTGTTTCTAGGAATTTGTCCATTCATCTAGGTTATCTAATTTATTGGCAATGGTTTTTCATAGTATCCTTTTCTGGTCCTTTTTATTTCAGTGGGATCAGTATTTCCCTGATCAGTAAAATCATTTCTGATTTTAATCATTTGGGTCCTCTCTCTTTTTTCTTCATCAGTCTAGCTAAAGGTTTGCCAATTTTATTGACATTTTCAAAGAAACTACTTTTGGTTTTATTGATTCTATCTTTTTTTTAATACTCTATTTCATTTATTTCTGGTCTAATCTTTGTTATTTCCTTCCTTCTGTTCCCTTTGGGTTTAATTTGCTCTTTCTTTTCTAGTTCTTCCAGTTTTAAAGTTAGGTTTATGATTTGAAATCTTTCTTCTTTTATAATGTAAACATTAAGAGCTATAAATTTCCCTCTCAGTGCAGCCTTGGCTACATCCCATAAGTTTCAGTATGTTGTATTTTTTTTTCCTCATCTGAGTTTACTCCCTCATCTATTTCCTCATTTTTTGCTCATTGTCTTTTTTCTTTAAGAGGCTCTGGGAACTGAACCCAGAACCTCTGATGTGGGAGGGGGAGCTCAACTGCTTGACTCACACCCACTCTTGATCATTTTGTTTTTCTCATTGTCTGCTCATTGTTTTGCTTGTTATCTGCTCATTGTTTTTGCTCATTGCTTATTATTTTTGCTCATTGTCTACTCATTGTTTTGTTTTCTTTAGGAGGCACCAGGAACCAAACCTGGGACCTCCTGTATGGGAGGCAGGCACTCAAATGCTTGAACTACATTCGCTCCCTGTTGTAGTTTAATTTTCATTGGCCTCAAGAAATTTTCTAAATTTCCTTGTGATTTCATCTCTAAGGCAATGGGTTTTTAAAGAATATGTAGTTTAATTTCCATATATTTGTGAATTTTCCTTTTCTCCCTCTGTTATTGATTTTGAGCTTTATTCTGTTGTGGTTGGAGAGGATGTATTGTATGATTTCAATACTTTTCAATTTATTGAGGCTTGTTTTGTAACCTAAGATATGTTTTATTCTGGAGAATGATATGTACTTGAGAAAAACATGTATTCTATTGTTGTTGGGTGAATTTTTCTATATATGTCAATTATGTCTAGTTGCTTGTAGCAGTTTAACATTATTGATGAATTCCAAAAAGAAATATTGGATTATGTTTGTAAACTGGTCTTTTCCTCTGGTCATATTAATTATGTTGGATTCATAGGTTTACTTCATTAAGTAATTACATAAATCTCTTGTGCCAGTAGGGCATTATGTCCCCACCCTTTGGTGGGTGGGGACTCACAGATAAAAGGCATGGCAAAGGACAGAGTTGAGGGTTCTTAATGTTGGAGTTTTTGATGTTGGAGTTTAATGCTGAAGCTGGAGCCCAAACCCTGAACCCAGAGAGAAGCAAGACCCTTGAAGGGAGGAACTCAGGAAACCTGAACCCTCACAGATGTTGGCAGCCATCTTGCTCCACCATGTGAAAATAGACTTTGGCAAGGGAAGTAACTTATGCTTTATGGCCCAGTATCTGAAAGTTCCTACCCCAAATCAATACCCATTATAAAAACCAACCAATTTCTGGTATTTTGCATCACAACCCATTGCTTTAAAGTGCTATTCAAGTCTTGTATTTCCTTATTGATCTTCTGTCTAGATGTTGGATCTATTATTGAAAGTGGTGTACTAAAGTCTCCTATTATTGATATAGAATTGTTAAATTCTCCCTTGAAATTTGTCAGTATTTGCATTACAAATTTTGGGGTTCTGCTGTTAGATGCAAATATATCTTTAACTGTTATGTTTTCTTGTTGAATTGCCCCCTTCATCAATATATAATAACTGTCATTATCCCTTATATCTGTTTTTGACTTAAAGTCTATTTTATCTGATATTAGCTCTCTTTGATAACTATTTGCATAGTATATTTTTTCCATCTTTCCACTTTCAACATACTTGTATCTTTGAATTTAAGGTGAGTCTTTTGTATGCAGCATATAATTGAGTCACACTTTTTTATCCATTCTGCCAATCTCTGCCTTTTGATTACAGAGTTTAATCCATTTACATTTGAAGTCGCTATGGATAATGCAGGACTGTCTTCTGCCATTTTGCTATAAGTTTTATACATTTTTTATCCCTTATTCTTCCATTAATTCCTACTTTCATATTTACTGGATCTTTTTTGTATTATACCTTATTGAATCCCTTCTCATTTCTATCTGGATATATTTTTCATATATTTTCTTTGTGGTTACCATGGAGCTAAAATTTAACATCCTAAACCTATAACAATCATATTTCATTTGATACCAGCTTAACTTCAGTAGTATATGCATGTGCTGTTCCTATACCCTTCCATCCCACCTTTTTGTACTTGTTTACAAATCATATCTTTGTACATTGTATGTCCAAAACCATAGATTTATCATTACCTTTTATGCATTGGTATTTTAGCAACTGTAGGAAGGAAGAAATGGAATTACAGTTTAAAAATGCAATAAAATAGTACTGGCGTTTAGAAATAACCAAATCATTACCTTGTGGTGTCCTTTCCTTTCGGTCTGAAAACCCCCCTTTAGCATTGATGATGAATTCCCTCAGCTTGTATTTATCTGGACTGTCTACATCTAGCCCTCATTTTGTGAGGAGGAGTAGGCAAGGGAGTAAAGAGTTTATTAAGAAACAATAAGAGATAATTACATTATCTGAGACATGGATTGCAGGCATGCTACAGGATGAGTTGCACATGTGGGGCCCCAGGTTAGGCCTTTTAAAGACCTTTCCTCCTTCCCCTTCCTAATGTTGGAGAGGGCCCTCAGCTGTTTGTTGTTCTGATTGGTTGCTTTATAATGGCTTCTTCTTTACCCTGTAAATAGTTCCAAATGGGACCTCACGGTCAGGGTCTTGGCGGGGTCCTTCCTGCATTATTTTTGTTTTTGTTTTTGTTTTTTGGTTTACATTATGGTTTATTTTTTATTTTTATTTTTTTTAAAGATTTATTTTTATTTATTTAATTCCCCTCCCCTCCCCCGGTTGTCTGTTTTCTGTGTCTTTTTGCTGCGTCTTGTTTCTTTGTCCGCTTCTGTTGTCGTCAGCGGCACGGGAAGTGTGGGCGGCGCCATTCCTCGGCAGGCTGCTCCCTCCTTCGGGCTGGGCACTGCGCTTGGGCCAGCTCCACACGGGCCCGGGGCTTGAACTGCGGACCTCCCATGTGGTAGATGGACGCCCTAACCACTGGGCCAAAGTCCGTTTCCCATGGTTTATTTTTTAGACTGTATACATTTCCAAATTAATTTTAATTACATATGCTTTACATTATGGTTACATTTTAGACTTTACACGTTTATAAATCTGTGGTGAAATGTATCATGTCCTATATCCATCATTACCAGATCTTGTGGAACACTTCCATTGCCCCCCAGTTACCCTTACTTCCATCTATTCTATTCCTTTCTAGCCCCTCCCCGCAGAGCCCACAATGACAACCAAGCTTCACTGATTGACGGATCAGATTCATAGATTCTTGCAACAATGCTGAGGGCTTGACACACTACACTGTCCTCCCCTATTGGGAGCCACCAATGCTCTCAAGAGACACCCTTCCCTCTGTTGGAGAATATTAGGCCTCCCCAGGATGGGGGTACACCTTCCCACTCATTGTATGGGTCTCCACACAATGATATAACACACTATGACAAGATGAGTACTCACACACTCCCTAGAAGCCTGACTCTGTGCCAGATGCCCCCTGTTAAGCACCTTAAACAAGTAGCCCTTCCTTATATTTTCTAAAGAGTTTTCTCATCATTATTGTTTCAACCACATACCTGACAATCTCCCATGTTCATCTGCTCCCCCTAACTGTCCCCCCAATTTCTTGGACCATCTGACCCATCCGCCCAACCATAGTCCCCCTCAAGCCTGCAAAGCCCCACCCAATAGTATCCCTATGCCCCCATCTTATCCCTCCCCTGCACAACTACTTACCTCTGCTTTATCATAGATTTTGCCCATGTAGGCATCAGCTCACAACCTTCCCCCCACCTCCAATTTCCTGCAAGTCTATCATCCAGTCTCTAGCTCTCTGAAACAGCTTTATTTGCTTATTCCATATCAGAGAGGTCATGTAGTATTTGTCCTTCAATGCCTGGCTTGCTTCACTCAATATAAGCTCCTCAAGATTCATCCATGTTATCCCATTTGATAACAGGGATGAATCTTGAGGTCCTGCTTTGTTTTTAAGCAGGAGGTTTCTGGGTGGGGTCTCACAGCCATGTTCTCTGTCAACTCTTAGCTGCAACTTGGGTCTCAGCTGTGACTTTTCTTCCTTCTTTTCCTACACTAACCTGCAACTCCCCCTCAGAGAGTTTATACCCTTATTCTTAAGGGGGAGCTTAAGGGTGATGATCATTCTTCTGTAGCTGCTTCTTGCTGGTTAGGGGGAGTAGGCCCTACCTGATGAAGTATAAAACCCTCTGGGTATTCTACTGAGATTGATGGAAGATGGGTCTGCACAATAAATGAAGCTGGATGAAATCTTCGCATGAGTAATATCTTGTTCTGGAAGATGTTGATTCTGGAAGAAATAAACTTAGAATTTTGAAGACACTAAAAGGACAAAGAAGATGGTGGTAAGCTGCCCCATAAAGGGGCCCAGTCATGACATACTGGACCACAAGAGTGAGAAAGGCCAGATGCCTTCAAAGGCTGCATCCTCCCAAAGTTGATAAGAAACAGCATTCTTCCTTGTTTTTTTTTTTAAATTCTGTTGGCTAACTCTAGGGAGAGATTGTAGTAGACCTGCTGAGTTTGGTATAAACTGCCAACCGCAGTTCCCACAGAAGTGGTTATGCCTAGGATAGCTAGGAGGGGTATGAAGAGAGGCACCTACCCTAGACATAAACTCACAAAGACAGTATGGGCAGCAACAAAATTAACATTTGACAAGCAAAATATAGACAGCACTTTAAAAGAGCCATTCCTTTATTTTATAGACGTGTTCATTAATTACTTGGAAAATGAATTAAATTTACCAAGAGTTTTAGTATGTTCAATATTCTTCTGCATATTATCTAGAACAAAAGAGGTACTATCTTCATCAGATATATAAGTACAGTACTTAATACTAGTTAATGCACTAGTTCCTTTCTGAACTGCAGTTAATATTACAGATGTAAGCCCCAGGTTTGCAATACCATACAGGCTGTGTCTCCATGGGAGCAGGCCATAATGCCAACTGTGTTTTAAGTTCTACTCACATTACTCTGGTGGTTGTTGCTCCACTTGGTATGCCCTTCACAGAGCCAGCATGCTGCTGTACTGTTGGCCCTTGGAGAAAATCTCCAGTGTTTCACTGGCCTGGTGCATATTGCCCTTCATCACTATGAAATAGAGCCAGTCTGAAGGCAATGTCCATTGTAAATGTGGGCATATCGAATCATTGCTGGCTGCTGCAGGCATACAAAATTGCAACATACTCTCCATCAACTTCAAGAGCGTGCCCAGATGGGGTAGACACTTTTATTGTTTTAGGGGTCATAGCAACTGACCCAGCCAATAACTCAAATGAAGAGACACTATATAGGGTACTAAAGGCCTGGTTTGCATGCACAGTAGAGTTGAACAATACTGACAATATTGAAATCTATCTCTTAATTTATATACAATACTTCAATGCAGTTTATGACATATCAGGCGAATTTAACTATTTTAGTACTTTACTTTTTACTTCTACATTTTTACCATGATTACATTAACAGTTATTTTACTCTTTTAGTACAGGAAAAAATTACTTTCTCCATTATTTTATGAAAACCTAAGATTCCCAATGCAATCAAGATTATCTTTCCCTTACCACCACCTTAACATGCAGATTGAGGTGGTCTCCTCTGACAGGTTTCCTTATTATGTATTTACTTTTTTTTTTTAAGATTTATTTATTTATTTCTCTCCCCTTCCCCCTGACCCCGGTTGTCTGTTCTCTGTGTCTATTTGCTGCGTCTTCTTTGTTTGCTTCTGTTGTTATCAGCGGCACAGGAATCTGTTTCTTTTTGCTGCGTCATCTTGTGTCATTTCTCCATGTGGGCAGTGCCATTCCTGGGCAGGCTGCACTTTCTTTCATGCTGGGCAGCTCTCCTTATGGGGCGCACTCCTTGCGCGTGGGGCTCCCCTACGTGGGGGACACCCCTGTGTGGCACGGCACTCCTTGCGCGCATCAGCACTGTGCATGGGCCAGCTCCACACGGGTCAAGGAGGCCTGGGGTTTGAACCGCGGACCTCCCATGTGGTAGACGGATGCCCTAACTTCTGGGCCAAGTCTGCTTCCCTGTATTTACTTTTTGTTATCATCAATAAGTTTAGGTTTCTAATTAATAATAGCTTCCTGGAATTAGCCATTAAGTACTTCAATTTAGACAATGCTTTTGCAAACTCCTTATAATTAACCATAACCACATAGACTACTTACTATACCTTTAAATAAGCTTATTAAATTTCAGTTATCAGCCAATGAAATTTGCTTTATCCATTTAAGTCTTGCATTTCTCATTCTGTTCTGTGAAAACTACTCATTTCACTTTAGGACAGACGTACATTTCTTAAACAAAAACTTGCAATTTTCATTTTAAAAATTTAATACATATAATGCTAGCTTATTTAATTGGTATTCTATAAACCTAGGGAGATTAATTTTTGTGGTAACCTCTCGGGCTGAAGTGTGGTTTGCTGGCCTGGTGGGGGAGCGGCCGCGGTAGGCCTAATTCTGCTGCCCCCATAATAGGGTGGTTGGTCGGGCCCACCGCCACCCCTGAAAGAAGCTCGGCATGGGCACAGAGTGCCCTCGGGTCTCCCCTTCTCGGCAGCCATGCTTCCGCGGCCACCCCTCCTCCCGGATGGCGCCACACGATGCCTGTGGGGCGGCACCCTTCTTCTTTCTCCCTGCGCAGGCGCAGGGCGGAAAATTCCAGTCTGCCCTTTTCCCCTCCCCCGACAGCAGCAATAGCCAGGCGTGGGCGGAAAATTCCAGTCTGCCCTTTTCCCCTCCCCTGACAGCAGCAACAGCCAGGTGTGGGCGGAAAAATCCAGTCTGCCCTTTTCCCTCCCCCCGACAGCAGCAACAGCCAGGCATGGGTGGGAAACTCAAGTCTGCCCTCCACCCCAGCAACAGCAGCCACCAATCCCTAAACCCTGCCCCTTCCCCCAGCAACAGCGACAGCCAATCCCTAATCACCACTCCTCCCCCGTCCAGTACCGCCCACTGACCTTTCGCCAGCAACCAATCAGAACAGGGCATGGCTTCGACCAATCAGCCTTCCCCAGTCCCTATAAAACTGTTGCCTCTCCCTCAATAAAGTTGGACTTGCGTGTTTACCTTGTCTCCGCGGTAGTTCTTCTGCCATGCGCCCTCCAGTCCTGAGAGCCCCCGACAAGGGCCTGGCCTCCCTTGTCCCCAGTTCATCGCCTGCTTCTCCGGGTGACCCCTTCATCACCGGCTTTGCCGGGCGACCCCGTCAGCCGAACCGCGCAACCCCTGTGAGACCGATCCCTCGTCTGCTGCCGGACCGACCCCTTGTCCCAAGCGGGACCGACCCCTCATCCAGAGCTGGACCGACCCCTCGTCTGCAGCCAGACCCCACCTCTACCGACCGAGCAAGCCGCCGCAGTTGGCGCCCAACGTGGGGCAAGGCAACTCCACCACAGCCTCACTCCATAACCTGGCAGCCCCCCCCCCTCCTCTCTTCTCACCTTGGGACTTCTCTCGTGCAACATTGCTGCTACCTGAGCCTTGGCTACCTCATATGATCCACGGCGGTCTGGGAGAATCGCTGGATGGCTTTCTCCTTCCATGTCAGGGGCTTATACTGACCCGCTATGATTAAGAGGAGCCTTGGGTTTCTCAGGAGCGCGCGCTTGCACGTCTGAAGTAACCCTACCACAGCCCTACGCCCTCCTCTCTTCTCACCCCTATCTTTTCGCTCTGTATTGCTGCTCCTGAACCTTGGTGACCTCATATGATCCACGGCGGTCTGGGAGAATCGCTGGATGGCTTTCTCCTTCCATGTCGGGGGCTTATACCGGCCCGCTATGATTAAGAGGCACCAATAAAACTCTCAGGAGCGCGTGCCTGAGCACCTCCACCCCTGCCTTCACCTCTGCCTCCTCCCCTCCGCACTTGCTCCCCTTTGCCTTGCTCCACTGCTCGTCGATCCGCCCTCCCCTCGTCGGGGCCTTCTCTTGGCCCGCGACCACCGTCGGAGCCCCACCGGCTCCGACCCCTCGTCTCACCGCGCACCTCGGCTCCCATCGCCGCGCTCTCAAGGTAAGGGCCCCTTCTCTTATCGGTTTCAAAAGGCCATTAGCAATGGGTAACATCCTATCTGCTAAGCAAGCCCCGCAAGTTCGGGCCCTCGCCGGTCTCCTAGACACTCACCGGTGTAAGATCTCTTTGAAACAGCCCCAAGTCTTCTGTAACCGCGGCCCCCCATGCCGCCATCGCTCTCAAGCAGCTCCAGCCCCGCTAAACGGCCCGCAACCCGCTTTCCCCGGCCCGCGGCCTGCTTTCTAGCATCTAATAACGTTTCTGCTTTTGCCTCCCCATACTTCTGTGGAGCTTCCTCCTGTCTCGACCTCACTCCTCTTCTCAGCCATCCAAAGCGTCCTTTCTCATCCCCCGCCCCCCTCCTTTTTTTTGCTTGAACCCCCATTGCGTTGCAGATTGGGCCGCCTCATGTCGGCCCGCCCCATTAACATCGGCCTCTCTGGCGCCCGTGGAGGCTTTGGCCTTCTTGTTGTCCTCGCCTATGTCTCCACCACTCCCGACGCTGCCACCACCACCGTCGCTGGTGCCCTGACGCGACTTGTCCTCACAGCTGCGATCCTCCAGACCATCACACAGTCTGCCTCTACCGCTCTTCGCTGCCAAGAAGAGATCAACTACCTGTAATGCGCTGTCATTCTGGACTTTTAACAGCAGATGGACCTTATAGCCACCGAGATCAAGAATTGGACATTGGCCACCCTTGTTTGCAATGGCAAGATACCGCCCCCCCAAATTGTACATTTATATCCCCATCATACTCACCTCCCTCTTCAGCCCCGCTTCCCTCATTGCTTACTGCCTCTTGGGCCTCAGCTACTTGTTGCTGCTGCCATCCTGGCCCTTATTTGAAAAGAAGGGGGAAATGCAGTCACCCCTCGGGCTGAAGTGTGGTTTGCTGGCCTGGTGGGGGAGCGGCCGCGGTAGGCCTAATTCTGCTGCCCCCATAATAGGGTGGTTGGTCGGGCCCACCGCCACCCCTGAAGGAAGCTCGGCATGGGCGCAGAGTGCCCTCGGGTCTCCCCTTCTCGGCAGCCATGCTTCCGCGGCCACCCCTCCTCCCGGATGGCACCACACGATGCCTGTGGGGCGGCACCCTTCTTCTTCTTTCTCCCTGCGCAGGCGCAGGGCGGAAAATTCCAGTCTGCCCTTTTCCCCTCCCCCGACAGCAGCAACAGCCAGGCATGGGCGGAAAAATCCAGTCTGCCCTTTTCCCTCCCCCCGACAGCAGCAACAGCCAGGCGTGGGCGGGAAACTCAAGTCTGCCCTCCACCCCAGCAACAGCAGCCACCAATCCCTAAACCCTGCCCCTTCCCCCAGCAACAGCGACAGCCAATCCCTAATCACCACCCCTCCCCCGTCCAGTACCGCCCACTGACCTTTCGCCAGCAACCAATCAGAACAGGGCGTGGCTTCGACCAATCAGCCTTCCCCAGTCCCTATAAAACTGTTGCCTCTCCCTCAATAAAGTTGGACTTGTGTGTTTACCTTGTCTCCGCGGTAGTTCTTCTGCCATGCGCCCTCCAGTCCTGAGAGCCCCCGACAAGGGCCTGGCCTCCCTTGTCCCCAGTTCATTGCCTGCTTCTCCGGGCGACCCCTTCGTCGCCAGCTTTGCCGGGCGACCCCGTCAGCCGAACCGCGCAACCCCTGTGAGACCGACCCCTCGTCTGCTGCCGGACCGACCCCTCATCCCAAGTGGGACCGACCCCTCGTCCCAAGCGGGACCGACCCCTCGTCCAAAGCTGGACCGACCCCTCGTCCGCAGCCAGACCCCACCTCTACCGACTGAGCAAGCCGCCGCAAATTTTAACCTAAATAAAGTTGAAACAATTACAGTTTATGCAAGAAATGCTTTTTTTCCTTCCTTCACGGCAGGCTAAAACCTCTTTTTTCTTTAATAAAATTCTAAAATTGTGGATAACCTTAAAAACATACTGACTTCTACATTCTGGAATATAATTGTTTAATTTGTTTTAACTAGAATTTAGAAAAGTTCTTCCATAACTTTCAAGGACTTTTGCTTTACTAAACTTTGGTAATTGGATTTTTTTTTAAGATTTATTTTTTACTTATTTCTCTCCCCTTCAACCCCCTCCCCCCCCCAGTTATCTGCTCTCTGTGTCCATTCACTGTGTGTTCTTCTGTATATGCTTGTATTCTTGTTGGTGGCACTGGGAAACTGCATCTCTTTTTTGTTGCATCATCTTGCTGTGTCAGCTCTCCATGTGTGCGGTGTCACTCCTGGGTAGGCTGCACATTTTATGCATGGGGTGGCTCTCCTTATGGGGCACTCTCCTTGCATGTGGGACTCCCTTGCATGGCGGACACCCCTGCATGGCACAGTACTCCTTGCACACATCAGCACTGTGCATGGGCCAGCTCACCACATGGGTCAGGTGGCCCTGGGTTTGAACCCTGGACCTCCCATGTGGTAGGTGGATGCTCTATCAGTTGAGCCAAATCCACTTCCCTAATTGGATTATTAATTGCTCTCATTTTAAGGCTATTAAAAGGTTTAAGTTGGGGAATTACAAGAGAAGCTATATGATTCTTAATTTCCCAGTCTAGAGGATTGAGTTTTAATCTGTCACACCTTGCAAAGAGAAGGCCCTGGGGGCTGGGTAGGTCAAAGAGTTTAGGAAAAACTTTTTCCCTTTTCCAATAGTTTCTATCTTCAGATTTCTATATGACTTTTCCATCCTGATTAGCCTAATTTGAGCTCCAGGAATATTCATTCACACATATAAATGTGTATTTAATTTTTAACAATTTCAATAAAGTTCTTTTAAGGACTTTGATTTGTTATTTGATATTACCATCCTGATGCATGCTTAATTGATAACGTATGAGGAGGTTCCTTATTCTATAGAGGTGAGGTTTAATAAATGGCCTAGATCTTGATTCCCCTTTCACTCCCCTTATTAGGCACAGCCAGGGCTAAAGAGGTCCTGAGTGGCAGGTTAGGTCCAAATAAAGTGGCTCCCATGTTAATTAAGAAATGAACAATCTTACTAATGCTCCTTCTGGTTGATGGTTCACATGTGGTTTCAGGCCCCTTCCGTCCTCCCCTGGGGGCAAGGCCCCTGTGATCCAGATGGTGAGGCAGCTTGAGGCAGGTTCCTGTTGACATGGAGCCTGGATTTGAGTCGCCCTGATGTGGTGGTGCCTTTAATGGTGGCAGCTAAAAGTTAAGCCTATCCGTGACCCTGGATAGGGGTCCATCTTGGTGGTGTGGTCTTGATTACTGAAAACTTAGAAGGCTGTTTCTAAAAGGGAATTAATGGATGTCCAGGGTCCCAGGGAAAGTTTCTGCAGCTTTCTACAGATATCTGAGGCAGAGTGGCTAATAAAATGAGTTCCTAGGAGGATCTGTCCTTCCCTAGAGTCAGGAACTACCAGAGGATTTCTTATTGCCGCTACCAGCTTTCCTTAAAATAAGGCTGGGTTTTCTGTCTTGCCTCTGAGTAATTTTGCTGAACTTACTAAAATTGACCATTTTGATAGTACATTTCCTCACCCCTTTAAGGAGACATGACTGCATGGTCTCTGACCCTCAGATCTGCCTGTCCCCTTTTCCTCTTACACAGGTTTATTCAGGGTCCCATACAGTGGCTATCTTGGCCATATTGCAGCCACATGGCATAATAGGAAAACATTAGCCTCTTCCTTTTTAGACCATCAGTAGGCAGGTAGACCCGATTCCTGAGAAGACACCCCAGTGGAGAGTTTGCTGAATGCTAGAAAAGCCATACCCATTGTTCTAAGAAGAAGTGGAAAAAAAACCTGTCAACCAACCTAGCATCCCATATCCAGGCCTGACTGAACTTTTAGCCTCCAAATCAAAGCTCCCAAGTTGCTTAAGTCTTGGGGGACATTTGGACCTAATCTCCAAACCAAAGTGCACAAGTTGGTTAAGTCTTGGGGGACATTTGGAGTTGCTTCCCTTGTTCCCAGCATCCTGGAAATCACAGGGACCATACACCCAGGCATCCCCAAGGTGAACTAGGACTTGAGAGATGTCTGGATCTAGGTTCTATACTGAAGCTGCTGAGTTGAAATTTTTTTTCCTGGAAGAGGGTTGGCTTGAAACCTGTCTGTTGGCCTACTCTTGCAGAAATCTTAGAAAGGTTGGCTGTGAGAGAGGCCACTGCCAGGGACCAAGTTTATCAGTTAAACCCAGACATTAAGAGGTACATTAAAAAGCTGAAGACTGATAGTTCTGCAGCTTCAAGGGAAACAGCCTTGGGGGCCCTAGGAGTAATGGATTAAGAGGAACCTCAGGACCTCCTAGGGGCTGAGTAAGAAACAAACCCCAAGCACAGCCCAGGGTGAGAGGCTCAGGGACCTAGCTAATAAAAAAAAGAGGGCACAGACAAGCTTTAATTAAAAACTCACCAGTCTTTAGCAAAGGTCAGGGAGTGTTGCTTGTCTCTTTGTCTCCTGGCTTGGCTCACCAAATAAGGTAACAGAATGCTCTAGGTTCTGGGATTCTAGATTCTTGGCTATGTCACATAAAAGAATTTAAGAACATGCCATAGGGTAGGCAAGGAAGTAAAGAGTTTAATAAGAAACAAGAAAAGAGATAACTGCACAATCTGAGACATGGATTATGGGAAAGCTACAGGATGAGTCATCTCTCCATCATTTTTGAAAGAATGTCTTGCTGGTTATAAAATCTTTGGTTGTCAATTGTTTTCTTTTAGCACTTTAAGTATCACTGCCTTCTTGCCTCCATTGTTTCTGATGAAAAATTTGCATTTAATCTGAGACTTGCTTGTACATAATACATTACTTTTCTCTTTCAGCTTTCAGAATTCTCTACTTGTCCTTTGCATTCAATAGTTTGGTCAATATGTGACAGGTGGCAAGATGTATTTTTCTTCAGGTTTAGTGTTCTCTGTGTTTCTTGTTTGTGCTTGTTCACCTCTTTGGCTAAGTTTGGGAAGTTTTCTGTCATTGTTTCTTTAAATACCTTTCCTGCCTGTTTCTCTCATACTTACCCTTCTGGGACTTCTGTAATTCTTATGTTGGTACACTTGATGTCCTAGAGCTGACTTTTTTTAGTTATCCAAGTGGGTGTGAAATACTTACTGGGGTTTTTATTTATATTTCCTAATGACTTATGATGTTATGCATCTTTTCATGCTCTTATTGACCATTTGTATATCTTTTTTGGGAAAATATCTGTTCAAATCCTTTGTTCATTTTTTTTAAAGCTTTTAAAAAAGTGTTGAGGGTTGAATCATGTCCCCACAAAAGGGGTCCTGGTCCTATGGGTGTGAACCCATTTGTAAATAGGACCTTTGGAGACATTAGTAATTAAGGTATCCCAGATTGAATGAGGGTGGGACTTAATTCAATATGGCTGAAGACCTTATAAGCAAAGGAAATTGGATACAGAAAGAGAAGCCACAAGATAAAGAAGATGCTGGAAGTCAGCAGAACACAGAAGAGAAAGGAAAAGATGCTGTCGTGTGTATTGCCATGTTAAAGAAAAGCCACAGAACCCCAGAGATGGCTGGGCTGTCAGAAGATACCAACCCTGGGAAGAAGCAAGCCTTTGACCCTCTGAATCCATGAGCAAGTAAATTCCTGTTGTTAAGCCAACCTATTGTATGGCATTTGTTTTAGCACCTGGGAAACTTAAACAACATGGTTATTATTTATACTACATTTTTATAATCCTAAACTCCCTGTATTAGTCAGGCTTCTCTAGGGAAACAGAATCAACAAGAGATATCCATCAGTAGTATGCAATTCTGTAAGAGTCTCTCATACAGCCATAGGGATGCACAAGTCCAGGTTCCAAAGGCAGGCTGCAACCAACGGCTGCAATGAAAGTCGGATGAAGGTTCTTGATAAGTTCTGGGAGATGTTCGCTGTCCAAAGACAAACTGGGAAATTCTCTCTCAATGCTGGAATCACTTCTCCTTTTAAGGCATTCAATGGATTGGGTTAAGCGTCACTCATTGCTGATGACAATCTGTCTGATTGATGTAATTATAACCAGCTATCCACGATTTACCACTGCAGTAAATTCAGTGGTGACTAAAGTCCATAAATGCCCTTGTATTACAGTTAGCCCAGCTCTTCCTTGACCAAACAACTGGACAGAGTTGACACAATAGCCTAACCATCACAGTCCGCCCCTTGTCAACTCAGCAACCATACACATTACCTTAAACCATACTTAGTCTCTACGTAAAAACAATAACAGACATGCATATATATATATATATATATATATATATATATATATATATATGTCCAACTCTTCTGCATACAACTGGAAATGATTAATTCCATACAGAATAGGGTGCAAGTTCTGGGGTAATATTCACTCTCAAACTTGACATCCTCAAATATTGTGACATGAAATGGATATGACTTGTTATATGATAAGGGAAAAGTTTGGGGAAGAAGATAAAGAAATTTGTTCTGTGTACATATACAATCATCATCATAATGAAACAAGGAAGAAATATTTATGACCATCACAGTCATCATTTTTGTAATTGGTCACATGGTCAAAGTTCATATTTATCAATACCTTCTTCTACTATCCAGTCTATGTTTCCATTACTCTCAGCCAGCACTTCAGCTGGCCATGGTTCTTTGGCCTGGTGGAGTGACCCAAACTTTCATTCCTGAAGATTCTGAGCCATTGTTAATCCTGCTTGGATTGGGTTGTTGGAATTTTCCATTGACTTCAATCATAGGACATGGCAGTACTAAGAGATGCCCTAGAGGAGCTCCTGTATTCCAGGCAAATTCTTCTTCACCCCCATTATGTAGGTGCAGTCTTATTTCCCCTTGATAGTCAGGATCAATATCCGAAGCCAGTACAGCAATTCCTTTTTCTGACTGTTGATTCAGAGATAAGAGGAGCCCAAAGTGGCCAGGTGGCAATTTTAACTTCCAGTTCAATGGAATTGTGTTCCCTGGTGACAGCATTCCTCCTTTTGGAACTAAAACCTGTAGACCAGCAGAGTTGGAGGTTGCAGGGACAGGAAGCAAAAATTTCCCTAGTGGGTCACTAAGGGTAATAGTGAGTGGTGCCACTTACATATCTACTCCTTGATTCCTGGACCCCAGTTATGGGAGAAACAGCACCATAGAGTGGATGCTGATTTAAAGTATACACAGCTTCTTGGAGAACACTGTCCCAGCCCTGCAAGATATTGCCACCTACCTGGCACCATTATAGAGTCTTCAAAAGGCCATTCACCTTTCTATCAATCCAGCTGCTTCAGGGTGATGGGGAACATGGTAAGACCAGTGAATTCCATGGGCACATGTCCATTCCCACACATCATTTGCTGTGAAATGGGATCCTTGATTGGAAGCAATGCTGTGTGGAATGCCATGGCAGTGGATAAAACATTCAGTAAGTCCACAGATGGTAGTTTTGGAAGAAGCATTGCATGCAGGAAATGCAAACTCATATCCAGAGTATGTGTCTATTCCAGTTAAAACAAATTGTGGCCCCTTCCATGGTGGAAGTCGTCCAATGTAGTCAACCTGCCACCAGGGAGCAGGCTGGTCACCTCGAGGAATGGTGCTATATTGGGGGCTGAGTGTGGGTCTCTGCTGCTGGCAGATTGGGCACTAAGCGGTAGCTGTAGCCAAGTCAGCCTTAGTAAGCATAAGTTCATGTTGCTGAACCCATGTATAACTTCTATCCCTATCTCCATGGCCATTTTGTTCATGAGCCCACTGGGCAATGAAAGCAGTGGTTGGGGAAAGAGGCTGAGCATTAGCCACAGAGCAGGTCATCTTATCCACTTGATTATTAAAAGCTTCCTCTACTTAAGTTACCCTCTGATGAGCATTCATATGGGACACAAAGCTTCTCATGTTTTTTGCCCACTCGAAAAGTTCAATCCACATACCTCTTCCCCAGACCTCTTTGTCACCAGTTTTCCAATCATGTTCCTTCCAAGTCCCTGATCATCCAGTCAGACTACTGGCAACAGCCCATAAATCAGTGTACAAATGCACCTCTGGCCATTTCTTCTTCCAAGCAAAATGAACAACCAGGTGTGCTGCTCAAAGTTCTGCACACTGTGAGGATTTGTCCTCACCACTGTCCTTCAGGGATGTCCCAGAAAGGGGCTGCAGTGCTGCAGCTGTCCACTTTCAGGTGGCACCTGCATATCATGCGGAACCATCTGTAAACCAGATCTGAGTTTTCTTTTCATCAGTCAACTGATGGTAAGGAGCTCCCCAAGAGGCCAAAGCTGTGGGCTGGGAAAGATAAGGTAATATGGCAGGGGTAGTGACCATGGGCATTTGGGCTACTTCCTCATATAACTTACTTGTGTTTTCAGGACACTCTGGAGCCCTATCTTGTATATACCATTTCCACTTTATTATAGACTGCTGCTGTGCACACCCAACTTTATGACTTGGTGGGTCAGATAACACCCAGCTCATGATAGGCAACTCAGGTCTCACAGTAACTTGATGGCCCATGGTTAAGCATTCAGTCTCTACTAAGGCCCAGTAGCAGGGAAAAAGCTGTTTCTCAAAAGGGGAGTAGTTATCTGCAGAGGACGGCAGGGTTTTGCTCCAAAATCCTAAAGGTCTGCGTTGTGATTCTCCTAATGGGGGCCTGCCAAAGGCTCCAGACAGCATCTCTATTTGCCACTGAAACTTCCAGCAACATTAGATCTGCTGGATCATATGGCTCAAGTGGTAGTACAGCTTGCAGAGCAGCCTGGACCTGATGCAGAGCCTCTTCTTGTTCCAGTTCCCAATCAAAACTAGCAGCTTTTCTGGCCACCCAGTAAATGGGTCAGAGTAGCACACCCAAATGAAGACTATGTGGTGTCCAAAATCCAAAGAGACCAACTAAGTGTTGTGCCTCTTTTCTGGTTGTAGGAAGAGACAGATGCAACAGCTTATCCTTCCCTTTAGAAGGGATATCTTGACATGCCCCACACCACTGAACACCTAGAAATTTCACTGAGGCGGAAGGACCTTGTATTTCAGTTGGATTTATGTCCCATCCTCTCTCATACAAATGCCTACTAGAATCTAGAGTCTTTGCTACTTCTTGTTCGCTAGGTCCTATCAACATAATACCATCAATATAATGGACCAGTCTGATGTCTTCTTTGAGGGAGAGATGATCAAGACCCCTGTGAATAATATTATGACATAGGGCTGGAGAGTTGATATACCCCTGAGACAAGACAGTGAGACAAGACAACTGAAAGCAAACTGTTTCTGATGGTTCTTACCAATAGCAATTGAGAAAAAAGCATTTGCCAAATCAAAAGCTGCATACCAGGTACCAGGGGACATGTTGATTTGCTCAAGCAATGATAACACATCTGGGACAGCAGCTGCAATTGGAGTCACCACCTGGTTAAGTTTACAATAGTTTACTGTTATTCACCAAGATCCATCTGTTTTCTGTACAGGCCAAATAGGAGAGTTGAATGGAGTTATGGTGGGAATCACCACCCATGCAATCCTTCAAATCCTTGATGGTGTCACTAATTTCTGCAATCCCTCCAGGAATCTGGTATTGCTTTTGGTTTACTATTTTGCTAGGTAGAGGCATTTCTAGTGGCTTCCACTTGGCCTTTCCAACCATAATAGCTCTCATTCCACAAGACAGGGATGCAATGTGGTGATTCTGCCAGTTACTGAGTGTGTTTATTCCAATTATGCATTCTGGAACTGGAGAAATAACCACAGAATGGGTCTGGGGACCCACTGAACCAACTCTGAGATGGACCTGAGCTAAAATTCCATTAATCACCTGCCTTCATAAGCCCCTACTCTGACTGGCAGACCACAGTTAAGGTTTGGGTCTCCTGGAATTAATGTCACTTCTGAACCAGTGTCTAATAATCCCTGAAATGTCTGATCATTTCCTTTTCCCCAATGCACAGTTACTCCAGTAAAAGGCCATAGACCTCCTTGGGGAAAGGTGGGATGAAGATTAACAGTATAAATTTTGGGCAGTTTTATTGAGAAATAGGAGAGCATGACCTTGCAGGGGATATCTAATGAACCACTCCTGCCTCCTGCTTCTATTAATCCACCCTCAAGAGCATGACCTTGCAAGAGACTATCTAATGGACCACTTCTGCCTTCTACTTCTGTAACTCCCTTGCAAGAACATGACCTTGAAAGAAACTATCTTAATTGACCACTCTTGCTTTCCACTTCTGTAACCCCACTTGCATATTACAGTAGAAAATTTGCCCTCCAGCCCAGCAATGCATTAGTCAATGAGTGAGAGCCATGCTAATTCTACATAAGACACTATATAAACCTGTGAAAACTGTGAAACGGGGCTCAGAATTTGGAAATTTATTCTCCTCTGGGCCTCTGCATAATAAAATTGTTCCTCCATCTCTCCAAGTGCCATTTGGATTTCTCTGCCACTCAGTTCTTCTGGGTTTGCTGCAATAGTTTAACAGGATCCTTCCCCAAGAAGACCTGGCCTCCTCCTCATTCAAGGAGTTCTGGGTCTGTAAACTGTCTCAAGTCTGGGAATTGATTACAGGGCTGTGATTCCATGCATCTGTAATTTGAATTAGGGTTTTGTTCACTCAATCTAGAACTCTTCTGTTTATACAGATACAGAAAATTTAGTAGCCTACTTGTCTATTTCACTGCTAGGTACTCCATGATGTATTAGCCAACACCATAACTCTACACAACTCAGACTATTTTGATTGCTTTTTTGAATCTGCCTTTTGTTGTGATAGCCACGCCCACCTTGACTTTGGTGATTAACTACTGATACTTGACTTATACCAGACCAACATCCAATCATCCCCATAATGTTTAAGGATTCTAATTGCATCACAGCCCTCCTTACAGTAATATTTGGACTAAAGAGAAGAGCAACCACAGAACTCTTCAGGGAAGATGGAGTTAGTCTTACAAATTTATTCCTCACAGTCCTGGTTAAAGGTGTGTCCTCTGGACATTCCTGGGTGGGTGGGCAGCTCTCAAATGGTAAATTCATTCTAGCATTCCAATCTCCCTACGCCTTTGAATTCCCTCTTCTACTGTGTACTAGGGCAAATCCAGCATCTCAACCTCAGACATGCCAGGCCATCTTTTGGCCCATGTTTTGATCAGCCACCCAAACAAACTGTTAGAGTCCTTTCTAACCCCTCAAGTTACAGTATTGAATCCAGAATTTCTGCTTAGTGGGCCCATATCAATAAATTCAGCCTGATTCAACTTTTTATTCCTTCCACCATTATCGCACACCCTTAGTATCCACTCCTACACATATTCCCCTGATTTCTATCTATATAAGTTGGAAAACTCATGCAGTTCTTTCTGAGTATACCTTATTTCCTCATGGGTCACACTTTATATTTCACATTTGGAGGCTTGTTGTGATTTTAGTCTAGTATTAGGTCTCAAAGACAAGAGAGGTGGTGGGGGTGGGTAAGGAGAAGGATTAGAAATGCCTTGCAAGCTACTGACAGGAGGGTATTCCCTTGCATTTTCTTCTCGTGAGACAGGATTAATCTCTTCAGGCAGGGGTTGGAAGGCAGTTTCCACAGGGAAGACTGGAGAGCAGTGCATGCTGCAGTTTGGCTGATATGTTCCTCGGGGCTGGGAGGAGGTCCAGACTCCCTGGGGCAGGCCAGAGGCTAGGCCAGGCAGGCTTCAGTGTGGCTGGTACCCACCTCAGGGCTGGAAGTTGTTTCAGGCTCCCTGGAGCAGGCTGGAGGCTGGATGATACAAGGTTGACAAGGTGTGGCCTGGACAGGGCAGGCCATGTCAGGCTTATCTGGTAAAGTCTCAGCAGAATTCAGGGTTCCAATGTCTCCATCAATATTATCATCATCCCATATATTTCCATCCCAATTCTCTGGATTCCATGCTTTTCTAATCAATGCCTTCACTTCAACTGCAGAAACCCTGTGGAGTTGAGATTTTAGTTTCCTTTGTAACTCTGCTACAATGAGAGTAGGAGTCTGGTTCTCAGATATTTTGAGCCTGTGGCTATAGGAAACAAGATTTTCTTTCAGAGCATACATAGAAACTTCTGCATCATCCATTCGGTGTTTAAGTTTCAAATTTAAAGCCTTTAACTCATCTCTTTCTTTTGTAACAGTATGCAGAGTATCTAGGAGGAGTCAGCCAATGTCCTTATACCATTTGACTCCATAAAACTCTGTTAAGGTGTTTGAAAACACTCTCACCCAGATCCTTGCTTCTTATAGGCATGGAAGAAGGAGAATCCAGTGATGCTATTTTGTGTATCTCAATTGCCAACTTGTGCCATGGGTTGTTAGCAGGCTCTTCATTATTGGAAAGGGAGTCATCAGTACATTGAGTCCAATTACAGTAGAGGCAATTGCAAAACTCCCAGAACCACCTCAGACACCCCATGTTTAAAACTCTGTTCCTCAAGAGCCACTCCCAGTACCAAGCTGTATTAGTCATGGTTCAGCAAGAGATATTTCTCAATAGTATCTGATTCTATAAGAGTCTCTCATGCAGCAGTGGGGATGCACAAGTCCAGGTTCCACAGGCAGGCTGCAACCAGGGGCTGCAATGAAAGTCCGATAAAGGTTCTTGATAAGTTCTGGGAGATGCTGGCTGTCCAAGGAAGAGCTGGGAAATTCTCACTCAATGCTGGAATCACTTTCCCTTTTAAGGCATGCAGCTGATAGGGTTAAACAGCACTCATTGCTGATGGTAATCTCCTTGACTGATGTAATTATAACCAGCTATCTATGATTTACCACTGCAGTAAAGTCAATGGTGATTAAAGTCCATAAATGCCCTTGTATTATAGTTAGCCCAGGGCTTGCTTGACCAAACAACTGGGCACAATTACCTAGCCGAATTGACACAATAACGTAACCATCACACTCCCCATTTTTTTAATTTAATTTTTATTTACACTTTATACAGTCTAAACAATAACTCCTCCTTCTCCACTCCTCCCATCCTCTGGCAACCTCTAATCTACTTTATGTCTTTGCTTTTTCTATATATCTCAATGTGACATAATATAATATTTGTACTTATTTGCATTGCTTATTTCACTCAGCATGTTTTCAAGGTCTATGCATACTGCATCATGCCTCAGAACTTAATTACTTCTTAGGAATGGATAATACTCCATTGTATGTACGTACTGCATTTTGTTTATCCACCCATCTGCTGCTGGACACTTGGGTTGTTTCCCTTTTTTAATTATTTTGATTAATGCTGCTATGAACATTGGTGTATAAGTATCTCTGTAAGTCCCTGTTTTTACTTTCTATTGTATATACATAGGAGTGGAATTGCTAGATCATATAGTAATTCTATATTTAACTTTTTGAAGAACTGTGCTATTACTTTCCACACTGGCTGCATCATTTTTAAATTACACTTTTTTTCTTTTTTTAAAGATACTTAGATTATATAAAAAATATAGGGGATTCCCATATGCCCTGCTCCCTACCCTTCCCACATTTTCCCATATTAACAACACCCTTCATTAGTGTGGTACATTTGTTACAATTGATAAACATGTTTTGGAGCATTGCCACCAAGCGTGGATTACATTGCAGTTTACACTCTCTTCCGCACAGTTTTGTAAGTTATGGCAAGATACCTGTATCCGTCATTGCAAAGTCATTCAGGACAATTCCTAAGTCCTGAAAATGCCCCTATATTACACCTGTTTTTCCCTCTCCCTCTCCTCAGAACCTTCTCCACGTTAATTATATAAGTTCTGACATTGCTAGAATAACAATAAGTCTATAGTAGAATACCAGTAAGTCTAGTCTAGTCCATCGTTCATTCCCCAGTCTTGATTCTGGGATGGTGATGCCCACTCCACCTCTAATTGAGAGGGGCTTAGATCCATGGGAAAGATGGATAGGACTATCTTGCTTGCAGTTGCAGACTCTCTCTGTTCCTTGGGATGTTATCCATCATCATCTCCTTGTTATTTGTCCTGGGTGAGTGCAATGAACTGGAGAGTAGGGACTGCACCATTTTACATTCCCGCCAACAATGCACTAGAGATCCAGTTTTTCCACATCCTGTCCAACACTCGTTTATTTACCAATTTTAAAAAATAATAGTCATCTTTGCAGGAGTAAGGAGTTATCTCATGGTTTTCATTTGCATTTCCCTAATGGCTAATGATGCTGCACATCTTTTCATATACTTATTGACTATTGGTCTACCCTCTTTGGAAAAATGTTCAATTCCATTGCCCATTTTAAAAATGGATTGCTCAACTTTTTGTTGTTGCATTGTAAATTTTCTTTATATAGTCTGGTTATTAAGCACTTATCAGTTACATGGTTTGCAACTGATTGCAAACCATTTTTACCATTTTGTAAGTTGTCTTTTCATTTTCTTGGAAAAGTCCTTTGAAATGGAAAGGTTTTTTATTTTAATGAAGTCAAACTCATCTTTTGTTTCTGGTGCTTTTGGTGTTGTATATAAGAATCCCAAGTCATGAAGATTAGCACCAATGTGGCCTTCTAAAAGTATCATGATTTTAGCTCTTATATTTAGGTCCAAGATCCATTTTAAGCTAACTTTTGTCTATGGTGTAAGGTAAAGGTCTACCTTCTTTCTTTTGCATGTGGATATCCAGTTTGCTTACACCATTTGTTGAAGAAACTATTCTTTCCCCATTGCGTGTTCTTGGCACTTCTGTCACAAATGAGTTGGGAAAAAAATCAATTGGCTATAGACATATGGGTCTATTTCTAGACTTTCAATTCTATTCCATATCACACTGTTTTGATTACTGTAGCTGTGGTGCTTATTGAAATTAGGAAATGTGAATCCTCCAAATTTGTTTTCCGTTTTCAAAATCATTTTTGCTTTTCAGGGCCCCTTGTACTTCCAAACAAATTTGAGCATCAGCTTTTCAATTTCTGCAAAAACACTGCTGGAATTTTGATAGGGATTTGTGGTGGTTAAATTCCTATGTCAAGTTGGCTAGGTTATGATGTCCAATTGTTTGGTCATGCAAACCCTGGCCTGGTATTACTGTAAGGGCATTTTTGTGAATTTAAATCATTAGTCAGTTGATTGCATCTGTGGCTGATTATATCTACAGTGAACAAAGGTTATTGCCATTGGCAGTAAGAGAAGTCTCCTCCAGTCAGATGAAGGTCTTAAAGAAAGAACTGATGATTTCAGCAGTCAGAAATAATTTCTATTACTACTTCAACCATCCAGCTTCTCCTGGAGAATTCATTTAAACCATCATTGGATTTCCCAACTTGTAGCATGACCAGTAGAATTTGGACTTGCCAACAGAAATTGAATTTGCCAATTCCCATAATCATGTGAGCCATTTCCAATAATAAATCTCACTATTTATATCATGTCAGTTCTGTTTCCTTGGAGAACCCTCAATAATACAGATTTGGTACCAAGCATAGTTCTTGAGAAACAGAATCTTAAAGAGGAGATTTCTGAATTGGTTCTGAGGTTTTGGGAATTGGTTCTCTAATCTGATTAGATTAAAAGCCAGTGATGGTCAAGCTGGCACTAATAGTCCATTGCATGAATTGGCAGTATAGCTATGCAAAATACATCCTTTGAGACTACTGTTCAAAGACTTATAAAAGGCTTAGCTTTGGGTGACAGTGTATTTGATACCATAACAGAGTTTTGAGGAATTAAAAAGGGTAACGGTATTAGCCGATTGTTCCTAAATATGCTGGGTACAGTTGTTAAGGACAGGGATGAACTCAAGAGTTCCAGTTCCTAGCTCAAGCACTACATAAAGGACATGAAAGTTTCTATGTATGCACCTAAAGAAATTCTTACTTCTTGTAGCCACAGAGTTGAGATTTTTGAAAACCAGACCCGAAGTCTCACCATGCAGCTGGCTTAATTACAACGTGAACCTTGCAGTGTGTCTGCTGTTAAAGTGTTATTGGAGAAGGAATGGGATCCTTAAAATTGGAATAGGGACATATGGACTAATAATGATGATGATTGGGACATTGAAACCCTAGGTTCTGCTGAGTTTTATTTTCCAGATAAAACTGAATTGATATTCCTTGAGGAAGAGCCATCTGACCTTCAGGCTGCGCTGAGGAATCAGCCACCCAACTTCCAGTAAATCCTGATAAATCAACCTCCATCCTCCACCTGGAGAGATTAACTCTACCTGATAAAACCTGTAATCACATCCCCTGAGGAAACAAAACCTCACATCTCTGTCTGAAGAGATGAACAATGTTTCATCAAATGAAACTGTAATAGAATGCCAAGGTACTTGGCTTGCAAAACACTGCAAATTATTGTCATAACCCACCCTCACAACCCCTCTCTCCTTCCAGACTTAAATTAGACTGAAGTTCCAAAATGCCTGGGATGGTGAGGAACAAACTGTGACCCATACGGAAGTATGTTACACTCCAAAATAACTGCATAATTTTTCCAATGATATAGTCAGGAATCAGGAAAATACATGTGAGAATGGGTGTGAGATAACGGTAGAAAGGACAAAAAGTTGGATTGGGCTGAACTTATTGATATGTTTCCACTAATCAGACATTCTGGATTCAATATTGTAGCTTGATGAGTTATAAAGAGCTCTAACAGTTTGCTCAGGTGGTTAGTTCAAGCATAGACCAACAGGGGGCCTACTTTACCTGAAGTCGAAACGCCAGAACTGCCCTGGTATAATATAGATGAGGCAATCCAATGGCTTAAAGTTTGGCATGTTAGAGTAGATTTATCAAGTAAAACCTTATTCACCCCAGGAGAATTCTCTGGAAGATAGCATATCTCAACTTCCTTTATGTTTTTGAGTCCATGTAAATGAGTTGTGGGCAATGGAAGATGAACAAAAGTGATTGTGAAATTGTCTTTATTGTGTTTTCTCATTTGTGCTCTTTCCTGGGATTGCCTCGAAACTGTCCCCAAAATACCCTTGTTTTTCTTAAAAAAACCTTCTTTGCTTGCTCACTTTTGGCTATAGCAGATTTACTTGTTATTATAGCTATCTTATAGTAACTGAATGATTTGTTGCATTGCTATAGCACACTGCTTCCCTTGCCCTACTGTAGCAGTTTGGCATTGTTTATGAATTCCAAACATAACTATTGGATTATTTTTGTAATTTGGTCTGCCGGAGGTATCACTTTTAATTGACTAAGTTATGATTAGGACTTTGATTGGACTACAGCAGTAGGCTGGGGACTCACAGAAAAAAGACATGGCAAAGGACAGAGTTGGGAGTTTTTGAGCTAGAAGTAAACACACAGAGGAGCAGAGCTGCTGAGCCAGGAGAGAATTGAGCCCCGGAGAGAGAGACAGAACCAGTCACCTGATAGTCTCCAGCTGGCCTTGTGGAGAGCAGGGGCAGCTGAGCCCAGAGAGAAAAAGGCCCACGAAAGAGAGGAACCCAGGAAGCCTGAACCCTTCCAGACGTCAGCAGCCACCTTGCTCCAACACATGGCAACAGACTTGGGTAAGGGAAGGACCTTATGTTTATGGCCTGGTAACCATAAGCTTCTACCCCAAATAAATACCCTTTATAAAAAACCAACAGATTTCTGGTATTTTGCATCAGCACACCTTTGGCTGACTAATACACCCACCTTTGCAGCCAGTTTGTGATTGCCCTAGCTAGCTTTAATCTGTTCTCAAGGACTTCCCAAGCACTTGCTTGTGCATTTCCTACTAAAAGTGACCCAAAGTAACCCCCAAACATAAAGCATCCCATAAGTGGAACCAAAATAAGCAGACAACAAAAAAGAAACAAGAGATCCTAAAAGGAAGTGAGAGGTCCAATAAACAAGTTCCAGCAGTGGCACAGCCCATGCCTTAGAAAAAGCAGCCAATTACCAGCAGACACATCCCAGCTAAGTGCCACCTTATAGCAGACTCTACCCCAAATTACCTTTAAAATTCCTTACCCCTCCAACTTAGGGAGTCAGAGCTGAGCTTGTTGCTCCTGTCTACTACTTGATGCCTAGAAATAAAACCTCTTTATCTCTTTGAAAACTCAATGTCACTGGATTAGTCTTTCATGTGCATTGGGCATGAACCTAGCATGCAACAATTTGGTGACTCTAGTGCAAGAAATGGAGATTAGTTTAGTTTTCACATAAAGGAAGAAAATATTAATTAATGTAACCTGGCAACCTATTGCCTAAGTCTCCCACTCCCGGGTTAAGTAGGAACAAAGGAAACCAGCTTAAGCCAGTCCTATAACCAGTAAAAAGGATGCACAAGAAAGGGCTAAGTCAATACCAGTTCAGCACCAAATTCCGTTCCTTATTTGGCAAAAGGAGCAGGTAAAAGCTAAAATGGTTGGAATGTGATGGGGAAAGCGGTTAATCAAAAACTTTTGTGTGGGAAAGTTAGACTTCTCAGATAGGCTGTAACCTCTGAATCCAATCTACGGAGAACAGAGGAAGGGCTTGCGTGCTAGGCTTAGGGGTATAAATTGTGTCATTTTTCTTTGTTTGGGCACCAGCCACATTTTCTGGTTGTGCACCCCTTCTTGCAAGATTGATAATAAATTTTTTTCTTCTCCACAATCAGATAAGCCTTATTTTCTTCCAAAAGGAGATTTCTTTCTTAGAGTAAGGCCTGGAGAATCCATAAGTCTGACTGCTGGAGGCACTGGAGCCCAGTTGGATGGGTGAATACACTAATCTAGTCTGTATGGCCACCTAGACTCCTTTGTCCAGAGGCTCATTGGCCAGATTTCTCCCATCCCACAGGTGTTCCAGACTTGTTGGTGCTTCTGTATTTTCAAGGAGAAAAACGGTACCAGGTCCAGACATCTGAGTGGGTAGGTCATCAAGGTGGAAGTAGGCTGGGAAGGAAGAACAGGGTTCAAGGCCCTAGGTCCCACTTCCAGAACAGCCTCCCTTGACCACAGCACTTTTCCTGATTCTAGTTCTGGTACATTATGACTCTGGCTGATACTTGATTATATAGGAATGTGTTTATATTGTATAATTATTGTATGTAATTGTCGTTTGTTGTTTAGAAAGGATGGGGAATATTAACAGTGTCCCTGAAAGCAGCCCATTAGGATGCATCCTGAAAAATTGGATGATATTTAGTTATGAGCCTATGAAAAAGCAAAGGATGATTTTTAAAATAATACTATTGTACACAATATGAATTGGAATCAGATGAAAAATGGCCAGAAAATGGGTCCCTGAACCCTAATACTATATTACAATGGAGCTATTCTGTAAAAGGGAGGAGAAATGGGACAAAGTGATGTATATTCAATTCTTTATCACTTTATCACAACAGGAAAACCTCCAGAGGAAATGTAAACTCTTACCTTTAAAGGAGAAAAAGGCAGTTGTTCTCCCTGATTCAAACTGGGAGGATCCCGTTGATCTTCTGTTAAGCCCTCCATCAGCTCTGCCTCAGTATGCACAGGGAGTGGCTGCTCCAGGGCATGATGAGGCACCACCTCCTCCCCCTGCAGATAGACCCCCCAGTTCCGGACCTTGGAATGCTGGGAAGAATGGTCTCTCCACCACATGCCCAATTCAGCCCAGGGATCTGACCTGTCCTATCACCAGAAACACCAGGAGGACTCCTTCCCTTATGGCAGGTGCCAATAGGATGAGTTGGGAAGTCCATGGGGATTTGTATATGTACATACCCCATTTTCAACATCAGATTTATTTAATTAGAAAAATAATAATCCAACCTATAGGGAAAACCCTAAGAAAATGGAGAATTTAGTAGCCTCAGTATCTGCTACTCATACCTCCAGTTAGACCAATATCGAAGTCTTGCTGAATACCTTACTTACAGTAGAAAAAAGGAGGATAGTGATAGCAAAAGCAAAGCAAGAGGCTGACAGAAAACAAGGTGATCACCCCCAATAACCCGGTATATATAGGAGCAAACTTAGCTGCACCAACCACCAATCCTAACTGGGACCCTAATGAAATTGGTGTTCGAAATAAATTAGAACATTATAAAGAATGCATTGTTACAGGACTGAGAAATGATCTTTCTAGATAAAGGGCTCAATGGATATTGGCAATATACTGATACAGATCCTGAAAATCAGGAGAACTCTCAAATTATTAATATGACTTTAATAAGTCAGTGTTACCCCAACATTACAATAACAGGATGGCAGGCCTAGCCTTCCAACTTCAAGATGAGTTGAGACTGCATTTAAGGCTTATAACAATCAAGATCAGGGCAAGGAAAACTAATACTTGAGGAAACAGTCTTTGATTGGAAAGATCATGGATCAGAGAAACCCAGGAGGGAGTACAGAGAAGGTAAGACCCCAGGGTCCCACAGATTTTCCTCAAGCTGTTAGGACTAAATCAATGTGCCTACTGCAGGAGGGAGGGTACTGGAGGAGGGACCGTTCCAGCTGCCCTTGGAGTCGGCCCTCAAGGCCAACTGGGATGTCAAGTTCCAGATGCCCCAGGGAAATGCCAAGACCGTGATTTGGAATGAAAGGGCCCAGGGGCTCTTCTAATAGAGATCCCTCTACTTCTTATCTCCCACCAAGAGCCTTGGGTAACAATGCAAGTGGGAAAACAATTAATTGGCTTTCTTCTAGATATAGGAGCAACTTAATAGTGAATGAAAAACCCAATGTGATTTCTAATCATTCAATTGCTATAACTGGAGTATCAGATAAAAGTACACACAAGTCATTCCTAAAGCCTCTGGATCCTACATTTTGGACTGATGTCAAACCATTATATAAGGTCAGATCACGAGCCCTTAAAATGGACAAATGAATGTAAAAATGCATTTCAGATAATAAAAGAAAAACTCAAGACAGTGTCTTCCTTCAGCCTCCTGATCCAAGGAAGCCTTTTGCTCTGTTTGTACATGAAAGACAAGGTATTGGGCTAGGTGTCTTTATTCAAGACCTAGGAAATCTTAAGCATCTGGTAGCCTACTTTTTAAAACAATCAGACAACACTACCAAGGGATGGCCCATTTGCCTGACAGGAGTGGCAGCCACACATGATAGCTTGAAGGAAAGTGAGAAATTTGCCTTGGGACAGACTATCACGTTCAAACCCCACATTATGTTTTACTTCTGCTAGAACAAAAGGGAGGATACTAGTTCACTGCTGGCAGGTTAGGAAAATACCAAGCGATTTTACTAAATAACCCAACTATAACTTTAAAAGCATCTTCCTGTCTGAATCCTGCCACTTTACTCCCTAGTGATAAAAGTGAACCAATATATGATTGTATTCAAATAATTGATGTTTATTCGAGCATTCCTACCCTTTTGGATCTGCCCATCAAGGGTCCTGATAAAGAAATATTTACTGATGGAAGCAGTTTTTATGGAACCAGGACTTCAGAAAGCTGGATATGTGGTGAAAATGTTATCTAAAACAGATCCGAGAGTGGAGCCCTGTCCTCAGGTATGTCTGCACAGGGAGGCAGAACTTATTGGACTTATTAGAGGTCTACATCTGGGAGAGGGACAGTGAATAAGAGGGACACGGATTCTAAGTATGCTTTCAGTATCATGTATACTCACGGGGCTATTTGGAGAGAAAGATTTTTAACATCTGGTAAAAAGGACATCAGACATGCAGATACAATTTTAGCTTTAATGAAGGCAGTGATGCAACCTAAAGAATTAGCCATAATACATTGTCTTAGCCATCAAAAATGGAATACAGACGTAATCAAAGGAAATAAAGCAGCTGACCTTAAAGTTAAAACAGATGCAAGGTCACAACTGCCTAAACCAGTAATAATCTCAACCCTCATACCAGATATGCAAATAAGAGATTTCAACCCCAAATATTCTTCTTATGATCTACTGAGAGCTAATGAATGGGGATTTGAACAAGAAGAAAATGAACTAGGATATGACTCTCAAGTTTCCCCAAAATACAATTAATGAGGGATGGATTTATAACAAAGAGGGATAATTTTAATCCCTGAACACTTAATGGAAAGAGTACTCACCTATTTGCATCAAAGCACTCACTATGGAAGAGCTACCCTCTACTAATGCTGCAAAGATAATAGTAGGATGTTAGACACAAAGTACTAGTCAAAAGATTTCCTAAAACTGTATAACATGTGCCAAAAATAATCCAAAAATCAAGTCCACCACTCCAATAAATGGAACACAAGCCAGGGGCATACAACCTGGGCAAGAATGACAAATAGACTTTACTGTCACATCTAGAGGTTCTGGAAATTATATATACCTTTTAGTCTTTTTTTTTTTTTAAGATTTATTTATTTATTTATTTCTCTCCCCTTCCCCCCAACCCCGGTTGTCTGTTCTCTGTGTCTATTTGCTGCGTCTTCTTTGTCTGCTTCTGTTGTCAGCGGCACGGGAATCTGTGTTTCTTTTTGTTGTGTCATCTTGTTGTGTCAGCTCTCTGTGTGGGCGGCGCCATTCTTAGGCAGGCTGCACTTTCTTTCGCACTGGGGAGCTCTCCTTATGGGGCGCACTTCTTGCACGTGGGGCTTTCCTACTCAGGGACACCCCTGCGTGGCAGGGCACTCCTTACGCATATCAACACTGCGCATGGGCCAGCTGAACATGGGTCAAGGAGGCCCGGGGTTTGAACCATGGACCTCCCATGTGGTAGACAGATGCCCTAACCACTGGGCCAAGTTCGCCTTTTAGTCTTTGTAGACATGTTTACAGGATGGGTAGAAGCTTTTCCAGGTAGGACAGAAAAGGCCTCTGAAGTTGCCAAGGCTCCCCTGAAAGAAATCATTCCCAAATTTGGACTTCCATTCTCAATCCATAGTGACAGTAGTAGAGCCTTCATATCAAAGGTCTCACAAGAACTGTCATGTGCCTTGGGCATAAACTGGAAAGTAAGTGCATCATGGAAACCACAATCAACAGGTAGAACCGAGAAAATGAACCATACTCTAAAGAAGACAATAGCTAAATTGTGACAGGAAACCAACCTCACCTAGGACAAGGTATTACCAGTAGTTCTGATGTGGGAAAGAGAAGCCCCTAGAAATAAGTTTCTTTTGAGCCACTTTGAAATGGTATATGTGAGGCCATTCCTTAAACAAGGAGGTATGTATTCCTGGACTGAACAAATCCAAAAATTAGGAACAAAAAGAAGTATTCAGTCCTTAGGAGCCACATTAGAGGCAGTTCACCAATATGCCTCAGGTCAGCTCTCCTTTTCCACTGATGCACCTCTACATCATATTAAGCCTTTTAAATAAATGGCAACATCGGCACCCATCAGACCAGTTAAAGACAAGATGGAAGGGTCCATATGAAGTGCTATTGACAATTTGCTCCTCCATCAAATTGCAGGGAGTAAAATGCTAGGACCATCACACTGGTATTAAATCATTCCCTTTTAATACCTCTTCTATCCTCAAGCCTTTTCCCAGGTACACCACCAGAAATGAGTTTGAAAGACACTACAAGGAGCAAGAAGTATTTGATGAGCCTCCAGTAATCAAATACAGGTGTGAGCCACTGGAAGACCTGAAACTCACCTTCAATAATACAGGAATAACAAATATTGACTACTCTGCTTGGCTTTATGCTTTTATTTCTACTTGCTTGTATTACTATGATAATATATTATGCACTCATGACATTGTGCTTTTTACCTCTAGAATGGATCATGTTCTCTATTGTGATCAGTAATATGGAAAATTGGTCCTCATGAGTCTTAAAATCTTTCACCATGTACTCTCCCTTTTTGTTTTATATCTTCTTATATAATTATCTTATTTTTATTCACTCACAAGATAATGTTTTTCTCCAATGTGCACATTCCTATGCTTCATCAGTGAATCAATCCAACTGTTAGGTATGTAGTCAGCTCCCATTATCTAGTTCTTCTGGCTTACCTGGGTGGGTTTGGCCCCTCCAAGGAACTGACTGGACAGCCTTGCAAACCCTTATTAAGGAAGAACAAAAACAGAATCCAGTTCTCAGAACAAATGATATAACTAAAACCCATCCAAATGGTAGGCCAGTTAACATTCATACCCCAGGACATAGAATAATTTTTTCTTACAAAGCAACTATAATGGTAACAACTCAGCATGTAGAACAACTATTTAAATTCTCAAATCTACCTGAAAAACGAAGGACATTTGCAGCTCTGGGATAGAATAGTATGGTTAACCCTAGGGTATGGTCATTTATACCAGAAGGCCCCCCATTTATTGGGAATGAAAAAATCATTCTAGTCAGAATGATCCATATTACACCTGGAAAATAGGTTGGTTACCCTCCTACCAATGTTATTAAACTATTATACTAAAAGAAAGTGATTGGCTTAGAACTGATTGGTCAGGAAGACCTGATATTTATTGGACAGCCCCAAATAGAGCTCAGTGGGAATGTGGTAAAAATTTATGGCCTTGGTTACCCTCAGCGTAGTTAGGGCAATGTGCATTAGGGTTACCTTGGACCCAAGGGATCATTCATAATATCCTATCCTCAGCAGTAAACTTACCATTATTAAAAGCTAGATGGGCATGTCCAATATTTCATTGGTATGATCACCTTGCAGCCATATTTCATTCCATCAATAAGTATGGAAGATATTGTTTGTATTGAAGCTCTCAATACTCGACAACCTTAAATGACAGCTTCTATAGAATTACTTTACTAAATACAGAAGTCTCTCTCATGTACAAGGCTATCCTCCAGAATCAAATTACTTTAGACATTTTCACTCCTTTCCAAGGTGGAACCTGTGCTATCTGAATGTTGTGCTTTTATATCTGATGCATCTATGAACAGCACAACAATCTAAACTCATGAGAAATGAAATAATGCTATAGATACTTCTCCTTTATTCAATTTATATGATTTGATTATAAGATGTGTTAGAGGCTTGCAATAATTAACAAACTGTAGCTCAGTTTCCCCTGATATGCACTGGGGAAAGGCTAACCCCATCTGCCATAAGCCTACGTGTCCAAGGGCACGACACTTCCCCACAGATTAAACAAATAAACCATGTAGAGACGGGAGTAAAGGGAAATGGAGACCTTCACTACCTGCATATCAGAGGGAGATTAAAAAAGCCTTTAATCCCTACAGATCAAAGAAACATCTGCTCCTGCAGCATTCCAAGAAACTGTAATTCCCTAAATCACTATTCCGTAGTCATTATCAGGGAAAATTTTCACCTCTAGGTTTTCCTATTGGTCCCTGCACCTCACTTGGACTCTCAACCCCCCTCCCACTAACTGTAATTTCCCTGCCTAGAAAAACTCTGTATAAATTCAAGTTCCCTCTTCCAGGAGTGGGCTGAAGTCTCTCTTCAGACCCCCACCATGCTGTTGGGAGAACTGAAGTCTGCTCTTCAGACCCCCTCCATTGAGGGGCTGCCTGTGGTGATATCAGTCTCCGCGTTTTGGTAAGTACCGTTTTTCTCCAACAAGATGGTAATCAGTTCTTTTTAGAACCATATTACAGATAGGATTATCTATACTTATTTTAATTATCATTGGTATTCTTATCTTTAAATTTTGTCTGTGTATTTTGTCTAAGCTCAACAAAGGAAAAACTGTCAACTGAATAATGATAGGCCCACCAGAATCCTGAGTATACAAACACCTGCAAGCAAAGCAGTTCCATTCCTCTCCTCCATGATGTCTATGACCCTCCTCAGTACAAAGTAGTTAGAATGGTCATCAACACTATCTCTCAAGATTGAGGAATGGAACAACAAAAGGGAGGACTGACACCGCCCCCCAAATGTCCTTTTCTAAAAACCCTTCTTTGCTCACTTTTGACTACAGCAGATTTATGGTTATTATAGTTATCTTATATTAACTGAACAATTTGTAACACTGCTATGGCCCTCTGCTTCCCTAGTCCCTCCTTTGCAGTGAGTTTGTGATTGCCCCAGCTTGCTTTAGTCAGTTCTCAAGGAATTCCTGAGCCCATGCTTGAGCATTCCATACTAACAATGACCAAAAGTAACCCCAGAACATAAAGCATCCTGTAAGTGGAACCAAAGTAAGCAGAGACAACAGGAAGAAGAAGCATCAGACCCGAAAAAGAAGTGAGAGGTTGGAAAAACAGAAATTACGGCAACATCACAGCTCATGCCTCAGAAAGAGCAGGAAATTAGCAACAGACATCCCAGCTAAGTGCCATCTTATAGCAGTCCCTACCCCAAATTAGCTTTAAAAGTCCTTTACCCCTCCAACCCTGGGTTGGATCTGAGTTTGTTGTTACTCTCTCCTACTTGATGCCTAGTAATAAATTCTCTCTTCAAAAACCCCGTGTCCCTGGATTAGTCTTTTTTGCACATTGGGAGTGAGCCTACCTCAGCAACAGCCTCTCTGGACACAAAGCTTTAAATTTGCAAAACCTCCAAGGTTTATTTCTCCCTCATGGGCTACAGATTCAGGTGATGGACCAAAGGTAGCTTGATGAGAAAAAGACCTGGTGACTCAGTCACTGGACCTCAGGCTGGGCCATCTAATGGTCACACATTTCTGCCTGTGTCTGACTGCTCTGCAGGCTATTGGGTGGCAAGAGAGGTGTGACTTCCTGGTTTCTGTGAATTAGAGATGAAGAATGGCATGTAATCTTAAAACACAAGCTAGAAAACATATCAACTCCACTCTCCAGTTAGGGCTGCATATTCCTAAGTGTTGACTCATGTGACCTGTAAGAATGTATCCCATGAACAATTGGTTTGCCAATAGATTATGAAACCCTCCTGCATGTTATGTTAATTTTTAAAAATCATATGTATCAAATGATATGGAAGGGTTGAGGCAGTCTAGTAGATTAGGAATCAATAGACAGATCTGGAACCTGGCAGAAAAACTGCCACCATTGAACACATAGCCACAATACACCACAAGATGGCTGCTGGAGAAACTTGTGAAACCAGGAGAAGCCCCAGATATTCTCCAGGGCCTTATCACTGGGTCCCCCGGGGGATTGATGGTTGGGGTAATCAATCAAAACAGCAAACAGCTGGGATTCCACCCCTGTCATTAGCAAAGGGACAGAGTAATTAATGGTCCAAAAAGCAACTGCAAAAGCCAAACCAACCCCGCATCCCCCCACACCACTCTTGCCTTCTTCCTCCCTGCCTGGAACAACATGTAAGTAAAACTTGCGCATTTGTAATCTGTAACGGGGAGTCTTAGTTTGTAAATCAGCCCTCCTTATCTCTTTTTACCCTCTTCCTCTCTATCTGGAACCCCTAATCTGCTATTTTCTCCCATTTCTCTTCCCTCCCTTCCTTAATAAATTACTGCCTAACTAAACTGGCTTGCACTTAAAATTCGTTTTTTGTAGCTTACACAAGAACATACAGAAAATCTGACAACATTGTGGTCTTGTGTAAAAATTTTAAACTTTTTACTTATGAGGCTACATGTTGAGTCAGGGAGTCCATGTATTTTATGTTTTGACAAATATCACACATGACTCTGCCAAGAAGTTCTCCCACAGCACTGGGGGTTGTGTCATCATAACATCCTTGTGATGATATTGCCAATAATAATATAAAGTAACAATAAATAACAATAATCTTAGCAGTAGTTCTTATGTATTTAGCATTATGTTCCAGGCCCAGTGCCAAGTACATTTTATTTACCTCTTAGGTATTTTTATTTTTCTCGTTTATTCACTGGAATTCAAAGAGTACAAGTTCTTAAACTTGTTGGAGTGTCAAATCCTCTATCACAGAGCTGAGGTGGGGCCTGAGAATCTGCATTTCTAACAAATTCTCAGGTGATGCCAATTTGGTCTGTGGTTTGGAAACTGCTGATTAGAGAAACACAATATACTTTATAAAGTCCCTCGAATAAAGGACTATCTTCATTTTTCATTGTAAGTCATGGTCCACATGAATTCGAGTTGCAAAATGCTCAGGCAGGGTTACACAGGGAGGAAGGTCAAGGCGCTGTTGAGACTTGAAGGCGAGGAATTGCCCCAAGTGGCCACAGAAATCGAATGCATCTCCTTGATGAGGGAGCCAAACAAAGCCCAGGTCTTTGGAACCTTGGGACATTATTTCACTAAAACCAGGAAGGGCTCCACTTGTAGCAACCAAATGCATGTCAGAAACTACATTACCCAGAAGGCAGTTCCTCGATCCTCGGAGCCGGGCACTAGACCCACCGGGGAACGGAGAACTCCGTTTCCCGCCTTGCGTGGGTGGGACTTCTGGTCCAGCGTTTCGGGCCGTCTGCGGGTCTCGCGTCTGTTGTTAGCAATTTTACGGAGTGGTCGGCTGAGCTCGGTGCTCGGCGGGGACCGCGTCTCTGGCGGCCAGGACAGTGAGGAGACTAGGACCCGCCTTCGTGCGTTCCTACGAGCCCCGATCACCCTCCTCCTCTGTAACGGGCTTGTACTACGGGCTCTCCCGCCTTCGGCCCCCGCGCTCCTGGAGGCGGCGCCCTCAGCCTCGTGCTTATTCTCCTCAGCGTGGACTGACGGCGGGGCCACCCCACGAAGGCTGGAGCGAGGGGTCGGCTGCGCTCGTTGGACCGGGGTTTGCCGCCCCCTCACGGCCCCGCTGCGCCCACAGGGTCCCATGGCGGCGCCGGCGCTGGTGAGTGAGGGATCCGCAGCCCCGCACCCGCTCGGACTCTCGCCGGCACGGCCCCAGGCACTGTGATCAACGAATTTTGTTGCCCCGGGACTCTACTCCTGTACCCCTTGGTGCGCTTGGGTATAGAGGCCCTGGCAAGAGAGGACAGAGGTCATCACTTCCAGCCCAGGGTCCTGAATCCAGGCCAGGGACTGTAAGGAGAGGACCCCTCTTCTGGTTCTAACCCTAAACTTGTCCCCTCGCCGCCTTTGACCTCCGTTCGCTCGTGTCTAAAATGAGAAAGTGAACGGTTTTCTCCAGGTTAAGAGTACTGAAGAGAGCACGAGTGACGTGCGTCGTTCAATGCTCGGCGCGACCCCGGAGAGCATCACTGTGGATGCTGTTCCTGGGAGGGATGGACCCAGGTCCTGCGATGAACGATGAACGTAGGGTCTCACCCAGCAGGAGTCTGGCCCTCAGGCCTCCTTGCCTCAAGCCTATACCCAGCTGAAAGCTAGGAGAGGGGATGAGAGCCATGGGGGCAAAGGTGAGGTGGTAACAGCGTGTTTTGGAATTGCTGCTCCTGTGATAGAGGAGAAATGCCCGTGGACAGGCTGGAGGACTGGTAGGTCACTGGATTTATCTTTGCAGGTGCCTGTTCATTACAAACTGGCTTGCCACTTACAGCAGTGAATCCCTTTTCCTGTTTAGCATGTTTACCTTTGAGTGAATCTGCTACAAAGGAATGGCATTGTGCAGGAACATTGTGTCTCTTTGGATATAAACACACAGCCGGCTCATGGATTACTCTTGAGCATGTCACCCTATTTACTCTTGTCATGTCTCCATTAGGACTTGTCTTATTCATTTTTCTTCCATGTGGTTCATTCCTACCTGATTCCAGGGTGCTCTCCTCAGAGAGGCCCTCCCTGGTCGCGCCATCTAAAGTCTCCCATAGCCTTTGTGGTCATCTCGCTCTTTTTTGTTTTCTGAGCCCTTAGGGCCATCTGACTTTATCTTGCTCATTTTATTAGTTCCTTGGTCTGTTTCCAACCTTGAAACATGAGCTCCTGTTCTTTACTCTGTCCCAGGGTTAGAAAAGTGCTGGGCTTATTACCAGGTGCTCATCAAATGGTTGATGAATGAAAGATTCTATCCTCTGGGACTCCCATCATACTTAGATTAGACCCTAAACCACCATCCACTGGACCGCTCTACCCAATCCACCTGGCCACCCCATTCTGTCCTCTCCTTATATTCTTCCCTTATTCACTGCCCCCTGGTCACCAGTATAACCGCAACATGCCCACCTTATTCCCACTGCCCAGCCTGTGCCCTTGCAAAGCCTCTTTGAGGCTGCCCTTTTGAATTATGCTTCACTGAGTTTTCTCAGGGTGCTGGGGAGCAAATAGGAAAAATACTAATAATGTAACAACAGTAATAGCTGGTCTTCATTGAGCCCTTGGTATGTGCTGAGGAACAGTTTGTACATATTACCTCATTTATTTATCTCTACCTCATCAATTAGGTTCTTTCATTATGTTCACTTTACAGAGGAGGAACTGGAGACTCAGGTTAGGTTACCTGCCCAAGGTCACATAGTTCATAAGCAACAGAAACTCATATCCAGAACATAGACCCCCAGAGCCTGCGGTTTTTGTTTGTTTGTTTGTTTTTTAGGAGGTACTGGGGATTGAACTCAGGACCTCGTATATGAGAAGCAGGCGCTTAACCAGTGAGCTACATCTGCTCCCAAGAGTCTGCATTCTTAACCAACAGTACCGCAGTGGGCTAGGGAGGCCTGGGGATGACACCTAAAGTAAGCTCTGCAAAGGGAGGCAGGCTTTTCTTTGTCAGGTGGGCTTGGAAATAAGGGGGTTTGCTGCAGGAAACATTCCAAATGGGGGGAATAGTGTGGGCAAAGGCAGAGTATTTGTGCCCGGAGGCACCAGAGAGGTTCCAGAGGCTTCCACCACCTGCTGAGATGTGTCAGCAGGGTGGTGGTGTGGTCTTCTGATGGATGTTCATCTCATCCTCACCCAGCACAGACATCACAGTCTATGATTGCTGCCTGTTTGTATGACCACAACCTGCACTATCGTTGGCCTCTAATGTTGTCTGGTACTTAAGTAACAATACTTCAGGGAAAAGTGGTAACAGCCACTCAGAAAGAAAAGATGAGGCTGGTGGCTCATTATGGAATCTCCCTGGGAGTCTGCAATTCCCAGATGCAGCTCAGAGGACAGGAAGAGCTCTTCCAGGCCCTTTCAAGCCCCAGGCAGGTGGCACTGTGAGACAGGTGATAGCTTTGCCCTTCTGTCAATATCTTTGGAAGATGTTCATGGGTGAAGAAATGGATTTAGCTGTAGGAGTTATTAGAAATGTTCTCACCCTTGTCACTGTGGCTTCACTATCGCAATAGAGGAGTATAGGTCTTACATAGACCCTGGACTCACTCAAAAGTAAGTATTGTATGATGTAGTAATGGACTGAAATAAATGAAGAAACATTATATGGCATGTGATGGTTCAAGAGGTTGAATTTAAACCCCAGGAGTCTGGCTGCAGACCTCAAGACTTTTAGTTGCTTTAGCATGGTAGTAAGGCCAAGCTAAGTATAAAACAGTGCCGATCAGTGCTGTTGCTGCTGCTATCAACATTTGAATTGCTGTTATCATTTTTTTCCCCATTCCTGTAGTGTCCAGAGCACTCACTCTGCTCCTCACAGTCCACATGGTACTTTCATTGTCTTGCTCTCTCCAGTGGTTTCCCAAATAGGAGACTTTTTCTCTCCCACACTTTTGTATTCTGTCAAAGACAGCATCTGCTTCTTCTTTGATCCCAGCACAGGGCTAGGTTCTCAGGAAGTGCTTGGTGATTGAGGTCTTGAGTCTCTTGACCTTTGCCAGTAATAAGCTCTAACCCCATCCAAAAGCCCCATAGCCCACCCCACTGCCTCTGTTTGATTTTCCAGGCGTTGGTATCATTTGAAGACGTGGCTGTGACCTTCACTGGAGAGGAATGGCAGCAGCTGGACCTGGCCCAGAGAACACTGTACCAGGAGGTGATGCTGGAGACCTGTGGGCTCCTGGTCTCACTCGGTAAGGGCTCATCTTTCCCCTGTAGGGTATCCCCAGCTTCTTTCATTCCTCCCTCTCTAGGCATGATTGGTTGAGAAGGCCCCAGGAGCCTGCCTTCCCTTCTCCCTGCACCCTCAATGTGTTCTGGTCTGACCTGCTTGATTGGATCATTGTGTAAGAAACATAGTCCTTCTCATAACACTCTCAGCCCAGTTCCCAGCACAGGCTGTCCTGAGTCTGATGTCCTTGTTCCAGATTCCCACAAGGGGGAAGGTGACTGGCCCAGCTTCATTGGGTCGCATATCTCCACAGCCCATTTAGCAGGACCTGCCGGTAATGGAATGTTCTCTAAGAAGGGGATGAGTCAGACAGGCAGCAAGAAGGTGCTGTCAGTGCTACCAGTATTTTTCTATGCAACACAATCTTAGTTAAAAGGTTTCTTTGGCCCCTGGGTCAAACCTGCATGGTTGTCTCTTGTTTTTTAAGGCCTGGACCACAGTCCTCCTCTTGTATGGGAGATGACTTAAGAAGGTACACAGACACCTCCCTCCCCCCCCCCCCCCCACCTCCTGATTATTGTCAAGAAAACGTCCTGGATCAGGGCCAAGTCTATAGCAGCTGTGTGTGTGGAGGAGGTGCATAGCTGTAGGTAATTTCCCTTTCAATGGAGGGAGCAGGCTCAGCCTTGAGCAGGCAGAATGAGCTTGCTGGGACTTAATTCCACTGTTTTGATTTTCCTTTTGTATTTTCATAGTAACCATCCATTTATGGCAAGTGAACTAAAATCTGTAAAGCTCTTAGAACAGAACTCTGCTCGTAGCAAGTGCCACCCAGGCATTTGTTATATATCGTAAATGAATAAATCCTGAATGTTCTCCTACCTAAACCTTCAATGGCCAATTTACCCAGAAATTGGTCTGAACGGGAATTGAATTGAAGTTCCTGCGGTCTCTCTTTTCCCAAATATCCACTGGCCATCTCTGACAGGGCTCCCTCAGCCTTGCAGCCACCCAGTCTCTCCTGGGAAATCAGTCATCAACCCAGTCAATACAATGCTGTTTTATGACCACTGTGATTGGTTGTAAGGGGAACTGCATTCCAGGTGGAGCAGGGTGCTTGAGTCCTTCACAGAGGTGAAGTCAGGCCTGATTCACCTTTTCCACTGGCTCATGATGGAGCTCCATGATGGCATGTAACCCGTGTCAGTGAACATTTACTGAATGACAACTGGATGAATTCTGGCCTGTACTGCAGGATCTTCTTTTTAAGGCTTCTGTGGATCCTGATGCTTTAGTCATTGACTTTTCTCCAGAATCCTCTTGGCTTTTATCTGTCACATTTGGCAAAATGTGTTTGACTATGTGTAACAGAAGATCACCTCAAACTGCTTTTACCCTGAGAAAACTTTACTCCCTCACCTAATGTGCACTGAGCTGGCACTGACTCCCAGGTTGGTGAATACTCAGGGTCATTTGGTCTTGTTGGCCCAGGTTATCAAGCCAGCACCCTCATGGAGGCCGCAGAACGTTGCAGCGGCCACTGTGGCAGCAGGCCCGCATGTTTAGCCCTCTCCTCCCAACCTGGAATAAAGGCTTTCTCTTCAGAATGGGTGCCTGGTTTAGGTTACCTACTTCACTCAGTTGTCAGTTGATTCAGTCCAGTGTTTTTCAGCCATCCCTGGACACCAAAATTATTAAATCTAAGGCTCAATTCTTAGGCCCAGAGATTTGGTTTCATTTGTTCTGTATTTGGAACCAGGCATCTCCAACTATTTTTGATGCACAGGGAGTTTGCATCTTTATGCAGGGAACACCTGCTTGAAAGAAGGGTCCCCTTGTAGAGTTTCATGGTAGTATATTAAAGATGTATACTCATATATACTTAAGATTTTCCTTTTATCATTACCTCTTTACCCATGCCTTATTTATTCCTCCATAAACAGGGCATCCTTTTCCCAAACCAGAGCTGCTCTACTTACTGGAGCATGGGCAGGAGCTGTGGATGCTAAAGAGAGTTCTCTCACAAAACACCTATCCAGGTGGGTGGCTAAGAGTCTAGCAGGTGGATGTCATGGCAGGCAGCCTGCAGCTTACCAATGGATTGCTGTATCTGAAATTATGTGGAAAGCTTCATTTTGTGATCTCCATGGGGTCTTGGGTGGTTATGGAGTCCTTTGCACTGTGAGCCCCCTGTTTCCCTACCCGCATCATACCTTTCACCTTTTTTGGGGTTGGAATGTGGTAGCAGGTAGACTCTAGGCTCTAAATGCTTGGTCTTAAAATCTTGCTTTGCCACACTCATCAGCCTCGTGACCTTAGGGTAGTTGTATGATCTTGCTGTGTCTTTAGTATACAAGTCAGGCTGAATTAATGCTAGCTGCTCTAGCAGATAAGCTCTAGAATCTTGGTGGTTTAACAGATTGAGGTTTTTTTCTCATTCATGCCATGACCTAATATGGCTCAGCAGGGGACTTCTATATCCACAAATATTCAGGGATCTAGGTGTGTTCTGTCATCACTGTGTGGCTTTAAGGTTGCCCTGACATCGTCCAGGTGGCCAAGAATGGGAGAGAAGGGGAATAGTCACTTCCATTCACATTCCATTGACAAGAACTGGGTAGTAGGCGACATGTAGTTGAACCAGACTGGGAGATGTGGTTTAGCTTTGTACCCAAGGAGAAAAGCTCATGGGTATAATAAATATATACTTCCTGGCATACTGCCTGATGTACTTGGCTCAACAGGGGTACCTATTAGTAATATTCATGTATTACTGGACATTGTAAGTTGTACTAAGATCACAGATTTCCTTCTGGATTCAGAAACAGCTCTCCCTTTTTCAGCAGATTACTACCTTCAGCTATACTTTGCATACCCCCCTCTACTTTTCCACTTTCTCCATCTAATCATATATACATACATACATACGTGCATGCATATATCCATCCTTGTGAATCAGCCACTCAAAAGTGGTCCTTAGCCTATTGTCTTCTTGCTCTTCTGCCCTGTAAAATCTCCGGGTGGCATTTGCCTTTGCCTCATATCTCGACTGCTAAGGAGTGCTGGAGCCATCCACTGGGTGGATTGGCACCAACACAGAGTCGTGATCTTTCTTTTTTAGTGGTCTTTGGGCTGCTCAGCCAGTCTATGGATATCTCTGGCCAACCCCCATCCACAGCCCTTCAGAGTTTGTCCCAAACCTTCTTCCTTCTTCCCAGGCTCCCATATTTGCTTGAATGTCTCAAAGCCATTTCATACTCACATTCCTAAAAAGGACCTTTCCCTTTCCATTCCTCCCATCTCCCCATTTTTAGTTAATGACCTAGCCGTCCAATAAGATGAGAAAGTCAGAAACAAACTTAGATAATCCCTCAACAGATCCATCACCACCAATTCCATTAGCTCCCACATTAAGACCCTAGTCCAAGCTATCATAATCTCTTGCCTGTATCCTTTTAACAAATTCTGAATTGGTCTCCCCACATAAGCTAATGATCAATTCCTTCTCATATACCCACTTCCCCAGCCACTCACACCTTATTCCAAACATTACCACCTCCGTAGTTGCTGATGTCTTAGCATATGGTTTACGTCATTTGAAAATAGAGGTTACATCTTTGTCTTTCTTGCTCTTTAACCCTTACAGACTCATCCAAGTCTACTCATCCCTGTAGCTTCCTTTTCACCTCTGTGGAAGAGCTCTTGCCCCCAGCCATGACTTATTCCTGCAGCAAAGTCTAGTTCACACATACTCCTACATATTACCACAAACAGAGATGTTTAAAACATCACACTTAATGTTCTGTATTATCTGTGGATCAGAAGTCTAGGCATAGCTCAGCAGGATCCTTTGCAAGGCTACAGTCATAGGCAAGGCACGTTAGTGTACTGCTTCAAATCCAGCAAGAGTGTGAGAGACTACAGCAAGGTGGACATGACAATCCTATTTAATCACATTCTTAACCATTACATCTCATCGCCTCTGCTATATTATTTTCTTAGAAGCAAATTAAGGTCCTGCCAGCACTCAGGTGGAGGGGATCATACAGGGTGGGAACACCAGGAGGTGGGGGTCATGGAAAACATCAGGGAACATGCTCTTTCATTTATTTCTTCCCTCTTCTATGTCTTCATTCTCTCTCTACTCAACATATATTACTGAGATTTATGATGCATGTGTCTGTAGGTCATTCATTTTTTTCTGATATAGTGACTGCATGAATTTAACACAGTGTACTCATCCATTTTCAGGGATGTTTATTAATCTCCAGTTTTTTGTTCTTACAAACAGTGCTGCAATGAAATCATATACATGTGTCCTCCTACACCTATGTAGGAATTTCTGTCAGTAATGCTCCTAGAACTAGAATTTTTAGATTACAAGGTAAGTGAAAGAAAACTTTACAAAATAGTGCCCCATTGTTTCTAAAATGCTTATACCAATGTATACATCACCTGCATTGTATGAATGATTCCATGAATATACATCCTCTTTAACACTTTTTGGATTGTCAGGCTCCTAAACTTTTTCAAAGGATATAAAAAGGTATCCCACTGAGAGCTTAATTTGGATTTCCCTTATTACCAAGAAAGTTGAACATCTCTTAATATGTTGGTTGGTCATTGTGTACCTTCTGTGAAATATCAGTTCTTAATCTTATGTCCATTTTTCTATTAAGTTTGCTCTTCTCTCTGTGATTTGTCAGAGTCCTTTATATATTCTTGATATCATTCTCTTATCAATTACATGTGCTGCAAATATAGTTTTCTAGCTTTTAGCTTGTCTTTTTATTTTCTCTTTAATGTATCATTTATATAAAAGAAGTTTATGTATTTATTAATTTTTTTGGAAGACCCAGTCTTTGTTTTATTGATTTTTCTTTATTTTTCCCTATTTTTAATTTTATTGGTATCTGTTATCTTTATTCTTTCCTTCTTTCAGTTTTTTCCAGGTATATTTTCTTCTTTTTGTTTCTTGAGATAGGAGTGAGATTATTATTTGAGATCTTTCCTCTTTTACAATGTAAGCATTTAATTCTATGAATTTTCCTCTCAGCACGACTTTAGCCGCACCTCACATACAATGATTTATTTTCATTTTTATTCAGTTCTATGTATTGTTTTAATTTCCTTTGAGACTTTTGACTTATGTGTTCTTTAGAAATGTTAATTTCCAAGTGTTTAGTAATTTTCCACTTATCTTTCTGTTAATGATTTCTAATTTATTCTATTATGGTCAGAGAACATATACTCTGTATGATTAAATTCTCTTAAATTTGTTGAGACCTGTTTTATGGCCCAGGATGTAATCCATCTGGGTGAATGTTCCATAGGTGCTTAAAAAATGCTGTTACTGAGTATACTGTTCTGTATATGTCAATTAGATACTGTTTATCAATTAATTTGTTCAGATCTTCTGTATTCTTGCTGGTTTTCTGCCTAGTCATTGTATCAGATGGTAATCAGGGTTGGGAGACAGAGCACTGAAGTCCCCAGTTATAATTGTGGATTTGTCTATTTCTTTCAGTTCAGTTTTTCAGTCATAAATTCGAAGCTGTGTTTGGTATATACACATTTAGGATTATTATATCTTCTTGGCCATTTGATATTTTTTATCATGTATATAATGTCCTCTTTGTCCCATTTTCTTAGCTCTGTAGTCTACTTTATCTGATACAAATATAGGCATCTTTGTTTGCCTTTTTGTATTTGAATAATTATATTTAGTTTCATCAAATTGATTCATTTTTTTTAATGGTTAATGCCTTTATGTCTTGTTTAGGAAATTTTCCTCTTCCCCAGTATCAAAAAGATATTTATTTGTGTTATCTAAAAGTTTTTATGTTTAGCTTCTGATTTAAAAGGCTTAATTAATCTGTAGTTGATTGTATGTACAACTTCATGTTTTCCTCATAGGATGAACCAATTTTTCTACCTTTATTTGTTGACTAGTTCCTCCTTTTCCCACTGATCTTCTCTTTTGTTTCTGTCATATATCAAAGCTTCATATATACATGTATTAGCTCTCTATTCCATTTTTTCCTTTGACAGTTTGACACTTTATCTTATGCTTACATCACATTGCCTTGATATATATAATTTCATCAGAATCCTAATTCCTAACAGGGTCAGTCTCCTTGCTTTCTTCTTCTTCTTCAAAGATATCCTTTTGTCTTTGCACTTTTATGTAAATTCCATAATCAGCTTGTCAATTTCCCTGAATAACCCTATTGGAATTTTATTTGGTATTGTATTGAATTTATAAATGGATTTAGGGAAAATTGACAGCTTTATATTACTAATCTCTTTTCATATAGATCTTTTCTAATGTTTTGTTTCATAATTTTATTCATCTAGATATATATTTTATTTCTGTGCACCTGGTATTTAATTCAGGCATAGCAGACTCAATCCATTCTCCATATACTACTCACCCTCCCTCACTTTCACCCAAGCCAAAATCCTAACAGTCTCCTTCCCTTCTGCCCCAGCCTGCCTCTCCATCTTCACTTTGCCTGGCATTCGTTATTCTCTAGACTCTGAGACATTTATACTCTGTCTTCTTTTATTGCAATCTCCCTCCCAATTTCTCTGTCTGGCAATTCCTACTTCTTTAGAAGTCACTTACATGTACCTTTTCCTGGTAGCCTTCCCTGATCTCTTTCTCGCATTAGGGCCATGTTTGGTGCCCTCCCTTGTGCTCACATGTGGTATGAAATGTCCTCTCCTAGAGTGCGTGCATTGCACACAGTGTGGTCAGTACTCTGCTCAACCTTCCAGTTCTAGTCTATGAGGACATGTCCATTCAGATTCTCAGTTGTCTACCCCAGCTTCTTCTCCTGGGTTTCCATTTAAACAATGCCAAGAGTCCCAAGAATTAGGAAGGAAAGAAATTACAAACCTGGTTTAAAAGAGATAAAAACGCAGGAGGTATGCGAGGCACTATTTTCATCTTCACTCTTCAGCTAACTGGTGATTTTGTTTTTTCCATGTTGGCATTACTAATAGGTTCCTTTTCTGTACCGGATTCCCTTCAGGTGAACAAGCAAAACATGAAACCACAGAGCCTACTTCTTCTCAGCCAGTCTTCTCTGAGGAATCCTCTTTCTGGAAGTGGCTGGCATATGAAGCCCCAAGGGATTCCAGGTTTGGGCAAGCCAGAGATCAGGAAGGGCCATCAGAAATGAAGGTAGGAAACTTGAGATCAGGAACAGAACCACACAAGATGTGCCCTGGGAAGCTGAGCCATGCACATGATGATTTGGGGAGCCATGATACTCTGTGCTTAAAGGTTTTACAGGAGCAAGTCACTCCAGGAAATGCTCTCCATAAACATGACTCCCATGGGCCAGGCAAAGACCCCATGGTTAATGCAAGTAATAACCCATTCAGATGCAAGGAATGCGGAAAAGGGTTTAGCAAGAATTGGGCTCTTGTTCGGCATCAGCAGATTCATGCTGGAGTAAAGCCCTATGAATGCCATGAGTGTGGGAAAGCCTCTCGTTATATGGCAGACTTCATTCGACATATGAGATTTCATACTGGGGAGAAACCATACAAGTGTATCGAGTGTGGAAAAGCCTTCAAACGCAGGTCTCACCTCACAGAGCACCAGCGTGTTCATACTGGAGAGAAGCCCTATGAGTGCAAAGAATGTGGGAAAGCTTTCACCCATCGCTCCTCTTTTATCCAGCATAATATGACCCACACTAGAGAAAAACCCTTTTTGTGCAAAGAATGTGGGAAAGTTTTTTCCTACAGCTCTTCCTTTGCTCAACACATGAGGATCCATACAGGAAAGAAACTCTATGAGTGCAATGAGTGTGGAAAGGCCTTTACCCATCGCTCCACTTTTATCCAGCATAATATGACCCACACAGGAGAAAAACCCTTTATGTGCAAGGAATGTGGGAAAACCTTTTGCCTCAGCTCATCCTTCACTCAACACATGAGAATTCACACTGGAGAGAAGCCCTATGAGTGCAGTGAATGTGGAAAGGCCTTTACTCACCGATCCACTTTTATCCGGCATGGTAGGACCCATACTGGAGAGAAGCCCTTTGAGTGCAAAGAATGTGGGAGGGCCTTTTGTGACAGCTCCTCCTTAGTTCAGCACATGAGGATTCATACCGGAGAGAAGCCCTATGAGTGCAGCAAATGTGGAAAGACTTTTACCCACCACTCTGTTTTTATCCGACATAATAGGACCCACAGTGGAGAAAAACCCTTGGAATGCAAAGAATGTGCAAAAGCCTTTTACTACAGCTCTTCCTTCTCTAGACATATGAGGATTCACACGGGAGAGAAACCGTATATGTGCAGAGAATGTGGAAAAGCCTTTACCCAACTTGCAAATTTTGTGCGGCATAATAGGATCCACACAGGAGAAAAACCCTTTGAGTGCAAAGAATGTGAGAAAGCCTTTTGTGACAACTTTGCCTTAACTGAACACATGAGAAGTCACACCGGAGAGAAGCCCTTTGAATGCGGCGTGTGTGGAAAGGCCTTTAGTCACAGTTCATCCTTTACTCACCATCGAAAGATACACAGTGGAGTTTAAAAGATACAGGAAGGCCTTTTGCAAATGGGTTTATTTTAGTCAACTTGAATGAACTTATATTGGTGAAATACTTTTTGAATATATCTATTATGGAAAATCTTTTGGTCAGAAAAATATGTAAGCATTCATACTAAAGGGAAACATAATTGCCATACATGTGAGAAAGCTTTTTGTGGCAGGTTGTCACTTGTCATCTATATGAGAAATTGACCCAGCCTAGAACTTTATGCTACACCTGAGAATCATCCAGGAAAGATACCCTGTGGTTGTTATGCATAGGAAAACTTTCAGCAACAGCTATCTCCTTAGTAGAGGAGGAGACATAGAAGACAAAGATCTTCTAGAAGCATGCGTGGCTTCTTTCAGACTTCCCTGCCACGCCTATGAGAATTTGTCATTTTTTCATTTAGTCTGTTTTTTGAGAAGGTTTAGAGGATGAGAGGTAAAAGTCCTCATCTCATTTATGTATTTTTAATATATGTTTGTTACCATGCAGTGGTCGGTAGAGTTGGACTGTTGAGGGCAGCTCTGTAAACAATATTGAAAGTATTCTTCATTCCAAAATATTTTCTCTACCATTGAGGAGCATAAGTCTTTGGAGAAACAGGAAGCCTTACATCATGAAATAAGAATTTAGAAAACTGAAAATACTGTTAACCATATTTTATTTCGTAACTAAGGATAACAGACGCCACAACCAATAGTCACATTTCTCTACCACTTAAATCTCTTTAAGGTTTTGATTTTTCACAAAATCAAACCTTTCCTGAGGTTTTGAATGACCAGCAGTCTCTTTCTGGATTCTGGTCTACTTGCTTATTTACTTTACATTTTCTCTGGCATGGGGATGCCCGTGTAGTAGTGCGCCCTAGCTAAGAGTCTTGATTCATTCTTGTGACTGGGACTTGTCAAGCTCTTTAATTCTGTGTAAAAGGACATCTCTACTTCAGCCTTAGCAGTTTTTTCGCAATTTAAATTACAGATTAAAAAAAACAATAAAATGCTGCCAAGTTAAAATTTTCAAAAAAAACAAAGCATGAAACACAAGGAATCTCATTGTCTAATTTTATGAAACACTGTATCAGAAGTTGCTATAAAGTGACTGGAATTTAACAGACCAAGGTATAGTCATGTAGGTATGTACAGTTTGAAAATTATCACATGGGCTTATTCCCACGGTGATGTCATCAGTCAGGATGATTGAAACTTCCTCCTTTGGGGTTGCCGTTGCTGCTACTTTTGAACTATGTAGATTATCATTGTTACCTCTAGCTAAAAAATGTATACAAAGATACAAAAATAACCATGCCCTCACTCTGTGCCTTCCTCAGTCTTGTTAGTAACCATATGCATAATTTTACATCACTATTGTGGTCAGAATCTACTCTCTTACTTTAGCACATATTATTGTGCATGAATCACTCATACAGTATTCTCTAAGTTTGTTTTCACATGTATACTTTTTCATAAAGTTGTTTTTATAATGACAGCATGAATAGTTTTCTACAAATTGTGAAAGCATTGCCTCTTAAAGACCCCATCTTCCTTCAAGAGGGCCATCTGTCCTATAGCCATAGCTATAGGTGGCTAAGAGCTTAGGGTCTGGTGATGGACTGGGATTTCAGACCATCTGTACTTAGTTGACCTCAGTCATGTCACTTCTTCTGAACCTCAGTGTTCTTCTTGGTAAGAGTGAGGAGAACATTAAATCTTAAAGCACAAGAAGGCTAACCAGTAGTAAACAAGATCATATTCCGGTCCAGGAAGGATACATGAGCCCTAGCCAGGTTCACAGGTAGAGAATAGTAATCCGGGAAAAGAACACCAACCACATATGCCAAGTCCCCAATGCTGGCAAGAGCTTGGTTTGTTGGAGGAACCAGCTCAAGGCTGGTATGCCTTGATGGGGAAAATGGCAAGTGACAAGATGGAGTGGGGAAGGAGGGCCAGAGGCACAGGTAGGGTACCATAGAAATTTGGATTTCATTCTAATTGATCTGGGAAGTCATGGGATGCTTTTAGCAGGAACAAAAAGATTTGCTTCTGTTTTGTTTGTTTCCCTAAAATTTTGTAGTTAGGTGTTTCACATTTGGGTCAGGGTTTCTCAGCCTTCTAAAGGTGTAAGCTTGTCATTAATTTGATACCTTTTTTCTTTTGTAATATAGAAATTTAGTGTGATACATTTCATTCTAAATACCACTTTAGTAGCATCCTGTAAATTTTGACATCATGTATTTTAATTTTCAGTCAGTTCTAAATAATTAGAAATTTCTATTTTGATTTCTTTGATTCATGGGTGGATCCATCCAAAATTTACACTCAGTGGCTCTGAGTTTCATCACAGAGTTGTGTTGTCATCCCCCAGGCAATTTTAAATGTTTTCATTATTCCAAAAAGACAAATCCCCTACCTGCTGAAACCCCCATATTGACGACTCTTGGCATTGATATAGTACCTTTGTTGCCCTTGATACAAAAATACTACATTGTTACTGTATTTTTTACTGTAACATAGTCCATAAATTATATTAGTTGTGTTTTCCCCCTGTAGCACCATATTCTTAACACCTCGTAATGTACATTTAATCTAGTTCATAAAAGAACATTTTTGGTTTTGTATAATCCTCATGCATAAAGTACAGGGTTCCCATATACCACCCCGCATCAGTGTGGAGCATTAGTTAAAATTGATGAGAGTACATTTTTATAATTGTACTCTTAAATATAATCCATATTTTATCTTAGGGTTTACTGGTTGTGTTGTGCAGTTCCATGGATTTTTAAAAAAAATTTATTCTGTTACCTTATATACAACCTAACATTTCCCCTTTTAACCATATTCAGATATAAATTTCACTGCTGTTAATTACTTTCACAATGTTGTGCTACCATCACCACCATCCATTACCAAAACATTTTCTTCATTCCAAATAGGAACCCTGTACATTTTAAGCCTTAATTTCCCATTCCCCATACCCACCCCATCTCCTGGTAACCTATATTCTAGATTCCACCTTGAAGCATTTACTTATTATAACTTTCAAATCAATGAGCTCATGAAATATTCGTCCTTTTGTGTCTGGCTTATTTCACTCAACAAGCTGTCTTCAAGGTCTGTCAGAGTCGGTGACCTGAGGGTATCGGGAATGAAAGACAAAGAAAGATTGGGTTCAGGGGATCTGAGAGCATTGATTTCTCAAGTTCATCAGACAACTTTATTGAGTCGAGGGGCTAGTATATATACCCCTAACATACATGACATTCAGCATAAAATCAAGTTACCTATTACCCTTACCTCATTCTATATTAACTAGTGATTGATGAACACCAACAAACTTTACTGGAACTATTATTATAAAAATCAGTAACTGTACTCATAAATCTTGTTACTCAGGTCATTCCGTTCTATATGTTATTGTTCTGCCTATAGGTGTACTTTCCCAGCCATGATTGTGATCCGCACTGATAATCATAAGGGACAGCTTGACTCAGTGGTCAAGAAAGTAACTTGCCTCCATGGAAACAACATGCCTTTGTTTCCCACATTTCCCCCTTTTTGTTTTAGGGTGACTGTGCCTGTCTTAGGTTGCCCCTCAGGGGTTCTTACCCGTCATTGACTACCAGCCAAGCTCACTGACTATGGGGTACTATTGTAGTGTTTTAGCAAGTACTAAGTTATTAGCCTGTCCCATTGTGTCCACATGGTGCAATCTCTGGCAAACACCTTTACCCAGGCAAGCGACAACCATGAGCAACAGGATTAATACACATATCCCTATTCCTAAGGCAGATAAGAAATGCTGAGACTTCCACCAATCAACAGGATTAAACTTATTTATGTGAAATCAATTCATTAAAGATGTCCTTATCATTATCTACGTATATCTGATTATGAGACATTTCTAAAATCTTTTTCTGCAATTCTTCAATTTCTAATGACATATTTCCTTTGTGTCCTAACAAATGATTTCTGATCTTATTCCATGGAAACATAGAAATGTTATAATCCAAAGGAGTAATACAAAAATTACTTTCATTCCAATCACATTTCAATCCTTTTAACAAATTCAAATTATAAACTTGATCTCCTAAGTGTAAAACAGCAGATTCCAAATCACTAACTCTGTCATTAAGTCCTTCATCAATATGCTCTTGACTATGCCATAAGTCACTTGCATTCTTGTGCCAATCATGCACATATTGCTGTGTTTGCACCATCTCATGCAATGCAACAGCAGCAGTGACAGCAGCAGTGATGACACCAATGAGGCCAAGAATGCCAGCTATGAGAAGTCCCAAAAATCTCTTAGATCGTTTCAACAGTCCTTGAGCCAGGTGAAAAAGAAGATGACTTTCAGGAGATGACTGCCATATCCAATTCATATTCACCGGGATCCACACTCCTCATCTTCTGTGAGCCATGGTGATAATATCTCCATTCTGTAAAATATTCTCAGACAAGCAAGTATACAAAGCGCCATCCTTATAAAATAAAGCATTTTCAGTAATGGTAACCTTCCCTACCACAAATACATATGGATCTCTGATACATGATTGAAAATGATGAATTTGATCTAATTGTAAATATTGTCCATCCATACTTTTATTACCTTTCCATTCAGAAGTAGATGCCACTCCTAAGAAGACTTTCCATATTTGTTTTTGATCATGGACTCCAGTGCTATTGCACCATGGAAAAGGAACTCATTTCCCTATATTTTTCCAATCACTATTATTTTTAGTAAAAATTATTTTTTCATCAAGAAAGATTCATGGAAAGGATATTGTACATTACTAACTTGTTGTCCTTTGCTATTTAAACCATACCAAATAAATCTGCCCTTATATTTGTTGGGATTCCCCATAGGGGCACTTTCCCAAACTATTCCATAGGAATCATTAAAAACGACAGATCCTCTTCCCATATGGCATTCATACCATCTTTGCATATCACCAGCATTCTTCTTAGGACAACTATAACTTGGATACTTATATTCTTGGTATTGATAGGATGGGAATAAAGTTGCCAAAGATTTAGTAGTATTATGGCTAAAATTGATCATAGTTCTATTTTTCACAGCCATACATGGTGGGCGATTGCCAATGCAAAGAGGTCAGAAATCAAATGGAAGAAGGAGAGTATAAATCCTTTGTCCTTCTTCTTGTGACTTAAGTGGTAGTCCATCATCCACAGGTCCAGGAAATATATGAGTTTTATTCAAATAAACAGGAAAAGAAAGATCTTTCCAGGTTAATACTCGAAGTAATGGGGGATTAGGGATATAAGCCCAATATGTGTAATTACCATTGCCAGTTTCACTCACTATCAGTAGGATCCACATGTGTAGAAGACTCCACTTCTTCAGTCCTAGGTTTAATCCTTTTTGCCGGAAGCCAGATTTCTTCTCCATTTTCTGAAATGATGAGAGCATAACCTCGCCTCCATACTTTAACCCTGCCTTGTTTCCATTCATTACTTAAAACATCTTTCCAAAATACTGGTTGATTCTCAGATTCTGCAATTTCTGTGGATGTTTGAGAATGTCCAAAATGACATTCAGCCGGTGTCATAGAATCATAAATGTTAAGAAAATTTAAGGTAAATAAAGCTTTAGCCAATTGGTCTTTAGGTGATATCATACCATCATCTCCCCCTTTTTGTTTTAAAAGCATAGTCTTGAGGGTATGATGGCATCTTTCAACAATAGCTTGACCTGTAGGATTATGGGGAATGCTGGTAACATGTTCAATAGCATATTTCCTACAAAAGGAAGCAAAGGATTTACTAACGTGAGAGGGTCCATTATCAGTTTTAATTTTTAAAGGGCATCCCATTACAGCAAAAGCAGACCAGAGATGTGAGCGAACATGATGAAACCGTTCCCCACTTTGAGCAGTAGCCCACATGAAATGAGAATAAGTGTCAATACAAACATGAACATATTGTAGTTTACCAAAGGATGGAATGTGAGTAACATCCATCTGCCATAATTGATTAGGAGTCAGGCCTCTGGGATTAGTTCCAGCCTGAAAAGGCACTGCTGTTAGTGGTCCACAGGTAGGACAAGTATGAATAATTTCCTGCGCTTGTAGTCTTGTTAAGTTTTGATATTTATTTCGCAGGCCTTTAGCATTAATGTGAGTTAAAGCATGGTAATCACGAGCACCTTGTAAACACCCTACTAATAAATCAGCTCGAGCATTACTTGCTGTCATAGGACCAGGCAAAGATGTATGAGAATGTATAGTGTAATGTAAATAGGATGCTGTCTTAATCTAATGAGATGTTGCAAATCAGCAAAAAGTTGAGAAAATTCATCAGTAACAAAAATATGAGCTGTTTCAATATGCTTAACAGTAAGGCATACATATTCAGAATCAGAGATAATATTCAAAGTTTCCTTAAATATTGTAAACACCTTAATGATGGCAGCAAGTTCAGTACACTGAGCAGACGTGAATGGAGTCTGCCAAGACTGTTCTTTTCGAGAAGTAACGTATGCTGTTTATTACTGTTACTATCAGTAAATACTGTACAAGATAGTGGGGCTATGTACATAGCCCTGAAAAGCACTGCAAAAGTTTATTGTTGGGTTTTTTATAGATAGAGGAATGCAGCTGGCTTAATTTGTCTAAGAAGACACTAAAGAAAGTCTTAGCAAGTTTTAAAACAAAGTGATAGCAACACAGCTGGACATTAACTTTTTGCAATAAACTAGCAGTGTTTGGGATTGCTGCATACTACAGTGTTGTTACTTTAATCTATGATAAGAGGTTGTTTCTGTGACACATACTCTTTTATAATAATTAAAACCATAATTAACCACATTGTACTTTTCTTTTTAATATTATACTGAAATATTGGTTACTTTATACACTTCTAAGCATTTATAGAAACCTTTTACTCATACAACTAATTAACAGAGGGTTAAAGGAAAGAAAAAACTTGTTAATTTTATAACACTTTGAAACACCTTTTATTCAACTTATAATTTTTCTTTCAAGGTAAAAAAACAAATCTTTTATAATTAGTTTGGAATAAAAGGCTACTTTTCAGGATTTGATTTTGAGAAAGCAGTTTTGAACGTTATGTTCCTTTAAAAGAAATAAAACTTTTCCTTCTTGGAACACCGAGGAAATGATGAGGTTAAAGCACAAGAAGCTATTTCGATAAAACAGACTTTCTTTGTACACTGATTATTGAGGATAAAAACTTTTACCAAAACAGATTAGTGATTTGAGAGGCTTTGAGAAAGAACAAAATTTTAACTTTGCATTAGTATACTACTTGATATTAAAGCTTTTAAAATTTTATAGATAGACCCATCAAATTTTATTTAACTTTAATTATAAAAATTTCTTTTCTATGAACCTTCTGCACTTTCAGTATTCACTCAGGTTTTGTTCCATATTTTACTCTTTCTTAATAACCAATCATTTTATTTTAGAACAAAATCATTTCCTGTTTCCTTAATAATAAAAACACATTTCATATAGCCCATATACGAAGTTATCAAGCAAACTTCTTATAATACCGTCAACACTTAAGAAGCTTGTTAAAATAATAAACTTTTCTTTACTTTAAATACTTAGTAGCATGCAATATCAGAAACAGTTTCCTAGAAGCAAGTTGTCAAAGGAGGCTGGCTGCAGCCAAGCTTTTCTGTTATAAAATTACCTTTTATTATTATTATTATTAATACAGGTTTGTTTAATAATGACCTTTTGGAATTAGCCACTTAAACACTTTAATTTAAACAATGCTTCATAAGACTTTTTATAATTATTTATAACCATATGGACTATAATTATATTATTTTAAGACAAATTTTACTTTTACAGAACACATTTTTTTTCTTTTTTACTTAAAGTTACCACAATACTTTCTATAACTTGCCACATGCATTTAAGTTCTAAGAGTTTATGAAAATTAGTCATCCTACTTTAGGGCAAAACACACTTTTTTGCAAAAACTTATTAAATTTCAATTAGCATTCTCACAAACTTTTAACCTTTTTAATATTCATTTAAGTTTTACATCCTTCATATTATCCTGTGAAGACAAATAAGTTATTCATTTCAATCTAGGCAAGAACAACTTTTTATAAAAAGACTTATAGTAATTTTGTTAATCAAGACTCATAATTTTTATCATTGTAGAGCTCTTATTAACATTTAAACTTACGTATTAATATAAGCGCTTATTTAATTTTTGGCCATTTGAATAGAGCTCTTTTATAAATTTTTATTAATTTATATTACCATCCAGAGGTATCAAAATATACACTGACATTGAACGAACAAACACAGAACAATCACAATACAGTAACAGAAACATACAGTTTACAATTAACTCATAATTCTTACTTTCTTGGTATAGCTGCCTTTAAGCTCTCCATTATATCACATTTTAAATATCACTTCTTAAGATTTCTTCTTGAATCTATGTTACCTGTAACATGCAAGCTTGTGCTTGGAAACATTTTTATTAGTTATCAGCAATCAGTTAAGATAACTTGAGCAGCATAAATGTAATTAAAACTCTAATTTAGCAGTTTAGACAGACCGTTAACACACATTTTTGGATTATTACTCTGTAAGACTATACTGAGACTTGAAGTTCAGGAGTAAACTATTGATTTAAAACTGAAAATTCCTTTTTAAACCTTGATAAAAATTTTGTACTAATTTTATTATCTTGGTTAAATAAGCCCAATTAGAATTAGCATGGAAATAAAACAGAATACCAATGTTGCCATGTTTTTCTCTTTTTTCAGTGGATTAACTCTATTAACCCCCACTAGCCCACAGCTACATTGTCATGTAGACAGCAGGGGGGTTGCAGAGTTGCTGCCAGAATAGTTTCCTTATCTTAGTTAACACTTTAACAGAGAGTTTTCTTATAAACCTGATTTCACTAACAAGGACATTATTTAGTATCTTTGCCTGTTTTAAATCTTTCAATAGTTTAAAAGTTTTTGGCTCAGGATGAAACTTGACACCCCCTTGCAGATTCTTTATATCTGATGGTATTGCATGTAATGTTACAGGGAAAGCAGATAATGATTGTTTAACATAAGGCAAAGCATCGGCAACATCTGAAAACATTTCTAATTTAGGCTTAGTAACAGAAAGCAATTCAGTAGGTGCAGAGGGTTGTACTGGATACACAGAAGATATTTCATTAGGACATTTCACTGAGCTTTTATTGATGAGAGGGTTAATATCAGGATGAGGGAAAAAAAACCATGATGGTTCCCCTCAACCTCCTGTTCTTGTTCCAATTTACTTTCTTTCATTTCAAATTTACTTATGGGCTTAGAAAATATAGTAATTTCATCTTTCTCTCCTTCTTCAGACAGTAAAGGATCTAAGGTGGCAGCAATTTGCTGGCACAAAGCCAACACAGATAAAGGAATGGATTCCCCTCTTTGATATACTCTTCATAAAGCTTTCTTTCTTTTTTTTTTTTAAGATTTATTTATTTATTTAATCCGCCCCCCCCCCCCTTCCCCCCTTGTCTGTTCTCTGTGTCTTTTTCCTGTGTCTTGTTTCTTTGTCCGCTTCTGTTGTCGTCAGCGGCACAGGAAGTGTGGGCAGCGCCATTCCTGGGCAGGCTGCACTTTCTTTCACGCTGGGCGGCTCTCCTTACAGGGCACACTCCTTGTGCATGGGGCTCCCCTACACGGGGGACACCCCTGTGTGGCCCGGCACTCCCTGCGCGCATCAGCGCTGCGCATGGACCAGCTCCACACGGGTCAAGGAGGCCCGGGGTTTGAACCGCGGACCTCCCATGTGGTAGACGGACGCCCTAACCACTGGGCCAAGTCCGTTTCCCCATAAAGCTTTCATTACACATTTCCACTGTTTCAAATTTAAAACATTACACCCCTGAGGCTGAAACCAGTAACAATGTTTCTGAATTAAGGCAAAAAGCTCAAGTAAATCTGCTGTTTTTATTGTGACACCAACCGTATATAAAAGCATTTTTAAAACTTGTGAATATTCTTCCAAGTGTCCTGGCTGATTACCCATACCCTGATGCTAGCGGAAAGCAAAACTTAGTAATATGAAGCAGCAATCTACCCAGGTTAACTAATTTTGATGCTTCTTACCTTAAAAAAGGCTTTTCAGCTTTCATGTTCCCGATCCAGAGGTGGAAGATTCTACGCTGCCATGTCTTGATGAATCCTCTGCCTCGGGCCTCACGTTTGGGTGCCACCTGTCGGAGTCAGAGTTGGTGACCCAAGGGTATCAGGAATGAAAGACAAAGAAAGATTGGGTTCTCTACTTCTGCATGTATTGGTGCACTTGATCATGTTCAATCCATAGTTGTCTGTTTGGCTTCTTTTAGGAGGCACCACAGATTGAACACAGGACCTCATACATCGGAAGCAGGCATTCAACCAATTGAGCTACGCTGGCTCCTCTTTACTTATACCAGAGGGTCTTAACCTTTTCTGTTCCACAGACCCCTTTGCCAGTCAGGTGAAAACCATGGACCCCTTCTCAAAATGTAGTGGCAGATAGTTTTATGACATTCAACATCAAAATGTCTTTACATTAAATATTAGGATTATTCAAAATTAATTCAAGCTCACAGACCATTGGTTAACTGTGGACCCTAGTTATGAACCCCTGACTTAGACTCTCATATTGCTCATCCTTTGTTTTCCTTATACTCTTTAGTTCTTTCTCCATACTTTCCTTCATCTCCTTTAGCATATTTTTAAAGATTTATTCTATTTTTCCCCACCCCCTTGTTGTTTGTGTTCACTGTCTGTTGTGTGCTCCTCTTCCTTTTGTGAGACACTGGGAACTGAACCTAGGGCCTCCTATGTGGGAAGCTGGCACCTAATCTCTTTAGCCACCTCCACTCCCTGCTCTGTTGTGCCTCTCATTATGTTTTACTCTTGTGTTTCTTGTTGCATCAGCTTGCTGTGCCAGCCCATCACATCAGCTCACTGTCTTGCTCGTCTTCTTTAGGAGACACAGGGAAGCCAAACTTGGCACTCCCATGTGGTAGGCGGGAACGCAATCGCTCGAGCCACATCTGCTTCCCCCTTTATCATTTTTAAGATGATTTTTAAAAAATGATTTGTTCAGTATGCCCACATTCTTATCCTCTTAATTGCTGTTTTCAGGATTTTTATCCTCCTTTGGACCATAATTTCCTGTTTCTTTGTCTTGTACTGTTTTATTACACACTGTACATTTTAATATTTAAAAATGTTAACTCTGGGATTTGTTCCCTGAGATGTCTGTTTCTTGGTTTTGTAACAAGCTGGTTGATAAGATGGATTTTCCTGAGCTTCAGTCCTCCTATCAGAAAATTTTGCCCAAGGTCAATGCAATATGCAGGTTTTCTCTTTTTGGGCCTCTGTCTTGTCCTGGGCTTTTGCCTGTTACTTGTTTTGTAGTCCCCCTGTTTACAGGAGTTTGGTTGTCCCATCTGTTTCCTAATAGACCTCCCTTTCCTGGGTGTTTTAAGCCAGCAGTCTGTCCCTATAGTGTTTTACATTCCTTTTGTTGTCTCAAGCTGCTTTGCCTGGGGGACAAATACTGGGAGAAAGGCATAACTGAGAGCAACTTCCCAAGTCAGTCTTTCCCAGCCAAAACAATTCCAGGAACCCACTGATGGAGTACAGACTGGCTCCAAAGTGCCGTGAGGAGGGGATCAGGAAGGGCACCAAGCGTTATCTGACAGCTCCCCAAAGCTGAGCTTTCCTGGTCTGCCCAACAAATGTAGCTCTCCAAATAACTTTCTCCCTTAAGCCTGAGGAAGCGCTATGCTTTTAAATCTCCACTGCCTTCATCCCTATCCAGAGCAGGTTGAAACAATAGCTGCCTCTGAGCTGGGCTCCCTGTGATCAGAATTTACTAATCAAAAGCTGAATCAATGGTAAGCTATGCCCACCCCTGTTGTTAGGGAAGAGAATTTTCTGTCACCAGACCCCAAGCTGGCCTGCCACGACAGGGGTATGAACACCAGTAGCCACCATAGGGAGAGACATTTTACTGTTCTTTATCTTAATTTATCAGCTGCTGCCTCCTGCTTCTCTCTGGACTCTGCAGCATTCTTCTGGACTCTAGAGTTTCACAATAGTTGTTTCAGATGGTTCCTACCTGTTCAGTAGTTCTGTGGTGGAAGGACTGAGTCTGGGGCTCACTACTCTGCCATCCTCCCACAATCCTCTATCCCTTTTTATTTCTTTTCCTGACCTGATTACTTTGGCTAGAACTTGCAGTACAATGTTGAATAACAGTGGTAACAATGGACATCTTTGTTCTCTTCCTGAGAGAGGGAAAACTTTCAGTCTTTCACCATTGAGTATGATGTTAGCAATGGGATTTTCATATATGTTCTTTATCATGTCAAGAACATTTCCTTCCATTCCTGGTTTTTTTTTAAGTACTTTAACTAAAAAGAGTGCTGGATTTTGTCAAATGCCTTTGCTGTGTCAGATGAAATGCTCAGGTTTTTTCCTTTTTTCTATTATTGTATTGTATTACAGTAATTGATTTTCTTATGTTGAGTCAACCTTGCATACCTGGGGTAATCCTACTTGTACATGGTGTATAATTCTCTTAATATACTATTGGATTTGGCTTGCTGCAATTTTGTTGAGGATTTTTGCGTCTATATTCATAAGGGGTATTGGTCTATAATTTTCATTTCTTGTGATATCTTTACATGACTTGATATTAGGGTGATGTTGGCCTTATTGAGTGAATTAGGGAGTATTCCCTCTTCTTCAATTTTTTTGGAAGAGTTTGAGCAGTTTGCTGTTAATTCTTGTTGAAATATTTGTTAAAATTTACCAGTGAAGCCAATCTAGTCCTGGACTTTCCTTTCTAGGAAGATTTTTTTATTACTGATCAATCCCTTTACTTCTTATTGGTTCCTGAGATCTTCTGTTTCTTCTAGAGTCAGTGTGGGTTGTTTCTGTACTTTAGGAATTTGCCCATTTCCTCTAGATTATCTAATTTGTTAGTGTACAATTGTTCATAACATCCTTTTATGATTCTTTTTATTTCTGAGGGGTCTGTAGTAATGTCCCCCCTCTTATTGCTGATTTTAATTATTGGCAGTCTCCTTTTTTTTCTTTGTCAGTCTTGCTAAAAGTTTCTCAATTTTTTTGATCTTTTCAAAGAACCAACTTTTTATTTTAATTCTCTCTCTTGTTTCATTTTTTATGACTTACTTTCCTTTATTTTTCTTTATTTTCCCTCCCTCCCCCAGATGATTCTCTTGTCTGTCTGCTCATTGTTTGCTTATCTTCTCTAGGAGGCACTCAGAACCAAACCCAGGACCTCGTACATGAGAGGTGCGTGCCCCATGGCCCGAGCCACATCTGCTTTGGGTTTTCTGTTCTTTTTCTAGTTCCTTCAGGTGTGCTGTTAGTTCTCTAATTTGAGCTCTAAATTCTTACAATAACAAGAAAGAGGTCAAGTCAAAATCTTGACTGGGCTCTGTTCTTGATTCTGAGAATTTTTTCCTTTCCTTTTTTTAGTTTGGAGGATGGGTTGCCCATGAGCAAATATTTGGGTTAATCCTAACCTTTGTTCATTATCCATTCTTGCCATTCATAGAGGCTGTTCCATTTATTAAGTAACAGTGTAATAAGTATTGAAAACACCCAAAACAAAAGCTATGACTTTAATGAAAACTGAAATCTCACGATAATCTCCTCTCCATCTACTCATCCTGTTGACCTTCACTTGATTTGGTATCTGTGTTTATTGCTCTCCTGCTTTCTTTTTTCAAAGCAGATTTATTGAGGAAAGAAAATAACCTACCATATAATTCACCATTTAAAGTTGTACAATTGAACAGTTTGATAGTTTATTCATAGTGTGCAACCATCACCACAATCAATTTTAGAACATTTTCATCACCCACAAAAGAAACTGTATGCCCATTAGCAATCACTCCCTATTTCCACCCAACCTTCCCAGCTCCAGAACACTACAAGTCTACTTTTGTCTCTATAGATTTGCCTATTATGGACGTTTTACTTAACAAAATATATGTAAGGTTATCCATTTTGTAGTATGTATCAGTACTTTCTTCCTTGTTATAGCTGAATAACCACACTTTATCCATTTATCAATTGATATGCAATTGGGTTGTTTCTCCTTCCTGGCTATTACGAAAAACACTGTTATGAATATTTGTATTCACGTTTTTTGTGGACATACGTTTTCATTTCTCTTGGGTATATACCTAGGAGTGGAATTGATGGGTCATATGGTTACTCTGTTAAATATTTTCAGAAATTTTGGAGAATGTATTCTAAAGAAGTTGTTATATTTACCTTCTTATCAGAAATATATGAGGGTTCTTATTTCTCCACATATAACTCACCGACACTTGTTATTCCCTGTCTTTTTTATTATAGCCATCCTAGTGGGAGTGGGGGAAGTGGTCTCTATGGATTTGGTTGCCTATCCCTAGTTACTAATGATGGTGAGCATCTTTTCATGTGCTATCTCTCTGCAAAGTCTTTGCCCATTTTAATTGGTTTGTCTTTTGTGGGTTTTTTTGTTTTTTGTTTTTTGTCTTTATTTTTTTAATGTTACATTCAAAAAATATAAGGCTTTCATTTTGATGAAGTTTAATTTATTTGTTTTTTTGTTTTGTAACTTGTGCTTTTGGCACTGTATCTAAGAAGGCTCTGCCGAACCTAAGGTCATGAAGATTACTCTTGCATTTTTTTCTCTAAGATTTTGTAAATTTGTTCCTTATGTTTGGAACTATAATCCACTTGATTTCATTTTTGCCTGTGGTATGAGAAAGGGGTCCAACATCATTCTTTAACTTGTGGATATGCAATTATCCAAGCACCATTTATTGAAAAGTCTTTCCAATTCTTTTCCATTGAATTAATTTGGCACCCTTGCAGAAAATTGCTTTTGTTTTTATGTAGTTTTCTCATATCTGTATGTTTTGTTGAAAAGAAATTTCATTTGCTTTTAACTCTTTGAATATATTACATGTTATGTAATGTCTTATGAGGTATGTAGTCTTTTGAGACCCTCTTTCCTCCCTTAATATTTGCACCAGCTTAGTGGTGGGTGTGGGTTTGAATTGGCCATCAGAGTCATCTCATGGCTTTAAGTACCACCTCTAAAATGGAAATGTCAAAGTTTTAGCTGAGAACAAGTTGGTAGGTGGTGTCACAGGTCCCTAGCTTAGAAAGGGCTTCAGGAAGGAAGGGGCAGTCGGCCAAGTCAGTACTGCTGAGAGAGGAGGACAGGGGCTTGAGCCGTGGTATTGTAAAGAGAGCTCACTGGCAACCTTGAATAAAGCCGTCTTAATGGAATAGTTGGGGGAAATATCCAAGCCCTTTGATATGAGAGGAGGGAAGGAAGAGGAGATAGCAAGAGTAGGCAGCTCTTTGGAGTTTGTTGGGAAGGGATAGAGCAGCCGAAGGTGTCTTTTGGGTCAAGGGAGTATTCTTTTTGGGTGGGTGAAGCCGAGGCATGCCTGGGGCTCATTTACCCTGCTTCTCTGTGTCATGACACCCACCCACAACTTGGGTAACCCCAAGATCATCTTCCCTATGAGACCTCACCCTCCTTAGAGCTGAGGCTGAGGCAGTCGTCACTGCTGTGCCCAGCCCCTTGCCCAGCACCTGGCTCCTCCTAGGGACCTGGTAAGGAATGGTTAAATGAATGATTCAATACAGGGAAAGCACCTAGAACACTGATGGTTTGTGCTATATGCTCCAGAAAAGTGAGTTACTGTTATTGTTTAGATGAATAAAAGTGGGAGAAATCATCTGTGCCATTTGTACACTGTCCCTGTGTGGGACAGTGTCACTTCAGCAAGGACGGGTGTGACCCTGCGTTTGCCTCACCCCCTATGTCTATGATATGTATCATTATCCACCCAAGGTCACCAACTGAGGTGGGTCACACATCTCAGGAACAGGGCCCAGAGCGTGAGAACCCCGCTTCATGTCCCCAGGTGGGTGGTCAGGCGTCTGTCTGGCTTTGAGGTTCACAGCAGTGTCCCCAACTCAGGGCCTCCTCTTCCCCAGAAGGGGTCACTGAGCCAGCCGCACATCCTCTGCATGGTGCTCCCCAGAGCCTTGTCCTTGTTGAAGGTGGATATTTGTGGCTAGGACCCTCTGACCAGCCACGCACCTGCGTCACAGGCTCTTTTCCTGCCTCTCTGTCCTGCTGGGGCTCAGCTCACTGCTAAGGAAAGGGACAGTGTGCTCTCCAACTCCCAAGTCTGCCCTCAGCAGCATTTCCTGGTCCTGGTAACCTCCCCCTCCTCCTAGGCCTGCAGCAAGAACCCCCTGCCTCCAGCCCCTCTACCACAAAGTAAGGAAGGGCCCTGACTGGGGAGCCCCTCTGCTCCTTCTGTGATGGGGTATGATATAACTATGACATAAAGGAAATATTGTATGGCTCTCTGTATTTGAGTCTATGTTTTTGAAAATGACAAGATGTGAGCTTGTATATGTGCAAATGTCCTTTTGAAGTATGATGTTTAGTGTGAGTTGGTTTAGGGTGTAGTTGTGAAGGCACAACCTGTGTGTCGTGGGGCTGCATGGCAGGAAGCGTGTGTCTAAGGGTATCTGTGAGACGGCACGGGACAGTGACGGTGTCTATTGTTGTGTGTGGCCACGTGTGAGTCTGTGAGGATGCAGGATAGTGAGGTTTCAATACATCTTTGTGTTTCTTTGTGGCTGTTTGCAGTAGTGGGCATGTGAGTCTCAGAGGCTTTGTGTGACCGTGGGCAGTGGGTGTGCATGTCTGAGAAAGTCTGTGCTTACAGGTTTGTGTGTTTCTGGATGAGTCTCCTTTCCTGAGTGTATCTGGATAGCGGTGTGTGTTAGGTGTGTGTGTGATCAGTGTGTTTGTGTGGCTGTGTTGTGACAATGTGAGTGTGCTCTTCTAGTGTGAGCATTTGTGGTCATATTAGGTAGTGCATGCCTGACGAGTGGCTCTCTCAGTGAGATAGCAAGAGTGACTGGAAGTGACAGTCAGTGTGTGTTTTACGGTGTCTGTCTGATAATTCCTGACAACCAGTGTCTTTCTGAACGGGCCCCTGGGGCTGCCTATGTCAGGGGTGCTGTCTGTGTGGACAGTGCCTGTGTGTCTGGCACTGCTGGGGCAGTGAGCCTGGATCCGAGCACATCTGGGGGACCCTGGGGCCGACAACCTGTGTGCAGGTGCCTGACCACGAGCTGGGACTGAGTCTGTGTGACTGTTTGTCCGAGGGTATCTGTGTGACTGGGCCGGGCAGTGGGCACTTGTCTGAGTGTGTCTGTGTGACCGCCTGGGCTAGGGAGAGTGTGTCTGTCTGGTTGTCTGTGTCCTGCCCTCTGTGAGGCCGGGGTGCATTTGTGCAGCAGGGGAGGTGGGCTCCACTGCAGCGTGGGCCGGCTGGTGCCGTGGATGCCGTGGGGAGCACAGTTGCAAAGGGGAGGGGTTGGAATAGAAATCTTGCAGCTTGAAGGATTCCGTGGTGTAGTTGCTGGCTCGAACCCTCTAGTGTGCTTTCCAGCCACTGTCTCAGCTTGGAGGACAGGCTCATCTGAGATGCTGAAAAGCCAAGCAGGCATCAGCTGGTGACGTGGGCAGAGAACAGACACACAGACAAGCCTGGTGAGATGCGAGACAGGAGGAGGAGAAGCAGGTGAGGGGGAAGGGCCCAGGGAGGGGCAGGGACACTGGCTGAGGAGCTGCGGGGAGCAGGGGTGGGGGTGGAGGGGATAAAGCCTGGGAGGGGGAGGGAGTCAGTATGAGGACGTGGAGGGACCCCTGCACCCCAGTGCCCCTTTCCGCACCCAGCTGGACGCTCAAGACCAGCACGAGTATCGTAGCACGTGAGTGTCAGCTTCGTGGTGGTGGAGGCTGTCCCGGGTGCTGGCGTGGAGCCACCTGGCCCCTGGAGAGCTTCTGTGTGTCCTCGGACCCGCCCACGCCTCGCTCAGGGCCGCAGAGGACACAGAGCCCAGGGCTGCCAGGGGCAGCAGGGCAGGAAGCCCGGGGCCAGGTGGGAGGGCTGGGCCCTGGCCCTCTCCCTCCCCGTGGCAGCCTCTGGGCTGGGGGTGCACGCTGAAGTAGGTGGGTGTGTTCGTGTGTGCTCGTCGCCTGGAGCCCTCGTCCAGGGAGGGCCTGGAATTCTCACCCCTGGAACTGTTCCCGTCTGTCCCACTCTGCATGACGTCCCGGCCTGCCCAGCAGAGGCTGATCCAGTCACTTGGGGCTTTTCCTTTGGGGGGGGGGGGGTGTTTTCAGTTGCAGGTAACAGAAAACACAACAGATGGTGGCGGTGTTTTCCTCACATATCAAGAATTCCAACATTGTTGGAGCGTATGAAAATTGGAATATAGACTGTCAACTTTACATCAACATTAAATTTCCTCAACTTGACAACTGTGTTTAAGGGGGTTATATGAGTGAATATCCTTGTTCTTAGGAAAAGTGCATAGAAATATTAAATGTCCAAGAGAATGATGTACACAACCTACTCTCAAATGCTTAGAAAAAAGACATATAGATAGACTGGCAGTTGAATGGATAGATGGACAGATAGAAAGATAGACTGAATGATATGGCAAGTGTGGCAAAATGTTGGAACTGGTGTATCTGTGTATCTGGAAATGGTGTATGTTGGAGTTCTTTCTATGGGTTTTGTATTATTTTTACAATTGTTCTGTAAGTTTGAAATGATTTTGAAATAAGAGATAATTAAACAGAAAACCAGAGACTCCAGACCACCCAGAGAGTGCACTTTCCTATGAGTCTGAGGGCCTGAGATTTCTACCCTAGCTTGGCCTTTCTTTGGCGGCATGTCCTCTTCAAAATCCTGGGGGCTCTGTCGATTGTCCTTTCCCCTTCCAATGGGGACTCACGACCCCCGGTGCTCAACACTCAGTGAGCGGAGAGGTGGTCCACCTTGACTGAGTCTAAATAATTCCTGGCATTGACCTCGATCTCCAGCACTTCCTGCCCCCTCCTCACCCCCATGATTGCCACCTGCAGCATTTCAGTGACCCGCTCTGTGCGCGTCACTCAGGTCTTTTCTCCTTTCCCTGCTCCCTGTGAGTGCCTCCAGCTTCCAGTGGTCAAGTGCTGTACCCGTGAAACCTCCGTGTGCTGACAACCGCACCCCTTCCCCAGGGGGCGGGAAGAGCACCTGTGCTGGCCACTGCCCCTAACCTCTTTTCTCTGTCCTAAAAGGACCTTCCCTGGCTGCTTAGGTATCGGCATGTCTGTGGTGCCATGCCAGGTAAAAAAGGTGTGGACGGTCTAGCATCTCACTGGGAAGGTATGCCGTTTCCTCATTCTAAAGGACCATGTGTGACATGGACACGTGAGACCATGGACACTCAGTATATGTGATTCCCCACCGCACCCCCATCAGAGGAGGGTGCATTGCTCCTGAGTCAGGTGCTTCTCCTGTGACCTGGACGCAGACAATGAGGGTCCTTGAATGACGAGCAAGAAGTCTGCATTTCATCCAGAGAGAGGTTGAGCAGGACTCCCTGAGCACGTGCCCAGATGTGGGCTTAAGAAAGGTCACTCTGGCCGCTCTGGCGAGTGACTTGTGGGGATTTGAGCATGGAGGGAGGACCCAGGTGCCATAATCCAGCCATAGTCAACAGTAACATCAAATAATATGCTTATTGTTTGCTCATTTCCTCATCAGAAATTTTCTGAGGATGTCCTTGGAACCAAGCCCTGTGGAAGGGAGTGTAAGCAAGGCCCCATCTTAGTCTGAAAGTGGTTTTGAAGGAGGGTGTCCCTGGAACACACCCTGACAGGCCCCACCTAGTAAACCCTCTCATATTACCTAAGAGGGGACTGAAGTTCACAGGGGCAAAGAGAACCTACCCCAGCCAAGGTCCTGCACAGATCAGGAGGCCAGGTCTTGGTCAAGGTCCCATGTGTCCTTACTTCCTGCCCAGCAATCTTTAAAGTGGACTGTGAGTCTCAACTGGATTCTCATTGTACATCCATTTATCCATGTCCCCACCTACTCTATGGTCACATTCATAAAATCCTACACTTCTACAGGGTTAAAAATCAAGTGTGTTTCTGGATCTCTTCTCTTAGTGTCTGTAGGAGACATCCTCAAGAATCCTCATATGTGTTTTCAAATATTCCTTCTCTCATTCCAGTTATAATTAAGTGTATGATCTATACATTGAGGAAAATAAAAGTTTTCATATCTTCAAATGGATCTACACTGGTCTTTATATTGGTGCATTTAATTATAAGATAATCAGTGAAGCTATAGTTAGTAGTGGCTTAAATATTACAAGGTTATTGCATAAATTCAATTTTATTTAACTGCAATGGTTGATCTTCTATTACTTTTTTTCTTCTTCTATTACTTTTAATTATAGGCTATTTGTTTCATGTAGAAAGCCATGGCTATTTATTTTTGTCCAGGAGAGCAAGACCTGGCCAGGGTAGGTTTCAAAGTGATGACTCAGGAGGGGTCCTTGGCTGGAAGGAGGTTAGACCCAGGCAGAGCAAGAGAGCAGTGGGTGAACAGGAGGGAAGGGGCAAGTCTGCAGTGAATAATTGACAAAATGTGGGCATGACTGCTTGTGGGAGGAGAGAGAAGGAATTATCAAGGGCAGCATGAGCTGATGGGCATGGGGTGGGACCACTCCCTAAAAGGTCCAGAGGTGCCTGCATGCAAGGGCATGAGATTTGACAGAGGATCGCTGGTCAGGGGAGAGGCTTGAGCCTTGTCAGCATATGGAAGGCAATAAAACCAATGAGGATGAAGCCACCAGAGGTCTGGGGTGAAAAGAGCTCTGCCCAGTAGTGATGAGCTTAATACATCTGACCTGAATGACCTGATACCACAAAAAATGGCCACTCAGACCCACAGCCTCACACCAACTCTAGTTCCCAGAGCTGAGCAGCAGGTGTTTAAGGGGAACTCTGAGGTTGTGACTGAGCCTGGTTTTCACAGGCTGGGTTTCCTGTCCTCTAGCTTCAGTAGCACTGGGGAGCCCTGGGGGTGGGGAGGTGTCAGGAGGGACGGGAAGAGCAGGAGAGGACTGCTTGGGGATTTATTTCCTGAACTCAGCACGTAAGCATTTCCAGTGACTTCCTGCTTCTTCCTGTGGTGCCTTTTCTGACTCACTGCAACCAAGTTCTGCGTAAAAAGGACTCCAGCAGTAAGGATTAAGACCCATCCTGATTCAATTGGGACATACCTTAACCGTACATCTTTGGGGGTCCTGTTTACAAATGAGTTCACATCACCAGGAACACAGATTAAGGTTAAGAACGTGCCTTTGGGATACATAATTCTCTATATCACACCAATCCATACAGAGAACATGTTCACAATTGGTGAGGATCCCTCCAGATATAATTTCATTTCTCTCCACATATTTAGTCACACCTCTGAGAACTCAGCTCTGCTTGACCTACTGCTGAGGGAATTCCTTCTCCCCATTCCCTTTGCCAGATCTTGTATTTGATGTCCACGGAACACACATGATCACTGCTACTGGCATTAGCAATTCCACTTCTAGGAGCTGCCACCAGTTGATGTGGATGCTAATCAAGAGTCAGTTTTCTTTTCCAAAATTATAGTTACTTGAATTACCTAATTAAGTTTATATAACAAAAACAAATGAAATGAGTTTTTCAAAAAGATTTCAATTCTATAGTTTGAAGTAAAATGCTTTAAAACATACACCTCAGATTTCACAATGCTCTTATAGTAAAAGGGGGAGTGGGGGTCGTTCACAATGTTTAAGTTTAAAGAACGATACAACATAAGCCTGTGCATTGCAACATGGGTTAAAACATCTTCTAATTTTTAGGCAATCTTGTCTGCAATTTGTAAGTCATATTTGATTATTCATGGTTTATAATAGAATAGGCTATTAGTACTGATTTCTCAGTTGTCTAAAAATATTTGTTCTTGGAGGCAGATTTATTGTAATCAGGATCTCAAATGTATCCTATAGCTTTTAGTAGGTGTGTCTTAGAAGTCTCTTAACCTACAGGTACAACTTTCTTCTTTTTCATTCTTAATATTTGTATGTTGAAGCTATTGGGTTATGTGTCCATTAGAATTTTTGACATTCTAGATTTGGCTTCTTCAATCTCACTGATGATATTTAACAAGCTCACCCATTGCCAAAGTTTCCTGTAAACTGGATACTGATGGCATGTATGATTGAGGTCTGGTCCTGGTGAACAGGTGCAGGACAGTGAGACACACAGGAGGTGACAGTGTTTCGTGCTAACCTGCAGCAGAGCCTGGAAACACAGCAATACCTCAGATCCTATGTGAATAGGTGGGTGAAGGCAACACAGCACAGCACAGCCTAGAGACACAAATATTTCAGGTATGCTCATGACAAGTGTGTGACTGTGACACCCTTATACCCACAGGGTAAGATACACACTAGCACACTGGGACTAGGCCTGGAAACATACACAAATATACACAAACCACAATCCTAGTACATCTGGACCATCTGGACCAGGTGTGTGAAGGTGACACACTTTGACACACCCTGGAGACACACAAGGGACTGTGTGGCAAGTGTGAAATGGTGACACTGTAGCAGTCTAAACACTCATCTTGAGTACCCCATGTGACAGGTGTGTAATGTTGACACAACTTAGCACACCCTGGAAACCCTCCCTTATACACATCCTGGGAACATTCTATACCAAGTGTGTAAAGGTGACCTACCCCAGCATATCCCCATATCCACATATCCACATACCACATCCACAACAGAAGAGGTGTGTGGTGGACATGAGACACAAACAACCCATATGTGCAAAGCACACCAGGAACCTGAGGGACGGGAGTTCGAATTTGCCACAACAGATGTGGTAACCCAAACGTCCAAAGACACTATGGAGATTCGTAAGACAGGTGTGCCACAGTGACCCGCCAAAACCTGAAAGCCTGGTTTGTGGGGTGCGCTGGCAAAGTCGAGCACGGTGCACACACACACACGTACGGCCCCGTGGACTGAGGCCGGAACAGCCAAGTCTGGAAAGACCCCCATCTCTGCAGGTTTCATGCTGCTCTGCTGGGGGTGAGAACATGAGTGCGAGTGTGTGGACGGGGTCCCCATCTCTTTCGGGTGAGCCTCTGCAGACTCTCTAGGCGAGTGTAAAGGTCCTTATAGGGACCCAGTGCTCTGCAGGTTCCCTGCTGTGAGGCAGCCGCCCTGAGGGCTCGGCCGGGTGGGTCCATCCCACTTTTCCTGAGTCTCCACTCTGGGAATGGCTCTGCCACGCAGAGCAGTCCCCGCCACGCAGATGTGGGGTCCTGGCTCGTGCTGCCCACCCTCACCCCCGCATCGAGACGTTCAGGAAAGGAAGACGGAGGTCGGGTCTCCAGAACCCCTCTGCTCGCCTCACCACCTCCGCGCGCATCCTGTCCTGACTCCGTGATATTCACCCCGGAATCCTGCAGATCCCGCCTCGGGCCCTTCTTCAGAAGAGACATCCCTGGCCCATACCGTCCCACCGTGTTCCTGTAATCCTCCCGGGGCGCCGCCCTTGTCCTAAATCGTGGTCTGGGAGGTCTCTGCGCTCGCAGACTGCGTTAAGAGATGGCTCCGCCCGCGCGTGGAGGGAAAACGCCTGTTGCCGGCCCCGGGTTGTGCGTAAAGAAGTTGCGCAAGCGACGTTCCCTCCGCGAATTATGGTGGGAAGAGCAGATTCGCGCATTACTCTTTGGTGGTTGCTTGTGAGCCCTGGACGACACTTGGTGGGAGCAAATCAGCCCCAGCCCGGGGAAGAAGCTTTTAATCCCACACACCAGCCAGGAAGGCCAGGACTAAGCGGTCTGACCCGGGCAGAAAAGGCTTTGCCAGGACTGCAGGAGGGGTCCGCCAGCGCCGGGCACGTTCGGAAATGGTTAGTGCAGGCTGTTTCCAGCATGCAGAGGGATTTATCCTTGAAGGATGGGAAGGAGCAGGCAGGGCTAAGGCCACGCGAAAGAGGGGGAGGGAAGAAGAGCGGCAGGCGACGGCCACGGTGGAGATTCTCCATCCACAGTGGAGGTTCTCACACCGTCCACTGTAGTGACAGTGAGAACTGGGTGACAGCGGAGCGGAGGTGACAGGCGGGAGCGCTATGAGGAGGGAGACCGCCAGGACCTTGGGCACGAAGCACTGCGTGTGGCCCTAAGGGCCAGGATGCATCTGGGGTGATCTGTGCCCCTGCCGCGGTGCCTTCGCAGGCTTCTGCGGTCCAAGGGAAGCTGTTTGCCTGCGAAGCGCTAGGAGGGGCTGCCGCCGCCGCGTGGCGCTGTCGGGCTGTGGCAGAGCAGCGCCTGGGGGTCCGCAGACTGGGCAGGAGAGGGGGCTGGTGCCCGCCTAGAACCCCTGGCACTTCCTGTTCTGGAGAGGTCTGGAGGGAGCACAGCCAGCGGCGCAGAGCAATGGAGGGGGAACCATTTACCCCGCTCAAGCCCCTGGGAGCCGTGCGCCCTTGTGGGAGTCACCCACCCTCCCAGGGGCCTCAGAGCCCTCCTTGGAGAGACGGAATAATAATAGTTCCGGGGGATACTAAGTGAGGCAGTAAGTGAGGCCATCCTCAGGAGCCCCGTCAAAGTTAGCCCCCTGTAAAGATGCCTTGGGGCCACCAGCGCCCAGGGGATCTGCAGGGAGCGCTTAGGGGGCCAAGAGGCCTCCCCGCAGGGAGAGAACCAGAAGGGAGGCGCGTTCTGCAGCCCTGGGGGCCCGGCTGGCAGGAGGGGGAAGCCTAGACGCCGAGCCGCGCTGCCGGGGACTGAAGCCCGGATTCCCCTCCTTTTCTGGAGGCTCTCAGCAAGGTACATCGCTGCCTAGACTCGATTCCCTCCGGTGCAGTAGGGGGATAAGTAGCGGACCTGTCCCCCGGGCTGCTGGAGGCGGTAAAGGGGAGAATCCGGTGTCCTGCGCACCCGGGGACGTCTCCCGCGAGGCGGCCGTTGTGGACCGCGGAGTCCAGGGTTTGAACCTGAGACCTCGAAACCCGGAAGCCGGCGCTCAACCACTGAGCCACTTCGGCTCCCCTGGGTCGTTTTTTTCTTTGTTTCCTTGTTTTAGGAGGCAGTAAAGACCTAATAATAGACCTGCCATGTGGGAAGCAGCAGCTCTACCGCTAGAGCCACATCCTCTCCCCCAGGGGTGTTTTTAGGGTCCTGATTGCCCTGGTGGGAGAGCTTTAAGGTCAGGGCCCTTGGTGGGGCTGGGGAGCCTTTGATTGGGGGGGGGGGCACAGAGAGGATGGGGGCTTTTCACCTCCAGCCCTCTCCACAATGCGCTCCTGTGGTGGCTGGGACCAGCCAGGGCCGCGGCAGCCAGGGTGGCACGAGGGCAAGCCCGGCCCTGGGACGCCGCAGCCCTGCAGGGGGGTCGCACGTAGGCGACACCGAGTCTCCTTCCGCGGATTCTCTCCAGAGCTGCGCGGCGGCTGTGTCCGCGTTTTCTTCTCGACTCCTTTATCCCTGGCCTGAGTGAGAGAGAAATGGAACTTCTCAGAATCTCCCTCACTCGCGCCGCCCTCTGCAACTGCGCGGCAGGGAAATTACCGCCATCTAGTCTGGTGGATTTCCGCCGTGCGGCTTCCCGCGGCTGTGACTCTGCAAGCCCCCTCGCTGCCCTGGGACACATTTCCTGAGACCTAAATGGGGCTGAGGGGACCCGGAGCGGGCACATGTGGGGCGTGACTGCCACAGGGCCCAGGTGTTGCTTGCAGGAAGCCTCTCCCTGAGGTGGGTGAGGAAGGCTCCACTCCTCTACCCATGTTCTTGGAAGTATTTTCAGGGGAGGCTGAATGCATTTACGCCCACAGCTATTGGAGATGCTTTTCCTCTTCATTACTGTGGATTCACCAGTTGGTGATGGGGGCCGGGCGTGGAATCACACAGGCCTGGACCACGGGGTCCTCGGGGTCCTCGGTTCAAATCCCACCTCTGCTCATTAGCCTGGAGGCTCTCAGGCTGACTTCCAGGAGCCCCCTGAGCCTGAGGTCTCTGACTGGACATGGAGGCCTGATCACTCTTACTTGTGGCTGTGGGAGGCTCCGGAAGAGCAACAAACACACAGGGCACTTTCTTTTTCAATTCTCACAACATCTGGTGAAGTGGGAACTAGTCCTGCATTGATGGGGAAATCCAGGCTCAAGGAAATGAAGATCACACAGAAGGCAAGTGTGGATTTAAGAGGCTAAATTCAAAACCTGGCAATGTGGCTCCAGAGCTGGGGACATTTAATCCCTTTAACAAGGCAGGTAAAGGCCTCAGCAGGGTGCAGGCACAGGGGAGGCCCAGCCAGGTCAGCTGCTGCTACTGTGAGCCTTCCTGGAATGACCATGTCTCCATTCTTCTGACATCCCAGAGCACTTGCTCTCAGTGCCATCCAGTGCACACTGGGTTGTCCCAACCTTGTGTCTTTTTCAATGGCTTCCCTCATGAGAGGTGTGTCCCTGCATCTTTACCAGTGACCCACTCTAACCTCTAATCTCACCCAACAACCCTAAGGCCAGCACTACTGCCTCTGTTTGACTTTCCATGCATTGGCAGCATTTGGAGACGTTGCTGTGTCCTTCACTTGGGAAGAGTGGGGGCAGCTGGACCTGGCCCGGGGGACCCTGTGCTGGGAAGTGATGCTGGAGACCCACGGGGTCCTGGTCTCAGTGGGTAAGGCCTCACCTCTCCTCCACGGGGACCTGCAGCCTCTTCCATTCTGTCCTCTTTCCAGGCCTTGCTAGTGGAGAAGGCCTCCGGAGCCTGCCCCCTTCTCTCCACAGCCCCAGTTTCCCTCCAGTCCCACATCCTGCCACCTGGTTCCCTCTGTCTGCATCCTGGATCACTGGGCAAGAACCATAATCCTTCTAAACACAAATTCTCACCTCATTGCCCAGCAGTCTGGCCTCTGTCTGATTCCAGATTCTACAAGAGTGACAGTCCTGGGTAATGGACGCTCCAAGATGACGGTGAGTCAGGCAGGACACCCAGGAGCCATTGGCTACCAGGTATCTTGATTTTTTTTTAAAAAAGGCCCTGGTTCCTACAAGATTGTCCCTCCTTTCCTCAGGCCTGGGCCATACTTTTCCACTGGTGTGGGAGGTTATTTTAGAAGGTGCACAGAAAAGCCATCAAATTACATAGATGGACACCCTGAGAAAGCCATTCCTTTCCTCCTTCTCTTTTCCACTGATTGTTGTCAAGAGAAAGTGTTAGTTCAGTGCTGTATCTTTAACACCCTCCCCACACCTCCTGTTCCTACCCTCCCTTTGCAACACAGGGAGCAGCCTTCTACTCACAGCCCTGAGCAGGCCAAATGAGCTCCCTGGGTTCTAATAGCTTTTTTATTTCATTGGTGTATTTTCATGATAACCTTCCATTTATGGTAAGTGAAACTGGTTTTCCCATTTACCAACAATTTGAAACCCCCTTTTGGAATAAATCTGTTTATTTTTTAATTATCTTTTTTTAAAAGATACATAGATCACACAAAATGTTACTTAAAAAATATAAGATGTTCCCATATACCCCACTCCCCACCACCCCACTCCTCCCACATCAACAACCTCTTTCTTTAGTGTGGCACATTCATTGCATTTGATGAATACATTTTGGAGCACTGCTATACAGCATGGATTATAGTTTACATTATAGTTTATTCTCTTTCCCAGTCCATTTTGTGGGTTATGGCAGGATATATAATGCCCTGCATCTGGCCCTGTAATGTCATTCAGGACAACTCCAAGTCCCAAAAATGTCCCCATATCACACTCTTCTTTCCTCTCCCTGCCCTCAGCAATACCCATGGCCACTGTCTCCACATCAATGATAGTTTCTTTCATTGCTAGAGTCACAGTAATTCTATAGTAGAATACCAGTAAGTCCACTCTAATCCATATTTTATTCCTCCATCCTGAGGACACTGGGATGGCAATGTCCACTCCACCTCTAAATCAAGAGGGAGCTTAGATCCCACATGGCTGATGGATGTGATTCTCCTGCTTGCAGCTGTAGACTCTCAGTTCCCTGGTGTGGTGGTAGACCATCCTCACCTCCCTTTTAGCTGATCTGGGTAAGTCCAACAAACTGGAGAGTAGGAGTTGCAACTCTGCAGATGCTCAGGGCCCAGGTGGCACATGGACAGCCCAGAGATTCAAGTCTCCTGAGTATACACCAACCCCAGCACCAACCACAGGTTCAGGAAAAGTGACAGAAGAGGCATATGTAAAGAGGTCACATCTAAGTCTAACTCCATCACACTCAGGAGCACAATTTCCAGAGTAGGGCCCACTGGCAAGGCACTGAACTCCAGAGCCATCCATCATGACTGTAGGACCTGGGTGTCTCCGTAGCCCTCAGGAGTACCACTACCTGGGGTCGTATCTATTTAAAATAAATCTATTTAGAAAAATAAAATGTGGGTGTGTTTAAAGAGAAGCCATTAGTTGCAGTGGTCAAGGCTAGTGTCCCCTGTGCCGTGACCATGTGCTGGGCTGTTCCCGGCACTGTTCTAGCTTCACCCATTCAATTCTCACAACACGCCAGTCCTCATGAAGTAAGGAAAATACAGCCATTGCAGAGTCTTTCATCAAGTTAGACTTCTCTTCTTTGTGAGAGGCTGTTCTCTGTCTTCTTTGGTGGTACAGCCCTTTCTCTTCTGAAATGCTGGTGAAAGTGGATGATTCGTGATGTCTACAAAATGTCCTTATTAGACCAAATCACTGTGTAGATTTTTTTAAAAAAACATTTTAGTGGTTCATGAAATGCCGAAAGTTGGAAATTACCAAGTCATCACTTTCCTCCAGCCCCACTTCACTGCAGGTTAAATCCTCCCACTCCCCTCCCTGGTGGCCTCCCCTCCTACCCCCAGGACCTACCTTGTCTGAAGCCACTGGCCCCCACAGCAGCCAGGAGCAGTTTCCTGTTTATTGTATTCAGGAGCCCAGCTCTGGAGGCAGGTGGTCTAGTTCTGGATTCCAGCTCTGCCATGTAAGAGGAGTGTAGCCCTGGACAAGTTACCAAAACTCTATTTCAGTTTCCTCATTGCTCAAATGGGTGCTATTGCTAATCCTCATGGCTAACATGGGATAATAGTATCTACTACCCAGGACTGCTGGACTGGTAAATGAGTCATGTCTGCAAAGAACTCAGAAGTGTGCCTGGTGCTCCTGTGCATGGGGGGGGGTGACGACCCTGCTGCCATCACGACTGTTACTGATACCCTCACCAGCACCAGCAGCACAGCAGCTTCAACAGGCCTGGACCCAGCACCTACAGGAGCAACATTTTGTAGCTTTCGAGTTAAACAGCATATATGTCAGAGATCACTAATCAGGGTTCCCATCTTGAATGAACTGCCCATCAGTTTGATGTCCTTCAGCAAATCAGTTGAGCTTCCTGAGTCTCAGTTCCTTCATCTATGAAATGGCGCCTATTATGGCACCTCCTTCCTGGGGTGGCTGTAAGGAAAACCCAAAGTAGAATTGTCACAGAAGATGTTACTGGGCATCAATGAAGGCACGGGCCAGGTTGCTGAATGAAATGACTCAATAGTCATTTTTTTAATTTATTTTTATTTTTTATTTTTTTTTAAGATTTATTTTTTATTTATTTATCTCTCCTCCCCCCCCCCCACCCAGTTGTCTGCTCTCTGTGTCCATTCGCTGTGTGTTCTTCTGTGACTGCTTCTATCCTTATCAGCGGCACCAGGAATCTGACACTTATTAGCTGTGGGACAGGGGACACATTACTGAAACCTCTGGGCCTCAGTTTGCTCAAGTGTACACCAGGGATAATAAATAATAGTACTCACCTCATAGTGTTATTGTGTGGGAAAAAATACACTCAGAGATTAAAAAAAAAAATTAATGGAACAGAATTGGGCATATAGGAACTGATGGACACATATTTGTCACATAAAAAAATGAATCCCCCAAGTGTTCTTGTACTTGAACCTTGGCATTTAGTTTAAAGGAAAAAAAGTCTGAATAGAAACTGAATGAAGGCCCAAGGGCTCTTTGTATTCAGAGGCCCAAATGGCCACCACTGGAAGGGCTCCCTGGCCTCTGACCACATGGGCCTAGTAGGTCAGAGCAGAGGTCTCCACCTCTTATGAGAGTAACAGGACACCTTTCACTAATTTCTATCAGCACTGCCACTATTAGCTGTGTGATATGTTATAAACTGTTCCCTGGCTGAGAGCGTCCATATCTCATCCTCTGTTCTCACTGCTTCTGGAACTCCATCCAGCCAGGCTTGTCCAGCTGCCCACTGGGCATCTCTACCTTGATGTCCCACAATTCCCCTCACATAGAAACCAGCCACTTTCCCCACATCTTTTCCTCCTTTCATCTTCCTTTGGTCCCCAGCCTACTTTCATGTGACAAGCCTTCCTTCAGCTCCTGCTCTGTGGCATGCACACCCATCACTCAAGTTCAATTAGGAAGACAGACATCAATCTAGTAAACACACAGTTCCTTAATGACATCCATGATACACTGTAGAAAGGGAAGTGCTGGGAATTTTAAGAGTATTTATAGGCAGAGGGAGTAAGCTACCTCGGTGCTTCAGAGAGGAGGTCTCAAGTGACTTTGGAGTTGAGACTCAAAGGCTGAGTAAGAGTTAGAAGAACTGGGGAAGAGGAACAGCACTCCATGTGGAAGGATCAACGTGTTCTAAGGCCCTGAAGTGGCTGGGAACTAAACTGACAGAGTTGAAGGAACCTAGGACTCACCTTTTTTTGCTGTCCCATCACTGAGCTTGGGGCCTGGCACGCAGCAGACATCAGTGGACGTGTGCTCAGTGAAGACCCATGAATCCTGGGCTGTGGTTTGGGATCAGTCAGTTGAGCTTACATGTGTCCTGATGTTCAGTCATTGGCTCCTCTCCAGAGTCCTCATGGCTTTTTCCTCTGCATCTGCTGAGATGTGTTTGGCTGCACATAACAGAAAACTACCTGAAACTGGCTTTACCCTGAAGGAAATGTTCTACCTTACCTAATGAGAAGCCTGAGGTGTGACTAGCCTCAGGCTTGGTGGCTGCAGGGATGTCTCTGCTCCCTCTCTGTGGTCCAGGGATTTGCCTTGTCCTCAGGCTGGCTCCCTTGGAGGGGTCACAAGGTGCTGCTGTAGCAAGTGGGGCAGTGGCCACCTGTTCAGGCCTGTCCTCCCACCCCAGAATAAAGGGTTTCTCTTCAGAATGAGTGTCCAGCTTTTGTCACCTGCCTACATCAGACTACTGATGATCAGATATGCCACTTGAAAATTGATTTAGACCAGTTCTTTTGATCCTCTCTGGGCACCAGAATCACCTGGGGTAACTTCAAAAGCTGATGCTAAAGCATCACTGCCAGATGTTTTCCTTCAATTGGTCTGAGGGTGGAATAGGGCAACACAAATGCCTAAGATAAATTACAAAATCCCTTCTGGAACAAGGGTCGCTGTTCTTGTGTTCTAGGGCCGTATGTGAAAAGGCAGTGCAACCTGAACAGTGTTGGAAGTCCAGGAGAATGGGCGCTGTGTAGTCAGCCAGTACCACCCTCTACAGCAGGGAGCCAAGGGATGGTGTTCGTGCCTTTGATTTCAGGTTCCAAGTCTGCATTTCCCTTACTTTGTTAGGAGAAGGTTCATTCAAGGTCTTCTCTCAGTCCTGAAGTCCCAGACTGGTGAAAAGAGGCTTCTTCCAAAGCACCCGTCTAGCTAAGCAGCCAAGAGCCCCTCAGGAGGCATCATCGCAGGCTGCAGACCGCAAGGGGCCACATCTTTAGACTTCCATGGGGAGCTTCTCATTGTACCTCCCTCGGGCTTGGCTGTTTCTTACTCCATCAAGGTCCAGTGAGGTTCAGTGGGGAGCCCTCTCCTACAGTTATCAGGGACTCAGGTGTCTTGTACGCGTTGCTTTAAGCTTGCTCTCTGTCATAATACAGCTGGTAGAGCAGACATGAGAGAAGAAAGGGAGAAGTCATACCCCCTTTCATACATATCCCTTTCTCCAGAGATTTTTCCACACTGGGTGTTCAGTACTGGAAAATGGGGGTAGCTGTGTGAACAAGGAAAAGAGCAAATGGCTTGATTTACGTCACCTTACTCTGCTGCACCCAGACTACTTTTGAAAAATGAGAGTAATATTAGATTCTGTCATTGGGATATTTGTGGATATAATCAGATAATGCATAAAATTGCTCAGTAAATGCAGTGGCTGAATCATATTAAGTAGCTAAACAAAATTTAGCTATTGGTATTAACCATGTGATAATAATAATCATAATAAAAAATGTAATATCACACATTTCCTTCTAGACTCATTAAAAGGTGTCTTTATATCTCCAGATTACTATATTTGTCTATACTCTTTATCTCCCCCTTTCCTACCTTCTCCATCCATTCATCTATCCTCCAATTTACCCTACAGGTACTCAAAAGTGATCCTAGAACATGATGGCTTGGGAAGACAAGATAGTCCACAATCAAGAAACTTACAGGGGAAGCAGATGTGGTTCAGGCAAGTGAGCTCTTGCCTATCACATGAGAGGTCCCAGGTTCAGTTCCCAGTGCCTCCTGGATAAGACAAGCATAACGAGTTGGCACAATGAGCATGCACAGTGAGCTGACACAAGATGATGCAACAAAGGAGACACAAAGAGGAAAGACAATGAGAGACACAAGAAAAGCAAGGTGCTGAGGTGGCTCAAGTAATTAAGCACCTCTCTCCCACATGGGAGGTCCCAGTTTCAATTCCTGGTACCTCCTAAAGAGAAGACAAACAGACACAGAAAGCACACAGCAAATGGACACAAATATCAGACAGTGAGTACAAACAAAGGAGAAAGGGCAGATAAAGAAATAAAATATATCTTTTAAAAAAAAAGACCTTACATGAAATGCTCTCCACGAATGTGGCCCCCACCCGGCAGGTAACGACCCCAGGATCCATGCACAGAAGAAAACCCAAGATTGCAAGGAACACAGGAAAGGGTTTAACACGAACAAGGACCTTCTTTGACATCAGCACTTTCATACTGGAGTGAAGCCCTATCAATGCAACAAGTATGGGAAAGGCTTAACAAGAGCTCAGACCTCATCCACACTGGGTAGAAGACATGCAAGTACAGTGGGTGTGGAAAAACATTCAAACAGGTCATACCTCATGCAGCACTATCAGATTCACACTGGGGAGAAGTCCTATGAGCACACTGAATATGGAAAGGCTTTCACTTACCACTCAAATTTATCTTGTGTAATAAGACCTACAGTGAAGAAAAACCCTTTGAGTGCAAAGAATGTGAGAAAGGCAGAATGTGAGAAGTAGAATAGACCTCATTCGACTCTACATCATCCACACTGGGGAGAAGCCCTATGATTGCATCAAGTGTGCAAGGCCTTCAGATGCAGGTGAGAACTTGCATGGCACCAGCAGATTCACACTGGAACAAAGCCTTGTGAATGCATCCACTTTAGGAAAACCTTTTACTGGATCATATCCCTCCTTCAACACTCCATCATCCACACTGGAGAGACACCACAGAAGTGTATCAAGGGTGAGAAAACCCTCCACTGCAGGTCCCACCTCGTGCAGTATCAGTGGATTCCTACTGGTGAGAAACTCTACAAATGACGTGACTGTGTAGAGCCCACTGGTCCACTTTTTTCTTGCATAATAGGAACTGGTGAAAAGCCCTTTAAGTGCTAAGAATGTGGGAAGGCATCCTGTGACAGATCATCTTTAACCCAATACAGGTGGATTTATAGACTAGAAGCCTTTTGAGTGCCATGGGTATAAGAAAGCCTTCAGCAGCAGCTCAATCCTTAATGAGCATAGAAGGCTACATACTGGAGAGAAACCCTATCTATGACTGTAAGCGATGTGGGAAGGCCTCAGGTTAATGGGCCCACCTCCATAGACATCAAAGAATTGACCCTGGTGAAAGACCTTCTGACTGTAAGTAATGAGGACAAACTTTAGCAAGCATTAAAATATTACTTGCCAGAATTTATGCTGAAGATAAATCTCGTGTCAATACTGTGAGGAAACTGTCTGGAGATCATCACTTATTGTCATCTGAAGAATCGTTATAATTTGACTCAGCTTGCATTTTACTCTTCAAGTGAGAATTCATTCAAATGAGGGACCCATTGGGTTTTGTGAACTAATAAAAACCTTCGGTCATGTATTTCCCCTTGGTTTACACTGGTAAGTCATCTCAGGAAAATTTAAAAAGAAGAGGAAGCTGAAGGGGTGGAGAAAGAGAAAGAGTCATAGAAAATAAAAAGGAATGCATGCGTGAGCTCTTTCAGACTTTTCTGCCAAGCTTATGAAAATTTGTCATCAGTTTTTATTTTATGGCAAGGTGGGGGGGTGGAATGTATGAGAACTAAAATGGCCAATCCTCTTTGTGTGTCTGCTATATTTCACGGCCATCCACAGTCAAGAGAGCTAGACAGTTAAGGGTATCTCTATGAACATGGAAAATCATTTTATTCCAAAATATTGTCTTTAAACATGAGGAACAAGTCTTTGTGAGAAAGATGAAGGCTTGAGTCATGAAATACTTGAACTTTTAAGACATTAGGATACTGAAAAGAGCACATGACACTCATTTCCTATTTTATATCCAAAGAGAGTAGGATACACATACAGATAGCTACATTTTGCTGCACAATTTAAAACTATATTTAAGCCATTGGTTTCTATAAAAGAAACCCTTTCTGTGTGTGGTTTTAAATGTCCAACACTCACTTTTGCTGGATCTCATTCTTCTGTTTTCTCTTTGGCATGGGGATCATTGTATAGGTGTGCAGCCTTCCCAAGTGGACCCTAATTCATTTTCTCATGGGTGTTTCTCAGTTCCTTTAATTCTTTGTGAAGGGCACAAGTCTATCTCAGCAGTTTTATAGCTTATAAAACACAGCTAAGTTAAATTCATCATAAACTCAGAAAATTAGAAAAGGAAGCATGGAGAAGGAATCTTATAGAACCCCACTGATTTTTAAACTTGTGTGAAAAGACTTTCTTTAAAAAAAACTGCCGAGAATTTTGACAGCCAGAATGGCATGTGGACATGCAGGTACACGTGGGTTTCACAGATAACACCATGGACTTATTCCAGAAGTGCTGTCAACAGATGGGGTGTTTTGAAATTCCTCCACTGGGACTGTCTCTGAGGCTAATTTCCAAATTGTATGAGATAATCAATGTTACAAATGTATTATACAGAAAGATATAAAAATAAACCTGTCCTCACTTTCTGCCCTCCTTAGAGTCTTTCAAATGATCACATCCATACCTTATGGTGCCATTGGGGGCACGTACATTTTAGGTGGTGCTTTAACCACATATTATTAAACACGTACCCCTCAGTGAGTCAGTAGAGTCTCTATAATGTTTTAAGGACTGCGTGTATGGTTTTAATTTGTTAGGAAAGGCATTTGCCTCCTGAGGATGCCATCCCCCTTCATCCACTCTCAGGAAGGCAATCTGAGCTGTAGCCATGGCCGTATGTAGCCAAGGCCCGGGGTCCAGGCGAGTCAGAGCCCTCTCTTATGAAACACCTCTTGGTTCAGCACAGGTTCCTTTCCAGGTCTGGGAGGTCTTTGGTACAATGTGTTCCATACGAAGCAGAAGGGAAGTGCATTTAAGAGGGTAAAGGACTGGTTTGTCCCTCACCCAGGTCTCACCATCCCATCTTCACTTCTGTGGATAGCCAGAGGGGCCTATGAGGGGCTTCCTGCTGTTTCATAAAGATCCCTTGTTCATTCACAGAGCCACACACTGGGTAATGGGGACACATGGATACCTGAGACATAGGTCCTGTCCATGAGCAGAATGGGAGCTCACCTTCTATGGTGGGAAACAAAGACCAAAAGGTGCAATAAAGCAACTCTGCTGTTATGACAGAAATGTGTCCAGTGTTCATGAGAGACAAGGCCAAAATACTGGGGACATGGGCGAGGGGAAGTGTGCCTAGTGACCAAGAGCTTGGATTTCTGAGGACAGGTAGGAATTCAAGTCCTTCTGAGCGGGGCTGAGGAGCCAAGTAACTGTGGTCATGTTATTTTTCCCCAGACCCCAGTGTTCTCTGTAAAACTAGGAAGATGGATATTAAGATGTAAACCATAGGGAGGGGAACAGACATAAGTAAATGGTGACATGCAGACTCCTGAAGGATTAAGGAGCCCCAAGTGGATTCAAAGGTGGGGAAGCGAATTTCTAGCAAAGGGAACAGGATGTGTCAAACCCTAAGGTCAGCAAGAGGCCCTGTTGGAGGAACAAGCTGAAGGCCATTGTGGGTGGAGGGGTCAGAGTGGTAGGCAGGGAAATGGTGGCAGGAGTAGAAGCCACAATAAGAAATTTGGATTTTATGTGACCTGCCCTGGCAAGTTATGAGAGGGTTTTTAGCAGGACAGTGAGATGATTGTTTTTAAATCTCCTCTGGCTGCTGTATGAAAAATTTACAGAGACAGGTCAATAACTTACATGGGAGAGAGGGCTGCTGTATAGTCCAGGAGGGTGTTGATTGTGGACTGACACAGGGAAGTGGCCTTGGTGGGAAGAGGACAACCTGGGACATGTTTGGAGGAAGAGCTGACAAGGATGTGTGGGTGGTTCGGAAGACAGGGTGAGGCCCAGGCAACTGCAGTTTCCTCTCACACCTCAGGAGATCGCCCTATCCATCCGTGGGCTGTGGGTCTGGACCTGTTTCCCTGTTCACATTTCTTGGTCAGTCCCCAGCAAATACATGCAGGTAAACAAATGAAAACAAAGTAATTTCTGGGACATATACAAGGCAAATCTACTCCCTATAGTTAGGCTGATTACACAGGTAGCTGGATTTTCCCTGACTGTTTCTCTGACAGAAAGGACCTGCTTTGCCCAGATTACATGAGGCTGGGTGGGACAGTGTTTAGAGGCATGGTCTGTGAGCTCCATTCCTAGCTCTGCCAATTACTAGCCATGATTGCTGCCAATTGAAGGACTTTTGGGGATCTCAGAAAAAGGTTTAAATATATTGTGCAGCCATTTAGAGAAAGTGATGATGGATAGGGCAAGCAGCAGACAGACAGAAAAGTCTAGGAAGTAGGAGCCTAAGAAAAAGGTACATGGTGGAATAAGGTATATGAATGGATCCTACATATAACAAGGAACCCACATGCTCAGGAGAAAAACTAAGAAGGCCCTAAGCAAGCACCCCCAAGTGCTCTGTGGGCTCCATATAAGCAGGACATAAAGGATGAGGCTGAGCTGTAGGTGGCCTAGTGAAGCACTGAAGGGGTACCCCAGCTCAGGAAAGACAGGAAAAGCATTTTGTTCTTTCTCTGTTCTTTTAGGTCTAGGAATCTTTTAAAATTTTTCTGTCAAGATACTGGTTGACCAGGAAGTGGCTGTAGCTCAGTGGTTTGAGCACCTCCTTTCCATGTATAAGGTTCCAGGTTCAATCCCCAGTAACTCCTGGAGAAAAAAAAAAAAAAGACACTGGTTGACCAGTGAGATAATGGAATAGAGACTTCAGTAACCACACGCAAAATGAATACACTTCTGAAAAAAAAAAACAAAAAACAGTTGTCAAAGTCACTAAAATAGAGATAACTACAGCCCACAACAAGCAAACACAGCAAAACCTAGGTAGAATCTTATTTCAAGGGTTACCACATTATAATATTCAAAATGCCCAATTTCAACAAAAACTCACAAGAAGTGAAGAAACAAGAAAGTCTGACTCATTCATAGGAAAAAAAGAAATTGACATAAAGAGTCCCTGAGTAAACACAGACAATGGGCTTACTAGAAAAATTCTTAAAATAAACTTTATTAAGTATGCTTATAGTGCTAAAGGAAACCATGGTAAAAGAACTAAATGGGGAAATGGACTTGGCCCAGTGGTTAGGGCGTCCATCTACCACATGGGAGGTCCGCGGTTCAAGCCCCGGGCCTCCTTGACCCGTGTGGAGCTGGCCCATGCGCAGTGCTGATGCGCGCAAGGAGTGCCCTGCCATGCAGGGGTGTTCCCCACGTCGGGGAGCCCCACACGCAAGGAATGTGCCCGTAAGGAGAGCCGCCCAGCGTGAAAGAAAGTGCAGCCTGCCCAGGAATGGCACCGCCCACACTTCCCGTGCCGCTGACGACAACAGAAGTGGACAAAGAAACAAGACGCAGCAAATAGACACAGAGAATAGACAACTGGGGGAGGGGGGGTATTAAATAAATAAATAAATCTTAAAAAAAGAACTAAATGTCTTAACAAATGGAGAATATCACTAAACAGGCAGAATTTTTTACAAAAGGAACCAAATAGAAATTACTGAGCTGAAAACACAATATCCGAAATAAAATTTTTAAAAATTAGAGGGAAGCAGATGTGGCTCAAGTGATAGAGCTTCTGCCTACCATATGGGATGACCTGGGTTCAATCTCTGGGGCCTCCTGTTGAAAAAGAAGAGAAAGCGTGCCCAAACGGTGAGCCAGTGCCCACATTGAGTGCCCTTATGGTGAGCCAGTGCCCGGCACAAGTGAGCTACACCACAAGATGATGACACATCAAAGAGAGACAAGGGGAGAGTCAAGGTGAAGCACAGCAGAAACCAGGAATAAGGTGGCACAATTGTCAGGGAACTTCTCTCCCCATCAGAGTTCTCCAGGATCAAATCCCGATGAATCCTAGAGGAGAGAAGACAACACAGACAGCAAAAAAACAGGAAAGGAGGAGAAGGGGGGAAATAAATAAATAAATCTTTTTTTTTAAATTACAGAGTTTCAAGAACAGATTTGAGCAGGAGAAGAAGAAACAGCAAACATGAGGATAGGAAAATTGAAATTATCTAGTCTGAGGAGCAGAAAGGAAAAAGAATGAAGAAAAAAATGAACAGAGCCTAAGGGACTTGAATTGTTAAAAGCCAAAGAGAATCTGGAAAGCAGCAAGTGAGATGTGATTTGTCACATACAAGGGATCCTCCAAAAGATTAACAGCTAATTTTTCATCAGAAACCATGTAATTTTACATCAATAAATAACCAATACAACATCCTCCAGGGAGCCTTCCCTACTATCTTCTCTCTCCTACTCAGGCTACATATGTTGTCCCCATTATTAATTTATTTGCTAGTTCCAAATTCACCCTTCAATACCCAGTCTATAATTTATGCAAATTAAAGTGTTTCTTTCTGTCAGGATTTAGTCAGTGAAACATCCTCAGGGTAAGTTTTTGCTTGCGTGTTTTATATTCATAGATTTTATATTTTCACTTCAATCTGTTTTTACTTGATTTTACATTCAACAACGTCATTGGTTTTGTTGTTGGGAAAGGTATTAAGGACAAAAATCAAGTGTCTACTTTAACCTCCTCCCCCAAAACTTATTTATAAGATGGGAAAAAAAATAGATGCTCTTAAATTGTGCCTTCTTAGTTATCTTTTCATATTACGGAGATATGGAATCAACTGACCTTTTATCCAAGTGTTAATTACATCTACTCCAAACATGAAAGTCACTCACCAATTTTCATGTACAATTTTAAACAATCAAAGTTATGTCTTACATGTATATGTGTCCTTTCTTCAATTAAAAGGTCTCGGTGAACAAAATAGAATTTGATTCATGTTAAACTCAACATATGGACACTAACCATTCAGCACTATTAATAGACTTTGCTGATATTTAGCAACATAAACATGAAAAGAACATTTTAAAAGTAGAAATGCAGGGAAGCAGACGTGGCTAAACCAGTTGGGCACCTGCCTACCACATGGGAGGTCCCAGTTTTGGGTCCAGGTGCCTCCTAAAAGATAAGGAGACACTGGACAACCCAGCCAAGCAAGCTAGACGCCATACCTGCTTGGGTGAGATGCTGAAAGCCAGCTGATGCCACAGCCTGTGGGCAGCAGATGTCACTCAGGCCTTTGGGCACTCGCTTCCCATGTGGGAGGTCCCAGAGTTGGTTCTTGATGCCTCCTGGAGAAGATGAGCAGACACAGTGAGCAAAAATAATGAGCAGACAGACAAGGAAACCATGAGGGCTCAGAAGTGGGTAATAACTTTAAAAAAAAAACATAAAAATCAACAACAAAAAGAAATGCAACAAATAATTGCATTAGAGTAGATTTCAATCCAAGAGTATTCAAGCACTTTGAATTTTTCAGTTTTCTTAATCAATTAATCAGTTTCTTAAGTATCGTCACATTATAGGAAGCACTCAATATATAACAGATATAGTGCCAGACCCCAGGAACTCATAAACATACAACAAAAGATTCCCTCCCTTTCAGAAGTTTGTGGGCAAACACAGAAAAATAGCAAATATAAGACATTGCAAGAAGTTTGTAAAAATCAAGCACAGGGTGCTAAGCCAATACAAAGAAAGTCACCAAAACATTCCTGGAGATTCCAGGAAGGCTAAGTAGAAGAAGTGATGCTGGAAGTGATGCTACAGTTCTTACCTTAGGCTTGGATAGAGTCAGTAAAGAAAGTGAAAGGACATTTCAGGCAGGTGGCACAGCCTATGCCAATGCACAGACCTTAGCATCAGCCTGAACTGGCCCTGCTCAGCACAGTCTCTGATCCCAGACTCTCACCATCACAGTCCTCTTACTAAAATACTCACACAATAGCACTTCCTGGACTTTACCTAAATTTTCACTTGGCAGACCCTTCCTCTGTTTCTGCCCATTAGCTCTATCCTGTTTTCAGATGTTTCTTTCTAGACATGGTTTGTATTCTTTATCATGTCAACTAATATTTTGGCAAAGTCCTCAATTCCGTCCTTGTGTGCCTGCATCCCACCCACATGGAGAAACAGCGAATGCTGACTGAGCCTGACTGTCCACCTCCCCTAGGCCTCTGCTGAAGATGGCTGCCTGTGCTGCTGGATTCCATCCTACAAGCAGGCAGGTGCAGGCCACCCCCTCCCCACCACACATCCCACCTTCTGTTTTTAAAATCCAGCATTCCCATGTTTCAAAGCCCCTCTTTCAAAGTTTATCCATTACCCATAGCCCTATGAATGAAAATGAATGAAATTTTAACAATTATAGTAATGATTATAGTAATCATTATAGTATAATTAACAATTATAGTAATGATGGCATTAGCAAAGTTTATCATCAACAGTTAACTAATAGTGATGATGATGATGAGTCCATTAAATTATAAATGTAATATAATTTATCATTTATAACAACTTTCTGAGGTGCTGCTCATTTTTTCCTCATTAGGCATGTGAGAAGACTGTAGCACAGAGTGAATACTTTCTTGAAAAACTGAAGTTTGAATTATAGTAGCCAAGTGTTAAAGACACTTGGAGCAGACACTGTTTTTTTAATCACCTTCCTATTCTGCCCTTCAATCCATCATCAGGTGTCAGACTGCTCACCTTCCTGACATGAAACCAATATGGCTATCCTCCACCAGCATCCAAACCATCTCCCTTCCCTGAGGAGCTTTGCTGGCAAGGGCCCTTACCAAGAGAGGCCCAGTATGCTTCTGCTCATTTCCCTCCCAACGCTGCTCTACAGGTTCCACCCATCAACATTTTTTTTTTTTAAGATTTATTTATTTATTTATCTCCCCTTCCCCCCCACTCCCCTACCCCGGTTGTCTGTTCTCTGTGTCTATTTGCTGCGTCTTCTTTGTCAGTTTCTGTTGTTGTCAGCGGCACAGGAATCTGTGTTCTTTTTTTGTTGCGTCATCTTGTGTCAGCTCTCCGGGTGTGCGGCGCCATTCCTGGGCAGGCTGCGCTTTCTTTCGCCCTGGGCGGCTCTCCTTACGGGGTGCACTCCTTGGGCATGGGGCTCTCCTACCCGGGGGACACCCCTGCGTGGCAGGGCATGCCTTGCGCGCATCAGCACTGTGCATGGGCCAGCTCCACACGGGTCAAGGAGGCCCAGGGTTTGAACTGCGGACCTCCCATGTGGTAGACGGATGCCCTAACCACTGGGCCAAGTCTGCTTCCCTTCATTTACTTATTAATTTTATTTGGTTACTTTGTTGGCTTCACTTTTGAAGAAGTTTTTTTTTAATTATTTTTAAAGTTAATGATCACAAAGAACGGTACATTAAAAAACATAAGAGGTTCCTACATAACCCATTCCCCACCTCCCACCCCCATCATTTTTGTAAACTGCATTTTTTTGAAGATATATACATCTCAAAAAATGTTACATTAAAAAACATAAGAGATTCTCATATATACCCCCCAACATTTAAATATACGAAAGTCTATTTCCATCCTAATTGAATGGTCCTTGACTCCATTCATCTTTACTCATTCTGTCTCTATACTCCTTTCAGCTAAACTGAGTCATAAAATAGTCTACACTTCTTTAATTTGTTCCTCTGATCCTCTCAACACTGTCAACTGGCTGATATCAGAGGAAGTAGATTTAAACTTCTGCCTGTTTTTGCCTTTTCTTTCTCTGCCGGGAACAGCACACAAGTACACCTGGGGACTTGTAATCTGTAATGGAGATTTGTAATCTGTAAATCTGCCCTTTTAGCACTTTTTCTCTCTGCCTGGATCAACCCACAAGTATACCCGGGACCCATAATCTGCAATCTGTTATTTTCTCCCATTTTTCTTCTCTCATTTTCTTAAAAAACTACTGTGCTAACAAAAACAAAAACAAACAACAAAAAAACTTCTATTGTCCCTATATCAACTTCTTACTCTGAAATTTAATATTCATCCACAAAACCTAATTTTCTCTCCATGATATTTTTACATTATATGCCCTGTCCTCCTCCTCGTCCTCCCCCTCAAAATGGGTTCCATGACAACACGGGCTCTCATTCATTACTATCTTTCTGGGAGAGCCTCTACTTGCTCCTTTGGAGACTCTCGTTTTCTCTGGTACCTTCAACACTAAGGAAAACATAGGGAATCATCTTTCTAGGGATAGTACCCTCCCGAGCAGTTTAGAATCCAAACTAACAAAATTCTAGTTTCTATCCCATCACTGCCAAGTCTTCCTCAGTTCACCTGTGGATACGCCAGGATCATTCCACTCTATGAACATATTAAAAAAGATTTCAAAATATTCCCACGTCCCCTTAGAGGTGTTCCTGCTACAGAGCAGTTAGCAAACACCCAGAGCTATCTGAGCTAGCTGAAGCACCTGTTTGGGGGCTCCAGGAGACCAGAAGAGCATCCTGAAACATCCTTGAAGGAATGAAATGAGGAGACTGCCCATCTGCAGAGAAGACTTATAAGTAGAGCGCTCCACACCACGGAGGCCGGTGCCCATCCTCCACTGGAAGCACAAGCCGCCTCGGGAGCTATTTCACAGCTGGAATAGAAAGCTCCACTTCCCCAAAACGGTGGAAGAAGAGACAGTTGGGCACCAATTTCAGCTATTGATGAGGAAATTCAGTGGGCTATAGTATAATCCTAAGAATAGCTAAAGCTTGAGCCTGCCCAAGTCAGAAAGAGGCCAGGAGATGCCATCTTAACTGCATGCCTGGCACGCGAGGAAGCGGGGCAGACTGAAAATCCCAGTGCTGGTGGAGACCAGCTTCTTCCCATCCAGACCATATTGCAGGTCAAGCCTAGGCCCCAGTGCCACCTCCAGCAGGGAGGAAGCTGTGGGGACCTGCACCAGCCTCTCCGGGAAATTACCGGCCAAGGCACGGAGGCTGGTGATTATCCTACTCTGGATGCACAAGCCGCCCCAGGAGCTATTCCATAATGGGATTTGGAAGCTCCGTTTCCCAGAAACAGGAGAGGAGGAGATGGTTGGCTGCTGATTTCAACTACTGATTGGTAGACTTGGCTGGCTAAGAGATAACCCTGGGAACAGGGTGGTATGAACCAGCCCAAGTCAGAAAGTAGCCACCATTTTGACTCCGTCCCCAGCCTGAGGAGAAGTCGGGCTGACTGAAACTCTCAGTGTCAGCAGGAAACAGTTTCTTTCATGTCGATCAGCCTGCAGCCCTAGCCTAGGCTTTAGTCCCACCTCTGGGAGGGAGGAGGCTGAGGAGCCCTGCACCAGCTTATGCAGGTAACTGCAGGTAACTTTGGCTGCCATAGACTGAAAATCAGAAGTCTACAAGGACAACTGTGGTCTGCCCACACCTGCAGCTCCAACCCTGCCCCAGGCAGGGGAGAAAGGGATGTGAAGCTTCATCAGTCTCTGGGCAACTACATCTAGGCCTGCACATGGATTATTCCACATAGCTGTGACTCTGTACCTACCCCTGGCAAAGGAGAAAGTTGGAAGAAGCTTCATTGGTCCCTGGTACAATGAGGGCAGCTTGAGCATCCACAGCGTACAGCACCAACAACATGCTTGGCTCCTACTGCACAACCAGCAAGAGAGAAACAACAGGAAGACCTAAACTACAGAGAAAAACTGCACCCAGAATAAATACTCTAGTAAACCAGATGTGAAGACACCAACAAAAAATTACAATCCACACCAAGAAACAGGAAGCTATGGCCCAATTAAAGGAACAAGATAAGCCTCCAAAAGACATAAAGGAGTTGAGACAACTAATTATAGATGTTCAAACAAATCTCCTTAATAAATTCAATGAGATGGCTAAAGAGATTAACAATATTAAGAAGACATTGGATGAGCACAAAGAAGAATTTGAAAGCATACATAGAAAAAGAGCAGATCTTATGGGAATGAAAGGTGTAATAAATGAAATTAAAAAGACATTAGAATCATATAATAGCAGATTTGAGGAGGCAGAAGAAAGGATTGGTGAGCTTGAAGAAATGGTCTCTGAAAGTGAACAGACAGAAGAAGAGATGAAGAAAAGAATGGAAAAATTGAACAAGGTCTCGGGGAACTAAATGACAGCAAAAGGTGTGCAAACATACGCGTCGTGGGTGTCCCAAAAGGAAAAGAGAATGAAAAGGGGCAGAAAGGAATATTTAAAGAAATAATGGTAGAAAATTTCCCAACCCTATTGAAGGACATAGATATCCCTGTCCAAGAAGCACAATGTACTCCCATCCAAAAAAATCCAAATAGACCAACTCCAAGATACATATTCATCAGAATGTCGAAGGCCAAAGACAGAGAGAATTCTGAGAGCAGCAAGAGAAAAGCAATGCATAACATATAAGGGATATTCATTAAGATTAAGTGCTGATTTCTACCAGAAACCATGGAGGCAAGAAGACAGTGGTCTGATATATTTAAGATACTACAAGAGAAAAACTTCCAGCCAAGAATCTTATATCCAGCAAGACTGTCTTTCAAAAATGAGGGTGAAATTAGAATATTCACAGATAAACAGAAACTGAGAGAATTTCTATGCAAGAGATCAGAATTTCAGGAAATGCTAAAGGGTGTGCTAGAGCCGAAAAAGAAAAGACAGGAGAGAGTGGCCTGGAAGAGAGTCTAGAAATGAAGATTATATCAATGAAAGTAACTAAGAGTGTCAAAGAGTGGTGAAAATAAAATATGACAGGTAAAAAATAGTGAGGAATAAACTTTTTTTAAAAATTAATTTATTTATTTCCCCCCCCCACCCCCAGTTGTCTGTTCTCTGTGTCTATTCGCTGAGTGTTCTTTGTCCGCTTCTGTTGTTGTCAGTGGCATGGGAATCTGTGTTTCTTTTTTGTTGCATCATCTTGTTGTGTCAGCTCTCCGTGTGTGTGGTGCCATTCCTGGGCAGGCTGCACTTTCTTTCACACTGGGCGGCTTTCCTTACAGGGCGCACTCCTTGCATGTGGGGCTCCCCTATGCAGGGACACCCCTGTGTGGCACGGCACTCCTTGCACGCATCAGCGCTGCGCATGGGCCAGCTGCACATGGGTCAAGGAGGCCTGGGGTTTGAACCGCGGACCTCCCATGTGGTAGACGGACGCCCTAACCACTGGGCCAAGTCCACTTCCCAGGAATAAACTTAACCAATGATGTAAAGCACTTGTATTCAGAAAACTGCAACCCAATGTTAAAACAAATAAAAAAACTCTAACCCCCTAAATTAACTGGAAGAACATTCCCTGCTCATGGATGGGAAGACTAAATATCATTAAGATGCCAATTCTACTCAAATTGATACACAGATTTAATGCAATCCCGATAATAACACCAGCATTAAAGAAAAAATTGAAAACATGATCATTAAATTTATTTGGAAGGGTAAGGAGTCCTGAATAACCAGAAACATCATAAAAAGGAAATGTGAACCTTCATCTCCAGACTTTAAATCATAATACCTACCTATAGTGGTAAAAACAACATGGTACTGGCCTAGAAAGATATAATAGACCAATGGAACCAAATTTATGGTTCAGAAACAGACCCTCACAGATATGGTCAAGTGATTGTTGACTAGTCTGTCAAACTCACACAGCTAGGGCAGAACAATCCATTCAACAAATGGTGCTGAAAAAAATTGGACATCCACAGCTGAAAGAAGGAAAGAGGACCCCTATCTCACACCTTTTCCAAAAATTAACTCAAAATGGATAAAAACCTAAAACTAAAAGCAAGAACCATAAAACTTCTAGAAGAAATTGTTGGAAAATATCTTCAAGACCTGGTGGTAGGTGGTGGATTCTTAAAGGAGATAAGAGAAGGACTGAGTGGACTACTCATGTTTAATGTATGTAAAAAGTTTTAATTAGCTTTACTGTAAAATTGTGGAAATGTATAGAGTGGATGGTAACACACAATGAGTAACAGCTAGTTTATAAATGGGGATGTGACTGAAAATGGTAGTCTAGTTATGTAAATGCCAGTTGACAGAATGCTTGATAATAATCTAGGAAATGGATAGCACAGTAAACCAAGAGGTGGGTGAGAATTGTAGTTGATGGTACAGATGCAAGAGTATCCTTTGTTAGCTGGAGCAAATGTATAGCACTACTGCAGGGTGATGGGAATGTGGAGAAGCATGGGAAAAATACAGCTAGAGTGACCTATGGACTGTGGTTAGTAGTAATAATATAATATTCTTGCATCTATGCAAAAGATGTACTGTATTGGTACTGCGGCAGTATGGAAAATGTGAGCCAAATGTACACTATGGACATGGTAACAATCAGATGATATTGTTATCTGTAGCAATGACACACCACATCGTGGTGTGTTGATGGAGGGGTGTTGTTTGGGAATTTTGTACATGTGCATGATTGTTTTATAAGCTTACAACTTCTGTCATAAAAAAATATATTTAAAAAATAATAGGGAAACGGACTTTGGCCCAGTGGTTAAGGCGTCCGTCTACCATATGGGAGGTCCGCGGTTCAAACCCCGGGCCTCCTTGACCCGTGTGGAGCTGGCCCATGCGCAGTGCTGGTGCGCGCAAGGAGTGCTGTGCTACACAGGGGTGTCCCCCGCGTAGGGGAGCCCCACGCGCAAGGAGTGCACCCATAAGGAGAGCTGCCCAGCGCGAAGGAGGGAGCAGCCTGCCGAGGAATGGCGCCGCCCACACTTCCCATGCCGCTGACGACAACAGAAGCGGACAAAGAAACAAGACGCAGCAAAAAGACACAGAAAACAGACAACCGGGGAGGGGAGGGGAATTAAAATAAATAAATAAATAAATAAATAAATCTTAAAAAAAATAATAATAATAATAGGATGGGTTGGGGGATGGGGGGAAGACCCGAAGGATCTCATAGACTGCCAAAGTAGCTACTACCCCAAATAGTGGGGTTCCTGAGGGCTCTGGAGACACCCAGGTCCTATGATCATGGCAGATAGCTCTGGAGTTTTGTGCCTTTATAGTGGACCCTACTTCAGAATTTGTGCCCGAGTGTGACAGAGTTGGACTCAGATGTGACTTCTCTCCACATGCCTCTTCTTTCCCTTCCATTTGAATCTATAGTTGGTGCTAGAGTTGGTAGGTATATGTCCAAGAGACTTGAATCTTTGAGCTGTCAATGTGCCACCTGGGCCCTGAGCCTCAGTGGAGTTGCAACATTTGCTCTTCAGTTCATTGGACTCATCCAGGACAACTAACAAGGAGGTAAGGATGGACAACCACCACACCAAGGAACCGAGAAAGTTTTCAACTACAAGCAAGGGAGTCCCATCCACCAGCCATATGGGATCAAGGCCCCCTCTTAATTAGAGATGGAGAGGGCATCACCATCCCAGAATCCTCAGGATTCAGGAAAAAAAAATATGGACTAGAATGGACTTACTGGTATTCTACTATAGATTTATTGGTATTCCAGCAATGGAAGAGATTAAATCATTGATGTGGAGACAGTGGGCACTAGAGGTGCTGAAGGCAGAGAGAGGGAAAAAGAGGTGTAATATGGGGCATTTTTGGGACTTGGAATTGTCCTGTATGACACTGCAATAACAGATAGAGGCGATTATATATCCTGCCATAACCTACAGAATTGGGTGGGAAAGAGTGTAAACTACAATGTAAACTATAATCCATGCTTAGTGGCAATGCTCCAAATGTGTTCATAAATTGCAATGAATGTACCACACTAATGAAAGAAATTGTTAATGTGGAGAAGGGTGGGAGGTGTGGGGAGTGGGGTATATGGGAATCCCTTATATTTTTGTTTGTAACACATTTTTATGTAATCTATCTTTTTAAAAATATTTTTTAAATTAAAAAAATACATAAAAAAATAAAAAGACCTGAAGGAAAGCCTATGAGGCTCAGTAGTTGAGCACTGGCTTCCCACATACAAGGTCCTGGGTTCAATCCCCAGCCCCAGTACCTGAAAAAAAAAAAAGACCTGAAGTGCTGACGTACGCATTGTCCATGCATCATGTTTGAATCTGAGCTGGGCTTCTGATGTGCCACTGCTCCTTGTACTCAGCTCTGACATTTCCCATGTTCTCTCACTCTCTTGTTCTCTTGATGATGACAAGGAGACACCCCACCCTACTGGAGCCACTAGCTTCCTGCTCAGCACTGGGGTGAAGCTCAGAGCTATGGTCAAATTCTCTTGCCTGTCAGAGTCCAGACCTTAAGGAAAATGTCTGCTCACTTCTTGTTCAGACCCAGAGCCTGCACCTAGGACCTGACTCCACTGATCAAGCTGCCTCTTCCCTGGCATTTGTCTGAACATTTTGTGTGTGTTCTTCTCTCTCCAAATGCACACTAGGATTCCCATCACTAACCCTCTTTTCTGCCCTCTGATTGGTGCTCTCCAGCTGCCTGCCTCAGGCAAATGCTACTTTTCAGTGGCCAGGGGTGCACTCAGACCCCCTTGCTCAGAAAATCAAATGCACATGCAGCCCTGACAGTGAATGTGCTGCCTCTCAGTCCCCAGGCAGCCCTTGCCCTGGGCAGCTGTCCATCTGGATTTGTCAGGGATTTCCATGTTTGCCTTCATTTTGTACACTTGTCTGAATGGTCTCTGGTTGGCTTCTGCTTCTATGGACTCTGCCTTGTTGTATGACCCTACACTTTCTTCCATGCCACCTAAGTCTCTGTTTTAAAATCATTCTTCCAGTCTTGGTATTTGAAGCTTACATTTTAACTCTTTCCTACCTCTCCTCTCCATCTCATTGTTATCTGGACCATTGGAATGACTGACTACCACTTCCCTCTCCTAAGACCTTGTATACTTCATGCTTGGGTTTACACGGAGAGCCCTTTCTTACTTTCCAGGGTAGCTGTGCAATATTCTCCTTGCCTATATCTGTGGGTAGCCACTCCCCTCTTTCAGCTTCAAATGAGATCTCTATTAGAGCAACGAGTCCCCAGTATGGCCCCACACTGCTGTTCTAGGGTCCACACCGAGCTCACCTTCTCCCTAGGTAGCTGCTCCTTTGTTGTTTGTGATGCTGCATGCAGTGAGGCTGTGGAGAACTCCTTGCAGTGGGGAGTGAAGGTTGTATGCCACCTGGAGCCAAGGCCACAATGACTTGGTCATCCTTTGCTACATGAGGGACACGAACAAGACCTGGGTCAGATACTCCGGGGGTATACTTGACTTCTCAAATTTTCTTAGTGGTCCTCTAACAGTTTTGAGATTCTGTTCTGTAGTTATTGGCTATTATAGCTGCCCTTTCAAAAAAAAAAATCTGTTTTTATTTTTAAAGGCAGTATTGCAGGCAACTTGGACTTTCTCCTCCATGAATGTGACTATGAATAAAATTTTTTAAAAATTTCTCTCCCCTTCCCACCCCCCAGCCCCAGTTGTCTGTTCTCTGTGTCTATTTGCTGCGTCTTCTTCTTTGTCTGCTTCTGTTGTCAGTGGCACAGGAATCTGTGTTTCTTTTTGTTGCGTCATCTTGTGTGTCAGCTTTCCATGTGTGCGGCGCCATTCCTGGGCAGGCTGCACTTTCTTTCATGCTGGGCAGCTCTCCTTACGGGGCGCACTCCTTGCGCATGGGCTCCCCTACGCGGGGGACACCCCTGCGTGGCACAGCACTCCTTTCGTGCCATCAGCACTGTGCATGGGCCAGCTCCACACGGGTCAAAGAGGCCCAGGGTTTGATCAGCTCCCTCTTTTCTGGCAGACCTTCCTTCCAAGGGGCAGTTTCAGGACTCCCACTAGGAGAATGTGGTGTCTGATGGAAGCAATTGTTTTCTATAAACTCCCTTCGTGGACAATGGAAGATCCCAAATCTAGTCTCCTCTTTAGAAAGGGAGAACATATTTAAGAATTAGGTGATGAGGGCTGTAGGTTTCATGGAGTTGGAATGACCAGGGATATCAATAATTTGTCTTTAGACTTTTCACACTCCTGAAGTCTTATTTTGGGGCACACAGAGCTCAGGTGAGGCTAGGAAATGAATTTATAGCAGAGTGGCCATTTGTCTACATGAAAATTGGACATCTTTTTATCATAAAAGAGAAGAAAGCATACTGGGCACAACTTGTCATTTCTGTCCACTAATAAACACTGCCATATTCTGACTCTGGAGAAAATCACTTACATATTGATTTCTCTGCAGCTTGTTAGGGTCCAAAGAAAAGTATCATCCATGGATAAAAACAGACTGAAACATTGTGACTGGACAATGGGGATTATTTTCCTATTTCAGATTGGAATTGGGATTCTCAGTAATTCTTCATTCCTTTCTCTCAACCAGGGGTTCTTAAACTTTTTGTCCCATGGAACCCTTTGCCAGTCATGTGAAAACCATGGACCCCTTCTTAGAATGTAGAAGCAGACAGTTTTATGACACTCAATATCATCTTGTCTTTAAATTAAACTTTAGGATTATTTAAAATTAATTCAGGGGAGATTCCAGGAAAATAGCTCCATTGTAGGTAGACAGTGCCCAGCTCTTTTACAAAAAATGGCTGACAAGGGGCAAAACCCTACCCAAGTGAGCTGTTTTGGGAATCCATAGAGCAGGAGGCTCAGGACATAGATCTGGAGGGAGCTGGACAAAGAGATAAAGAGCCCAAGGGAAAACCATGAGTTGCCCACCCCTGTAGCTGGAAACAGTAGGTGGCTAAGCTCCATCCTCAAGGCATAGCTTCCATGGAATCCCTGGCTCTCAGCAGCCAGCTGAGTAGGAGGGAGCATTCCCTGGGAGGAAGAGGGGTCTGGCAAAAGGTAGAGAGTGGTTTCCTTTCCAGGGATGTGGACACCTGAGCCCCTTTTGAATCTCGGGAAGGATACCTGCCAGCACTGAGGTGGCACCAGGGAGAGGGGGCAGAAAATTTGCTCAGGTAGGCTGTCACACCAAGCCACCCAGGGAGAGAGGAACTTGGTCAGAGAGGGCACCTAACTAGCCTAGCTGCGGAAAACTATTAAAAGTTCAACTCGCCTAAGTGAAACGGGGACAGGAAGAGCCTGATAAGTTTTCAAAAGCCTGTTTGGTCTATAGAACTGCTATAGTGCAGTGGGGGGATGCCTGTTGGAGATTTGGACCCGAAGGGTATCGGGAATGAAAGAAAGAGAAAAGGAGAGAGTGAAACAAAGAGAGAAAGAAAGAGCTGGGATCAGGGGGTCTGCGAGTAGTCACTCCTCAGACAACTTTATTTTCTACATGTGACATTATATATACTCAAACAATCGAGATAACAAGCAGTGTAACTACCCATTCACAAGACTGGTAAATTAAAGAACTTATCTCTAAGTACAAAGATTTAGTATTCCTTTCAAACTACAAAGTGTGTTTACTCGTATTTCTCCCTGCCCCTACAGCTCTGTCCTGCTGACTGGAAAGGCTTAATTGCTGCATTCCTATGTTAAAAGTGTAGCCATGGAAACAGCACGTCTCCCTTTGTGAGACCACCATGCCTCAGTTTCCAACAGATGCCAGCCTTGCAAATGCTGGTGGTCGCTGGTTTGAGTCCTGATACCTCCTAAGAGAAGGGATCCAGGGAGAGTTAAGGTATGCAGCTAGCACCTTATAATAGGGAGCTCGTAGACTAAGTTGCCACTGTTTTGTTTTGGGGGTTTTCTTTGGATTTTTTTTCTTTCTTTTTCCTTTATTTTATTTGCTAAAACTGGATATATCACCTGCAGAGGACAGGGGATTAACTGATGAGCACTGGCAGCCTGAGAAGGTTTCTAGGGGCCTAAGAGGGAAGGCTGTTTTTCCTGGGTTGTTTCTTTGTTGCTGTTTTGTTTCTTGTTTGTTGTTTTCCCTTTGTTTCCTTTCTTTTCTTTTACTTATTTTTTCAATCTACTTTATTTCTCTTCTTTCCTTCAATCTTCTGTCTTCTGACTTCTGTTGCTTTTCTTCCATTACACCACTTCTTGTTTTGTCTTCTCCTTTTTAAATTTTTTTCTTTCCTTCTATTCTCTCCTTATCTGTCCAACCTTTTAATACATTCTTCTTTTTTTCCTATTTTGTCTCTTGTTTTATTTTTTTCTACTCATCTATCAGGCCTTTTAATTCATTCTATTTTTTCCTCTGTTTTGTCTCATTTTATTTTCTTCCATTTCACCTCTTTTTATTCTTACTCATTTGTATTTTTTATGATTTTTTTTACTTGTATTATTTAAATGCCTAATTCTTGCATAGTTCCTCTTCTATCTTCTTTGTATTATACTTACTATTATCCTCTTCCTTATCTTTTTCCTTTTCTCTGGTCCTAATTTTTTTTTCAAAGGTACACATACAACTGCAAGGATATAGAATAAGAGGAACCAAGTGTCAAAAATTAACCTTACTAATTGCATTGTTGGTGCTTGGTAGTAATCCCTCAGTGACTTGACCAAAAGGGGGAAAAGGTAAGGACAAATGAGTTTATATGTCTAAGAGACTTCAAAGGGATTTGGGAGGTCATTCCAGAGGTTACACTTACGCACATCTCAGCAGGATCTCTTTGACTGCCAAAGAATATACTATCCCAGATAGCAAGGCTCCTGAGGGCTCCAAAGACATCTAGACAATATAGTCAAGGCAGATAGGTCAGGACATTGGTGCCTTGCCAGTGGGCCCTACTTTTGAATTAATGTTCACCAGAGTGACAGAGTTGGACTTAATTGTGATTTCCCTACATATGGCTCTTCTGTCCTATTTAACCTATAGTTAGTACTAGAGTTGGTAGGTGTACATTCAAGAGACTTAAATCTTTGGCCTGTGCATGTACCAGCTGGGCCCTGAATCTCATTGGAGTTGCAACCCCTACTCTCCAGTTCATTGGTCTCTCCCAGGACAACTAACATGGAGGTGATGATGGACACCTACCACACCAAGGAACCAAGAGAGTCTACAACTGCAAGCAAGAGAGTCGTATTCATAGGTCCTATGAAAACACAGCCCCCTCTCAATTGGAAGTGTAGTGGACATCACCACCCCAGAATCCTCAGGATTGGGGAATAAATCATTGACTAAAATTGACCTACTGGTATTCTACTATAGACTTATTGTGATTCTAGCAATGGAAGAAATTATATCATTGATGTGGAGGCAATGGCCACTGGAGGTTCTGAGGGCAGGGAGAGGAAAAAACAGGTGTAACACAGTGCCATTTTTGACAGTGGTGCAGTGATGCTTTTCAGTTGGGCAGTGCTGGTTTGTGAGGGGGTTTAGGGGAGGGGGAGGAGGGAGACTTGGTTGGACGGTTGGACTGTCCATGGAACTGGGGGGGAGGGTTGGGGGAGGGAACAGGTGAACTTTGGGGATTTGCAGATATGTGGTTGAAACTACAATGTTGGGAATGTTCTTTTGGCAAGTATGGCAGGGGAGGGTTACTGGTTTAGGGTGTTGGATATTGGGGACATGAAGGACAGGGTACACCAGGTTCAGGCCTTTAGGGAGTATGTGAGTGTTCATCTTGTCATAATGGATAGTATCAGCAGGTGGGGACCCATATAATGAGCGGGAAGCTGTTGGACTCCTATCCTGGGGAGTCCTGCTATGTTCTCACATAGAGGGGCAGGAATCTCTCGAGAGCATAGGCAGTGCCTAATAGGGGAGGACAGGCCAGGATGTCAAGGCCTCAAAGTTGTTGCAAGTAACTATGAATCTTGCTCTTCAAGGAGTGAAGTTTGATGGTTGCCTTGGGTCCCAAGGGGGGGGGGAAGGGAGGAATAGAATAGATGGAACATGGGGCATTTATAAAAGTGTATGGTCCAAATTGTAAACCATAATGTTATTCATTGACCATGGTTAGTAACAATGTTTCTGTATTTGTACATCAATTGTAGCAAATGTACCACTGTAAAAGGTTATTGATAGAGGAAAGGGGAAAAGGGGAAGATGTTGGGTATACAGGAATCCTCTATATTCTGTATGAGACTTTTCTCTAGCCTAAAGTATCTTTGAAGATAAAATGAAAAAAGTAAGACACTGGAGGAATAAACAGAAGAAAACGTCACTGAACATATTTGGGCAAAAGATCTTAAAGTGATGAAAGACATAATGTCAAAAAAAAGGTTTTTATATTTTTTCATTATTTTTTATTAGTCCAAAATTTAAAAAAAATTCTTTGTATTTTATTCCTTATTTTTAAAACAATCATTATTATTTCATTTTCTTATCAGTTGTATTTGGTTATTTTTTTTACTTCATATTTGAAGAAGTTTTGGATCACAGAAGGGTTACAACAATGACAGGGGAGGATCATTGGTGTGGGGTATCAGGGATGGGGGATACATGGGAGGATGTTCGCCTGGGGCACACTTACAAGGCATATGAATGTGTTCAAGTGTTCATGGGGCATGGTCACGGTGGGTGGAGATCCACACAATAACTGAAAGAATATCGAATCCCCATCCTGGGGAGCTCTGCCACATTCTCTAATGGGACAGCAAGAATCCCCTGAGTACAGGAGCAGTGACTACTGAAGGAGGATGGTCCATTGACATGCCCTTGATATTCATAAGTTATGAATATTTACCTTTGAAATTGAAACTTATCCTAGCATTATAGGATGCCTTTTAGCCCTCTCTTGTTAATTGGCAGAGACATCCAAGTGTCCAGGCCTACTTTACTTGCTAGGGGACAAAAACAGTTTAAAAAAAAAAGTGTCACTGGACTGTGACACTTCTGGATCTGCAAATAATTTATTTGCTCATTCAACACATGCTGTCAAGCTCCCATTAGATGCTCTTCTCATCCAAGGCCTTTTCCTCCCAGATATTTGATGAACATGTCACAAAACACTCTTACTATTCTAGAATTTAAAATCTATCATAGAAGAAACACATCTTTTAGTAGAGCATATAACATTACAGTCATATTAGAGCACTATGAGATGGTGATTTGGGAAAAAAATGACTTAGTCTAGAGACAAGGAAAAGATTCCCTGGGCTGTCAGTTTTTGAGTAAAGAGTAATGGAGGGATTCAATCAGAGGTGGCAGACACATATTCAGGTCCAGGTAAAAGGAAGCAGATAATCACATGGTGAGAATTTTAAGAACATGGACAACAGGGGTGCAGAAGGGACTGGCTTCCTTCGCTGTAAATCCACAGACAAGTCTACAGACATCCAGATCAAATATAACACTTTTTCAAAATTTCATCCTTGAACTACAAAGAAAGATAAAGATATCCAAGGGAACAGAAGGAAATAAACACCTAATTCAGTGTGGTGAGCTGAAGGTGACATCACTGCAACCCATGGCTGCAGAAGCAGATACCGAGGGAGTTCTTGGGTCCAGAGTTTCCTCATGCCCAGGGCCAGGGTTCACCTACTTCAGGAGTTGGCAGAGCTAGAAACAAGACTGCCATAGGGAGCCCTCAATTCAACAAGGGCTGCATTTGTGAATGTGGGATTCACTAAACACCTACTGGCCCTGAACAGCAACAGGGAAGCAGGCCAAATTCTCAAGGCCCTGAGAGGTATCAAAAATAGCTACCACCTTTCCAGCAGTGATGACCTCCTAATGAGAACATACCTCTGGCAAAGGACCTCCACCATCCCTCTCCAGAAGAGGAAAAGAGGAAACACAAGAAGAAGCACCTGGTGCAGAGCCCCAATTCCTACTTCCTCAATGTAAAATGCCCAGGAAGCTATAAAATCACAGTCTTTAACCATGCACAAACAGTAGTTTTGTGTGTTGGTTGCGCCACTGTGTTCTGCCAACCTACTGGAGGAAAAGCAAGCTTTACAGAAGGATGCTCCTTCAGACGGAAGCAGCACTAAAAGCACCTTGAAGGAAGATGAGTGGGATACAATAAATATTTTAGATACCAAAAAAAAAAAAAAAAAAAAGAATAGCTACCAGTAGAAACCCCAAAGCTCTACTGCAAGAATGTGTGAAATCCAAACTCTTCTATTGAAAGGGGCTGATAATCAAACACTGGTCCAGGACCAGCACCCCTTCTCAGCCACAGCAGAAGCAAATCAGAAATGTTCTATGGAACATTATTACAACTTGGCAGATATACAACTTTCATAGGAAAATACATCTATTTTTGCTGAAAATAACACTAAAACTTAAAAATCTTTAAGCCACTAAAAAGGAGGGTCAAAAGACCATTTCATAGGAAATTAGCAGTCCCCAAAAGAAAGCAAAATTAGAAATGATGTCAAAGAAGATAAAAGATCAGAAAGTTTTTAGAATTAAAAAGAGAAAAGAAGGAATAAGAAACCTTAAAGAAATATTATGGCTAAGATAAAACAAAAGACCTGACAAGGCTAAAGAAAGAAGTAGGGAAAAGTAAGATAGATCTAAAGAAAACATTCTGAATTATACAATAAATATTTAAAAATTGAAAGGATAAGAGTGGTTTAGAGAAAAAGAGGATAGAGTATGTAGCCCCTTCAGGTGCCCCAAATTAGGAGAAATGAAAGAAAACAAATGCCTCACCACCAGAAATTTCATTTTGTTTGGTCTGAGAGTAGAATCAGGCAATCCTAGGGAGTTCTGATACACAGGGTATTGGGAAATATGAATTTGCAGGCAGGTTAAATAACACATCCACTCCTAGACCCCTGAAGCTAAAACTGCAGATCACCAATGCAAAATATAATTTTAAAAGCAAGCAGGCAAAAAATGAAATGGTGATTTTGGTGACATCAGGATTTGATCATCACAAAACATTTGAAAAGTAATATTTCAAAGTTGTGAGGCAAAAAAAAAAAAAAGTTAACCAAGAATTCTTTATCTAGTTAAACTACATAATTCAAGTATGGGTCAGCTTTCCAGGGCTATTTTCATTAAAGTAATAAGGGTTGACTTTCATGGGCCTTCAGTGAAAGAACCAATGAAGGATCACATAAAAACAAGTAATGTAGGAAGCTGTGCTGGGGGAACACACTAGGATCTGGGTGGCCAATCAGCACAAGCTGGACCTGTACAAAGACTCATGTGGGGAAGTGAAAACACGAATGGTTTAATTGGATGAGACAGAGGTTGGGAAGGAATGAGAATTGAGTTGGTTCAAAGTTGCAGCACTCCATGGCCCTATGCAGCCCACTGGGTTTAAGGGGGGAGCAAGAGAAGACAATACTAAGTCAGGCAACACTCCTTTCTTTTGCCACATATATTCATATGGAGGTACTTCAGCTAGAGTGACTTTCCTGGCCTCCCTCTGCCTTGTTCATTCTCCCCAGGGAACAGAAGTGATTTATCTAATTGGTGGGTGTCAAGGGCCTCGTCTCTGGTGGGCCATTTTCATCTGTTTGCACTGATATCAAATGGCTACAAACAGGAAAGATTTGTTATCTTTTCTTGGCATGATGCCTCTGAGAAGGATGAGGCAGTAGCACTGGCTAAGCATGCAGACCCTAACTTTCTCTCTGATGGGTGGCCAAGATCTAGGGGATACACAGGCCACATTCTTTCCTCAAAGCCACATTCTTCATATGATTGGTTTAAGTAATAATATTAATCTGCTGATATCCACTTCCAGAATCTGGAGTCTATTTCTCATTTGGTTCTAAAACACAAAACTCTAATTTCAGAACAAAATTACTATATAAATACAACATATCCCTTCATCTTTCCAGCAGAAATTTGATGTTCTTCTCAAGTACACAAAAACATATACAGACACTGAACAAGTTCGAGCCTAAGAAGGAAACTGAAAATATGGTAGGGTGGAAAGAACAAACTGACCAAATGCTCTTGACACTGTAAAACAAAATTCAAAGTAAATAAAAATACCCAAAATATAGAAAGCTATATATTTGGAAACAAAAACTCTACTATCTAAAACAATGCATGAGGAAAACAAAAGAACAGGGAAATTAGAAAATATTTTAGAAGAAAATGCATGATAATCATAAAGTATTTCTTATAGAATAATTTTTAGCTTTAAGTACATGTGCTTGAAATAAAATTTGAAACTTAATGAGGTAAAAATACAAATCAAGAAGTTATAAAAAGTAACTACAAAATAAACCCGAAGTAAATATTAGGAAGTGACTAGTAAACATAAGACTATGAAATATAAAAAAATAATAATAGAGCAATCCAGCCATATTAAAATCTTCCTCTTTTGAAAGAATAGAAAATTCTGGATGTTTGTTCAATAGAAGGCACGAATAATATACAGATAAAAGGAACATAATTGGGAAGCAGATGTGGGTCGAGCAATTGGGCTCCTGCCTACTACTTGAGAGGTCCCTGGTTCAGTTCCTAGTGCCTCCTAAAGAAGACAGTGAGCTGGCACAACGGACAGAGGCAGCGAAATGATGCAACAATATGTTGCAACAATAGGCACAAGGAAAACTTAATGAGAGACACAACAAAGCAGAGAGCAGAGGTGGCTCAAGTGATTAAGGGGCTCCCTCCCACATAAGAGGTCCTGGATTTGGTCCCTGGTTCTTCCTAAGGAAACAAGGAAGATAAACAGATACAGCAAGTGCAAACAACAAGTGGGCAGAGAGAAATAAATTAATTAAATAAATCTTTAAACTTAAAAAAAGGGATATAATTACTATACCTATAATAGAAAGGAATACAATGCACATATTTATGATAAATTTGAAAACACAATAAATGGATAATTCGATAGGAAAATATAAATCATCAAAATTAACTTAAGGTTATATGAAATATGCAAACATTCATGGTAACACATACTTGACTCAATGGTTAAAAAATACCCAAAAATATAAATACCAGGCCAAGATAATTTATAGCTTAATTCTTCAAAAGCAACAAGTAGCTGTTTATCAGTATTTTGTACCAACTATTCAGAAAAATGGACTATAGAAGGAAAACAAAGACTCCTTTTAAGAAGCAAATATAACTCTGGTATGTATCCAATCCAAACAAGGGGAGTGTTACGGGATGAATTGTGTCCCCCCACAAAGACATGTTCAAGTCCTGAACCCTGGTCTTGTGAATGGGACCTTATTTGGAAACAAGGCCTTTAAGCTGTTTGTAGATACCAAACTAGAGCAGCGTAGGCCCTAATTCAGTATGGTTGGTGTCCTTCAAAGAAGGCAAGAACTGGACACAGACACAGGGGAGAAGGTCATGTGATAATTAGGCAGAGACTGAAGCCCAACGACTGCCAGCCACCACCAGAAGCCAGGAGGGAGCATGGGCATGTTCTTCCCTAGAAGGCTAGGGGCGCGTGGCCCTGCCAACATCCTCATTTCCAACTTCAGGCCTCCAGAACTGTGAGACAGTAAATTTCTGTTGTTTGAAGCCATCCAGTTTGTAGTACTTTGTTACAGCAGCACTAGGAAACTAGACAGATAGCAACTGGAGGAAAAATAAAAAGCCAATTTCACTTAGGTACACAGATGGAGAAACTCTAAAGTATTAGGGAACTGAGTTCAGTAAAACACCTGCACAAACATAACGAACCACATCGTGGACACTCCTTCTGAGTCAGACAGATTGCTTTACATCTTGACTCATTTCTTTCTCTTAGCAACCTAGAAAGAAAATACAGTAATACTGCCATTTCATAGATGAGAAATCTCAGCAGAGAGAAGTGATTTATTTTACCCCAAGTTATTAACAAATAGAAAAGTTGAGATGCAGACAGGCAATCTGATTGCAGAATTTGAGATCTAAACATAGGTTTTATGTATATGAAATGGTGACCCTAAATATTTTATCCCCCAGTGCACGGATTTTCAATATTATAAGTCAATTAAAGAAATTCACAACACTAATATGTTAAGAAAAAAAAGCACAATGATTTTCCATGTGCCCATGTTACATATGGTCACACTAGTTCCCAAATCCAAAAATAAAACAAAATAAGAGCATTTTATTTCTTAATCATGCGATTAAGGTATTTCTGGGTATTTCTGGTTGGCAATGGGCCCCCCTTCATGTGGTGATTCAGGGAACTAAGCACATTCCATTTTGTGGCTTTGCCATCTGGGCCTTCAGACACACTTGAATTCAATTATTGGAAGAGGAGCAAGGATGTTGAAAAGACACTGATTATTTAAAACCATGGGCCAGGAGTGACATTCCTCATTTCGAGTGTGTTGGGAATTCTAAGAGCAAAGAAAATCAGGCCAGAGGTAGGACTGAACTGATAGAAGTGGGTGAAATTTTGCAGGGCAATGCAAGTCAGACTAAGAGATTTGAAGATGACCTTCTAATTAATGGCAGGCCAAAAAAAGATTTAAGCAGGCAGGGTCAAAGGATCCAAGTGTATATTAAATAGATCTCTCTGGCAAAGTGAATAGAATTAATGGCAGAAGACTCACAGTGGCCACTGGAAGACAGGTCAGGTTTCAGAAGTGAGGATGGATTGGATCACATTTGTGATGTAAATGCCATCAAGTGGATAGACTTCAAGATGTTTAGGAGACAGATTTGACTAGACCAGACAAATGATTTAGTGTGGGCTTTGGGAGTTTACTGGGTATATAAAGGTGGCATTTGCTGAGCCTAGGAATAATGAAGGTGAGACACTTGAGGAGTTGGCATCCTGAGTTCAGTTTAGGACATGTGGAGTCAGTAGTGCCTGTAAGACATCTTAGTGGAAGATCATCACATTAATCATATTGCAGAACAGGGCCACAAAAGTCATGCTGCTTGCGTTAACATTAGGGAGTCACCAATATCATACACATGTGAATCCAGCTGCAATAAGGAATCTGCTAAGGTCCTGAGGCTGCTTCTGCTACCATCCTTGAAAACATGTGTTCTTGCACTGTATGTCCTATATCCTGGCTCTCAGCACCCATGAAGTTCCTTGACTAAAGTCTAGTGCTTCCTGAGAAAAACTAATATGTATAAGCATCTGATTAGCTGAACTGAAATGACATCACAAACCAATTGCAAATGAGTATGAATACTTACCAATAGAATCCAACAACATATCAAAAGACTTATACACGATGAGTTAGTGGAATTTATTCCTGATACGCCAGGGTGGTTCAACAAAAGAAAATTAATTAACTTAATATGTGACACTAACAAAAGGAAAAACCCAAAAGATCATTACAATTGATGCAGAAAAGTCATTTGACAAAACCCAGCATCCTTTCCTGATACACACTTAGAAAGAGCAGAATAGAAGGGAAATTCCTCAAAATGATGAAGGGTATATATGAAAAAAATCACAGCCAAACATCAAACTCTATGAGGAAGGGTTGAAAGCTTTCCCTCTAAGATCAGAAAAAAGACAAGGATGTCCTCTATCACCACTGTCATTCAACATTATGCTAGAAGTTCTACCTAGAGCAACTGGGCAGGAAAAAATAAAAGGCATCGGTTTGCCTCCAGAAAAATAACTAGAGGACAGGTTGAAACACCCTAGAAAAAGGTCTTCTAGGGATTGGGTCACCAGGTGAAGGCTTGACATTGCCCAGAGAAGAGAGGGGAAAAGGAGGGAAATTGTGACGACAGAACCATGAGTTGAAACCAGCAGCTGCTGCTTCCGGCACCATTCCCCACACTAAAGACACTCCAGAGTTCTCAGGACTCTAGGCCTGCCTCTACCAATGAAGGAGACTCCAGGAACCTACCACCCCGGGAAATGGGAGAGAGAGGAACATAGCCTAAAGCTAACTCTACTTCTGACCCACAAATTTGCCCTGCTATGTCCCACCAGCCCTTCCAGTCTGGGTGAGGCCACACCATTGCTTGCTTTGGGAGCCAACAAGAGGCTAAAGATTTATGACCCTCCTTCTCTACTAACCAGGGCTGATTGTTGAGGACTCAGATGGGAGTGGAAAGTTTGTAATTCAAACTTTCAAGACTCCTAGCCTTGAGACAGGAAGCTCTATCTCATTAATCCAGTCTGTGTTGCAACATAGACACTCTGACCAGGCATTGAACTGAAAGCTGCCAAAGAGCACCATCTACTGGTAGATCAAGGAAGTGCATGCAAAAAAATAAAAAGTAGGAAAGGCTCTTTCCAGCCTCTATACACTCTCTCCCCAAAGCCCATGGACCAATTACTGGGTCCAGTGCCCAGTTTTAAGCAACCAGCAGGGACAATCCTAACAATCCAGGTCAAGATAAGAATCAAAGAGCAGTGATAACACACAGCCTCCTGCCACTAAATCCCTACAAAAGAGAAAAAAAATTGAGCATCTGAGTAAACTACATCCTAATCAGATGCCTAGACATCAGCAAAAAATTACAAGCCACACTAAAAAAATAGAAGACATGGCCCAAGAAAAGAAATATATCAAAGCCCTAGAAGAAATGCAGAATTTGAGAGAACTAATCAGTGAGATGTGCACAAATTTCCTAAATCAAATTAATGCCTTGAAAGACAATGTGGTTAAAGAGATAAATGACATCAAGAAGACATTGAGCAAGCACAAAGAAGAATTTTTAATCCTCAACAGAAAAGTAACAGCTCATGGGAATGAAAGACAAAATAGGTGAGATCAAAAACACATTACTGTGAATAACAGGAAAATGCTGTGTGTGACTTTTGGATGGATTTGTACTGAGCTATTCTCTCCACATCCAGTTCTCTTACTTAATTCTATTACCTTTTGACCAATATACACAGTTAGTTAATAAACACACACACACAAAAAAAAAAACATTAGAAGCATAAAACAACAGACTCAAAATTATAGAAGAAAGAGTAAGTGATTCCAAAGACAGAAGAGCTAAAATTAAAGAAAGAATGGAAAAAAATGAGCAGGGGCTCAGAGAGTTGAATGATAACACAAAACACCACAACATATGTGTCATGGGAGTTCCAGAAGAAGAGAAGGGAAAATGAGCAGAAAGAGTATCTGAGAAAATAATAGCTGAAAATTTCCCAACTCCCACGAAAGAAACAAACTTACATGTCCAAGAAGTGCAATGTACCCCAGTCAGAACAAATCTGAATAGACCTACTCCATGCCACATATAACTCAGAATGTAAAATGTCAGAAATAAAGAGGAAATTCTCAGAGCAACAAGGGAGAAACAAACCATCACTTAGAAGAGATGCCCAGTAATACTTCTGTTAAAAACTAACAAAAGAACAGCAAACCAATCCCAAAGCAAGCAAAAGAAAAGAAATAATAAAGATTAGAACAGAAATAAATGAAATTAAGAACAAAAAAAAAAAAAGAAAATCAACAAAACAAAAACGTGGTTCTTTGAGAAAAGCAATACATTTGACAAAACCCTAGTTAGACTAACAAAGATAAAAAGAGAGAAGATACAAATAAATAAAATCGGAAATGAAAGGGTGGAAGTTACAACTGAACCCATAGAAATTAAAAAGAATCATAAGAGGATATCATGAGGAACTTTATGCCAACAAACTGGACAACCTAAATGAAATGGACAAATTCCTAGAAATGCACAACCAACCTACACTGACGCTTCAAGAAATACAAGAACTTAACAAACCAATCACATTTAAAGAGATTGAATCTACCATCAAAAATCTCCCAGCAAAGAAAAGTCCGGGAACAGATGGCTTCACAGGGGAATTCTATCAAGCATTTTGAAAAGATTTAATAACATCAGTTCTGTTTAAACCCTTCCAAAAAATTGAAGAGGAGGGAAAATTACCCAACACATTTTATGAAGCCAACATCACCCTAATACCAAAGCCAGATAAAGATACTACAAGGAAACAAAATTACAGACCAATCTTTCTAATGAACATAGATGGAAAAATTCTCAACAAAGTACTTGCAAATCAAATCCAACAGCATATCAAAAGACTTACATATCATGACCAAGTGGGATTTATTTCTGGTATGCAAGACTGGTTCATCATGAGAAAATCAAACAATGTTAACACACCACATTAACAAACTGAAGGGAAAAAAAACACATGATCATCTCAATCAATGGCAGAAAATGCTTCGACAAAATCCAGCATCTTTTTTGATAAAAACACTTCAAAAGATAGGAATAGAAGAAAAATTTCTCAATATGATAAAATATGAAAAACCCACAGCCAACATCATACTCAATGGGGAAAGATTGAAAGCTTTCCCTCTAAGTTCCAAAACAACACAAGGATGCCTACTGTCTCCACTGTTATTCAATATTGTTCTAGAAGTTCTAGCTAGGGAAATTAGAAAAAAAAAAAAAATGAAGTCATCCAAATTGGAAAAGAGGAATTAAAACTCTGTTTACAGATGACATGATCCTATGCTTAGAAAATTCTGAAGTATCAACAACAATGTTACTTGAGCTAATAAATGAGTTCAGCAAAGTGGCAGGATACAAGATCAACAAGCAAAAAAGAGTAATGTTGAAAGCTGCTCCTCCTCTTCTGAGGCAGGTCAAGGCTGGGCAGATGGGAGCAGGGATTTTGAGAATGAAGGGTGCTTGCAGGGTCAGAGTTGGCCCCCGGCCAGCACCATGTCTTGCAACCTGGCCACCACGCATATTTTTCACAGCTTTATATCCTTGCTCAGCATCGTCTTTTACCCCTTCTACTTCCTGCTCCTCATGCAGCTGGAAGAGTACCAGAAGGAACAAGCCATAAATCGAGCTGGTATTGTTCAAGCAGATGTGCAGTGTCCAGGGTTAAAAATACAGTCTGATCCATTTGGCAGGAAATGAGAACACCGTCACCAATTCTGATTGTGAAAGTAGACACCTTCATGTTTTCGATTCTGTGGCAAGTATTGAATTCTCCTTGTGGGACAAGGGCTGGAGAAGAAAACTCTGTAATGCCATAGATAAGAGTACTTGTGATGAAAGACTGCACAAGGATTAATCTTCTTCTTTCCCTTCTTAAATATCAAAAGAACTGCGACGGTTTGCTCGGTCGGTAGAGGTGGGGTCTGGCTGCAGACGAGGGGTCAGTCCAGCTTGGGACGAGGGGTCAGTCCCACTTGGGACAAGGGGCCGGTCCGGCAGCAGACAAGGGGTCGGTCTCACAGGGGTTGCACGGTTCGGCTGACAGGGTTGCCCAGCGAAGCCGGCGACAAGGGGGTCGCCCGGAGAAGCAGGCGACGAACTGGGGACAAGGGAGGCCAGGACCTTGTCGGGGGCTCTCAGGACTGGAGGGCGCACGGCAGAAGAACTACCGTGGAGACAAGGTAAACACGCAAGTCCAACTTTATTGAGGGAGAGGCAACAGTTTTATAGGGGCTGGGGAAGGCTGATTGGTCGAAGCCACGCCCTGTTCTGATTGGCTGCCGGAGAAAGGTCAGTGGGAGGTACTGGAAGGGGGAGGGGTGGTGATTAGGGATTGGCTGTTGCTGTTGCCGGGGGAAGTGGCAGGGTTTAGTGATTGGTGGCTGCTGTTGCTGGGGTAGAGGGCAGACTTGAGTTTCCCGCCTTGTGCCTGGCTGTTGCTGCTGTCGGGGGTGGGGGGGGGGGGAGGCAGACTGGAACTTTCCGCCCTGCGCCTGCGCAGGGAGAAAGAAGAAGAAGGGCGATGCCTCATAAGGCATCATGTGGCACTATCTGGGAGGAGGGGCAGCTGCGGAAGCATGGCCACCGAGAAGGGGAGACCCGAGGGCACTCTGCGCCCATGCCGAGCTCCCTTCAGGGGTGGCGGTGAGTCCAACCAGCCACCCTATTATGGGGGCAGCGGCTTGGAATTAGGCCTACCGCGGCTGCTCCCCCGCCAGGCCAGCAAACCACCTTCAGCCCGAGGGGTGACCGCATTAGAACTCTCAAACGAATCACACCATTAGGAAGTTTCATGATTTTGGTTGACTTTCTAAAAATGAAGTTATCTCATCCTGCTGTGCTTGGAGTAGATCTGCTTATTATTCAGTCTTTACCACTTACCCAACCAAGCAGTGATATGAAGACAAGCAACTAGGGGCTCAGGAAGATCCAAGTCTATTTACATCTTCCAAATAAAAGATTTCAATGCTAAACCACCATGCTGAGCTGCCTCATAGGGCACTTTGAAAATAGTAAACTTGATAAAACTCTTTGAGGGCAAGGTACTTCGTGTTCTTTAAGAATCAACAGTTCACCATCTCTTGTTGAAGATTGCTCTGTGTTGGAAAATAAATACATATGAAATAAGTCAAACTAAAAAAAAATCAGTAAGGTTTTTGTACACTAGTATTAAAAAAATTGAGGAGGAAATTGGGGGAAAATTCCATTTTCAATAGCAATAAAAAGACTCAAACACCTAGGAATTAATTTAACCAAGGAAGACCAGGACCTATATGCAGATACCTACAAAACAATGCTTAAAGAAATTTTAAAAGACCTAAACAAATGGAAGGACATTCTATGTTCATGGATTGGAAGAATAAATATTGTGAAGATGTCAATCCTACCCAAACTGATTTATAGGTTCAATGCAATACCAGACAAAATCCAACAGCTTACTTTACAGAATTAGAAAAGGTAATTACCAAATTCATTTGGAAGGGAAAGTGCTCCCAAATAGTCAAAAGCATTCTGAAAAAGAGTGACGTGGGAGGAATTTCACTGCCTGGCCTTGAAACATATTACAAAAATACAGTGGTCAAAACAGCATGGTATTGGCATGAAGACAGACACATCAATCAGTGGAATAGAATTGAGAATCTAGAAATAAACTCTCACCTATAAGTCAGCTGGTTTTTGACAAACCTGTCAAGTCCATGTTAAAGGACAAATCTGTCTCTACAGCAAATGGTGCTGGGAAGACTGGATATCTATAACCAAAAGAATGAAAGACAAACCCTATCTCACTCTCTATACAAGAATCAACTCAAAATGGATCAAAGACCTAAATATAAAAGCCAGGAACATAAAACTACTAGAAGAAAATGTAGGGAAACATCTTCAAGACCTTGTAATAGGTGGTGGTTTCTTGGACCTTACAACCAAAGCACATGCAACAAAAAGAAAAAATAGATAAATGGGGCCTCCTCTAAATTAAACACTTTTGCACTTCACAGGACTTCATCAAAAAGGTGAAAATACAACCAACACAATGGGGGAAATATTTGGAAATCACATATCCAATATGAGTTTAATACCTAGGATATATAAAAAGATTTTACAATGCAACAATAAAAAGACAAATGAACCAATTACAAAATGGACAAAAGACTTGAATAGACATTTTTCCAAAGAAGAAAAAGAAATGGCAAAAAAACACATAAAGAAATGCTAGGGGAGGTGGGGCAAGATGGTGTCTAAGTGAGTGCACCTTATAATCTCTCCTGCAAAGAAGTGGCTGAGTAAGATTGGAGTCCTGCTGGACCGGGCTGTTTCGGGTGTTTGCAGGACAGGAGGTGTCTGTACGCCAATTTGGTGGGACGGTGACAGAGGAAATTCTTCTAAGAGGTAGAATTTTGGGTCTCTTTCATGGAGGTCGGGCCTGTGCACAGGACCCTTCCACCTAAGGCTGGCAGCCCAGTGGCAGCAATTCCTGGAGGCTTTGCTGTGATGGGGAATTCCCAAGCTCTGAGCAGGCTGTTTCAGGGGCTTGCAGGGTGGGAGGTGTCTGGAAGTCGATTTGGTGAGACAGTGACGGTGGAGATTCTTGTGAGAGGTGGAATTTTGGGTTTCTGACTCGGAGATCACAGGTTCTGGGTGGAGCCCCTCCCCCTAGGGCTGGCGGCCGGGCCGCAGCAATCCCTGGAATCTTTGTTGAGGGGGGAGTTCCCAAACCCTGAGCGGGCTGTTTCGGGGGCTTACAGGGCAGAAGGTGTCTGGATGTCGATTTGGTGAGACAGTGACAGAAGAGATTCTTGCAAGAGGTGGAACTTTCAGTTTCTGACATGGAGGTCAGAAGTTCTAGGAGGAACCCCTCCACCTAGGACTGGCAGCCCATCCACAGCAGTCCCTGAACTCTTTGTAGTGCAGCAGCGCCCCCAGCAGGCTGTTTCCAGGGATTGCAGGGCAGGAGGTATCTGGATGTCGATTTGGTGAGACAGTGACAGAAGAGATTCTTGTGAGAGGTGGAATTTTGGGTTTCTGACACAGAGGTCAGAGTTTGTTGGCGGGACCCCTCCCCCTAGGGATGGCGCCCAGCTGCAGGGATCCCTGAAGGCTGTGTTGCACTGCGGTGCTCCCAGGCCCCCTGTTAACTGGATGCATGGTTTCCAGGTCTGTGTCCCCTAAACCCTGGTGATCCACACTCCAGAGACTCACACACCTTGAGTCTGCAATATCACAGACTTCCCATCCCTGAATCCACCGCGCCCTGAGGTCCATCTGAGGTCCTTGATTATTCTAGCCCTCAGCGTTTGTGTATTTTATTTCTTTTTTCTTTTCTTTTCTTTTTTTTTTTCTTTTTTCTTTTTTTTGTCTTGGTTGCTAATATTGCATTATCTCCTGGTCTTTTCTCCCATTTAATCCCCCAAGGTCCTTTTTCATTTATTTAGGTATTTTTCTCCTTTTCTTTTTCTTGCTTGTTTCCCTCCCTTTTCATTGCCCACCACCTCTTCTCTTTTTTTTTCTTTTCTCTCTTTTTCTTATTTTATTTTATTTTCTTTATATAATAGGTGCCGCAGGGAGCGCTTCACATTTGCTGTGTTTCCTCATCCTCCATTTTCTCTTTTCTGTGTGCATTGATTTTGGCCACCTACACTATCCCCTTCCCACCACATCTTGCTATCCTCCATCATCTACTATCTCTCTTACATTTCATCTACCTTTCATTGGCCCCCAAATTGTCTGACTTTTAATTTCTAATATGTTTGTTCTGTTTTCTGTCTTATATCCACTCTTGATATTATTGTCTTTCTTTACTCTTTCCCTCTCTCATGATAACACTGGCTTTTTAATTCATACTACATTCCTCCCCATATTCAATTGACTGTCTCATTATAGGTACTCTACTTACTGCTGTAACTCTACACAACTTACATGAATCTAATATCCATTCTCCCAGATCTCACATTGCTGCTCTGTTAACATTTATTACCAATACTACTTTACACATTTTCTTTTCTTACTCATTTTGCTTTCCCTGGCCCTAATATTTTCCTTCAAAGTGAACTTAGCTAGCAACAAGAAAATAGAGTAAGAAGAACAAAGTGACAAAGAGAAGACATAACACTTACGCAAGAACAACAACTAATTAATCCCCAAGACTAGACAAAGAAGCTAAGGAACTGATTAAACTCGTCAAGATAAAATGATGACCAACAGCAACAAAAAACTACAAACCAAACCAATAATCAGGAAAACATGGCTGAATCCAATGAACAAACTAAAAACCAGGAAGGGGAGCAGAACATCGGATAAGTAATTAAAGATCTCAAAACATATATTAGAGACCAACTTAATGAAGTAAAGGAAGAGATTAACAATATGAAGAAAACACTTGGAGAGAAACTTGCAGACATATGCAAAAAGATAACAGATATGATGGAGATGAACACCACAGTTCAAGAAATCAAAAATACACTCTCAGCAAATACAGATTAGAAGAGGCAGAGGGGAAAATTAGCAAAGTGAAAGACAGTACATCTGAAATCAAACAGATAGTAGAACTGATCAATAAAAAGATAGAAAAAATCCAGCTAGGACTTAGGGACCTGAATGACAATGCAAAACAAACATACGTATTATAGGCATCCCAGAAGGAAAAGAGAAGGGAAAGGGGACAGAAGGGGTGTTGGAGGAAATAATGGCTGAAAACTTCCCAAATCTACTGAGAGAGATGGATATACATGTCCAGGAAGCACAATGCACCCCAAACACCACAAATCCCAACAGTCCCACCCCAAGACATATACTTGTCAAATTATCCAATGCTCAAGACAAAGAGAAAATTCTAAAAGCAGGAAGAGAAAAGAAAATGATCACATACAAGGGAGGCTCCATAAGATTAAGTGCAAATTTCTCATCTGAAACCATGGAGACAAGAAGGCAGTTGTATGATATAGTCAAGTTACTAAAAGAAAAAAATTTCCAACTGAGAATACTCTACCCAGCTAAACTAGCATTCAAAAATGATGGACAGTTCAAAATATTCACAGATAAACAGAAATTGAAAGAGTATGCCAACAAGAACCCTGCCCTTCAAGAAATAATAAAGAGGGTTCTGCAGGAAGAAAGGAAAAAACAGGACAGGCAGAGTTGGAGGAGAGTGTAAGAGCAATAAAAAAGACAAAAAGCGAAGGAAAAAAACAAACAAAATATGACAAACACAGGTCCAAACAAAATATGGCTAACATAAATAATTCCTTGAAAGTAATAACACTGAATGTCAATGGATTAAACTCACCTATCAAAAGATTCAGACTGGGAGACTGGATAAGGAAATATGGCCCATCTATACACTGTCTACAAGAAACACATCTTAGACCCAGGGATGCATGGAGGTTGAAAGTGAATAGTTGGAAAACAATCTTACAAGTAAAAATTAACCAAAAGAAGGCAGGAGTAGCTATATTAATATCAGACAAAATAGACTTTAAATGCGAAACAATTGTGAGAGACAAAGAAGGACACTACACATTAGTGAAAGGGACAATCTCTCAAGAAGAACAAACAATCAAATATTTATGCTCCTAACAAGGGCACCTCCAAATACATGAGGCAAACACTGGAAAAACTAAGTGAAAGAATAGCTGCCTCTACAATTATAGTGGGAGATTTTAATACACCATTATCAACTTTGGACAGGACATCCCAAAAGAGAATCACTAAATAAACAAAAACTTTGAACAGTATATTAGAGGAGCCGGATCTAATAGAAATATACACATCATTACACCCAAATACAGCAAGATATACATTTTTCTCAAGTGCACATGGATCATTCTCCAAGACAGACCATATGCTAGGCCACAAAAAAAGGCTCAATGAATTCAAAAAGATCGAAGTCATACAAAATAATATCTCTGACCACAGTGGAGTGAAGTTGGAAATCTGCAAGGGCCAGAGGCCCATATTTCACACCAAGATATGGAAATTAAACAGCACACTCTTAGAAAAACAGTGGGTCAAAGAGGAAATCTCAAAAGAACTTAAAAACTACCTTGAAACTAATGAAAATGATAACACAACATACCAAAACTTATGGGATGCAGCAAAAGCAGTACTGAGAGGGAAATTAATAGCCATAAATTCATACATCAAAAAAGAAGAAAGAGCAAAAACTGAAGAACTAACTGCACATTTACAGGAATTAGGAGGAATTAGTAAAAAAAAAAAAAAAAAAACAAAATAAAAAACACACACACACACACACAAAGTAACCCCACAGGAAGAAGAAAGAAAGAACAAAGATAAGAGCGGAACTAAATGAAATAGAAAATAAGACAGCACTTGAACAGATATACAAGACCAAGAGCTGGTTCTTTGAGACGATCAATAAAATTGACAAACCCTTAGCTAGACTAACAAAGAAAAAAAGAGAGAAGATGCAAATACACAAAATAAGAAGTGAGAAAGGAGGTATCACCACTGACCCCACAGAAATAAAGGCTATCATAAGAGGATACTTTGAAAAACTATATTCCAACAAAAATGACAATTCAGAGGAAATGGACAAATTCCTAGAAACACATAAGCAGCCTATATTGATGAAAGAAGAAATTGATGATCTCAACAAACCCATCACAAATAAAGAGATATAATCAGTCATTAAAAACCTCCCAACTAAGAAGATCCCAGGGCCAGACAGCTTCACAGGTGAATTCCACAAAACATTCCGGAAAGAACTAACACCAATCTGCTGAAACTCTTCAAAAAATCGAAACAGAAGGAATATTACCTAACTCATTCTATGATGCCAACATTACCCTAGTACCAAAGCCAAACAAAGACACCATAAGAAAGGAAAATTACAGACCAATTTCTCTAATGAACCTAGACCCAGAAATCCTCAACAAAATACTTGCTAACAATATTCAACAACACATTAAATGAAGTATACACCATGACCAAGTGGGATACATTCTGGGTATGCAAGGATGGTTCAACATAAGGAAATCAACCAATGTAATACACCATATAAACAGATTGAAGGGGAAAAAATCACATGATTATATCTATAGATGCAGAAAAAGCATTTGACAAAATACAGCACACTTTCTTGATAAAAACACTGCAAAAAATTGAAATACAGGGAAATTTTTTGAACATGATAAAGAGTATATATGAAAAACCCACAGCCAACATCATTTACAATGGTGAAATCCTAAAATCCTTCCCTCTAAGATCAGAAACAATACAAGGACGCCCACTCTCACCCCTTCTATTTAACATTGTCTTAGAAGTACTTGCTCGGGCACTGAGGCAAGAACCAGGTATAAAAGGCATTCAAATTGGAAAGGAAGAAGTCAAAATTTCAATATTTACAGATGGCATGATCCTATACATAGAAAACCCTGAAAGGTCTACAACAAAGCTTCTAGAACTCATAAATGAGTTTAGTAAACTCACAGGTTATAAGATCAATGCGCAAAAATCAGTAGCATTTCTGTACACCAATACTGAGCAAGCTCAGGAGGAAATCAAGAAACAAATACCATTTACAATAGTCAATTAAAAAATGAAATACCTAGGAATAAATTTAACTAAAGATGTAAAAAACGTATACACAGAGAACTACACAACACTGTTCAAGGAAATCAAAGAAGACCTAAATAAGTGGAAGAATATTCCCTGTTCATGGATAGGAAGACTAAATATTATTAAGATGTCTATCCTACCAAAACTGATCTACACATTCAATGCAATCCCAATAAAAATCAACACAGCTTTCTTTAAGGAACTAGAAAAACTAGCTATGAAATTTATTTGGAAAGGAAAGAGGCCCCGAATAGCCAAAGACATATTGAAAAAGAAAAACGAAATTGGAGGAATCACACTACCTGACTTCAAAACATACTACAAAGCTACAGTAGTGAAAACAGCATGGTATTGGCACAAGGAGAGACACATGGACCAATGAACCGAATTGAGAGTTCTGATATAGATCTTCATATATATAGTCATATAATATTTGATAAAGCCACCAAACCCTCTCAACTGGGAGAGAACGGCCTATTCAACAAATGGTGCCTGGAGAACTGGATATCCATATGTAAAAGAATGAGAGGGTTACCATCTCACACCTTATACAAAGATCAACTCAAGATGGATCAAAGACCTAAATATAAGAGCCAAGCCCATAAAGACTTTGGAAAGCAGTGTAGGGAAGCATCTACAAGACCTTGTAATAGGAAATGGCTTCATGAACTTCACACCAAAAGCACAAGTAGCAAAAGAACAAACAGATAAATGGGACTTCCTCAAAATTAATGCCTTGTGCATGTCAAAGGAGTTTGTCAAGAAAGTGAAAAGAGAGCCTACACAATGGGAGAAAATATTTGGTAACCATATATCAGATAGGAGACTTATAACCTGCATATATTAAGAACTCCTATATCTTGAAAATAAAAAGATAAACAACCCATTTAAAAATGGGAAAAAGATTTAAACAGACACTTCTCCAAAGAAGAAATACAAATGGCTAAAAAGCACATGAAAAAATGCTCCAAATCTTTAGCTATCAGGGAAATGCAAATCAAAACTACAATGAGATACCATCTTACTCCCATAAGATTGGCAGCTATGAAAAAAACAGAAGACTACAAATGCTGGAGAGGATGTGGAGGAATGGAAACAGCCACTGCTGGTGGGAATGCAGAAGGATCCAACCATTCTGGAGGACAGTTTGGCGGTTTCTCAAAAAACTAGCCATAGATTTGCCATATGACCCAGCAATTCCACTGCTGGGTATATACCCAGTAGAACTGAAAACAAGGACACAAACAAATATATGCACACCAATGTTCATAACAGCATTGTTCACTATCACCAAAAGTTGGAATCAACCCAAATGCCCATCAACAGATGAATGGATAAATAAAATGTGGTATCTACATACAATGGAATACTACCCGTCTTTAAGAACAAATACACTACAAACACACATGATAACATGGATGAATCTTGAGAACCTTATGTTGAGTGAAGCAACCCAGGCACTGAAGGACAAATACTACATGACCTCAATGATATGAAATAAGTAAACCAAGCTGCCTCAGAGAGCTAGAGACTGGATGATAGGCTTACAGGAAATTGGGGGGTAGAGGAAGGATGTAAGCTGACACCTACATGGGTAAAATCTATGATAAGCTGGAGGTATTTGTACAATGAAGGGATAAAATGGGGGCATAGGGTTACCTTTAGGTGGGGCTTTGCAGGCTTGAGGGAGGCTAGGGATGGGAGGATGGGTAATATTGCCCAAGAAATTGGGGAGAGGGTGGGGCAACATATGAACATAGGAGATTGCCAGGTATTTGGTTGAGAGTATAATGCTGAGAAAACCTTTTGAAAAATATAATAAGGGAAGTTACCTGAGAAAACCTTTTGAAAAATATAAAAAGGGAAGTTACCTGTTTAAGATGCGTAAGGGGATAATCTGACTCAGGACAGGCTTCTAGGGAACATGTGAATGCTCATTTTGCCATAGTGGGTTATATCATTGGATAGAGACCCATATAATGAGAGTGAAGGTATATCCTGGGGAGGACTGATGCCCTCAAATAGAGGGAACCGTATCTCAAGAGAAATGGTGGCTCCCAGTGCATTAGGGCAGTCGAGCATGTCAAGCCCTCAACACTGTTGCAAGTATCTCTGAACATGGCCCTTCAAGCAATGAAGAATGATGGTCACTGTGGGCCCTAAGGGGAGAGGGAAAGAGGTATTGAATAGACGGAACCAATGTAACTGTGTGGGCAATGGAAGTGTTTCACAAGAGTATGCAAGGATGGATATAAGACATGTAAAATTACACCAAAAACATATAGGGGCTGATACACTAAAATGTAAATCATAATGTAAAACATAAGCTAACTAAAAATTTAGAAATTTGTATAGTCTAAAATATAAACCACAATGTAAACACAAATGTTACCTTGATTGAAAGCTATTGTCTCAATATCTGTACATCAGTTTCAGTAAATATAGTATGAATATGTAAAAAGATTATTGCTATGGAAGGAAAAAGGTTTTATGTTGGATATGTGGGAGTGCTGTATATTGTATACATGAATTACTGTGATCTAAAACTCTTGTGAAGATAAGCTTAATAATTAGAAAAAAGAAAAGAAAAAGATAGGATGTAGACACTGAGGAGAAGACGGAAGTAGTTGCCTTGCCAATTTGCATACAGGGCAACACTTATTGTAGTGATGGAAGGCCAAACATCAAAAACAACGCTTTTGCATTTTTTAATTTTTTGATACCCCAATTTATTTTTACCATAATTTTTCCAAATTAATATGTATTCTATATATAACCTTTAAACTCATCGCTATATTCCATTTTACTATTAAGGGAACCTGGCAATATATTGGGCTTCACTTTTCAGGAGGTTTTGGATCACAGAGAGGTTCAACAATGGCAGCAGAGGAATACTGGTGTGGGATGTTATTGACAGGGGACACATGGTTGGCAGGGAGTTCTACAGGGCATATATCCAGGGTACATAAAAATGTTTGGATATTTTCGTAGTGCATACAATTAAAAACAACAACTGAGGGAGTGCTGAGTTCCTAGCCAGGGGAGCTCTATCACAGTCCCTAAAGGAACAGCAACAATCCCCCAAGTGCAACAGCAAAGACCAAAAAAGAAGGAAGGTCCAGCAATGAGCCCTTCATACTAATGACTATGCTTGTGAGCCTGTGCACCTGAAATAAGAACAAGGCCTAGAGCTGCGGAGTGCCTAAGAGTTACCTCCTGATAGCCTCCGTGTTGCTCAAATGTGGCCAGTCTCGAAGCAAAACTCAGCATGTAAATCTGCTGCCTTCCCCCAGCATGGGACATGATTCCCGGGGATGAGCCTCCCTGGCCCTGAGGGATTACTACCAAGTACCAGCTGATGATGTAACTAGAAAATGACTTTGAATAAAAGGGTCAACTCAGACCAGCAGAATATCTCAGTCTACACATAATACCAGGAGTGAAAAATGCTTTTTGACCTGAACCAAGGGGGAAATGGAAAGGACAAATGAGTTTATATGGCTATGAGTCTCCAAAAAGAGCCGGGAGGTTATCAGAGGGGTTGTCCTTATGCACACCTCAGCAGAGCCCCAGAGACAGATAAAGTAGATACAACCCTGGGTATTGGTTCTTCTGAGGGCTAAAGAGACCCACAGGTTCTATGGTCATGGCTGATGGAGTTCAGTGCCATGTCAGTTGGCCCTTCTTTGGAGTTTGTGTTTCTGTGTGATGGAGCTGGACTCAGATTTGGTATTTTTTCACAAGCCTCTCCTGTTACTCTTACCAGAACTGTAGTTGGTGCTGGGGTTTAATATATACCCAGGGATCTGAATCTCTGGACTGACCACTTGATAGCCAGGCCCTGAGCCTCAAAAGACTTCAGCTCCTACAGTCTGGTTTACTGGACTTACCCCACTCAGCTAACATGGAGTTGAAGAAGGTCAACCACCACACCATGGAGCCAAGAGTGCCTACAACTGAAAGCAGGATTGCATCCAGTATCCATGTGGAATCCAAACCCCATCTTGATATAGATGTGGAGTGGACACAACCATTCCAAGGTCCACAGGAAGAAGGAATAGAATATGGATTAGAGTGGACTTACTGATATTCTATTCATGAATTATTATGATTAGTAACGGAAGAAAATGTGGCATTGGTGTGGAGAAAGTGGCCATGGTGGCTGCTGGGTGTGGGGAATGGGAGGAAGAGATGAGATGTGGAGTCATTTTCGGGACTTGGAGTTGTCCTGGGTAATGCTGCAGGGACAGTTACTGGACATTGTATGTACTCCCATGGCTCACTGTGTGGAACGTGGGAGAGTGTGGGCTATGATGTGGACCATTGACCATAAGATACAGTGGTGATCAGAGATGTATTCACCAAATGCAATGAATATCTCATGATGATGGACGAGATAGTTGCTATGGGGGGAGGAGTGGGATGAAGGGGATAGGGGATATATGGGACCTCATATTTTTTGAATGTAATATTAAAAAAATAAAGACAAAAAAAGATTAAAAAAAAAGAAATGCTAAACATCACTAATGGTTAGGGAAATACAAATCAAAAACTACAATGAGGTATCATTTCATACCTATCAGAATGGCAACTATTAAAAAGACAGAAAACTACAAGCGTTGGATAGAATGTGGAGAGATAGATCCATGTATTAACTGTCAGTAGAAATGTAAAATGGCACAGCCACTGTGGAAGAATGTTTGGCAGTTCCTAAAGAAGTTGAATATAGACTTGCCATGTGACCCTGCAATACCACTACTGGGTATATACCCAGAAGAACTGAGAGCAGCAACACAAACATCTGCACACCAATGTACAGAGGCATTACTCATGATTGTCAAAAGTTAGAAACAACCCAGGTGTCCATCAACAGATGAATGTGTAAAAAAACTGTGGTATATTCACACAATGGAATATTATGCAGCTGTAAGAAGAAATGAAGGCACAAAGCACACAATAACATGGATGAATCTGGATGACATTAGGTTGAGCAAAGCAAGTCAGACACAAAAGGACCAATACTATATGACTGCATTACTATGAACTAAATATATTGTGTAACAATGTATGACTAAAACAAAATTTTTCTATGTATCCAGTATATCTGAGAAATGCATATTTTTATTCCACCATATTTTTTATATTATTGTTTATATTTCTTATTATTAAATATACCAAATAATGTTTTTTTTAAAAGTTATCCAAATTGGAAAAGAGGAAGTAAAACTCTCACTATTCACAGAAGACATGGTGTTATATTTAGAAATTTCTAAAAAGTCTAAGACAAACTTCCTTGAGCTAATAAAAGAGTTTAGCAAAGTGGAAGGATACAAGATCAACATGGAAATATCAGTAATGTTGGTCCACACTAGTACTGAACAATCTGAGGAGGGAATCAGGGGAAAATTCCATCTACAAGAGTAACAAAAAGACTCAAATACCTTGAAACCAATTTAACCGAAGATGTACCGGATCTATATTCAGAAAACTAAAAAACAATGCTAAAAGAAATGAAATACCTTAACCAAAGGAAATATATTCCACACTCATTAATGGGATGATTAAACATCATGAAGATGGCAATCCTACCCAAACAGACTTATACATTCAATGCAATAACAATCAAAAGTCGAACAGTATGCTTTATGGAAATAGAAACAGTAATTGTCAAATTTATTTGGAAAGGAAAGTGAACACAAATAGGCAAAAGCATTCTAAAAAAGAAGTGTGATGTGGAAGTAATTTTACTGCCTGACCTAGAAACATCTTACAAAGCTACAGTGGCCAAAACAGCATAGTACTGGCATAAAGATAGACACATTGGTCAATGGAATTGAAGTGACAGTCCAGAAATAGACCCTCACCTCTATGATCAAAAGGTTTTTTGTTTGTTTTTAAGCTAATGGTCTTTTATGGGAGGAAAAAAGACTAGCATTTACAACTTGGAACGGACGGAAATTGTAATTTCATGAACAGCAATGCTGACAGTTGTGCTCCAGTCCACAGCCTACTCTTCTGGCTCCAAGTCATGGTTCAAGAGCTTTTAAAAATATAGAGTCCAAAGATGCTCCTTTAGTAAAGATTTCTTCTTAAAAAGATGTGATAGTGAAAGCCTGACCCTATTACATGCTAGTGCAATGCAGGCACTGCAAACCCCACACACGCAGGCACGCCCTCGGCTGCGTCACTGTCACCACCAGTTGGATCGCAGGGAAGTACTTAAAGACTGTTTTACCAGATGGGCTAGATCATGACAGTTTATCTTTCACCCATTTTTCTGCACATTATCCTGAGGTAAACCAATTTCAGAAGTTGTTTTCAGTAAACCAGTTATGACAATTTTAATTTTTTATTTATTTTTCTCCCCTCCCCCCACCCCGTTGTCTGCTCTCTGTCTCCATTCACTGTGTGTTCTTCTGTGACCACTTCTATCCTTATCAGCAGCACCTGGAATCTGTGTTTTTTGCTGCGTCATCTCGTGTCAGCTCTCCGTGTGTGCGGCGTCATTCCTGGGCAGGCTGCACTTTCTTTCACACCGGGCGGCTCTCCTTATGGGGTGCACTCTTTGCGCGTGGGGTTCCCCTACGCGGGGCCACCCCTGCATGGCAGGGCACTTCTTGTGCGCATCAGCACTGCCCATGGGCCAGCTCCACAAGGGTCAAGAAGGCCCGGGGTTTGAATCACAGACCTCCCATGTGGTAGGCCAATGCCCTATCCATTGAGCCAAGTCCGCTTCCCTAGTTATGACAATTTATGCTAATGAATTGAATAGAACACATTTGAATAGGTTTTGAATTTGGTTTTTCATTTTTCATTTTTAATACCGATGCCTGACTGTGATCAATCGTCAAGCTGTATGCATGAAAATTTGGCCAGTCCAAACAGTGTATTAATCATTAGCAAATGGAATTTTAAGGAGTCCACTAAATGCTTCCTTATCATTAAGGTAGTACAAGTATTTATATTGTAAAACTGATGTGTAACTTGATCTTTAGGGGACAGGACCACTAACCAATACATGCAGATTTTGTGTGTGTGTAGACAGAAGGTACTTTTGACATTCAGTTTTGCTATACAGAAACAGAATGGATAAATGAATTTTTTTTTTAGACAAGAGGTAAGTAAAAGATTCAACTTGATTCTTCCGGTAGAGGGAGGAGTTGAAAGTAGGTCTTCATTTTGCAGTAATCATCTGTACAAATTCTTCATAGTTGACTTGCTCATCCCCATCAATATCTGCTTCTCTGATCATTTCATCTACTTCTTCATCTGTTAGTTTTTCTCCTAAATTTGTCATGACATGATGCAGCTCTGCTGCACTGATGCAACCATTGCCATCCTTGTCAAAGACTGGAATGCCTCACGGATTTCTTCTTCACTACCTGTGTCTTTCATTTTTTTGGCAATCATGGTCAAAAATCCTGGGAAGTCAATGGTGCCATTACATCAGCATCCACTTCATTGATAATATCCTGTAATTCGGCTTCTGTTGGGTTCTTACCCAGCTACCTCATGATGGTTCCAATTTCCTTTGTTGTGATGGTGCCATCTTTATCAAATAGGGAGAAAGCCTCCTTGAATTCAGCAATCTGTTCTTCTGTCAGCTGACCAGCCATCCTGGGAGTGAAGGGAGGAAAAGCAGAGGGAGCAAGGGCGGCTGCAACAGCACAGGGACTGTGACCATGAGGTGCTTCCGCGGTTGCGGTGATGGCTGCTGCTGCTGCTGAGGCTCGCAGGGAGCTGGGAACTTGGCTACCACCACCGCCTGCGCCGCTGCCCAACTGCGAGTAACGCGCAGAAACCACGGGACTCCCAGCACCACACCTCAACTGCTTTTGACACCCTACCAAGTACACTTTACTGGGACAAAACAGTCTCTTCAACAAATGGTCCTGGAAGAACTGACTATTCATAATCAAAAGAGTGAAAGAGGACTCCTGATAAACAAAGTCAACTCAAAATGGATCACAGCCAGGACCATAAAACTACCATAAGAAAATGTAGGCAAACATCTTCAACATCCTTTGGTAGCTGGTGGTTTCTTGGCTCTTAAACACAAAGTATGAACAACAAAAGAAAAAATAGATAAATGGGACCTCCTCTAAATAAAACACTTTTGTGCCTCCAAAGACTTGGTCAAAATGGTGAAAAGGCAGCCATCTCAATGGGAGAAAATATTTGAAAATCACATGTCTGATAAGGGTTTAATATCCATAATGTATAAAGAGATGTTACAACTCAACAATAAGACAAATGATCCAATTAAAAAATGGAAAAAAGATTTGAATAGACATTTCTCCAAAAAATGAAGTACAAATGGGAAAAAAAAACCACATGAAAAAATATTCAACATCACTAATGATTAGGGAAATGCCAATCAAAACTACAATGAGATATCATTTCACACCTATCAGAATGGCCACTATTAAAAAGACAGAGAACTACAACTTATTCACTGTTGGTGGTACAGCCACTGTGGAGGACTGTTTGGCAGTCCCTAGAGAAGTTTAATATAGACTTGCCATGTGACCCTACAATACCACTACTGGGTATATATCCAGAAGAACTGAGAGCAGTGACACAGACAAACACCTGCATACTTATGTTCATAGCAGCATTACTCATTACCAACAAAAGTTGGAAACAACCCAGGTGTCCATCAACTGATGAATGGATAAACAATGTGAATCATACATTCACATGATGGAATATTATGCAACTACAATAAGAAATGAAGTCGTAAAGCATTATGACAACACGGATGAACCTGGAGGACATTATGTTGAGCAAAGTAAGCCAGACACAAAAGGACAAATACTGTATGACTGTGTTACTATTAGCTAAATATATTGTGTACCATAGTATATGATTCCATTTATATAAAATGTAAATACAAGTCAATAAGAATGAAATTTGGTGTTTATGTACAGCTATGGAAGGTATGCTAAGGACTTGTGGAGTTTTTCTTTTTGGAGTAATGAAATAATTCTAATTTTCTGTGATGAATGCACAAAACTGTGACTATACTAAAAACCATTGATGATACACTTTAAATACACTGTATGCCATGTGTAAATATATCTCAATAAAAATGCTTAGTAAATGAATGTGAAACAAAGGCAGAAATAGAAGCTACATACTGCAGGGTAAACAAGAGAATGAGTGCTGAAGACTTGTTTATTTTTATTATTGAAACAATGAAAATGCTCTAATAACGACTGAAGTGATGAATGCACAATATGATTATACAAAATACCATTGATTATACACTTTGAATGTATTGAATGCTTTATTAATAAAGTTGATTTAAAAAAAAAAAAAAAAGCACTGCAGAAAAAGAGAAAAAATTCTGAGAATGCCTGTTTCCAGGAACAGCACACACTTAAGTTATTTGGGTCAACAATCTAGGGAAAAAAAATTAATTGCATGAAAATAAATCTGTTGGAAGATCCTTTAGGATCTCATCAGAAGTAATGAACAAATAGCAAAATTTGAAGAGAAAGGAGGAATCTGGAATAGTAACTGGACATTAAATACTTTTTTTCTGATGGCATGTTTTTACTTCAGAGAATCTGAACTTTTGAGCCTCAGTGAAGGAAGAAATTAAAACTCAAAACTGGGAAGCGGCTGTGGCTCAAGCAGTTGGGCACCTACCTACCACATAGGAGGTCCCAGATTTGGTTCCCAGAGCCTCCTAAAGACACTGCTGTCACCACAGGTTGGTGTGGCGAGATGATGCAACAAGATGATGCAAGGAGGAATCACAATGAAAGTCACAACAAGCAGTGAGTGAAAGTGATTCAAACAATTGGGCACTTACCTCCCACTTAGGAGGTGTCAAGTTTGGTTCCTGGTGCCTCCTAAAAAGAAGACAAGCAGACAACGAGCACAAACAATGGGGGAGGGCGATAAACTTAAAAATCTTTTTAAAAAAACACAGAAAACTCAAAGCCTAAAGCTTTCACAAGGTTATCAAACCTCAGAAAATCTCTTTGGCATTAACTAGGATCTAAAAAAATCCCTTAGCCTGAGAATAAATGGGAGACTCATCTACACATAAAATTATCCAATTAGAAGGGCTGAATCACTTAATGAAGCTCAAGCCTTATAAGTAGGTTAAGATGATCCTACTTTGAAAAAGTCCCTAGTAAACAAGAAGCAACTATAAAATCATGTCTAACAGGAAACTTAGGAGTAATAAATGTTCACTTTCCAGTAGACAGCCAAAGAAAACCAAGAACACAAGAAAGTAGATTTTATAAGTGAAAAAGGGAGTAGAGTGTGGTAAGCCAATGCTCAATATGGCAAACCTGTGATAAGGTAGTTGGCAAAGGATAGGGGTCAGAGCAGTGCAGGGATGTGAGTGGGAGTGATGGTGAGCCAGGTGGGGGTGTTGGGTTGAGTTATCCATTGAACTGGGGGGGATGGGTGGAGAAAGAAGCAGGTGAACTCGGGATTTGTAGGTCTGTGATTAAAACTAAAATGGTGGGAATGATCTTTTAACAAATACCTAAGTGGAGGGTTACTGGTGTAAGGCATTGGGGTTGTGGGGCTATGTGGGAAAGGGTGCACCTGGGGCACACTTCCTTGGAAGATGAAACTGTTCATCTTGTCATAGGGTGTTATTGCAGGGAATGGAGATCACACGATAAACAAGAAAATATTAAACTCCCACCCTAGGGAGTCCTGCTATGTTCTCAAATAGAGGGGCAAGAGGCTTGAGAACATTGGCAGTGCCTAATAAAAGAATACACTCAAGTCCTCAATATTAATGCATGTATCTATGAACTTTATTCTTCAAAAATTGCAACTTAGTGGCTATTATGAGACCCAAGGGAACTCTCAAGGCTTCTCTTTGAACTATAATATTCTCATACTCAAATAGGGACAATATATGACTCGAAGTATTGCCACAAATATTGCATTCCTGGGCTTTACCTCCAGCACGTCTCATATGTAAATTAAGTGATATTGTCTTAAGGCTTTTCCATATTTATTGCCTTGTAATGTTTCTTTCCATTAGGAATTCCCCTGGATATAAGATTCAAATCACTGCTAAATACGTACCCACATTCATTGCCTTTCTCTCCAGCAATAATCTCTGATGAACAATGAAATTTGAACCACTGCTAAAACTTTCCCACATTTAAGGTTTCTCTTGTCTGCTATGCACAGTTAAGTTTAATTTGTAGTTAGTTTCTCCCACATTTAATACATTCATCAGATTTCCCACCTGTATGAACGCTCTTAAACAATGACCTACGACTGAAAGCTTTCTCACAGATACTTCAATGACAATGTTTTGCAGTACTATGACTTCTTTTTAGGATTCAAGATGGTTCAAGGTTTTCATGCATTTATGATATTCATCAGATGTTTTTGCGAGTATTAGTTTTCTAATGTAGCAAACAGAATGTGTAACTCAAGGCTTTCATGAAATCATTGCATTCATAGCATTTTCTCCAGACATAATTCTTTGTTCAAATATAAATGATAAGAAGAGGCCTTTCATGTTCATTGCATTCATATGGCCTTTCTCCAGAATGATGTCTTGTTGAATGACTTAAGGGAAGTGGATGTGGCTCAAGTGATAAGGCCTCTGCCTATGATATGGGAGGGCCCAGGTTCGATCCCTGGGGCCTCCTGGTGAAAAAATAAAAGTGTGCCTGCGCAGCAAGCCAGTGCCCATACAGCAAGCCAAGTGCCCATGTGAGTGCCCATGTGGTAAGTCAAGTGCCCACGCGGCAAGCCAGTGCCTGCATGGTGAGTCAAGCGCCTGCACAAGTGAGCCACGGAGCAAGATGACGCAACAATAGAGAGACGAAGGGGAGAGTCAAGGTGAAGCACAGCAGAAACCAGGAACTGAGGTGGTGCAATTGACAGGGAACCTTTCTCCACATCAGAAGTCCCCAGGATTGAATCCCAGTGAATCCTAAAGAGAAAGACCAGAAGAGAGGACAAAAAGAGAAACAGATAAAGATCACACAGTGAATGGACACAGGCAGCAAAAACAGAAAGGCGAGGGAGAGAAAAAATGACTTAAGATTGAAGGCCTTCACACCTGTACCACATTCATGGTTTCCTTATTGTTGATGGATTCTCACGTTTAATGAAATGTGAGACACAGCTTAAGACCTTCCCACAATTGAAAAATTAATGTGGTTTCTTTTCAGTGTATTTGATGATTAGTAAGCGCTAACGCATAGCTAAAAGACAACTCATTTTTAATTTGTTGTTACAGACTATTCAAGAGCATCGTCAAACTATTACAACTACAGTCCCTATCTTCCATTCAGTGTATTTTCCCCCAAACTATCCTATTTTTTAAAAACATATTTTTATTACAGAAGTTGTGAACTTACAAAACAATCATACAATGAGGTGCAGAGGTGCCCAAAGATGTACTTACCAAATCCAATGGATGTGTCATGATGATGGGAACGAGTGTTGTTGGGGGGGGGGGGGGAGAAGGGGGGTGGGGGGGTGGGGTTGAATGGGACCTCACATATATATTTTTAATGTAATATTATTACAAAGTCAATAAAAAATAAAAAAATTAAAAAAAAAAAAAAAACAATCATACACATGTGTAGAATTACCATACAACACCCCTTCAACAACACACCACACCATGGTGGAAAATGTTACAGATTATGAGATAATATCATAAGGACAACTCATTTGTAATACATCACAAAATTTTATCTCCACTGATTCATCTGATGTTGAATAAGGGATTATTATTAGCCAAGGAAAACTCTACATAGCGTTTACTATATACCCCATACTGCCCCAAGTGCTTTTTTTTTTCATTATTTTTTTGTTTTGAAGATACATAGATCACAAAAAATGTTACATTAAAAAATATAAGAGGTTCCCATATACCTCACCACCCACCACCCACTCCTCCCACATCAACTTCTTTCATTATTGTGGCACATTCTTTGCATTTGGTAAATACATTTTGGAGCACTGCTGCACTGCACAGATTATAGTATACACTCTCCCCCAGTACTTTCAGTAGGTTATGGCAGGATATATAATGTCCAGCATCTGTCCCTGCAATATCATTTAGGACAACTCCAAGTCCCGAAAATGGCCCCACATCACATCTCTTCTTCCCTCTGCCTGTCCTCAGCAACTACTGTGGCCACTTTCTCCACATCTATGCTAGAGTTTCTTCCATTACTAGTCACAATAGTTCTATAGTAGAATACCAGTAAATCCACTCTAATACTAAGTACTTTTTATATATTAACTCTTTAACTCATTTCAACTTCATAATAGCTTTGTGCCATTATTATCAGCATTTACAGATTGAGGATGCTAAGGCACACAGCAGGGAAGTAATTTGTATAAGAGCACACAGAGCATCATGTGTTACCCACATAGCAAGACCCCAGACCCTATGATGTTCATACATATACACACATACCCCTTTGAGCACTTAAAAACTATGGAATATGTCTTACTAATACTCAAAAGGATAACGGATATGTCGAATAAAGTAATATGACTTTGTCAATAGCATCCTACCATTATTATAACCTCAATCCATTCATCTTAACAATATATATTCTTTCCACCCCACCTTCATTGTTTGTGCTGTCTGCTCTGTGTCTGCCCGTCTTTTAGGAGGCACTGGAAACTGAACCTGGGACCTACCATATGAGAAGGGGGTACCCAACTGATTGAGCCACATCCACTCCCCTAATATAATCTTACTGCTTTCTTAAAACTTTCATTATTTTCATTGAAAAACCTGGCTTTCTTTTCCTAATTCAGTGTTACTGTGAAGGCACATTAGCTCAAAACTTGTAAAACAGAATCCTATATATGCTCCTGATAACGAAATGACAAAGCATTAGGATCTGGATTAAACCTCTCATAAAAGAGCAACAAGATGGCAAAAAAATTTTTTTTTAAATGAAAAATATCTGTAATGAAAGTCAAAGAAATCCAGGGATTACACAATGACTTCACCTTTATAGTAACAGTTCCAATCCTTGGGAGGGCAGAGTAAGGTTAAGAGGATGGGAAAAACAGAAAGCTACTGCCATGGTAGTATAACTACTAGTTAGTAGTCTACCCACAGTTAAAAGTGTTCTTGATTCTTCTCTGATCCCATACCATGCCTCCTAAATGTTAAATCTCACAAAGATCCTTCAACATTTCAAACAATTGCAAAATAAGTATCACGACCAAAAACAAGAGAATACTTACTTAATATTGAAAATTCACCACCACACTCTAAATTCATCTTTCAATTCACAACTGTTACTCACATATGCCTTCACCCTTTGCTTTCCATTAAAGTAGCACTCGTACTGACGTAGGATATTCTTGGATCTAACATCCACTATCATTATCATTCCAAACCAGGATTACTGTACCAATGAAATAACGTTACCTTAAAAAAATGACAAAATATCAATTTACTTACAACAAAAACTTTTAAGTTGACTGAGAATGAACATTCTCAAATAGAGAATAAATTTTGAAATGAGCCATATAACCATTTTTTACATACATGTGCCCATATGAACCTAATCATATCAATCTATATTACCTTTCTAGTCACAAGATACACAGCCAGAGACTGGCGAGACTATTCCATTTCTTACCTATATTTTAGATTATTTGGAGCCAATCAACTCACAAACCATAATTACCCATAAAATTCAATGCAGGAAAACACTCTCAAGTATTTGAAGACATTTATTGCTTGAAATTAATGCTTTTAAAATTGGTGTGAAGCCAGTAAAGGATGTAATGGGGCACTGTCAAGACTATTAATTTCAAGGTAATTGCACCGTAACTATGATCCACGGGGAAAAGTGATTGTTGTTGTACCAAGGATGCTGCCAGCACCATCACCTCAAAGTCACAGAACTTGGGACTGGACATTGGATCATAGGGTCCAGCTACAGCAAAAACGACAGAAGTAATGTTTTGCCCACAATGATCCCCACCCACACTCACTGAGTCCTATGTATTACTCATCCTATAGAACTCAGATTTAAAGGCACATCCGAAACTAAACCTGGTCTGATGTTTCAAATTATGCTGTTTCCTGGTTATGCTCTCATAACAACCCATAGTTTCTTCACATCATTTTTCAAAATTATTTCACACTTATTTACCACCTATCTCTCTTGGAAGACAAAATCTCTATAAGCAAAGGACAGTACTTGTTTTATTATTACAATGGTTATCAAAAGATGCTTTTCGGGCACACATTCGTTTTACCTGGGAACTTCTGAAAAATGCAAATTCTTGGGTTTCACCTCAAACATATTCTATCAGAAGGTGGAACACACTAAACAGAATTTTAACAAGCCTCGTGATGATTCTGACATACACTAAAAGCTGAAGCACTGAATTATTATATCTAAGCACAAAGCACTATGAAATACATGAATGAAGATTAACAAATTTTTTTTGAAATGTGTGAATGATGACCATTAGAAACGGACTAGGGAAGCATACTTGGCCCAATGGATAGGGCATCTGCCTACCACATGGGAGGTCCGTGGTCCAAACCCCAGGCCTCCTTTAGCCACGTGGAGCTGGCCCATGCACAGTGCTGATGTGCTCAATGAATGCCCTGCCATGCAGGGGTGTCCCCCGAATTTAGGAGAGCCCCACTGGCAAGGAGTGTGCCCTGTAAGGAGAGCCGCCGCAAAAGAAAGTGCAGCCTGCCCAAGAATGACACCGCACACACGGAGAGGTGACACAAGATGAGGCAACAAAAAGATTCCCAGTGCCACTGATGAGGATAGAAGTGGTCACAGAAGAATACACAGTAAATGGACACAGAGCAGACAACTGGGGGGGGGAGGGAGGAAGGGAAGATAAATTTTTAAAATAAATAAATCTTAAAAGAAAAAAGAAATGAGGTATTAAATATCCTCACCAAAAGTTTATCAGCAAAGTGACCGGGCCATTTTTTCTAGATTTGCTAGTCTTCCACAAAAAGCTAAAGTTAATCTTCATTCTTCAAGAGTAAAATACTGAAAAATTTTCTAAGAAATATGTCACAAAGCAAAAAAATTACTGCATACAAAATTATTTTATTAGAGATCAAGAATTTTACTCACACACCTTCTTCTGAGGTTGTTTTCAACTTTACCATATTTACTGCATCTGAGTAACTGAATACATTTAAATGCTCATTAGCTAAAAATAATTTCTATGGAGGAGTCATGTTGAGTAAAACTGCTGCTACTATAAAAAATGCATATTGATTTACATGCTTGTTTGCTCTCCTACGGGTTTACTGAAAGCTAAGTCGCAAAGATTTCTCCATAAGTCCTTCATCCTTCAGGTAGTTCTAGCATTAATCTCCTGATATATAACAAGACCCCTTAGTGAATGCTGCTATATTTCTTCCGTTAGATTTTTCTCTGACGTGAGTTCAAAGATGTAAAACAAGGGATGAATTTGAGAGATGTCCCAAAATTATTATATCTGGAGGACTTCTTTCAAGTATGAATTAGTACATGCTTTATAATGGATTCTTATTGCCTTGGTTCTTTCTCACATTTGTTACATGTATAGGACGACTTTTCTCCATGTAGATTTACTTATGTCAGTCAAGGAATTCATACTGGTAAAGGCTATCCCATAATAACTGCATGAGTAGCGTTTCTCTCCAGTATAAACTGCTGATGGGCAGTTTAAGGTTTACATTTTTGCTAAAAAACTTCCAATTCACTACATTTATAGGACTTTCCCATAATAAAAATGTTCTGATGGCTAAAATTACTATGACAAATACTGCAATCATCTGGTTCTCTCCAGGATGATTTATCACATGTAAATTGACTCATATGACCTAAACTCTTTTCCACACTTACTGGGCTATGAGGTTTTTCTCCACTATATATTCCCTTATGGACAATAAGATTTGAACCTTTACTAAAAGCTTTCAGAAGCCAGTTTAACTCACTGGTTGAGCACTGGCTCCCCACCTATCAGGTCCTGGGTTCAATCCTGGTTGCTGACACCTAGTTTAAAAAAAAAAACAACTTTCCAACAATCATCAGATTTATATTGCTTTTCTCAATTATATACTATGATATATGGTAAGGTTTGCAGTATAAGTGAAAGTTTTCCCACATTATATACATTTTCTCCAGTATGAATTCTATGATGTTGAAATAAGGATGACTTATGACTGAAAGTTTTCGTACTTATACTGCAATTATAAGGTTTCAATTCAGTGGGATTTCTCAAATGCAGATTGAGTGATTCAGGCTGGTTGAAAGATTTTCTGTATATCTGACATGGAAAAGATATGTTCAGTATGAACAGTCTGCTGTTGAAGAAGACTACTAAAGACTTTCATATATTTCTTGCATTCATATTACTTCTCTACAGTATGACTTCTTTGATGCCGAGTAAGGTGTGAGTTGCAGCAAAAGGCTTTCCCACATTCACTACATCCGTAAGGTTTCTCTCCTGTATGAACTTTCTGATGGTGAATGAGAGAGGAACTATGAATGTAGGCCTTCTCACATAAATGACATTCATAGACTTTTTCTTGAGTATGAATTCTCAGATGCTTAATGAGATATGTAACACGACTAAAAGATTTCCCACATTCTATGCATTCATATGGTTTTTCTCCAGTGTGAGTTCTTTGATGAATAGTAAGTGATGAGACATGCTTAAAGGCTTTCCCACATTCAATACATTTGTAAGGTTGCTCTTCACTATGACTTATCTGATGTCGATAAAGGGTTGAGATATGGCTAAATGTCCTCCCACATTCATGACATTCATAGGGTTTCTCTCCAGTATGAATTCTCCAATGGCGATTAAGGCTTGATTGATTGTCAAAGGCTTTTCCACATTCACTACATATAATGATTTTTTTTCTAGTGTAAGTCTGGTAATGGGAAAGAGATTTGCTCTGGCTGAAGGCTGCCACACTTTCATTAGCATTCAAAACTTTCTCTCCATTACTGATGTTCTCATTTTGTGTAATTGACTTTTCGGGTAAACTGTTCTCAAACATATCATATTTATGTGATTTTCCTTCAGAAGCCATTCTCTGTGGTTCAAAATGAATAGCCTTTAAGTGGAAGATGCTACTAAACCTATTGTATTTGTAAACTTTCCCCAGTGGGGCTTCCTCTAAAGGTGAGGGCCAGTGTTCTGAAATGTTCTTTTGATTTCTGTGCTTCCTCTCCAAATTCTCTCTATATTTCCAGTCCTTGTTAAAATTTGAACATTCAAGATATTCTTTATAACTTTTTCTATAAAGGTCTTTTGTGATGAAACATCATCTTCCTTTGTTGATAATTCCTTGTTTCCCCATCATGGTTCCCAATCTGAAATACACCAAGAAAGAAAAATTTGTTTTTTTTTTCTGTACTCCTTGAGAGAAATGTCTATGGATAAAAAGTAAGGCTTCCAGAAACCAGAGGCCTCTAACAACTCTCATATAGTTCAATGATTTCTGAACAATGCTGAAGTGGAGCACAGAGAGATAGCTCAGAGAGACAGAAACAGAGAAACAGAAAAGGATAGGGTAAATGGTTTAAATATAGACAATCAGTATTTGAAAAAATGAAACTATCCCAAAGAAAATATGAAAGGTATTTTGGATTCCACAACATCATTGTGCGTCTATATTCACGTGAAAGACCACTGCTTTGGTTGTCCTACTTTCAATTTGTCTGAATTTGCTGCCAGATTAATATGCTTAAAATGCGTTATTGCACTACATTAAACAGCAACAACTACAATGACAGTAAAATGAACTAAATGCTCTTAATGGCTCTCAAAGATTGAAGGTAAACTCACGTAGGGTTCATGTGAAACCATATGGTTATTTACTTGACATTAGAAAATTCTGTTCCTGGAAACCTTATACATTCCTTACATCCCTTAACACTTATATCCATATTTATTCTCTGAAGTTCAGCTTTGGAGGAAAACTGATACTGCCATCTAAGTGGTAGTTTTTATTAGCCTAAAACCATCGGCATATTTTTTCTTAACTGGACTTAGAAAAGAATAATTTGTCATATTTTATTTCCAATGAAGTATCAGTTTGAATTATGATGATGATAAACACCTATACCTTTGATTAATGGCATATGTAACACAGACAGGAATGAAGGAATGGTCCTTTTAGAATCTAACCCGAAGAGCCCTCAGTTTTCTCTAAAGACAATATCCCTACAACATCCCAAAATTCTTCCACACCTTCTATAATATCCTTACTACAAAATCTTCCTTAGCCTGATTCACCATGACTCACTTGGAAACATACTCTTCAACAATTTTTGCATTACCAGCCAGGGTTCTTTGCCTTCCTCCAATAATGTGATCACACATGGCTTAGGTATTGAAAGACCTCCTTGCAGGAAAAATACAGAACTTGCTTAAACTGTGGTCCTCAGGGAGGTGAGGCCATTAGTAAGGAACCAGAGAAGGGATGGAGGATATTAATATTTATTGAAATGGGAAGATGAGATTCAGGCATGACACAAAAGAGTTGTACTCTGCCTTGGGAACACTGAACAGAGATTTACCACTTACTGAGGAAGATCCCCAGCAATTAAGAGTAACAAAAGAAAGACCTCTCCCAAGAAGCAGGTTCATATAATTCTGGACTATCATATCTTTGCACAAATCCCTCTGAGCAAAATCTACCCATCCCCACTCTTCATGGTAAAAGTCTATGGCCACATCATTAAATGCTACCTCAACCTGCAAAAATATTTAGGCTCATCCATGGCCTAGATCTCTTCCGTTGGTAGACAAAGGGTAAAATTACCCAGTTGTGGAAAAGAGTCAATAAATTTCAGAGTTACAACAATGATCAGAAATCTCATCTAAGTCATGGAATAATGAACCTGGCTTTGTTATGCAATAAGGGTGGGAGACAAATGGAAAACCTCTGCTTAAGGAGAGTTAATTTTATCCAAGAGAATAAAATGATAGAAAAGTTAAAAAATCAGCATTCAGTATTTGACTGCATATAGTCAAGTGCTGAGTTGTGGTAGGTAAGCAATAAAAAATTAGGCAAAATTAATTGTCTCCAAAACAGAATGCTCAAGATGATTCACTAAGGTTCAGAAAAAAACAAAGAATGACACATAATTTATTTTTTAAAAGGAAATATAGATTTATGGTATACATTTAAATTCTGTATTGATAGTCACTTGAAAATTAAAATAATTTGAGGCCTCTGGGCAAGAAACACTGAAGAACTGCCATTAGTAGTCCTTCAGTAGAGCCTTAAAATAAGAACACAGAATTTAAAAAAAGGACACATCTCAATAAAAATATTCTAAGGAAAATTCACAGATATAATTAGAGATTTCTTCTGTGTAGAACTCATTCACAGTTTTCAAAACAACAAAGGTTTAGAAAAAGATTAAATGTTCCATAATAACTTACTGGTCAAATTATAATGTATGCATAAAATAAATGTACTGAAAATGCATGGTAATTATCTTTTACTGATGAAACAGACATTTCCTAGTTGTAGTAACTTTTTCTCTCCAAGTGTGGTTGATTCAATAATCTAATACATTATCTAGAAATTCTGCATGTATGTTTATGAGGGAAACTGGTTTTTGGTTAAAAATGGGTACTTCATCTTTGTCAGGTGTTGTGGAAAAAACTAAAAATTAAATCTCCTGCCAACCCAGACTATCCTTTCCCCACAAATGTAGAAAAGAAAAGTTTTATTATTGAAAACCCATTAAACCAGATGGTGATGTGCAACACACTTAATCACTAATGAGACTGCAAAGACAAAAAGAAAATCTTACTCTTTTACAAAGCCAGGCAGATTCAACCCATTATATACATGTTTCAAAGTAAACAATAATTTGTTCTTAAGTAACAGAACTTGACAGAACTATTTGCTATATGCAGTTTATCCTAAATTCTCCTGGTATAGGGAGTGGACTTCCGTGCTAGTTAATTGCCTTTATCCAAAAGAAAAACAAAATTCTGGCATCTTTATGACAATCAGGTAGTTACAACTTGGAGCCAAGTGCTTATGTTAAACTGTGATAGGAGGAGGAATTTAGGGGAAGATCCCTGATGTTTCCTTTCCAGAGATGGCTCCAAGGTCCTTAAGACATTACTGGGTCATAAAACTGGCAAGAGGCTCCCTGGTTTTTAAAGAGATTTACACGCATCTCAAAGGGATAAGGAAAGAATTTACAATTTTAAGTTTTCCTGAGGAATTGCTCTAAGAAAAGGGAAGTGAGGTGGGGGGTTTTTGGCACCAGGGAAAAACCAGTTTCTTTGCAAGTGTATTTACCCTTACACAGGAATTTATTTGGGTTATGCCAATCTCATCTCATTAACTGAAGTTTGTCCATGTTTTCCACAATGGTTTTAAAATGCTTTGCTTTTATAAATCTCATCTGATAAACCAAATAAGGAATCAGTAAGATGTTAAGTATAAAAATACTCTATTAAATTTAAAAACACTATGTTTTATTCCATGAATGGAAAAGTTTTGAGTTCTTTGGACTACCTTCTTAGGTCTCTCTATCTATGCTCAATATTTCTCTCAGTTCAGTTGAACTTCAATTCCACCTGTTCCTCCCTGATACTGCAGCTCATCAAAACCAAGCACGATGGAAGTGGATGTGGCTCAAGCAATTGGGCTCTTGTCTACCATACAGGAGGTCCAGGGTTCGATACCCAGGGCCTCCTCGTGAAGGCAAGCTGGCCCACATAGAGTGTCACCCTGCGCAGGAGTGCCGGTCAATGGAGAGAGCTGACACAGCAAGATGACACAAAAAAGAGACACAGAGGAGAGACAATAAGGGACACAGAAGAACAGAGAGCTGAGGTGGTGCAAGAGAATGATCACCTCTCTCCCACTCCAGAAGGTCCCAGGATGGGTTCTTGGAGCCACCTAATGAGAATACAAGCAGACACAGAGGAACACACAGCAAATGGACACAGAGAGCAGAAAATGGAGGGAGAGGGAGAAATAAATGAATAAATAAATCTTTAAAAAAACACACAGAAACCTACCACCAGCCTTGCTTTCACAGGAATTGCCTTTTCCTTACATGGGCCCCCTGAGGTATTCACTCAGGATGGATAATATCTATCCATCCTACCACTTTTTTCATTTTTTGTTTTCTAACTTTTCTACCAGTCCTGCATTATTCAATACAATACCCACTAGCCACATTTAGCTATGTAAATCTAAATTAATTGAAATTAAATTAAAAATTCAGTTCCTAAATCACTCTAGCCATAGAGTTAAAGTGCTCAACAGTCACATGTGGCTGATGGCTACTGTACTGGACAACACAGATATAAAACATTTTCTGCACTGCAGGAAGTTCTCTTAGACAGCAATGCACTAGATTATAATGTAATACATGTCAGTGTACACACAGCCCAGTGAAAGGTTCTTCCTAAAAGATTACCTTATTAGCTAAGAAAACCAATAAATGAATTGCTGTGACAATTAGTTAACTTAAATTTTTCCTTTAAAAAAGCCCTGCCCAGTGGGAAAAGACAAACTGCATACATTAAACATATATATAGAAAGAAAAAAAAAACTAAGAAAAAAATAAAGGAAAACAACAACAACAACATATATCATATCAGCTAGTGAGTGATAAGTTCTAACGAAAACAATAATGAAGGACTGGAAGAGAAGGGCGAGAAAAGATATCTGCAATTTTAAGTAAGTGTTTAGGAAAGCTTACGGAAAGGGAGTTAAGCAAAGATATGAAAGGGGTGAGAGCACAAGCTTGTGCAGATATGGGGACGGAACATTTCAAGTAGACAGTACAGCAATTTCCAAGGTCTGGAGGCAGTAGCCTGTGTGAGTGGAGCCCACAGGGAACACAGTAGAGAGGCTGAGAGAGGCAACACAAAGCCTATTTGTACAAAGCTTTATAGGTCACTGCAAAACTCTGGCCGCTATTCTGTGTCAGAGCCACTAAAAATTTTAAGCTGAGGAATGATACGGTTATATTTTACAACAGGATCACTATGACAGCTACTTTGAGAACAGACTGAAAAAGATGTAAGGGCTTCAATTCACTACAGTAATCTAAGTTCCTTGGACCAGGGGAGCTGTGGTGATGGCAAAGACCAGATAACCAATGGCCAGATTCTGTATATAGTATGAAGGTAAAGCCAAATAAAGTGTCTGACCAGGAATTATAAGAGAAAAGGAGCAACAAGGATGATGCCAAACACCTTCTGACCTGAGCAACTTGAAGGATATATACCCACCATTTATTAAACCCGCAAAGCAAATAACCTAACATTCCAACTGGACATTCTGAGTTGCAATAAGTTTTCTAGCTCAAATCACTGAAGGACTTCTAGAAGAAATCTAAGAAATCTTTTCCATTTGTGGTAGAAAAGAAAGGCACCGAGAGAGTAGGACAGCACTTGGAGCTCTGTGTGGGCTCCACTCACTGCTGTCATAAAAGGAATTGTAGATCCAGTCTGTAAATGGAATTTGTTAAGATAACTGTCAGGAGAAGCAAACCAAACACTCCAGAGTCTAGATTTTTAAAAAAGGGTTTCAGGAAGATTTGGGGACAAACTGACTCACCTGGGACATGACTTGGCAATTTCCAACAGCCAACATAGTCCTCTTTCTAGGTTCCCATTTTAGACAAGGGCAGTGTCCTGAGATGGTAGAGCCAGGGGAAGCAAAAGCAGTCAGGAAAGCAGGTTTACCTTGCAGCTTCTGACACATGTGCATGGAAAAGCCACCTGGGAACCACTCTTTGGGGCTCCAATGTTTCCTTAAACTAAAAGTGAGCACAGGATTACCGTTTACCAGGTGCTACCTGCGTGTAAATCAACCATTCTGTACATAAGAAAAAGACCAAGAACACAATTGTAAGACCGTGAATCAGCTCATTCAATCTTACCCCTCGGCATGGCGGGTATTCCTATTATCCTGATTTTTTTTTTAAGAATGAGTAAACTAAAACTGGAAGATAATGAAGCACTTTGCGAAAACCGTGGGCGTCAGGACCGGACTGCATAAAAACAGTTGTAGATGATATTCGCTTCGAATACCAAGTGAGGTCCTTTCTCCCCTTTTACAGAACAGGACACAGGCCCGGAGAAGCTAAGGCCCTGTCCTAGGTCACATAGCGGGGCACACCCTGGGACCAGCAAGGTTCTAGCGGCCGCGTCCAACGCCCAGGATCCGCTGGCCTGAGATCCGCCCGCCACCCCCCACCACCCCCGTCCCCACCGGCCCCTGGGAGCTACACTTGCCGTTATTCTCGGCGGTCGGGACCCCCACCGGCGCCGCGGGACTGCACTAGCACCGAAGTCCGCTGGGGCCCTTTTCCTGAACCCGCCGCGTCCAGAGCTGGCGCCTCCGCGTACGTACTGCACGGGTGGCCGGTGAACGGACGCGGCCGTCGCCCTCCCGGAAACAGCCCAGCCCAAGCACCGCCCCAACTCCAGAATTCTACCGCCAGACCGGAAACTGCCGGGGTCGGGGCGGAGCCAGTACGGAGCCTCATTTCCCAGACTCCTCCGGGACAGAGACCAAAGTAACTGACGCCGACAGGAACAGTCGCCTCTCAGAAAACTACATTTCCCAGAAGTCGCTGCGACCTCTCGGCTCCGCGCGGCGCTATAGCAACGGTCTCGGCTTCCCAGAAAACTACACAACTTCCAGCAGTCTTCACGCCATAGGTTAACTAGGGCACAGATGCAAAGAGTCGAGAAGCGCAAATATTTTTTGGTGTGCTACTCCTTCCAGAAACGAAGGCAATTTTCTATTGTAAGGACAAAGGCACCGAACCATGAAAACACACTTTTTGTAGTGTTTGGCGTTCACATATCCGGGACTATATTTCCCAAAGTGCCCTGTCGCTGGACTGTTCCTTCTAAGATGATCACGTGGCCCCAAGTAGTTTGCTGGATAAAGACATTGCCCGGAAGTCACGCGTAGAGGTCATTGCTGTTGGATCTATGGCTACCATGCTGATTGGCGAGTTGCGTGCTCAAAGATGGCATACTCGAGTGAGCGCTTTGAAGACAATAACCCTTGTCCTGGAAAAAAATCACTCCTCCCCGAACTCCCAGAGCTGACCCGCTTCGATCCCCAGAATTGCCATTTAGGGTGTCTTTGCCCAGCTAACCCAATGGGGAGCTGGCCATCACTGTATATAGGCCAGAGCAGCCCAGCACATTCGGGTTTCCTCTTTTCCTTCCTTCCTTTTATTATAATTTTAATTTTCCTTCTATTTTAAAAATTAAAAGTAAGCCAGTGAAGACGTGCTAGAGCCTCGAAAAGGAGAATAGAACAAGAGGGCAATTAGGATGGTGAAAGGAAAACACTTTACAGGCAATACTGAACCCACTCCCATCTGCCAACCCTGTGTTGCCTTCTTTCCCTTTTCTATTAGGCAGTATTTATAATCAATTATTTTGTTATAGGAATTAATCTGGTCACACATTAGATTGTAAATTGGGAGAAGAAAAGCCAACTTATGTTGGTGTTAGTGCTGAAATTTTTCAAAATTCAGAGGGAAAGCTTCAGATCATTAACTTCCAGGGAGATGGAAATTCATATATATCTTGGAGAGGGAGAAACTCTTGCTGAGACTTCTGGTAGAGCTCTTTATACTTCTTCCTGTTTCATCCTCTATCTAGCACATAACGCCACTCTGAAGGGTGATCTCAATAGAGTGCATCAGATGTGCATATGTGTGATCAATAGTGTTTGCTTAGTCATTTTAAAAGATATAAAACAAAATGGAAGTTACTATGTCTTAAGAGATTCAAAATGGAGTCAGGTCACTCTAGATGTTACTCTTGTGCAAATGGCAGCCATATATCACAATCTGCCAGAGGTTACAAAGCCTCAAGCAACAATATTCCTCAAAACCCTAAGGACATCCAGACGTCATAGAGACCACAAGATACAGAGCTCAGTTTACTATCCAACCTGAAGGACAATTAGATTACCCCAAATATCCACCAACCACAAACAACCTGTCTAAGCTTCTTTCCTTTAAAAACTCTTGCCTGGAAATGAAAAGACAGAAAAGGAATTGGGCTGCTACCCAAATTCCATTTCTAAGGCCCCAAATAAATGCCTTTATTGTTATTTCTAGGTTGACAATCACTTGACTGGTAGATTCTGAATTCATGAGGAGAACTGAGGACTGGTGTCAGGAGCCCTGTTTGTAGCTATCATGGGGAGAAGGGTGCCTCCTCATTTATTTTCCTCCATGAATTGTAATAAGCCAATGAAAGACCAATCTCAGAACATCAGGATTTCAAAAAGAGAGTCTTTATTCTGTTGTGCAAGTCAGGAGAATAAGAGCGAAAAATGTCAAATCTATTTTGCTTGAATTAGAGAAACTTTGGGGTTTATGAAAATGAAACAAAGTAAGTTTGGATAGTGGTTTTGGCATGTTCAGGGATTCTGAATCATTTAATTGGAAGTGTGTTAGCAAGGGCTCCAGAGGTTAATTGGGGTAAGTATGGTGTTTACAGGTTACAAACTGTGTGGTAAATTGCTTAATTACCATCCATTAGGAACTGACAAAGTTTGGCTAGAGTAAGACGTAAAATTGTAAATAGTTCAATCCTTACAAAATATTGAGTATGGATACTTAAGCTAAACATTTGTAAATCCCTTAGACTAAACTAAACAAAAGAGGTTATCAAGAGGCTGTTAAGAATTGACTAACTCCAGGTCAGTCATAATTATGAGTTAAAGATTACACAGTGATAATAATAAAACATATTATTAGAATCAAAGATATGTTTTAGATTATTTGTCTCTAGCTACTTGTAATAGTTAACATATGTCATGGCCATGATTATAAGAGGGAAGTCCTTCTAAATTATACTAAAAGTAAGCAATCCTCTATATTATAATTCAGTGACTATAGTTATTTGTTAATGCTCCATACTCAGCTTCACCATCATGTGCATGAGGGCCACTCTGCCTCTTCTGAAGCTAAGACCAGGGACCTGCACTGGGAGTATGGGCTGGCTCCATATAAAGACAGTCAAAGTTAAGGAAAGGGCCAACCAGGGTCCCACAAGATCCTACCATTTTATGAAGAACTCCCCTGCCTAAGATGGCTCCCTCTCCTGTTCGCTCATTGTTGTTTTGTGCTCATTGTCTGCTGGTTGTTTGTTTGTCTTCTTTAGGAGGCACTGGGAACTAAACCCAGAAACTCCCATATGGAAGGTGGGTACGCATCTACTTGAGCCACATCCACTCCCCAAAAACATTTTCTTGATTTAGTGCTTGCAATATAACTTCAGTGCTTTAACTGTTTTCTACAACACTGGGAAAGCTGTTTCTGCCAGTTCTTGCTGGTCGTTCAAAGCTTCTATGGGATGACAGATCCCTGAAGCATCTACATATGCCACTGTTAGAGTTTAACATTATTATTTGAGTCCCAAAAAGAAAAATAATATGTTCTTAAACTAATCTGTTCCTGTGGCTATGGTACCCTTTGATTGCATAAAATTCAGTTGAGGGGACTTTAATAATTACTTGATAAGATCGATTTAGGGATTTTGAGTGGAGTTTTCAGTGAGGGGTGACTCAAGATGAGTCTCTGCCTCCTTGCTGGGTCTGATATAAATGGAGACACAGGGAGAGACACAACCATAGGTGAAAAGGAAGCTGCCATATTATATTTTTTCTTTTAACAGATCAATTTTATTGATACATATTAATAAAGCATACAATTCATCCAAAGTGTACAGTCAGTGACATTTGGTATAATCACATAGTTGTGCATTCATCACTTCAATCACTATTAGAGCCATGTGAGAGAGGACCGCATCACCTACAGCAGAGATCGGCAGCCTCTTCACCACATGGCAAGACCCCAGAATCAACTGTAGCTGACTTTGGTGAGAAAGCATCTCTGATGGTAATATGGATAATCATGGCCTATAAGCTTTTACCCTAAATAAAATCCTCATTATAAAAGTCAACCACTTTGCATCGGCAGTGATTTGGTAAACTAAGACAGCAATCTTGATTGGGATGGGATCCTAAATTAATTTTTTTATTATTTCAAAAATTAACAACTGAGTTGGTATCATGTATTCTTTTTATTATTTTTTTTCACTCTTTTTGTTTGTTCTTTCTTTGTTTTTCTTTGTTTTGTCATGTATTCTTGATTATTCCAGGATGTATGGGGTTTTGAACTGGTAAATATTCATGATGTGTGAAAAAGCATGATACATTCTGTGTGATATCAACCACCTAAAAATGTATACCCAGTTGTGTATAGACACACAGGACTTAGAAGGATATGTCAAACTGTAAACTGCTTGTGATTTTGGATGAAGGTTGTATTCTTTCCTTCTTGTATTTTTCAGTTTTCTACATTATAAAATGAACTGAAGAGTTTGAAAATAAGTTTTATTTTTAAAACCTTGAAACTAGCAATGGTGCAAAATTAGTGTGAAAAGAAATAAAACAAAATAGTATATCTATGGTGAAGAGATTTAAAATGGAGTCAGGAGGTCATTCTGGAGGTTACTCTTAGGCAAATATCAGACAGATATCACAAACTGCCAAAGTACCCAAAGCTTCAAGCCACAATGTTCCTCAAAACCAAAGGATATCTGGACACCATAAAACAAACCATAAAGTAAAGAATTCAGTTAGCTATCTAACCTGAAGGATAATTGGAGTGCCCCCAAATATCCACCAAATAAAAACTTGTCTAAACTTCTTCTGTTCCTTTAAAAACCCTTGCCTGCAAATGCCAAGATAGGGCACAATTTGGGTTGCTGCCTGGATCTGGCACCCAGAACTGCAATTCCGAGAATCCAAATAAATGTCTCTGTTGACTTGAAATTTAGCTGGTTATTTCTCAGTTGACTTTCAGCAAAAACAAGGAAAATAGGTAACTCAGTCTGTATACCTATAGGAAGTGACTTTAAGCATAATTTATTGAAAGTAATCTACATTGTCAGCATATGTACACAGTATTCTATATTAGGGAATATAATATATTTGAGCAATCTCCCGGTGATGTGCATCTGCATTGTGTTCAAATTTTTACTTAAAAGTGTCAATATCCTTATACGTACATGCTGTGCCTGTATTTTTTTTTAACCGTGAATCTCGAGGTGCTATATTGCTTGTCAGAGAATATGTCCATTTCTTGGCTTTGATACATAGCAACAGACTGCCCTTAAGAAGGGCCATGTTGTTCCATAGTTCCATCCTTTGGTCTCTGGGAGTAAGTCTGGGACTTTCTGGAATTTATTCCCAATGTATCAGGTAACTGAGGAAGAAGTCTGCCTCCTTTGAGAACTCTCCCCAGTGTGTTCTCTAACACCCAAATCGTATTGGGAAAACAGCATATGGGTGCTAGACCACCTGCACCAAGAGGTGATTGAGGGCCACACCCACAGGGAGCAGCGGCCTGGGCTTCCTCGCCTACGAGCTGCTGGTGGCTCTCTGCCACCCAAGAGACCCTCCTGCTGGAAAACCTAAGAGCCCTAGAGGTTCGCCTGGTACATAACGTGAGGCTGTGGTGATCTGTACCGATGACAGCCAGTCAAGCATCCTCCCAGTTCAGCACAGTCCTGAATGGGGAGAAGAACAGGACGACATTGTAAGAATTTGCCTCTTTTGTCAGTATCACCAAGAGTATAATGTTCCTCCATCTTTCTCTGAGATGTACATATCAGCCTTCAATTCTTCATATCCATTTCTCACCTGAAACACTGCAAAGGCAGTGCTCTCCTTGACTGTTCTCCATGCTTTCACTCTTGCATCCATACCTTCTTCCACTGACTGGAGGGTGGCTGGGCCCATAGCAAATAGACAACTCTCACTAGAGGTAACAGAGGATACCCTGTTCAAAACTGAAGATCCTTCCATATATATTTTCACTTATTTACACATATCTAGTAGTATATCTGAAAATTCATCTCTGCTTGACCTATGGCTGAGTGAATTCCTTCTCCCCATTCCCTTTGCCAGAATTTGCAATCCATGTCCATGGAATACACGTGAATTACTTCTTATGGGATTAGCAATTCCACCCCCAGTGTCAGTTGACACCAGTTTGCGACGGTTTGCTCGGTCGGTAGAGGTGGGGTCTGGCTGCGGACGAGGGGTCGGTCCAGCTCTGGACGAGGGGTCGGTCCCGCTTGGGACAAGGGGTCGGTCCCACTTGGGACGAGGGGTCGGTCCGGCAGCAGACGAGGGATCGGTCTCACAGGGGTTGCGCGGTTCGGCTGACGGGGTCGCCCGGCGAAGCCGGCGACGAAGGGGTCGCCCGGAGAAGCAGGCGACGAACTGGGGACAAGGGAGGCCAGGCCCTTGTCGGGGGCTCTCAGGACTGGAGGGCGCACGGCAGAAGAACTACGGCGGAGACAAGGTAAACACGCAAGTCCCCTTTACTGAGGGAGAGGCAACAGTTTTATAGGGGCTGGGGAAGGCTGATTGGTCGAAGCCACGCCCTGTTCTGATTGGTTGCCGGTGAAAGGTCAGTGGGTGGTACCGGACGGGGGAGGGGTGGTGGTTAGGGATTGGCTGTTGCTGTTGCTGGGGGAAGGGGCAGGGTTTAGGGATTGGTGGCTGCTGTTGCTGGGGTGGAGGGCAGACTTGAGTTTCCCACCCACGCCTGGCTGTTGCTGCTGTCTCGGGGAGGGAAAAGGGCAGACTGGATTTTTCCGCCCACACCTGGCTGTTGCTGCTGTTGGGGGAGGGGAAAAGGGCAGCCTGGAATTTTCTGCCCTGCGCCTGCGCAGGGAGAAGGAAGAAGAAGGGTGCCGCCCTACAAGGCATCGTGTGGCGCTATCCGGGAGGAGGGGCGGCCGCGGAAGCATGGCTGCCGAGAAGGGGAGACCTGAGGGCACTCTGCACCCATGCCGAGCTTCCTTCAGGGGTGGCGGTGAGTCCGACCAGCCACCCTATTATGGGGGCAGCGGCTTGGTCTGCCGCGGCTGCTCCCCCGCCAGGCCAGCAAACCACACTTCAGCCCGAGGGGTGACCGCACCAGTTGATGTGAATGTTTTTCAAGAGTCAGTTTTCTTTCCCAAAATTTTAATTACTTGAATAACAATTTATTTTATATAATAAAAAATAAATGAAATAATTTTTAAAGTAGATTTAATACTCTTAATTTGACTTAAAATGCTTTAAAACATACAACTCAATTTTTCACAATGCTGCTGTAGTAAAAGAGAACCTGAGGGCAGTTCACACTGTTTAAGTTTAAAGAAAGATACAATATAAACCTGTGCATCTCAAAATGGATTAAAACACCTTTTAATTTTCAGACAATTTGTAAATCAAACTTGATTAATTATTGTTTGTAATAGAATACACTATCAGTGCTGTTTTCTCAGTTTCCTAAAAATATATTTGTTCTTTGAGGCGGATTTGTTGCAATCAGGATCCAAAATGTATCCTGTGGCTTTTGGTAGGTGTGTCTTAGAAGATCTTAACCTAAAGGTACAACTTTCTTATTTTTTATTCTTAATATTTATATGTTGAAGTCATTGGTTTGCATGTCCATTATAATTTTTCACATTCTAGATTTGGCTTCTTGCATCTCTCTGATCTATTTACCATGCTCACGCATTTCCTATAAACTAGGTATTGATGGCATGTGTGATTGAGGTCTGGTCCCTATGAACAGGTGTGAGAGTGATACACTTCAGATGTGACAATGTTTTATGCTAACATGCAGGGGCACAGCCTGGAAACAACAAATACCTCACAGATCGTACATGGGTAGGTGGGCACGATACACACTAGCACACTGGAACTAGCCTGGAAACACATACAAACATACACGAACCATGGTCCTGGTACACCTGCACCATGTGTATCACATATGTGAAGGTGACACACTTTGGCACACCTTGGAGCCACATACAAGGACTGTGTATGTGAAATGGTGACACTGTAGCACAGTCTAAACATACATCTTGAGGACCCTATGTGACAGGTGTGTAATGTTGACACCCCTTAACACAGGTTGGGTACCCTCCATTACATACATCCTGGGAACATTTTATAACAAGTGTGTAAAGGTGACATACCTCAGCATATCCCCATATACACATATGCATACACCACAACAGAAGAGGTGTGTGATGGACATGAAACATACACAACCCTTATAGCAAAGCACACCAGTGAGGTGTGGGACAGGAAGAAAGTTAGAATTTGCCACAACAGATGTGATAACACAAACGTCCAAGTACACTATGGAGATTTGTAAAAAGGATGTGCCACAGTGACCCTCAAAAGCCTGAAAGCCTGGCTTGTGGGGTGCCCCCTCCCCCAATTCTAGGGACGCAGACAGCGACAGCTAAGCTTGAAAAAAACCCTGTCTTTGCAGGTTTCATGCTGCTCTGCTGGGGTGAGAACACTAACGCCGGTGCGTGGCTGGGATCCCCATCGCTTTCGGGTGAGCCAGTGCAGGTGCTCTAGTCTGGTGTTACGGTCCTTCAGTGGACCCCGGGTTCTGCCACTCCCTGCTGCGAGGCGGCCAGGCCTGAGGGCTCAGCCTGGAGCCCCCACTTTTCCTGAGTCTCCACTCTCGGAATGCCTCTGCCGTCCCCAGCGCGCAGAAGTGGGGTCTTCGCTCCTGCTCCGCCACACGGCCGCCCGCCTCCCACCTTCAGGAAGGGAAGCCCGAGGGCAGCTCTAGAGCACCTCGCCCGTCTCGTCTCCCTTTCTCTTCCACTCTGCGCGCGCTGAGTTCTGACTCTCCAGGTGTCTCCGGTGGCCTCCTTAGCTCCTCCTGTGCTCACTGCTCTCTGCCCAGCAGCCAGAGGTTTCCTAAATACCAACATCAGGTAATGTCATTCCTTCTCAACCCCTCAGGGACCCTCTCGTCTCCCCAGCGCTTTCCTCGGACCTGCGCGTGGACCTCCCGGCTCTTCCCTGCACTCCGCTGTCGCTCCATCCCCTCCATCCCGGGGCTTCCCAGGAGATCCTTCCTTTCTCTCATAAGGCTTTGCTCGGTGATCTTCGCCCCCAATCCTGCAGATCCCTCCTCGGTCCCTACTTCAAATTATACTTGCCTGATCCACCCCACACAGCCGCGTTCCTGTCCTCCCCCAGGGCGCCGCCCTTGTATCTCGGGCGTGGCCTGGGAGGACTGCGTTAGTGGGTGTCCTTAGGCGGTGGCTCCTTAAGCGCAGGGAGGGAAAAGGCTGTGTCACTGGCGTGTCGCCTGCCCCGGGCCCAGCACTTAGGAGCTGCACAACCGACGTTCACTCAGGGAGTGATGGCGGGAGGAGTGGGTTTGTGCTTTACTGTTTGTTGGTTGATTATGAATGCTCGAGGACACGTGGTGGGAGCAAATCAGCCAGAGCACGGGCAAGAAGCCTTTGCTCAGACAGGCCAGCCGAGAAGTCCAGGACCAAGTGGGCTGACCCGGGCGGAAGGGGCTGTGCCGGCACTGCAAGAGGGGTCAGCCCGTGTTGGGTCAGTTTCGGGAATGGTTAGTGCAGGCTGTTCGCAGAATGGGGAGGGATTTATCCTTGAGGATGGGAAGGAGCAGGCAGAGCTAAGGTCACATCTAGAGGGGGTGGAAAGAAGAGCTGCGGGGTGCGGGCAGGCGACCGCCACGTGGGGGTTCTCGGTCCTTCAGGTCCTCACACAGCGCACTGCAGAGAAACGGGTGACAGCTGAGCTGAGGTGACAGGCTGAAGCGCTGAGGAGGAAGACCGACAAGAATTTGGACACGAAGCACTACATGTGGCCCTAAGGGCCAAGATGCGTCTGGGATGACCCGTGCCCCTGCGAGCGTTGCCTGCGCAGGCTTCTGCTGTCCAAGGGAACAGCGTTCACGGGAGAGAAGTGGTTTTCGGGCGAGGCGCCGTGCCCGTGCGGGAGGGGCTGCCGCCGCCGCGTGGCGCTGTCGGGCTGTGGCAGAGCAGCGCCTGGGGGTCCGCAGACTGGGCAGGAGAGGGGGCTGGTGCCCACCTAGAACCCCTGGCACTTCCTGTTCTGGAGAGGTCTGGAGGGAACAAAGCAGGCGGCGCAGAGCAATGGAGGGGGAACCATTTACCCCGCGCAAGCCCCTGGGAGCCGTGCGCCCTTGTGGGAGTCACCCACCCTCCCAGGGGCCGCAGAGCCCGCCTTGGAGAGACGGAATAATAATAGTTCAGGGAATACTAAGTGAGGCAGTAAGTGAGGCCATCCTCAGGAGCCCCGTCAAAGTTAGCCCCCTGTAAAGATGCCTTGGGGCACCAGCGTCCAGGGGATCTGCAGGGAGTCCTTGAGGGGCCCGAGAGGTCCCTCCCCGGGGAAGGAACCAGAAGGGAGGAGCGCTCTGCGGCCCTAGGGGTCCTGTTGGCGGGAGGGGGAAGCCTAGACGCCGAGCCGCGCTGCCGGGGACTGAAGCCCGGATTCCCCTCCTTTTCTGGAGGGTCTCAGCAAGGTACATCCCTGCCTAAGCTCGATTCCCTCCGATGCAGTTTGGGGATAAGGAGCGGACCTGTCCCCGGGGCTGCTGGAGGCGGGAAAGGGGAGAATCCGAGCCCTGCGCGCTGGCACCCGGGGAGGTGTCCCCACAAGGGGGCCCTTGTGGACTGAGGGTATTTTTGTTTTCTTTTGTTTTTGTTGTTTTATTTTGAGGTACTGGGACCGGGATTGAAGTCTGGACCTCGTATGTGGGAACCCGGTCCTCAACCACTGACCCACCTAGGCTCCCTTGTGTTGACTTTTTTGTTTGTTTCCTTGTTTTTTGTTTATTTTTAGGAGGCACCAGGGACTGAACCTGGACCTCCCATATGAGAAGCAGGTCCTCAAACGCTGGAGCCGCATCCGCTCCCCCGCGGGTAGTTGTGTTGTGGAATTTAAGAGAAGTTCAATTATTTGAGTATAGAGAGGCCAGGACTCAGCAATGATTTTGAGAAGGAAAAATGGTTTATTGACGGCCGGCCGGACTCGGGAGCTTTCAGTTTGAATCCCGAGCCCCGAACAAGATTTTCAAACGTCTTTTATACAGAGAGGAAAGGCCAAATGGTCCCTTTGTTTCAGTTCTCAATAGGCTTCAATTAGCATATATCTTCCACATCTTAGGTAAGCTTTTAGCATGGACTCCAGACATTCTAGATAAGCCTTTAGCGTATTTGGTTTTTGCATTTCCCCTAAATACTTAAAGTTTATAGCCCTCGCATTGTTAAACATTTCCTGGGACTGGAGCCGCTGCTGGTCCCTAAGAGCAGGACTGCAGCCTCTTACCGTTCCACACCCACAAGTCAAACAACTTAGTTATCTCTGAAGAGACAAAGAGCCTTCCACCCATAGCCCACATCAGTTGTAAGGCCCTGATCGCGCTGGTGGTTGCGGGCAGTGTCCTTGGTGGGGTGGGGAGCCTTTGATGGGCGTGGGGCACAGGGACCCTCGGGGATTGGGGTGGGCGCATTTTCAACTGCAGCCCTACAGAGGATTCAGGACTCCCAACCCTCTCCCCACTGCGCTCCTGTGGCCTCCGGAACCAGCTGGGCAGCTGCAGTCAGGGTGGGGTGAGGAAGAGCCCTGCCCCGGGACGCCACAGCTCCGCTGTGGGGTGCACATAAGCCACGACCGCGTCTCCTTCCCTCTGCAGTTGTGCCCGCATTCTCTGTCCCTCGCCTCTTTGGACCCTGGCTGGAGTTAGAGAGAAATGGGACTTCTCAGAACTCCCCTCACTCGGGCCATCCGATTAAATTGGGCAGAAGGAAAGCTGCAGCATCAGGACTTCTATAGTTTGCTGCCCTAAGCTGTGACCTTGGAAGTCCTCTTGCTGCCCTGGGCCCCATTTCCTCAGATCTAAATGGGAATATTAACAATGCTGTCCCCTCAACTGAGGGAACCTGTGGGGTGTGGGTGCCATAGTACCCAGGTGTTGCCTGCAGGGTGCCTCTCCCTGAGGTGAGTGAGGACGGCTCCCCTCCCACGTCCAGGGAAATCTTTTCAGGGGTGGTTGAATGCGTGTACACCCACAGCTATTGGAGATTCTTTCCCTCCTCATTACTGTGGATTCACCAGTGGTGAGGGGGTGGGGGGTGGAATCACACAGGCCTGGGCCCTGGGGGACCCTGGTTCAAATCCCTCCTCTGGTCATTAGCTTGGAGACTCTCAGGCCGACCTCCTAGAGCCCCCTGAGCCTGAGGTTTCTGACTGGACATGGAGGCCTAATAACACTTATTTGTGGTTGTGGGAGGCTCAGTAAGAGCAACAAAACACATGGGGTGTTTTATTTTTCAATTCTCACAAAACAGTGAAGTGGGAACTAGTCCTGCATTGATGGGGAAATCCAGGCTCAAGGAAATGAAGATCACACAGAAGGCAAGTATGGATTTAGGAGGCCAAATTCAAAACCTGGCAATGTGGCTCCAGAGCTGGGGACATTTAATCCCTTTAACAAGGCAGGTAAAGGCCTCAGCAGGGTGCAGGCACAGGGGAGGCCCAGCCAGGTCAGCTGCTGCTACTGTGAGCCCTTCTGGAATGACCATGTCTCCATTCTTCTGACATCCCAGAGTACTTGCTCTCAGTGCCATCCAGTGCACCCTGGATTGTCCCAACCTTGCATCTTTCTCAATAGCTTCATTCATGGGAAGTGTGTCCCTGCATCTTTACCAGTGACCCACTCTAACGTCTAATCTCACCCAACAACCCTAAGGCCAGCACTGCTACCTCTGATTTTCCAGGCATTCATAGCATTTGGAGACGTTGCTGTGTCCTTCACTTGGGAAGAGTGGGGGCAGCTGGACCTGGCCCCGGGGACCCTGTGCTGGGAAGTGATGCTGGAGACCCACGGGGTCCTGGTGTCAGTGGGTAAGGCCTCACCTCTCCTCCACGGGGACCCGCAGCCTCCTCCATTTTGCCCCTTTCCAGGCCGTGCTAGTGGAGTAGGCCTCCGGAGCCTGCCTCCTTCTCTCCACAGCCCCAGTTTCTCACCAGTCCCACATCCTGCCACCTGGTTCCCTCTGTCTGCATCCTGGATCACTAGGCAAGAACCATAATCCTTCTAAACACAAATTCTCACCTCATTGCCCAGCACAGTCTGGCCTCTGTCTGATTCCAGATTCCACGGACAGTCCTGGGTGATGGAACTCCAAGATGCTTTGGAGTTAACAGCGTAGATGTCAGAGATCACTAATCAGGGTTCCCGTCTTGAATGAACTGCCCATCAGTTCAATGTCCTTCAGCAAATCAGTTGATCTTCCTGAGTCTCAGTTTCTTCATCTATAAAATGGTGCCTGTTATGGCACCTGTTTCCTGGGGTGGCTGTAAAGAAAACTGAAAGTAGAATCATTGAGTGCAGGGCCTACAGGAATTGTCACATAACATGATACTGAGGATCAGTGAAGGTACAGGCCATGTTCCTGAATGAAAAGACTTGATAGTTTTAATATGTCCAAATTAGTCCATACATTTTACTTGATTTCAAATATGTAATGCATTTAAAATGTTTGGACAGTCCTAATAGCCCATGTATATTACATCTGGTCCTACTTTTAAGGTTCACTGTCGCTTGGCACAGGGATGGAGCACCTGGACTCAGGAGCCAGTATACAAGTCCCAGCACTGACACTTATTAGCTGTGGGACAGAGGACAAGTTACTGAACCCTCTGGGCCTTAATTTGCTCAAGTGTACACTAGGGGTAATAAATAATAGTACTCACCTTCTTATTATGTGGAATAAAATACACTCAGAGCTAAAAAACATTAATAGAACAGAACTGGGCATATAAGAAATGTTGGACACACATTTGCCACATAAAATAATGAATCCCCAAATGTTCTCATTCTTGAGCCTTGGCGGTTAGCTAAAAAAAAAAAATCAAAACAAAACAAAAAGACCAGAATGCAGTCCCAGTGACCACTGGAATTCTCCCTGTCCTCTGTCCACACAGTCCCAGTAGGTCAGAGCAGAGGTCCTGGCCCCATCATGGAGTAACATGTCAGCTTTTACTCACTTCTATCAGCACTGCGCGTATTAGCTGTGCGAAAATGCTATCAGCTGTTCCCTGGGTGCTGAGAACTCCACATCTCATCCTCTGTTCTCCCTGCTTCTGGAACTCCAGCCAGGCTTCTCTGGCTGTGCACTGGGCATCTCCACCTGAATGTCCCACAATCCCCTTCAAACAGAAAGCAGCTGCTGTTCCCCCACATCTTTTCTTCCTTCCATCTTCCTTTGTCCCCAACCTACTTTCATGTGACAAGCCTTCCTTCAGCTCCTGCTCTGTGACATGCACACCCATCACTCCGAGTTCAGTTAGGAAGACAGACATCAGTCTAGTAAACACGCAGTTCCTTAATGACATCCATGATACACTGTAGAAAGGGGACATGCTGGGAATTGTAAGAGTCTATATAGGCAGAGGGCTAAGCTATCCTTGGTGCTTCAGAGAAGGGGTTTCAAGTGACTTTGGAGTTGAGACTAAAAGGCTGAGTGGGAGTTAGAAGTGGGGACGGGAAGGGAAGCGGGTTTGACTCAAGGGATAGAGCATCCGCCTCCATATGGGAGGTCCAGGGTTCAAACCCAGGGCCTCCTGACCCATGTAATGAGCTGGCCAGTGAAGGGCTGATGTGCGCAAGGAGTGCCCTGCCACACAGGGGTGTCCCCCGCATAGGGGAGCCCCACGCGAAAAGAGGGCACCCTGTAAGGAGAGCCGCCCAGCACGAAAAAAAGTGCAGCCTGCCCAGAGTGGCGCTGCACACACGGAGAGCTGATGCAGCAAGATGACACAACAAAAAGAGACACAGATTCCCAGTGCTGCTGACATGAATACAAGCAGACACAGAAGAACACACAGTGAATGGGCACAGAAAGCAGACAACTGGGGGGCGGGAGGCAGGGAAGGGGAGAGAAATAAATAAAAAACAAATCTTAAAAAAAAAAAAAGAAGTGGGGAAGGGGAACAGCACTCCATGTGGAGGAACCAGCGTGTTCTAAAGCTGGGAACTAAACTGACAGAGTTGATGGGACCTCAGACTCACCTTTTTTGCTGCCCCATCCCTGAGCTTGGGGCCTGGCACACAGCAGCCATCAGTGGACATTTGCTCAGAGAAGACTACATGAATCCTGGGCTGTGGTTTGGAATCAGCCAGTTGAGACTTACATGTGTCCTGATGGTCAGTCATTGGCTCCTCTCCAGAGTCCTCATGGATTTTACCCCTGCAACTGCTGAGATGTGTTTGGTTGCACCTAACAGAAAACCACCTGAAACTGGCTTCGCATTGAGAAATGTTCTACCTTACCTAATGAGAAGCCCCCAGGTGTGACTGGCCTCATGCTTGGTGTCTGCAGGGATGTCTCTGCTCCCTCTCTGTGGTCCAGGGGTTTGCCTTGTCCTCAGACTGGCTCCCTTGGAGGGGTCACAAGGTGCTGCTGTAGCAAGTGGGGCAGTGGTCACCTGTTCAGCCCTGTCCTCCCACCACAGAATAAAGGCTTTCTCTTCAGAATGAGTGACCAGCTTTTGTCACCTGCCCACCTTAGACTACTCATGATCAGGGATGCCATTTGGAGGTTCATTTAGGCCAGTGCTTTTAATCCTCTCTGGGTGCCAGAACCACCTCGGGGAACTTAGAAAGTGATGCTAAGGTGTTTACCACAGGGTAAACTATGATCAGTGTAGTGCAGCAGTGCCCCAAAATGTGGTCACTGAGTGTGATGAGTGTCCCAGAATGAAGAGGGAGGTTGTTGTGGGATGCGTGGGGTGGGGGGTTGGGGTATACGGGAACCTCTTATATTTTTTAATGTAACTTTTTTTGTGTAATGTATATATCTTCAAAAAAAATACAATTTACAAAAATGATGTGGGGGGTGGGGAGTGGGTAATACGGGAACCTCTTATGGTTTTTGTTTTTTAATGTAACATTCCTTGTGATCTATTAACTTTAATTTCAAAAAATAAAATTTAAAAAATTTTTAAAAAGGGTATGCAACCTAACTGTTGGAAGTCCAGGAGAATGGGTGCTGTGTAGTCCGCCAGTACCACCCTGTACTGCAGGGAGCCAAAAGATGATGTTTGTGCTCTTGATTTCAGGATTCAAGTCCGCACTTTCTTTACTTTTTTGGGAGAAGTTTCATTCATTGTCTTCTCTCAGTCCTGAAGTCCCAGACTGAATGAGAAGTTTTAATCATCTCCTCAAGACACCCATAATCTGTTTTTCTCTGTTAACAGGGCACCCAATTACCAAACCAGAACTGATCTGTCTACTGGGGCCCAAAAAGGAAATGTGGATGGTGAAGAGAGGCTTCTTCCAAAGTACCTGCCTAGTAAAGCAGCCAAGAGCCCCTCAGGAGGGGGTCATGGCAGGCTGCAGACTGGAAGGAGGTCACATCTTTCGACTTCCATGGAAAGCTTCTTGTTTTACCTCCTGAGGGACTTGGTTGTTTCTCACTCACATCAATGTCAAGTGTGGTTCAGTGGGGAGTTCTCTACTACACAGTTATATTAGGCCCCAAAGCTGAGCCTTTGTCGATAACCAGAGATGCAGAGAAAATACTTTAACATGAGAGTTAGGCAGAACTTACAGTTATTGCTTCTGCAGAAACAGGAGCCAAGGTCAGTCTAAAGTGACTCAGACCTGACTCCCGGTGCTGCTGTTTCATTCTTGCTTAAATACCCAAGTTTCTCCTTAGCATTTGCTTTGATTATGCATTTGCCTTTGTGCATAGGGATGAACATCCATAGTTGGTTTTATAATTGTATGATTAGTATGTTCAGGAAATCATGCTAGTGCATACATTGCATGATCAAAAAAGAGGTGGGTAACTCTATCCATGGGTAAGAATTTTACTATGTTAATTAAGCAAGTTGAAGTGAGATCAGTCAGTGGCTTTTTCTGTGCTGATCCAGCCAATCAGTTGAGGCTGGTGTTCATACTTCATTGCTTCAACAGGATATTCGTGACCTTAAGTAATAGAATCTAGCACCAAAGGAGAGTGGCATCTTATTACCTTGTAATTTACATCTAATTCTTCCCTTCATATCCTAGCACCAGGAAACAAGTTACTTTCAGGTATTTGGTCACCATACATATATTGGTTATTCAGGGACTCAGGTGTCTTCTAGGGTTGCTTAAGGTTGCTCTCTGGTGTGATCCAGCTGGCAGAATAGATAAGCGAAAAGAAAGGGAGAAGTCATTCCCCCTTCTTACACATCACTTTCTCTAGGGATTTGTCCATGCGTGTGTTCATGACTGGGAAATATGGGGTAGCTTTGTGGCTATGGAAAAGAGCAAATGTGCTCTTTACATCACCTTACTCTGTTGCACCTAGACTACTTTTGAAAAATGAGAGTGATATTAGATTCTAATGTAATCAGATAATGCATGAAATTCCTTAGTAAATACATTGGCTGACACACAATTAGTAGCTCAACAAAATTTAGCTATTGGTATTAACCATGTGACTATAATAATCATACTGAACAATGTAATATTACACATTTCCTCCTAGACTCAGGAAAAGGGGCCTTTATACCTCCAGAATCTATATTCATTTATGCTCTGTATGTCCCCCTTTCCTTCCTTCTTCATCCATTTATCTATCTTCCAATTTGCACGATCACATGTTCAGAAGTTGTCAGTCCCATGCCCTAATCTCCCTGTCCTTTTCCTGAGGAGAGCCCAAGCCATCAACTGAGTAGATTGGCATCTCTGCTGAATCATGGTCTCTTCTCTCTGGTAGTCCCTCAGGCTGCTAAGGCGGCTGGTGAGGGTATCTAGCTGGTCACCCTCAGCCCTAAGAGTCTGTTCCATATGATCCCCATCTCCCCAATCCCACATCTCCACTTGGATGTTTAAAGGCAATGTGCATAAGAAGAAACAAATGCTCTTGCTCACTCATCTGACATCCCTAGTTTCAGAGCCTGGTCCTGCCATCCAAGCAGGTTAGAAGGCTAGAAACAATCTCAGGCAACCCTTCTACACCTCCATCTCCTTTAAACTCAACATCCATCATTCATCCATTCCCAACTCGGGACCATTTTACTTCATTTGTGTTCGTCGAATCCGTCTTCTCTACCACTCTCATTGGCTCCACCACCAACACCCTAGTCTGTGTCCCATTTAGCAGGTGTCCTGACATCTGCTCTGTGCCTCTCTGCAGTTGTCTCCTGAGCCAGATCCCCCAGTCATTCAGACATTGTTCAAAATCTTCACCGCTCCCCTAGCTGCTGCTGTCTCAGCATATAACCAGTACCATGTTGAAAAAGTCTACATACTTTTATGTCTTGTTCTTCAGTCCTTACAGATTCACATATGACTGTCTCACCTAAAGCTTCCCTTCTTTCCTCTGTAGAAGAGGTTGCATCTCTGGCCATGGACGAATCCCGCACCAGTCTATGTAATATCTTCTAACTTTTCAGCAACTTTGCTTCTTCACTTACATCCTGTCTCTTCTGTTAACTCATCCTCTTTCTACTCTGCTTAAAAATGTGCTCAAGCTGGGAACTGATGTGGCTCACGTGGTTAAATGCCTGCTCCCTACATGGGAGGTCCTGGGTTCAGTTTCTGGTGCCTCCAAAAACAAAAACAAAACAAACAACAAGCAAAACTAATGAAAAACCAACTTAGGGGAGCCAAGGTCATGCAGTGGTTGAGCTCTGGCTTCCCATGTACAAGGTCCTGGGTTCTTTCACTATCCCAGGAATACTTCAAATAAAATAAAATAGCTCAAATTGCTTATACTTGGAAAAAATAAAACAAACAAAAATGTTCTGGGTCTGCAATTGTCTCTAACTTGTATTGACTCTACTTGTAAAACCAAGCTCCTTGAATGAATTGGCTCATTCTTATAAGATGTATTTACACTTGATTTCCATACTTACCCTTTATTTTTATGTATTTCATTTTGTAACTTATGTGTACAGTGATGTAAACAAAGCTTAAGGAATCTTCCTAAATTTTTATATATGAATGAAACCTATTATTCCCCATTCAAGTACAATTTTAGAATATCTCCAGCACCTCAACCTATCCTCATCAATAGCTCCTCCTACGATGATAACCACTATTTAGAGTATTACCATCTATTAACTTGTTCTTGGATATAAATGGAATCCCCTCAGGATTTTCTCTCTGTGTCTTTCTTCTTCTTTTTTAAATTTTTTAAGATTTATTTTTTATTTATTTCTCTCCCCTTCCCTCTTCTCCCCCCATTGTCTGCTCTCTGTGTCCATTTGCTGTGTGTTCTTCTGTGTCCACTTGCATTCTTGTCAGCAGAGTCAGGAATCTGTGTCTCTTTCTGTTGAGTCATCTTGCTGCGTCAGCTCTCCATGTGTGTGGCGCCACTCCTGGGCAGGCTGCACTTTTGTCGCATGGGGCGGCTCTCCATACAGGGCACACTTCTTGCACATGGGGCTTCCCTATGCAGGGAGCATGCCTGCATGGCATGGCATTCCTTGCACGCATCAGCACTGTGCATGGGCCAGCTCACCACACGGGTCAGGAGGCCCTGGGTTTGAACCCTGGACCTCCTATGTGGTAGGCAGATGCTCTATCAGTTGAGCCAAATCTGCTTCCCTCTTTCTTCTTTTGATTATCATTATGTCCAGGACATTTGTTTATTTTGTAAACTGTATACTCTTTCATTTCACAAAAAGACCACAATTTATTTATCCATTCTTCTGTTGATAAACATTTGGATTGTTCATAGTACTTGAATAGTATGAAAAATGCTATAAATGTCAATATTCTTTTCATAATTTTTGGTGGATATAAGAACTCATATGTGTCAGGTATATATCCTGGAGAGGAATGGCTAAGTCTTGGGTTAAGTTCAACTTTAAGAAATAATGCCAAGTATTGTCCCAGAGTAGCTGCATCATTCCACACTCCTAACAGCCATATTTAAGAGTGTTTTCTCTAGATCCTCAGCACTCAGCATCCTCCCCTTTACCTTGGACACACATTAGTGAGATTTCTCATCACCACACTATGGAAATTGTTCTTACTGAAGAAACTTCTGGCATATTAATTGCCCAATGCAAGAAGCCTAATAATAAGGACAGTGGCCTACAATTTACTGAGCATTCTCACTGTGTCAGGAACTGCTGAAAAAGAGAAAAGAAAAAACAAAGACAAACAACAATAACAAAACTCTGCTGAACATTTTACAGGCAATTTCTCATCTAACTCTCATGAAAGCCTATGAGGCAGGAACTATTATGTCCCAGTTTTTCAGATGAGGAAATTAAGACCTAGAGATGGAACTAATTTGTCTGAAATCAGCTAGCTCAGTAGACGTGGAATTTGAAAGGAGGCTTTGTATTTCCAGTGCTCACACTTTTAAGCACCATTCTATATGCCTTTCTATGCAGCAGAAACTTGTCACACTTTATTGTGCTTGAGTTTTCACCATTCGGCACTGTTTGTCCCTCTATCTGTCTTTTGCTGGGAACTTCATTTCTTCTCACACTGATCTCCCCTTCAACATAGGTTTCATCCAGCATCTTGTGACTCCTTCTTCGTTTACATGCTTAATCCTTCAACGTCCACCCAACTCCCCCTCCCACTTCCTCTAGCAACTCCTACTTCTCCATTAGGACTGAGCACATAGGGCATCCACTCCAGAAAGCCTCCACTGATCTTTTTCTCTCTGTCATTGAGTTAGGAGCCAGTTCTTTGTGGTGTAGTAGCACCACAAGATGTCCATTCTTAGAGCAGATGCCCCACAGATCATGTCATCACTTCTCAGACCTTCCCCACACTCATCTGTTAAGAGGGGTCCCTACTACAGATTCTGTGTTTCCATCCCCAGGCTCCCCTCCAGGGTTCCCTTTAAAGGTGCCCAGAATATAAGGACCAGAAAAGAAAGAATTGAAAACCTGGGTTCAAGAGACACAGCAGGCATGAGAAAGGCTTGATTTTCATCTTCATTTCCCCTATAAAATAGTGGTTTTGTTTCATCTGTGTTACTGTCACTAATAGGCCCCTTTCATATATTGGATTCCAGTCAAGCGACAGAGCAAAACTGGAGAGCAGAGAGTCAACTGCCTCTCAGCTGGTGTTTTCGAGGGAGTATTACTTACTACAGGGATGCCTGACTCAGAGTTCAGAGGACTGCCGGTTAGGGGAAGCCAGAGATCAGGAAGAGCTTTTAGAAATACAGAAAAGACCATTAGGGCTACAACTAGAGCCCCAGAAAGAGACCCATCCTGGGAAAATAAGCCTAGAACATGATGGCTTGGCAACAGATGGTAGTCTACAGTCAAGGACCTTACAGAAGCCAGTTTTTTCAGGACATAATCTCCACCAACATGGCTCCCACCAGGCAGATAAAGACCCCAGGATCCATGCAGGGAAGAAAACCCAAGATTGCAAGGAATGTGGGAAAGGGTTTAACAGGAACAAGGATCTTCTTTGACATCAGCATTTTCATACTGGAGTGAAGCCCCATGAATTCAACAACTATGGAACAGCCTTTAGCCAGAGTTTGAACCTCATTCACACTGGGGGGAAGCCATACAATCACTGTGGAAAGACATTCAAACACAGGTCATACCTCATGCAGCACTATCATAGTCACAGTGGTGAGAAGCCCTGTGAGTGCCCAGAATATGGAAAGGCTCTTATTTACCACTTGGTTTTGTCTTGCATAATAAGACCCACACTGAAGAAAAACCCTTTGAGTGCAAAGAATGTGAGAAATGCACAATGTGAGAGGTGGAAACAATATGAATCAACACTACAGTGTCCGTGTTGGGGAGAAGCCCCATGATGCATCAGTTGTGCAAGGCCTTCAGCTGTAGGTGAGAACTTGCATGGCATCAGCAGATTCACACTGGAATGAAGTCCTATGAATGCATACAGTGTAGGAAAACCTTTTACTGGATCATATCCCTCCTTCAACACTCCATTATCCACACTGGAGAGATACCATACAAGTGTATCAAGGGTGAGAAGACCTTCTACTGCAGGTCCCCCCTAATGCAGTACCCAAAGAGTCACATTGGTGAGAAGCCCTACAAATAACATGAATGTGAAAAGGCCTTAGCCCACTGCTCCACTTTTTTCTTGCATAATAGGAACTGGTGAAAAGCCTTTTAAGTGCCAAGAATGTGGAAAGGCATTTTGTGACAGGTCATCTTTAATCCAACACAGGTGAACTCACACTGACAAGAAGCCTTTTGAGTGCCACGGGTGTTAGAAAACCTTCAGCTGCAACTCAATCCTTAATGTACATAGAAGGCTACATAATGGAGAGAAACCCTATGACTGTAAGCAATGTGCGAAGGCCTCAGTTCAGTGGTCCCACCTCAAGAGGCATTAGAGAATTCACACAAAGGAAAGAGCTGACTGTAACTACTGAGGACAAACTTTAGCAAGCATAAAAATCTTATTTGCAGAATTTATGCTGATGATAAACCCCATAAGTGTCAATTCTGTGAGGAAACTGAAGGTCATCATCACTTATTGTCATCTAATGAATCATATTATAATTTGACCCATAACTCTACAAGTGAGAATTCATTCAAGAGAGAGACCCATTAGGTTTTGTGAACTTATTAAAAACCTTCAGTCGTATGTTTCCCCTTGGTTTACACTGGTAAGTCATCTCAGAAATACTAAAAAAAAGAGGAAGAAGGGATAGGGAAAGAGGAAGAGAGTTGTAGAAGATAAAAGAAAAAGAAATGCATGCATGAGCTCTTTCAGACTTCCCTTCCAAACTTATCAAAATTTGTCATCAGTTTTTACTTGTTGGCAAGGTGAGGGGTGGGCTGATCCTCTTTGTGTATCTGTTGTATACAGTCATGGCCATCTCCTGTCAGGAGAGCTGGGCAGTTGAGAGCAGCTCTACAAACACTGAAAATCATTTTGTTCCAAAACATTGTCTTTAACCATGAGGAGCAATACTTTGTGAGAAATACGAAAGCTTGAGTCATGAAATACTTGAACTTTTAAGACATTAGGATGCTGAAAATATCACATGACACTCGTTTCCTAACTTATAGAAGAAACAAGGATCTACATACAGACAGTCACATTCTACTGCACAATTTAATACTGTGTTTAAGGCTTTGGTTTTTATTTAAAATAAACAAACAACAACAACAACAAAAAAAAAAAACCCAACCATTTCTTTGTGTGGTTTTAAATGCCTAACACTCACTTTTGCTTGACCCGTTCTACTTTTTTCCCTTTGGCATGGGGATAATTGTGTAGGTGTGCAACCTTCGCAGGTGGGGCCTAATTCGTTTTTGTACCAGTGTCTCAAGCTCTTTTATAATTCTTTGTGAGAACTACAAGTCTACCTCAGCAGCTTTATAGTTTATAAAACACAAAGCTAAGTTAAATTCATAATAAACTCAGAAAATCAGGAAAATAAACATGGAGAATGAATCTTATTGAATCCTATTAATTTTATAAGTTTGTGAATTCTTACTATAAAGAAAACTGCCTAGAATTTTTAAAAAATCAATATTATTGTACATATTAATGTCATTCAATTCAGCCAAAGTGTATGATCAACAGTATTTGGTATAATCACATAGTTGTGCAGTCATCACTTCAGTATTAGTAGTGCAATTTCATTATTTCAATAATAATAAACAAAAAACAGGCAAACAAATATTGAACACAAATTTTAAAAGGCAGACTAGGATGTGGATGTGCAGGCACATGTGGGTTTCACAGTTACCACCATAGACTTATTCCAGCAATGTCATCATCTGTTGGGATGTTTTGAAATTTCTCCATGGCAATTATCTCTGAGGCTAGTTTTCAAGTTGCATACGATAATCAATGTTACAAGTGTATTCTACAGAAAGATATAAATACAATCATTCCCTCACTTTCTGCCCTCCTCAGAGACTTTCAAATGATCACATGCATACTTTATGTTGCCATTGGGGACACACATCCTTTTTGGTATTGCTGAATTCGCATATTATTGCACACATACCACTCAGTGATCAATAGAGTTTCTATAATTTTTTTTAACAAATCAATTTTATTGATACATATTAAAAAATATACAAGTCATCCAAAGTATACAATTAATGGTATTTGCTACAATCACATAGTTGAGAGTTCATCACTTTAATTAGAGAATTTTCAATATTTCAGTAATAACAATAAATAAAAAACAGGCAAACAAGAAAATTCCTGTCCTCTCAATCTCTCTATGCATTCCCCACTGTACATAGTTGCTATTTCTGGCTATTCTATCTAAAGTGTATAATCAATGACTTTGAGTAAAATAACAGTGTTGAACACTCATCATCTCAAAAATTTTAGAATCATTTCATTACTCCAAAAAGAAAGAATCCACACCCCTTAGCATTCCTTCCTCAGACCTACATAACCAATAATCTCCATCCATCTTTATAAATTGATTTATATTTAGATTTTATATAGATAAAATCATATAATATGTTGCATTCTTTGTCTTTTCTCCTTCACTAAGAATAATGTGGGGTTTTTTTGTCTCATATTAACATTTAGTACTATTAAGATACATTTGTTCAACTTCAAAGAAAAACAGTCTCATACATGCAATTCTATGCATATTCACATTTCACACAATATATTTATATTTCACATATATATTTAGTTCATAATAGGGCAATCATACAATATTTATTATTAGGAAAGGCATTTGCCTCCTGAGGATGCCATCCCACTTCATCCTCTCTCAGGAAGGCAATCTGAGCTGTAGCCATGGCTATATGTAGCCAAGGTCCGGGGTCCAGGCGAGTCAGAGCCCTTTCTTATGAAACACCTCTTGGTTCAGCACAGGTTCCTTTCCAGGTCTGGGAGGTCTTTGGTACAACGGTTCCATACAAAGCAGAAGGGAGGTGCATTTAAGAGGGGAAAGGACTGATTTGTCCCTCACCCAGGTCTCACCATCCCATCTTCACTTCTGTGGATAGTCAGAGGGGCCTATGAGGGGTTTCCTGCTGAAGATCCCTTGTTCATCCACAGAGCCACACACTGGGTAATGGGGACACATGGATACCTGAGACATGGGCCCTGTCCATGAGCAGGATGGGAGCTCACCTTCTACGGTGGGAAACAAAGACCAAAAGGTGCAATAAAGCAACTCTGCTGCTATGACAGAAATGTGTCCAGTGTTCATGAGAGACAAGGCCAAAATACTGGGGATATGTGCGAGGGGAAGTGTGCCTAGTGACCAAGAGCTTGGATTTCTGAGAACAGGTAGGAATTCAAGTCCTTCTGAGCTGGGCTGAGGAGCCAAGTAACTGTGGTCATGTCATTTCTCCCCAGGCCCCAGTGTTCTCTGTAAAACTAGGAAGATGGCCATTAGAATGTAAACCATAGGGAGGGGAACAGACATAAGTAAGAGGTGACATTCAGACCTCTGAAAGATTAAGAAGCCTCAAGTAGTTTCAAAGTTGGGGAAGTGAATTTCTGGCAAAGGGAACAGGATGTGTCAAACCCTAAGGCCAGCAAGAGGCCCTGTTGGAGGAACCAGCTGAAGGCCATTGTGGATGGAGGGGTCGGAGTGGTAGGCAGGGAAATGGAGGCAGGGGTAGAGGCCACAATAAGAAATTTGGATTTTATGTGACCTGCCCTGGCAAGTTATGAGAGGGTTTTTAGCAGGACAGTGAGATGATTGTTTTTAAATCTCCTCTGGCTGCTGTATGAAAAATTTACAGAGACAGGTCAATAACTTACATGGGAGAGAGGGCTGCTGCATAGTCCAGGAGGGTGTTGATTGTGGACTGACACAGGGAAGTGACCTTGGTGGGAAGAGGACAACCTGGGACATGTTTGGAGGAAGAGCTGACAAGGATGTGTGGGTGGTTAGGAAGACAGGGTGAGGCCCAGGCAACTGCAGTTTCCTCTCACACCTCAGGAGATCGCCCTATCCATCCATGGGCTGTGGGTCTGGACCTGTTTCCCTGTTCACATTTCTTGGTCAGTCCCCAGCAAATACATACAGGGAAATGAGTGAAAACAAAGTCATTTCTGGGACACATACAAGGCAAATCTACTCCCTATAGTTAGGCTGATTACACAGGCAGCTGGATTTTCCCTGTTTCTCTGACAGAAAGGACCTGCTCTGCCCAGATTACATGAGGCTGGGTGGGAAAGTGTTTAGAGGCATGGTCTGTGAGCTCCATTCCTAGCTCTGCCAATTACTAGCCATGATTGCTGCCAATTGAAGGACTTTTGGGGATCTCAGAAAAGGGTTTAAATACACTGTGCAGCCATTTAGGGAAAGTGACAATGGATGGGACAAGCAGCAGACAGACAGAAAAGTCTAGGAAGTAGGAGCCTAGGAAAAAGGTACATGGTGGAATAAGGTATATGAATGGATCCTACATATACCAAGGAACCCACATGCTCAGGAAAAAACTAAGAAGGCCCTAGGCAAGCACCCCCAAGTGCTCTGTGGGCTCCATATAAGCAGGATGTAAAGGATGAGGCTGAGCTGTAGGTGGCCTAGTGAAGCACTGAAGGGGTACCCCAGGTCTGGAAAGAGTAACAATGATTTGTTCTTTCTGTCTTCTTTTTGGGTCTAGGAATCTTTTTAAAAATCTCTGTCAAGACATTGGGTGACCACTGAGATACCATTATTTCAGATACCATTACAGAGAAAGACTTCAGTAACCACGTGCAAACTGAATACAATTCTGAAAAAAAAAAAATGTGGCAAAGTCACTAAACATAGGGACAACTACAGCCCGCAACAAGCAAAAACAGCAAAACCTAGGTAGGGGGCAGAATCTGATTTCAAAGGTTACTACATTATAATATTCAAAATGTTCAATTTCAACAAAAAGCCACAAGACATGTGAAGAAACAGGAAAGTCTGACTCATTCACAGGAGAATAAGGAATTGACATAAAAAGTCCCTGAATAAACACAATGGACTTACTAGACAAGACTTAAAATCAACTGTATTAGGTATGCTTAAAGTACTAAAGGAAACCATGTCGAAAGAACTAAATGTCTTAACAGAGAATATCACTAAAGAGGCAGAAATTTTCAAAAAGAAACCAAATAGAAATTACTGAGCTGAAAAGCACTAGAGCAGGGAAACAGATGTGGCTTAACCCATTGAGCTCCCGCCTACCATATAGGAGGTCCAGGGTTCGATGCCCAGGGCCTCCCAGTGAGGTCAAGCTGGCCCATGTGGCAAGCTGGCCCATGCGGAGTGCTGGCCCACACAGGAATGCTGCCCTGTGCAGGAGTGCTGCCCTGCATGGGAATGCCACCCAGCATAGGAAACCTGCCCCATGCAGGAGTGCCGTCCAACATGGAGAGCTGGCACAGCAAGATGACACAACAAGAGATACAGAGGAGAGAAGATAAGATGATGTAGCAGAACAGGGAGTTGAAGTGGTACAAGAGAGTAACTGCCTCTCTCCCACTCCAAAAAGTCCCAGGATTAGTTCCCAGAGCCGCCTAATGAGAATACAAGCAGACACAGAACACACAGTGAATGGACACAGAGAGCAGACAATGGGGGCAACGGGGTGGGCAGAAGGGAGAAACAAATAAAATAAATCTAAAAAAGAAAATTCCAGAAAAAAAAGCACTAGAGCAGAAATTAAAAACAAAAATTACTAACTACAGCATTCAACAGCATATTTGAGCAGGTAGAAGAAAGAATCAACAAACTTGAGATGGGAAAACTGAAATATCCAGTTTGAGGAGCATAAAGGAAAAACAATGAAGAAAAAAAGGAAGAGAACCTAATGGACCTAATCAAACTGTTAAAACCCAAGGAGAATCTTGAAAGGAGCAAGAGAGATGTGACTTATTGCATACAAAGGATCCTCAAAATGATTAACAGTTGATTTCTCATCAGAAACCATGATATTACACATGAATAACTAATAGGGACTACCGGGAATATGGCAGAATAGAAAGACACATCTCCAGAAAAATAACTAGAGGAAGGCTGAAACAGCCTAGAAAGAATCTTCTAGGGTTTAGAACACCAGATGAAGGCTGGAAACTGCCCAAAGGAGAGAGGGAGAAAGGAGGGAAATTGTGACCATAGAACTGTGAGTTGAAACCAGCGGCTGAAGATGCCTGTACCCCCTCTCCCCCACTAAAGACACTTCAGAATTCTCAGGCCTCTGGGCCTGCTGATACAGGGAAAGGGGGCTCCAGGGATCTGCCACCCCACAGAAGGGGAGAGAGAGGGACACAGCCTAAGGCTTACTAGCTCCTGACCCACAAATTTGGTCTGCTATATCCCAACAGCTCTACCAGGCCAGGGGGGATTACATTGTGGTTTGCCCTGGGAGCTGACAAAGGACTGGAGAAATCTGACCCTCCCCATCTCCCTCTTTTTTGACTGGGACTGATTGTTGAGAACATGCCTCCCAGAACATGGGAGAGACAGGGACACAGCCAAAGGTTGATCAGCTTTTGACTCACAAATTTGTTCTGCTGTGTCCAAGGAGCCCTTCCAGGCCAGGTGGGGCTGTCCAAGGAGCCCTTCCAGGCCAGCAAGGGGCTAAGATACACATCTCTGTCTCTGCTAACCTGGACTGATTGTTGAGGACTCAGAGGGGAGTGGAAAGTTTGTAATTCAAATTTTCAAGACTCCTAGCCTCCAGACAGGAAGCTCTATCACACTGATCTGCTCTGTATTGCAACAAATACTCTGACCAGACAGTGAGCTGAGAGCTGCCAAAGAGCACCATCTGCTGGCTGATCAAGGAAGTGCATGCAAAAAAATAAAAAGTAGGAGAGGCTCTTTCCAGCCTCTATCCCCAAAGCCCACGGACCAATTACTGGGTCCAGTGCCCAGTTTTAAGCAACCAGCAGGGACAATCCTAACAATCCAGGTCAAGCTAAGAATCAAAGAGCAGTGATAACACACAGTCTCCTGCCACTAAATCCCTACAAAAGCCAAAAATTTGAGCATCTGAGTAAACTACATCCTAATCAGATGCCTAGACATCAGCAAAAAATTACAAGCCACACTAAGAAAATAGAAGACATGGCCCAAGAAAAGAAATATATCAAAGCCCTAGAAGAAATGCAGAATTTGAGAGAACTAATCAGTGAGATGTGCACGAATTTCCAAAATCAGATTGAAAGTTAAAAGACAATACAGTTAAAGAAATAAAGAAGACATTGAGTGAGTTCAAAGAAGAATTTGAAATCCTGAACAGAAAAGTAACAGAGCTGATGGGAATGAAAGACATGATAGTTGAGATCAAAACACAATAGAAGCATACAACAGCAGACTCAAAATGATAGAAGAAACAGTAAGTGATACCAAAGACAGGACAGCTAAAATTGAAGAGAGAAAAGTTTGGAAAAAACTGAACAGTGGTGAGGTGGGGCAAGATGGCATCCAAGGGAGTACACCTCATCATCTCTCCTGAAAAGGACCAGCTGAGTGGGGATGGAATCCTGCTGGAGCAGGCTGCTTGGGGAATCTACACAGCAGGAGATGTCTGGATGAAAATCTGGAGAGACTGCAACAAAAGCAGTGCTTGCTCAAGGTAAAACTGTGGGTTTTTAACACTGAAGCCGAAGCTGTGGGAAGGCAAAACCCTTCCCCCTAGGGCTGAGGGCCACAGCATTCTCTAAAAACTGATGGTCGCACAGCAGCGTTCCTGAGCCCCATGTTCCCCAAATACATGATTCCCAAGACCATATGCCCTGAACCCCCTTAACCCACGTTCCCTAAACCCATATACCCTGAGTCCGCATTCTCCTGGGCCTCCATTCCCCAAGTCCAGCACTCCCAAACTCCGACATTCTCCTAGCCCTCCGGTCTGGGACAAACTCCAGGAGTGGGAGTGTTTTGGTGGGGGATGCAGAGGGGCCCAAAGAGTGCAGGCTCGATTTTTTGGTCTGCCCCCTTTTTTGAGCTTGGAAGAGTATACCAGCTGCCTTGGGAAGAGAGGAGAGGCAGATCTGCTGATAGAGCCAAATTTACCTAAATGCCGTGGGACAGGAAACTTGTTCTGGGAGAAGGTGGAGTCAGAAAATTAACTAGCTCCCCTGTAGCACACCTAATGGAGAGGGACAGTAGGACATGCTTTTCAGGCTTCCAATAGTATATTTAGGGTTCCTGGCAAGGTGTGGGTGCTCTCTCTCACGAAAAAAAGAGTCATTATTTTCTGTGGTGAGCTGACTCACCAGGGTCCCTTTGTATCTGACAGGGGCCCTCACACAGCCTTCCTGCTGCCCTGGGAGAGAGAAAAGTGAGGAAGGGAGAACGGGGGAAGGATAGACTCCTAAGCAGTTTATTCAATTGCAAAGAGGATTCCTTGCTTGAGGCCTTGTCTGGTCTTTATTGTTGGTTTGTTTTCTTGTTTTTCCTTCTTGTTTATCCCCCCACCCCATGGCACCCTTTTTTCTTTCCTTCTTTCTTTTTCTTTGTTTGCTCTCCCTCTCCCCTTTTCCCCCCTTTTTAAATATTAGGTGCTGCAAGCAGTGTTTATTATTTGTTGTGCTTCCTCATTCTCGATTTCCTCTTTTCTGTGTGTACTGATTTTGGCTACCAAAGCTATTCCCTTTCTCTTTTTTTTTTTAAAGATTTATTTTTTATTTATTTCTCTTCCCTCCCCCTCCCAGTTGTCTGCTTTCTGTGTCCATTCACTGTGTGATCTTCTGTGTCTGCTTGTATTCTTGTCAGAGGCACCCGGAATCTGTGTCTTGTTCATGTTGCATCATCTTTCTGCATCAGCTCTCTGTGTGTGCAGCACCATTCCTGGGCAAGCTGCATTTTTTTTTTTGCACTGGACATCTCTCCTTACAGGGCATACTCCTTGTGCATGGGGCTCCCCTACGTGGGGGACACCCCTGAGTGGCACAGCACTCCTTGCACACATCAGCACTGTGCATGGACCAGCTCATCACACAGGTCAGGAGGCCCTGTGTTTGAACCTTGGACCTCCCATGCCTCCTATATGGTAGGTGGACACCCTATCCATTGGGCCAAATCTGCTTCCCAATCCCCTTTCCTATACATCTTTCTATCCTCCATCATTTATTGTTTCTCTTACATTTCACCTCTCTTTGTTTAGCCTCCAATTTTTCTGACTTTTTATTTCTAACACCTCTATTCTGTTTTCAATCGTTTATTCATTCTTTATATTATTGTCCTTTCTTTTCACTTTTCCTCTCTCCTGACCACACTGGCCTTTTAATTTATACTATATTCCTCCCCATATGCAGTTTACTATCTTGTTATAGGTACACCACTTTTTAACTGTTATAGCTCTGCACAGCATACATGAGCTTAATATCCATTCTCCTAGATCTCACATGATTCTTCTGCTAACATTTACTATCAACGCTACTGTATTAGTCAGCCAAAGGGGTGACAATGCAAAATACCAGAAATCTGCTGGGTGTTATAAAGGGTATTTATTTGGGGTAGGAGCTTAAGCGTAAAGCTTAGGTTACTTCCCTCAACAAAGTCTATTTGGAGCAAGATGGCTGCTGACGTCTGCAAGGGTTCAGACTTCCTGGGTTCCTATATCCAGGGGCTTGCTTTACTCTGGCTTCAAGGTTTCTTCCTTCCTGGGCTGGCTTCTCTTTCCTCTGCATGCTGACTTCCCAGGGCACCAGTTTAAATTTTCAGCATCAAATTCCAAAACCAAAACTCCAACACTAAAAACCCTCAAATCTGTTCTTCACCATGCCTTTTATCTATGAGTCTCCACCCACCAAGGGTTAGGGACTCAACACCCTAATCATAACTCAGTCATGCCCAGGTACAGATCAGATTACAAGCATAATCCAATATTTCTTTTTGGAATTCATCAATTATATCAAACTGCTACAACTACTATTACACTTTTCCTTTTCTTACACCTTTGGCTTTCTCTGGCCCTAATATTTTCCTTCAAGGGAACTTAGACAACAACAAGGAAATAGAATAAGAAGAACAAAGTGACAAAGAAAAGACTTAACACACACACAAAAACAACACGTAAATAAACCCCAAGACAAAGAAGCTAATCAACTGAATAAACCCATCAAGATAAAATGATGACCAGACAGCAACAAAAAATTGCAAACCATACCAATAATCAAGGAAACATGGCCCAATCCAATGAACAAACTAAAAACCAGGAAGAGGAGCAGAACATTGAAAAACTAATCAAAGTCTCAAAACATATATCATAGACCAATTTAATGAAGTGAAGGAAGAGATTAAGATTATTAAGAAAACACTTGGAGAGCATACAGAAGATATTGTAATCATACACAAAATGATAACAAATATAATGGTGATGAACAGCACAATTCAAGAAATCAAAAATACACTCTCAGCAAATAACAGAAGGTTTGAAGAGGCAGAGAAAAGAATTAGTGATATGGAAGACAGTACATCTAAAATCAAAAGATAGTCGAATTGGTTGATAAAAGATAGAAAAAAATCCAGCAGGGACTTAGGGATCTGAATGACCACACAAAATGCACAAACATATGCATTACAGGAATCCCAGGAGAAGAGAAGGGAAAAGGGTACAGAAGGGGTGTTGGAAGAAATAATCACTGAAAACTTCCCAAACCTATTGAGGGAGATGCATGTACGTGTCCAAGAAGCACAATGCACCCTAAACACCATAAATCTCAACAGACCTACCCCAAGACATATACTTGTCAAATTATCCAATGCACAACACAAAGAGAAAATACTGCAAGCAGCAAGAGAAAAAGAGAAGCATCACATATGAGGGAAGCTCCATAAGATTAAGTGCTGATTTTTCATCTGAAACCATGGAGGCAAGAAGGCAGTGGTATGACATAGCCAAGGTAATAAAAGAAAAAAATTTCCAAACAAGAATACTCTATCCAGCAAAGCTGGCATTCCAAAATGATGGAGAGTTCAAAATATTCACAGATAAACAGAAACTAAGAGAGTATGGCAACAAGAAACCTGCCTTCAAGAAATACTAAAGGGACTTCTGCATGTGGAAAGAAAATAACAGGAGAGGCAGATTTGGAGAAGAGTGTAAGAACAATTCAAAAGACAAAAAGAGAAAAAAAATCAAACAAAATATGACAAACACAAAACCAAAGAAAATATGGCTAATATAAGTAATTTCTTGAAAGTGAAAACACTGAATGTCAATGGATGAAACTCACCTGTTAAGAGGCACAGACTGGAAGATTGGATAAATAAATATGACCCATCTATATGCTATCTACAAGAAACACATCCTAGACCCAGGTATTCAAGGAGATTGAAAGTGAATGGCTGGGATACAATCTTACAGTCAAACAATAACCAAAAAAGGGCAGGAGTAGCTCTATTAATATCAGACAAAATAGACTTTTAATTCAAAACTATTGTGAGAGACAAAGATGGACACATATTAGTGAAAAGTATAATCTTTCAAGAAGAAAGAACAATCATAAACATTTATGCCCCCAACAAGGGTGCCTCCAAATATATGAGGCAAACACTAAAAAAACTAAGTGAAGGAATACATGCCTCTACAATTATACTGGGTATTTGATACACCACTATCACCATTGGACAGAACATTTCAACAGAGAATCAATAAAGAAACAAAGACTTTGAACAATATATTACAGGATCTGGACCTAATAGACATATACAGAACATTACACCGACATACAGCAAGATATACATTCTTCTCAAGCGCACATGGATCATTCTCAAAGATAGACCACATGCTAGGCCACAAAAAGAGTCTCAATGAATTCAGAAAGATTGAAATCATACAAAATAATTTCTCTGACCACAGTGGAATGAAGCTGGAAATCTTCAAGGGCCAGAGACCCAGATTTGGCACCAAGATTTGGAAGTTAAACAACACACTCTTAGAAAAACAGTGGGTTAAGGAGGAAATCTCAAAAGCAATCAATAACTGTCTTGAAAATAATGAAAATGATAACACAACATATCAAAACTTGTGGGATGCAGGAAAAGCTGTGCTGAGATGGAAATTCATAGCCATAAATTTATACATCAAAAAAGAAGAAAGAGCTAAAATTGAAGAACTAACTGCACACTTGGAGGAATTAGTAAATAAACAACAAATTAACCCCAAAGAAGAAGAAAGAAAGAAATAACAATGATCAGAGCAGAACTAAATTAAATAGAAAATAAGAAAGTGCTTGAAAAAATGAATAAAATAAAGAACTGGTTCTTTGAGAAGATCAATAAAATTCACAAATCCTTAGCTAAACTAACAAAGAAAAAAAGAGAAAAATGCAAATACACAAAAAAAGAAATGAGAAAGGAGGTATCACCACTGACCCCACAAAAATAAAGACTATCATAAGAGGATACTTTGAAAAACCATATTCCAACAAGAAGGATAATTTAAAGGAAATGGACAAATTCCTAGAAACACATAAGCAGCCTACATTAATGAAAGAAGAAATAGATGATCTTCACAAACCAATCACAAGTAAAGAGACAGAATCAGTCATTAAAAACCTCCCAACTAAAAAGAGCCTTGGCCAGATGGCTTCACAGGTGAATTCTACAAAACATTCCAGAAGGAACTAATACCAATCTTGCTTAAACTCTTCCAAAAAAATAGAAATAGAAGGAACATTGCCTAACTCATTTTATGATGCCAACATTACCCCAATACCAAAGCCAAACAAAGACACCACAAGAAAGGAAAATTACGGACCAATCTCTCCAATGAACCTAGATGCAAAAATCCTCAACAAAATACTTACTAATTGTATTCAATAACACATTAAATGAATTATACACCATGACCAAGTGGGATTCATTCCTGTTATGCAAGGATGGTTCAACACAAGAAAATCAATTAATGTAATACACCACATAAACAGATTGAAGGGAAAAAAATCACATGATCATATCTATAGATGCAGAAAAAGCATTTGACAAAATACAGCATCCTTTCTTGATAAAAGCACTGCAAAAGATAGGAATAGAAGGAATCTTTTTGAACATGATAAAGGGTGTATATGAAAAACACACAGCTAACATCATTTACAATGGTGAAATCCTAAAATCCTTCCCTTTAAGATCAGGAACAAGACAAGGATGCCCATTATCACCCCTTCTATTTAGAAGTATCTGCTTGAGCACTGAGACAAGAACCAGATATAAAAGGCATCCAAATTGGAAAGGAAGAAGTCAAAATTTCACTATTTCAGAGGACATGATCCTATACACAAAAAGTCCTGAGAAGTCTACAACAAAAATTCTAGAACTTACAAATGAGTTTAGTAAAGTCACAGGTTAAAAGACCAATGTGCAAAAGTCAGTAGCATTTCTGTACATCAATAATGAGCAATCTGAGGAGGAAATCAAGAAACAAATATCATTTACAATAGTAAATATAAAAACAAATACCCAGGAATAAACTTAACTAAAGATGTAAAAGAACTTGTACACAGAAAACAACACAACACCATTCAAGGAAATCAAAGAAGACCTAAATAAATGGAAGAATATTCCCTGTTCATGGATAGGAAGTCTAAATATTATTAAGATGTCTATCCTACCAAAACTGATCTACACACACATTCAATGCAATCCCAATAAAAATCAACACAGCATTTTTTAATGACCTAGAAAAACTATGAAATTTATTTGGAAAGGTTAGAGGCCCTGAATAGCCAAAGAGATATTGAAAAAGAAAAATGAAATTGTAGAAATCACAATACCTGACTTCAAAACATACTACAAAGCTACAGTAGTGAAAACAGCATGGTATTGGCACAAGGATAGACACACTGACCAATGGTACTTAATTGAAAGTTCCGATATAGATCCTTATATATACAGTCATATGATATTTGACAAGGCCACCAAACCCACTCAACTGGGAGAGAATGACCTCTTCAACAAATGGTGCCTGGAGAATTAGATATCCATATGCAAATAACGATAGAGGATTACCATCTCACATCTTATACAAAAATCAACTCAAAATGGGTCAACGACCTAAATATAAGAGCCAAGACCATAAAGACCTTAGAAGACAAGGAAGGGAAGCATCTACAGGAACTTGTAATAGGAAATGGCTTAATGAATTTCACACCTAAAGCATGAGCAACAAAGGAACAAATATAAATGGGACTTCCTCATAATTAAAGCCTTTTGCACCTCAAAGAAGTTTGTCAAGAAAGTGAAAAGACAGCCTACCCAATGGGAGAAAATATTTGGTAACCATATATCGGATAGGAGACTAATATCCAACATATATAAAGAACTCCTATATCTCAAAAATAAAAAGACAACCTATTTTAAAAATGGGCAAGAGATTTGAACAGACACTTCTCCAAAGAAGAAATACAAATGGCTAAAAAGCACATGAAAAAAATGCTCAAAATCACTAGCTGTTAGGGAAATGCAAATCAAAACTACAATGAGATACCACTTTACTCCCATAAGACTGGCATCTGTCAAAAAAACAGAGGACCACAAGTGTTGGAGAGGATGTGGAAGAATGGAAACACTCATCCACTGCTAGTGGGAATGAAGAAGGATCCAGCCATTCTGGAGGACAGTTTAGTGGTTTCTCAAAAAACTAGCTATAGCTTTGCATATGATCCAGCAATTCCACTGCTGCTTATATACCCAGAAGAACCAGAAACAAAAACACAAACTGATATATGCACAGCAATGTTCATAGCAGCATTATTCACTATTGCAAAAAGTTGAAATCAACCCAAACGTCCATCACAGATGAATGGATAAATAAAATGTGGTATATACATACATTGGAATATTATTCAGCTGTAAGAAGGAATATAGTACAAATACATGGGATAACATGGGTAAGTCTTGAGGACCTTATGTTGAATGAAGCAAGCCAGGCATTGAAGGACAAATACCACATGACTTCTCTGATATGAAATAAGCAAACCAAGCTGTCTCAGAGAGATAGAGACTGGACTATAGGCTTACAGGAAATGGGGGTGGGGAGAGAGGAAGGTTGCGAGCTGACACCTGCATGGGTGAAATCTATGATAAGCTGGAGGTAGGTATTTGTACAGGGAAGGGATAAGATGGCATGGGGATGCCTTCGGGTGGGGCTTTGCAGGCTTGAGGGGGTTAGCGTTGGGAGGATGGGTCAGATGTCCCATGAAATTGGGGGGATGACTGAGGGAAACAGTTGAACATGGGAGATTGTGGGGTATGTGGTTGAAACTATAATGTTGAGAAAACTCTTTAGAAAATATAATAAGGAAGGATTACCTGTTTAAGGTGCTTAAAAGGGGGCATCTAGCACAGGCGCAGGCTTCTAGAAAGAGTGTGAGTGCTCTTTTTGTCATAGTGTCTTATATTATTGGGTGGAGGCCCATACAATGAGTGTGAAGGTGTACCCATATCCTGGGGAGGCCTGATGCTCTCAAACAGAGGTAACTGTGTCTCTTGAGAGAACTGGTGGCTACCAGTGCATTAGGGTAGTCTAGTATGTCAAGCGCTCAGCATTATTGCAAGTATCTGAATCTTGTCCTTCAAGTACTGAAGATTGATTGTCACTGTGGGCCCTGAGGGGAGGGGGAGAGAGGTATAGAGTAGATGGAAGCAGGGTAACTTGGGGGCAATGGAAGTGTTACACAAGATAATACAATGATGGATATAGGACATGTTAAATTACACCAAAAATGTATAAAAATCTATAGGCTAAAATGTAAACCATAATGAAAAACATAAGGTAACTAAAAATTTAGAAAATTATACAGTCTAAAATATAAACCATAATGTGAACCAAAATGGAACCGTGTTTGATAGCTATGTTTCAATATCTGTAAATCAGCAGCAGCAAATAAAACATGAACATGTAAAAAGAGCATTGCTGGGTGTAGGAGTTTAATATTATTGATGAATTCCAAAAAGAAATATTGGATTATGCTTGTAATCTGATTTGTACCTGAGCATGATTGAGTTATGACTAGGGCATTTACTCCCCACCCCTTGGTGGGTGCAGCCTCACAGATAAAAGGCATGGCAAAGGACAGAGTTGGAGCTTTTTGACGCGAGGGTTTTTGATGTAGGAGTTTGATGCTGAAGCCTTAAGCTGGAGCCCTGGGAAGTAAGCTCACAGAGGAAAGAGAAGCCAGCCCCAGGAAGAAAGGAAACTTGAACCCAGAGAAAAGCAAGCCCCAGGAACATAGGAAACCAGGAAGCCTGAACCCTTGCAGACATCTGCAGACATCTTGCTCCAAATAGAAACTGGTGAGGGAAGTAACTTATGCTTTATGGCCTGGTATCTGTAAGCTCCTACCCCAAATAAACACCCTTTATAAAAACCAACCAATTTCTGGTATTTTGCATCAGTTCCCTGTTGGCTGACTAATACACTGGGGAAAGGGGAAAAGTGTTTGATGTTGGATATATGGGAGTCTCCTATATTGTATTTGTGAATTACTGTGATCTAAAACTTTTTTGAAGGCAAAATTAAAAATTAGGAAAAAAGAAAAAGAAAGGATATAGACACTGAGGAAGAATCAAAGAAATTGCCTTGCCACTGTACATACAGGGAAACACCTATTACAGTAATGAAAGGCAAAACATCAAAAACAAAGTTTTACAGTATTTTTTTAATACTCCAATTTATTTTTACTTTATTTTAGTTTTTCTAAATTAGTATGTATTCTGCTTCTAATCTTTAAACCTATCATTACTATTTCATTTTCTTATTAATTGAATTTGGCAATATATTAAGCTTCATTTCTTAAGAAGTTTTGGGCCACAGAAAGGTTCAACTATGGCAGGGGAGAAATGCTGGTGTGGGGTGTTATTGATGGGGGGCACATGGTTGGGAGGGAGTTCTTCAGGGCATGTATATAGGGTACATAAAAATGTTTGGATATATATTGGGTATTTTCATAGTAGTTACTTTACGAATGACAACTGAGGGAGTGCTGAGTTCCTAGCCAGGGACGCTCTGTCACGTTCCCCAATGGAACAGCAACAATCCCCCAAGTGCAACAGCAAAGACCAATGAAGAAGGATGGTTCAATGATGAGCCCTTGATAATGATGACTATGTTTTTGAGGCTGTGTGCCTGAAATATGAAATAGACCTAGAGCTGCAGGTTGCCCAACAGTTACCTCCTCAGAGCCTCCATGTTGCTCAAATGTGGCCACTCTCTAAGCCAAACTCAGCAGGTCAATGCATTACCTTCCCCCCGGTGTGGGACATGACTCCTGGGGATGAACTCCCTGGTGCCGAGGGATTACTACCAATTATTAACTGTGATGCAACTAGAAAGAGACCTTGAATAAAAGTTCAACTCAGACCAGCAGAATATCTCAGCCTACATGTAGGATCATGTGTTAAAACTGCTTTTTGACCTTGAATAAAATGGGGAAATGGCAAAGACAATGAGTTTATATGGCTAAGAGTCTTCAAAAAGAGTTGGGAGATCATCAGAGGGGTCATGCTTACACAAACCTCAGCAGTATCCCAGAGACAGCCAAAGTAGATACAACCCCAGGTACTGATGCTCCTGAGGGCTATGGAGACACACAGGTTCTATGATCATGTTAGATGGCTCTGAAGTTCAGTGCCATGTCAGTGGGCCCTACTTTGGCATTTGTCTTCCTGAGTGTGATGGAGTTGGACTCAGATGTGACCTTTCTACACATGCCTCTTTTGTCATTTTTACTGAACCTGTGGATGGCACTAGGGTTGATATATACTTAGGAAACTTGAATCTCTGGACTGCCCATGTGCCAGCTGGGCCCTGAGCCTCAGCAGAGTTGCAACTCCTACTCTCTGGTTCATTGGACTTACCCAGGTCAGCTAACAGGGTGGTGAAGATGGTCAACCACCACACCAGGGAACCGAGTGTCTACAACTGCAAGCAGGAGAATTGCATCCATAATCCATGTGAAATCTAAGCCCCCTCTTGATCTAGTGGTGGAGTGGACATCACCATCCCAGGGTCCACAGAACGGAGGAATAAAATATGGATTAGAGTGGATTTACTGATATTCTACTATAAAACTATTGTGACTAGTATTAGAAGAAATTGTAGCATTGAGGTGGAAAAAGTGGCCACAGTGGTTGCTGAGGGCAGGGAGAGGGAAGAAGAGATGTGATGTGGGGGCATTTTGGGGACTTTGAGTTTTCCTAAATGATATTGCAGGGTCAGATGGTGGACTTTACATATCCTGCCACAACCCATTGAATGTACTGGGAAAGAGTGTGAACTACAGGGTAAACTATTATCCATGTGGTACAGCAATGCTCCAAAATATGTTCATCGAGTGCGATGAGTGTGCCACAATGATGGGGGAGTTTGTTGGTGTGGGGGGAGGGGGTAGGGAGGTAGGGGGTATACGGGAACCTCTTATGTTTTTTAATGTAACATTTTTTGAAATGTATATATCTTCAAAAAATACAATTTACAAAAATGATGGGGGTGGGGGGTGGGGAGTTATATGGGAACCTCATATTTTTTAATATATGGGGTTATATGGGAACCTCATGTTTTTTAATGTAACGTTCTTTGTGATCTATTAACTTTAATTTTAAAAAGTGTTAAAATAAAAAAACAATTGGCAGGGAAGTGGCTGTGGCTCAGTCCTGGGCTCGTGTCCCGGGACCTCTTTGTGAAGGCAGGCTCACCTGCACGCTGCAGAGAGCCGCCAGCCTGGGCACTGTGGAGTACAATCAGCCCACAAGCACCGCGGAGAGCCAATTCAGCAAGGAGACCTAACAAAAAAAAAAGGGAACAAAGCAAAAAACAAAAACCAAAAAACCATCCAAGAGCATGCAGCAAATGGACACAGAGAGTAGACAACAAGCAAGAAGCAAACTGCAAGGAGGGGGGGGAGGGAAATAAATCAATACAGACACAGAAGAACACACAGCAAATGGACACAGAGAGCAGACAGCAAGCAAAAAGCCACATGGGGGGAGGATTAAAAAAAAATTTGGCAGAGGGAAGCAGATGTGGCTCAAGCAAATGGCCACCCGTCTAGCACATAGGAATCCGTGGTTCAGTTCCCAGTGCCTCCTAAAGAAGACAGTGAGCTGGAGCGACTGGCAGGCACAGCAAGGTGACACAACAAGAGACATAAGAAGAAAAACATAATGAGAGACACAACAAAGCAGGGAGGAGAGGTTTCCAGTGCCTCTTAAAGAGGGTAAGCAGGATGGCGAGCTACCGTGACAGGCAGGCATAGCGAGATGATGCAACAAGCTGATGCAACATGAGACACCAGAGGAAAAATATAATGAGAGACACAATGAAGCAGGGAATGGAGGGCCTTAAGTGATTAGGCACCTCCCTCCCACATCAGAGGTCCCAGGTTCAGTTCCTGGTGCCCCCTTAAACAAAGAAGATGAACAGACACAGCAAGTGGGGTTGGGAGAGAAATAAATAAAACTTAAAGAAAAATAAAAAGCAATTGGCAGAGATGGAGGATGGGGAGCTATGAGATCTGAACTGGTTCAGAGTTACAGCACTCCATGGCCCTCTGCAGCCCATAGAGTTTAAGGGAGAGCACTAGAGGACAATATTAGTTGGGCAACCCTACTATCTCTTGCGACATATCTTCATGTGGAGGGACTTCAGCTAGACTGACTCTCCTGGCCTCTGTCTGTCTTCCTTCCTTGCTCATACTTCCCAGAAAAGAGGATTGTTTTCTCTGATTGGTGGGTGACAAGGGCCTAGTTTCTGGAGGACCATTTTCATCTATTTGCTGACATACCAAATGGCTAATAAATAGATTTCTTATCTTTTCTTGGCATGACGCCTCTGAGCAGGGTAACATAGTAGCACTAACTAAGCATGCAGACCCTAACTTTCTCTCTGATGGGTGGCCAAGACGTAGGGGATACATAAACCATATTCTTTCTTCAAAGCCACATTCTTCATATGAATTGTTTTAAGTAATATTATAATATTAATCTCCTGATATCCATTTCCAGAATCTGGGGTCTATTTCTCACTTGGTTCTAAAACACAAATTTCTAATTTCAAAAAACACAACTACTATATAAATACACCATATCCCTGCATCTTTCCAGTAAAAAAAAATGGATGTTCTTCTCAAGTACACAAAAACATGTACAGACACTGAAAAAGTCGAGCCTAAGAAGAAAACTCAAAATATGATACGGTAGAAAGAACAGACTGGCCAAATCCTCTTGACACTGTAAAATAAAATTTAAATAAAAACAGCCGAAGTATAGAAACCCATATATTTGGAAATAAAAAACTACAGTGTTTAAAACAATGACAAAAACAAAAGAACACAGAAATGAGAAATTATTTTAGAAAAAATGCAACATATATAAACATGCATGATAATCATAATGTATTTCTTAGAGAAAAAACAAGAAGACAAGGAAAGTAGATTTTATAAGTGAGAAAGGGAGTAGAGTGTGGTAAGCCCATGTGCAATATGGGCAAACCTGTGATAAGGTGGAAGGGTGATGTTTTGGCAATGGATGGGGGTCATAGTGATACAGGGATGTGACTAGGGTCAATAGTGCTGAAATGTGAACATGAACTGGGGGGTGGCTGGAGGATGGAAGAGGTAAACTCAGGGGATTTGTACGTCTGTGGTTAAAACTACAATAGTGTTAATATTCTTTTAGCAAATACAATAGTGGGGAAGCGGAGTTGGTCCAATGGATAGGGCACCTGCCTACCACGTGGGAGGTCCAAGGTTCAAACCCAGGGCCTCCTGACCCATGTGATGAGCTGGCCCACACACAGTGCTGGTGTGCGCAAAGAGTGCCATGCCACCCAGGGGTGTTCCTCGCATAGGGGAGCCCCATGTACAAGAAGTGCGCCCCATAAGGAGAGCCGCCCAGTGTGAAAGAAAGTTCAGCCTACCCAGGAATGGCACCACACACACGGAGAGCTGACGCAGCAAGATGATGCAACAAAAGCAAGACACAGATTCCAGGTGCCACTGACAAGAATACAAGTGGACACAGAAGAACACACAGTGAATGGACACAGAGAGCAGACAACTGGGGGAGAGGAGGCGGGGAAGGGAAGAGAAATAAATAAAAAATAAATCTTTAAAAAAAAATACAATAGTGGAGGGTTATTGGTGCCGGGTGTTGGGGATATGTGGGAAAGGGCACACCTGGAGCACACTTCTTTGGAATATGAAAGTGCTCATCTTGTCATAGGGTTTTATTGCAGGGGGGTGGAGATCCACACAATAAACAAGAAAATATTAAACTCCCATCCTGGGGAGTCCTGCTATGTTCTCATTTACAGGGGCAACAGTCTCAAGAACATAGACAGTGCCTAATAAGAGAGAGACCAATAGTCAAGTCCTCAATATGAATGCATGTAACTATGAATCTTATTCTTCAAAAACTGCAACTTAGTGGCTACCAAAAGAGCCAAGGGAACTCTCAAGCCTTCTCTTTCAACTATAATACTCTCATACTCAAATAGGGACAACATATGACTCAAAGTATTGCCACAAATATTGTATTACTGGGCTTTGCCTCCAGCACTTCTCATATGTAAACTGAGTGATTAATAATGCCTTAAGGCCTTTCCATATTTATTGCATTCTAATATTTCTTTCCATTATCAGTTCTGGATATGAGATTCAAATCACTGCTAAATATGTACCCAAATTCACTGCCTTTCTCTCCAGCAAGAGTTCTCTGATGCACAATGAATGTGAACTACTGCTAAAAGCTTTGTCACATTCTCACATGTAAAAGGTTTCTCGCCTGCTATACAGTTAAGTCTAATTTGGAATTAAAGTTTCTCCCACATTTAATACATTCATAGGATTTTCCACCTTATGAATGCTCTTAATTTTAAGCAGTGATGACCTATGACTAAAAGCTTTCCCACAGATAATACAATGACAATGTTTGGCAATAGTATGACTTCTTATATAAAGACTAAAAGATTCAAGATGGTTCAAGGTTTTCATGCATTTATGACATTTATCTGATGTTTTTGTCAGTAATTAGTTTTCTGATGTAACATACAGAATGTGTGGTAACTTAAGACTTGCATGAAATCATTGTATTCATAGCAATTTCTCCAGGGGTAATTCTTTGAAGTTCAAATATAAATAACAAAAAGAGGCTTCCCAAGTTCATTGCATTTATAGTCTTTCTCCAGAATGATTTGTCTGACTTAAGACTATATAACTACTTACCTCCAATTTATCATAGATTTCACCCATTAGCCATCAGCTCGCAACCTTCCTCCCTTCCCCCCTCCTCCCCCCCCCCCCCCAATTTCCTGTAAGCCTATCGTCCAGTCTCTATCTCTCTGAGACAGCTTGCTTTACTTAATTCATTATCAGAGGGGTCATGTACTTTTTGTCCTTCAATGCCTGGCTTGCTTCACTCAACATAAGGTCATCAAGATTCATCCATGTTATCCCATGTTTTAGTACTGTATTCCTTCTTACAGCTGAGTAGTGTTCTATTGTATGTATGTACCACATTTTGTCTATCCATTCATCTGTAGATGGGCATTTGGGTTGATTCCAACTTTTGGCAATAATGAATAATGCCGCTATGAACATTGGTGAGCATATATCAGTTCGTATCATTGTTTTCAGTTCTTCTGGGTGTGTACCAACAGTGGAATTGCTGGGTCATGTGGCAAAGCTATAGTTAGTTTTTTGAGAAACTGCCAAACTGTCCTCCAGAATGGTTGGATTCTTCTACATTCCCATCAGCAGTAGATTGAGAGTTCCCATTCCTCCACATCCTCTTCAACACTTGTAGTCCTCTCCTTTTTAAATAACTGTCAATCTAATGGATGTAAGGTGGTATCTCATTGTAGTTTTGATTTGCTTTGCATTTCCCTAATAGCTAGTGATGTTGAGCATCTTTTCATGTGCTTTTTAGCCATTTGTATTTCTTCTTTGCAGAAGCATCTGTTCAAATCTCTTGCCCATTTTTTCAATAGGTTGTTTTTCTTTTCATTTTCAAGATATAGGATTTCTTTATATATGTGACATATTAGGCTCCTCTCAGATATATGGTTACCAAATATTTTCTCCCATTGGGTAGGCTGTCTTTTCACTTTCTTGATAAAACTCCTTTGAGATGCAAAAGACTTTAATTTTGATGAGGTCCCATTTATGTTTTTTTTTTCTTTCGCTGTTTGTGCTTTGGGTGTGAAGTTCAATGTAAACTACAATGTAACCAAAAATTTAGAAATGTGTAGTCTAAAATATAAACCATAATGTAAGCCATATTGGAACCATGGTTAATAGCTATGTTTCAATATCTGTACATTAGCTGTAGCAAATATAACATCCATGTGTAAAAAGATCATTGCTGGGGAAGGGGGAAAAAGGTAAGATGTTGGGTATATGGGAGTCCCCTATATTGTATATGTGACTTTACTGTGATCTAAAACTTTTTAGAAGACAAAATTAAAAAAAAAAAAAAAAGGACGTAGACACTGAGGAAGGAATGGAAGAGATTGCCTTGCCACTGTACATGCAGGGCAATACCTATTACTGTGATGAAAGGCAAAATGTCAAAAACAAAGTTTTATGATATTTTTCATTTTTAAATAACCCATTTTTTACTTTTAGTTTTTCTAAATTATTATGTATTCTATTTCTAATCTTTAAACCTGTCATTACTATTTCATTTTCCTACTAATTGAATTTGCCAATATATTAGGCTTCACTTCTGAAGAAATTTTGGATCACAGAGGGGTTCAGCTATGGCAGGGGAGGAGCACTGGTGTGGGGGATGCATGGGTGTGAGGGGATTCTCCAGGGCATGCATATAGGGTATATAGATATGTCCAGATGTTTCTTGGGTATTGTCATAGTGGATAGAGTTACACATAATAACTGAGGAAGTGCTGAGGTCCCATCCTGGGGAGCTCTGTTGCATTCCCCAATGGAATAGCAATAATCCCCAAAGTGCAAGGGTAAAGACCAGTGAAGGATGGTCCAATGATGGGCCTTTGACACTGATGACTATGCTTATGAGCCTGTATGCCTGAAATTTAAACTAGGCCTAGAACTGCAGGGTGCCTAAGACCTACCTCCTGAGAACCTCCATGTTGCTCAAATGTGGCCACTCTCTAAGCCAAACTCAGCATGTAAATGTATTACTTTGCCCCCAGTATGGGACATGACTCCCAGGGATGAGCCTCCCTGAAGCCAAGGGATTACTACCAAGCGACTAGAAAAAGACCTTGAATAAAAGGGGGAAATGGTAAAGACAAATGACTTTACATGGCTAAGAGACTTCAAAATGAGTCAGGAGGTCATCAGAGGGGTCGTGCTTATGCATGTCTCAGCAGGATAACAGAGACAGCCAAAGTAGCTACAATCCCAGATACTGGTGCTCCTGACGGCTACGGAGACACACAGGTTCTACAGTCATGGCAGATGTCTCTGGAGTTCAGTGCCTTGTCAGTGGGCCCTACTTTGGAATTTGTGCTCCTGAGTGTGATGGAGTTGGACTCAGATGTGACCTCTACATATGCCTCTTCTGTCACTTTTACTGAACCTGTGGTTGGCACTGGGGTTTGTGTATGCTCAAGAGACATCTCTGGATTGTCCACATGCCAGCTGGCCTCAGCAGAGCCTCAGCAGAGTTGCAACACCTAATCTCTGGTTCGTTGGACTTACCCAGGTCAGCTGATGGGGAGGTGAAAATGGTTAACCACCACACCGGAGAACCAAGTGTCTTCAACTGGAAGCAGGAGAATCGCATCCATCAGCCATGTGGGATCTAAGCCCCCTCTCAATTTAGAGGTGGAGTGGACATTGGTATCCCAGGGTCCACAGGATGGATGAATATAATATGGACTGAGTGGACTTGCTGTGGAACTGTTCTACTATGGAACTGTTGTGACTCTAGCAATGGAAGAAAGTGTTTATCATGTGGAGACATAGTCATGGGAGTTGCTGAGGGCAGGGAGAGGCAGGAAGAGGTGCAATATGCACATTTTCGGGACTTGGAATTGTCCTGAATGATATTGCAGGGACAGATGCAGGATATTTTATATCCTGCCATAACCCACTGGATGGACTGTGGGAGTGTGAACTACAATATAAACTATGGTCCATGGAGTGTGGCGGTGCTCCAGGGTGTATTCACCAAATGCAATGAATGTACCTTACTGATAAAAGGGGATGCTGATGTGGGAGGAAGAGTGGGATATATGGGAACTTCTTGTTTTTTTATTGTAAAAATTTTGTGTGATCTATTTATCTTTTAAGAAATAGACAATAAAAAATTTGCTAAAAATAAATTTTTTAAAAAGAATGACTTAAGATTAAAGGCCTTAACACATATACCACATTAACAAGATTTCTTGTTATCCTTGATGGATTCTCATATTTAATGAGATGTGAGACACAGCTTAAGATCTTCCCACATTTCAAAAATTAATGTGATTTCTTCTCAGTATATTTGGTGATTACTGTTAATGCATAGCTAAAAGACTACTCATTTTTAATATATCAGAAAATTACATCTCCACTGATTCATCTGATGTTGAAAAGGAGATTAAAAGCTAAGGAAAACACTATAGTGCTTGCTATGGATCAGATATTGCCCTGTTTCTTACATATTAAGTCTTTAACTCATTTCACCTTCATAATTCTGAGTCATTATCAACATTTACAAATGGCAATACTAAGGAACACAACAGTAATTTGTCCAAGGAGCACACAAAGCTAGCATGTGTTACCCAGATAACAAGACTCAAGACCCTATGGTGTTCATACATACACAAATACCCCTTTGAACTCTTAAAAGATATGGACTGTGTCTTATCTGATCCACTGTGTATGCTCAAAGATTAACTGACATGACTAAGATTAATATGATTCTATCAGTGGTACCCTACCATCATAATCTCAGCCCATTCACCATAACAACGTAATATACCCTTTCCCCCACCCTCATTGCTTGTGCTGGATGTTTGCTCTGTTTGTTGTGTGCACTCTGTCTGCTTGTCTTCTTTTAGGAGGCACTGGGAATCAAACCTGGGACACCTCCAATATGGGAGGTGGGCACCCAACTACTTGCTTCCCTAATATAATTGCTTTCTTAAAACCTTCATTATTTTCACTGAAAAACCTTTCTTTTCCTAATTCAGTGTAACTGTGAAAGCACATTAGCTCAAAACTTGTAAAACTGAACCCTGTGTATGCTCATGATATTGAAATGATAAAGCATTAATCCTCATAAAAGAGCAACTAGGTGGCAAAACAATGAATCCAAAATCATCTGTCAAAACCATGCAAGAAACAAACACTCTCAAGTATTTCAAGACATTTATTGCTTAAAATGAATTCTTTTAAAATTGGTGGGAAGCCAGATGTAAAAGGGGCACTGTTAAACTACTGATTTCAAGGTAATCCCATCATCACTATGATCCAGGGAAGGAGAAGTGACTGCTGTTATACCAAGAAGGCTGCCAGCACCATTACCTCCAAGTCAACAGAACTTGGAACTAGACACTGGATCATAAGGTGCAGTGGCAGCAAACATGACAGAACTTGTGTTTTGCCTAGAATGATCCCCACCCACACTCATTCAGTCCTATAAAATTTACTATTCATCTTATGGTATTCAGATTTAAAAACATATCCACAATTAAGCCTGGTATGATCTTTCAAATTAAGCTGTTTCCTGGTTATGCTATCACAGCAACCCATATTGTTTCTTCACACCACTTAACAAAATTATTTCAAACATATTTACCACCAATATTTCTTGGAAGACAAAGATCTCTATGAACAAAGGACAGCACTTGTTAATTATTACATTGGTTATCAAAGTATGCTTCCCGTGCACACAACATTCATTTTACCTGCAAACTTCTGAAAAACGCGAATTTTTTAGTTTAACCTCAAACCTATTCGATCAGAAAGTTGGACATTGTGAACAATGTTTTCACAAGCCATCATGGTGTTCTGAAATAAACTAAAAGATGTGAACCACTGGATTATTATATCTAAGTAATACAAGAGGGATGATCAACAATTTTTTTTTTCAAATATGTGAATGAAGCCCATTGGAAATGGACTATTAAATATCATCACCATTTATTAGCAAAGCAACTGGGCCATTTTTCCAAGCTTTGCTTATCTTCCACAAAAAGCTACAGTAAGGCTAATCTTCATTCTTCAAGAGGAAAATAGTGAAAAATTTTTACAAGAGGTGTAAGTCAATGTGAGAAACCATTGTATACAAAATTATTTTACTAGAGACCAAGAATTGTAAACACCATTCCTTTTCCTTTTGTAGCTACGCTTTCCAACTTTATCACTTAATATATCCAAGTGAATGACTGAATACATTTAAATGCTCATTAGCTAAAAATAGTTTCTATGCAGGAGCCATGTGGAGTAAAACTGCTAAAGCTATAAGAAATGCATATTCATTTACACTGGTTGGCTCTCCTGTGGATTTCTATGACTACTGAAAGCTAAATGGCAAAGATTGGTGTGTAATTCCTACCTCCTTCAGGTAATTCTAGCATTAATCTCCTGATATGTAACAAGACCCCTTAAGTGAACACTTCTACTTTTCTTACATAAGATTCTTCTCTGATGTGAGTTCACTGACATAAAATAAGGGATGGATCTGAACTCAGAGATGTCCCAAAATTATTATATTCACAGGACTTCATGTGTTAGCACATGCTTTATAAGGGACTCTCATTGCGTTGGCTTTTTCCCACATTTGTTACATGTATACAGTTTTTCTCCAGTGTGGATTTATTTATTTCAATTAAGGAATTCATACTGGTTAGAGGCTTTTCCACAATGACTGCATGAGTAGGGTTTCTCTCCAGTATAAACCCTTGATGGGCAGTTTAAAGGTTTCCACTATTGCTACAGACTTTCCCATATTCACTACATTCACAGGAGTTTCCAATAATATATATTTCCTGATGGCTAAAACTACTTTAAATTTTACCTACTTAAATCTTTCCAACACTCATTAGATTTATATGGCTTTTGTCCAGTATGGACTCTGATATACATTAAGGTTTGCACTATAACTGAAGGTTTTCCCACATTGAATACATTCATAGGGTTCCTCTCCAGTATGAATTCTATAACATAAACAGGAATACTATGACGAAAGCTTTCCCACATATACTGCATTCATAAGGTTTCAATTTAGTGAGATTTCTCAAACGCAGATTCAGTGATTCAGGCTGGTTGAAAGATTTCTTGCATATTTGACATTCAAAAAGTTTGTCTTCGTATGAATACTCTGGTGTTGAAGAAATGAAAGACTTTCAGACACTTCTTGCATTCATATTACTTCTCTACGGTGTGACTTCTTTGATGTCGGGTAAGGTGTGAGTTGCAGCAAAAGGCTTTCCCACATTCACTACATCCATAAGGTTTCTCTCCTGTATGAATTTTCTGATGGTGAATAAGAGAGGAACTATGAATGTAAGCCTTCTCACATAAATGACATTCATAGACTTTTTCTTGAGTATGAATTCTCAGATGCTTAATGAGATATGTAACACGACTAAAAGATTTCCCACATTCTATGCATTCATATGGTTTTTCTCCAGTGTGAGTTCTTTGATGAATAGTAAGTGATGAGACATGCTTAAAGGCCTTCCCACATTCAATACATTTGTAAGGTTGCTCTCCACTATGACTTATCTGATGTCGATAAAGGGTTGAGATATGGCTAAATGTCCTCCCACATTCATGACATTCATAGGGTTTCTCTCCAGTATGAATTCTCCAATGGCGATTAAGGCTTGATTGATTGACAAAGGCTTTTCCACATTCACTACATATAAGGATTTTTTTTCTAGTGAAAGTCTGGCAATGGGTAAGAGATTTGCTCTGGCTGAAGGTTGCTGCACTTTCATTAGAATTCAAAAGATTCTCTCCATTGTTGATGTTCTCATTTTGTGTGATTGACTTTTCGGGTAAACTGTTCTCAAGCATATCATATTTATGTGGTTTTCCGTCAGAAGCCATTCTCCGTGGTTTAGAAAGAATAGCCTTTAAGTGGAAGATACTACTAAACGTAATATATTTGTAAACACTTTTCCCAGCGGGGCTTTCTCTAAAGATGAGGGTCAGTGGTCTGAAATCTTCTACTTGACTTCGTGCTTCCTCTCCAAATTCTCTCTATATTTCTAATCTTTGTTAGAATTTGAACATTCAAGATATTCAAGATATTCTTTTATAATTTTTTCTACAATGGTCTTGTGCGATGAAACATCATCTTCCTTTGTTGATAATTCCTTGTTTCCTCACCATGATTCACAACCTGAAATATACCAAGAAAGCAAAATGTAGCTTTTTCTGTATATCCTAAAAAGAAACTTCTGTGGATAAAAAGTAAGCCCTCCAGAAACCAGAGGTCTCTAACAGCTCTCATATAGTTCAATAATTTCTGAACAATGTTCAAGAGGAGGACAGAGAATACAGAGAGCTCAGAGAGGCAGAAACAGAGAAACAGAGAAGGATAAGGGATATGGTTTAAATATAGATAATCACTATTTTAAAAAATAAAATTATCCAGAAGAAAACATGGAAGGCATTCTGGATTCCAAGCCATCATTTTGTGTCTATAGTCATGTGAAACACCACTACCTTGGTTCTCCTACTTTCAATTCATCTCGATTTGCTTCCAGATTAATATGCTTAAAATGCAGAAATTTATAGCATTACATTGAACTGCAACTACAATGACAACAAAGTGAACTAAATGCTCGTAATGGCGCTCAAAGATTGAAGCTCTTCATGTAGCATTTGTGTGAAACCATATGGTTATTTATTACACATTAGAAAATTTTGTTCCTGGAAACCTTATAACATTCTTTACATTCTCTAACACTTACATTAGCTTTGGAGGAAAATTGGTATTTCCATCAAAGTAGTAGCTCTTCTTAGCCTAAAACCATAAGCATATGTTTTCTTTACTCAACTTAGAAAAGAATAATTTGTCATATTTTGTTTCCAATCAACTATCAGTTTTAATTATCATGATGACAAATGCCTACACCTTTGATTAATAGCATATGTAATACAGGTAGATAGTAAGAGGAGATGGAGGAATTGTCCTTTTAGAATCTAAGTTGAAGATCCCTCAGTTTTCTCTAAAGAGAATATCCCCGTAACATCCCAAAATGCTTTCACATTTTCTGTAATATCCTTACTACAAAGACTTCCTTGACCTGATTCACCATGATTCACTTAGGAACATACTTTTTGACCATTACTGTTCTACCAGCCAGGGCTCTTTGCCTTCCTCCAATAATGTGATCACATGTGACCAGGTATATAGAAAGCTCTCCTTCCAGGAAAAATATAGAACTTGTTTAAGTTGTGATACTTAGGGAGGCAAGGCCAATACTAAGAGACCAGAGAAGGGATGAAGGATATTTATTGAAATGGGAAGATGAGATTCAGGCATGACATAACAGAGCTGGACTTTTCCTTGGGAACACAGAGCAGAGATCTGCCACTTTCTGAGGAAGTTCCTCAGAGTAGTAAAAGACCTCCCCCAGAAGGCGGAGGTAGAGATATCCTTACAGACAGAGACCAGGTTCTTATCATTCTGGACCATATATCTTTGTATAAATACCTCTGAGCAAAATTTAGCCATCTCCACTCTTCACCAGGAGAGGCTATGGCCACTTCATTAAATGCCACCTCAAATGGCAAACAAACTCAGGCTCAACATGGCCCAGGTCTCTTCTGTCACTCAAAGGGGTTAAACTACCCTAGTTGTGGAAAAGAGGCAAAACAATTCAGAGTTGTGACAAAGATCAGGAATCTGATCTAAGTCTAGGAATAATTAGATAATTATGAGAAAACCTTTGCTAAAGGAGAGTTAATTTTATCCAAGAGAATAAAATGATAGAAATTTTTTAAAAATCGGCACTCAATATATGACAACATATAGTCAAGAGTTGAGTTGTACTAGGTAAGTAATACAAAATGAAGCTAAATTAATTGTCTCCAAAATGGGATGCTCAAAATGATTCACTAAGGTTCAGGAAAAAACAAAGAATGATGCATAATTTATTTTTTAAAAAGAAGAAAATATTGATTTATGGTGTACACTTAAATTCTGTATTGATAGTCATTTGATAATTAATTTGAGGCAAGAACACTGAAGGACTGCCATAAGTAGTCCTTCAGGCGGGCCTTAAAGTAAGAACAAAGAATAAAAGACAGAACACATCTCAAAGAAAATATTCTAAGGAAATATTCATAGATTAATGCTTAGAGATTTCCCCTCAGTAGAATTCATTTACAGTATTATTCAAAATAGCAAAGGTTTAGAAAAAACTTAAATGCTCCATAATAGCTTACCAGTCAAATTATAATATACATGTAAGATGGATGCACTGAAAATGGCAAGGTAACTATCTTTCACTGGTGAAATAGGCATTTCTTAGTTGTAGTAACTTTTCCTCTCCAAGTGTGGTTGAGTCAATGTCCTAATAGGTTATTTAGAAATTCTGCATGTATGTTTATAAGGGAAACTGGTTAAAAATAGGGACTTCATCTTTATCAGTTGTTGTGGAAATAACTAAAAGTCAAATCGTCTGCCAACCTACAATATCCTTTCCCCATGAATGTAGAAAAGAAAGTTTTATTATTGAAAAACCATTAAACCAGACTGATATGCATCACACACAAATCACTAGTGAGATTGCAAAGACAAAAAGAAATTTTACTCTTTTACAAAGCTAGGCAAATTCAATCCATTATATACATGTTCCAATATAAACAATAATTTCTTCAACAGAACTTTACAGCACCATTTGCTATATACAGTCTATCCTAAATTCCCCTAGTAATTGGATTGGACCTCTGCGCTAGTTAATTGCCTTTATCCAAAAGAAAAATACAATTTCTGGCTCTTTATGACAAGCAGGTAGTTACATCTTGGAGCCAAGTGCCCAGGCTAAACTCCTACAGAGGCAGGAAGATAGGGGAAGATCCTTGATGTTTCCTTTTCAGAGATGGCTCCAAGGTCCTTAAGAAAGATATTACTGGGTCATAAAACTGGCAAGAAGCTTCCTGGCTTTTAAGATTTACATGTATCTCAGAGGGATAAGGAAAGAATTTCCACTTGTAAGTTATCCCAAAGAAATGCTCTAAGAAATGGAAGGTAAGTTGGGGTTTTTTGGCACCAAGGAAAATTTAGTTTCTTTAGATTTGAATTTACCTTACACAGGTATTTATTTGGGTTATGCCAGCCTCATCACATTAACTGAAAAATCTTCCATCTTTTCCTATTTTCCATAATGGTTTTAAAAAGCTTTTCTTTTACAAATCTCATCTGATATACCAAATAAGAAATCAAAACTACATTAACTGTAAAAACATATTAAGTTTTAAAAAAACACTCTTTTATTCCACCAATGCAATGATAATTCATATTTTTACTATTTTTTATAAGAATCATTATTTATTTATTTCTCCTCCCTCATTGTTTGCGCATCTTCTTTTTTTAAGGATGCACCTGGAACCGAAACCTGGGCTTCCCATGTGGGAGAGAGGTGCCTAATTGCTTGAGCCACCTCTGCTCCCACATATTTTCACTTTTGAAAACATAAATAATGACAGAATACTTAACAGCTTAAAGAAAACCCCCATAACTTCAGCAATAGATAATGTGTGCTCTTCTTTTTCTTTAGATCATGGTTTCTCTCCTTGGCTCTATTCTCATTTTGTTGTAGGGAGCTGTCCTGTGCATTACAGAATGTTCAGCAGCATTTCTCTACCCCTAGATGCCTGGGACAACAAGTCCCTATTTGTGATGACCACATGTCTCTAAACATTAGCAAATGTCACTTATGTGTGCAGCAAAAGGGATAAAATTGTTCCTGTTTGAGAACCACTGCTTTGGAAAAGTTTTGGGTTCCTTGAAAGACACTCTTATATCTCTCTACCTATGCTCAAGCAGGGAATTCAGCTGTGATCCACTACAGTATCCCAGGTGAGCAGTGGCTGTGGCAGTTGTGGGGTAACCAGTGGTCAGATTTTATATATGTTATGAAATTAGAGTCCAATAGAGTAAATGAACCTGAATTATAAGAGAAAAGGAGTGGGAAGCGGACTTGGCCCAGTGGATAGGGCGTCCACCTACCACATGGGAGGTCCGCGGTTCAAACCCCAGGCCTCCTTGACCTGTGTGGAGCTGGCCCATGTGCAGTGCTGATGGGCCCAAGGAGTGCCGTGCCACGCAGGGGTGTCCCCCGCGTAGGGGAGCCCCACGCGCAAGGAGTGCGCCCCATAAGGGGGGCTGCCCAGTGCGAAAGAAAGTGCAGCCTGCCCAAGAATGGCGCTGCACACATGAAGAGCTGACACAACAAGATGACACAACAAAAAGAAACGCAAGATTCCTGGTGCCGCTGATAAGGATAGAAGTGGTCACAGAAGAACACACAGCGAATGGACACAGAAAGCAGACAACTGGGGTGGAAGGGGAGAGAAATAAATAAAAAATAAATCTTTAAAAAAAAAAAAAAGAAAAAGAGGAACCAAGGACAACTCCATTGTTTCCTGGGAGCTGGCAAGGGATTAAAGATACACAACCCTCCCAATCTCCTTCTCTACCAACTATGGCTGATTGTTTAGGACACAAAGTGGAGTGGAAATATTTCCTACGTAGGAAAAGGGAGTGGACTGCCAGAGAAGGCAGGAGAACTGTGTCTGAGAAATCGTGAATTACAACGCTCTTAACACCCTGGTAGGAAGCTCTATCACATTGATCAGATCTGTGCTCCAACTAATACATTCTGACCAGACACTGACCTGACAGCTGCCAAAGAGCACCATCTGCTGGTAGACCAAGGAAGTGCATGTGTGAAAATTAAAAATAAGCTTTTTCTGGACTCCACAGCTTCCCTCCCCAAGGCCCTAGGAAGCAAGTCTACAACCATTTACGGGGTTCAGTGCCCAGTTCTGAGCAACCAGCAGGGACAATCCTAACAATCTAAGTTGAGCCAAGAATCAAAGAGCAGTGATAACATAGCCATGTACCACTAAATCCCTACAAAAGAGAAAGAAATGGAGCATCTGAGTAAACTATATCCTAATCAGATGCCTAGACATCAGCAAAAATTATGAGCCATACTAAGAAAATAAAAAACATGGTCCAAGCAAAGGAATATATCAAAGCCCCAGAGGAGATGCAGAATTTGAGAACTAATCAGTAAGATGCACATAAATTTCCAAAATCAAATTAATGATTTGAAAGACAATTCTGTTAAAGAGCTAAATGACATCAAGAAGACAATAAGCAAGCGCAAAGAAGAATTCAAAATTCTGAAAAGAAAAGTAACAGAGCTCATGGGAATGAAAGAGACAACACTGGGATCAAAAACACACTACAGGCATACAACAGCAGAATCTAAATGATAGAAGAAAGAATAAGTGATACCAATGACAGAACATGTAAAATTGAAGAGAGAAAAGAACAGAAAGAAATAAGAATGGAAAAAACTGAGCAGGGGCTCAGAGTACTGACTGACAATATGAAACACAATAATATATATGTGATGGGAGTTCCAGAAGAAGATAAGGAAAAGGCGCAGAGAGCATATTTGAGGAAATAGTGGATGAAAATTTCCCAACTCTCATGAAAGAAATGAACGTACAGGTCCTAGAAGCGTACTGTAACCCAATCAGAATAAATCCAACTAGACCTCCTCTAAGACATACTACTCAGAATGTCAAATGTCAAAGATAAAGAGAAAATTCTCAGAGCAGCAAGGGAGAAGCAAGCCATTACATACAAGGGAAGCCCAGTAAGACTTAATATGGATTTCTCTTCAGAAACCATGGAGGTGTGAAGACAGTGATATGATGCTGTTAGTATACTGAAAGAGAAAAACTGCTGGCCAGGAATTCTTTATCCAGCAAAACTGTCCATCAAATATGAAGGTAAGTGTAGCAGTTTGGTATTATTTATGAATTCCAAAAATAGATATTGGGTTATGTTTGTTAACTGGCCTTTTGAACATTAGATTGTACTGGATTCAGAGGTTTCACTCTTACTTGATTAAATAATGATTAATGCTTTGATTGGGCCATATCAGTAGGACCAAGGGGGCAGGGACTCAGAGAAAAGCAACAAGGCAGGTGAGTTAGTTGGAGTTTTGTACGCTGGAACCCTGGGAAGTAAACACACAGGAGAACACAGAGGAATAGAGACAGCTCCATAGACATGGCAGAGGCCCCAGGAAGAAAGAGAGTCTGATAGTCTACAGCTGACCTTGTGGAGAGAACAGAGCAGCTGAGCCCAGAGACAATCAAGTCCCGGGAGAGAGACGAAGCCTACAACTGATGTTGGAAGAAGCTGGGTCCACAGAGCCTTAAGATGAAAAGAAAGGCTGAACGTTGGCAGTCATCTAGCTCCAACACGTGGCAACAGATTTTAGTGAGGGAAGTAACTTAAGGTTATGGCCTGGACACTGTAAGCCTCTACCCCAAATAAATACCCTTTAATAAGCCAATAGATTTCTGGTATTCTGCTTCAGCACCCCTTTGGCTAACTAATACAATGAGTATAAAATATTCACAAACAAACAGAAACTAAGAGAGTTTGCAAAAAAGAATTCACCTTTGCAGGAAATACTAAAGGAAGCCTTAGAACCTGAAAGAAAAAGACAGGAGAGACAGGCCTGGAGGAGAGAATAGAAACAAGAATAAGAAAAGGATAACCAAAAGAGTAAAAGACAGGCAAAATATGATAACAACATATGAAAATCAAAGAATAAGATGGTAGAAGCAAATAATGCATTTAAAGTAATATCAATGAATGTGAATAGATTAAACTCCCCCAACCCACCAGGACAACCTGCCAGGAAGATAAAACAGTCATAAATATCTAAGCATAAACTCTGGCAAAATTGAAGGGAGAAATAGACACCTCTACAATAATTGTTGGAGACTTCCAACACCCCACTTCCATCATTAGATAGAACAACTAGATAGATCAACATGGAAACAGAGAACTTGAACAATATAAATGAGTTAGACCTAACAGACATATATAGAATGCTGCATTCAAACTCAGTGGGTTATACATTCTTCTCAGGTGCACATGAATCTTTCTCAAGGATAAACCACATTAGGGCACAATGCAGCTCTCAATAAATATGAAAAGAATGAAATGGTACAAAGCACATTCTCAGATCACAATTGGAATCAAACTGGAAATGAGTAATAGACAGGAAAGAAAAGTTAAATTCACAAATGTGTGGAGGCTGAATAACATACTTCTAAACAATCAGTGGGTCAGGGAAGTGGATGATGTGGCTCAAACAACTGGGCTCCTGGAAGCAGACTTGGCCCAATGGATAGGAGGTCCACGGTTCAAACCCCAGGCCTCCTGGACCCATGTGGAGCTGGCCCATGTGCAGTGCTAATGCACGCAAGGAGTGTCGCGCCACGCAGGGGTATTCCCATGTAGAGGAGCCCCATGCACAAGGAGTGTGCCCCGTAAGGAGAGCCGCCCAGTGCAAAAGTTCAGCCTGCCCAGGAATGGTGTCACACACACGGAGAGCTGACACAGCAAGATGACGCAACAAAAAAAGAAACACAGATTCCCATGCCACTGACAACAGAAGCGGACAAAGAAGAACACACAGCAAACAGACACGGAGAACAGACAACTGGGGTGGGGGGAAGGGGAGAGAAATAAAAAAAATAAATCTTTAAAAAAAAAGAAAAAAAAAAACACAACTGGGCTCCCGTCTACCATATAGGAGGTCCAGGGCTCGAAGCGCAGGGCCTCCTGGTGAAGGCAAGCTGACCCACGCAGAGTGCTGCCCTGAGCAGAGTACTGCCTCACACATGAGTGCTGGCCCATGCAGAGAGCTGGTACAGCAAGATGATGCAACAAAAAGAGACACAGAGGAGAGATAATAAAGAGTTCCAGCAGATCAGGGAGCTGAGGTGGCGCAAGAGAATGATCGCCTATCTCCCACTCCAGAAGGTCCCAGAGTCACCTAATGAGAACACAAGCAGACACAGAAGAACACACCGTGAATGGACACAGAGAGGAGACAATGGAGGGAAGGGGGAGAAATAAATAAATAAATCTATTTTTTAAAAAATAAAATACAAAGGACTGAAAGAAGGAAATAACTACAGAACAAGAATATCCTGATTAGTATATCATCCTTCCATCTCCAATAAGAAAATCCTCTTATCACTTACATATAATTCCAATGCTCAAAAAAAAAAAAAAAAAATCAGTAGGTCAAAGAAATCGCAAGTGAAATCATAAAATATATTGAGACAAATGAAAATGAGAACATGACCTATCAAAATATATGGGATGGGAGAAGTGGCTATGACTCAATCACTTGGGCTCCCATCTACCAGGAAGGCACTGGGTTCATGTCCCGGGGCCTCCTTGTGAAGGCAGGCTCACCCGCACACTGCAGACCACCCGGCCAGCAAGCGCTACGGAGAGCCAACTCAGCAAGGTGACGCGACAAAAAATGGAGACAAGCAAAAACAAAAAAGAGCTCACAGCAAATGGACATAGAGAGCAGACAGCATGCAAAAAGCCACAAGGGGGGGATAAAAAAAAAAAACTTATGGGGTACAACAAAGACAGCATTCAGAGGGAAATTTATAGCCCTAAATGCCTATATTAAAAAAAGAACAGCTTAAAGTCAAAGACTTAACTAAAAAACTAGAAAAACTAGAAAAAGAACAGCAAACCAATCCTAAAGCAAGCAGAAGGAAAGAAATAATAAAGACCAGGCTAAAATAAATGAAATTGAGAACAGAAAAAAAATAGGGAAAAATCAACAAAACCAAAAACTAGTTCTTTGAGAAGAACTAGAAAAGTGACATATCCCTAGCTAGGCTAACAAAGAAAAAAAGAGAGATGATGCAACAAATACAATGAGAAACGAAAGGGTGGAAGTTCCAACTGACTCCACAGAAATAAAAAGAATCATAAGAGGATATTATGAAAAACTGTATGCCAACAAACTAGACAACTTAGATGAAATGGACAAATTCCTAGAAATGCACAACCAACCTACACTGATGCTACAGGAAATACAAGAACTTAACAAATCAATCACATCTGAAGAAACTGAATCTGTCATCAAAAATCTCCCAGCAAAGAAAAGTTCAAGACCAGATGGCTTCACAGGGGAATTCTACCAAGGATATCAAAAAGAACTAACACCAATTCTGTTTAAACTCTTCCAAAAAAATTAAAAAGGATGGAAAATTACCGAACACATCTTATGAGGCCCACAAAACCCTAATACCAAAGCTGGATAAAGATACTACAAGAAAAGAAAATTACAAACCAATCTCTCTAGTAAATATACCTGCAAAAATTCTTAACAAAATACTTGCAAATTGAATCTAACAGCGTATCAAAAGACTTCAACATCAAGACCAATGGGATTTTTCCTGGTATGCAAGGCTGGTTCAACATAAGAAAATCAATCGTTATACACATTAACAAATTGAAGGAAAAAAACCACATGGTCATCTCAATCGATGTAGAAAAGGCATTTAACAAAATCCAGCATTCTTTTTTGATAAAAACAATTTAAAAAATAGGAATAAAAGAATAATTCCTCAATATGGTAAAAGCTATAACTGAAAAACCCATAGCCTACATCATATTCAATAGGGAAAGAATGAAAACTTTCCCTCTAAGATCCAGAACAAGACAAGGATGTCCACTGCTACCACTGTTATTCAGTATTGTACTAGAAGTTCAATATTGACAAGAAAAATAAATCAAAGGCATCCAAACAGGAAAAGAGTAAGTAAAACTCACGATTCACAAATGAATTCAATATTTAGAAAATGTTGATATTTCTAGAAAAAAGCTATTAGAGCTCGTAAATGAGTTGAGCAAAGTGGAAGGATACAAGGTCAACATGCAAAAATCAGTTACATTTTTGTACACTAGTACAATGAACAATCCAAGGAGGAAATCAGGGGGAAAATTCCATTTACAATTGCAACAAAAAGACTCAGATACCTAGGAATTAATTTAACCTATATGCAGAAAACTACAAAACAATGCTAAAAGAAATTTTAAAAGGTCTAAACAATTGGAAAGACATTCCATGTTCATGGATTGGAAAAATAAATATCATGAAGATGACAATCTTACCCAAAGACTTATGAATTCAATGCAATACCAATCAATTTTTCCAACAGCCTACTGTACAGAATTAGAAAAAGCAATTACCAAATGTATTTGGAAAGGAAAGTGCACCCAAATAGCAAAAGCATTCTAAAAAAGAGCAACATGGGAGGAATGTCACTGCTTGGTCTTGAAACACATTACAAAGCTACAGAGATCAAAACAGGATGGTGCTGGCATAAAGACAGACACATCAAGTAGTGGAATAGAATTGAGAATACAGAAATAAACCCTCACCTATATAGTCAACTGGTTTTTGACAAACCTATCAAGTCCATGTTAATGGGACAAAACAGTCTCTTCAACAAATGGTGATGGGAGAACTCGATATCTTTAACCAAAAGAATGAAAGAGCACCCCATCTCACTCCCTATACAAGAATCAGCTGAAAATGGATCAAGGATCTAAATATAAAAGCAAGGACCATAAAACTACTAGAAGAAAATGTAGGGACACATCTTTAAGACCATGTAGTAGGTGGTGGTTTCTTGGACCTTACACGTACCAAGGTACATACAACAAAAGAAAAAAATAGATAAATGGGACCTCCTCAAAATTAAACACTTTTATATCTCACAGGACTTTGTAAAAAAAGGGTGAAAGGCAACTGACTCAATGGGAGAAAATATTTGGAAATCACATTTCAGTTAACAGTTTAATATCCATGATACATAAAGAGATGTTACAGGGAAGCAGATTTGGCTCAACAGATGAGCGTTCACCTACCACAAAGGAGGTCCAGGGTTCAAACCCAGGGCCTCCTGACCCATGTGATGAGCTGGCCCACGCACAGTGGTGATGTGCGCAAGGAGTGCCATGCCACGCAGGGGTTTCCCCTGCATAGGGAGCCCCATGTGCAAGGAGTGTACCCCATATGGAGAGCCGCCCAGCGTGAAAAAAGGGCAGCCTGCCAAGGAGTGGCACCGCACACATGGAGAGCTGACGCAGCAAGATGATTCAACAAAAAGAGACACAGATATCCGGTGCTGCTGACAAGAATATAAGTGGACACAGAAGAATACACAGCGAATGAACACAGAGAGCAGACAACTGGGGGGTGGGGGAAGGCGGGGAAGGGGAGAGAAATTTAAAAAAAAGAGATGTTACAACATAATAAAAAGAAAAACGACCCAATTAAAAAATGGGCAAAAGACCTGAATAGACATTTGTCCAAAGAAGAAATACAAATGGCAAAAAAAAACACATTAAAAAATGCTCAACATCACTAATGATTAGGGAAATGCAAATCAAAACTACAATGAGGTATCATTTCATACCTATTAGAATGGCCGCTATTAAAAAGACAGAGCACAAGTGTTGGAGAGGATGTGGAGAGATAGGAACACTTATTCAATGTTGGTGGGGATGCAGAATGGTACAGCCACTGTGGAGGAATGTTTGGCAGTTCCTAAGGAAGCTGAATATACACTTACCATGTGACCAGTCAATACCACTACTGAGTATATACCCAGCAAAACTGAGAAAAGGGACATGAACAGACATCTGCACACTGACGTTCATAGTGGCATTATTCAAAATTACCAAAAGTTGGAAACAACCCAGGTGTCCACCAACCAATGAATCAATAAACAAACTGTGGTGTATTCACACAAATAAATATTATGCAGCTGTAAGAAGAAATAAAGTCGTTAAGTATATGTCAACAGGGATGAACCTAGAGGACATTATGTTGAACAAAGCAAGCCAGACACAAATGACAAATACTGTATGACTGTGTTACTATGAACCAAATACACTGTGTAATATATTTATGATTAAAATAAAATAAAAAAATAGGGGATGATGTGGGAGATGGGGGAGGGTATATGGGACTCCCTCATACTTCCAATGTAACCTTTCTATAATCTAAAATCTCTTTAAAAATAAAGTTTATTAAAAAAAGGGAGAGGAAAAAAGGAGTAACCAACGATGACTCCAAACACATTTTGACCTGAGCAACTTGAAGGATATATACATACCATTTATTAAAACCACAAAGCAAACAACCTAACATTCCAATTGGACATTTTGAGTTGCAATAAGTGTTCTGGCTCAAGTTTCTAAAGGACTTCTAGTAGAAAACTAAGAAATCTTTTCCACCTGTGTTAGAAGAGAGGCACTGAAAGAGTAGGACAGCACTTGGAGCTCTCCTGTGGGCGCCACCCACTGCTGTCATAAAAAGAACTGTAGACCCAATCCCTAAATGGCCTTTGTTAGGTAGGAACTGGCAGGAGAAGTAAAGCCAATAATCCATAGTCTAAATAAGAAAAAAGGGTTTCAGAAGATATGGGGACAATTTAACTCACCTGGGACATGCTTTGGCATTTTCCAACAGCCAACACAATCCTCTTTCCAGGTTCCTGTCTTAGACAAGGGCAGTGTCCTGAGAACGTAGAGTCAGGGGAGGAAAAAGCAGTCAGGAAGGCAGGTTTGCCTTGCATCTCTGACACATTTGCACGGAAAAGCAAACCTGGAATCACTCTCTGGGGCTCCAATCTTTCCTTGAACTACAAGTACGGGGTTACGACTTACCAGGCACTATCTGCGTTTAAATCAACCATTCTGTATACTGGAAATAGATCGAGAATACAACAGTAAGAACGTTAAATCAGATATTCAATCCTTACCCCTCGGCATAGCGGGCATTCATAATATACCTGATTTTTTTTTTTAAGGATGCGTAAACTGAAAGTATACGATACTGAAGCCGTTTGCGAAAATCGTAGGCGCCAGGACCAGGTTACATAAAAAGTTGTGGATATTCTCTTTGCGTAAGAGAGGTCCTTAATTCCCTTTACAAAGGTCCGGAGAAGCGAAGGCCCTGTCCTAGTTAACACCGGGGGGCAGACCCTGGGTCCAGGAAGGTTCTGGTGGCCGCTCCAACGCCCGGGATTCGCGGGCCTGAGGTCCGCCCGCCACCCTCCCGGGACCTGCACTTGCCGGAATCCTCGGCGGTAGACACCCCACTGGCGCCGCGGGCCTCCACTGGCACCGAAGCCCGCAAGGAGCCTCTCCCTGAACCCGTGCGTCCAAATCCGGCGCTTCCACGTCCCTGCCGCGCGGGTCGCTGGTAAACCGACGTGGCTCCCGGAAACAGTGCTGCTCTTGGCCCCGCCCAACTCCTGGATTTCACCCCAGACCGGAAATTAACGTGATGTGGATCCGGGCGGAGCCAGCAAGGAGCCCGATTTCCCAGACTCCTTCGGGTCAGAGAAAAAAATATCTGACACTGAAAAAAACTGGCGCCCCTCAGGAAAACCACATTTCCCAGAAGTCGCCGGTGCTACTAGTGCGCCGCGCAACGCGATAGCTTTCTAAAAAAAACTAAATCAGGAGCCATTGTCAGGGATGGGTTAAAGTACACACAAAGAGTCGAGAAGAACAGTCATGTTCTGGTGCACTATACTTTGCAGAACCGAGGGCAGGTCTCTATTGTAAGGACAACGGCACCGAATCACGAAAATACCCTTCTTGGAGTATTTGGCGTTCACGCGCCCATGACTGTATTTCCCAAAGTGCCCTCTGGCCGATCTGTCCCTGCTCTGATGGGGCCCCAGGTAGTTTGCCAGATGACGACTTTGCCCGGAAGCCATGCGGAGATGCCATCGCTATTGGATCAGCGGCTACCACAGTGATGTGCCTGTAACGTGCTGAAAGAACCCTAAGATGGCATACTTAAGTGAGCTTTTAAAGGACAATGACCCTCATGCTACAAATAATCAGTCCTCCCTGAAACCCCCAGAGCTGACCCTCCTCGGTCCCCAGAATTGCCTCTCAGCGCGACTTTGCCCAGCGGAGCTGGCCATCATTGTATATAGGCCAGAGCTATGGCCAGAGCACGTTTGGGTTGCTTTTCCTTCCTTCCTTTCTTTTATTGCGTTTTATTTTATTTTACTTCTATTTTTTTAATTAAAAGTAAGCCAGTTAAGACATGCTAGACGCTTGAAAAAGGAAAATAGAGCGAGAGGGCAATACGGATGGAGAAAGGAAAACACTTCACAGGCAATACTGATGGCCACTCCCTTCCACCAGCCCTTTGCTACCTTCTTCCCCTTTTCTATTACGCACCATTTACAATAATTATTTTATCATAGGAATTTATCTGTTCACACACACAAGTTAGAATGTAAATTTGGGAAAAGAAAAGCTAGCTTCTGTTTGTGCTGAAATTGTTAAAGATTGGGGGAAGGGGAAGCTTCAGATCATAGCTTCCAGGGTGGTGCATATTCATGTATATCTTGAAGAGGGAGAAACTCCTGCTGAGACTTCTCGTACAGCACTTTGTCCCTGTTCCTGGCTCATCATCAATCACGTGATGCCACTCTGAAGGGTCCACCTGATATAGTGTATCAGATGTACCTATGTGTAATCAGTATTTGCTTAGTCATATTAAAAGACATAAAACAAAATACAGTTACTATGTCTAAGAAATTTAAAATGGAATCAGGAGGTCATTCTAGAGGTTACTCTTGTGCAGGTGTCAGCGATTTATCACAATCTGCCAGAATATACAAAGCCTCAAGCAACGATGTTCCCCTTATTCCACAAAACCCTAAGGACATCCAGACATCATAAACAAACCACAAGATATAGAACTCAGTTACCCCATCCAACCTGAAGGACGATTAGATTACCCCAAATATCCACCAACCACAAACAACTTGTCTAATCTTCTTTTCCTTTAAAATCCCTTGCCCGGAAATGAGGAGACAGAAAAGGATTTGGGTTATTACCCAAATTCCAATTCTAAGACCTCAAATAAATGTCTTTATTGCCTTGCAGGTTAATTTGTTATTTCTAGGTTGACAATCAGTTGGCTGGTGGATTCTGAATTCGTGGAGGGAAACCGAGGACTGGTGTCAGGAGCCCTCTTTGTAGCTATGATCGGGAGGAGGGTGCCTCCTCATTTCTTTTCTTCTTGGAGGAATTGTCATAAGCCAATTAGCTTCATTAGAAGGGACTTCTTTTAGACCAAAGCCTTCCCCAGTCTTCCCAGATTGATCTTTGCAAGTGCTCTCTTTCAGGGCTTACCTACACAATGAGTTGTATGCAAATAGCTCCAGGCCAAAGGGTAGGGGCCTCCCAGATCCATTCTACAGACATGCAGGTGTGACCCTATGACTTCCCTGTTTATCTGGTTACAAATGACCCCTCTTCCCTAGGAAATAGTTTCCTCACAGTCCCCACAACTGCACTGTTATATTCTTGTCCAGCAATCCCTTGCCCTGTCATCACAACTTTACAACTTTGACAGTGTTTTTTAGGAAAGCTTGGGTGAGCCTCCTTCTACAAGCAGGCCAAGTTCTGGTATGGCACATCTCTCAGGCCACAATTAAAGAGTGAGCCAGAAATACAGGTTCCCATTATGATCAGACAAAACACCCAGATAATCAGCGTGGTTCAATCACAGACCAATCTCAAGACATCAGGATTTCAAAAAGAGAAAGGCAGGAGAATAAGAGACAAAAATCTCAAATCCTTCTCCTTTGTAGGAAAGAATTAAGTTTAATTTTCACGAAGGGGAAGCCAGAGCTGGCCCTGCCCTTTAAAGAGGAAGGGAAAGGGGTTCTAGTGGCTTTGGCATGCTGAGAATTTGCAAAGTGGCTCTAAAATGAAGGGAGGCCAGTGGTGAGAAGTGAGGGTGGAGCCAAAGCCAAGAAGGGTCAATGGTGAGAAGTGGGGGCAGGACCAATAGCGAAAGCTGAGCCAAATTCGAAAAGCACACCAGGAGTGAAAGCGTTCGGAGCCGCCCAGCCAGCACGGGGGTGGCAAGTGAGAGCGGAATGACAGAAATTTAAACGTCTCAGATAGGCTGTAACCCCTGTATTACCCAATCAATGGGGAACAATGGAGGAACCTGTGTGTTAGGTATAGGTTATAAATATCACTGTTTCTTGTTCTTCGGTGTGGCCGGCCATTTTATCCAGGTCATGTTCCCATTCTTGCAAGTTAATAAAATTCTTTTCTCCTCCACAATCGGGTGAGCTTTTGTTTTCTTACAGGTGCAGCTTTCTTTCTAACAATCTTGGGGCCTCATCCCGGATCCAAAGCTTCTGAGGGGGATATCTGGGGTGGAGGAGGGGAGGCACGCCCTGCTGATTGAGCAGTCTGAGACTCTGCCATTGGGGGTCCACCTTTGATAGCTGGAAGGACCCGAAGCCAGATGCTTGGATCTGCTGATTGTGGATGAGAAAAAGGGAAGGGAAAATCTGCCTCTCGGTGACCAGGCAACCCCATGGAAAGGCCAACGTAAGAAAAGAAACTTTTAAGTATTGCATTGTTAGTGTGGAAATTCTGATGAGGCTGGGCTTGAAAGAAACACAGACAAGACTCAAAATGGGGAGTAGAGGCAGTTGGTGGATGGGGAGGGGTAATCTGTAAGATTCCCCAGGGATATTCCTCCAGCTAAACCATTAGAAAGGATGTTGAAATATTGGACGGATAATGACCTAATCAAGGGAAAGAAAATGACCACCTGGTGTATTCTGGCCAAAATACAGGGTAGATGAGGATTGGCTCTGTGCCAACCTTGCTTTCCTAATTCTTTTTTGTGTTTTTCTGTTTGTTCAGTGTATGTTTTAATACTTCCAGGTGGTAATATTAAATTGACAATGAAAATTCTTAAAAGAGCTCTATTCTAATGACTAAAATTTAAAAAGAACTTATATTAATAAAGTATGGAAATCTTTGAAATGCCTAAATTGAGATGAATAGTTTATTCTTTTTTCACAGAACACAATGAGAGATATGAGACTTAAGTAAATATAGAAAGACATAAAAGGTTTGTGGGAGTGCTAACTAAAATTTGATAAGTTTGCTTAAAAGAATCCTAAGATAAGGTAGTTGTTTTTCATAAATTCAGGATGAAAATATGTAGGACAAAACTTGAATGCATATGTCAAGCTGTGGAAGGCATTGTAGAAGGTAGCATTAAGTAAGGGAATGTGTTTTGTGAAGGTGAAATTTATCCTGAGATGAAGCAACTATTGTCTATGTGGTTATGGATAGTTATAAGAAGTTTGTAGAAGCAATGTTTAAACTGAAATATTTGAATGGCTAATTCCAGTAAGTCATTATTAAACAGAAACTGAATTGATTTTAATAACAAAAAGTAGTTTCATAACAGGAAAAACTGTTAGAGGCCACCTCAATCTGCATTTTAAAGTGATGGTAAAGGAAGATAATCTTGATTCCATTGGGCATCTGTATTGCTGAAGTAAAACACTTGTTAATTAATGTCATCATGGTGAAGGTGTAGAAGTAAAAGTTTCCATGATGCTGAAAGATGCTATGCACCAGGCCTGTGGAATACTGGAAACCTACCATCCTAGATTCTTTCTAAGGTCAACAGTGCTGCAGCATGCTGGCTGTGTGAAGGACATGCTAAGTGGAGCAGTGATTACCAGTGCCGTGAGTAGAACTTAAGCATAATTGGCATTATGGCCTGCTCCCATGTGAGACAACTTGTATGGTATTGCAGATGTGGATGTTAGATCTACTAATTGCAACTCAAGAAACTTATGCATTCATTAGCGCATTGCTTGGTATTAAGTACTATACCTATATCTCTCCTATTCTAGATATATGCTTGATGATTATGGTGATATCTTTTCTAGATCACAAGCAGAGGGATATTGAACAAGTTAAAATGTCCTGGTAACTTCATTTTCTAAGTAGTTAATGAACATGCTTAATCCAAGTCTCCCTCCTAGCCCTTATTCTAAAACCTGTCCCACTCATATCCTGGGGAGGACTGGCAAACCCACATGCCATCCTGCCAGGGCTAAGCATTTTCCCACTAGGAAGGAAATAGTAAACGAGGTCGCTTGGATCCACTTCAGCTTAACCCCTTCAAGACAGTGTATGGGTAATCTTTCCTCACCGAGGACCTGGAAACCAATTTCTGATGAAAACCTGCAAAATAAAGCCCATCGTCTTTGAGAAGATACAGCCTTTAAGCACCTGGCCTTTTCTATTTTTGTGGCTCAGTATCCTTTCAGTGAAACCCTATATCCTCAAAATTCTAATTAAGTTTATTTCTTCCTTCTTTTTAGCCATACAAGGTTTTCATCCAGTTTCACCCAGGGTGCCATAGTTATCTTCCTCCAAACATAATAGAATAGCAGGAGGGTTTTACACCTTAGCAGGTAATGCCTACTGCTCCTAACCCGTGGGAAGCAGTTACAAAAGAGTGACCGTCGTCCTTTAGCACACCTTTAAGAATGAAAGTGTAAGTTCTCAGTGGAAGATAGAGATTTTAGAGGGGCTCAAACAGGCACTGGTGCAAGCCCCTGTTCTAGCCCTTTCTTCCCTTGTTACGGTAGATAAAGGGACAGCCTTGGGGGTTCTGACCCAAATGTGGGGAGATCAAAGGAGACCTGTAACCTTCCTTTCCAAGATTTTGGATTCTGTCTCCAGGGGATGGCCCAGATGCATGCAAGCTGTGGCAGCAATGCTCTCCTGGTAGAAGAGAGCAGGAAGCTGACTTTCAGGGGAGCCTAGTTGTTAGCACCCTTCATCAGGTCAGAACTATTCTGTCTCAGAAAGTGGGAAGGTGGTTGACTGATACCTGAATTCTGAAGTATGAGGCTATCCTAATGGAAAAAATGCCTTGGTATTGACAGTAGACCATATCCTAAACATGGCCTCCTTCCTTTGGAAGGGATCTGACCAAATGGAGGCTCCTGAGCATGATTGTTTAGACCTGATGGAGTATCAGACCTGAGCCCAATCTGACCTCAGGAAACTTCCCCTGCACTCAGGGGAAAAATTATTCATAAACAGGCTCTCCAGGGTCCTAGAAGGAAGGAGGCACAATGGCTATGCAATTATGGATGGACTAACTTGTGAGGTGAAAGAAGCTGTCCAATTGCCCTAGTGACTGGTCAGCTCAAACTTGCAAATCATATGCATTAAATCAAACTCTCAAATTATTAGAGGAAAAGGGTGGTACAGTCTACATTGGCTCTAAGTATGCCTTTGGGGTAGTTTGCACCTTTGGAAAAATTTGGGAAAAGAGGGGATTAACAGCAAAGGAAAAGGGCTAGTCCATGGGGAATTAATAAAACAAGTATTGTCCAATCTACTCTTACCCAGGGAAATATCAGTGGTGCATGTAAATGAACACCAGAAAGGTCATATGTTTGAAGCAAAGGGCAATAGTTTGGCAGATGGATAGGCTAGGAAAGCCTCCCTTTGTACTCCCTTGAAGTTGATGGTCCTGATAGCCTCCATTCCTGAAGAGTTCAGGGTCCCCACAGTCTCTGAAAAGGAAGTGAAAGAGCTGGAGCAATTAGTAGTAATCCTAGATGGTCAAGGGAGGTGGCTTCTCCTGGATGGCAGGCAAATGTTGAATAAACAAGTGATGAGAGAGGTATTAGCAGCCTTACAGCAAGGGAGTCATTGTGGGGTACAGGCCATGTGTGATCTGGTTCTTAAGTATTTTAGATGCCTTTATATTGTATTTTAAGTATTTTATATTGTATTGTAAGTATTTTAGGGCCTTTATATTGTAGCTAAACAAATAAATAAACAATGTATAGTTTGCTAAAAGGTGAATAAGGAAGTTTTAAGAAAGCAAGTGCCAGGGGGGAGGGAGCCCAGCCTCAGAACATTCCAGAGTATTCAGGTTGATTTCACTGAAATGCCCCCAATGGGTCAGCTAAAGTATGTTTTGTTCATTGTAGATCACTTGACAGGATGGGTAGAGGCATATCCTCTGGCCTCAGCTACAGCATCAGTGAAATTTGTGGGAAGATATCCCTCTACTTAGTGGGAAGGCTATTATCTATATCCACCTTGTCTAGTGCCTTAAGAGACTAGCAGATTCAGGTCATGACAAACCCTGTTAAATTAGTAGTAGGGCGGCGGACTTGGCCCAGTGGTTAGGGCGTCCGTCTACCACATGGGAGGTCTTGCGGTTCAAACCCCAGGCCTCCTTGACCCATGTGAAGCTGGCCCATGCACAGTGCTGATGTGCGCAAGGAGTGCCCTGCCACGCAGGGGTGTCCCCCACATAGGGGAACCCCACACACAAGGAGTATGTCCCATAAGGAGAGCTGCCCAGCGCGAAAGAAAGTGCAGCCTGCCCAAGAATGGCACCGCACACACAGAGAGCTGACACAACAGGATGACTCAACAAAAAGAGACACAGATTCCCGTGCCGCTCTCAACAACAGAAACAGACAAAGAAGACTCAGCAAATAGACACAGAGAACAGACAACCGGGGTGGGGGGGGGGAAGGGGAGAGAAATAAATAAATAAATAAATCTTTCAAAAAAAAATAAATTGATAATAAATATAACTGAAGGCCTAGAGTCTCAGACTATGCAGTTTGATGCCTGCCAAGTGATAAAATATGGCGATTTAAGACATCAATGGTGGCTGAGTGAGTAAAATAAATATCTATGCCTGGAGTCACCAAGAGGTTATCTCAACCTCCCCCGTCTTGATTGGAACTTTGTGTGGTGGACTACTAAATACAAAGGGTAGACCGATGGGAATGGAGGAGGCTGTCCTCACTGGAAACTGTTGGAGAACAAAATAGCCTTTTATAAAAGTAATATCCCACCAGACTGCAAAAATCTCCAGAGTAACCCAGTGGTAATAACCATTAGAAAGGCAGACAAATTCAGCAATAATAATTGTTGTACTTCCCCTGACAGAGTCTATCAGATGGGGGTGGATGTTGCAAGTAAAGATCCTCTGGAAGATTCCATATTTGAGTCCTTCCTCCCCCTGTGGATATGATGTCAACAACGTCCCCTCCAGCTAACCCTTCACAGATCCCAAAAGAAAACCCACTAAAGACAGTTCCCCAATGCAGAATGATCCCAAAGCAATCAGGATACTTAAGGCAGAGGATTTAAAGCAGACCATAGAAATAGAGACAGGATATGGGGGTGAAGTGCCTGGGTAAAATGGGTCAAATATACAATACAAAGTCTGAACAAAAGCAACGGTTATACTTGTGCAACAGGTTGGCCCACTGTTTATGTTGTAACCTTTCCACTAGGTATGGAAAAGCATGAAAAGGAGTTTAAGTGCATGATACTCCTCTTCCAGAATGCTACTCCTGGTGAACATTGTAGTACGTTGTCTTCTCGCTTCCGTCCTGTCAGAAAGGGAAACACCAAAGCCATACCGGCTTCCTGTCTTAGTCCAGGAAGTCACTCTGCCTGTCTCTCTAGAAGGGGAAAAGGGCTCCAGGAACTTGGGGCTATGGCCCTGTGTACACAAGTATGGAACATGAGTGAGGACAGTACTGGCAATTTCTCCAGTTTGGCCATATCCTGAGCAGATCTTTAGTGGTACTACAGAAAGGGCATCCTCCAACCAGTGTTACCTGAGAAGTGGGGAGGAACCTGTGCTGTGGTTCATTTGGCCCTCCCATTTACCTGGCATTTGAAAAAGAAAAATCAGGGAAAGAGAACAAAAAGAAGTTTACTTGGTTCCTTTGATGACCGAATTTGTCTGGATAGTATAGGAGTTCCCCAGGGAATCCCAAATGAATTTAAAACTAGAAATCAGATAGCTGCAGTATTTGAGTCATTCTTGCTCTCGTGGCTCACTGTTAACAAAAATGTGGATGGATTAACTATATATTATAATCAACAAAGATGTATCAATTACACTAGGGATGCAGTAAAGAGAATAGCAGTTGGATGCTACTAGCCGAATGGCAAGGGAGAATAGGATAGTCCTCAAAATATGCTAGCAGAAAAAAGAGGCGTCTCTATTATGATTGGAGGTAGTTGCTATAAATTCATCCCCAATAAATTCATCCCCAGATGGGACTATCACCAAGGCCTTGCAAGGCTTAACAGCCTTATCTGAAGAGTTAGAAAATTCTGGCATTGACAACCCACTCACAGGATGGTTAGAGAGCTGGTTTAGAAAATGGAAAGGAGTGGCACTGTCTGTCCTAACCTCCCTTATCATCATGGTTGTGGTACTCACAGCAGTTGGATGTTGCATCATCCCATGTGCCCGAGGGTTAGCTCAAAAACTCATTGAAATGACCCTAACCAAACAGATGCCCATACAGTACAAGCAAAACAACTTGTACCCCCTTAAAGAGGAAGAGCTCTGTGATGAAGAATGTGAGGAGGCTCTTAGCAGATTTGAGAAACTAAATTGTGAAAACTACAAGAGTCTATAAGAAAGAGGGGGGATTTGTAGGGAAGAGTTAAGTTTAATTTTCATAAAGGGGAAGTCAGAGCCAGCTCTGCGGTTTGAAGAGGGAGGGAAAGGAGTTCTAGCGGCTTTGGCAAGCCAAGATTTTGAAAAGTGGCCCTGAAACAAGGGAGGGAGGGCAATGGTGAGAAGTGAGGGCAGGACCAAAGCCAAAAAGGCCCATGGTGAGAAGTGGGGGAAGGGCCAATAGTGAAAGCGGAGCCAAATTTGAAAAGCGAACCAGGAGTGAAAGCGCACCAAGCCTGCCCAGCCAGCCAGAGTGTAGAGAGCATGGGAGCGCCATGAGAGCGGGAACCGTAACTTAGTTAGACTCCCAGATAGGCTGTAACCCAATCAGTGGGGGAACAGGGGAGGAACCTGTTAGGTATAGGTTATAAATATCATTGTTTCTTGTTGTTTGGCGTGGCTGGCCGTTTTATCCAGGTCGTGTGCCCATTCTTGCAAGATTGTTAATAAAATTCTTTTCTCCTCCACAATTAGATAAGCTTTTGTTTTCTTACAGGTGCAGCTCTCTAACATCCTTGAATTGGAAAAAAAATTTTTTAATGAAAATTAAGCAAAGGAGGGTGGGGATAGTAATATAGGGATGTTAAGGGATTCTGAAATATATATATTTATTCAACTGCATTTTCTTTTTAATTTTAAATTATTGTTTATATTTCCAATTATTAAATATACAAAAAGAAGAAGAAGAAAAGAAAGGATTCTGACCCATATGTTTAATTGGAAGTATGTTAGCACAAGCTCCAGAGGTTACTTGGGGTAAGTATGGGATGACAGGTTGCAAACTGGATCCATTAACAACTGAAAAAGTTTGACTAGAATAAGACATAAAATTGTAAATAGTTCATTCCTTGTAAGATAATGAGTAAGGAAACTTAAGCTAAACATTTGTAAATCCCTTAGACTAAACTAAATAAAAGGGGCTATCAATGGGCTGTTAAGAATTTACTAACTCTAGCTCAGGCCTAGTTATGAGTTAAAGATTGCATAGTCATGAAATTAAAACATGTTATAAGAATCTAAGAAATGTTTCAGATTATTTGTCTCTAGTGACCTTTAAGAATTAATATATACCAAGGCCGTGATTATAGTGAGGGAGTCATTCTACATTATACTAAATGTAAGCAATCCTCTATATACTAATTCAGTGACTATAGTTATTTGTTAGTTCTCAAAACTTAGCTTCACCTAATGTGCATGAAGGCCATTCTGCCTCCTCTGGAACGAAGACCAGGGACCTGCACTGGGAGTATGGGCTGGCTCCATGTAAAGCTGGTCAGAGATATGGAAGGGGCCAGCCAGGGCGCCACAAGATCCTACCCCTTTTAAGAAGACCTTTCTTGATTCAGTGCTTGCCTTGTATCTGCAGTGCTTTAAAAGTTTTCTAGACCCCCGAGAAAGATGTTTCTGCCAGTTTTGCTGGTTGTTCAAAGCTTCTGTGGGGTGACAGAGCGTGAAGCATCTCCATGTGCCATTGTGAGAGTTTAAAGTTATTTTATGAATCCCAAAAAGAAAAATAATATGTTCTTAAACTAACCACTTGGGAAGAAGCTGTGGCTCAATCAGATAAGCGCGCGTCTACCTTATGGGAGACCCTCAGTTTGCTTCCCGGGGCCTCCTTGTGAAGGCAGGCTCGCCCACACATTGCGGAGTGCTGCCCGAGGATGCCACAGAGCCGACTCAGCAAGGTGATGCAACAAAAAGAAGACAAGCGAGAACACAGAAGAGCCCTCAGCGAATGGACACAGAGAGCAGACAGCAAGCAAGCCATAAAGGGGGAGGGGAAATAAAATAAATAAATACAGATACAGAAGAACATACAGTGAATGGACACAGAGATCATACAGCACACAAAAAAGCCGCAAGGGGGGAGAATTAACCTAACCTCTTTTCTGTGGGTATGGCACCCAAGGGGCCTTTCATGATTACTTGATAAGATCAATTTAGGGCTTTTGATTGGAGTTTGTCACTGGGGAGTGACTCAGGATGAGTCTCTGAATTCTTGCAGAATCTGATGTAAACGGAGACACAGAGAGAGACACATCCATGGGTGAAAAGGAAGCTGCCATATTATATTTTTCTTTTAACAAATCAATTTTATGGATACATATTAATAAAGCATACAATTCATCCAAAGTGTACAATCAATAGCATTTGGTATAATCACATAGTTGTGCACTCATCACTTCAATCACTATTAGAGCCTTGTGAGAGAGGACTGCATCACCTACAGCAGAGATCGGTGGCCTCTTCAGCTGACTCTGGTGAGAAAGCATCTCTGATGGTGATATGGACAATCATGGCCTGGAAACTGTAAACTTTTACCCGAAATAAAATCCTCAGTGTAAAAGCCAAATCATTTCTGGTATTTTGCGTCAGCAGCGATTTGGTAAACTAAGACAGCCCTCCTAATTGGGGTGGGATCCTGAGTTAGTTTTTGTTTGTTTTAATATCAAAAATTAGCAACTGAATTGGTGTCATGTGTTCTTGGTTATCACAATACCTCATGGCTTTGGGGCTTTGAATTGGTAAATATTTACAACATATGAAAAAGCATGATACATTCTGTGTGATATCGACCACCTAAAGCTGTATGCTCAGTTGTAAGTATACACACACAGAACCTAGAAGGATATGTCAAACTGTAAACTGCTTGTGATTCTGGATGACTTTTGTATTCTTTCTTGTATTTTCTGTATTTTAAAATTAAATTAAGAATTTGAAAAAAGTCGTATTTTTAAAACCTTAAAAAATAGCCCTAGTGGAAAATTACGGTAAAAAGAAATAAAACAAAATAGAGTAACTATGGCAAAGAGATTTAAATTGGAGTCTGGAGTTCATTCTAGAGGTTACTCTTAGGCAAATATTAGCCAGATATCACAAACTGCCAAAGTGCCCAAAGCCTCAAGCCACAATCTTCCTCAAAACCACAAAGATAACTGGACACCATAAAACAAACTACAAAATAAAGAATTCAGTTAGCTATCTAACCTGAAGGATAATTGGAGTACCCCAAATATCCACCAACCATAAATAACTTGTCTAAACTTCTTCTGTTCCTTTAAAAACCATTGCCTGGAAATGCCAAGATAGGGCAGGTTTGCTCCGGAACTACAATTCTGAGACCCTCAAAAAATGCCTTTGTTGACCGTCAACTTAGTTTGTTATTTCCTCAGTTGACTTGAGGGGGAGAAAAGGAAAATACGTGTATTAGTCAGCCACAGGGGTGCTGATGCAAAATACCAGAAATTGGCTGCTTTTTATAAAGGGTATTTATTTGGGGTAGGAGCTTACAGATACCAGGCCATAAAGCATAGTTACTTCCTTCACTAAAGTCTATTTTCACGTGTTAGAGCAAGATGGCTGCTGATATCTGCAAGAGTTTAGACTTCCTGGGTTCCCACCTTCCAGGGTCTTGCTTGTCTCTGGATTTAGGGTTCCTCTTTTCCCAGGGCTTGCTTCTTCCTGGGCTTAGTGTTCCTCTCTTCCTGGGGCTTGCTTCTCTTTCCTCTGTGAGCTTAATTCCCAGAGACCCAGCTTAAGACTTCATCATCAAACTCCAACATCAAAACTCCAACTTTAAGAACCCTCAACTCTGTCCTTTGCTATGCCTTTTATCTTTGAGTCCCCACCCCCAAGGGGTAGGAACTCAACATCCTAATGACATGGCCCAATCAAAGCCCTAATCATAACTTAATCATGCCCAGCTACAGACCAGATTACAAACATAATCCATTATCTACTTTTGGAATTCATAACCATATCAAAATGCTACAATACATACTAATTTATTGAAAGAAATCTACATTGTCATTATATGTACAAAGTGTTCCACATTAGGGATTGTAAAATAAGTAACTCAGTATATATAATATAGAATGTGAATTTTAACATACTAATCTACTGAAAGAAATCTACATTGTCATTATATGTACACAGTGTTCCATATTAGGGATTATAACCTATTTAAGCAATCTCCCAGGGATGAGTATTTGGGTTGAGTTTACATTTTTACTTAAATGTGTCAATATTCTTGTACATACAGTGTTGTGCCTGCATTTCAACCCAAATTTGAAGGGCATGGGTTGCAGCAGCCGAAGACCAAAGAAAACACTAGACAAATGGTTAGACATGACCTTTATTGGAACTTAGAATAGGAAAGACTCTTCGATTGCTGCCAGTCAAAGAATGAATAAAGTCGGTACTCCACAAAGAAGTGAGGAAAGGAGGGGGAATATAGGAGTCTAAGGACAAAGACATTCCACAAGATATAAAAACAGAGTTTCTAGAAAAGTTACAGGAGATGTACAAAGGGATGTTTGCTGATGTTATCATAGGAAGGGAGTATACACCTTGAGGGGATTAAAGTTTGCAATAAGCCTGTTACTTGTAACTAGTAGGTGTCCATGGTAGGCTGGGAGGCTACATGCTTCAAACTATGTTTCATTTAAGGGTGAGGGCCCTGGCCTCCCACAGCCTATATATTTTTTATCATAAATCTCTAGATGATATGTTGCTTGTCAGAGTTTGTCCATTTCTTGGCTTTGATACATAGCAACAGACTGCCCCTAGGAAGTGCCATGTTGCTCCATAGTTGCATTCTTTTGGTCTTTGGGAGTAAGTTTGGGACTTTCTAGAATTTAGCCCCAATGTATCAGGTAACTGAGGAAGAGGTCTACCTCCTCTGAGAACTCTCCCCAGTGTGTTCTCTAACACCCAATTTGTATTGGGAAAACAGCATATGGGTGCTAGACCACCTGCACCAAGAGGTGATTGAGGGCCACACCCACAGGGAGCAGCAGCCTGGGCTTCCTCGCCTACGAGCTGCTGGTGGCTCTCTGCCACCCAAGAGACCCTCCTGCTGGAAAACCTACGAGCCCTAGAGGTTCTCCTGGTGCATAACATGAGGCTGTGGTGGTCTGTACCAATGAGAGCCAGCCAAAACATCCTCCCAGTTCAGCACATTCCTGAATGGGGAGAAGAACAGGAGGACATTGTTAGAATTTGCTTCTTCCCTTAGTCTCACCAAAAGAGTATAATGTTCTTCCATCTTTCTCTGAGATGTGCATATCAGCCTTCATTTCTTCCTATCCGTTTATTACCTGAAATGCTACAAGGATTGCCTGACTATCCTCCATGCTTTCACTCTTGCATCCATACCTTCCACTGAATGGAGGGGTGGCTGAGCCAATAGCAAATAAGGTCCTGTAGCCCTGTGACAGGTACAGCTGTAATGCTTCCCTCAGTCCTTTCACAGAGGGCCCTACATTGGGGAGAGGGATACCCACCTGGCTGAGCCACAGGTTCAACGTCATACCTTCAGGTCTCAGACCTTGGTGCTCTCTCTGGTCCTCCCATCGAGAGCGTAACTTTTCTCAGATTTCACAGATCATTTTCCTCTCTAGCCATCTCTCTCCTTCTTAGGGGATAACCTCCTTAGTAAACGTTAGTAGTTTTTCGTCATTTGCTCACTTCTGTGTTTGTGGTTTTTTTGTTGTGGTGGTGGTGGTGGGGTTTTTTTTTTCCAGAGGAAATCTCAACTCCCTAGGCAGAGCCTGGGCTTAATGTAAAACGACAATCACTTCTCCACAGGATCATGGAATCCCAAACCTTTATCTCAGGGTTTAGTTGATCCCTCTCCACAGATGCACGAATGCACAGATGCTACAACTGTAGCCACTGGCCTGGCAATAAACACAATTTGGTAGTTAAATATTCTTTTCAGATGATTATAGGAAATTTAGAATAAATGGAATATATCTTAGGAAATACAGTCAGAAAAGACATATTTCCTGCTTGCTTTGAACTGAGAACTATGATAATTAGAAGCAACGGGGAGTTTCCCCAGGGAACCAGAGACACACAGTCACCCTTGTCTAGCTGCCTGACTGAAATTATACATTGGTCAAGGGGTAGAATGTCCCCAACTTACTCTCAAAGTGTTCAAAAATTTATCCACACACACAGACAACATCTAGAAAAAATCCTATCCTATCCTAAAATATCATACATTGTGGTTCCTTATTAAAATATCCCCATGAGATTACATTATGAGGCTAATGCACTTTCTACTGCACTAAGGAGGCAGATTCCCCATGAGATTAGGAGCAAAGGAAGGATGGCTGCTTTTTTCTTTGTTTCTCAATATTATACTGGAGGTCCTATTTAATGAAATAAGGCAAGATAATAAATAAATAGTGATCGTAAAGGAATAAAACCTTCCTTCCTTACCACTGGGAAAATATTTCTTCAAATGTCTTCTTCACTATGAGTCCAACACAAACACCGAGTTTACTCCCTCAACCGATCCAGACCCTAAACTTTTTATCACCTGTACCCTAAACATTCACTCTGTCATACTGAGTCCCTCCTTCCTTCCACCTCCCCAGCTGTCTTGTTTGACAGGCTGCTCTGAGAAATGCCACCCAGTGGGGTGGCTTAAATAATCAGAATGCATTTGTTCATGGTTTTGGTAATCAAGACAAATGCTTCTTCCTGAAGTCTATAGAGTTCTGACAGCAAGCTTTGGTGCTGCTTGACTGGCATCTCTGCCTCCCATCACATGGCACCTTTGTCAGCTCTTACAGTTTCCAGGGACTTCTGGCTTCTTCCTGTGTGGCCTTCGCTGACTCACTGCAACGAAATTCTGCTTTAAAAGGACTCAGGCGATGAGGATTAAGGCCCACCCTGATGCAGTTGGGACACACCTTAACCAAAAGTACATCTTCAAGGGTCACAAATTAAGATTAAGAACTTGCCTTTTGGGGATACATAATTCTTTCGATCACATCAACCCACAGAGGGAACTGTTCACAATTGGTGAGGATCCTTCCAAGATATTTTTTCATTTATGTACACATATTTAGTCGTATCTCTGAGAACTCACCTCTGCTTGACCTACTGCTGAATGAATTCCTTTTTCCCCATTCCCTTTGCCAGATTTTGCCTTCAGTGTCCATGGAACACACTTCCAATGGGATTAGCAATTCCACCCCCAGAATGTGAGTCACCACCAGTTGATGTGGCTGTTTATCAAAAATCAATTTTCTTTTCCAAAATTTTAATTACTTGAATTACATAATTTATTTTATATAATGAAAACAAATGAAATAAGTTTTTCAAAAAATAGATTTTAATTCTCTTAATTTGAAGTAAAATTCTTTAAAACATACAACTCAGATTTTCACAATGCTCTTGTAGTTAAAGGAGTGGGGGCTGTTCACAGTGTTTAAGTTTAAAGAAAGATACAACATAAGCCTGTGCTTCTCAAAATGGTTTAAAACATCTTCTAATGTTCAGGCCATCTTATCCACAATTTGTTAATCATATTTGATTAATTATGGTTGTAGTAGAATATGCTATCAGTGTTGTTTTCTCAGTTGTCTGTAAATGCATTTGTTCTTGGAGGCAGAATTGTTGCAATCAGGATCCAAAATGTATCCTGTGGCTTTTAGTAGGTGTGTCTTAGAAGTCTCCTAACCTATAGGTACAACTTTCTTCTTTTGTATTCATAACTTTGTACGTTGAAGCTGTTGGGTTATGTCCATTAGAATTTTTCACATTCTAGATTTGGCTTCTTGCATCTCTCTGATGCTATTTACCATGCTCACCCATTGCCCATGTTTCCTGTAAACTAGGTATTGATGTCATGTGTGATTGAGGTCTGGTCCCAGTGAACAGGTGCACATGGGGACCCAGCACCCCTCTAAGTCTTCAGCACATAGCTGCCTACGTGACCTAGGCCTAAGTTAAAGGTTACCAACCCTCCCCGGGGGAACAGAGAATATCTGAAACCAAATCTCCTCCAAGTGATAAAACTTCCTGAGGTAACATCACCAAACCCCATGTGCACAGCCACAGACCCTAGTAGAAACTTTGTCATCACCCCTATGGAATGTCTTTGTCCTGAGACCCTTTATATTCCTTCTTTTTCTCCTCGGTTCTTTGAGGGGTACTAACTTCACATTTCGATCAACCACTAGTGAGATCTCTCCTGTTCACGAGACACTTAAAGTTCATGTCTAACCATTTGTCTAGTGAGTTCTTTGGCCTTATGGCTGCCCCAACCTGTGCCCTTCAGAGCTGGGTTGAAACAATGTGTGACAGTGATACACACAGGATGTGATAGTGTTTGATGCTAATATGCCATAGTATAGCCTGGAAACACTGTATGTGGGTAGGTGGGTGAAGGCAACACAACATAGCACAATCTGCAGACATGTACCTATGGAACTCTGTGTGACAGATGTGCAGTTGTGACACTATAGCACAACCAGAAACACAAATATTTCAGGGATGCTTGTGAGTGATGTGTGATTGTGACACGGCTAGATATTCACAGGGTAGGATACACACTAGCACACTGGGCCTAACCAAGAAACATACACAAACATACACAAACCATACTCCTGGTTCACCTGGATCATATGTACCAAGTATGTGAAGACAACACACTTTGGCACACCCTGAAGGCACACACAACAGACTGCAAGGCAAGTGTGACATGGTGACACTGTAGCACAGTCTAAATATACACACATCTTGAGGGCCCTATGTGACAGGTGTGTAATGTTGACACATCTTAGCACACCCTGGGGACCTTGCCTTACATACATCCTGGGATCATTGTATACCAAGTGTGTGAAGGTGACATACATCAGCATATCCCCATATACACATATCCATATGCCACATCCACAACAGAAGAGGTGTGTGGTGGAATTGAGATATACACAGCCCGCACATGCCAAGCACACCAGTGAGGTGTGGGACAGGAGGGAAGTTTGAATTCGCCACAACAGATATGGTAACACAAATGTTCAAAGACACTATGGAGATTTATAAGACAGGTGTGCCACAGTGACCTGCCAAATCCTGAAAGCCTGGCCTGTGGGGTGCATGCACCCACCCCCTCACACACACGTGGCCCCATGGACCGAGGCAGGGACAGGCAAGCTTGGAAAGACCCCCATCTCTGCAGGTTTCATGCTGCTCTGCTGGGGGTGAGAACACCAGTGCCAGCAAGTGGATGGGTTTCCCATCTCTTTCGGGTGAGACTCCGGGGCTCTATAGGTGGGTGTAGGAGTCCTTGTAGGGACCCTGAGCTCTGCAGGCTCCCTGCTGCAAGGTAGCCGCCCTGAGGGCTCAGCCGGATGGGTCTGTCCCACTTTTCCTGAGGCCTCGCAGACCTGGGGCCCTGGCTCACCCTCTCCCCCACCCCTCCACATGGAGACCTTCAGGAAGCGAAGCTGGAGGTCTGGCCTCCAGAACGCCTTGCCTCGTCTCACCTCACAGCTTCTCTCCACCTCTACGCACACAGCGTCCTGACTCTCCGGGTGTCACGGGTGGCCTCCTTAGCTCCTCCTCTCCTTTCTGTTCTCTGCCCAGCACCCGGAGGTTTTCCTAAAACCTACCTCTGGTAAAGGCATTCCCTGCTCAACCCCTCAGGGCCCTCACCTCTCCCCAGCACTTTTCTGACACCTTCCCCCCCTCCCCCGCCTCCTGCCTCTTCCCTGCCTTTTCCCTGTTCTCAGCATTCGTTCCTTCCCAGGAGAGCCTTCCTTTCTCCCTCAAGGCTTTGCCTGGTGATCCTGCCTGGGTCACTTCTTCAAATAGATGTCCCTGACCCTCCCCATCCAATAATGTTCCTGTCCCCTTCCAGGGCGCCGCCCTTGTCCTTCTCAGTCCTGGCCTGGGAGGCCCCTGCGTTAGCAACAGCCTTAAGCCAGGGCTCCATCCGCACGGGGAGAGAAAAGGGCTGTGTCCGGCTCTGTCGCTGGCCGGGCCCAGCACTTGGAGTTGCAAAACGGACGTTCACTCCGCGTGTGACGGTGGGAGGAGTGGATTCGTGCATTATTGTTTGGTGATTGATTGTGAGCGCTCGAGGAAAGTAGTGGGAGCAAATCAGCCAGAGCACGGGCAAGAAGCTTTTACTCCCACACGGCAGCGGAGAATTCCAGCACCAAGGGGTCTGACCCAGGAGGAAGAGACTTTGCTTGCACTGCAGGAGTCAGCCCATGTGGGAATTGTTAATCCAGCCTGTGTACAGAATGGCGACGGGTGGATCCTTGAAGATGAGAAGGAGCAGGCAGAACTAAGGTCAATGCAAGAGGGGGGAAGAGCTCCGGTGTGCGGGCAGGCGACCGCTACGGTGGAGATTCTCCGTCCTTCAGGTTCTCAAACCGTCCACAGTAGTGACAGTGAGAACTGGGTGACAGTGGAGCTGAGGTGACAGGCTGAAGCGCTGTGAGGAGGGAGACCGCCAGGACCTGGGGCACGAAGCACTGCATGTGACCCTAAGGGCCAGGATGCCTCCGGGGTGATCTGTCCCCTTGCTGCGGTGCCTGCGCAGGCTTCTGTCCAAGGAAACAGAGTTCACCGGAGGGAAGTGGTTTGCGGGCAAAACACTGCTGCCCGCGCGGGAGGGGCTGCCGCCGCCGGGTGGCGCTGTCGGGCTGTGGCAGAGCAGCGCCTGGGGGTCCGCAGACTGGGCCGGAGAGGGGGCTGGTGCCCCCCTAGAACCCCTGGCACTTCCTGTTCTGGAGAAGTCTGGAGGGAGCACAGCGAGAGGCCCAGAGCAATGGAGGGGAAACCCTTTACTCCGCTCAAGCCCCTGGGAGCCGTGCGCCCTTGTGGGAGTCACCCACCCTCCCAGGGGCCGCAGATCCCGCCTCGGAGAGACGGAATAATAGTTCCAGGTGATAGTGAGGCAGTAAGTGAGGCCATCCTCAGGAACCCCGTCAAAGTTAGCACCTTGGGGCCACCAGCACCCAGGGGATCTACAGGGAGCTCTGGAGGGCCCTGAGAGTTCCTTCCCCGGTGAAGGAACCAGAAGGGAGCCGCTCGGCGGCGCTGGATGTCCGGCTGGCGGGAGGGGGAAGCCTAGACGCCGAGCCCCGCTGCCGGGGACTGAAGCCCGGATTCCCCTCCTTTTCCGCGGGGCTCTCAGCAAGCAAGACCCCTGCCCAGACTCGATTCGCTCCGGTGCAGTAGAGGGATAAGGAACAGACCTGTCCCTGGGGGTGCTGGAGGAGGTAAAGGGGAGAGAATCCTGCCTGAGCTCTGCGCCCTGGGCACCCGGGGAGTGTTCCCGTACGGGGGCCATTGTGAACCGCGGGGTATTTTTAGTTTAGTTTAGTTTAGTTTTGTTTTGTTTTGTGGCACCGGAACTCGAGATTGAAGCCAGAACATCGTGTGTGGGAAACCTGCTCTCAACCACTGAGCCGCATTGCTCCCCTTAGTTGTTTCCTTTTTTCTTTGTTGTTTCTTTTTAGGAGGCACCAGAGACTGAATACTAGAACTCCCACGGGACAAGTAGCAGCTCGACCGCATCCGCTCCCCCGCGGGTATTCTTCGGTCCCTGAGGCCCTCGTGGGGATGCTTTGTGGGCAGGGCCTTGGTGGGGTGGGGGAGCCTTCGATGGGGTCGGCACAGGGAAGCTGGGTATTGCGGAGGGCGCATTTTCACCTCCAGCCCTCCAGAGGTTGCAGGCCTCCTGCCCTCTCCCCGCTGCGCTCCTGTGGCCGCTGGGACCAGCTGGGCCGCGGCAGCCAGGGTGGCGCGAGGGCGAGCCGGCCCCGGACGCCGCAGCTCCGCGGTGGGGTCGCACGTAGGCGATGGCCGCGTCTCCTTCCCTAGATTTGTCCAGAGCTGCGCGGCGGCTGTGCCCGCGTCCTCCGTCCTCGGACCCTGGACGCAAGACTCCAGGGAGAGAGAAATGGGGCTTCTCAGAATTCCCCTGACCCGTGCTGTCCCCATAACTGGGCAGATGGGAAGCTGCAGCATCCGGACCTCCGGTGGATCCTGCTTTGCCCTTTCCCAGGACTGTGACCTTGCAAGTTCTCTTGCTACCCTCGGTCCCGTTTCCTTAGGTCTAAACAGGAGTATCGACAATGCTGCCCCCTCCGCTGAGGGCACCGCTAGAGGGCACGTGTGGGGCGTGGGTGCCTCAGTGTCCAGGTGTTGCCTGCCCGGTCCCTCTCCCTGGGGTGGGTGAGGAAGGCTCCCCTCCTCTACCCATGTCCACGGAAATATTTTCAGGGATGGCTGCATGCATTTACACCCACAGCTATTGGAGATGCTTTTCCTCCTCATTATTGAGAATTCACGGTGGTGATGGGGAGTGTGGAAACACTCAGGTCTGGGCCAAAGGGACCTCCGTTCAAACCCCTCCTCTGCTTATTAGCCTGGAGACTCTCAAGCCGACTTCCCAGAGCCCCCTGAGCCTGAGGTCTCTGACTGGACATGGAGGCCTGATCACTCTTACTTGTGGCTGTGGGAGGCTCAGGAAGAGCAACAACTACACAGGGCACTTTCTTTTTCAATTCTCACAACTTCTGAAACTAGTCCTGCCTTGATGGGAAAATCCAGGCTCAAGGAATAGAAGGTCACACAGAAGGCATGTGTGGATTTAAGAGGCTAAATTCAAAACCTGGCAATGTGGCTCCAGAGCTGGGGACATTTAATCCCTTTAACAAGGCAGGTAAAGGCCTCAGCAGGGTGCAGGCACAGGGGAGGCCCAGCCAGGTCAGCTGCTGCTACTGTGAGCCTTCCTGGAATGACCATGTCTCCATTCTTCTGACATCCCAGAGCACTTGCTCTCAGTGCCATCCAGTGCACACTGGGTTGTCCCAACCTTGTGTCTTTCTCCATGTGTATTTTTCTGATTTTCTGAGTTGATTATGAATTTAACTTAGCTTTCTGTTTTATAAACTATTAAAACTGCTGAGCTAGACTTGTGCCGCCTCACAAAGAATTAAAGTGCCCAAGAAACACTGGTAAGAAAACGAATCGGGACTCACCTGGGAAGGTTTCACACCTACACAATCATCCCCATACCAAAGAGAAAAGAGTAGAATGGAATCAAGCCAAAGTGAGTGTAGGGCATTTAAAACTACAGAAAGAAAGGGTGTTTTTTCCCTATAAAAACCAAAGCCTTAAACGTAGTCTAAAATTGTGCAGTAAAATGTGGCTATCTGTACATGGACCCTTCTCTCTGTTACAAAATAGAAAATGAGTGTCATGTGAAATTTTCATTATTCTAATATCTTAAAAGTTCAAATATGTCATGATTCAAGCCTTCATATTTCTCACAATTACTTGTTCCTCTTGATTAAATACAAAAATTTGGAACAAAATGGTCATTAATGTTTGTAGCACTGCCCTCAACTGCCCAGCTCTCCAGACAGGGGATGCCATGAATTTATATAATAAACACAGAGAGGATAGGCCCTTTTTGTTCTCAAACAGCCTCCCACCCCTCCCCCACCCCCCAACAAATAAAAACTGATGAGCAATTTTCTTAAGCTTGGCAGGGAAGTCTGAAAGAGCGCATGTATGCATTTCTTTTTCTTTAATCTTCTATGTTTCTCTTCCTCTTTCCCCACCCCTTCCTCTTTTTCTTTTTACTGTGAGTGTGGCTGTCAATCACCTCTTGGTGCAGGTGGTCTAGTGCCCCATGTGCTGTTGCCACCTACAATTTCGGTATTAGAGAACACACTGGGAAGTGTTCTCAGAGGAAGCAGACCTCTTCTTCAGTTACCTGATACATTGGGGCTAAATTCTAGAAAGTTCCTGACTTACTCCCAAAGGCCAAAAGGATGGAACTATGGAGCAACATGGCCCTTCTTAGGGGACGTCTGTTGCTATGTATCAAAGCCAAGAAATGGACAAATTCTCTGACAAACAACATAGCATCTAGAGATTTATGATTACAAAATACAGCAACAACATGTATATGCAAGGATATTGACACATTAAAGTAAAAATCTGAACACAAACCAGATGCTCATCACTGGGAGATGGCTTAAATATGTTTCAATCCCTAATATGAAACATAGTGTACATATAATGACAACACAGATTTCATGCAATATCTTACCATGCTAAAAGTCACTTTCTATAGGTATATAGACTGAGTTACCTATTTTACAACCCCTAATGTGTCTATATAATGACAATGTCTTTCAATAAATTAGTATTTTAAAATTCACTTGCTATAGGTATATAAACTGAGTTACCTATTTTCCTTTTATTCCCCTCAGGTCAACTGAGGAATAACCAACTAAGTTGCAAGTCAAGAAAGGCATTTTTTGAGGGTCTCGGAATTGCAGTTCCAGGAGCACAGATACAGGTAGCAATCTAAATTCTGCCCTATCTTGACATTTCCAGGCAAGGGTTTTCAAAGGAACAGAAGACATTTACAAGTTGTTTATGGTTAGTGGATATTTGGGGTGCTCCAATTATCCTTCTGGTTAGGTAGTTAACTAAATTCTTTATTTTATGGGCTGTTTTATGGTGCCTGGATGTCTTTGTTGTTTTGAGGAACATTGTGGCTTGAGGTTTTGGGCACTTTGGCAGTTTGTGATATCTGACTGATACTTGTCTAAGAGTAATCTCCAGAATGACCTTCCGACTCCATTTTAAATCTCTTTGCTGTAGTTCTCTATTTTGTTTTATTTCTTTTTACACCCATTTTGCACTAGTGCTAAGTTTTTTAAAATAACATTTTTTTTCAAACTTTTAAGTTAATTTTTAAATATGGAATATACAAGAAAGAAAGAATACGGAAGTTATCCAGAATCACAAGCATTTTACAGTTTGACATATCGTTCTAGGTCCTGTGTGTATACACACAACTGAGCATACAGTTTTAGGTGGTCGATATCACACAGAATGGATCATGCTTTTTCACACATCATGAGTATTTACCAATTCAAAGTCCCAAAGCCTTGAGGTATTGTGATAACCTAGAATACATGACACCAACTCAGTTGATAATTTTTTAAATTAAAAAAAAAAAATCGGTAACTTAGACCCCACCCCAATCAAGATGACTGTTTTACTTTAGCGAATCACTGCTGATGCAAAGTACCACAAACTGGTTTGCTTTTATAATAAGGATTTTATTTAGGGTAAATGCTTATAGTTCTGAGGCTGTGGTTGTCCATATCATTATCAGAGATGCTTTCTCACCAAAATCAGTTAGTTGATTCTGGGTTCTTCCCTCATGGTGAAGAGGCTGCCGATCTCTGCTGTAGGTGATGCAGTCCTCTCTCACATCGTTCTAATAGTGATTGAAGTGATGAATGCACAACTGTGTGATTATACCAAATGCCATTGACTGTACGCTTTGGATGAATTATACACTTTATTAATATGTATCCATAAAATTGATTTGTTAAAAGAGAAAATATAATATGGCAGCTTCTTTTTCCTTCTTGGAAGTGTCTCTCTCTGTGTTACCATAGAACCAGCAAGAAGGCAAAGTCTCATCCTGAGTCACCTCTCACTGACAAACTCTAATGAAAAGTCCTAAGTTGATCTTATCAAGGAATCTAATCAAAGGTCCCTCAACTGCATTTTATGCAATTATAGGGTACCATACCCACAGGAATAGATTAGTTTAAGAACATATTATTTTTCTTTTGGGGATTCATAAAATAACTAAACTCTCACAATGACATATGGAGATGCTTCAGGGCTCTCTCATCCCATAGAAGGTGTTTTTTCTTTTTTTTTTTTTAATTAAGCAAACTTTCATTGAAGCATAAATTGTGGTACAGAAATAAATTTCAACTGACTTAAGTTCAACACCATGAAGGGAGAATTTATGGCACCAAAACCTACCCTCCTCTATCACACTAAGATTTAGATTACTATCCAATCTACAGTTTTCATTTTCCTAGGCTTTTTCCCCTACAAGTTTGTGTACTTTATCAACATTATGCAGAATTCTATGCAAAAACAAAAAATAAACCAGACCTCAATCCAATAAATGTCATCAAATCTGCTGGGATACTCTTGAAGTACAAAATCCACATTGAGTATTATTCCTTGAAAAACCAGAGCACCAAACATTAGGTGCTACACTACTTACAGAATCACAAACTAATTATACATTGATTGAATGCTTCTTCAATGAAACTTTCAACAACATGCTAAAAATAAGTCAAAACTGTTCCAGCCACTTGATTTCAAACCAAGTAGATTTTGTGTAGAAACTCTAAAAAATGGTGTTTCATACATCAATACTGATTGAACAAAAACATCACAGTACCTAGCCAGAAAGAATAAAAAATATTGAGGACAAGAATAAATACAAAATATAATTAGCTTCACTGTTCTCTCAGCTGCTTAAGTCCCACGGAATATGCCAATATAGCTAAAGAATGCCACTCTTGACAGCATATATTTCTGTCATTTCCCATTAATGACTATTTTGAAATTTCGGGTTATGTTTAATAAATAGCATTCTGCTTCACTGTGACACCTGAATAACCTTGATAGCTCTCACGCTGAGCAGTCTCTTCATTTATCCTATCAAATCATGGTGAAAGGAGCAGATGAAGTCAGAACACTATCACATGCATCACAAATCACAAAGTCTCAGGATAGGTCAGAAAAGATATTGATTCTGCTGTGAACCAAAGCTTTCTGTGTATTAATGGAAATTAGTGGAAATGGCTGCTAAAGTAAAAGTTGAAGTGAATGATCCAAGCTGACTTGACTTACTGAATCCAGTACCTTTAATCTAAATCTTCCTACTAAATTTTGTGATAAATGCCATTTATACTACTTAGCAAGTTAGTTAAGTCATGGTGCTCATGATAAACTAATCTCATTTACTGACCTACTAGGGAGCACAGCATGTTTTAAGATTCCCATGCAGGTAAGCGGACTTGGCCCAGTGGATAGGGCATCTGCTTTTCACAAGGGAAGTCCGTGGTTCAAACCCCGGGCCTCTTTGACCAGTGTGGAGCTGACCCACACGCAGTGCTGATGTGTGAAAGAGTGCCCCGCGGGGTGTCCCCCGTGTAGGGGAGCCCCACGTGCAAGGAGTGCTCCCTGTAAGAAGAGCCGCCCAGCGTGAAAGAAAGTGCAGCGTGCCCAGAAATGGCACCGCATACACGGAGAGCTGACACAGCAAGGTGACACAACAAAAAGAAACACAGATTCCTGGTGCCACTGATAAAGACAGAAGAACACACAGCGAATGGACACAGAGAGCAAACAACTGGGGGCGGGGGGAAAGGAAAAAAAAAAAAAGATTTCCATATAGTTCTGCCCATGTACCCTATTCTCAAGCTACAATATCCTGTTTATTTTTGTCACCATCTGCCAATAAAAAAGAAGACCAAATTCACTTGACCTTAAAGGAAAATTGGGACTAGGGTCCACTCGCTTTTTTCCCTCTTGGGTATGAGTTTAGTATAAACCCACAGGGTAAGAATATTGCTTTATTTGGGTGGGCTGAGGGGAAGGAACTCCATGGCAAGGAATACAAATGGACGGAGCAATGTTAAAATAATTCACAAAATGAACAACTGCAGTCATTTTCTTAATAGGACTTGACTCATAGAAAACAACTTTAATTGATGTTGCAAAAAAATATCTGTATGAAGTAGAAACTGGTTTCAATAACATTAGTAGAGAATATGTTCTGGAAACTGGAGGTAACTGGATGTAAAATTCAGGCAACAATTTTTTTTAAAATTTATTTTTATTTATTTCTCTCCCCTTCCCCCACCCTGCCCCAGTTGTCTGTTCTCTGTGTCCATTCACTATGTGTTCTTCTGTGTCCGCTTGGATTCTTGTCAGCAGCACATGGAATCTGTGTCTCTTTTTGTTGCATCATCTTGCTGCCTCAGCTCTCTGTGTGTGTGCGACCACCACTCCTGGGCAGGCTGCACTTTCTTTTGTGCAGGCTGCAATTTCTTTCACGCTGGGCGGCTCTTCTTAGGGGGCACACTCCTTGCGCATGGGGCTCCCCTACACAGAGGACACCCCTGCGTGGCAGGGCACTCCTTGCCTGCATCAGCACTGCGCGTGGGCCAGCTACACACAGGTCGAGGAGGCCCTGGGTTTAAACCGTGGACCTCCCATGTGGTAGGCGGATGTTCTATCCACTGAGCCAAGTCTGCTTCCCCAGGGAGCAATTTAATAGAACAGTCTCAGGTGGTTTGGCTGAGGCCAAAACCTAATGAGGATGAAAGCGTTGTCTATGAGAAATTTGGATGATACCTGGAGAAATATTATACCATGCATAAACCAAACTGAATTGTTTTCACAAGTGTTGTAAAATTTCATATAGTAAAAGGTTTTTCTACATGCACTTCAGTTTCACAGCAAGAGTGGCATAGAATACCTAAACACAAAAGAGAGCATTCATGCAAGATATCTAATTCCTTGATATAATAATGTATGCAACAGTTCAAAGTGATTATACTATGATTGCAACTAGGGTTTCCTGCAATTACAAGGTGGTGTTTATGGAAAGCACGGCCCCCAGTATCAATATCTAGAAATCAGCCACCACCGTATTCTATGGGTGTTCTCTTTTTTTTTTTTTTTTCATTTTTTCTGCACTTTTCTTAATCATCTCTGCTATTGTTGCTGGTTTTTAGCAAAGCTGGTAAAAACAAAGCTGTAATCATTGAACATATCACTCTGGCAACCAAGACATTTGAAACCTTCTCTTCTCTGGGGTGAAGAAAGCACTGTATGGCCGCTGACATTAGCTAGCACTCACTCTACTCTCTGTAACAGGGAAGCAGCAGACTACAAGAGACTGAACTATATCTGTCTCTTATTTCCAACAGACTCACGTTTCAACTTTCGCTTCCAAAAAAAGCTGGGGAAAATTTGTTAATCTTTTTTTTAAGTTAAAAATTATAGCAAAAAATAAAATAAAAAGGAACCTGAACTTTAGTAAGGGAGAGAAGATTTAATTTGTTGATTTTCTGTGGTTGTTCATTGTTTGCTAGCGTCATGATGATGGAAGCTGCACATTTTTCGAAGGGACCAAGAAGCTGCTGGAGATTTGGTTCTCCCAGTAGCAGCCCGATACAAAACAAGGATCTGGGGATCTCTGTGCCACCCCAAGATCTGAGTGAAACATACTTTTGAAGGATGTGCCATTTATGTGTTCAACCATAAGTGTGACAAAAACTGACAAGCAGGAAGCTTATGTACTCAGTGAGAATAGCATGTTTGTCTCCAAGAGACGTTTCATTTTGAAGACATGTGGTACTACCCTCTTACTGAAAGTACTGGTTCCCCTGTTGAAGCTTGACTCAATTCAAAGCTTCTTTTATTCTCATAAGAATTTCATGAAGCATTTTCACCAGAGGTACCCACACCAGAATTTCCTGGAAGAAACAGTTTCTTAATGCAATTTTCCCAAATGGAGCAGCATATTGTGTGGGAGGGATGACTTCTGACTCTTGGTACTTGTATACGCTGTATTTCCCAGAGAGTCATGTAATCAGTCAGCCAGAACAAACCCTGGAAATTCTGATGAGTGAGCTTGACGCAACAGCTATGGACCAGTTCTACATGAAAGATGGTGTTGCTGCAAAGGATGTCACTCATGAGAGTGGAATTCATGACCTAATACCAGGTTCTGTCATTGATGCCACACTGTTCAATGCTTGTAGGTATTTATTGAATGTAATGAAATTGGCTGGAACTTATTGGACTATTCACATCACTCCAGAACCAGAATTTTCTTTTTTTTTTTTTTTTAGATGTTACCTGCTTACAGAATTTTCTTATGTTAGCTTTGAAACAAACTTAAGTCTCACCTCCTAGGATGACCTGATCAGGAAGTCCTTAAGCCAAGAAAATTTGTGACCACGTTGTTTGTAAATCAGAGTTCTAGATGTTGCATAGTGCTTTCCCAATAGAAGCTTTGAACAACCAGCAAGAACTGGCAGAAACAACTTTCTCAGGGCTCTAGAAAATACTAAGGCACTGCAGTTACAGGGCAAGCATTGAATGAAGAAAAAGTCTTCTTAAAAGGGGTAGTATCTTGTAGCACCCTAGCTGACCTCTTCCAAACATTTGATCAGCTTTACATGGAGCCAGACCATACTCCCAGGGCGGGTCCCTGGTCTTGGTTTCAGAGGAGGCAGAGTGGCCCTCAATGCACATGATGATGAAACTGAGTATGGAGAATTAACAAATAACTATAGTCACTGAATTATTACATAGAGGATTTCTTTCTTTTAGTATAATATAGAATGACTCCCTCACTATAATCATGGCCTTGATGTATGTTAACTTTTAAAAGTAGCTAGAGGAGGGGACAATCAGCAAGATGGTGGCAGAATAAGGAGTTCCTAGAGCCAACTCGTATATCAGGGCAGTTAGTAATCATCCATAGCTATCTAAAGCACCTGTCTAGGGGCCCCAGGTCACCAGAAGAGCATCCCGCAACATCGTTGAAGGAATGGAAGGAGGAGACTGCCCATCTCCAGAGAAGATTTGTAAGTAGAGCACTCCACGCCATGAAGGCCAGTGCCCATCCTCCACTGGGAAGCACAAGCCATCTGGGAGCTATTCCATGGCTGGTATTGGAAGCTCCACTTCCCAAAAACAGGGGAGGAAGAGATGGTTGAAAACGAACTTCAGCTACTGATTAGTAAATTTAGCAGGCTAAAGTATAATCCTAAGAACAGCTAAAGTTTGTACCTGTCTCAGTGAGAATGAGGCCATTAGCCACCATTTTAAATGTGCCCCTGGCATGAGGGGAAATGGGAGGGACTGAAATTCACAGTGCTGGATAGGGACCAGCTTCCTTCCATTCAGATAAGGTTGCAGGTCTAGCCTAAGCCCCAGCTCCACCTCCAGGAGGAAGGAAGCTGGGAGGACCTGCACCAGGCTCTCTGGGAAAATACAGGTCATGCTGTGGAGACCAGTGATCATCCTACTCTGGCGGCGAAGGCAACCTCAGGAGCTATTCTGTGGCTGGAATTGGAAGCTCAGTTCCCAAAAACAGGGGAAGAAGAGACATTTGGACACTAACTTCAGCTACTGATTAGTCAATTTGGCAGGCTGAAGTATAACCCTAACAACAGCTAAAGTTTGAACATGTTCAAGTCAGACAGCGGCTGGTAGCCACCATTTTGACTCTGCCTCTGGCATACGAGGAACCCTGACTGACTGAAAATCACAGTGGTGGTAGGGTCCAGCTTCTTTTACCCAGATCAGCCTGTAGCCCTAGACTAGTTTCAGCCTTACTTCTAGCAGGGAGGAAGCTGGTAAACCCTGCACCAGCCTCTCCAGGTAACTGCAGGTTCATTCGGCTGGCACAGACTGAATAGTCAGAAGTCTACCAGGGCAAGTGCAGTCATTAGCTTAAAATGTTTCATAACAATGCAAGGTATTGGTGGTAGGGTGAGGAATGAGAGCCCTGTATAATGTTATGTATGTTTGTTTTGTAAGTTCACAACTACTACTATACACTTATTGTATATGTATGTTTATGTATGAGTGATACACTTGAATAAATTTTAAAAAACAAAGAATAAGATCATTAGCAAAAAAAAAAAAAAAAAAGTACCTAGAGTAGTGGATGTGGCCCAAGCAGTTCGGCTCCCACCTCCCACATGGGAAGTCCCAGATTCGGTTCCCAGTGCCTCCTAAATCAATTATTTTGCTATAGGAATTTATCTGGTGCAGGACACATGTTAGAATGTCAATTTGGGAAGAAAAAAATCCTCTCAGAGCAACTGCAGGCATATTCTGCCCAATTAGATTGTTGGGCACTCCAGAGGTTCCATCCCCATTCCCCACAGGGCTTGGGGGACTGTTGCTACATCAGTCTACCTGGGCAACTGAGGTCATTTTGGAGCTACATGGCATAGATTGCTGCCCACACCTGCAGCTCCATCTCTGCCCCAAGCAGGGGAGGGAGGGGCATGAAGCTTTGTCAGTCTCTCCAGGCAACTCCAGGGCTTGGCCTGCACAACATGGATTATTGCACATGGCTGAGTCTCTGTACCTACCGCTGGCAGAGGAGAAAGGTGGAAGAAGCTTCTTCAGTTCCTGTGGCAACATAGGCAACTTCAGCTTCCATAGTTTACAGCATGAACTACATCCTTGGAAACTACCACACAACCAGTAAGGGAGAAAAGGGAAGAAAGCCATAAACTAAAGAGAGAAACTGTACCTAGAATACATTGAGAAAGTCATATGCAAAGACACCAACAAAAAATTACAATCCATGCAAAGAAATAGGACTAGATGGCAGTTAAAGGAACAAAATAAGCCTCCAGGTGACATAAAGGAGGTGAGACAACTAATCATAGATGTTCAAACAAATCTCCTTAATAAATTCAATGCGATTAAAGATATTAAGAAGACACTTGGTGAGGACAAAGAAGAATTTGAAAGCATACATAGAAAAATAACATCTTACAGGAATGAAAGGCACAATAAATGAGATGAAAGGTACACTGGAGGCATATAACAGCAGATTTGAAGAGGGAGAGGAAAGGCTTGGTGAGCTTGAAGACATGGCCTCTGAAAGTAAACATACAAAAGAATAGATGAAGAATGGAAAATATTAGACAGGCTATTAGGGAACTAAATGACAGCAAGAGATGTTCAAACATACATGTCATGGGTGTCCCAGAAGAAGAAGATGAGGGAAAAGTGGCAAAAGGAATATTTGAAGAAATAATGGTAGAAAATTTCCCAACCATATTGAAGGACATAGTTACCTGTATCCTTAGCAGGTTGATATGGTTATGAATTCCAAAAGTAGATATTGGATTATGTTTGTAATCTAATCTGTACCTGGGCATGACTGAGTTATGATTAGGGTTTGATTGGGCCATGTCATTAGGGTGTTGAGTCCCTGCCCCTTGGTGGGTGGGGACTCATGGATAAAAGGCATGGCAAAGGACAGAGCTGAGGGTTCTTTATGTTGGAGTTTGATGCTGAAGTCTTAAGCTGGAGACCCGGGGAAAGAGACAGAGCTGTTCACTTGATAGTCTCCAGCTGACCTTGTGGAGAGAGGCAAAGCCTAGAGAGCCTCATAAACTACAGCTGACCTTGTGGAGAAAAGAGAGGTGCTAACCCAGAGTAACCCAGGAAGCCTGAACCCTCACAGACGTTGGCAGCTATATTGCTCCAAAATATGAAAACAGACTTTGGTGAGGAAAGTAACTTATGCTTTATAGCCTGGTATCTGTAAGCTCCTACCCCAGATAAACACCCTTTATAAAAACCAACCAATTTCTGGCATTTTGCATAAGCATCCCTTTGGCTGACTAATATATATCCAAAAAGCACTACATATTCCCATCCAAATAAATCCAAATAGACCAAAACCAAGATACATACTAATCAGAATGTCAAAATGCCAAAGACAAGAGAGGATTCTGAGAGCAGCAAGAGAAAAGTAATGCATAACATATAAGGTATCTCCAATCAGATTAAGTGCTGATTTCTTATCAGAAACCATGGAGGCAAGAAGCAGTGGTATAATAAATTTAAGATATTGAAAAAAAAAGTGCCAGCCAAGAATTTTATATCCAGCAAGATTGTCTTTCAAAAATGAGGACGAGTTTAGAATATTCATGGATAAACAGAAACTGAATTTATAACAAAGAGATTGGCATTGCAGGAAATACTGAAGGGAGTGCTCCAGCCTGAAAAGACAAGACAGGAGAGAGAGGTAAGAAATGAAGATTATATCAGTAAAAGCAACTAAAAGTGTCAAAAGAGTGGGGAAAATGAAATGGTAGAGGGAAGTGGATGTGGCTCAAGTAGTTGGGCTCCTGCCTACCACATGGAAGATCCCAGGTTTGGTTCCCAGTGCCCCCTAAAGAAGATGAGCAAGATAGCAAGCTGATGTGATGGGCTGGTGCAGCAAACTGATTCAACTAGATGACACAACTATACGATGCACCTAGACAATGCAACAAGCACAGAACAGATGTGGCTTGAGTGATTGGGCACCTCCTTCCCACATGAGAGTTCCTGGGCTTGGTTCCTGGTGTCTCCTAAAAATAAAGAAGATGAGCAGACAAAGAGAGAATATACAGCAAACTGACACAGAAAGCATACAGAAAATGCAAACAACAAGGAGGGGGAGAAATAAATAAATGAAATAAATCTTTAAAAAAAAATACGACAGATAAAACCAAAGGCCAAAGTGAGTGAAATAAGAACTGCCTTTACAATAATAACACTGACTATTAATGGATTAAACTCTTTAATTGAAAGACACAGATTGGCAGAATGGTTAAGCCATCTATATGCTGTCTGCAAGAGACTTACCTTAGACCCAAGGATGCCAATAGATTGAAAGTGAAAGGCTGGAAAAGATATTCCATGTATGCAGTAACAAAATGAAACAAAATAAAACAAACAAATAAAAAACTGGAATAGTTATATCAGATGAGATAGGCTTTAAAAGCAAAACTGTTATTAGAGACAAGGAAGGACATTATATATTAATAAAAGGGGCAATTCACCAGGAAGATATAACAATCATAAGTGAATATGCACCTAACGAGGATGCCCCAAGATACATGAGACAAATACTGGCAAGACTGAAAGGAGAAATAGATATCTTTACAATAATAATTGGAGACTTCAATACACCACTCTCAACATTGGATAGAACATCTGGGCAGAAGATCAATAAAGAGACAAAGAGCATAAATAATATGATAAATGGGCTAAACCTAATAGACATATACAGAGCTTTGCATGCCCAAACAGCAGGATATGCACTCTTTTCACGTGCTTATACATTTTTCTCCATAACAGTTTTCTCCATAATATGTTGGGTCACAAAGCAGAGCTCAATAAATTCAACAAGATTGAAATTATACAAAGCACTTTCCCCGATCATAATGGAATAAATTTGGAAATAACAAGAGATGAAAAAAGTGAAAATTCACAAATATATGGAGATTAAACAACACACTCTTAAATAATCAGTCAAAGAAGAAATTTCAAGAGAAATCAATAAATATCTCAAAATGAATGAAAACAAAAACACAACATACCAGAACTTATGGGATGCAGCAAAGGCAGTGCTGAGAGGGAAATTTATAGCCCTCAATACTTAGATTAAAAAAGAAAATAGAGCTAAGATAAATGACCTAACTACACAGCTGGAGGAACTAGAAAAAGAACAGCAAACTAATCCCAAATCTACTAGAAAGAATGAAATAACAAAGATCAGAGCAGAAATAAATGAAATAGAGAACAAAAAACAATAGAGAGAATTAACAAGACCAAAAGTTATTTCTTCGAGATTAACAATATCAAGAAACACTTACCTAGACTGAAAAAAAGGGAGAAGATGCAAATAAATGAAATAAAAAATGAAAATGGGGACCTTACTACTGACCCCATAGCAATAAAAGAGATCAAAAGAGGATGCTATGAAGAATAGTATGCCAAAAAGCTAGACAATGTATGCAAAACTGAAAAATTACTAGAATGTAAGAACAACCTACGTTGACCCTAGAAGAAATAGAAGACCTCAACAAACCAATCACAACTAAAGAGATTGAAATAATCATCAAACAACTCCCCAAAATGAAAAGTCCAGGAACAGATGGATTCACAGATGAGTTCTACCAAGCATTCAAAGAATATTTAATACTCAACCTCTTCCAAAAAGTTGGACAAGAAGGAATACTGCCAAACTCATTCTATGAAGCCAATATCACCCTAATACCAAAGCCAGATAAAGATATTACAAAAAAAGAAAATTACTAACCCTTTTCTCTAATGAATACAGTTGCAAAAATCCCTAACAAAATACTTGCTAATCAAATCAAACAACACAATAAAAGAATTATCCAGCATAACCCAGTGGGCTTTATATCAGGCATGAAAGGGTAGGTCAACAAAAGAAAATCAGTGTTATACACCACATTAATAAATCAAAGAAGAAAAATCACATGATCCTATTGATTGACACAGAAAAGGCATTTGACAAAATACAGCACCCTTTCTCGATAAAAATCCTACAAAACATAGAAATTGAAGGACATTTTCTCAATATGATAAAGGCTGTATAAGAAAACCCCACAGCTAACATTGTACTCAATGACAAAAGACTGAAAGCTTTCCTGTTGAGATCAGGAACAAGACAAGGATGCCCATTGTCACCACTGTTGTTCAATATCATGCTAGAGGTCCTAGTGAGAGCAATCAGGCAATAAATAAAAGTCATCCAAATAGGAAAGGAAGAAGTAAAAATTTTACTACTCGCAGAGGATATGATCCTATATCTAGAAATTCCTGAAAACTCAACAAAAAAGCTGCTAGAACTAATGAGTGATTTCAGCAGAGTGTCACGATAACAAGATCAATATGCAAAAACCAGTGTTGTTTCTATACAGTCGTAATGTGCAATCTGAGTAGGAAGTCAGAAAAAAATACCAACTGAAAAATCGAATATTTAGGAATAAACTTAATGAAGGATGTAAAGCACTAGTATTCAGAAAACTACAATGCATTGTTAAAAGAAATGAAAAAAGATCTAAATAATTTAAAGAACATTCCATGTTCATGGATTAGGAGAATAAATATCATTAAGATGTTATTTCTGCCCAAATTGATATAGAGATTCAATGCAATCCTGATAAAAATTCCACCAGCATTTTTTAAACAAATGAAAACACAATTATCACATGTACTTGGAAGGGCTAGAGCCCTGAATAGCCAGAAACATCTTAAAAATAAAAAGCGAAGTTGGAGGATGCTCATTTCCAGACTTTAAATAATAATACTAGCTACAGTGTTAAAAAAACAATACATTATTGGCATAAAGATAGACACATAGATCAATGGAACTGAATTGATGGTATAGAAACAGATCCTCACATCTATGGTCAAGTGATTTTTTACAACCTGTCAATCTCACCCAGCTGGGGCAGAACAGTGTACTCAACAAATGGTCTTGGAGAAGGATATCCACACCCAAAAGAAAGAAAGAAGATCCCTATCTCACACCTTATACAAAAATTAACTCAATATGGATCAAAGACCTAAATATAAAAGCAACAACCACAAAACTCCTAGAAGGAAATGTAGGAAAACATCTTCAAGACCTGATGATAGGTGGTGCATTCTTAAACCTTACACCAAAAGCATGAGCAACAATAGAAATCAAGGATAAATGGGACCTCCTCAAAATTAAACACTTTCATGATTCAAAGGACTTCATCAAGAAGGTAAAAAAAGGCAGCCCACTCGATGGGAGAAAATATTTGGAAACCACATATATCTGATAAGGGTTTGATTTCCATTCTTTATAAAGAGATCAGACATTGGGAAGCAGATTTGGTTCAACTGATAAAGCATCTGCCTACCATATGGGAGGTCAGGGTTCAAACCCAGGACCTTCTGACCCAGGTGGTGAGCAGGCCCATGCACAGTGCTGATGTGTGCAAGGAGTGCCGTGCCATGCAGGGGTGTCCCCCACATATAGGAGTCCCATGTGCAATGAGTGCACCTGCGTGGAGAGACACCCCACATGAAAAAAGCGCAGCCTACCCAGGAGTGGTGCCACACACACATGGAGAGCTGATGCAGCAAGATGACACAACAAAAAGAGACACAGATTCCTGGTGCCACTGACAAAGAATGCAAGCGACACAGAAGAACACACAGATACAGAGATCAGACAACAGGGGAGGGGAGAGGAGGGGAAAGAAATAAATAAAAAATTAATCTTTTTTTTAAAAAGAGAGATCATACAACTCAACAATAAAAGAGCAAGCAATCCAATTTTAAAAAGGGGCAAGAGATTTAAATAGACATTTCTCCAAGGAGGAAATAAAAATGGTCAAAAAGCACATGAAAAAATGTACAATATCACTAGCTATTAGGGAAATGCAAATCAAAACAACAGTGAGATATCATCTTACACCACATAGAATGGCCATAATTTAAAAAAAAAACAAAACAGAAAACAATAAGTGCTGGAAAAGATGTGGAGCACTACAAACACTACTTCACTGTTGGTGAGATTGTAAAATGGTGGGCCATCTGTGGAAGACAGTTTGGAGGTTCCTCAGGAAGCTAAATATAGACCTGCCACATGATCCAACAATTCTTCTACTAGGAATATATCCAAAAGAACTGAAAACTGTGACACAAACAGACATCTGCATAACTATGTTCATTGCAGTGTTATTCACAATTGCCAAAAGATGGAAACAACCCAAGTGTCCATCAACCAATGAATGGATAAACAAAATGTGGTACATATATATGATGGAATACTATGCTGCAGTAAGAAATGAAATTGGGACACATATAACATGGATGAATCTTAAAGACATTATTCTAACTGAAGTAAGCCAGACACAAATATCTCATGGTCTCATTAATATGAACTAAATATGAAGAATACACATGGAGTTAAAACCTAGAGTACAAGTTATTAGGTGATAAGAGAGGGTTGAGAAGAACTACAGTGCTTAATATATGCAGAAGTTTTAATGAATTTGACTATAAGTGTGGAAATGAATAGAGTTAATGGTAACACATTATAGTGAGTAGCAACTGGTTTATAAATGGGATTGTGGCTTAAAATGATCTAGGAATGTAAATGTCATCTGAAAGAAAGCTAGAGAATAATCTAGGGACTGAATAACACAGTGAACCCAGACATTGAAGAGAATTGTGGTTGATGGTACAGATGCAATAGTGTCCTTTTGTGAGCTAGAGTGGATGTACGTCACTATTGCAGGATGGTGGGAATGTGGAGAAGCATGGAAAAAATACAATTGGTGTGACCTATGGACTATGGTATGCAGAAATACTGTAATATTCACGCAGGTATGCCGAAGATGTACTGTGTTGATAATGGGGAAGTATGAGAAAAGTGTGCCCAATGTGCACCATCAACATGGTTGGTGGTAATAGCTTGATATTATCTCATAATCTACAACAAATACTCCACCACAGTGTGGCGTGTTGATAGAGTTGTTCTGTTTTGAAATTCTGCACATGTGCATGATTATTTTTTAAGTTCAAAACTTCTGCAGTAAAAATATTTTTAAAAAATACTACGGTGGGATGGAGTAAAAATACACCAAATGTAAGATATGGACTATAGTTACTAGGGATATTTCAACAACACTTTTACATAGTTTGTAACAATTTTCACAATATTGCAAAGTGTTCGTAGTGGGGTAATGTATGGGATCCCTGCATGATTGTATGCATGTTTATATTTTAAGTTCATAACTTTTAGTATATAGTTATTGTTTATGTATGCTCATTTTTTAATATTAAACATCAATAAAATTTTTAAAAAACACAAGCACACATTAAAAGAAAGGAAGGAAAAAAAGCAACCTAAACGTACGTTGGCTATTGCTCCGGATGGCCAGTTCTCCATTAGGTTAACTGGGCAAAGTAAGCTTAAGTCTCTTCTGGAGACCGGGTGGCTCAGCTCCAAAGGTTCAGGGAAGTCTTCAAAGCGCTCACTCAGGTATGCCATCTTCCAGTCCTTCCAGCATGTGTCATGCACTTCAGTGTGGTAGCTACTGATCCAATACCAATGACTACCAGTGATGTCTCTGCATGACTTCAGTGGAATGTGTTAACCAAGCCCACTACCTGTGGCTACATGATCATTAGACAAGGGACGGAACAACCACAGGACACTTTAGTAAGTATAGTCCCGAACACGTGAGCGCCGGATACAAGGAAAGTGTGGTTTCATAGTTTGGTGCCAATGTCCTTACAATGGAGAGCTGCCCTCATTTTGAAAAGTACAGTGCATCAGAGAAGATGGTTGTTCTAAACTCCGCATCCGTATCCTAGTTAACCCATCTTGTGAGGATGGCTCCAGGCGGGGTAGTTTTCCAGAAAGCCAAGGCCGTTGATACCGCGTCGCGCGGAGACCCAGCTGCCGCAATGACTTCTGGGAAATGTGGTTTTACTGCCTAGACGACGGTTTTTGTCAGCGTCAGTTTCTTTTGTCTCCGACAGGGAGGAGTCTGGGAAATTCCGCCCCAGGCTGGCTCCGCTAGACTCAGCCCACGGCAGTTTCTGGACTCGCGGCAGAATCTTGGAGTTCGAGCGGCCTTCGAGCAGTGCTTTTTCTGGAAGGGCGGAGGCTACCTCCGCTCACCAGCCACCCGCGGGGCAATACGCTCTAGGCGCCCGTGGGTTCAGGGAGAGGCACCCAGCGGGCTTCGGTGCCTGTGGAGGCCCGCGGCGCCGGTGGGTCCCGACCCCCGAGGATTCCGGCAAGTGCAGGTCCCGGGAGGGTGGCGGGCGGACCTGTGGCCCGCGGATCCCGGGGGTTGGGCTTGGCCGCCAACCCTTGCTGGTCCCAGGGTCTGCCCAGCGGTGTGACCTAGGACAGGGCATTATCTTCCCCGGGCCTGTGTCCTGTTCCGTAAAAGGGGAGTAGGAACCGCCCTTAAAAAGCGATCGTGATCTACAACCATTTTTATGTAATCCGGTCCTCACGCCGAGTCTCTTCACAAACGGCATCAGTATCTCCTTGTTTTAGTTTAGTTAAAAAAAAATGAATAATACGAATGCCCACTATGCCGGGGGGTGAAGATTGAACGATCTGATTTAACATTATTACTTTTTTCTCGGTCTGTTTTTTGTACGGAGTGGTTGATGTGCACGCAGTTAGCACCTGGTAAATGGTAACCCCTTGCTTACTTTTAGTTCAAGGAAAGATTGGAGCCCCAGAGAGTGATTTCCAGGTTGCTTTTCCTTGCAAATGTGTCAGAGCTGCGAGGTAGAAGTGCTGCTTTCCTAAAATGCTTTTTCCTGCCCTGGCTCTACTTTCTCAGGGCACTTAAATAAGGTGGCTGCAGAGAGGAGGAGGAAAAGCAGCTTTGCCATTCTCTAAGACAGGAACCTGAAAAGAGGGCTGTGTTGGCTGTTGGAAATTGCAAAGTTATGTAGTACGTGAGTCAGTTTGTCCCCAAATCTTCCTGAAACCCTTTTTTCTTATCCAGATTCTGGAGTCTGTGCTTTGCTTCTCCAGAGAGTTCCCACCTAACAAAGGTAATTTAGGGACTGGATCTAAGAGCTCCAAGTGCTGTCCTACTCTCAGTGCATCTCTTCTAAAACAGCTCAAAAGATTTCTTAGTTTTCTACTGGAAGTCCTTTAGAGTCTTAAGCCAGAAAAATTGTCATTGCAACTCAAAATGTCCATTTGGAATGTTAGTTTTTTTGCTTTAAGTTAATAGTATAAATATATCCTTTAAGTTGCTCAAGTCAAAAGGTGTTTGGAATCATCCTTGGTTGCATTTTTCCCTCTTACAATTCATGTTCAATCACTGTTTGGCTCTACCCTAATAATATACACAGAATCTGACCACTGGTTACCCCATCATTGCCAACAACGGATCCAAGCCACCTGGATTACTGTAGTGGATTGCAGCTGGATTCCCTGCTTTTGCCCTTACACCTTTTAAGTCTGTTCTCAAAATAGTCATCATAGTAATCCTGTTTAAAATAAAACCCTATCATTCCTCAGTTTAAAACTCTTTAGTGGCTCTGCTGCAAAATAGCAGCCAGAGTTCTTCAATGACCTAAAAAGCTTAGTACAAGTAGGCACTCTGTTCCCTCTCTGAGCCTCCCTACCTTCTCTGCCTCATTATTCCCTGTGAGCTCCACCCACAGAGGCTAATGCCTCCAGGCCTTGGAAGTTGCTGTATTGCCAACTTGAAATGTTCTACCCATTTGTGCAGAAGCTTGTGCTCTCACCAGTTTCATATCTTTGCTCAACTCCTATTCCATAAAGCTCTCCTAAACACTTATTTCAAATTGCAGACACCTTCCCTGGCCCATCTGTTCCCATCTTCCTTCAGTGCTTTATTGTCATGATTCATTAGTACTTATCATGCACTAGCTGATAGAGTATATGTTTAATGTTTGCAGATTTGTTTCCTCCCCCTGGAGAGGGACTTTTTAAAAGGAAAAGGCAAAGTGAACTAATGTCACGAACATTCATTCATTGCTTTTCTAAGCAAATGAGATCATCTATTAGGAAGAACCTTTCATTGGGCTGTGTGTACACTACCTCTATAATCTAGTGCATTGCAATCTAAGAGAACTTCCTGCAATGCTGAAAATGTTTTATATCTGCTGTCCAATACAGTAGCCACCAGCTACATGTGGCTGTTGAGCATTTGAACTGCGTGTGGGTAGAGTGATGAAGGAGCTGAATTTTTAATTTAATTTTAATTTATATAGTCTTATGTGGCTAGGCTACTGTACTGAACAGTACAGGTAGAAAAGTAAGAAAGCATAAAAAATGAAGTGTTGATAAATATTTAAGTACATTGGGGAGAGAGATGAGTGAACACCTTAGGTAATTCGAGGGAAAAACAATCCTGTGAAAGTAAGGCTGGTGCTGGGTTTTGTTGTTGCACAGTATTAGGGAACACAGGTGGAAGGAAGTGAGGTTTCAACTGAGAGAACACCTTGAGCATAGGTAGAGAGACCTAAGTGAGACTTTCAAGAAACTCAAAAGTTTTCTAAAGCAGTGGTTCTCAAACAGAGACAATTTTATCCTTCTTGCCCCACACATGAGAGACATTTGCTAATGTTTAGAGACATATGTGGTCATCACAAATAGAGGCTTGTTGCCACGGCATCTAGTGAGTAGAGGAATGCTGCTGGACAGCCCGCAGTGCACAGGACAGCTCCATGCAACAGAATGGTAATAGTGCCAAGGTGGAGAAACTATGATCTAAAGAAAAATAAAGAGCACAGATTATCTCTTACTGAAGTTATGGGGGTTTTCTTCAAGCTGTTCAGTATTATGCCATTATGTTTTCAAATGTGAAAATAGGAATTATCTTTGCATCAGTAGACTAAAACTGTTTTTACATTTAACATAGTGTTTTTATAATTAACAGTGTTGCTTTCTTATTTGGTTTATCAGATTAAATTTGTTAAAGCAAAGCATTTTAAAACCTTTGTGTAAAACAGGAAAAGGTGGAAAAACTTTCAGTTAATGTGATGAGACTGGCATAAACCAAATAAATAACTGTGTAATGGTAAATTCAAATCTAAAGAAACTGAATTTTCCCTAGTGCCAAAAAACTCCCACCCCACCTCCCTTTTCTTAGAGCATTTCTATGAAAAAACTTATAATCGTAAATTTGTTCCTTATCCCTCTGAGATGCATGTAAATCTTGGTAAAAGCTAGTAAGCCTCTTGCAAGTTTATGACCCAGTAATATCTTTCTTAAGGGCCTTGGAGCCATCTCTGAAAAGGAAACATCAAGGATCTTCCAGTATCTTCCTACCTCTCTAGGAGTTTAGCATAGGCACTTGTGCCAAATTATAACCGCCTGATTGTGACAAAGATGCCAGAAGTTTTATTTTTCTTTTGGATGAAGGTAGTTAACCCAGATAGCCACTCCAGTTACCAGGTGAATTCATGATAAACTGTATAGCAAATGGTGCTGTCAAGTTCTGTTACTTAAGAACAAATTATTGTTTACTTTGGAATATGTATATAATGGATAGCATCTGTCTGGCTTTGTAAAAAATTTCTTTTTGTTTTTGCAATCTCATAAGCGATTTATCTGTGAAGCACATCACACTCTGGTTTAATACTTTTTCAATAATAAAACTTGTTTTCTACATTTGTGGGGAAAGGATATTCTCAGTTGGTAGGAGATTTGATTTTTAGTTATTTCCACAACACCTGATAAAGATAAAGCCCTGGACTTTAAGACTAGTGTCACTTATAAACATATATGCAAAAATTTTAAGTAACTTATTAGAATATTGAATCTAGTACACTTGGAGAGAAGTTACTACAAGTAAGAAACGTTTATTTTTCCAGTGAAAGATAGTTATCATGCCATTTTCAGTGCATCCATTTTGTGTGTATATTATGTGTAATATACACATAATTTTTGCGTGTATATTATGTGTAAGCTTTTAAGAAACACTTAAGCTTTTTTTAAACCTTTGCTATTTTGAATAATACTGTGAATGGTTTCTGCTGAGAGGAAATATCTTAGCCTATCTATTAATATTTCCTTAGGATGTTTTCCTTGAAATGTGTCCTTTTCTTTGCTTTTCTTCTAAGGCCCTGCTGAAGGATTACTTAATGGCAGTCCTTCAGTGTTCTTACTCAGAGGTCTCAAATTATTTTAGTTATCAAATTACTTATCAATACAGAGTTTAAGGACACACCATAAATCTGTATTTCCGTTGTTTTTTGTTTTTGTTTTTTTGGTTTTTAAAGATTTATTTTATTATTTATTTATTTGTCTCCCTTTACCTTCCTCCCGCCCACCCTGGTTGTCTGTTCTCTATGTCTATTTGCTGCGTCTTCTTTGTCTGCTTCTGTTGTTATCAGCGGCACGGGAATCTGTGTTTCTTTCTGTTGTACCATCTTGTTGTGTCAGCTCTCCGAGTGTGTGGCACCATTCTTGGGCAGGCTGCACTTTCTTTCGCGCTGGGCAGCTCTCCTTACAGGGCACACTCCTTGCGCATGGGGCTCCCTTACACGGGGGACACCCCTGCGTGGCAGGGCACCCCATGTGCGCATCAGCACTGCACATGGGCCAGCTCCACACGGGTCAAGGAGGACCGGGGTTTGAACCGTGGACCTCCCATGTGGTAGATGGACGCCCTAACTACTGGGCCAAGTCCGCCGCCCTGTATTTCTGTTTTTTAATAAAATAGTGTCATTCATTCTTTTTCTGAACTTTAGTGGATCCTATTGAGCATCCCATTTGAGTGTCAATTAATTTAGCCTCATTCTTTATTGCTTACCTAGCACAACGCAGCACTTGATTATTTGCAGTCAGATATTGAATACTGCTTTTTAAGAATTTGTAACATTTTAATCTCTTCAATAAAATTAACTCTCCTTAAACAAAGCTATTCCATTTTGTCTCTCATCCTTACTGCATAACAAAGCCAAGCACATAATTATCTAATTATTCCATGACTTAGGTCAGATTCTTGATCATGGTCACAATTCTGAAATTTTTTGCCTCTTTTCCACAAATTGGGTAATTTTACCCCTTTTCTAGTGACAGAAGTGGCTTTCGCCATGCTTGCGCCTAAATATGTTTCTCATTTCAGGTGACATTTAATGATGTGCCATAGATTTTACTTAGAAAGAATGGGGATGGCTAGATTTTTGCTCAGAGGGATTTATACAAATGTGATAGTTCAGAATTGTAAGAATCTAGTCTCGCTACATAGGGATATTGCTCCCTCTGCCTCCTGGGGTAGGTCTTTATTTTGCCGCTCTGAATTGCTGGGGATCTTCCTAAGTAAGTGACAAATTTCTTATATTTGTTATCAAGAAAAAGTACAGCTCTGTTGTATCATGCCTAAAACTTATCTTCCCATTTCAGCCATCCTCTGGTCCCTTAGTAATGGCCATGCCTCCCTAAGGACCACAATTTAAACAAGTTCTACATTTTTCCTGTAAGGAGGTCTTTCCATACCTCAGCCATATGTGATCACATCATTGGAGGAAGGCAAAGAGCCCTGGATGGTAGAACAAAAATTGTCAAAAGTTATGTTTCCAGGTGAGTCGTGGTGAATCAGTCATGGGAAGTCTTTGTAGTAAAGTTGCTTATAGAAGTATGGAAGCATTTTAAGATGTTATAGGAATATTCTTTTTACAGAAAATCAAGGGATCTTCACCTCAGATCCCAAAAGGACCATTCCACCATCCCCTCTTAATATCTGTGTGTATTACTTATTCCATTAATCAGATGTGTAGGCTTTTGGCATCATAATAACTATACTGATATTTTTATTTGGAAGTAAATATGGCAAATTATTCTTTTCTAAGTCCAGTTAAGAAAGTATATGCTGATGTTTTTAGGCTAAGAAAAGCTACCACTTAGGTAGAAATACCAGTTTTCACAAAGCTGAACTTCTGCGAATAAAGTGTTAGTCTAATTGAAGGTAGAACCAAGGCAGTGGTCATTCACATGAATACAGAAACAAAGTGATGGCTTGCAATCCAGAATGCCTTCCACATTTTATTTCAGATAGTTTCTTTTTTTTTTTTTTTTCAAATACTGATTGTCTATATTTAAGCCATTTCCCTTATCCTTGTCTGTTTCTGCTTCTCTATCTGTAGTCTTTGTGCTCCACTTGAGCATTGTTCAGAAATCATTGAACTATATGAGAGTTGTTAGAGGCACATGGTTTCTGGCGGCCTTTTTATCCATATAAGTGTCTGTTTAAGTACAGAAAAAGCTACATTTTGCTTTTTTGGTATATTTCAGATTGGGGATCAAGACGGGGAGACAAGGAATTATGAACAAAGGAGGAGGAGGATGATTCATCGCAAAGGGCAAATATAGAAAAAATTACAAAATAATATCTTGAATGGTTAAATTTTAATGAGGATTGGAAATACAGAGATTTGGAGAGGAAGCACAGAAATCAGGTGAAACATTTCAAACCACTGACCTTCACCTTTAGAGGAAGCCCCACTGGGAAAAGTGTTTATGAATACGTTTAGTAGCATTTTCCACTTAAAAGTCTATTCTTTCTGTACCACAGAGAATGGCTTCTGAAGGAAAATCACAGTAAATATGATATATTTAAGAAGAGTGTACTCAAAGAGTCAATTACACAATGAGAAAATCGGTGATGGAGAGAAACTTTTTAATTCTAATGAAAGTACAGCAGCCTTCAGCCAGAGCAAAGATCTTGCCCATTACCAGACTTAAAATAGAGAAAAAATCTATATATGCCATGAATGTGGAAAAGCCTTTGACCATCAATCAAGACTGAATTGCCATTGCCGAGTTCATACTGGAGAGAAACCCTATGAATGTCATGAGTGTGGGAAGGCATTTATCGATAGCTCAACCCTTTCTCGACATCAGATAAATCATAGTGGAGAGCAGCCTGACATGTATTGAATGTGGGAAGGCCTTTAAGCATGTCTCATCACTTAATGTTCATCAAAGAACTCACACTGGAGGAAAACCATATGAATGCATAGACTGTGGAAAATCTTTTATTCGTGTTACATATCTCATTAACCATTTGAGAATTCATACTCAAGATAAAGTCTATGAGTGTCGTTTTTGTGAGAAAGCCTTCATTCATAGTTCCTCTCTCATTCACCATCAGAAAAGTCATACTGGAGAGAAACCTTATGGATGTAGTGAATGTGGGAAAGCCTTTTGCTGCAACTCACACCTTACTTCACACCTTATTCGACATCAAAAAGTCAAACTGTGAAGAAGTAATATGAATGCAAGAAATGTCTTTATTAGTCTTTCTTCTTCAGTATCAGGATATTCATACTGAACAAAAACCTTCTGAATGTCAAATATGCAGGAAATCTTTCAGCCATCCTCAGTCACAGAATCTGCATGTGAGAAACCCCGCTCAATTGAAACCTTAAGAATACAGTATATGTGGGAAAGTTTTCAGTCATAGGTCATCCCTGTTTCAACATAGAATTCATACTGGAGAGAAATCCTATGAATGTATTTTAATGTGTGAAAAATTTCAGTTGTACTGCAAACTTTATATAGAAAAGCCATAAAAATCTGATGAATGTTGGGAAAGTTTATTTTTTTTAATAGGTATGGTTCTGGGAATTGACCCTGGGACCTTGTATGTGGGAAGCCAGCTTTCAACCACTGAGCTACACCGGCTCCTGAAAACTTTCAGTAAAGGCTCAAATTTTATTGTCCAATAGAGAATATATAGGAGAGAAACCTAATAGCCCAGTAAGTGCAGAAAAGACTTTAGGTCCTCTCACTTTACATGTGAGAAATCAGAGAAACCAAATGACTGCAGTATTTAGGAAAGTTCTATAAATGTAATGAATATGGGAAGGTCTTTAGCAATAGACACTATTTATTTATTTATTTTTTTAAAAGATTTATTTATTTATTTAATTTCCCCCCCCCTCCCCTGGTTGTCTGTTCTTGGTGTCTATTTGCTGTGTCTTGTTTCTTTGTCCGCTTCTGTTGTCGTCAGCGGCTCGGGAAGTGTGGGCGGCGCCATTCCTGGGCAGGCTGCTCTTTCTTTTCACGCTGGGCGGCTCTCCTCACGGGCGCACTCCTTGCGCGTGGGGGCCCCACGCGGGGGACACCCCTGCGTGGCAGGGCACTCCTTGCGCGCATCAGCACTGCGCATGGCCAGCTCCACACGGGTCAAGGAGGCCCGGGGTTTGAACCGCGGACCTCCCATATGGTAGACGGACACCCTAACCACTGGGCCAAAGTCCGTTTCCCAATAGACACACTTTAAACTGCCCATCTGGGGTTCATACTGGAGAGGAACCCTACTGATGCACTCATTGTGGGAAAACCTTTAACCATTAAGTAAATCCGAATGGACCTAAGTGAATCCACTTTGGAGAGCAACTCTATACATGTAACAAATGTCAGATAGATCCAAAGTAATAATCCCTTGTAATGCATGTACTAACTCATACAGGAAAGAAGTCCTATGAATATAATAATTTGGGGACATCTCAGTTTAAATTCATCCCTCCTTTTATGTCAGTAAATTCACACCAGAGAAAAATCTTATGTAAGAAATATAGCACTTCACCAAGGGATCTTATTAGACTTCAAGAGATTAATGCTGAATGACATGAAGGATGCAGGAATTCTGCAGAAATATTTGACGTGTATCTTTTAGTAAGCATAGGAATCCACAGGAGAGCAAACCAGCTTGTAAATGGACATGGATTTCTTATACCAGTAGCAGTTTCACTCAAACTGAGTCCTCCACAGAAATTGTTTTTAACCAATGTGCATGTAAATGTATTGTCATTCAATTGGAGGCAATAAATATGAAGTTGAAAACCACAGCTGCAAAAGAAGTGGTGTGAGTGAAATTCTTGGTCTCTGGGTGCAGGTGTGACTCAGGCAGTTGGACACCTGCTTCCCATATGGGAAATCCAGGGTTTGGTTCACAGTAACTCCTACTTAAGAACAGCACACACCACAGCCAGCAGATGGTGGTGCCAGCAGGGAGCAGATGTGGCTCAGGTGACTGGGCTCTTGCCTCCCACGTGGGAGATCCTGGGTTCAGTTCCCAGTGCCTCTTAGAGAAGATGAGCAGACAATGAGCAAGTACAGTGAGCACACAAGTAGACAGATGAGGGAACCATCTCGAGTTGGGTGGAATTTAAAAAGTATATCTTTTTTAAAAATTTTGGTCTCTAATAATTTTGTATACAAAATGCACTGGGACGTATTTCTTGTCAACTTTTTCTGCATTTTCCTCTTGAAGAATTAAGATTAACCTTACTATAGCGTTTTGTGGAAGACTAGCAAAGCTAGAGAAAAGTGGCCTGGTCTCTTTGCTAATATACTTTTGGTGTGGATAATTAATAATTCATTTCCAATGGGCTTCATTCTCACATTGCAAAAAAAAAAAGAGTGGTTGAACATCAGTCATGTATTACGTTGTGCTTTGTGCTTGGATCTAATCCATTGGTTCACAATTCTGGGTGTGCCAGAATCACCACGAGGGCTTGTTAAAATACTGTTTGCTATGTCCCACCTTCTGATAAAATAGATCTGAAGTGATGTAAGAATTGTAAGAATTTACATTTGTCAGAAGCTTCCAGGTAAAACAAATGCTTTGTACCAAGGAAGTATACTTTGACAATCGGAATAATTAAGAAAACAAGTGCTGTCCTTTTCTTAGAGATTTTGTCTGCCAAGAGAGATAGGTGGTTAGTAAGTTCGAAATAATTTTGTTAAATGGCATGAAGAAACTACAAGTTGCTCTTAGAGCATGACTAGGAAACAACATAATTGAAAGATAGACCAGACTTTATTGTGGATATGCTTTTAAATGTGAATTCTGTTGGAGGAATAATAATTATATATGACTGATTGAGTGCAGTAGGGAGTCATTCTAGGCAAGACACAGGTTCTGTCATGTTTGCTGTAGCTGGACCCTCTGATACAATGTCTCGTTCCAAGTTCAGTGATGTGGTAATTGTGCTGGCACATCCTTGGTACAAGAATCACTTCTTCCCTGGATCAAAATCATGGTGGGATAACCTTGAAATGAGTAGTCTAATGGTGTCCCCATTACATCTTCTCTAGGCTTCCCACCAGTTTTAAAAGCATTAATTTCAAGCAATAAATGTCATCTTCAAATACTTGAGAGTATTTAATTCCTACACTGAATTTTGACTGAAAATTATGATTTGTGAGGATATTGGCTCCAAATAATCTAAAATCTACATAAGAAATGAAATAGTCCTACCTGTCTCTGTAGTTTCCTATCTTCTAACTACAAAGGTAGGAAAGATCAATGTGATTAGGCATATATGGACACTGTTTGTAAGAAACAGGTGGTGATATAGTTCAAATTTCTCAGTGTATTTGGGAATGTTCATTCTGAGTCAATTTGAGAGTTTCCATTGTATATTTTATAATTTTTTAAAGTAACATTTCATGGATAAAATAATCTGTTTTGGACGATAGCTAATGTTAGACCCAAGAATCTCCTATATCAGTACAAGTGCTACTTTAATAGAAAGCAAAGGAGGACAGTGGTGTAGCACTCCTCAGAAGGATTTAGAGTGTGGTGGTGAATTTTCAGTATTAAGTAGGTATTTTACTTTTTTTAAATCATGACCTTTCTTTCACAATTCTATGAAGTGTTGAAAGATATTTGAGACTAAAATTTAAGGAAGCATGGTGTGACATTAAAAAAGGATCAAGAACACTTCTAATTATGGATAGACTGCTAGTTACAGCAGTTTTCCAATAATAATGTAGGTTTCTGTTTTTCCCATCCTCTTGACCTTCCTCTCTCCCAAGGATTGCACTTGGTACCACAAAGAGGAACTCATCCTATAATCTCCAGATTTCATTTGCTTTCACTACACTTAATTGGTGTTTTTTATATTATTTTATACCACATTGTTGCTCTTTTATGAGAGGATTAATCCAGATACTAAGAGGATTAATCCAGATACTTGTCATTTCAATATTATGAACATACACAGGATTCTGTTTTATAAGTTTTGCACTAATGTGCCTTCACAGTTACACTGAATTAGGAAAGCAAAGTCAGGTCTTTCAATGAAAATAATGAAGGTTTTAAGAAAGCAATAAGATTATATTACATTGTCATGATGAAAGAATGGGCCAAGATTACAATGATGGTAGGATGCCATTGACAGAATCATATTGTTTCACCTTTAGTTGTGTCAGTTAACCAGACTGGTAAGACATACTCCATATCTTTTAAGAGTTCCAAGGGTTATATGTGTGTGTATGAAGACAAGGTCTGGGGTTGTTGTTACCTGAGTAACACATGTGCTAGCTTTGTGTGCTCTTGGACAATTTACTTCACTGCTCTGTTCCTTAGTATCCCCATGTGTAAATGTTGATGATAATGGTACAGAGCTATTTTGAAGATAAAATAAGTCAAAGAATTAATATATGAAGAGCATGTAAGGCAATGTCTGGCCCATGTAAGCACTCTGTAATGTTTTCCTTACCTATTAATTCCTTATTCAACATCAGATGATTCAGAGTAGAGATGAAACTTACAGATGTATTAAAAATGGGTAGTCTTTTAGCTAGGCATTAGCTATTACTAATCATCAAATATACTAAAAAAAAAAACCACATTAATTTTTCAAATGTGGGAAGGCCTTTGTAGCAGTTTGACATAATTGATGAACTCCAAAAAGAAATATTGGATTATTCTTGTAATCTGATCTGTGCCTGAGCATGATTGAGTTAGGATTAGGGCATTGAGTCCCCTCCCTGTCCCCACCCCTTGGTGGGTGGCAACTCACAGATAAAAGGCATGGCAAAGAACAGAGTTGAGGACTTTTAATGTTGGAGTTTTGATTTTGGAGTTTGATGCTGAAGACTTAAACTGGAGCCCTGGGAAGTCAGCCCTGGGAAGGAAGGAATCTTGAAGCCAGAGTAAAGCAAGCCCCAGGAAAGTAGGAATCCAGGAAGCCTAAACCCTTGCAGACATTGGCAGCCATCTTGCTCCAAATAGACATTGGTGAGGGAAGTAACTTATGCTTTATGGCCTGGTATCTGTAAGCTCCTACCCCAAATAAATGCCCTTTATAAAAACCAATTTCTGGTATTTTGCATCAGCACCCCTTTGGCTGACTAATACAGCCTTAAACTATATGTCACATTTCATTAAACTTGAGAATCCATCAAAAATAACAAAAGAAACCTTGTGAATGTAGTATATGTATGAAGGCCTTCAATCTTAAGTCATTCTTGACAAGACAGATGATTCTGGAGAAGGGCTGTAAGAATTCAATGAACATGAAAGGCCTTTTCTTGTCATTTATGTTTGAACTTCAAAGAATTACCCCTGAAGAAATTGTTATGAATACAGTGATTTCATGCAAGTCTTAAATTACCACACATTCTGTAGGTTACCTAAGAAAACTAATATGATGGAAAATCAGATGAATCTTTATATAAACAAGTCATACTATTGCAAAATATTGTCATAGCAGTATCTGTGGGAAAGCTTTCAGTCAGGTCATCCCACTTTAAATTGAGAGCATTCATATAGGTGGGAAATCCTATGAATGTATTCGATGTGGGAGAAGCTTTAACTCCAAATTAAACAACTGTAAAATGGACAAGAGAAACCTTTTAGCAGTGGTTCAAATTTCATTACCCATCAGAGAATTCTTGCTGAGAGAGAGGCATTGAATGTGAATATGTATTTAGCAATGATTTGCATTTTATATCCAGGAGAGCTCATTATGGAAAGAAACATAAGAATGCAATAAATATGGAAAAGCCTTAAAGGCAATATTAATCACTGAATTTACATATGAGAAGTGCTGGAGGTAAAGCCCACAAATGCAATATCTGTGGCAATACTTTCAGACATATGGTGTCCCTATTTCAGTATCCGAATATTAATAGTTGAAAGAGAGGCCTTGAGAGTGGCAAGACCTTTGACAGTGTTGCAAATCTTATTGTTCATAACAGGATTCATGGTGGAGAGAAACCATATATATGCATCACCTTTTGTGAAGATTTTTACCAGTATTAATCTTTTCTTTAAAAATTCATCCCAGATAGAAGTCCTAAGTTTAGCAAATATGGGATATTCTTTGTCAATATGCATCCGTTATTCAGCATGTTAACTCATATAGATGAGAAATTTATAAACACAATTGTATTGGTATCCTGGGGCTGCCCTAACAAATTACCACGTATTGGTTGGTTTAAAACAACAGAAACGTATTCCCTAACAGTTCTGGAGGATGGAAGTCTGAAATCAAGATGTTGGTAGGGCCATCCCCCTTCCAAGGATTTAGGGAAGTATTCTCTCTTGCCTTTCCCAGGTTCTGAGGAAGCCAGGCATTCCTTGTCTTATGGCAGCATAACTCGAATCTCTGCCTCCATCATAGCATGGCCATTTTCCACCTGTGTCTGTGTGTCCATCTCCTAATTTCCCTCTTATAAAGAAACTTGTCATATTGAATTTAGTCCTTTCCCAAAACAAGTATGACATCATCTTAACTAATACTATCTGCAAAGACCCTATTTCCAAAGAATAGTACGGTTCAGGGTGGACATGTTTTGGGGGGACACTGTTCAAAAAAGTACAGCAATAATTGTGGGAAACCTTTCAGTAAAAGTTCATCCCTAGCTATATATCAAAGAACTACATACGTATATATATAAAGTAGCATGACTTTCAGCAAGGTTTATTGTCTTGGTATGAATTAGAAAATTCATGTTAGAATAGAACCTTGAAGAATATGCTGAGAAGACTTCCTGTTCCCAGGAATAGCAGACTAAGTTATTTGGGCAAACTTTCCTAGTAAAAATATTTTTAATTTGGATGAAAGTAAGTCTATTAGAAGACCTTTAGGATCTCACCAGAAGTAAGGAAAAAATAGCAAAATTTGAATGGGAAGGAGGAATCTTGAATAGTAAGTGGGTATTAAATACTTGTTTTCAGGAAGTAGATGTGGTTCAAGCAATTGGGCTCCCACCTACCATATAGGAGGTCCAGGGTTTGATTCCCAGGACCTCTTAGTAAAAGCAAGTTGGCCTGCATGGCAAGCTGGCTGGAGTGGAGACCTGGCCTACATAGAGTGCTGGCCCACATGGAGTGCTGACCCATGTGGTATATTGGCCTGCACAGAGAGCTGGTGCAGCAAGATGATGCAACAAAAACAGACAGAGGAGAGACAATAAGAGATTGCATCATACTAGGGAGCTGAGGTGGTGCAAAAGAAGGAGTGCTTCTCTTCTACTCCAGAAGGTCCCAGGATCGGTTACCATTGCTGCCTAAAGAGCAGACAAGCAGACACAGAGGAACACACAGCAAGTGGACGCAAAGCAGACAGCAAGCACAAAACAAGTGGTAGGGGTGGGGGGAGAAAAAAATCTTAAAAAAAAAAAACAAAAGCTTTTTTTCTGTCAGCATGTTTTGGCCTCAGAATGTGATCTTTTGAGCCTCAGGGGAGAAAGAAAAAAAAGTCAAAAGCTTCACAAGGTATCAAAGCTAATAGATAAATCTCTTTGGAATAGACTGGGATCTGAAAAATTATATGCCCTTAGCCTGAGAATGAATAGGAGACCCATCTCCACAAAAAAATTATCCAATTATAAGTGCAAAATCATTCAATAAAACTCAAGCCCTGTAATTTAAGATGATCCTAGTTTGACAAACATAAAACAAGTAAAAGCAACTATAAATCATGTCTAGAACAAGTAAACTTAGGAGTAAAGTTCCTATTCACTTTGTAGTGTATAGCCAAAGAAAACCAGTAACACAAGGAAAGTAGATTTTATAAGTGAGAAAGGGAGTAGAGTGTGGTAAGCCAATGCTCAATATGGACAAACCTATGATAAGGTGGAAGGGTTGTGTTTTGGAGTTAGTTGAAGTGATAGTGACATAGGAATGTGAGTGGGGTCGATGATGCTGGAATATGAGGAGGGTGAACAGGGTGGTGGTGTTGGGTAGGGCTCTCCATGGAACTGGGGAGAGGGCTAGAGGAAGGAGCAGGTGAACTCGGGGTTTGTAGGTCTGTGGTTAAAATTACAATGGTGGGAATGTCCTATTAGCAAATACCCAAGTGGAGCATTATTGGTTCTGGGTGTTGGGGCTGTGTGGATGTGGAGCATGCCTCTATGGGATATGAGAGTGTTCATCTTGACACAGGGTGTTATTGCAGCTGGTGGAGACCCACACAATAAACAAGAAAATATTAAACTCCCATCCTGGGGAGTCTTTTATGTTCTCAAATAAAGGGGCAAGCCTCAAGAACGTAGCATAGCTAATAAAAAAAGACAGATCAATAATCAAGTCCTCAGTATTTATGCATGTAACTATGAACCTTATTCTTCAAAAATTGCAACTTAGTGGCTACATGGGTCCAAAGGAAAGGGGAGAAAAGAATGGATGGAGCACGGGGCATTTTTAGGGCATTGGAATTTTTCTTCATGATATTGCAATAATGGATAAAGGCCAGTGTATTAGTCAGCCAAAGGGGTGCTGATGCAAAATACTACAAGACTGTTGGTTTTTATAAAGGGTATTTATTTGGGGTAGGAGCTTACAGATACCAGGCCATAAAGCATAAGTTACTTCCCTCACCAAAGTCTATTTTCACATGTTGGAGCAAGATGGATGCCAGTGTCTGTGAGGTTTCAGGCTTCCAGAGTTCCTCTATTCCCAGGTATTGTTTCTCTCTGGGCTCAGGGTTCCACTCTTCCTGGAACTTGCTTCTCTATCCTCTGTGTGCTTGCTTCCCAGGTTTCCAGCTTAAGACTTCAGCATCAAACTCCACCATCAAAACTCCAACATCAAAAACTTCGAACTCTGTCCTTTGCCATGCCTTTTGTGCCATGCCCCTTGATGGGTGGGGACTCAACAACCTACTGATGTGGTCCACTCAAAGCCCTAATCATAATTTAATCATACCCAGGTACAGATCAGTTTACAAACATAATCCAATATCTATTTTTAGAATTCATAATTATATCAAACCGCTACAGCCAGTATGCATTTTGTTAGAACCTATAAAAGTGTACAGTTAAGAATGTGAACCATAATTTATACCAGTTACCATTGTCATTGGCAATAACATTTGTTCATCAATTGAAATGACTGTACCATACTCATGTAAGATATTATTAAGAGGGAAAATGTGAGAGGGGAAAGGTGAAGGGGTGGCATATAAGGTTTTCTATGTTTTCTATGGCCTAATGTTTTCTATGTGACTTTTCTATATCCAAAGTTTATCTGAAAATAAAATAAAATTTAAAAAGTCACTGGGGAAACATACAGAAGAAATTTTCACTGTACATCAAAGATAAGTGATCTTAACTGGGATGAAAGACATAATTTTTAAATTTTATTTTTATTTATATTTTTTATTTACACTTTGTTTTGGAGGGGGTTTTGAATTACAGAAGAATCAAAACTGTGGTAGGGGAGGATCATAGTGTGGGATATTGTTTTGGGGGATGTGTGGGGAGTGGTGCACCTGGGGTGTGCTTCTATGGAATCTGAATTATGAATATGTTCAAGTGATCATGGTGTTTTCTCTGAGGAGAGATACCCACAGAATAACCAACAGAATATGGAATTCCCATCCTTGGGAATCCTGCCACATTCTCTCATAGTGTGGCAAGAATCTCTAAAGTACATAAGTAGTGCCTAGTGAAGGAAGACAAACCAACATGCTAGGCCTGTGATATTGATGCTTGTAGTTATGTATCTTGTTCTTATGAAATTGAAACTTAGGCTAGTAATATATATTGCCTAAGAGTTACCTCCTGAAAGCCTCCTTGTTGTCCAAATATGGCAGCTCTCTAAGCCAGACTCAGCATACAAACTCACTACATTCTTCCTGGCATAGGATATGACTTCCAGGGATGAGCCTCCTGGGCACCAGTGGTTTATTACCAAGCACCAACTAGCAATGCATTGGAAAAAGACATTGCTCAAAAGGGGGAAATACTAAGGAGAAATGAGTTTTATGGCTAAGAGATTTCAGCGTGAGTTGGGAGGTCATTGCAAGGATTATGCTTATGCTTGTCTTAGGAGGCTCTGACTGCTGCAGTAAACAGTACCTCAATCAAGGGGGCTCCTGAGGGGTCCAGAAATATCTGGGAACTAAAATTAGGGCAGACCACCCTAAGAATTCAGTACCCTGTCAGTGGAATTTACCGTGGGAAATATGATAACCTTTCCCCCTATTGTATCAAAGACAGACTCAATTATTATTTCCTACACATGATTTTTATGCCCTTTTTATTTGAATCTATAATTAGTCTACACCCATTAAATATACATCCCAGAGACTTAAACCTTCTGTGTGTTCATATGCCAGTTGAGCCCTGAACTCAGGAGAGTTGCAGCCAACACCTACACTCCAGTTCATTGGATTTGCCTGGGAGAATTAACAAAGGATGATGATGGACAATGCCCATCCCAAAAAACTGCATGCAAGTCAGTTCTACCCATCTACCCCATAGGATCTAAGACCCCCTCTCAATTGGATGCAGAGTGGGCATCAACAGCCCCAAATCTTCAAGATTGAGGAATGAAGAAACATAAGAGGGGAATGCAAGTATGGCTTATTATTATTCCAATAATGAAAGAACTTGTAACAATTGATATAAAGGCTGTGGTCACCAGAGGTTCTGAAGGGAGGCAGATGGAAGACTAGTGTAACATGGGGTATTATTGGGACATTGGAATTGTTCTGCATGACATTTCAGTGACAGAGACCACTATACATTTTGTCAAAATGATAACATTGTACATTGCAAAGTGTAAAACAAATATGATCACACTATATGGTTCAGGGTGGACATGAATTTTGGGGGTACTCTGTTCAACTCAGTATAGCAACAAATGTGGGAAACCTTTCAATAAAAGTTCATCCCTAACTGTACATCAAAGAATTACTTACCTTATATATGTAAAGTAGCATGATCATCATTAAGGTTTATTGCCTTGCTATGAATTAGAAAAGTCATGTTAGAATAGAACCTTAAAGAATATGCTGGGAAGACTTCTTGTTTCCATGAATAGCAGACTAATTTATTTGGGCCAACTTTCTTGTAAAAATTATTTAAGTTTGTTGAAAATAAGTCTGTTAGAAGATACTTTAGAATTTCACCAGAAGTAAGGAACAAATAGCAAAATTTGAAGGGAGTGGAGGAATCTGGAAAAGTAACTAGACAATAAAACTACTTAATAAACAAATAATTTAAAAAAACTCTGCCACCTGTAAGATGTTATTAATAGTGGAAAATGTGAGAGGGGAGGGGGTGGGGTTTATGGGAATCCCCTATATGTTCTATGTGACTTTTCTGTTACCTAAAGCTTCTTGAAGATTAAATGAAAAAATTAAGACACTAGGGGAATATAGAAAGAAAATTCCAATGTATATGCAAGACAACAGATCTTACAGTGTTGAAAGACACAAGGTCAAAAATTTTATTATTTTAAATTTTTGCAATTTTGTATTGTTATTTTTAAAACTATCATTTCATCTTCTCATTAATTTTAGTTGGTTATTTTGTTGGTTTCACTTTAGAAGATGTTTTAGATCACAGAAAGGTCACAACTGTAGCCAGGGAAGATCATGGATGTGGGCTGTCAGTGAAGGGGATGTATGGGAAAAGGTTCACCTGGGGCATACCGCTAAGGCATAGGAATGTGTTCAAGTGTTCATGGGGCATTGTCATGGTCGGTGGAGATCCACACAATAGCTGAAAGAATATCAAATTCCCATCCTGGGGAACTCCTCCACTTTCTTTAATGGGATAACAACAAGCCCCTGATACAGGGGCAGTGCCTAGTGAAGGAGGGTGGACCATTGTGACAGACCCTTGATATTGATACTGTACTTATGAACCTTTTCTTTTGAAATTGAAACTTAGCCTAGTATTATATGTTGCCTAAGAGTTACTCTTTAAAACCTCCTTGTTACTCAAATGTGGCCTCTCTCTAAGCCAAAACTCAGCATATAAATGCATTACCTTCCCCCCTCCCCCACCCCCAGCATGGGACATGACTCCTGGGGATGAGCCTCCCTGGCAACAAAGGATTATTACCTAGCACCAACTTGCAATTCACCTGGAAAAAGACCTGGATCACATGGGAGAAAGGGTAAATACAAATGAATTTTTATGGCTAAGAGATTTCAAAGTGAGTCAGGAGGGAGGTCATTCCAGAGGTTATGCCTATGTATGCGACAGTAGGATCTCATTGACTGCCACAGTAAATATTTCCTCAAATAGTGGGGCTCTAGAGGGCTCTAGAGACTTCCAAACACTATAGGCAGGGCAGACAGCTCAGGGAGTCTGGCACCCTGCCAGTGGGCCCTACTTTGGTATTTATGCTTCTCAGTAGGACAGAGTTGGACTCATTTGTGGTTTCCCTACACATGGTTCTTCTGCCCCTTCTATTTGAATCCATAGCTAGAACTGTGCTTGATAAGTGTATGTCCAAGAGACATAAATCTTTGGTCCATCCTTGTGCCAGTTAGACCCTGAATCTCAACAGAGTTCAACACCTACTCTCCAGTTCATTGGACTCATCCAGGACAACTAACAAGAAGATGATAATGGACAATGCCCACCCAAAGGAACAGAGAGCTCAACTGCCTCTCAGTTAGTGTCAGACTGGGCATCACCATCCCCAAATCCTCAGGATTGGAAAATGAACAATGCACTAGAGTAGGTTTATGGTTATTCTATTGTGGACTTGTTACTCTAGCAATGGAAGAACTTTTATCATTGATATGATCACCAGAATTCCTGAAGGGAGGAAGAAGGAAAAACAAGTGATATTGAAGCATTTTTAGGACATTGGAATCATCCTGAATGACTTTGCATGATGGATATAGACCATTATATATTTTGTCGTATTTTGTCATAACTTACAAAATTGTGCAGGACAGAGTGTAAACTATAATATAAACTATAATCCACACTTACATTCAATGTGTGTTCATCAATTATATTAATAACAAATGTACCACACTAATGAAGGATGTTGTTAATGTGGGAAAATGTGGGAGGGTTAGGGACTGGGCATATGGGAAATCCCTATGTTTTTTATGTAACATTTATCTAAAGTATTTTTAATTTAAAATTTTAAATTTATAGGGTATAATCAATGTTGTGCATTCATCATCACAAAAAAATTTTAGAATATTTCTGAAATATTATCTAAAATATTTCTTCCAGGACCATTTTTTTTTAAGATTTATTTTTTATTTATTTCTATTCCCTTCCCTACCCCTCACCCCAGTTGTCTGCTCTCTGTGTCCATTCACTGTATGTTCTTCTGTGTCCTCTTGTGTCAGTGGGGGTACTTGTGTCTCATCTTGTTGCATCATCTTGCTGCATCAGCTCTCCATGTGTATGGTGCCATTCCTGGGCAGGCTGCACTTTTTTCACGCTGGGCAGCTCTCCTTACGGGGCACACTCCTTGCACATGGGGCTTCCCTATGCGGAGAACACCCCTGTGTGGCATGGCACTCCTTGCACACATCAGCACTGTGCATGGGCCACCTCATCACATGGGTCAGGGGGCCCTGGGTTTGAACCCTGGACCTCCCATGTGGTAGGCAGACATCCTATCCATTGGACCAAATCCGCTTCCCAGGACCATTTTTTGAAGACTTTTGTCCCAGTGAAGTGGACTTGGTAAGGTGTCAAAAACCAGTTGAACATTGAGGTGAGGGTCTATTTCTGGGCTATCACTCAATTCCATTAATCAGTATGTCTATCTGTATGCCAATACTGTGCTGTTTTTACTGTGCTGTTTTGACTATTATAGCTTTGTAATATGTTTCAAGGTCAGGCAGTCAAATTTCTCCCACATCACTCTTTTTTTTTTTTTTTTAAGAATGCTTTTATCTGTGTGGGTGCACTTTCCTTTCCAAATAAATTTGATAATTACATTTACTATTCTATAAAGTAGGCTGTTGGAATTTTTACTGGTATTGCACTGAATCTACAAATTAGTTTGGGTAGGACTGACATCTTTACGATATTTAATCATCCAATCAATGAACATGGAATGTATTTCCATGGTTAAAGTCTTCTTTGATTTCTTGTACCCTTACTTAGGTCCTGTATGTTTTAAAGTTGATTCCTAGGTATTTGAGTCTTTTTGTTGCTATTTTTGGAATTTTGCCCCGATTCCCTTCTCAGATGGTTCAATACCAGTGTACATAAAGTTTACTGATTTTCACTTGTTGATCTTGTATCCTGCCACATTGCTGAAGTCATTTGTTAGTTCTAAGAAGTTTGTGGTAGACATTTCAGAAATTCTTAAATATAAGGTCATGTCTTCTGCAAATAGTGAGAGTTTTGCTTCCTTTTCAATTTGGATGCCTTTTATTTTTTGTCGTCCAGTTGCTCTAGCTAGAACTTCTGATACAATATTGGATAACTCTGGTGACAGTGAGCATCCTTGTCTTGTTCCCCATTTTTAACCCACCTGGGACTCCTTAATCCTTCAGGTGCTCATGTCACCTCTTAATTATGTCTGCTCCCCTCCCTATGATTTACATCTTAATATCCATCTTCCTACTTTTATAGAGAACACTGAGCCCTGGAGAGAAATGACATGACCACAGTTACCTGGATGATCAGCCCAACTCATAAGGACTGAATTCCTACCTGTCCTTAGAAATCCAAGCTCTGGGTCACTAGGCACAGTTCCCCTTGCACATGTCCCCAGTATTTTGGCCTTCTCTCTTATGAACACTGGACACACTTCTGTAATAACAATAGAGTTTCTTTATTGCACCTTTCGGTCTTTGTTTCCCATCATAGAAGGTGAGCTCCCATCCTACTCATGGACAGGGCCCATGTTTCAGTTATCCATGTATTCCCATTACCCAGTGTGTGGCTCTGTGGATAAAGGACGGGATCTCATGAGACATAGCAGCAAGCCCATCACAGGGCCCTCTGACTGTCCACAGAAGTGAAGACTGGATGGTGAGAAATGGGTGAGGGACAAACCAGTCCTTCATCCTCTTAAATTCAAATCCCTTCTGCTTTGCATGGAACATGTACCAAAGACCTCCCAGACCTGGAAAGGAACCTGTGATGAGAATCGAGAGGTGTTTCATAAGAGAGGTCTCCAACTCACCTGGATGCTGAGCCTTGGCTACATATAGCCATGGCTACAGCACAAATTCCTTTCCTGAGAGAGGATGAAGGGGGATGGCATCCTCAGGAGGCAACTGCTTTTCCTAAAGAATTAAAACCATACATGCAGTCCTTAAAACATCACTGAGAGGTACTTGTTCAATAATATGTGGATAAAGCGCCACCTAAAAGGTGTGTGCCCCAGGGGCAACATAAAGTATGTGATCATTTGAAAGGCTATGAGCAGGGCAAAAAGTGAGGACAGGATTATTTTTCTATCTTTCTATATAATACATTTGTAACATTGACTATTTCATTTTGAATATTATAGTGTGGTAACCCTGGAAATCAGATTCTGCCCCCTACCTAGGTTTTATTGCTCTTGCTTATTGTGGGCTGTATTTGTCCATGTGTTTAGTGACTTTCACAACTATTTTTTGTGTGTGTGCAAATTTATTCATTTTGCATGTAGTTGTTGAAGTCTCTATTCCATTATTTCAGTGGTCAACCCATGTCTTAACAGAGATTTTAAAAAAAGATTCTTAGACCCAAAAAGAAAGAACAAAACACTTTTCCTGTCTTTCCAGAGCTGGGACACCCCTTCAATGCTTAGCTAGGCCACCGACAGTTCAGCCTTATCCTTTACATCCTGCTTATATGGATCCCACAGGGCACTTGGGGGTGCTGCCTAGGGCCTTATTTTTCTCCTGAAAACTAGCCTCAGAGACAATCCTAGAGGAAGATTTTCAAAATACCCCAACCGAGGACATTACTGGAATAAGTCCATGGTGGTAACTGTGAACGCCACCTGTACCTGCATGTCCACATCCTAGTCTGGCTGTTAAAATTCTAGGCAGTTTTCTTTATAGCTAGACTTCATACAACTTATAAAATCAATATGATTCAAAAAGATTCCTTCTCCATGTTTAGTTTTCTGAAATTCTGAATTTCTCATGAATTTAACTTAGCTTTGTGTTTTATAAACTCTAAAACTACTGGGATAGACTTGTTCACAAAAACCAATGGGTTTTTCTCTTGAATGAATTTGTACTTGTTGAGTAAAACCCAAACTGGATCATATTACAATATGATTCTTCAGATGGCAATACGTGATGATCACCAGACAGTTTCCTCACAGTATTGACACTTATGGAGTTTATCTTCAGCAAAAATTCTCAGATGGCAAGTAAGATTCTTATGCATGCTAAAGTTTGTCCTCAGTAATTATAGTCAGATCTTTCCCCAGGATGAATTCTTTGATGCCTATAGGTGGGCGCACTGGTGATAGACCTTCCCACTTTGCTTATGGTCATAGGGCTTCTCTCCAGTATGTAGTCTTCTATGCTCATTAAGGATTGAGCTGTAGCTGAAGGCTTTCTTACACCCATGACACTCAAAAGGCTTCTCATTAGTGTGACTCCATCTATGCTGTGATAAAGGGGATCTGTCACAAAATGCCTTCCCATAGTTTGGCACTTAAAGGGCTTTTCACCAGCTCCTATTATGCAAGACAAAAGTGGAACAGTGGGCTAAGGCCTTTTCACATTCACAGCATTTGTAGAATTTCTCACCAGTGTGAATCCACTGGTACTGCATGAGGCAGGCCTGCAGTGGAAGGCCTTCTTACACTCAATACACTTGTATGGTGTCTCTCCGTGTGACGGAGTGTTGAAGGAGGGATGTGATCCAGTAAAAGGTTTCCCTACAGTGGATGCATTCACAGGACTTCATTCCACTGTGAATCTGCTGGTACAATGCAAGTTCTCACCTGCGACTGAAGGCCTTGCCTACTTGATGCAGTCATGGGACTTCTCCCTAGCATGGACAATGTAGTGTGGAATGAGATCTATTCTACCTCTCACATTCTACCTTTCTCACATTCTTTGCACTCAAAGGATTGTTCTTCAGTGTGGAACTTATTATGTAAGACAAAGTTGAGTGGTAAGCGAACACCTTTCCATAGTCAGTACCCTCGTAGGGCTTCTCACCAGTGTGAATCTGATAGTGCTGCATGAGGTATGACCTGTGTTTGAATGTCTTTCCACACTCAATGTACTTTATGGCTTCTCTCCAGTGTGAATGAGGTCTGAGATCTAGCTAAAGGCTTTCCCATACTTGTTCATTCATAGGGCATCAATCCAGTATGAAAGTCCTGATGTTGAACAAGGTCCTGTTAAATCCTTTCCCACATTCCTTGCAATCTTGGGTTTTCTTCCCTGCATGGATCCTGGGGTCTTTATCTGCCTGATGGGAGCCACATTCACATAGAGCATCTCCTGAAAAGACTGGCTCCTGTAAGATCCTTGAGTTCCGACTACCATCTGTTCCCAAGTCATCGTGTTCAAGGCTCATTTTCCCAGCATGGGTCTCTTTCTGGAGCTCTATCCCTAGCCCTAATGGTGATTTCTATATTTCCAAAAGCTCTTCCTGATCTCTGGCTTCCCCCAACCTGCAATCCTCTGAACTCTGAGTCAGGCATCCCTCTAGTAAGGCACTCTTGACAACACCAGATGAGAAGCAGTTGACTCTCTAGTCTCATATTTTGCTCTGTCACCAGACTGGAATCCAATATACCAAAGGGGCCTATTAGTGGTAGTAACACAGATGAAAACGATCCATCATTTGAGAGGAAAATGAGGATGAAAATTGAGCATTTGATGCCTGCTTGTTTTGATATTTCTGAAAACCAGGTTCACAATTCCATTTTTTCTGGTCCTTATATCCTGGGTACCTGTAAAGGGAACCCTGCAGGAGAGGGTGGGGCTAGAGGATAAAGGATCTGGAGTAGAGACCCCTCTTCACAGGTGAGAGTGGGGAAGGTCTGAGAAATGATGACACTGTCTGTGGAGCATTTGTTCTAAGAATGGATATCTTGTGCTACTAGAGTTCAGAGAACTGAGCTAAGTCCTAATGGAGTAGTAGGAGATGCCAGACAGAGGAAGTGGGAGGATTCATTGGGTGGAAGTTAAAGGAATAAGCATGGGTAGAGTCACCCTTGGAGAGTACTTAAGTGTTAAATGAAGAAGGGGTCACAAGATGCCTGGTGAAACCTATATTGAAGGGGTGATCCATGTAAGAAGAAGGGAATGAAGTTCCCAACAAGAGACACATAGAAGGACAAACAGTGCCAAATGGTAAAAGCTCAAGCACAATAAAGCATGACAGGTTTCTGCTGCATAGAAATATATAGCATGGTGGTTAAACGAGTGAGCACTGGAAATACAATGCCTCCTTTCAAGCTCTGCATCTACTGAGTTAACTGATCTTGGACAAATTAGTTCCACTTCTAGGTCTTTATTTCCTCATCTGAAAAATTGGGACTGACTTAGTTCCTGCTTCATAGGCTTTCTTGAGAGTTAGATGAGAAACTGCCTGTAAAAGGTTCAGCACAGTTCCTGAATAGAGTGAATGCTCAGTAAATTGTGGGCCATTGTCCTTACTATTAGGTTCCTGGCATTGGGTAATTAAGGTGACAGCAGTGTCCTCAGCAAGAAGGATTTCCACAGTGTGCTGATAAGAAACCTCCCCAATGTGTGTCGATGGGTAAAGGGGATGATGCCAAGTACTGAAGATCTAGGAAAAAAACACTCTTCAGAGTGTGGAATAATGTACTCTGGAATATTACTCTGGAATAATACTTGGCATTTTTTCTTAAAGTTGAACTTAGACTACCCCAAGACTTAGTCATTCCTCCCCTGGGTACATACCTGAAAAATATTAGTTCATATTCCATCAAAATTATGTTATTGACAGCAGCATTTTTCATAATTTTCAAGTATTATAAACAATCCAAAGTCCATCAACCAAAAATAGTTAAATAAATTGCGATCTTTTCAAGAAATGACAGAATAGGCAGTTTACAAAATGAACAAATGTCCTGAATATAATGATGTTCAAAAGAAGAAAGACAAAAAAGAGAAGATACTGTGGGGTTTCCATTTATATCCAAGAACAAGGTAAATAAATGCTGATAATCCAAATAGTGATTATTATTGTAGGAGGAGCTATTGATGAGGATAGGGTACTAGGTGCCTGATGAGGTACTGGAGATATTCTAAAATTGGACCTGGATGGAGAATAATTGGTTTTATTCATATGTAAATATTTAAGATGAAGCCTTAAGCTTTGTGTATGTCACTGTACCCTTCAGTTAAGAAATGAAAGAAATAAAGAGTGAAGGGTAGGTGTGGAAGTCAATGGTAAATATTTCTTACAAGAATGAGCCAATTCATTCAGGAGGAGCTTGACTTTACAAGTAAAGTCAATACACGTTAGAGACCACTACAGATCCAAGAAAGTTTTTGTTTTATTTTTTCCCAAGTAAAAGCAACTTGAGCATATATATATATAAATTTTTTTTTTAAGGTACCAGGGGCCAGAGATTGGACCCTGGAACAGGTATAGGAGAAGCTGGCACTCAATGACTTAAGTTACATAGGCTCCCCTGAGTTGGGTTTTCATTTGTTTTGCTTGTTTTTGTTTTTTTAAGGAGGAACAGGGAACCTAACCAAGACCTCCTATGTGGGAAGCAGGCACTCAGCTGCTTGAGCCACATCCACTCCCAGAAGAGACAAGAAGTAAGTGAAGAAGCACAGTTGAAGCAGTGTTAAAAGATATAACATAAACTGGTGCAGAATTTGGCCATGACCAGAGACACACCTCTTCTACAGAGAAAGAAGGGAAGGTACAGGTCTAAGACAGATGTATGTGACTCTTCAAGGATTGAGGACTTGAAACCTGAAATCAAGGGCAAAAACACTGTCCTTGGCTCCCTACTGTAGAGGGTGGTGCTGGCTGAGTACACAGCACCCATTCTCCTGGCCTTCCAACACTGTTCAGAAGGATGTTGCATGCCCTTTTCACGTACAGTCCTAGAACATGAGAAAGTGACCCTTATTCCAGAAGGGATTTTCTAATTATTCTAAGTCACTGGGCCTCAAGCACCCTGTGTATTGAAAGTGCCTAGGGATACCCGATTCTACCCTCAGACCAATCAAAAGAAAACAACTGGAAATGAGGCTTAGCGTGTTTTCTAAGTTCCCCCAGGTAATTCTGTTTCCCAGAGAGGATTGAAAGCACTGGCCTAAATCAACCTGCAAGTGGCATCCCTGATCATCAGTAGTCTAAGGTGGGCAGGTGACAAAAGCTGGTCTCTCATTCTGAAGAGAAACCCTTTATTCTGGGGTGGGAAGACAGGGCTGAACACGTGGCCTCTACCCCACTTGCTACAGCAGCAACATGTGACCCCTCCAAGGGAGCCAACCTGAGGACAAGGCAAACCCCTGGACCACAGAGAGGGAGCAGAGACATCCCTGCAGCCTCCAAGCCTGTGGCCAGCCATACCTGGGGCTTCTCATTAGGTAAGGTAGAACAATTCTCAATGTGAAGCCAGTTTGAGCTGGTTTCTGTTATGTGCAACCAAACACACCTCAGCAGGTGCAGGGTTAAAATCCATGAGGACTCTGGAGAGAACCAATGACTGACCATCAGGACACACGTAAGTCTCAACTGGCTGATCCCAAACCACAACCCAGGATTCATGTGGTCTTCACTGAAAAAGCGTCCACTGATGTCTGCTGCATGCCAGGCCCCAAGTTCAGAGATGGAGCAGCGAAAAATGCGAGTCTGAGGTTCCTTCAACTCTGTCAGTTTAGTTCCCAGCCACCTCAGGGCCTTAGAACACATTGGTCCTTCCACATGGAATGCTGTTCCTCTTCCCCAGTTCTTCTAACTCTCACTCAGCCTTTGAGCACCAACTCCAAAGTCACTTGAGACTCCTTCTCTGAAGCACCAAGTTAGCTTATCCCTCTTCCCAGCACTTCTCCTTTCTACAGTGTATCACGGACGTCATTAAGGAACTGGGTGTTTACTAGTTTGATGTCTGTCTTCCTAACTGAACTCAGAGTGAAGGGTGTACATGCCACAGAGCAGGAGCTGAAGGAAGGCTTGTCACATGAAAGTAGGCTGAATGTTTGACCTAATGTAAGGGGGAAAAGAAAAGGAGAAATGAGTTTATATGGCTACGAGTCTCTAAAAAAGAGTCTGGAGGCTGTCAGAAGGATTGCCCTTATGCATAACTGAGCAGAGTCTAAGAGACAGATAAAGTAGATACAATCCCCAGGTATTGGTTCCTTGGAGGGCTAAAGAGACCCACGGGTTCTATGGTCATGGCAGAAGGGGTTCACTGCCATGTCAGATGGCCCTTCTTTGGAGCTGGTGCTTCTGCATGATGAAACTGGACTCAGATGGGATCTCTTTTCAGAAGACTTTCATGCTACTTTACAGGAACTGTAGTTGGTGTTGTGGTTTAAGATATATTTAGGGGATTTGAATCTCTGGACTGACAATATGATAGCCAGGCCCTGAGCCTCAACAGACTCTAGCTCCTACAATCAAATTTATTGGACTCACCTCACTCAGCTAAGATGGAGTTGAAGAAGGACAACCACCACACCATGGAGCCTAGAGTACCTACAACTGAAAGCAGGAGGATTGCATCCAGTATCCATGTGGAATCTGAGCCTCCCCTTGACATAGAGGTGCAGCGGACACAACCAATCCAAGGTCCACAGAGAAAAGGTAGCATTGGAGTGGGAAAAGTGGACATGGTGGCTGATGGGTATGGGGAATGGCAGGAAGAGATGAGATGTGGAGGTGCCTTTGGGACTTGGAGTTGCCCTGGATGGTGCTTCAGGGGCAATCACCGGACATTGTAAATCCTCCCAGGGCCCACTGGATGGAATGGGGGAGAGTAGGGGCCATGATGTGGACCATTGACCATGAGGTACAGAGATGCCCAGAGATGTACTTACCAAATGCAATGGATGTGTCATGATGATGGGAGTGAGTGTTGCTGGGGGGAGTGGTGGGGTGGGGGTGGTGGGGTTGAATGGGACCTCATTTTTTTTTAATGTAATATTTTTACAAAGTCAATAAAAAAAAAAAGAAAGGCTGAGGACTGAAGGAAGATGAAAGGAGGAAAAGATGTGGGGGAAAGTGGCTGATTTCTGTTTGAAGGGGATTGTGGGACATCAAGGTAGAGATGCCCAGTGGGCAGCTGGGACAAGCCTTTGAGAACAGAGGATAAGATGTGGAGGCTCTCAGTCAGGGAACAGATCATAACATAGTGACACAGCTAATAGTGGCAGTGCTGACAGAAGTGAGTAATGGCTGTCATGTTACTCCAGGAAGAGGTGGGGACCTCTGCTCTGACCTACTGGGACAGTGTGGACAGAGGACAGGGAGCCCTCTATCCACATGGAGTCACCATTGTGTACAAAGAGCTCTTGGGCCTTCATTCATTTCCTATGCAGACCTTTTTTTTTTTCCCATATAGAAAATGTATTTTCACACCTACCTCACCCCATACAAAAATCAATTACAGACAGATTCCATATCTAAACATGAAGGTTTTAGAAGAAAACATCTTCCTGATCTTGGAGAAAGTAAAGGTTTCTTAAATATGTCACAAAAAGTGCTAACCATTAAAAAAACAGTAATATACACAACTATATTAAAATTTTAAAAGTATTATCAAAAGGTACCATTAAAATAATAAAACAGCAACCCAAAGAGTAAGAGATATTTGCAACATGTATGTCTTACAATGAACATAAATCCAAAGTTTATGAAGATCTTCTACAATCACAGGAGGGAAGGAAGGGAGGGAAGGAAGGAGGAAAGTAATAAAAGGAAGGCAAAAAGACATAAAAGACAGCTTACAAAGGGGTACAAAAATGACCAATAATCCTACAAAAAGGTGTTCAGCCACATAAGTCATCATGGAAATGCAAATTAAAACCTCAAAGCAATATCACTCCCACCAGAATGGTGAAAACACACACACACAAAAAACAACAACAACAACAAAAAACCCACAAAATATTGGTGTAGAGTAATTAGAAGTCTTATCCTCTGATGTTAGGACTGTAAATCGGGATAGCCACTTTGGAAAACTATTTGGCAGTATCTACAAAAGCCAATCATGCATGCTCTATGACCCAGAAATTCCACTCTCAACAATAGACCTACCAGAACTTCAAGCCTATGTTCACCAAAAGATATGCTTTAGAACATTCATAGCAGCATTATTTGTAATAGTTCCAAACTCGGAAACTACCCAAATATCTAACAATAGAGTGAATAAATAAAGAATAGCATATTCACACAAAGGAATGCCGTTCAGCAATAAGAATGAGCAATTTAAAATTATATTAAACAATAGGGATGAATCTTGCAAACATAAAGTTGAATGGAAGAAGACAAAAAAGGGACAAGCAGTATTATTCTTTTTATACTAAGTTTGAAAACAGGCAAAACCAAATAATCAAAGTCAACACAGCATTCATCCTTGGCTTCAGAGTCTTCAGTGTGGGCAACATTCTGCTTCTTGATCTCACTGCTGATTACAAAGATGTCTTCAGTTTATGAAAATACATCGAACTGTTCACTTACGATATGTATGTTCTTTGTATGTACATTGTACTTCAACAAAAAACTTAAAACATAACCAAAATTTTATATGAATTAGAAAGTTTACAGGAACTAGAAAGAAACATGTTAGAACACATTATAAGGCAACAATAATGTAAAAAGTTTGGCATTGGCACAAGACTAGGAAAAGAGATCAATGGAATAGAAGAGAAAGTCAAGAAATGGACCTTGATAGATAGAAGAATAAGTGTATGATAAATATGGTATTTTAGGTCATTGAGGAAAGGAGAATTATTCAAGTCTAGGATGACTTTAACTAATTAGAAGGAAAAACAGTGTATCTGTATACATATGTGAATAAATTTATATGTTATGTGTCTTTAAATTTGTGTGTATTTATATAAAATATTATATAGACATGAAACCTTAATACTGTAAGAAGAAAATGCAGGTGAGATTATTTGGTGATTTTGTAAGTGAGGGATGAAGTAGATCTTTCTCAACATAAAGCAATGAAAAAACTGCAAAGACAAAGCATTATAAGTAAAAATATAAAATGTAAATTAAAGATCAGGAAGAAATATTTCCTGTAGTTACAAGGATTGATGCTTTTTAAATAGAAAGAGCTCTTTTTAAACCAAAAAATAATAATATAAAGTAAATACTCTTGAAAAGAAATATGTACAAAGTATAAAGCCATAATCCTACAAAGAGAAAAATATCTAATAAATTTATAAAATTGCTTTCATCTCAGTAGTAACTAAAGAAATACTAACTATAACAGTAATGAGATACCATTTTTCATATATCAATGGGTGTTTTTTAAAGATAATATCCTATATTGGTGACGCTGAGATTAACTGATGGGATTTTAAATTAGTACTACCTTTCTGAAGAATAATTTGGCAATCTATATATATAAAAGTCATAAAATACCTGTATCAGTTGACCTGGTAATTCTACTTCTAGAATTTATTCCTGAAGGAATAATCAGAGATGGAGTCAAAGAGTTACAAAAAAGAAGAATCACTGCAGTGCTGCTTATGATTATAAAACAGTTGAAACAAACTAAATGTGCAAGAAGAGGAGTCTAGTAAATAACCATGGGATGGAAAACTATGCAGCCAATTAAATTCAAAGACAAAAATTGCCAAGGCCCTTTAGTGCCTGGAACAGGTCACCAGAACTGCATACCCTGTCCCCACCAACCTTTAGAAATTCTTTTTTTTTTTTTTTTTGGTCTTTATTCATTTTTTTACTATTACATTAAAAATATATAAGGTCCCCATATACCCCCCACCCCTCACCCCACTACTCCCCCCATAGCAACATTCTCTTCCATCATCATGAGACATTCATTGCATTTGGTGAATACATCTCTGAGCACCGCTGCACCTCATGGTCAATGGTCCACATCATAGCCCACACTCTCCCACGTTCCATCCAGTGGGCCATGGGAGGACCTACAATGTCCGGTAATTGTCCCTGCAGCACCACCCAGGACAACTCCAAGTCCGAAAACGCCTCCACATCTCATCTCTTCCTTCCATTCCCCACACCCAGCAGCCACCATGGCCACTTTCTCCACACCAATGCCACATTTTCTTTGATTACTAATCACAATAGTTCATGAATAGAATATCAGTAAGTCCACTCTAATCCATATTCTATTCCTCCATCCTGTGGACCTTGGATTGGTTGTGTCCATTCCACATCTATGTCAAGAGGGGGCTTAGATTCCACATGGATGCTGGATGCAATTCTCCTGCTTTCAGTTGTAGGCACTCTTGGCTCCATGGTGTGGTGGTTGACCTTCTTCAACTCCATGTTAGCTGAGTGGGATAAGTCCAGTACACCAGAGTGTAGGAGCTGAAGTCTGTTGAGGCTCAGGGCCTGGCTATCATATGGTCAGTCCAGAGATTCAGATCCCCTGGGTGTATATTAAACCCCAGCACCAACTACAATTCTGGTAAAGTAACAGGAAAGGGTTGTGAAAAGAGATCACATCTGAGTCCAGCTCCATCACACAGAAACACCAACTCCAAAGCAGGGCCAACTGACATGGCACTGAACTCCATCTGCCATGATCATAAAACCTGTGGGTCTCTGTAGCCCTCAGAAGAACCAACACCTGGGGGTTTTATTTACTTTATCTGTCTCTGAGACTCTGCTTAGGTATGCATAAGGGCAACCCCTCTGATAACCTCCCGGCTCTTTTTTAGGGACTCATAGCCATATAAACTCATTTGTCCTTTCCACTTCCCCCCTTTATTCAGGTCAAAAAGCATTTTTAACTCCTGTTATTATATGTAGACAGATTTTCTGCTGGTCCGAGTTGACCCTTTTATTCAAGGTTATTTTCTAGTTACATCATCAGCTGGTACTTGGTAGTAATCCCTCGGTGCCAGGGAGGCTCATCCCTGGGAGTCATGTCCCACACTGGGGGGAAGGCAACACATTTACATGCTGAGTTTGGCTTCGAGACTGGCCACATTTGAGCAACATGGAGGCTCTCAGGAGGTAACTCTTAGGCACACTGCGGCTCTAGGCCTTGTTCTTATTTCAGGTGCACAGGCTCACATACATAGTCATTAGTATCAGGGGCTCATTGTTGAACCTTCATTCTTTTTTGGTCTTTGCCGTTGCACTTGGGGGATTGTTGCTATTCCTTTAGGGACTGTGATAGAGCTCCCCTGGCTAGGAACTCAGCACTCCCTCAGTTGTTGTTTTCAATTATTTCCACTATGAAAATATGCAAACATTTTTATGTACCCTGGATATATGCCCTGTAGAACTCCCTGCCAACCATGTGTCCCCTGTCAATAACATCCCACACCAGTATTCCTCTGCTGCCATTGTTGAACCTCTCTGTGATCCAAAACCTCCTGAAAAGTGAAGCCCAATATATTGTCAGGTTCCCTTAATAGTAAAATGGAATATAGCGATGAGTTTAAAGGTTAGATATGGAATACATATTAATTTGGAAAAATTCTACATCCTATCTTTTTCTTTTCTTTTTTCTAATTATTAAGCTTATCTTCACAAGAGTTTTAGATCACAGTAATTCATATATACAATATACAGTACTCCCACAAATCCAACATAAAATCTTTTCCCTTCCACAGCAATAATCTTTTAACATATTCATACCATATTTACTGAAACTGATGTACAGATATTGAGACAATAGCTTTCAAACAAGGTAACATTTGGATTTACACTGTGGTTTATATTTTAGACTATACAATTTTCTAAATGTTTGGTTATCTTATGTTTTACATTATGATTTACATTTTAGCTTATCAGCCCCTATATATTTTTGGTGTAATTTTACATGTCTTATATCCATCCTTGCGTACTCTTGTGAAACACTTCTATTGCCCACACAGTTACATTGGTTCCATCTATTCAATACCTCTTTCCCCCTCCCCTTAGGGCCCACAGTGATAGTCAACCTTCATTGCTTGAAGAGCCATGTTCAGAGATACTTGCAACAGTGTTGAAGGTTTGGCATGCTCAACTGCCCTAATGCCCTGGGAGCCACCATTTCTCTTGAGAGATACAGTTCCCTCTATTTGATGGCATCAGTCCTCCCCAGGATGTGGGTCTACCTTCACTCTCATTGTATGGGTCTCTACCCAATGATATAACCCACTCTGGCAAAATGAGCATTTACATAATTCCCTAGGAGTCTGTCCTGTGTCAGATTATCCCCTTAAGCATCTTAAACAGGTAATTTTTCTTATTATATTTTTGAAAAGGTTTTCTCAGCATTATACTCTCAACGAACACCTGACAATCTCCTATGTTCGTATCTTGCCCCACCCTCCCCCCAATTTCTTGGGCAATATTACCCATCCTCCCATCCCTAGCCCCCCTCAAGCCCGCAAAGCCCCACCCAAAGGTAATCCTATGCCCCCATTTTATCCCTTCCTTGTACACATACTTACCTCCAGCTTATCATAGATTTCACCCATGTAGATGTCAGCTTATATATTTTTTTAAAACTAACTGCCAAGGTTAATATATGAGAACATTTGGGAGTTCATTATTTTTTGTGACTAATGTGTGTCCATCATTTCCTAAATGCCACATTCTGTTCTCTTAACTTATTAGCTCTCATACAGTAACACTATAAGGTAAGGACTATTATTTATTATCCCTGGTGTACAGTTGAGGAAATTGAGGCCCAGAGGGTTCACTAATGTGTCCCCTGTCCCACATCTAGTAAGTGTCAGTGCCAGGACTTGCACACTAGGTCCTGAGACCAGGTGCTCCATCCCTGTGCCACATTGCCATGAGACAGTGAACCCTAAAAGTAGGACCAGACCTAATATATATGGGCTATTAGGACTGTCCAAGCATTTTAAATGAATTATATATTTGAAATCAAGTAAAATGTTTGGACTAATTAGGACATATACAAATTATCAAGTATCTTCGTTCAGGAACATGGCCTGTGCCTTCATTGATCCTCAGTATCATGTTATGCGACAATTCCTGTAGGTCCTGCACTCAATGATTCTACTTTGGGTTTTCCTCACAGTTACCCCCAGGAAGCAGGTGCCATGACAGGCACCATTTTATAAATGACGAAACTGAGACTCAGGGAAATCAATCAACTGGTTTACTGAAGGACATGGAACAGAAGGGCAGTTCATCCAAGAAGACGATCCAAATGAGCAATTTCTGGCATCTACACTGTTTAACTCCAAAGCTACAATACGATGCTCATAGGCGCTGGGTCCAGGCCTGTTGAAGCTGCTGTGCTGCTGGTGCTGGTGAGGGTATCAGTAACATTCGTGATGGCAGCAGGGTCGTCACCACCACCACCCACCCCATGCGCAGCACCAGGCACACTTCTGAGCTCTATCCAGATGTGACTCACTTACCAGTCCAGCAGTCCTGGGCAGTAGATGCTATTACCCCATGATAGCCACAAGAATTAGCAATAGCACCCCAGTTTAGCAATGAGGAAACTGAAATAGAGTTTCGGTAACTTGTCCAGGGCTACACTCCTAACACACAGCAGAGTTTGGTTCCAACACTAGACCATCTGGCCCCAGATCCTGTACTCCTGAGTACAATAATAAGCAGGAAACTGCTCCTGACCAGCAGTTTCAGACAAGGTAGGCCCTGGAGGTAAGAGGGGAGGCCCCCTGGCAACGAGGGACCACTATCAACTACCAACTGATGATGCAACTGGAAAATGACCTTATACGGAAGGTTCAATGCGGATCAGCAGAATATCCATGTCTACATAAAATAACATGACTTTAAAATGCTGTTTGACCTAAAGTAAGGGGGAAATGGAAAGGAGAAATGAGTTTATATGGCTACGAGTTTCTAAAAAAAGAGTCTGGAGGCTGGCAGAAGGTTTGCCCTCATGCACAACTGAGCAGAGTCAGAGAGACAGATAAAGCAGATACAACCCCCAGATATTGGTTCCTTTGAGGGCTAAAGAGACCCATGGGAGTTATGGTCATGGCCGATGGGGTTAACTACCAGGGCAGATGGCCCCTCTTTGGAAATGGTGTTTATGTGTGATGAATCTGGACTCAGATGGGATCTCCCTTCATAAGACTTTCATGCTAATGTGCTGGAGGTGCAGTTAATGTTGGGGTTTAAGATATATTTAGGGGATTTGAATCTCTGGACTGACAATGTGATAGCCAGATCCTGAGCCTCAACAGACTCCAGCACCTACAATCTGATTTATTGGACTTACCACACTCAGCTAAGATGGAGTTGAAGAAGGACAACCACCACACCATGGAGCCTAGAGTGATTACAACTGAAAATGGGAGGATTGCATCCAGCATCCAGGTGGAATCTGAGCCTCCTCTTGACATTGAGGTGCAATGGACACAACCAATCCAATGTCCACATAGAAGAGGTGGCATTGGATTGGGAAAAGTGGACATAATGGACAAAGGGTATGGGGAAAGGCAGGAAGAGATGAGAGGTGGAGGCGTCTTCGGGACATGGAGCTGCCCAGGATGGTGCTTCAGAGGTAATCACCGGACATTATAAATCCTCACAGGGCCCACTTGATGGAATAGAGGAGAGTATGGGCCATGATGTGAACCAATGTATATGAGGTGCAGAGGTGCCCAAAGATGTACTTACCAAATCCAATGGATGTGTCATGATGATGGGAACGAGTGTTGTTGGGGGGGGGGGGGAGAGGGGGGGTGGGAGGGTGGGGTTGAACGGGACCTCACATATATATTTTTAATGTAATATTATTACAAAGTCAATAAAAAATAAAAAAATTAAAAAAATAAAAAAAATAAAAAATAAAATAAAAAAATAAAAAATAAAAAAAGAGGGGAGGCCATCAGGGAAGGGAATGGGAAGATTTAACCCTCAGGGAAGAGGGGCCTGAGGGAGGGAGGATGTGATAATTTCCAGACTTCAGCATTTCATGAACCACTAAAATGTTAAAAAAGAAAAGAAAAAATATCTACTCAATCATTTGGTTTAATAAATACATTTCATAGATATCATGTATCATCCATTTTCACCAACATTTCACAAAAGAAAGGATTTTACCACTGAAGAAGACAGAGAATAGTCTCTCACAATGAAAAGAGGTCTCTTTTGATGAGAGACTCTGCACTGGCTGTATTTTCCTTTCCTCGTGAGGACTGGCATGTTGTGAGAGTTGAATGAGTGGAGCAATGGAAGTGTTGCACAAGATCATGCAATGATGGATTTGGGACATGTTAAATTTCACCAAAAATGTATAAAAATCTATAGGCTAAAAAGTAAACCAGGGAAACGGACTTTGGCCCAGTGGTTAGGGCGTCCGTCTACCACATGGGAGGTCCGTGGTTCAAGCCCCGGGCCTCCTTGGCCCGTGTGGAGCTGGCCCATGCGCAGTGCTGATGCGTGCAAGGAGTGCCGTGCCACACAGGGGTGTCCCCCGTGTAGGGGAGCCCCACGCGCAAGGAGTGCACCCATAAGGAGAGCTGCCCAGCGCGAAGGAGGGAGCAGCCTGCCGAGGAATGGCGCCGCCCACACTTCCCATGCCGCTGACGACAACAGAAGCGGACAAAGAAACAAGATGCAGCAAAAAGACACAGAAAACAGACAACTGGGGGAGGGGAGGGGAATTAAATAAATAAAAATAAATCTTTAAAAAAAAAAAGTAAACCATAATATAACTAAAAATTTAGAAAACTGTGTAGTCTAAAATACAAATCATAATGTAAACCAAAGTGGAACCATGTTTGATAGCTATGTTTCAGTATCTGTATATCAGCTACAGCAAATATAACATGAACATGTAAAAAGATCATTACTGGGGAAGGGGAATGGGTTTGATGTTGGATATATTGGAGTCCCCTATATTATATATGTCACTTTACTGTGAACTAAAACTTTTTTGAAGACAATATTAAAAATTAGAAGGGAAAAAAAGCATGTAGACACTGAGGAAGAAATGAAAGAAATAGCCTTGCCATCATAGATACAGGGCATGTTATCACAGTGATGAAAGGCAAAACATCAAAAGCAAAGTTTTATGAAATTTTTCACTTTTTAATTCCCCAATTTATTTTTACTTTATTTTAGTTTTTCTAAATTAGTATGTATTCTATTTCTAAACTTTAACCCTATTATTACTATTTCATTTTCCTATTAATTGAATTTGGCAATATATTCGTCATTATTTTTTAAGAAGTTTTGGACCACAGAGGGGCTTAACTATGGCAGGGGAGAAATGCTGGTGTGGGGTGTTATTGATGGGGGCACATGGCTGGGAGGGATTTCTCCATGGCATGTATATAAGGTATATAAAAATGCTCATATATTTGTTGGGTATTTTCATAGTAGTTACAGTTACAAATGACAACTGAGGGAGTGCTGAGTTCCTAGCCAGGGGAGCTCTGTCACATTCCCCAATGGAAAAGCAATAATCCCCAGGTGCAAGGGCAAAGACCAGTGAAGAAGGATGGTCCAATGATGAGCCCTTGATACTGATGACTATGCTTATAAGCCTGTGTGCCTGAAATTTCAACTAGGCCTAGAGCTGCAGGTTGCCTAAGAGTTACCTCCTGAGAGCCTCTGTGTTGCTCAAATGTGGCCACTCCCTAAGCCAAACACAGCATGTAAATGCACTACCTTCCCCCCACAGTGTGGGACCTGACTCCTGGGGATGAGCCTCCCTGGTGCCCAGGGATTACTACCATCACCAGCTGGTGATGCAACTAGAAAAAGACCTTGACTATTCTCTGGTTTGTTGGACTTTCCCAGGTCAGCTAACAGGGAGGTGAAGATGGTCAACAAACACACCAGGGAATCAAGAGTGCCTACAACTGTAAGCAGAGGAATTGCATCCATCATCCATGTGGAATCTAAGACCCCTCTTAAGCTAGAGGTGGAGAGGACATCACCATCCCAGGGTCCACAGAATGGAGGAATAAAATATGGACTAGAGTAGACTTACTGATATTCTACTATAAAACTACTGTGACGAGTAATAGAAGAAATTTTGGTATCAAGGTGGAGAAAGTGGCCACAGTAGTTGCTGAGGGCAGGGAAAGGGTAGAAGAGATGTGATGCAGGGGCATTTTTGGGATTTTGAGTTGGTCTTAATGATATTGCAAGGTCAGATGCTGGACTTTATATATCCTGCCATAACCCACTGAATATACTGGGGGAGAGTGCAAACTACAGGGTAAACTATTATCTGTGTAGTGCAGCAGTGCCCCAAAATGAGTGTGCCGCAATGATGAGGGAGGTTGTTGGTGTGGGAGGAGAGGGGTGAGGGGGATGGGGGCATACAGGAACTTCTTATATTTTTTAGTGTAACATTTTTTGTGTGATGTATATATCTTCAAAAAAATACAATTTACAAAAAATGATGTGGTGGGGGTGGGGAGTGGGTTATATGGGAACCTCTTATGGTATTTTTAATGTTTTTTAAGTAACATTCCTTGTGATCTATTAACTAATTAAAAAAAAGAAAAAAGAAAAAATCTTGAATAAAAGTGGGAAATGGTAAAGATAAATGAGTTTATATGGCTAAAAGTCTTCAAAAAATAGTCGGGAGGTCATCAGAGGGGTGGTGCTTATACACACCTCAGCAGGATCCCAGAGACAGCCAAAGTAGATACAATACCAGATAATGGTACTCCTGAGGGCTACAGAGACACACAGGTTCTACTGTTAGGCAGTTGGCTCTGCAGTTCAGTGCCTTGTCAGTGGGTCCTACTTTGGAATTTGTGTTCCTGAGTGAAATGGAGTTGGACTCAGATGTGACCTTTGTATACACGGCATTCTGTCACCTTTACTGAACCTGTGGTTGGCACTGGGGTTGGTGTATACCCAGGAGACTTGAATCTCTGGACTGGCCATGTGCCAGCTCGGCCCTGAGCCTCCGCAGAATTGCAAATCCTACTCTCCAGTTCGTTGGACTTACCTAGGTCAGCTAATAGGGAGGTGAAGATGGTCCAACCACCACACCAGGGAACAAGAGTGCCTACAACTTCAAGCAGGAGAATCACATCCATCAACTATGTGGGTCTAAGTCCCCTCTTGATATAGAGGTAGAGTGAAAAACACCATCCCAGGGTCCACAGGATGGAGGAATAAAATATGGATTAGAGTGGACTTACTTTTATTCTACTACAGAACTATTGTGACTAATAATGGAAGAAACTGTAGCATTTATCTGGAGAAAGTGGCCACAATAGTTGCTGAGGGGAGGGAGAGGGAAGAAGAGATGTGATGTGGGGGCATTTTCGGGACTTGGAGTTGTCCTAAATGATATTGCAGGGACAGAAGCTGAACATTATATATCCTGCCATAACCCACTGAATGGACTGGGGTGGGGGGGGGAGGCATAAACTACAATGTGAACTATAATCTATGTGGTGCAGCAGTGCTCCAAAATGTATTCACCAAATGCAATGAATGTGCCACAATAATGAAAGAGGTTGTTGATGTGTGTGTGGGGGGTGGGTAGGTATGGAGTATGTGGGAACCTTTTACGTTTCTTAATGTAACATTTTTTGTGATCTATGTATCTTCAAAAAAATACAATAAGAAAAAAGACAAAGCACTGAACCAACACTTTCTCTTAACAACAATCAGCAAAAAAAGAGGAGGAAAGGAATGGCTTCTTCAGGGTGTCCATTCATGTAATTTGATGGCTTTTCTGTGCACCCTCTGAAATAATCTCCCATACTAGAAGAACAGTATGGCCTAGACCTTACTAGGGAACAAGGCACAATCTTGTAGGCACCAGGGGCCTTTTTTTGGTATAAAAAAAGAAAGATACCTGCTAGCAATGGCAGCCAGTGCCTCCTGGGTGTCCTGCCTGACTCATCGTCATCTTGGAGCGTCCATCACCCAGGACTGTCACTCTTGTAGAATCTGGAATCGGACTGAGGCCAGACTGTGCTGGGCACTGGAGTGAGAATTTGTGTTTAGAAGGATTGCGTTTCTTGCCCAGTGATCCCGGATGCAGACAGAAGGAACCAGGCTGTAGAATGTGGGACTCGTGAGAAACAGGGGCTGTGGGGAGAAGGGGGCAGGCTCTGGAGGCCTTCTCCACTAGCAAGGCCTGGAAAGAGGGCAGAATGGAGGAGGCTGCAGGTCCCCGTGGAGGAGAGGTGAGGCCTTACCCACTGAGACCAGGACCCCGTGGGTCTCCAGCATCACTTCCCAGCACAGGGTCCCCCAGGCCAGGTCCAGTTGCTGCCACTCTTCCCAAGTGAAGGACACAACCTTGTCTCCAAATGTTACCAAAGCCTGGAAAGTCAAACAGAGGCAGTAGTGCTGGCCTTAGGGTTGTTGGGTGAGATTAGAGGTTAGAGTGGTCACTGATAAAGGTGCAGGGATACCGATGAGTGAGGCCATTGAGAAAGACACAAGATTGAGACAATCCAGTGTGCCCTGATGGCACTGGGTGCAAGTGCTCAGGGATGTCAGAAGAATGGAGACATGGTCATTCCAGGAAGGCTCACAGTAGCAGCAGCTGACCTGGCTGGGCCTCCCCTGGGCCTGCACCCTGCTGAGGCCTTCACCTGCCTTGTTGAAGGGATAAAATGTCCCCAGCTCTGGAGCCACATTGGCAGGTTTTGAATTTAGCCTCTTATATCCACACTTGCCTTCTGTGTGATCTTCGTTTCTTTGAGCCTGGATTTCTCCATCCATGCAGGACTAGTTCCCACTTTACCAGGTGTTGTGAGAATTGAAAAAGAAAGTGCCCTGTGTGGTTGTTGCTCTTCCTGAGCCTCCCACAGCCACAGGTAAGAGTCATCATGGCCTCAAGTCCAGTCAGAGACCTCAGGCTCAGGGGCCTCAAGGCTAATGAGCAGAGGAGGAATTTGAACCAAGTTCCCTGTGGCCCAGGCCTGAGTGTTTCCACACCCTCCATCACCACTGTGAATCCACAGTAATGGGGAGGGAAAGCATCTCCAATAGATGTGGGTGTAAATGCATTCAGCCTCCCCTGAAAATATTTCCTTGGACATGGGTAGAGGAGCAGAGACTTCCTCGCCCACCCCAGGGAGAGACACCGGGCAGGCAACACCTGGGCACTGAGGCACCCATGCCCCACACGTGCCCTCTCTGGGTACCCTCAGCCTAGCTGGCGTCATTGTCAATATTCCTGTTTAGACCTGAGGTAATGAGACCCAGGGCAGCGAGGGCACTTGCAAGGTCACAGCCCAGGGAAAGGGCACGGCGGGGATTTACATGACGTCCCGAGTCAAACTTCCCTGCTGCCCAGGCGCAGAGGCCGGCGCGGGTGAGTGGAATTCTTAGACATCCCATTTCTCTCTAACTCCAGCCAGGGACAAATGGGCCAGGGACGCAGGGCGGGGGCACAACCACCACCGCGCATTTCTGGAGAGAATCTGGGGGATGAGACGCGACCCCACCGCGGAGCTGCGGCGTCCCGGGCCCGGGCTCACCCTCGCCACCCTGGCTCCCGCAGCCCGGGCGGTTCCCAGATTCCCCAGGAGAGCGGTTGGGACGCGGGAGAGGGCGGGAGCACGCAGCTCCGCAGGGCTGGAGGTGAAAATGCGCCTGCCCAATCCCCAAGTGTCTCCCCACGTGTCTCCCACCACATCAAAGGCTCCCCTCACCCCACACCCCCCACACGTGCTGTCCCCAAAGCTCCCCCACCAGGACAATCAGGACCTTGTAAACAGCGGATGTGCCTCAAGTGGTTGAGGACTGGCTTCCCACATACGAAGTCCCGGCTTCAATCTGGTGCCTCAGAAGGAAAATACCCGCGGTCTCCAAAGGCCGTGCGAGGACGACCTCCCGGTGCGCCCAGCCTCCAGCCGCCCCTCCTGCGGGGACAGCGGTTAGAGGACCCCCCGCCGCGCTCTGACCACAGCCCGACCGCGCCGCCCGGCGGCGCTCAGCCCTCCCCGCGGGCACAGCGTCTTGCCGGCAAACCACTTCTCTCCCGTGAACGCTGTTCCCTAGGACAGCAGAAGCCTGCGCAGGCACCGCCGGCAGGGCCTCAGGTCACCCCAGAGGCTTCCTGGCTCAGGGCCACATGCAGTGCTTCGTGCCCCAGGTCCTGGCGGTCCCCTCCTCCGCGCTTCAGTGTGTCCCCTCCGCTTAGCTGTCACCCAGTTCTCACTGTCACTACAGTGGACGGTGTGAGAAGCTGAAGGTCCGAGAATCTCCACAGTAGCCATCCACTGCTGTGGCCACGCCACGCTTCTTCCCACCCGCCTCTTGCACGTGACCTTAGCTCGGCCTGCTCCTTCCCATCCTTCAGGGATCCCTCCCTCCCCATTTTGGAAACAGCCTGCGCTAATCATTCCCGAAACTGGCCCAAGGCGGGCTGACCCCTCCTGCCGCGCCAGCAAAGCCCAGCTCCCGGGTCAGACTACTTGGTCCTTGGAGTTCTTGGTTGACGTGTGGGAGTAAAAGCTTCTTGTCCGGACTCAGGCTAATTTGCTCCCACCACAGTCACATGCAACCACCAAACAGTAATGCACGAATCCACTCCTCCCACTGTCTCTCAGGAGGTGAACGCAGGTCGTGCAATTCCTATGTGCTGGGCCCCGGGCGGGCGACAGGGCAGGACCACAGCCGATTTCCCTCCCGCACGGATGGAGGAGACATCACTTAAGTCCGTTGCTAACAAAGAGTTCTCCCTGTCCAGGATGGAGAAGAGCAAGGGTGGCTCCCTGGGAGGGGCACAGGAATATGGTTAGAAGAGGTGAGTCAGGGATGTCTGTTTTGAAGAAGGGACTGAGGCAGGATCTGCCGGACTGGGAGCAAAGATCACAGAGATCACAGGGCAAAGCTTTTCAAGAGAAAAGGAGGATGGAACCGGTTCGGCTAGCAGGTAAGAGCCAGGAGGCCAGCGGGAACGCTGGGAAAAAGAGCTGGGGAGAGGCGAGGGTCCCTGAGGGGTTGAGCAGGAGATGACATTGCCTGGTGTAGGTTTTAAGACTGGGTGCTGGAAAGAGAACAGAGGGGAGAGGAGGAGCTAAGGAGGACACCCGTGACACCCAGAGAGTGAGGACACTGCAGGAGTGGAAGTGATGAGAGGTGGTGAGGCCAGGTGGGGGTTCTGGAGGCCAGACCTCCAGCTTCCCTTCCTGAAGGTCTGCTCTGCTAAGGAAGAGGCAGAAACTAAATGCTATGCAGAGCAGCTTTATTCAATCAAATGAGTTTCCGGTTATATATCAAATGATTATAACAATTGAGCAGTCACAGAAAAGGAGTAATCAATTAAAGACATGAGAGAATGAAAGTACGTACCAAATCAGGGGGAAACGCAACATCTGATCTCTCACGTGGCTGGGGCTCCACTTTGCAGCGGATTAGAGTCCTGATTGGAAAAACAGTCCCAGGCAGAGCGTTCCCTCCTGGGTGGGGTTCTGACTGGCAGCTTGCCCACCGTTCTTTTTAAGGGGTTCCGAACCTCTGAACTCCAATGAGTCTTGCAACTCATGAGGAATGACTTCATGGGGGGGGCAGCCCTCCACAGGAAAGACGGGTGTCTCGAGGGGCCTTTGTTCTGTTCTACTCATGGTACACTAAACAGGAACATAACGATTTTCAGCTTTTAGTTTTACCAGGGATACAAACAGGATGTTCAAATATCACATCTGATGGGGACCTCATATTTTTTTAATGTAATATTAAAAAAATAAATAAAGACAAAAAATATCACATCTGGTATTTAGTTCTTCTTAAACATTTGTTTTTTTGGGTAATGGATGATGGGGTTGCCTGCACAGCAGGGTTATAACATTCCAAAGGACAAAGGACAAGTTAATCATTCACAATTCTTGGCTAAAACAGCAGACACTATTGATTAGAAAGCTTACGAATTCACAATTCTTTTTTTTTTTTTTTTTTTAAACCCAAGTGATCTTTTTCCTCTGTTCTTCAGAACTGGCTCTGCTGTTAACACCTCAAATTTATTTTTTTTATTTTTTATTTTTAAAAAAGTATTTATTTAATCCCCCCCCCCCCCCCAGTTGTCTGTTCTCAGTGTCTATTTGCTGCATCTTGTTTCTTTGTCTGCTTCTGTTGTCCTCAGCAGCATGGGAAGTGTGGGCGGCGCCATTCCTGGGCAGGCTGCACTTTCTTTAGCTGGGCGGCTCTCCTGACGGGCACACTCCTTGCGCGTGGGGCTCCCCTACGCGGGGGCACCCTTGCGTGGCACGGCACTCCTTGTGTGCATCAGCTCCACACGGGTCAAGGAGGCCTGGGGTTTGAACCGCGGACCTCCCATGTGGTAGATGGACGCCCTGACCACTGGGCCAAGTCTGTTTCCCTGAATTCACAATTCTTAATAATAATTTTCTTATAGCACACCAAGGTTCAATGCGGGGGTGTGGGGGAGAGCAGGAGTGAGAACCCCACGACTGCGTGGAGGGATGGCAGAACCATTCCCAGAATGGAGACTCAGGAAAAGTGGGGACAGACCTACTTGACTGAGCCCTCAAGTCTGGCTGCCTCCTGCGGGGAACCCAAACAGTCCAGGGTCTGTACAGGAACCTTAACACCCGCCTAGAGAGCCCCCAGATGCTCACCCAAGAGAGATGGGGACCCCCAACCGCACACCGGTGCTCCTGTTCTCACCCACAGCACAACAAACGTACAGAGATGGGGGTCTTTCCAAGCTCAGCTGTCCCCACCCTGGTCCATGGGACTCTGTGTGTGTGTGTGTGTGTGTGTGCGCATGTACCCTACACACCAATCTTTCAGGCTTTGGCGGGTCATTGTGGTATACCTATCTTACCAATCTCCATACTATATTTGGATGTTTGTGTTACCATATCTGCTGTGGCAAATTCAAACTTCCCTTGTGCCACTCATGTCCCTGGTGTGCTTGCATATGCTGGTTGTGTGTCTCATGTCCACCACACACCTCTTCTGTTGAGGATGTGGTATATGCATAGGTGTATATGGGGATATGCTGAGGTAAGTCACCTCACACACTTGGTATACAATGTTCCCAGAATGTATGTAAGGGAGGGCCACCAGGGTGTGCAACAGTGTGTCAACATTACACACCTGTCACATAGGGTTCTCAAGATTTTTGTGTTTAGACTATGCTACAGTGTCACCATTTTGCACATGCCACACAGTCCCTTCTGTGTGTCTCCAGGGTATGCCAAAGCGTGTCACCTTCACACATATGGTATACGTAGTCCAGGTGCACCAGGACCATGGTTTGTGTATGTTTCCAGACTATGCCCCAGTGCACTAGTGTGTATCTTACCCTGTGTGTATACAGGTGTGTCACAGTCACACACCTCTCACAAGCATCCCTGAAATATTTCTGTTTCTAGGCCATGCTGTAGTGTCACCACTGCACACCTGTCACACAGAGTTCCACATGTCTATGTCCAGGCTGTGCTGTGCTGTGTTGTGTTGCCTTCACCCACCTACCCACATAGGACCTGGGGTATTGCTGTGTTTCCAGGTTGTACCACTGCATATTAGCATCAAACACTGTCACATCATGTGTAGCACTGTCATACTCCTGATCACTAGGACCGGATCACAATCACACGTGCCATCAATATCTAGCTTACAGGAAACATGGGCAATGGGTGATGTTAAACACCATCAATGAGAAGCAAGATGCCAAATCTAGTACGTGAAAAATTCCAATGGATACACAACCCAATGACTTAAACAGAAAAATAATAAGAATAAAAAAGAAAAGAGTCGTGCCTATAGGTTAAGAGACTTCTAAGACATACCTACCAAAAGCCACAGGACACATTTTGGATCCTGATGGTAACATATCTGCCTCCAAGAAAATATACATTTTTAGACAATTGAGATACAGCACTGATAGCATAATCTTTTGCAAACTCTAATTAATCAAATATGACTTACAAACTGAAGACAAGATTGCCTGAAAATTAGAAGATGTTTTCACCCATGTTAAAACCCATAGGCACAGGCTTATGTTTTATTTCTTTAAACCTGAACAGTGTGAACAGCCCTCACTCCCTCTTTTACTACGAGAGCATTGTGAAAATGTGAGTTGTATGTGTTTTAAAGCATTTTACTTCAAATTAAAAGAATTAAAACCTCCTTTTTAAAAAACTTATTGCATTTGTTTTCACTATATAAAATAAATTCTTTAATTCAAATAATTAAAATTTTGGAAAAGAAAACTGACCATGGTAAGCATCCACATCAACTGGTGGAGACTGACATTTTGGGGGTGGAATTGCTAATCCCATTAGCAGTGATCATGTGTGTCCATGGACATCAAATGCAAGGTCTGTCACAGGGAATGGGAAGAAGGAATTCCCTCAGCAGCAGGTCAAGCAGAGGTGAGTTCTCAGAGGTATGACTAAATATGTGGAGAGAAATGAAATTATATCTGGAAGGAACCTCACCAATTGTGAACAGTGTTCCCTCTGGGGGTTGGTGTGATAGATAGAATTATGTACCCCCAAAAGGCAAATTCTTAGTCTTAATCTGTGTTCCTGAGAGTATGAACTCATTTGTAAATAGGACCCCCGAAGATGTACTATTGGTTAAGGTGTGTCCCAACTGCATCAGGGTGGGCCTTAATCCTCATTGCAGGAGACTTTTTTTAAAACTGATTCCTTTCTAGTTTTCCAGGTAAGTTTTATTTTGTTTTATTTTTTATTTTTTAAATATTTTTATTTATTTTTAAAAGATACATAGAACACACAAAATGTTACATTAAAAATTATAGGGGATTCCCATGTGCCCCACTCCCCACACCCTCCACTTTTCCCACATCAACCATTTATTTCATTAGTGTGGTACATTCATTGCAATTGATGAATATATTTTGGAGCACTGCTACACAACATGGATTGTAGTTTACATTGTAAACTCTCCCCCAGTCCATTCAGTGGGTTATGGAAGGATATATAATGTCTTCAACTCTAAGTCCCGAAAATGCCCTCATATTACACCTCTTTTTCTCTCTCCCTGCCTTCAGCAACTCCAGTAGTCACTGTCTCCACATCAATGATATAATTTCTTCCATTGCTAGAATCACAATAATTCTATAGTAGAATACCAGTAAGTCCATTCTAGTCCATATTTTATTCCCCAATCCTGAGGACTGTAGAATGGTGATAACCATTCCATCTCTTAATTGAGAGGGTGCTTTGATCCCACATGACTGATGGATAAGACTCTCCAGCTTGCAGTTGTAGACTCTCTCGGTTCTTGGTGTAGTGGTTGTCCATCCTCACCTCCTTGTTAGCTGTCCTGGGTGAGTCCAATGAACTGGAGGTTAGGTGTTGCAACTCCACTGAGGCTCAGGGCTCAGGTGGCACATGAACAGCCCAGAGATTCAAGTCTCCTGGACATACACACACTAACCCCAGCACCAACCTCAGGTCCAATAAAAGGGACAGAAGAGGCATGTGTAGAGAAGTCACATCTGCGTCCATCTCCATCACATTTGGGAGTACAAACTTCAAAGTAGGGCCCACTGGCAAGGCACCAAACTCTGGAGCCATCTGCCATGACCATAGGACCTGGGTGTCTCCATAGACCTCAGGAGCCCCACTACCTGCAGCAGTATCTACTTTGGCTGTCTATGAAATCTTGCCGAGACGTGCATAAGCACCACCCCTTTGATGATCTCCCAACTCATTTTGATGTCACTTAGCCACGTAAACTCATTTGTCTTTACCATCCTCCTTTCATTCAAGGTCTTTCTCCAGGTGCATCACCAGTGTCTGAGTCCTTTCTAAGCAGAATTTGGCTGCAGTGAGACAGAGAAGGCCACACAGGAAGAAGGTTGACGTCTCTGGAAACTGTAAGAGCTGACAAAGGAGAGAGAGGTGCCTTGTGATGGGAGGTAGAGATACCAGCCAAGCAGCCCCAAGGCTTACTGTCAGAACTCTACAGACTTCAGGAACAAAGCATTGCCTTGCCAACGTCTTGATTTTCAAAACCGTGAGCCAATACATTATGACTCTTTAAGCCACCCCACTAGTGGCATTTGTCAGAGCAGCCTGTCAAACAAAGACAGTTGGAGAGGTGAGAAGAAGGAGGGACACTGTGTCAGAGTAACTATTCAGTGTACAGGTGATGAGAAGTTTAGAAGGTTGGGATGTGTCAAGGTAGTAAATTGGGTGTTGTGTTGGAATCAACATAGTGAAGATGACATGTGAGGAACTATTTTAAGGTGGCAAGGAAGGAAATTATTTCTTCCTTTATAATCACTATATATTTATTATCTTGCCTTATTGCACTATATAGGACTTCCAGTATAACATCAAGAAAAAAAAAAGAGCAACCAGACTTCTTTTACTCCTAATCTGATGGGGATATCTTAATAATAGACCACAAAGCATGATATTTTCAAATAGGATAGGATTTTTTCTAGAAGTTGTCTGTGTGTGTGAATAACTTTTTGAACACTTTGAGAATAAGATGGGGACATTCTACCCCTTGACCAATGTATAACTTTGGTCAAGCAGCTAGACAAGGGTGACTGTGTGTCTCTGGATCCCTCAGAATACTCCCTGCTGCTTCTAATTATCACAGTTCTCAGTTCAAAGTAAGCAGGAAATAAGACTTTTCTAACTATATGTCCTAAGATATATTGCATTTATTCTAAATTTCCTATATTTATCTGAAAAGTATATTCATTTACCAAATTGTGTTTATTGCCAGGCCAGTGGCTACAGTTGTAGCATCTGTGCATTGTGCCTTAGTGAAGAGGGGCCAGGTAAACCCTGAGATAAAGGTTGGGGTTCCATGATCCTGTGGAAAAGGGATTATCGCTTCACCTTAAGCCCAGTTTCTGCCTCAGTAGTTGAGATTTCCTCTGAAAAAAGCACGGAAGTGAGCAAATGACTGAAAGCTGCTAATGCCGACTAAGGAAGTCTTTAACAGAGAAAGAGAGAAATGAATGGCTAGAGAGGAAAATGATCGGTGAAATCTGAGAAAAGTTAAACTCTCAATGGGAGGAGCAGAGAGGGCACTGAGTTCCGAGCCCTGAGGGTATTTAGTTGAGCCCGTGGCTCTGCTGAACTCTTAGCTACCTGGGTATCCCTCTCCCCAGTGTGGGGTCCTCTCTGGAAGGACTGAGGGAATCTTTACAGCATGTACCTGCCTCAGGCTGCAGGCCTTACTCACTATGAGTCCAGCCACCCCTCCAGTCAGTGGGATCCACATCTGAAAACTCAATCAGGTCCAGGAATTGAACACGGAAACGTCTGCAGCTCCCTTGAGATCAAGCCCCCATTCCTTTTTGGATGTCACCTACCTCCACCCATACCCAACACTCACATATAGAAAGACAAGGTCTAAACTGCACACATTTTAAAGAAATAAAAGAGAAATGTAGAACACTGTTCATCCACCTATTGCATTAGATACAGCTGAATTAATAGAATTCTGAAACATCTTTAAATACCAGAAAATTATACTGTTTATTAAAAATTCATAAGAATGGAAAAAGGAAAAACTGTGATTCAAAAGTCAGAGAGCATACACACACACACCAAAAAAAAACTGTAGCAAATCTCCCTTACAACAAAGCATGTAATGAGATTTCCCATGCTTTCAGACCTCAGTGGGGTGTGCCCAGGTTGGGGAGTGCTGAGTTCTTTAGACCCTGTCTCTGTACACATCATTCACAGGAGAAAGTCATTTTACTCTTTCCATGAAACTCAGTGAAGGGAAGGCAGGTGGGACATCATTTTAATCAAACCTGGGGTCATGTTCATGTTGTAAATATTGTGTAGTCAGTAGAGGTCAGGTTAGTAGCCCATGCTTATCCCAGTGTGCATATACATTGTCTGTAATTAAATAGTAGACACAGACCAAGAAGAAAGAAAATGAGCTTCTTTGATTGACAAAATACAAACTGAACAACATCAAAATGCTATTATTCAAGAGAAATAATTACTCAGCCCGGCCTCAACTTCCTCATCTGTAAAAATGTCCTGAGTGAATATTTCCTCTTCCCCGGGCCTCGGGGCAGCAGTCCACGTCAGGAAATCAGCCAGGTCTGGGCTAAATTGATCCAGGTAAACTTGCATCCCAAATCCCACATGGGATTTGATGCCTATTGGAGAGGGCTTTCTCAGGTACCCCAAAGCCTGTTCTGTGCAATCAGCCTGCAGGATTAGATATACTCCTTTCCACTGAGGTTTAAATGTAGGCTTTCCCTGATGTTTCTCAGAAAACACTCCATCACCAGCCTGAGGTTTGTGGCATGATTCTTCAGGCAGACATGAGGAACTGTATGACTCAAATGACTTGTCGACAGATTGGATACCAATAACACGATAGCAGAATCCTTTCTGATGCTTCTTTCCCCACCCTTTGTCACAGGCATGTGCTGACTCCTTGACTAGAAACTCAGTAGTGCCTTTTGTCAGATCTGAGTTCTCTTCTCTCTTGTACTCTGCCCTGAGAATTTCAGTTGCCACATTCTCATCTGCCTCCAAGCTGACTCCTCAATTCAGAGAGCCGAGTTCTGCCTGGATCTGCATTCTGTACTGTGGCTGGAAACTCTACAGGGTGTGAGCTGGGACCAGTGACGGGCTGAACTTATTTGACGGTGATCTCTCAAGAATCACTGTCCCTCGTTGCCTGACATCGACTCTCTTGAAAACCATTGTTTCTCATATTTTTTCCCTGGATCTTTCAAATGGGATTGTTAATCTAATCCCTGTGACTCCTTCTTGGCCAGTAGTAGAAGGTGGTTCATTTTGTAAGTCAGCTTTAGAGAGGGATCGTTTATAACTGACAGTTGATTGGGTTCTTTCCCCCCTTTTTTGGCTATTTAGAATAAGGCTGCTATGAATATCCACATACAAGTCTTCGTGTGAGCATGTCTTCTTTTCTTTTGGTTAAATACCTATGAGTGGGAATATATTCAATGTTTAAATGTTTGAATACATTTAGTTTGTTAAATTAATGAATTTTAATTGTTAATTGTCTATGTAAATATTTAGGGAAGTATTCATTGATCAATGAGTCAAGAAAATCCAGTTGTTTGATAAAGTCACTAGTTAATGCAGATAACATTAAACTAAAATAGTAACGTGTTTCTTTGCACATCCAAAAGCACTTGAACACTAAAGGATCTCTTCCCCGCTGGGTCAAATTCCCCCCGGAGCTGCATTGCACTGCTAGGGCCTGGGCACAGGTAGTTTGACCTCTGATCCTCAGCATCAGTGCCCTCACCTTTAAATTGAGCCATTAGCAGCACTTATATGAAGTGAATTGACTGGCAGACATGACTCTAAATATCACATCATGGCTAGTGTTCTCAAAAGCCACCTGCAGCACCTTCCATTACCACTCTGATCTTAGGAATAGAAGAACAGAGACGATCTAACATGCGCAATAGCACAGCGCTAATTATCAGCTGAGGTGTGATAGTGCATCTAACTTCAGAGTCTCTTCTCTTAGCCAGTTCATTGTCTCCACAACTTATCTAGAGGGGTGCTGTGAGCTTTAAATAAAACACTTTATGTGTGTGTAACCTGAAAACCAGTGCCCAGAAATTAGTATGCTCTCAACAAGTTAGTATACTCATTACTTTATTATTGCTGTGGTCACTGACAGTGCCATCCTCACTGAAGGGATAGGAGATGGCTCTGAAGTAGGCAGGGGGAGCTTGTCCATGGAAGGGAGGAACATATGAGCAAAGGCAAAGTCCTGATAACTGGAAGGACTGGAAGAAGTCCTTTTTGGATAAAGATAGTTTTGGATGCAGTGGAGGAGCATTGGTAGGGGTGGGGAGGGAAGAGGTTGGAGGCTGAGGATTCTTTCCAGACACATTAAGGATATGGAGTTCTTCCTAAGATCAAAGGAAAACCTGGAAACAAAGGATCACCCTCCCCATGTCACAGGGATAGACCAGGTCTTAAGTAAGGGACCAAGTCCTGAGCAGGGCCATAGCATCCTGAAGAGTGAAGAGTGGATTCCACCTCCGGGGGTGCTGCAGGTGTCCATCCACTGCTCTAGATTCTTCCAGTCTTTCTATAGGAGTCAGAGCCCAGAACTACTGTAACATTCCCAACTTCTGGGTGGTGGAAGCTGATTCATACTCTTTTACAAACCCTTTGGAAAGCCTTAACACTGCCCTTCACCCATGGGCTGGGACTGCATTCCTAGGAAGTACCTGGTTGGAGATAGAAGCCAAGAGGCTAAGAAGTGTGAGGGCTTGAAGGCAATGGGCAGCTCCTTGCCAGATGCTCCACTTTGCTTTGTGAAGGTTTCTGATGGTGTCCACATGGAGATGGTTTCCTCAAGAACAATTTTCTGGACACTACAGCATTTGATTCTACTGAATTGATTCTACATGCAATCCCAGTTCTTTCCTGTCTTAACCTCCAGATTGACTTAATGCAAATAGGATAACAGATAATAGTATTGTTCATGACTGTACAAATGGTGCAGCCAAAGGAAGATTTCATTTTGCGAAAAGGTGAAAGGTCATCAGAGTCCCCAAAGGACAGACAGGACAGACCCAGAGGCGCCAGAGGGGCATTGAAAACCCCTCTGGGGATGCCTTTAATAGGTATTATCAGGTCTGACAATTGCATTTATTTATATCACTTTTTTTGAGGAATACCAGACTCCCCACTAGAATTTCAGTTCCATAATGGAACATCCCTGTGTATTCTGTTGACTGCTGGACCAGTGATGGGATCCAGGGCCCAGTCCTCAGCAGAAGAGGGGACAACACTGAAGACAGGAGACTGGGTTAAGTAGAACTCTCCACTTCCAGATAACACAAACCTTTCTCTAAATGGCTTCAACAAAAATAAAATCATATATTGGTTCATGGAACTAAAAGGTCCACAAGATACTGTCTTCAGAAATAACATGATCCACCTATTGATGTGGCAAGAGGACTCCGTGTCTTGCTATGGCTCAGCCCTGCTTATGACTGAGACTGGTCCCTAGAGAGATCACTCTGCAAAGGGACGATATGGCTCCCAGCAGCACCAACTCCCATTCTACTGGTGGATCAACTGCAGGATCAAAAAGAGCCCTTCTTTCCACACAGTCCCAGCAAAAGTGCCTAGACTGACACTCACTGGCCTGGCTCAGCCACATGACCATGTCTCAACTAACTGTTATGTTTGCAGATGGAGTGCAAGCCAGAAGAAAGCAGAACATCAATAAAGTGTTCAAAGAAAAAACAGTAACTGTCAAACTAGAAAATATACTTCAAAAACAAAGCTGAAATAAAGACAATTTCAGACATGCAAAACCTTTACACAGAAAATATTATGTTCCTTCCTTTAATCAGAAGGATAGTGATACTTAATGGATTAAAATAAAGAGCACCAGAAAGTTAATTATAATTATGAATATTTTGTTTCTTAGTATTTAAATGTCTTTAAAAGATACTCAAGACAGATAAAAGGCATGGCAAAGGACAGAGCTGAGGGTTTCTGATGTTGGAGTTTTGATGTTGGAGTTTGATGCTAAAGCCTTAAGCTGAAGCCCTGAGAAGTAAGCTCACAGAGGAAACAGAAGCAAGCTCCAAGAAAAGAGAAACTCTGAGCCCAGGAAAAAGAAGCCTGAGGAAGGGAGGAACCCAGGAAACCTGAACCCTCGCAGACATCAGCAGCCATCTTGCTCCAACACATGAAAATAGACTTTAGTGAGGGAAGTAACTTATGCGTTATGGCCTGGTATCTGTAAGCTCCTACCCCAAACAAATACCCTTTATAAAAACCAACCAATTTCTGGTATTTTGCATCAGAATTCCTTTGGCTGACTAATACAGAATTTGGTACTGAGGAATGGGGAAGTGCTTTTGCTATTACCAAAATCCTGAAACAGTTTTATAAATGGGTAAGTGTATTTTTTGGAGGAATTGTGAGATGTTTGGAAGAAAAGACCTACAGTGCTTTGAAGAAACTGTTGATAGTAATATGGATGCTAAAGAGACTTTTCATGATGCCTTAGAAGTAAATGATGAAACTATTATTAGAAACTGGAGGAAAGGTTATCTGTGTTTTAAAGTTGCAGAGAACATAGCAAGATTAACTCGTGGGGTTTATTGAAGGCAGCATTTGAAAATGGTGAGCCTGGGCATTTAGCTGAAGAAATTCCCAAAGTAAACCCAGAGAATGTGGCTTGCTTTCTGCTTGTAGCTTATAGCAAAATGTTAGATGAGAGAGATATGCCGAGAACTGAACTGTCGGGCACAAGGAAAATAGAAATTGATTCTGGAAATTCCAAGTCTCTAGAAATCAAGCTCCCAGATGAAAGGGCCACATGGGAGGACTTAACTAAACTTGGAACTGGTAAATCAAGATTGAAGATGCAGTATTCTAGGAAAGACTTGTGGTAAGTCTTACTGTCTGATGACTTCGATCCCTGCTTCCTGCATGCTAAACCAATACAGTTTTTGAGAGAGCTTTATGAACAAAACCACTGTCAGCCTGGAATAAAAAGGACATGGAAAGGAGAGATTGAAGGAGAAACAGCTTTAAGAGGAAAATCATTGAAGCTGAGATCTGGAATTAGAACATCACCTTGGGCCAAGAGAGGAACCCCACTCATGTGTACACAGAGGGCAAGTTTGCCCCAGCAGTTGAAGAGGGCGGATTTTCCTGTCCAAAGTTCTGAGAGAGTTTTGCTGCCCCAGGGTACAGAAAGGGTGGAGCACTTTCCCCAAGGATTAAGGCAGTTAAGGTTACCACCCCATAGGTCTGCGAAAGGTTAGGGAAGGCCAGGTGGTCAACTCATTGCTCTAAGAAGGTTGAGCCTGTATGCTAAAGGTTAGGGGAATGTTGTCTTCACATCACTGTACTAGGTGGTTAAGTCTCTAACCCAAAGATTTGGTAAGCTGTGGCAATCATCCCAACATTCTTGGAGGGAGAGCTCTGGAGCTTGGTCAACACCCAGATGCTTGATGAGAGCGAAACCAAGAAAATGGCCATTGGGCAAGCCAGTGGAAAGTGTGGGTTCCGATAAGGCCCCAAGGAGAAGAAACCATCTTCTTAAGAATGACTCTCAGACTTTGAAATCAAACAGAGGATTCCCTGCAGGTCTACTGAACTGTAGAGAAACTGTGAATCATATTTCCCTCCCAATTTCTCCTTATTGTACCAAAAATGTTTATCCTTTTTCTGTCCATTTGTTTATTGGAAACAGATAAATTGTTTTTGAAGATTCAGAGGTCTATAGCAGACAGGACTTTGCCCCAAGACAAACTTTACTTATTTAAATTGATTGTGATATGATTTAGTACTTGCAATGTAACTTATTTAAGTTTTTTTTTAATATTGTATTGTCTTTTTGGAATTCAGAGGGTACAGTATAGCAGTTTGATATTATGTTTGAATTCCAAAAAGAAATATTGTAAACTCGTCTTTTCCTCTGTGCATATGTGATTATATTGGACTCAGAGGTTTATTTGTTTACTTAATCAAGTAAACCTCTTGTGTCAGTAGGGCATTGAGTACCCATCACTTGGTGGGTAGACACTCACAGATAAAAGGCATGGCAAAGGACAGAGTTGAGGGTTTTTGATGTTGGAGTTTGTTGCTAAAGCCTTAAGCTGGAGCCCTGGGAAGTAAGCTCACAGAGGAAACAGAAGCAAGCCCAAGGAAGGGAGTAACACTGAGCCCAGAAAAAAGAAGCCTGAGGAAGGGAGGAACTCAGGAAGCCTGAACCCTTGCAGAGACGCCAGCAACCATCTTGCTCCAACACGTGAAAATAGACTTTGGTGAGGGAAGTAACTTATGCATTATGGCCTGGTATCTGTAAGCTCCTACCCCAAATAAACACCTTTTATAAAAACCAACCGATTTCTGGTATTTTGCATCAGCACCCCTTTGGCTGACTAATAAAAGTGGTGACCCATGGATTAGAGGCCATGTTCACTTTATCTTATATCCAATGGCAAAATGTTCACATTCCACCATGTATAAAGGCAATATGTCTCCCTAAAATTTTATCATTCCATAAACTTAAAAGAAAACATACGTGATAATAATATAAAGATTAAGATTTCTACTAATGATTACTCACGTAATCATTAGTAATCATAGTGTTAAAAAACATAGGTCTGTGTTATATTTCCTAATCAGTAGTTCCTACTGATTTTCATGAAGGAAAATAGAAATATAAGAAACTTTTGTAATGTTGTGAATACATCTGTGATTCCATCCCTTCAAAAAAGCAAAGCAAACCCTGATGAAAATTGTCAAAATCAACTTGTACAGAATTCTTTAAAACAATCAAATATTTGAAACAACCTGAGGAGAATTTATCCAATAAAAAGTTTCTGAAATTTGTTGAGAAAAAAAAAAGGACAATTTTAAAACAGTAAAAATAACCATGTAGTGTGGGGTTTATGACATGTAGAAGTAAAATGTTTTGCAAAACTTGCACAAAGTATTGGATGAAATAACCAGAAATACACTGTTTTAAAGTTCTTATGGTGGGTGTCAGTGGGGGGGGGCATATGGAAACCTCATGTTTTTTTAATGTAACATTAAAAAATAAAGACAAAGACATTTTTTTAAAAAGTTCTTATGTGCTATGTGAAGCAATATAATAGCCTTGAAAGTTAAAGGTGTATACAAGGGTCAGCAATCTATAGACTGGAGACCACATGTTTTTTTACACCTGTTTTGATAGTACCTGTCAGCTAAGAACAGTTTTTATACTTTAAGAAAAAAATCAAAAGAGGAATATAATTCATGACACATGCAAACGATTTGAAATCCAAAATTGTGTCCACAAAACACCTTGTTAAAATATAGCCATATTCATTTGTTTACATTTATTTATGACTATTTCCATAATGCAACAGCAGCTGTTGGCAGCTGTGACAGAAATGTATGTGGCACCCTGAATGCATCACACTCCTGCATGGTATACAACAAATTGTGGTGATGCAGTTATAACTAGAAAGATGTACATGAGTGACATGTACACCTCTACACCATGGCATTTGATTTTATTTTCCTTACTAGAGCATATCCATGTATGATGGGAAAATAAAAGTGAACCTCAAATATCATGCTTTTAAGGCAAGGTGGAGAGTGTGTTGCTTAGTTATTGAATCAGAAGGCATACCATTGTGTTCCTTATGCAACACTATAGCTGTGATAAAAGAATATATTGATATTGCATCACTTTTCACAAAAATGTGGTCATCAGAAAATTAGGAAACTTTCATTGGGATATCTCGTTACAGGAGATACTCTGTGGAAAATGTTTGAATCTATCTTGTTAGTGAACTATGTCAGAGGTGAACGTCATTCACTTGCAAAGACATAACTATCGTCAGTTTCATGAATTTCGCCAGAAATAGAAACAATATCCTGAGTTGTTCCATTACAAAGCAGTTCAATTGTTTAGCAGTGGTAAAGTTTAGTGTGATGTGCTTTAACTCGGGGCCAAGATTGAAATTTTTCTATATGAGAACTCCCTTCAGCCACTAATATCAAATATTAACTGCATTTGTAAATTAGCTTTTACTTCACACTTTGGCTTCCTAAAGAAGTCAACCTAAAATTACAAGGGAACAGACTGTTATGTAAAACTTAAACTGTGGCAAAATTTTCTAGCAAAAACAAACCTTATTTCAATCACGAGTAATGCAAAACAGCATTGTACACTTCACATGCTGACATAGGTAAAATAAGAAGTGAGAACTTCATTCAACACATAATGCATTAGATCTATTTCCTAGGTGCTAACTACCGTTCCCACTGGTCCTGAGCATCCAGCTGGGGGAGAAAGAAGAGCGCAATGTGGGGAGAAAGTGGGGTGCCCCTGCCCTTCCCTCTTGCCCTCACTCTGGCCTCCTCTTTCCCAACACCAGACATCTGTAAGGGGAAGATAAACTTAACTCTGACCTCTTTTGCTTTCTTACATCACCTCGTCCATCACAGGGGATGCCTGCCTGCCTTTCCATAAATTGTTCAGTATTGTTTCCATGAGGTCATCACAAAATGCCCTAAAATTAGCGTTCACTCAATACAAGCCCAGCCAAGAGACCAAGCAGGCCTTCCTCAAGCTCCAGCAGTGCTTGGACACATCTCGGTGCTAGACAGGCTTGCTGATGAGTGTTCAAGGTGAGTGGGTCCTGGCTGGGGGTCCTGCCAGCACGGCAGGTCTTCAGTTCCCAGGCTCCGTGGCCCTCAGGCCCCTGCCCTTCCCTCTTTCCCCATCCTGAGCATGATATTTTGAAACTGGGTGAGAACCCCAACAACCCCCCAACAGGGTCCTGTGCATCCCCGCTCCCCCCACCCTTAACCCAGAGTCTGAGACCCTCCAAGGACAGCACCTCTGGCCCCGGTTTCCAGCACAGCCCCAGGCACTCAGGGGACCCCAGTCAGGAAACTAATTGTTAACTGATGAGCAGGCACCACCACACCGTCACCAAGTGCCGCCTTATGTGGTGACACACCAGACCCCACACGCACACTCTGCAACACACTGCAATACGTAAGGACATATTATCCTAAATACACAGTCAACAGTCACTTGGCAGACATCATACCCACACTCTCTTTGTCCCAGAGCCTGTGATCCTGAGTCATCACTCTGAAACCCACCCTGGCCAGGCCACGCTCTCTGGGCAAAAATAAATAGACATGACTTTCTATAAGAAACAAATAGCCTACGGCTGAAAGTAATAGAATAGCAAGCATTTTACTTAAATACAATTAAATTTGTGCAATAAGCTTGTAATATTTAACCCACCACTCACTATAGCTTCACTGATCTTCTTATGATTAAATCACCAATATAAAGACCAGTGTACATCCTTTTGAAGACAGGAAAACGTTTGTTCTCCTCAATGTGTAGGTCATACTCTCAATTAAAACTGTAATGAGAGAAGGAACATTTGAAAACTCAGAGCGAGGAATCTCACTGGGGGTAACGGTCCCTCTATATTGTCACACTGCCCCCTTTCCCCTCCCATGCTTTATCCCCTCTTCCTCCACCCCTGCTCCTCAGCCCCTCCCGGTCCCTTCCCCCTCATCTGCTTCTCCTTCTCCTGTCTCCCATCTCACCAGCCTTGTCTTGTGTCTGCTCACTGCCCACGTCACCAGCTGATGCCTGCTTGGCTTTTCAGCATCTCAGATGAGCCTGTCCTCCAAGCTGAGACCGTGGCTGGAAAGCACACTAGAGGGTTCGAGCCAGCAACTACACCACGGAATCCTTCAAGCTGCAAGATTGCTATTCCAACCCCTCCCCTTTGCAACTGTGCTCCCCACGGCATCCACGGCACCAGCCGGCCCACGCTGCAGTGGGGTCATCTGCCCCACTACACAGACACACCCTGGCCTCGCAGAGGGCAGGACTCAGACGACCAGACAGACACACTCTCCCTAGCCCAGGCGGTCACACAGACACACTCAGACAAGTGCCCACTGCCCGGCCCAGTCACACAGATACCCTCGGACAAACAGTCACACAGACTTAGTCCCAGCTCATGGTCAGGCACCTGCACACAGGTTGTCGGCCCCAGGGTCCCCCAGACGTGCTCGGATCCAGGCTCACTGCCCCAGCAGTGCCAGACACACAGGCACTGTCCACACAGACAGCAACCCTGACATAGGCAGCCCCAGGGGCCCGTTCAGAAAGACACTGATTGTCAGGAATTATCAGACAGACACTGTAAAACACACACTGACTGTCACTTCCAGTCACTCTTGCTATCTCACTGAGAGAGCCACTCGTCAGGCACGCACTACCTAATATGACCACAAATGCTCACACTAGAAGAGCACACTCACATTGTCACAACACAGCCACACAAACACACACACTTCACATATACTGTTATCCAGACACACTCAGAAAGGAGAATCATCCAGAAACACACGGACGTGCAAGCACAGACTTGCTCAGACATGCACGCCCACTGCCCACGGTCACACAAAGCCTCTGAGACACACACACCCACTACCACAAACAACCACAAAGAAACATATAGAAATATCGAAATCTCACTGTCCTGCAGCCGCACACAGACTCACACATGTGACCACGCACAATCACAGACACCGTCACTGTCCCGTGCCGTCTCACAGATACACTCAGACACATGCTTACTGCTATGCAGCCCCACGACACACAGGTTGTGTCTCCATAACCACACTCTAAACCAATTCACACTCCACATCATACATCAAAAAGACATTTCCTCATGCATAGCCTCACACCTTGTCATTTTCAGTGAAATAAATAGCATCAAACACAGAGAGCCATACAATATTCCCTTTATGTCATACTCCAGCACAATAACACAGACCCAGTGCTGGCCACAGGATAAAAACGCGGGAACCTGGGGGGCTGGGCCTCAAGGGAAGGGGCAGCCTTCAGCTCAGGGGCACGCCCTGCAGCCCTGCTCACCCAGTCCTCTTCTCTGCAGGCAGGACTCCTTGCCAGGCCCACATGGCTGCTTCCTGAGTAATCTGGCTGAGTCTTCCAGCAGGGTGGCCTGGCCCTTTGCCCACTCAAGGCTACTCGCCACCACTGCTTGCTCCCAGCGCCAGACATCAGAAAACCCAGTCTGATCTGCCTCTGTTTTTGACATTCTTCCAATAAATACCTGCAGCTCAGCTATGAGTGCTCGTGTCTGTGTGAGACGGGGTGCGTCCTTGGGAGACTGTGGGGCTGGGTGTGACCAAGACTGTGTGGCACTGAGTGGGCTGCAGGGGAGGCAAATTCAGCAGGCCTGTTTCAGGCGGCCTGATGGCTAGAAGAAAGACTCTTCCTATTTCGTTATTTGCCTTTTGTACTTTGTGCACCTGCTTGTGTGAAAGAGCCAAGCCTCGGCAAGTGCTACTACAGTGTGAAAAGAGATAGGGGAAGGAGAAAAGACACCAGACAGGGCTCCTGGAGAGGGCTACGACTGGTGCTGAGGAGCCAGTGGCTGGAGTAAAGAGTGTGAACCTTGGGTGGGAGAGCACTGTGTAAGGCAGACGGGAAGAAGGTCAGGGCCACAACTCAGAGGTGCCAAGGAGCAGCTGCTGGAGGGTCCAAGGGGATGGGGCCGGCTGCTCAGACAGCCCAGGCCAGAGCAGGTGCTGGGGCGAGAGGGGAGGCGCCGCCTGAGGGCACCCAGGTGAGAGGCCCAGTGGGGAATGGGCACAGGGGACACGAGGACACGAGGAGAGGTCTAAGCTAGAGCAAGAGGTCTTCAGCCAGGAGGAGCAGTCTTGAAGGCATCAGAGGGTGCTGGGGAAATGAGCAGGGCAGGGAGCGTGCTGATAGCAAGGATGGACTTCATCTATGGGGCCCTTCCCGACCCTTCCTGTTCTAAGAGCCAAACATGCATTAATGCGTTTATCCCTGAGTGTGGCCATAAAAAGCCATGCACCCAAGGAAGAGTGCTAAAATGCAAGAGGCTAGAACAGGTTTATGGGGCCACTGGAAAGGAGTCTGCAGATAAGGAGAAAAAACCAGCAAACACATGAGCTGGGGATCAGTGCAGGAAGAGGCTCCCCAGTCAGGACTCTTACTTTGTGGTAGAGGAGCTGGAGGCAGGGGGTTCTTGCCCCAGGCTTGGGAGGGGGGAGGGGAGCCTACCAGGACCAGGAAATGCTGCTGAGGGCAGACTTGGGACTTGGAGAGCACAATGTCCCTTTGCTTAGCAGTGAGCTTAGCCCCAGCAGGACACAGCAGTGGGCAAAAGAGTGTGTAACTAGGTGAGTGGCACGTCAGAGGGCCCCAGCCCCAAACATCTGCCTTTAACAAGGACATGGCTCTGGGGAGCAACATGCAGATGGTGTGCGGCTGGCTAAGTGACCCCTTCTGGGGAAGAGGAGGCCCTGAGTTGGGGACACTGCTGTGAACCTCAAAGCCAGACAGATGCCTGACCCCCCAGCTGGGGACATGAAGCAGGGTCCTCACACATTGGGCCCCGTCCCTGAAATGTGTGATCCACCTCAGTGGGTGGCCTCAGGTGGACAGTGACACATCTCACAGACATGGGGGGGAGGCACACGCAGGGTCACACCCATCCTCGCTGAAGTGACACTGTCCCACACAGGGACCACGTACAAACAGCACAGATGATTTCTCCCACTTTCATTCATCTAAACAACAACAGTGACTCACATTTCTGGAGCAGTTAGCATGAGCCATCATGTTCTAGGTGCTTTGCATGTATTGAATCATTCATTTAACCTTCCTTCACCAGCTCCTTGGGAAGAGCCAGGTGCTGGGCAAGGGGCTGGGCACAGCAGTGACCACTGCGGCCATAGGCCTGGCCCCAAGCAGGGAAGATGACATTGGAGTTACCCAAGTCATGTAATGACACACAGATGCAGGGGTGAATGAGCCCCAGGCATGCCTCAGCTTCACCCACCCAAAAAGAATGATCCCTTGACCCAAAAGACCCCATCTGTGGGGAACCCTGCAAAGCACATCCCCGGAAACCTGCAAAGCAGGCTCCAAGGTTCACAGAAAGAATGTAGATAAATAAAGAGGCGCCCTTGGGCAAGATTATGTGCTGAACAAACTATGCTGGGTGTGGATAAGAAGTCTAAGAAAACTGTGTTATCAGAGGGCTAATAATAACAAACAATACCTTGTGTGTTTGTAATGACCTAAAAACAAAAGCTTCCTGAGAGAACTGCACAATGCACTGTTTATACCTAGGGTACAAAATAAACTGCATAATCAAGCTGGGTACCTGAAGTAGCTGTTGCCCTCCTAAAGCTCCTCACAGCCCACCTGGTTCCCGCTATTTTATGTCTTTCCTTTCTTCATCCTCTCACCTTACCCCACCTTGGGACTGCACAGACCCTGTTCAGCTGCAACTGCAGCAAGTGGCATCCGAACCGGGACCCAAGGCATGGGGAATTTTAAGGAGCCCAAATGCAACAGGTGATGAGGTCCTATCCTGAGGGAGGTTGTCGGCTGCAGCTAGACCCATAAAGGGATAGATGTATCAGCCACGGCCGTATTCTAGGGGAAAGCACGGGACCGTTAATCAGGTGTAAAACATGGGCAATCGCAACTCTTCTCAGCGCAATTCGTATATCCAAATGTTGAAGGCACTGTTGTTTGACTGAGGTTCTAAGGTAACCACCCAACAGCCAGTACAGTTTTTAGATTTTGTTCAACAAACTTGCCCTTGATTTCCAGAGGAAGGAACTGTTAATGAGAAGAATCGGCAAAAGGTGGGACAGAGGTCGAGAGAGTGCTGTACTACGGAGGGCCCAAGCAATATTCCAGTAACTACTTTCCCTTTGTGGGCTTTAATTCGTGATTTACTAGATCTGGTTCGTGAAAGCAAAAGAAGAGCTGCCCTTTCGGCTTCTCTGGCTGCCATGGTGCATGGAATGAAACTTTGTTAAAACAGCCTTCTGCCCCTCTGTTGGACCCAGATAGTGATAAGAAAGGTAAGAAAGATATCAGTGTGTCTTTTCCTGCCACCATTCAACAGCAGCTGTCACAGCTGTCTTTGGAGGATCAACAAGTATTGCAGACAGACACCCCTGTCGGTCAACAGTGCCTCCCCCCTACTGGGGGTTCCCCTCCCTCAGGGTCTCCTGTAGCTGTTGCCCCCCTCTTCTATCTCTTTTACACACTGGTCTCCCGTTCACCTGGATGCAGGGCTATGATGTTTCTAAATTTACTCTTTTTTATATCATAGAAGGCCCTGATCCCAACAATCCCAATCAATATGTACATCTGCATGAACTCATTTCTTTTAAATTGTTAAAAGAATTGAAATCTGCTTGTAGCACATATGGGCCCACTGCCCCATTCACTTAATCCTTCATAGAATCAGTAGGTCAAAATCCTCTTTGTCCCAAAAACTAGATAGTGTTGGCTAAGGTCTGTTTAACAGGTGGAAATTATTTATTGTGGAAAAGTAATTGGTTTGAAGAATGCAGTGCTCAGGCTGAACATAATCAGGCTCACAATATCGCTATTACCTTGGACATGCTTATGGGCACTGGAGCCTGTGAGCCTTTGCAACAAATAAAACATCCCGCAGGCAAAAGTACTAAATAAAGCTCTTGTTAATGAAATCATGCTTGTAAGAAAACTCTGTTTAAGTGTTGATTAAGATGAGGAAACTGTCCTGGCAGCAACTGTGCCAACCCTCTGCTGTCTATATGATAATGTGCAGGCTAGTGGGGGCTGATAGATTTAAGCCGTGGGAAAGGAGGAAAATATGGCAACATTGGAGTTCTGTTTGTTTCCATGCTGATTCTGATTGGGCCTATTTAGCCAAATTAATAAAATTAGAGCAAAATTTTTATCAAGGTATTAAAAGGAATTTTTGGTTTTGAATCAATAGCTTACTCCAAAACTTCAAGTCTCGGTATAGTCTTCAAGAGTAGTAATCCAAAAAATGCATGTTAACTGTCTGTCTAAACTGCTAAATAAAAGCTTAACTGCATTTATGCTGCTCAAGTTATCCTAACTGGTTACTGGTTACTGATTACCAATAAAAGTGTTTCCAAGAACAAACTTGTATGTTACAGGCAACACAGATTCCAGAAGAAATCTTAGAAGCAGTAAAATCTAAGATGTGAAATGATGGGAAGCTTAAAAACAGCTAAACCAAATAAGTAAGAATTATGAGTTGAACTGTAAACTTTATGTTGCTATGTTGTAATTGTTCTTGTGTTTGTTTGTTCAATGTCAGTGTATATTTTGATACCTCTGGATGGTGATATAAATTGATAAACAATTTCTAAAAAGAGCTCTATTCAAATGGCCAAAAATTAAATAAGCACTTATATTAATATATAATTTTAAATGCTAATGAGATCACTACAATGATAAAAATTGTAAGTCTTGATTAATGAAATTATTATGTCTCTTCATAAAAAATAGTTCTTGCCTAAATGGAAATGAATAGTTTATTTTTCTTCACAGGATAAAATAAAAGATAAAAAACTTCAATTAATATTTAAAAAGTTAAAAAGTTTGTGGGAGTGCTGACTGACATTTAATGTTTGCTCAAAAAAAGTTTGTTTTGTTCTAAAATAAGATGGCTAGTTTTCATAAAATCAAAATGGAAATATGCAGAACAAACTCGAATGCATATGGCAAGTTGTAGAAGGTATTGTGGAAACACTAAGTAAGGGAATGTGTTCTATGAAGGTGAAATTTGTCTTAAAATAAAATAACTATAGTTTATGTGGTTATAAATAATTATAAGAAGTTTGTGGAAGCATTGTTTAAATTAAAGTGTTTAAATGGCTAATTCCAAGAAGACTTTATTGAGCAAAAATTGAACTGATGATAACAAAAGGTAATTTTATAACAGGAAAACATGTTGGCAGCCAGCCTCCCCTGCCAACTTGTTTCTAAAAGACTGTTGCTAATATTGCATGCTACTAGGTATGAAATAAAGTTATATCTGCATATAACCAAATTGAATCATTAGCCTTACAAGTATATTTAATGTTGATGGTAATCATATGTTGTAAGAGGTTTGCTTGGAAACAGTTTCCAAAATCATTTTGGTAACTTATGTATGTAGGATGTAAAAAATGTGTTTTTATTATTACAGAAACAGAAAATAATTTTGTCCTAAGATAAAATGATAAAGAAAGAGTAAAATGTGGGACAAACCTAATTGAATACAGAAAGTGCAGAAAGTTCATGGAAAATGAATTTTTATGGTTAAAGTTAAGTAAGATTTGATGGGTCTATCTATAAAGTTTTTAAAGCTTACTATCAAATAGTATACTGAAGCAAAGTTAAAATTTTATTCTTTGTTAGTGTAATAAAGTTTCTCAAGTCATTAGTCTGTTTTAGTAGAAGTTTATAAAGAGTTTTTCTCCTGAATAATCAGTACAAAGAAAGTCTATTTTATCAAAATAGCTTCTTGTACTTTAACCTTATCATATCCTTGGTTTTTAAAGAAAAAACAAGTCTTATCACTTTTTTTTTAATTTCCTCCCCCCTCTTGCGGCCCACTTGCTATCTGCTCTCTGCATCCATTTGCTGTGTGTTCTTCTGTGTGTCTGTATTTTATTTTTTATTTATTCCCACCCCCCCTTGTGGCTTACTTGTTGTTTTTGCTCTCTGTGTCCATTCACTGTGTGCTGGTCTGTTTTTTTACTTGTCTCCCTTTTTGTTGCATCACCTTGCTGAGTTGGCTCTCCGTGGCGTGCCAGCAAGCCTGCCTTCACAAGAAGGCCCCAGGACGCAAACCCAGGGCCTCCTGTATGGTAGACGGGAGCCCAATTGACTGAGCCACAGCTGCTTCCCAAGTCTCATCACTTTTAAAGGAACATAATGTACAAACTTGCTTTCTCAAAATCAAATCCTGAAAAGTATCGTTTTATTTCAAACTATTTCAAAAGATTTGTTCTTTTACCTTGAAAGAAAAATTAAAGTAATAAAATAGTTAAGTTCCTTTAACATGTTATAAGTGGAATGGAAAATATTTAAGAGTTATAAAATTAAAAGGATTCTTTAACCTTCTGTCAATTAATGTTGTGAGTAAAAAGCTCATATGGATACATAGAGAATATAAAATTCCTGGAAATTTACCAATGTTTCAGCATAATATTAGATAAAAGTACAATGTTGTTAATTATGGTTATAATTATTTAAAAAATAAAAATAGTATGTGTCACAGAAAAAACCTCTTATCATAAATTAAAGTAACACCACTGCTGTATGCAGCAGTCCCAAATATTGCTAGTTTGTTGCAAGAATTTAATATCCAACTGTGTCACTATCACTTTGTTTTAAAACTTGCTAAGACTTTCTTCAGTATCTTCTTAGGCAAGTCAAACCAGCCTCGCACCCCTCCCTCCTCAGGAACCTGTTCAGCTGCACAGGTCGCAGCACCCATCAGCTGTTCTACGCCTTCCCAACAAACTCCAAAGAGTTGCCTACTCTTGCTATCTCCTCTTCCTTCCCTCCCCTCATAGTTCCCCTGACTATTCCATTAAGACGGCTTTATTCAAGGTTGCTAGTGAGCTGGGTCTTTACATACCACAACCCAAGCCTCTGTCTTCCTCTCTCAGCAGTATTGACCTGGCCCCTCCCTTCCTAAAGCCCTTTCTCAGCTAGGGACCTCTGACACCACCTACCTACTTGGATAAAACTTTGACATTTCCATTACAGAGGTGGTACTTAAAGCCATGAGATATCTCTGATTCCCAATTAAACTCCACACCCACTACTAAACTGGTACAAATATTAGGTGAGGAAAGAATGTCCCAAAAGATTACAAACCTCATAAGACATTACATAACATGTAATATATTCAAAGAGTTAAAAGCAAATGAAATTTAAAAATCCTTTTCAATTAAACATATAGATAGAACAAAACTACTTATAAAAACAAAAGCAATTTTCCACAAGGGTGCTAAAATAATGCAACAGAAAAGAATTGAAAACACTTTTCAATAAATGGTGCTAGGAATAATGGATATTCATGTGTTAAAGAATGAGGTGGAACCCCTTTTTCATATCACAGGCAAAAATTAAATCAAAATGGATTATAGTCCTAAAGATAAGATTTAAAATTATAAATTCTTGAAGCAAATACAAGATTATATCTTCATAACCTTTGGTCTGGCAATGACTTCTTTTTTTTTTTTCTTTCTTTTTTAAAATTTATCCACCCCCCATTGTCTGTTCTCTGTGTCCATTCTCTGTGTGTTCTTCTGTGTCTGCTTGTCTTCTCTTTAGGTGGCTCCAGGAACCAATCCTGGGACCTTCCAGAGTGGGAGAGAGGCAACCATTCTCTTGCACCACCTCAGCTCCCTGGCTTGCTAAGTCTCTGTTTCTCCTCTGTGTCTCTTTTTGTTGTGTCATCTTGCTGCATCAGCTCTCCGTGTTGGCCAGCACTCCTGTGTGGGGTGGCACTCCTGCGCTGGGCAGTACCCCATGTGGGCCAGCACTCTGCATGGGTCAGCTTGCTGTATGGGCCAGCTTGCCTTCACCAGGCGGCCCTGGGTATTGAACCCTGGACCTCCTATATGGTAGACGGAGGGCCAATTGCTCGAGCCACATCCACTTCCCTTGACCCACATCTGCTTCCCCGGCAATGCCTTCTTAGATATGGTGCTAAAAGCACCAGTTATAAGACAAAAAACAAATAAATTAGATTTCATCAAAATGAAAAACTTTTGTGCTTCAAAGGACACCATCCAAGCAGGATCATGTATATATTAGATATATAAGACAGGTTCTGCCAATGAATTCAGGAAGGCAGGCTGTGTTATGAAAGAAGCAATGATAGTGGTTGGAGGAAAGAAGTTGGTGGGGCAGAAGGGACATTTCCAAGGCTTCATGGATGTTTTGACAGCAGTTGTGCTGGCAGCCACCAATGATGAAAGGCAAAGATTAAGAGAACATGGGGGAAGAAAGGACACCATCAATAAAGTAAAAGGCAGCACACAGAATGGAAGCAAATATTTGCAAACCATATATCTGACAAGGGGCTTGTATCCAGAACACATAAGCAACTCTTATAACTTGAAAACAAAAGACAAACCAATTAAAAATGGGCAAAAGTTTTGCATAGACATTTCTCCAACAGAGAGATATGAGTTCAATAGCAATGAAAAGATACTCAACATCATTAGTAATTAGGGATAGGCAATCTAATCCATAGAGACACTACTTCACCCACCCCCCTAGGATGGCTATAATGAAAAAGACAGAGAATAACAAGTGTTGGTGAAGATGTGGAGAAATAAAACCCTCATACATTTCTGGCAATGAGGTAAAATATAACAACTGCTTTAGAACACAGTATTCCAAATTCCTCAAATGTTTCCACACAGAATTACCATAGGACCTATCAATTCCAATACTAGGTATATACACAAGAGAAATGAAAACATAAGCCCACAAAAAACACATATACAAATATTCATAGCAGCATTCTTCCTAAAAACCAAAAAGTAGAAACAATCCAACTGCCCATCAATTGACATATGGATAAGGTGTGGTTAATCAGCTATAAAAAGGAAGAAAATACTGCTACATGATACAAAATGGATAAGCTTGAATACGTTTTGTTAAGGGTAATGTCCAGAATGGACAAATCCATAGAGACGAAAATTAAGTTTGTGGTTTTTGGGGCTGAGAAGTTTGGGAAGAAATAGAGATGATTGCTAATGGGCATACAGTTTCTATTGTGGGTGATGGAAACATTCTAACATTGATTGTGATGTTGCACAACTTTATGAATAAACTACAAACCATTCAACTATATACTTTAAATGGTGAATTACAGGATAGGTGATTTCTTTCTCAATAAATCTGTTTTGAAAAAGGAAATAAGGAGAGCAATAAAAACAGACTGAATCAATTGAGGGGACAAAAGTAAAGTAGATGAAAAGGGGCTATTGATTAGATTTCAGTTTCATCAAGGCCATAGCTTTGGTTTTGGATGTTTCCAATACTTATTACAATGTTATTATTTAATAAATGGGACAGTATATATCAATGGCAAGAATGGATGATGAACAAAGGATTTGCTTAACCCAAATCTTTGTCCATGGGCAACACATACTCCCAAATAAAAAAAGGAAAGGAAAAATTTCTCAGAATCAAGAACAAAGCCCAGTTAGGATTTGAGTTGAACTCTTTCTTCTATCTTAATGTAATCATTTAGAGCTCAAATTAGAAAACTAACAGTACGCCTGAAGGAACTAGAAAAAATAACAGAAAACCAAATTCAAAGCAAGCAGTAGGAAAATATAATAAAGACTAATAGAAGGACAATAGAAGGAAAATGGCCCACAATTTACTGAGCATTGACTCTGTGCCAGGAACTGTGCTGAACCTTTTACAGGCAATTTCTCATCTAACTCTCTTGAAAGCCTATGAGGCAGGAACTGAGTATGTCCCAGTTTTTCAGATGAGGAAATTAAGACCTAGAGGTGAAAGTAATTTGTCCAAGATCCTTAGATACAGAATTTGAAAGGAAACATTGCATTTCCAGGGCTCACACTTTTAAGCACCATGCTATACACCTCTCTATGCAGTAGAAACTTATCACAGTTTATTGTGCTTGAGTTTTTACCATTCAGCACTGTTTGTCCCTCTATCTGTCTTTTGCTGGGAACGTCATTCCCTTCTTCTTACACTGATCACCCTTCAACATAGGCTTCACCAGGCATCTTGTGACCCCTTCTTCTTTTAACACTTAAGTACTCTCCAAGGGTGACTGTACTCATGCTTACTCCATCTGGCAACTCCTACTTCTCCACTAGTACTCAGCTCAGTTCTCTGTGTCCTAGTAGCACCACAAGATGTCCATTCTGAGAGCAGATGCCCTACAGACAGTGTCATCATTTCTCAGACCTTCCCCACTTTCACCTGTGAAGAGGGGTCTCTACTCCAGATCCTTTATCCTCTAGCCCCAGCCTCTCCTCCAGGGTTCCCTTTAAAGGGGCCCAGGATATAAGGACCAGAAAAGAATTGAAAACTTAGGTTTCAAAGATGCCAAAACAGAGAAGGCATTAGAGACTCATTTTCATCCTCATTTTCTTCTAAAATACTGGTTTTATTTCATTTGTGTTACAATCACTAATATTTTGTATATTGGATTCTGGTCAGGTGACAGAGCAAAACTTGAGACCAGGGAATCAACTGCTTCTCAGCTGGTGTTGTTCAGGGAGCCTTACTACAGGGATGCCTGACTCAGAGAGCTTCAAAGGACTGCCAAGTGGGGGAAGCCAGAGACCACAAAGAGCTTTTTGAAATGCCAAAAACACCATTAGGACTAGGGATAGAGCCCCAGAAAGAAACCTATTCTAGGAAAATTAGCCTTGAACATGATGGCTTGGGAACAGATGGTAGTTTGCACACAAGGATCTTACAGGAGCAGTCTCTTCAGGAGATACTCTCCACAAATGTGGCCCTCACCAGGCAGATAAAGACCTCACGATCCATGCAGGGAAGAAAACCCAAGATTGTAAGGAATGTTGGAAAGGGTTTAATGGGAGCAAGGACCTTGCTCAACATCAGCACTGTCATACCAAGTGAATGCAACAAGTATAAGAAAGCCTTTAGCCAGAGCGCAGACCTCATTCACAATGGAGAGAAACCATACAAGCACAGCGAGTGCGGAAAGACATTCAAACACAGATCAGACCTCATGCAGCACTGTCAGATTCACACTGGTGAAAAGATCTACAAGAGCCCTGAATACGGAAAGGCTTTCACTTACCACTTGATTTTGTTTTACAAAATAAGATCAGCACTGAAGAAAAACCCTTTGAGTGCAAAGAAGGTGAGAAAGGTAGAATGTGAGAGGTAGAACAGACCTCATTCGACACTACATTGTCCACGCTGGGGAGAAGCCCAATGATTGCATCAAGTGTGCAAGGCCTTCTGCCACAGGTAAGAACTTGCATGGCACCAGTAGATGCACACTGGAATGAAGCCCTGTGAATGCATCCAGTGTAGGAAAACCTTTCAGAGGATTACATTCCTCCTTCAACACTCCATCATCCACACTGTAGAGACGCCATGCAAGTGTATCAAGGATGAGAAGAACTTCCAGAGCAGGTCCTACCTCATTCAGTACCAGTGGATTCACACTGGTGAGAAGCCCTACAAAGGTGTGAATATAAAAAGGCCTTAGCCAAATGCTCCACTTTTTTTTGATATTTTTTAAAAATTTATTGAAGCATATCACCCATACCTAAATATATATAAACAAAAAGTGTATAGTAATAGTTGTAAATTTAACAAACATACATAATATTATACAGGGCTCTCATACTTTACCTTACCACCAATACCTTGTATTGTTGTGAAACATTTTTAACTAAAGATGAAAGAGCATCTTCATAATATTACTACTAACCAGAGTATCTTATATATGGTGTATTTTCCTCCCAAACCATCCTATTATTATTGTATCACTTACATATGGATGTACATAAACAATAAGTACATAGTAAAAGTTGTGAACTTACAAAGCAAACATGCATAGCATCATACAGGGGTCCCATACATCAAATCACCACCACCACCTTGTATTGTTGTGACCATTGCTTTGCCTTTGTCTTACATAATAGGAACTGGTGAAAAGTCCTTTTAAGTGCCAAGAATGTGGCAGATATTTTGTGACAGATCTTTAACCCAACACAGGTGGACTCACACTGACACGAAGCCTTTTGAGTGCCATGGGTGTAAGAAAGCCTTCAGCTGCAGCTCAGTCCTTAATGAGCATAGAAGGCTACATACTGGAGAGAAACCCTATGACTGTAAGCAATGTGGGAAGGCCTTTCGGCAGTGGGCCCACCTCTGTAGGCATCAAAGAATTCATTCTGGGGAAAGACTTTCTGACTGTAACTACTGAGGAAAAAAATTCATAAAAATCTTACTGGCCATCTAAGAATTTATGCTGAAGATAAACCCCATAAGTGTCAATACTGTAAGGCAACTGCCTGGTGATCATCATTTATTGTCATCTAAAGAATCACATTGTAATTTGACCCAGCTTGGGTTTTACTCTAAAAGCAAGAATTCATTCAAGAGAGAGATTCATTGCATTTTGTGAACTTATAATAACCTTCAGCCATACTTTTCCTCTTGGTTTATACTGGTAAGTCATCTCAGGGATATTTAAAAAGACAATGAGAGGGAAGCAGATGTGGCTCAAGCAATTGAGCTTCAGCCTGGGACCTCACATGGGAAGTCCCAGGTTAGGTTACCATTGCCTCCTAAAGAAGACGAGCAAGACAACGAGCTGATGCAAGATGATGCAACAAGAGACACAAGGAGGAAAACATAATGAGAGACATAACAAAGCAGGGAACTGAGGTGGTTCATGAAATTCGGCACCTCCTTCCCACATAGGAGGTCCTGGATTCTGTGTCTGGTGCCTCCTAGAAAAAAATAAAGAAGGAAGACAAACAGACACAGTAAGTGCAAACAAGGGGTGGGAAGAAATAAATAAATCTTCGGGGGAAAAAAAAAAAAACAGTGAGAAATGGGTGACAACCGAGCGAAGCTAAGGGGACACACTGAAGCGCTATGAGACCTTAGGCAGGAAGCTCTCCATGAAGCCTTGATGGCCAGAGATGACTCTGGAGCTGGGCCCCTGCCGGCTGTGTCTGTACAGGCTTCTGCTGTCCAGGGGAACAGCGTTCACGGTAGGGAACCGGTTGTTGGCAAGACACTGCTGCCCGCGAGGGAGGGGCTGCCGCCGCCGGGTGGCGCTGTCGGGCTGTGGTCAGAGCAGCGCCTGGGGGTCCGCAGACTGGGCAGGAGAGGGGGCTGGTGCCCGCCTAGAACCCCTGGCACTTCCTGTTCTGGAGAAGTCTGGAGGGAGCACAGCGAGAGGCGCAGAGCAATGGAGGGGGAACCATTTACCCCGCGCAAGCCCCTGGGAGCCGTGCGCCCTTGTGGGAGTCACCCACCCTCCCAGGGGCTGCAGAGCCCGCCTTGGAGAGACGGAATAATAATAGTTCCGGGGGATATTTAGCGAGGCAGTAAGTGAGGCTATCCTCAGGAGCCCATCAGTTAGCCCCCTGTAAAGATGCCTTGGGGCACCAGCGTCCAGGGGATCTGCAGGGAGCGCTTAGGGGGGCCGATGGCTCCCTCCCAGGGAAGGAACCAGAAGGGAGGAGCGCTCTGCGGCCCTGGGGGCCCGGCTGGCGGGAGGGGGAAGCCTAGACGCTGCCCCCGCTGCCGGGGACTGAAGCCCGGGTTCCCCTCCTTTTCCCGGTCCCAGGAAGTGAGACCCCTGCCCAGACTCGATTCCCTCGGTGCAGTAGGGGATGAGGAGCGGACCTGTCCCCGGGGCTGCTGGAGGCGGGGAAGGGGAGGATCCCGCGCCCTGCGCGCCGGCGCCCGGGGACGTCTCCCGCGAGGCGCCCTTACCGCCCGCGGGTGTTTTCCTTTTGTTTGGTTTGGTTGTGAGGTAGCAGACCGGGGTTGAACTGGAAACTCGCATGTGGGAAACCAGCGCTCAAACACTGAGCTTCTTGAGCTCCCCTGAGTTGGTTTTTAACTTCGTTTTCTTGGTGTTTGTTTTTAGGAGGCACCGGAGACCGGATACTAGACTCCCTGTGGGAAGCAGCAGCTCGACCGCTTGAGCCACATCCGCTCCCCCGCGGGTATTTTTAGGGTCCTGAGTGCCCTAGTGGGGAGGTAGCTTTGAGGGCAGGGCCCTTGGTAGGGTGGGAGGCGCAGAGACGCTGGGGATTGGGGCGGGCGCGTTTTCACCTCCAGCCCCGCAGAGGCTTGCGGGACCCCCGTCCTCTCCCCACTAAGCTCCTGTGGCCGCGGGGACCCGTGGGGTCGCGCGTAAGCGGCGGCCGCGTCTCATTCACTAGCTTCTGTTCAGAGCTGTGTGGCCCGCGTCCTTCGTCCCGGCCCCTTTGGCCCCTGGCTGGTGTGAGAGAGAGCTGGGACTTCTCAGAATATCCTCACCAGCGCCGGCCTCTGCAACAGGGGGCAGGAAAGCTGCAGTACCCGGACCGCGTGTGATTCCCGCCCTGCCCCTTCCCTGGGCTGTGACCTTGCAAGTCCTCTCACTGCCTTGGGACCCATTTCCTCAGATCGAAATGGGAATGTTAACAATGCTGTCCCCTCGACTGAGGAGACCCAGAGAGGGCAGGTGTGGGGCGTGGGTGCCACAGTGCCCAAGTGTTGCCCTCAGGGTGCCTCTCCTGTGAGGTGGTAAGGATCCCATCCTCTACCCATGTCCAAGGAAATATTTTCAGGGGTGGCTGAATGCATTTACACCCACAGCTATTGGAGATGCTTTTCCTCCTCATTACTGTGGATTCCCAGTGGTGATGGGGGCATGGAAACACTCAGACCTGGGCCAGAGGGACCTTGGTTCAAATCCCTCCTGTGCTCATTAGTCTGGAGACTCTCAGACCAGCTTCCTAGAACCCTCTGAGCCTGTGCTCTCTGGCTGGACTTGAGGCCGTGATGACACTTACTTGTGGCTATGAGAGACTCAGGAGAGGAACAAACACACAGGGCACTTGCTTTTTTAATTACCACAACACCTGGTGAAGTGGCAACTAGTCCTGTATTAAGGGGAAATCCAGGCTCAAAGAAATGAAGGTCACACAGAAGGCATGTGTGGATTTAAGAGGCTAAATTCAAAACCTGGCAATGTGGCTCCAGAGCTGGGTACATTAAATCCCTTTAACACGGCAGGTAAAGGCCTCAGCAGGGTGCAGGCGCAGGGGAGGCCCAGCCAGGTCAGCTGCTGCTACTGTGATCTTCCTGGAATGACCATGTCTCCATTCTTCAGACATCCCAGAGCACTTGCTCTCAGTGTCATCCAGTGCACACTGGGTTGTCCCAACCTTGTGTCTTTTTCAATGACTTCACTCACGGGAGGTGTCCCTGCACCTTTACCAGTGACCCACTCTCATCTCTAATCTCACCTACAACCCTAAGGCCAGCACTGCTGCCTCTGACTTTCCAGGCTTTGGTAGCATTTGGAGACAAGGCTGTGTCTTTCACTTGGGAAGAGTGGCGGCAGCTGGACCTGGCCCCGGGGACCCTGTGCTGGGAAGTGATGCTGGAGACCCACGGGGTCCTGGTCTCAGTGGGTAAGGCCTCACCTCTCCTCCACGGGGACCTGCAGCCTCCTCCATTCTGCCCTCTTTCCAGGCCTTGCTAGTGGAGAAGGCCTCTGGAGCCTGCCCCCTTCTCCCCACAGCCCCAGTTTCCCTCCAGTCCCACATCCTGCCACCTGGTTCCCTCTGTCTGCATCCTGGATCACTGGGCAAGAAACAAAATCCTGCTAAAAACACATTCTCACCCCAGTGCCCAGCACAGTCTGGCCTCTGTCTGATTCCAGATTCCTCAGCAGAGACGGTCCTGGGTGAGGGACACTCCCAGGTGAGGACGAGTCAGTCAGGACACCCAGGAGGCATTTACTGCCATTGCCAGACAGGTACCTTGATTTTTTTTTTTTTTTGAAAAAAGGCCCCTACTTCCTACAAAATATTTCTTTGTTTCCTAAGGCCTGGGCCACACTTTGCCTCAGGTATGTGAAGCTATATTAGAGGGTACAGAGAAAAGCCAATCAAATTACATGGGTGGACACCCTGAGGAAGCCATTCCTTTCCCCCTTCTCTTTTCTTCCTGATTGTTGTCAAGAGAAAGTGTTGGTTCAGTGCTGTGTCTTTAATGTCCTCCCCAAACCTCCTATTCCTACTTTCCCTTTTCCACAGGGGGAGCAGCCTTCGACTCACAGCCCTGAGCAGGCCAAATGAGCTCCCTGGGTTTTTTTCTTCTTCTTCTTTATTTTCTTTTAAATGTTACATTCAAAAAAAATATGAGGTCCCCATATACCTCCTCACCCCCCTCTCTGTGTTTTAATAGCATTTTTATTTCACTGTTGTATTTTCATGATAACCTTCCATTTATGGTAAGTAAAACTGATTTTTCCATTTACCAACAATATGAGATTCCCTTTTAGAATAAAACTAAGAAAAATAAAATGTGGTTTTGTTTAAAGGGAAGCCAATAGTAGCAGTGGTCAAGGCTAGTGTCCCTTGTGCCCTGACCACATGCTGGGTTGTTCCAAGCACTGTTTTTGCTTCACTCATTCAGTTCTCATGTGTCAGTCCTCATGAAGTAAGGAAAAGCCAGCCAGTGCCGAGTCTCGCATCAAGCTGGATCTGTCTTCATTGTGAGAGGCTGTTCTCTGTCTCCTTTAGTGGTAAAGTCCTTTCTTTTGTGAAATGTTGGTGAAAGTGATGATAAGTGATGTGTACGAAATGTCCTTATTAGTTCAAATCACTGTGTACAGTTTTGTGTGTATGTTTTTTAACGTTTTAATGGTTCATGAAATGCTGAAGTCTGGAAATTACCAAGTCATTACTTCCTAAGGACCCTCTTCACTACGGGTTAAATCTTCCACACCCCTCTCTGGTGGCCTCCCCTCTCACCTTCAGGGCCTACCTTGTCTAAAGCCGCTGGTCCCCAAGGCAGCCGGGAGCAGTTTCTGTTTATCATTGTACCCAGGAGCCCTGGCTCTAGAGCCAGATGGTCTAGAACTGGATTCCAACTCTGCTGTGTATGAGGAGTGTAGCCCTGGACAAGTTACCAAAACTCTATTTCGGTTTCCTCATTGCTCAAATGGATGCTATTGCTAATCCTCACTGCTGACATGGGGTAATAGTATCTACTACCAGGACTGCTGGGCCAGTGAATGGCTTCATATCTAGAAAGAACTCAGAAGTGTGCCTGGTGCTCCTGTGCGTGGGGGGGGGGGGTGACGATCCCTGCTGCCATCAAGACTGTACTGATACCCTCACCACCAGCACCAGAAGTGTTGTAGAATTTGAGAGAAGTCCAATTACTTGAGTATAGAGAGGCCAGGACTCAGGAATGATTTTGAGAAGGAAAAATGGTTTATTGACGGCCAGCCCGACTAGGGAACTTTCTGTTTGAATCCCGAGCCCGGAACAAGATTTTTTAGTCCTTTTTATACAGAGAGGAAAGGCCAAATGGTCCTTTTGTTTCAGTTCTCAATAGGCTTGAATTAGCATATATTTCCACATCTTAGTAAGCTTTTAGCATGGACCTCAGGCATTTGATAAGCTTTTAGCATATTTTCTTTGTATTTCCCCTGAATACTTAAAGTTTATAGACCTTGCATTGTTAAACTGTCTCCTGCTCACCAAGGGTAGGACTGCAACCTTTCATCATCCCACACCCACAAGTCACAGATAATTTAGGTTATCTCTGAAGAGACAAAGAGTCTCCCACCCATAGCCCACATCAGCAGCACAGCAGCTTCAACAGAGCGGGACCCAGCACCTTGTTGTTTTGTAATTAAACAGCGTAGATGTCAGAGATCACTCACCTAGGTCCGGGTCTTAGATTAACCGCCCATCAGTTCTGTGTCCTTTAGCAAATCAGTTGATCTCTGAGTCTCAGTTTCTTCATCTATAAAATGGTGCCTATCATGGCACCTGCTTCCTGGGGTGGCTGTAAGGAAAACCCAAAGTTAAATCATTGAGTGCAGGACCTACAGGAATTGTCACATAACATGATACTGGGGATCAATGAAGGCACAAGCCACATTCCTGAATGAAGAGAACTGATAGTTTTAATATGTCCAAATTTGTTTATACATTTTGATTACAAATATGTAATGCACTTAAAATGCTTGGACAGTCCTAATAGCCCATGTATATTAGGTCTGGTCCTTCTCTTAGGGTTCACTGTCACATGGCAGGGTGACACAGGGATGGAACACCTGGACTCTGAAGCCCGTACAAATCCCAGCACTGACATGTATTAGCTGTGGGACAGAGGACATGTTACTGAATGCTCTGGGCCTCAGTTTTCTCATTGTGCACTAGGGATAATAAATAACAGTACTCACCTCATAGTGTTACTGTGTGAGAGCTAAAAAGTCAAGACAACAGAACTAGGCACATGGGAAATATTGGACATTTGTCACATAAAACAATGAATCCTCAAATGCTTTCACACATGAATCTTGGCCGTTAGTTTATTTTAAAAAAATATATGGAAGCATTTGGCTCAACCGATAGAGCATCTGCCTACCATGTGGGAGGTCCAGGGCTCAAATCCAGGGCCTCCTGACCCGTGTAGTGAGCTGGCCCACATGCAGTGCTGATGTGCGCAGGGAGTGCCGTGCCGCACAGAGGTGTCCCCTGCATAGGGGAGCTCCATGCACAAGGAGTGCACCCTGCAAGGAGTGCCACTCCACATGAAATAAGCACAACCTGCCCAGGAGTGGCGCTACACATACAGAGAGCTGACGCAGCAAGATAACACAACAAAAAGAGACAGATTCCCCGTGGCACTGACAAGAATGCAAGTGGACACAGAAGAACACACAGTGAATGGACACAGAGAGCAGACAACTGGCGGGGGTGGGGGGGGGAGGAGGTGTAAGGTGAGAGAAATAAATCTTAATAGGAACTGAGCAAGGGCCCAAAGGTTCTTTGTACTCCACGGGCCAAATGCTGAGCATTGGAAGGGCTTCCTGTCCTCTGTCCACACTATCCCAGTAAGTCAGAGCAGAGGTCCCCACCCCATCATGGAGTAACATGACAGCTTTTACTCACCCCTGTCAGCACTGTGTGCATTAGCTGTGTGAAAATGCTATCAAGTGTTCCCTGGGTGCTGAGAACTCCACATCTCATCCTCTGTTCTCCCTGCTTCTGGAACTCCAGCCAGGCTTCTCTGGCTGCCCACTGGGCATCTCCACCTGGATGTCCCACAATCCCCTTCAAACAGAAAGCAGCTGCTGTTCCCCCACATCTTTTTCTCCTTTCATCTTCCTTCGGTCCCCAGCCTACTTTCATGTGACAAGCCTTCCTTCAGCTCCTACCCTGTGATATGCATACCCATCCCTCCGAGTTCAGTTAGGAAGACAGACATCAAACTAGGAAATACACAATTCCTTAATGACAACCATGATACACTGTAGAAAGGAAGTGCTGGGAATTGTAAGAGTATATACAGGCAGAGGGGGGTAAGCTATCCTTGGTGCATCAGAGAAGGGGTCTCAAGTGACTTTAGAGTTGAGACTCAAAGACTGAATGAAATTTAGGAGAAGTGGGGAAGGGGAACAGGACTCCATGTGGGGGACCAGCATGTGCTAAGGCCCTGAGGTGGCTGGGAACTAAACTGACAGAGTTGATAGGACCTCAGACTCGCCGTTTTCACTGCCCCATCCCTGAACTTGGGGCCTGGCACATAGCAGACCTCAGTGGACGTTTGTTCAGTGAAGACCACATGAATCCTACCTAGGCTGTGGTTTGGGATCAGCCAGTTGAGACTTACATGTGCCCTGATGGTCAGTCATTGGGCTCCTCTCCAGAGTCCTCATGGCTTTTACTCCTGCAACTGCCGAGATGTGTTTAGTTGCACATAACAGAAACCAGCTCAAACTGGCTTCACCCTGAAGGAAATGTTGTACCTTACCTAATGAGAAGCCCCAGGTGTGGCTGGCCGCAGGCTTGGTGGCTGCAGGGATGTCTCTGCTCCCTCTCTGTGGTCCACAGGTCTACCTTGTCCTCAGGCTGGGTCCCTTGGAGGGGTCACAATGTGCTGCTGTAGCAAGTGGGGCAGTGACCACCTGTTCAGCCCTGTCCTCCCACCACAGAATAAAGGCTTTCTCTTCAGAATGAGAGACCAGCTTTTGTCACCTGCCCACCTTAGACTACTGATGATCAGGGATGCCATTTGCAACTTGATTTACGCCAGTGCTTTTAATTCTCTCTGGGCACCAGAATCACCTGGGGGGACTTAGAAAACTGACGCTAAAGCTTCACTACCAGGTGTTTCCTTTCGATTGGTCTGAGGGTGGAATCAGGCATCCCCACACGCTTTTAATACAGGGTGTTTGAGGCAAAGTGACTTAGAATAATTGGAAAATCCCTTCTGGAAGTGGGGTCCTCTTTGTGTCCTAGAGCTGTATGTGAAAAGGGTGTGCAACCTGAACAGTGTTGGAAGTCTAGGATAATGGGTGCTGTGTAGTTAGCCAGCACCACCCTCTATAGCAGGGAGCCAAAGGACAGTGTTTGTGCTCTTGATTTCAGATTTCAAGTCTTCATTTTCTTCATTTTGTTGGGAGAAGGTTCATTCAAGGTCTTCTCTCAGTCCTGAAGTCCCAGACTGGATTGAGAAGTTTTAGTTATCTCTTCAAGACCCCATGATCTGTTTATCTCTGTTAACTAGCCATCCAGCTACCAAACCAGAGCTGATCTCCCCACTGGGGACCAGAGAGAAAATGTGAAGAGAGGCTTCTTTCAAAGTATCTATCTAGTTAAGCAGCCAAGAGCCCCCCAGGAGGGGGTCATGGCACGCTGCAGACTGCAAGGGGGCCACATCTTTAGACTTTTTTTTTTTAATTATTAATTTTATTAAGTCTCTACCCTTGCCCAAGAACTCACTTTTTTTTCCCAAGGATTCACTTTCATTCCCCGCCCCTTCCCCTTGTTGTTTGCACTCACTGCCTACTCTGTGTCCAATAGCTGTGTGTTCTTCCATGTCTGCTTGTCTTTTCTTCTTGTCTCTCTCTTTAGGAGGAACTGGGAACTGATCCTGGGATCTCTGATGTTGGAGAGAGGCACTCAATTGCTTGAGCCACCTCAGCTCCCTGGTATGCTGTGTCTCTCACTGTTTCTTCTGCATCTCCCTTTGTTGCATCATCTTTCTGCACCAGCTATCCACAGTGCCAGCTTGCCTTCACCAGGAGGCCCTGGGAATCGAACCCAGGGCCTCCCATATGGTAGACAGGAGCCCAATCACTTGAGTCACGTCTGCTTCCCTCCAGTTTCTTCTATGGGTTGCTTTAAGGTTGCTCTCTGGCATGATCCAGCTGGCAGAGCAGACACGTGAGAGCAAGGGGAGAAGTCATACCCACTTTCGTACATATCCCTTTCTCTAGGGATTTGTCCACAGCTGAGTGATCAGGACTAGGAAATATGGGATAGCTGTGTGGCCAAGGAAAAGAGCAAATGGCTTGGTTTACATCGCCTTACTCTGCTGCACCCTGCCTACTTTTGAAAAATAAGAGTGATACTAGGTTCTATCATTGGGTTGTTTGAGGATATAATCAGATAATACATGATACAGTTTAAGTATCTGTAATACAGATAATATGTGATACTCATAGTAAGTAACTCAATAAAATTAGCTCTTCATATTAAACATGATACTAATCATACTAAACAATGTAATATCACACATTTCCTCTTGACTCAGGAAAAAGGCCCTTTATACTCCAGATTGCTGTATTTGTCTAACTCTGTATCTCCCCCATTCCTACCCTCTCCATCCAAACATCTATTCTCTAATTTGCCCTAGCAGATGCTCAAAAGTATCCAGACCTTTGCCCTATGTCTCCTTACCCTTTCCATGAGGAGAGCCCAAGCCATCTACTGAGTGGATTGGCATCTCTGCTGAATCATGTTTTCTCCTCTCTGGTGGTCCCTCAGGCTGCTAAGCCAGCTGGTGAGGCTCTCTGACTGGGCACCTCTCAAACCTTAATATCTGTTTCACATGATTCCCAACTCCCTAATCCCGCATTTCGACTTGAATGGTTTAAAAATGCAATGTGCATAAAAAGAAACGAGTGCTCTTGCTCACTCCTCCCACATCCCTAATCTCAGACCTGGTCCTGCCATCCAAGCAGGTTAGAAGCCTGGAAACAACCTCAGGCAGCATTTCAACACCTCCATCTTCAAACCCAACAGCCATCATGTGGGAAACTGGCTTACCTGTTCCTTATTGTAAATGTTACACCTGTTCTATTGTAGATGTTGCAGCTGTTAGATGTTGCAGTTGTTCCCTATTATAGATGATGTTGCAGTTCCAATAGCAAACAGCTGCTTGGTAGTTTCCAATAAATACGAGGTAGAAACTACGTTCGAGGCTTTCTGTTCCAGAACCTGTGAGTCCCCTGGTCCCATCTTTATCTCTTCTCTTGTGTGTCTCTCTCTGTCCTTTATTTCATAAAGTTCTGCATTGCCTTTCCTTCAAGCCAACCTATTGTGAGCTGACTGCAGCACCATCATCCATCGATTCCCAACTCCTGTCCATTTTACTCCATATGTGTTTGCCAGATCCATCTTCTCTACTACCCTCATTGGCTCCACCACCAACATCCTAGTCCATGTCCCACTTAGCAGGCATCCTGACATCTGCTCTGTGCCTCTCTGCAGCTGTTTCCTGCACCAGATCCCCCAGCCATTCAGACATTGTTCAAAACCTTCCCCATTCCCCTAGCTGCTGATAACCAACTTCATGTTGAAAAGAAGACTACATACTTTTATTTCTTGTACCTCAATCCTTATAGATTCACATACATCTGTCTCAGACCTGTAGCTTCCCTTCTCTTCTGTGTAGAAGAGGTTACATCCCTGGCCATGGCCAAATCCTGTGCCAGTCTATATTATATCTTCTAACTTTTCAGCAACTTTTCTTCTTCATTACTTCCTTTCTCTTCAGTTTATTCATCCTTTCTCTACTCAACCTAAAAACATGCTCAAGCTGGAAGTGGATGTGCTCAAGCAGTTGAATGCCTTCTTCCCATATGAGAAGTCCTGGGTTCAGTTCCTGGTGCCTCCTAAAACAAAAACAAATGAAAAAAAACAACTCAGGGGAGCCTATTTGGCTCAGAGATTGAGCATCAACTCCCCACTTTAGTTCCTTGTATCATTCCCTAGCTCCTAGTACATTAAAAAATAAAAAATAAAATAAAAATAACAAAAAAGGCTCAAGTTGCCTACACTAGGGGAAAAAATAAAGCAAACAAAAATGAATCTGTAACAGTCTCTAACTTGTATGGCCTCTACTTGTAAAACCAAGCTTCTTGAATGAATTGGCTCATTGTTGAAAGATATGTTTACACTTGACTTCCATACCTACCCTGTATTCTTTATTTCTTTCATTTTGATACTAAAGTATACAGTAATGTACTCAAAGCTTGAAGATTCATCCTAACTTTTTACATACGAATAAAAACACTTATCCTCCACCCAGGTCTAATTTTAGAATATCTCCAATACCTCAACAGGCACCTAGTACCCTACCCTCATCAATAGCTCCTCCTACAGTGGTAACCACTATTTAGACTAGCACCATTTATTAACTTTGTTCTTGGGTATAAACGGAAACCCCACAGGATTTTCTCTTTTGTGTATTTCTTCATTTGATCATTATTATGTCCAGGACATTTGTTCTTTTTTTAAACTGTATAATCTCTCATTTCATGAAAAGACCATGATTTATTTATCCATTCTTCTGTTAATAGATATTTGGATTGTTTACAGTACTTGAATAGTATGAAAAATGTTGCTGTCAATAATCTTGTTCATAATTTCTAGTAGATATAAAAACTCTTATCAGTCAGATATACACCCAGGAGAGGAATAACTAAGTCTTGGGTTAAGTCTAAGTTCAATTTGAAGAAAAAATGCCAAGTATTATTCCAGAGTAGCTTTGTCGTTCCACACTCCCAAAGCCATAGATAAGAGTATCTTTCCTCTGGACCATCAGCACTTCACAATGTCCCCTCTACCCTTTCATACACATTAGTGAGGTTTCTTTTCACCACAGTATGGAAATGGTTCTTGCTGAGGACACAGCTGTCACCATAATTGCCCAGGGCAAGAAGCCTAACAATGTCAGTGGCCCACAATTTACTGAACATTGACTCTGTCAGGAATTGTGCTGAACCTTTTACAGGCAATTTCTCATCTAACTCTCATGAAAGCCTATGAGGCAGGAACTGAGTATGTCCCAGTTTTTCAGATGAGGAAATTAAGACCTAGAGGTGAAAGTAATTTGTCCAAGATCAGCTAACTCGGTAGATTCAGAATTTGAAAGAAGGCTCTGTATTTCCAGTGCTCACACCTCTAACCACTATGCTATATGCCTCTCTATGCAGCAGAAACTTATGCAGTCACACTTTATTGTATTTGAGTTTTTATCATTCAGCACTATTTGTCCCTCTATCTGTCTTTTGCTAGGAACTTCATTCCTTTCTTCTTACACTGATCACCCCTTCAATATAAGCTTCACCAGGCTTCTTGTAACCTTTCTTCTTCTAACATTTAAGTATTCTCCAGTGGCGAGTCTACCCTGCTTACTCCTTTCCCTTTCATTCAATGCCTCCTCCTACTTCTTCTATCTGGCATCTGCTACTACTCCATTCGGTCTCAACTCAGTTCTCTGTGCTCTAGTAGCACCACAAAATGTCCATTCTTAGAGCAAATGCTTCACAGAAAGTGTCATCATTTCTCAGACCTTCCCTTCTTACCTGTGAAGAGGGGTCTCTACTCCAGATCCTTTTTCCTCTAGCCCCAGCCTCTCCTCCAGGGTTCCCTTTAAAGGTGCCCAGAATATAAGGACCAGAAAAGAAAGAATCACAAACCTGGGTTTCAGAAATGTCAAAACAAAGTAAGCATCAGAGGCTCAATTTTCATCCTCATTTTCCTCTGAAATGATAGTTTTGTTTCATCTGTTTTACTATGAATAATAGGCCTCTTTTGAATATTTAATTCCAGTCTGGTGACAGAGCAAAACTTGAGACCAGGGAGTCAACTCCTTCTCAGCTGGTGTTGTCGAGGGAGCCTTACCACAGGGATGCCTGACTCACAGAGCTTCAAAGAGCTGCAGGTTGGGGAAAGGCAGAGATCCAGGAAGAGTTTTGGATATAAGGAAAGGCCATTAGGGCTAGGGATAGAGCCCCAGAAAGAGATCCATCCTGGGAAGATGAGCCTTAAACATGATGACTTAGGAAGAGATGATAGTTGGCACTCAAGGATCTTATAGGAGTCAGTCTCTTTAGAGATGCTCTCCACGAATGTGGCTCCAACCAGGCAGAAGAAAGATCCCATGATCAATGCAAAGAAGAAAGCCCAAGACTGCAAGGAATGTGGGAAAGGGTTTAACAGGAACAAGGACCTCATTCAACATTAGCAGTTTCATACTGGAGTGAAACCCTATGAATGCAACAAGTATAGTAAAGCCTTTAGCTAGAGCTCAGACCTCATTCACACTGGGGAGAAACCATATAAGTACACTGAGTGTGGAAAGACATTCAAATGCAGCTCATACCTCAGCAGCACTATCAGATTCACACTGGTGAAAAGATCTACGAGAGCCCTGAATATGGAAAGGCTTACACTTACCACTCGATTTTGTCTTGCATAATAAGACCTACACTGAAGAAAAACCCTTTGAGTGCAAAGAATGTGAGGAAGGCAGAATGTGAGAGGTAGAATAGACCTTATTTGACACCACATTGTCCATGCTGGGGAGAAGCCCAATGATTGCATCAAGTGTGCAAGGACTTCTGATGCAAGTCAGAACTTGCAAGGCACCAGCAGATTCATACTGGAACAAAGCCCTATGAATGCATCTAGTGTAGGAAAAACTTTTCTGGATCATATGCCTCTTTCAACACTCCATCATCCATACTGGAGAGATAACATACAAGTTTATCGAATGTGAGAAGACTTTCCAGTGCAGGTCCCACCTCATGCAGTACCAGTGGATTCACACTAGTGAGAAATCCTACAAATGATGTGAATGTGTAAAGGCCTTAGCCCACTACTCCACTTTTCTCTTTTTTTATAGAGTTTTTAAAATATTTATTTATTTCTCCCCACCCCCACAACACTCTCCCCCCATTGTCTGCTCTCTGGGTCCACTCACTGTGTCTTCTTCTGTGTCTGCTTGTATTCTCATTAGGCATCTCCAGAAACCAATCCTGGGACCTCCTGGAGTGGGAGAGAGGCAATTATCTCTAGCGCCACTTCAACTCCCTGTTGTGCTACATCTTATTTTCTCCCCTCTGTGTCTCTTGTTGCGTCATCTTGCTGCACCAGCTCTCTGCATCAGCTGGCATTCCTGTGAGGGGTGGCTTTCCTGTGCTGGGCTGCATTCCCATGCAGGGCAGCACTCCTGAGCGGGGTGGCTTTCCCGAGTGGGCCAGCACTCCGCATGGACCAGCTTGCTGCGTGGGCCAGCTTGCCCTCACCAGAAAGCCCTGGGCATCGAACCCTGGACCTCCTATATGGTAGACGGGAGCCCAATTGGTTGAACCACATCCATTTCCCTGCCTTTCTCTTGCATAATAGGAACTGGTGAAAAGCTCTTTAAGTGCCAAGAATGTGGGAAGGCATTTTGTGACAGATCTTTAACCCAATGCATGTGGATTCACACTAACGAGAAGCCTTTTGAGTGCCATGGGTGTAAGAAAGCCTTCAGCTGCAGCTCAATCCTTAATGAGCATAGAAGGCTACATACTGGAGAGAAGCTCTATGACTGTAAGTGATGTGGGAAGGCCTTTCGTCAGTGGGCCCACCCCCATAGGCATCAAAGAATCCATCCTGGGGAAAGACATTCTAACTGTAACTACTGAGGACAAACTTCAGCAACATAAAAATCTTACTTGCCATCTGAGAAATTATGCTGAAGATAAACCCCATAAGTGTCAATAATGTGAGAAAACTGGTGATCATCACTTATTGTCATCTAAAGAATCATAGTATAACTTGACACAACAAAGGGTTTTACTCTACAAGTGCAAATTCTTCAAGAGAGAAACCCACTGGATTTTGTGAACTTATAAAAACCTTCAGTCATACGTTTCCCCTTGAGAAGAGGAAGAGGAAGGGGTGGAGAAAGAGGAAGAGAAAAACACAAGATAAAAGAAAAAAAAATGCATGTATGAGCTTTTTCAGACATCCTGGCTTATGAAAATTTATCATCAGTTTTTATTCGTTGGCAAGATGGGGTGGCGGGGAATGCTTGAAAACTAAAAGTGTCGATCTTTGTGGCCATCCACTGCCTGGACAGCTCGGCAGTTGAGAGCTGCTCTATAAACATTGAAAATCACTTTGTTTTGAAATATTGTAACCATGAGAAATGAGTCTTTGTGAGAAATATGAAGGTTTGAGTCATGAAATCCTTGTACTTTTAAGACGTTAGGATACTGAAAATATCACGACACTCATTTCCTATTTTATATCCAAAGAGAGAAGGATTCACATACAGACAGCCGCATTCTACTGTACAATATATTAATAAGCCTACATTTAAGGATTTGGTTGTTTTGTGTTTTTTTTTTTTTAAAGAAAAATCCCCCTTTCTTCTTCTGGTTTTAAATGCCCAGCACTCATTTTTGCTCAATCCCATTCTACTTTTTTCTCTTTGGCATGGTGATGATTGTGTAGGTGTGCAGCCTTCCCAGGTGGGGCCATATTTCATTTTCTTGCCAGTGTTTCTCAGGCTCTTTAATTCTTTGTAAGGGGCACAAGTCTATCCCAATAATTTTATAGTTTATAAAACACAAAGCTAAGTTAAATTCATAAAAAATTCAGAATTTCAGAAAACTAAACAGGAAGAAGGAATCTTATTGCATCCTATTGATTTTTTAAGTTGTGTGAAGTCTTGCTATAAAGAAAACTACCTAGAATTTTAACAACCAGACTAGGATGTGGACATTCAGGAACACTTGGGTTTCACAGTTAACCAACATGGACTTATTCCAGTAATGCTGACATTGGTTGGGATGTTTTGAAATTCCTCCACTGGGATTGTCTCAGAGGCTAGTTTTCAGAAGAAAAACTAGGAAGGCCCAACCCAGACACCCCAAAGTACTCTGTGGGCTCTACATCAGCAGGATATAAAGGATAAGGCTGAGTTGCCAGTGGCCTAGTTAAGCACTGAAGGAGTGTCCCAGCTCTGGAAAAACAGGAAAACTGTTTTGTTCTTTCTCTCTTCTTTTTGGGTCTAAGAATTTTTTTTTTTTCTTTTTCTCTCTGTCATGGTTTATTATTTTAAAATTGAACAGTGATAATTATAATAAATGCATAATTTACAAAAGCCTTTATTTTTTCTTAGGATTTATACATACAAGCATTATATTACACTCATTTGAAAGACTAACATTAGGGATAAGAACATGAATTGATTTGAAAGCCTGGATATACATGAAAAAGTAAGTAACTATATATGAAGAATCATAAGTTTACATAAATATAAGAAAATTTAAATTCTAAAATATTTTCTCTATGGTATTCATGATTTTTCCACAAACTAAAAACTCTGTAATAAAATATATCAAGGTCCATATAACAAGTATTAACAGATTAAGGATCCCACTGAGTTCTCAAATGTAGTCTGCTGGATTCAAAATGCTACATAACCATCTGTAGCAGTAGTGTGGGTGAACAACAGAAGGCTCTAGCAGGAGTAAGTCCTGACTGTGGCAGAGTACAGCCTCAGTGTTCCTGGTACAGTGCCGCCCATCTGCATCTTCTTTGGCTGCTTGGACGGTGAACACATAGAGGAAGTGACCCTGAAGTTCGCAGGGAGAGTCTCTGCTGATCCAGCAGCTAAGCCACGAATGTCCTTTGGTCTAAACTTTTTTCTCCATGAAGGTGCTCTCCTAAAGCTTTTATCATCTTCATCAAAACTTCTGTCAGTACTCATGACCAAAAGGTTGTTAAACTCTCTTTCCAAGACAGCAAGAGCCTGCGCATGCCACATGGGGATCTGTCGCAACAAGGCCAGAGGGCTGAAATCAAAGGTTTCATCTAAGGTCACATGTGTGCCGTGAATGCCACTGTCCATAAGATTGTTTGCATATTCTTCCAGGCTACTCGACAGGACCCAGCAAATCACTCGCCAATTTGCTAAGTTCCAAGGCATCTTGAAATATGTTGTCTATCTTGGAAATACCTGCTTGTCCTACTGATTCTTTGCCAGCTTATCCGGGTTGACCCTTTTCTTTCTTGCCGAACAAGGAGCTAATAGAAGACTTGATCCCCTTCTTCAGAGCTTTGTGGAGCAAGTCCCGGCTACTGTTACTGTTGCCCACATGGCCATCCTGTGAGCCTGTTGAGTTTAAGCCTCTGATATCCTCTTGGCTAACAGTGGGCAAAGCTCCTTTATACAGCCTGTCCATGCAGAGGGACTTTGGGGAGGTAGGTGAGGATGTTTCACATTTTATCGTTGCCTTGTCATCTTGTACCTTGTCTCTGGAAGCTGCCAATAGAGTCATGGTGTCAAGCCTGTTCATCTCCCTGGCTGGGCTGCATGGAATCCTCCTGTGGACGGAGTGCCTGCTGCCCGGCAGGGAGAAGCCAGCGAGTGACAAACCAGGGTAAGGGGGAGTGGAGCTCAGAGACCTAAAATGACCAAGGTTGGGAAGTGGACGTGACTTAACTGATAGAGAGTCCACCTACTGTATGGAGGGTCCAGAGTTCCATCCCCAGGTCCTCCTGACCCGTGTGGTAAGCTGCCCCAAACGCAGTGCTGATGCGCACAAGGAGTGCCATGCCACACAGTGGTGCCCCCGCATAGGGGTGCCCCATGTGCAAGGAGTGCGCCCTGCAAGAAGAGCCGCCCCGCGTGAAGAAAGTGCAACCCACCCAGGAGTGGTGCTGCACACACAGAGAGCTGACACAGCAAGGTGACCCAACAAAAAAGAGACACAGTTTCCCAGGGCCGCTGGATAATGCCAGCGGATGCAGAAGAACACACAGTGAATGGACAGAGAGCAGACAACAGGGGGGATGGAGAGAGAAATAAATTATATCTTTAAAAAATAAAATAAAATAAAATGACCAAGGTTGTCCAAACTCCCACAGCCAACCCTATGTTCAATCTCCTCTGCCCACTGCTCTGTGTTTTCCTTTTCTTCTTGTATCAACCTAATCTCATTGTTGATCATGTCCAGCTGTTCCTAAAGCATCCTGGCTAATGTCTGGGCATTGGCCTGCCCGTTGGGGGACAACAGGTAAACAAAGCTTAGCAGAGCGTCTCTGTCATTTTCACCATCAGACACATCTCCATCACTCTCAAATGCATGTGCTACATTTGCCAAGATGCTTGCTTTTTGGATACATTTCCAGTCCTGCTCATTAAGAGTTTGTACCTTGGAAACCTCATCTTGCAGAGCTGCCAAACAGCCTTGCTGGTTGCAGAGCAGAAAGGAAAAAGAATGAAGAAAAACATGAACAGAGCCTAAGGGACCTAAACAATCTGCTAAAAGCCAAAAAGAATCTTGAAAGCAGCAAGAGAGCTGTGACTTGCCACAATGCAAGGGATCCTCAATAAGATTAACAGTTGATTTCCCATCAGAAACCATGATATTACCCATGAATAAATAACCAACACACCATCCTCCAGGGAGCCTTCCCTCCTTGCTCCTCTATCTCCCTCAGGCTAGATTGGTTGTCCTTGTAATTAATTTATTTGCTAGTTCCTAATTCACCCCTAAATACCTGGTCTATAAAGAAGGATGGAGTTCCTTAAGCATTTGTTTTTAGTCTCCATAGAGATTGTCAAAAATTGCCAATGCCAACTATATTTCAAGTCATCATGGCAGGGCACTGGGAAAACTCTTCAATTAGCAATAATTTCACCTCAGATAAACCTCATTGGTTATGAGTGCAAAGCTAAACATTTTTTCTTACACTGAGTATGGTATTAAGCTTTCTTAGTAAAGTGCACAAAAAGGACACCAAAGATAGGAAGGTGATTTGCTGATTCTGGAGGCTGAACCTCTGGTCAGAAGCATGAGTGAGAGAACATTGGTTGTGGTCTTCCCAAGCGTACACCAAGAACACTGGTCCCTTGGTGACTATACAGTCTTGTCCCAGTTTAGTCACCACTTTCTGGTTGTACCCCCAACACAAACACTCTGTACCCCAGGCCTCCTGCCCATACTGGTGATCCCATACTCAGCAACTGCAGACCAGCTATGGCCCTGCCTTAGAGAATTATGGCCTAGGCTTTAGGGACAATCATACAGGCTTCAAGGCCAACATAACCCTTTGAATGACATTGTGTTTAGAAAGATACCTGGAGGGCCTGCCTGATGCACCCCATTCTTGGGGAAATGCCCATCACCCAAGCCCTCTCTCACCAGGGTTATGGGCACACGTGAACTAGCCGAGCTGGGAAACTGGGATAAGGACCTCCAATTCAGGCCAGTCTGTGATGGCACCAGGGGGATACCAATTAAGGTGTTTCTTTCTGTCAGGATTTAGTCAGTGAAACATCCTCAGAGTAAGTCTTTGCTTATTTGTTTTATATTCATAGATTTTATTTTCTTAATCTGTTTTTACTTGATTTTACATTCCTATGCCATTTGTTTTGTTGTTGGGAAAGACATTAAGGAGAAAAATCAGAAGTGTCTACTTTAGCCAATTTCCCCAAACCTCATTTATAAGATGAAAAAATAGGTACTGTTAAATTTGTGCATTCTTAGTTAACTTTTCATATTTTGAAGACATGAGATCAATTGACTTTTAGCCAAACATTAATTACATCTACTCAAACATGAATGTCACTCATTAATTTTCATTTACAATTTTAAACAATCGAAGTTATACGTTACATGTGTAAGTATCCTTTCAGCAGGTACAAGGTCAAGGTGAACAAAACAGAATGTGATTCATGTTAAACCTAACACATGGGCACTAATCATTCAGGAGTATAAGTAGACTTTGCTGACATTTAGCAACATAAACATGAAAAGAACATTTTATTTTATTTTACTCTCACAGTTACAGCTTTATTACAGTGAAGGATACCAGTTAAAATCAGCATCAGGAAAATGAACATAGGGCTGGGACTGTGCACAAGTACAAGTTACCAGTTGTCTCCTCTCAGTGTAGTCATGCAGGAAGCACTTACTTTCCTCAGCAACTCTGTGTGACCACACACATGGAGTACTGCCAACCAGGGACACTCACTTGAGTCTTGGTGCTCATATTTTAAATGTTTAAAAGAACAATTTTTTCCTCCCTCTTTCCCCTCCCCCCGCCCTGCTATTTTTGCTGTCTGTGTCCATTCACTGTGTGACCTTCTGTATCTATTTCTCTTTCTGTCTTCTCTTCTTGCTTTTCTCCTCTAGGATTCACCTCTAGGATTTAATCCTGGGGAACTCTGATGTGGAGAGAGGTTGCCTGTCAATTGTGCCACCTCAGTTCCTGGTTTCTGTTGCACCTTGCCTTGACTCTCCCCTTCATCTCTCTTTTGTTGTGTCATCATCTTGCTGTGTGACTCACTTGCGTGGGCACTGACTCTCCACACAGGCACTCGTGTGGGCACTTGGCCCCCTGTGCAGGCATGCTTCTTTTTTTACCAGGAGGCTCCAGGTATCAAACCCAGGTCCTCCCATATGGTAGCCTGGAGCCCAATCACTTGAGCCACATTCATTTCCCTAAAAGAACATTTTAAAAGAAGAAATATATCTAATAATTTCATGAGAATAGGTTTCAATCCAAGAGTACTCAAACACTTTGAGGTTTTTAGTTTTCTTAATTAATCAGTTTACTTAATTAATCATCACATTTTAGTAAGCACTCAATATATAACAGACATGGTGCAAGGCCCCAGGCATTCATAATTGTAAAGCATAAGATTCCCTACATTTAAGAAGCTTTTGTGGGAAAACACAGAAAAATAGCATGTATAACATCTTGCAAGAAGAAGTTTGTAAAAATGAAGCACAAAGTCCTAAGCCAATACAGTCATTAAACCATTCCTGGAGATTCCAGGAAGGCCAAGGATAGGAAGTAATGCTGCAGGTCTTACCTGATGATTGGATATAGTCAGGAAAGAAAGTGAAAGGACATTTCAGGCAGATGGCACAACCAATTCCAATGCATAGACCTTAGCATTAGCCTGAACTGGCCCTGCTCAGCAGTCTCTTATCCCAGACTCTCATCATTACAGTCCTCTTGCTGAAAGACTCACGTAATAGCACTTCTTAACTTCACCTAAATTTCCACTTGGCAAGCTCTTCCTCTGACTCTCTGCCCATAAGCTATAACCTGTCTTTAGTTCTTTCTTTCTAGACATGGTTTGTATTGTCTATCATGTCAATGAGGCTTTTTTTAGTATCACATAATGTGTTTTTTTAAATGTTTTTTATTTTTAATTTTTTTTAAAAAGACACTTAGATTACATAAATGTTACATAAAAATTATAGTTGGGAAGCAGACTTGGCCCAGTGGTTTGGGCATCCGTCTACCACATGGGAGGTCCGCGGTTCAGACCCCGGGCCTCCTTGACCCGTGTGGAGCTGGCCCATGTGCAGTGTTGATGCACGCACGGAGTGCCCTGCCACACAGGGGTGTCCCCGCGTAGGGGAGCCCCACGCGCAAGGAGTGCGCCCCATAAGGAGAGCCACCCAGCGCCAAAGAAAGTGCAGCCTGCCCAGGAATGGCACCGCACACACAGAGAGCTGACACAAGATGATGCAACAAAAAAAGAAACACAGATTCCTGTGCCACTGATGACAACAGAAGGGGACAAAGAAGAAGACGCAGGGAAAAGGACTTTGGCCCAGTGGTTAGGGCGTCCGTCTACCATATGGGAGGTCCGCGGTTCAAACCCTGGGCCTCCTTGACCCGTGTGGAGCTGGCCATGCACAGCGCTGATGCACGCAAGGAGTGCCTTGCCACGCAAGGGTGTCCCCCGCGTGGGGGAGCCCCACACGCAAGGAGTGCGCCCGTGAGGAAAGCCGCCTAGCGTGAAAAGAAAGAGCAGCCTGCCCAGGAATGGCGCCGCCCACACTTCCCGTGTCGCTGACGACAACAGAAGCGGACAAAGAAACAAACGCAGCAAATAGACACCAAGAACAGACAACCCGGGGGGGGGGGGGGGGAATTAAATAAATAAATAAATAAATCTTAAAAAAAAAAAAAAGAAGAAGACACAGCAAATAGACACAGAGAACAGACAACCAGGGTGGAGGGGTGGGGGTGGGGGTGGGGGTGGGGGTGGAAAAATAAATAAATAAATCTTAAAAAAAAATTTATAGGGTATTCCTATATGCCCTGTGCCCCATACTGCCCACATTGACCTACATAAACAACATCCTTCATTAGCGTGGAACATTAATTGCAATTGGTGAACACATTTTGGAGCATTGACACTGAGCAAGGATTATAGTTTGCATTGTAGTTTACACTCTCTCCCACTCAATTCTGTAGGTTATGGCGGGATATATAATTGCCTGTATCTGTCATTGCAATGTGATTCAGTTCAATTCCAAAGTCCCAAATATGCCCCCATATTACACCTCTTTTTCCCTCTCCCTGACTTCAGTACCCTCAGTGGCCACTGCCTCCACATCAATGACAGAAGATCTTCCATTGCTAGAATCACAATAAAACTATAGTAGAATACCAGTAAGTTCCCTCTAGTCCATAGTTCATTCTCCAGTCCTGACAATTCTGGGATGATGATGCCCATTCCACCTCTAATGGAGAAAGGGCTTCAATCCCATATGACTGATGGATGGGACTCTTGCTTACAGTTGTATTGTAGACTCTCAGTTCCTTGGTATGGTGGTTGTTCATCATCGCCTCATTGTGAGTTGTCCTGGGTAAGTCCAAAAAAACTAGAGAGTATGTGTTGCAACTCTGTTGAGGTTCAGGGTCCTGCTGGCATGTGCACAGCCCAAAGATTCAAGTCTCTTGGATGTACACCTACCAATTCCAGCACCAACTACAGGTTCAAATAGAAGGGACTAAAGAGCCATGTTTAGGGAAACCACAACTGAGTCCAACTTTGTCACACTGGGAGAACAAACCCCAAAATAGGACCTACTGGCAAGGCACCAAAGTCATGAGCTATCTGCCCTGACCATAGTGCATGGATGTCCCCAGAACCCTCAGGAGCCCTGTCATTTGGGGTACAATCTAATTTGGCAATCAGTGAGATCCTGCTGAGACATGTACAAGCATAACCACTGAAATGACCGTCCAACTCACTTTGAAGTCTCTTATTAAGGTCTTTATTCAGTAGCATTGCTAGTTGGTGCTTGATAGTAATCCCTTGGTGCCAGGGAGGCTAATCCCTGGGAGTCATGCCCCACACTGGGGGGAAGTTATTATATTTATATGCTGAGTTCAGCTTAGAGAGAGACCACATTTGAGCAACAAGGAGGCTTTCAGGAGGTAACACTTAAGAGCCCTATAAAACTATGCTAAGTTTCAATTTCAAGAGTTCGTAAGCACAGTCATCAATATCAAGTGCCCATCCATGGGCCATCCTCCTTCACTAGCCATTGCATCTATACTTGGGAGATTCTTGCTGTTCCACCAGAGGATGTTGGAAGATCCCAACACTAGTCCCCTATTTGGAAAGGGATAACGTATTTTAGGCAATGAAGGCTGTAGGTTTCATGGAGCTGAGATGACCAGGGATCTCAGTAAATTGTCTGTAGACTTTCCACACCCATGGAGTCTTATTTTGGGGCACACAGAGCTCAGATGAGGCTAGGAAATGAATTTATATTGGGGTGGCCCTTTGTCCACCTAAGAATTAGACATCTTTTGACCATCAGAGAAAACATTACGGGCACAACTTGCCGATTCTTCCAGCAATAAACACTGCCATATTCTGACTATGAAGAAAAGCCCTTATATCTTTTTTTTTAAAGATTTATTTATTTATTCCCCCCCACCCCCACCCCCCCAATGTCTGCTCTCTGTTTCCATTCACTGTATGTTCTTCTGTGTCCGCCTGTATTCTTGTCAGCGGCACCAGGAAACTGTGTCACTTTTTTGGTTGCGTCATCTTGCTGCGTCAACTCTCTGTGTGTGCGGTGCCATTCCTGGGCAGGCTGCACTTTTTTTGTGCTGGGCAGCTCTCCTTATGGGGTGCACTCATTGCACGTGGGGCTCCCCTATGTGGGGGACACTCCTGCATGGCACGGCACTCCTTAAGCCCATCAGCTCTGCGCATGGGTCAACTCACCACATGGGTCAGGAGGCCCTGGGTTTGAAACTTGGACTTCCCATGTGGTAGGCAGATGCCCTGTTGGGTCAAATCTGCTTCCCAAGCCCTTATATCTTGATTTCTCTGCAGGTGTTACGGACGTTCCTTGATAATCCCAACTTGTGGCTCGTTAGCATGCCTGCACTTATGTCTGCTTCCCAGCTTCTTTTTTTATTTCTTAGGAGGTACCATGGTTTCAACCTAAGACCTCATATATGGAAAGGAGGTACTCAGTCCACTGAGCTACACCCACTCCCCTTCTTTCTCAGCTTTCAGTCCTCGCTTGCTCATGTGCAGATATACTCAGGTGTTAGGCCTACCATACTTGCTGGTGAGAAAAACAGTTTACCTAATGTGGCCACTGGACTGTGAAGTTTCTGTATCTGCAAATCATTTATTCACTCATTCAACACACACTGTCAAACCCCCATTAGATGTCTGTCCTAATCCAAGGCCTTTCCTTCCCAGATATTTGATGAACATAGGCACAAAACATCATATTTTAGAATTTAAAATCTATCATAGAAGAAACAGATCTTTTAGTAGAGTGTTTAATATTACAGTCGTATTAGAGCACTATGAGATGGTGATTTGGGAAAAAAATGACTTAGGCTAGAGACATGGAAAAGATTCCCTGTGCTGCTGATGTTTGAGTGAGAAATGTTGCTGGAGTTCAATCAGAGGGGACAGAGACCTTCCAGGTAAAGGTAAAAGAAAGCAGATAATCACACAGTGAGAATTTTGAGAACATGGAAGATTAGAGGATAAGGACTGGCTTCCTTTAGATATCCATAGACATCCTGGATAAAAGATAACAATTTTTATAATTGTCATGCTTGGGAGAGTGGTTGTGTCTCAAGTGGTTGAGCACCTGCTTCCCCCTAGGGAGATCCTGGGTTTGGTTTCCCGTACCTCCTAAACAACAACAACAACAAGCAAAGTAAACCAAAAAATCAACTCAGAGGAGCCACGTGGCTCAGTGTTCAAGCCCCAGCTTCCCACATACGAGGTCCTGCCTTAATCCCCAGACTCAGTTCATCAAAAAAAGTTATGCTTGAACCCCCCCAAAAAATAAAGATATCCAAGGGATTAGAAAGAAACAAACATCTAATCCAGTGTGGTGAGCTGAAGGTGACATCACTGTAACCCACTGACTTCAGAAGCAGATACCAAGGGAGTTCCTGGATCCAGAGTTTCCTCATGCCAGGGGCCAGAGTTCCCATGCCTCAGGAGTTGACAGAGCTAGATATGAGACTGCCACAGGGAGCCCTCATTCAACAAGGGCTGCCATTTGTGGATGTGGGATTCACTAAACACTACTGGGGCCCTGAGCAGCAACAGGCAAGTGGGTCAAATTCCCAAGGACTTGGTTGGAATAAAAAATACCTACCAGTAGATGCCCCCAAAGCTCTACTGCAAGGATGTGTGAGATCCAAACTCTTCTATTGCAAGGGGCTGATAAACCAAACACTGGTCCAGGACCAGCACCTCTTCTTGACCACAGCAGAAGCAAATCAGAAATGTTCTATGGAACATATTTACAACTTGGCAGGTGTGGAACTCTCAAAAGAAAATAAATCTATTTCTGCTGAAAATAACACAAAAACTTAAAAAGCTCATAAGTCACTAAAAAGGAGGGTCCAAAGACCATTTCACAGATCAAGTTCCCTGGTGACCAGAAAATCCACATATCCAAGAAGTGGGCTTCACCAAATGCAAGGTTGATGAATTCGCCTCATCCTGGATGACTGTGGGGTGAAATACATCCCCAATCGTGGCCCCTTGGGCAAGTGGTGGACCCTGCACTCATGAGGGCTTTGCCAACACTGCCCTCATCCGACCTGTGCCCTCCAATAAATGACTTCCTGGCTATCTTTAAAAAATGAAAAGATAACTACAAAAAAATCACTCTGAATTATACCATAAATATTAAGAAAGTGAAAAGAGTGGTTTAGGGAAACGGACTTTGGCCCAGTGGTTAGGGCGTCCGTCTACCATATGGGAGGTCCGCGGTTCAAACCCCGGGCCTCCTTGACCTGTGTGGAGCTGGCCATGCGCAGTGCTGATGCGCGCAAGGAGTGCCGTGCCATGCAAGGGTGTCCCACGCGTAGGGGAGCCCCACGTGCAAGGAGTGCGCCCGTGAGGAAAGCCGCCCAGCGTGAAAAGAAAGAGCAGCCTGCCCAGGAATGGCGCCGCCCACACTTCCCATGCCGCTGACGACAACAGAAGCGGACAAAGAAACAAGACGCAGCAAATAGACACCAAGAACAGACAACCAGGGGAGGGGGGGAAATTAAATAAATAAATAAATCTTAAAAAAAAAAAAAAAAAGAGTGGTTTAGAGAAAAGGAGGATAGAGAAAGAAGGCCCATTAGTTGTCCCAAAAGAGGACAAATGAAAAAAAAAAGATGCAACTTTGGAAAATATAAAGCCTTACCGCCAGTGCTTTCATTTCATTTGGTCTGAGGATGGAATCAGGCATCCCCAGGCAGTTCTGATTTATTGGGTGCTTGTAAAATACCAACTTGCAAGAAGGTTGAGTAACACATCCACCACCTAGACCCCTGAATGTAAAATTGAAGATCACCAAAAGGAAGAATATATTTTAAAAGCAAGCAGGCAAAAAGTGAAATGGTCATTTTGCTGACATCAGTATTTGATCATAACAGGTGTCAGAAAACATTTGAAAAGTAATATTTTCAAAGTTCAGAGGAAAAAGAAAACATTAATCAAGAATTCTCCATCAAACTAAAATACATTTTTCAAGTGTGGGTCAGATTTCCAGGCCTATTTCCATTAAAAGTTCAAGAGTTGGCTTTTCATGGGCCTTAAGTAAAAGAACCAATGAAGGATCACATGCAAGTAAGGAACAGGCTGCAGGAAGCTGTGCTGGGGGAACACATTGGGATCGGGGTGGCCAACCAGCACAAGCTGGACTTGTACAAAACAACTCATGTGGGGAGGCTAAAACATAAATTAGCTTGATTTGGCAGAGATGGAGGATGGGGAAGAATGAGATCTGAGTTGGTGTAGCAGTTTGATATTATTTATGAATTCCAAAAACAATATTAGGTTTGTAAACTGGTCTGTTTATCTCAGCATGCTATCCTTTGATTGTATTAAATGCAAAGATTTTATGTTTACTTATTTAATCAAGATTGGGGCTTTGATTCGACCACCTCATTAGGGTGTGACTTAGGGTTGAGTCCCTGCCCCCTTGGTGAGCTGATAAAACAGACTCTTACTGAGGAAGACACACAGAAGAAGAAGATACATGGAAGAGGTTAGAACTCCATCATTTGGGTCCCTGCCATGTGACAGAAAAGAGAAGGCTCAAACAGCTAAAGCCCAGGGGAGAGCTGAGCCATTTGCCTGATAGTTTGCAGCTGAAGAGACCAGAGCCCTGAGCAGCTGAGAAGGCCTGGAAAGAAACAAGCCCTCCAGCCTACAGCTGAGATCACATTAAATGCAAAGGTTTTATGTTTACTTGATTAAATCAACATTAGGGCTTTGATTCCACTCGTCCTTAGGGACTTAGGGATTCAAGGTTGAGACCCCACCCCCTTGGTTGACTGATAAACGGACACTCAAGAAGATCCACAGAAGATCCACAGGAAGACAGAAGAAGGCAGAGGAAGAAGAAGACTGCGTACACACGGCAGAGGAGAAAACATTGATCCTGTGGCCCCGGGAGGACAGGTGAGTCATTTGCCAGATAGTTTGCAGCTGAAGAGATCAGAGCACCTGAGCTGAGGAAGCCAGGAAAGAAACAAACCCTATGCCAGCCTACAGCTGAGATCAGAAGAAGCTGGGTTCACAGAGCCCTAAGAGGAAGAAGGAAGGAGAGACCAGCCCCGCCATCTTACTTCAACATGTGGCAACTGACTTGGATGAGAAAGTACCTCTTATGGTACCTTGAGTTGGACTCTTTAGGGCCTGGTAACTCTAAGCTTTTGCCCAAAGAAATACCCTCTATAAATAGCAACAGATTTCTGGTACTTTGCATCAGCACCTCTCTGTCTAATATAGTTGGTTTAGAGTTACAGCACTCCATGGCCCTCTGCAGCCCATTCGTTTTAAGGCAGAGTGATAGAGGACAATATTAGTCCAGCAACTCTCCTCTCTCATGCCAAGTATTTTCATGTTGGGGGTCTTCAGCTAAAAGTGACTTTCCTGGCCTCCCTGTCTTCCTTCCTTGTTCATTCTCCCCAGGGAACAGGAGTGATTTATCTGATTGGTGGGCGACAAGGGCCTAGTTTCTGGAGGACCATTTTCATCAGTTCGCATTGACAAATCAAATGGCTACAAGTACAAAAGATTTGTTAGTAAAACACTACATCTATATAAATACACCATATCCCTGCATCTTCCCAGGAGAAATTGGATGTTCTTCTCAAGTACATAAGAACATATACAGACACTGAAAAAAGTCTAGCCTAAGAAGGAAACTCAAAATATGGTAGGGTAGAAAGAATGGACTGACCACATCCTCTTGCCCCTGTAAAATAAAATTCAGAGTAAATAAAAACACCCTAAATATAGAAACTCATATATTTGGAAATAAAAAATATACTGTCTAAAACAATTCATGAGGTAAACCAAAGAACAGAGAAATTAGAAAATATTTTAGAAGAAAATGTAAACACACATGATTATCATAAAGTATTTCTTATAGAATTTTTAGCTTTAAGTGCATATGCTTCAAATAAAACTTGAACATTAATGAGATAAGAATACAAAAAAGAAGCTACAAAAAGTAATAAAATATAAAAAGAAAAGAAAATTTTAAAAAAGATAAAAAGTAATACAAAATAGACCCAAAATAAATATTAGGAAATGAATAATAAACATGAGACTATAAAATATGAAACAAAAAAATAATAGATCAAGCCATATCAAAACCTTGATCTTTAGAGAACAGAAAATTCTGGATATTTGGTCAAGTAAAAAGTGATAGAAGACACAAACAATATACAGATAAAAGAGACATAATTAATATGCCTATTATGGAAATAAATATAAGGCACATATTTATGATAAATTTGAAAACATATTAAATTATAAATTGCCAAAATTGATTTAAGTTTATATGAAATATGAAAAGATCCATGGTATTACACAATTGACTCAGTGATTTAAAATTGCCCCAAAAAATAAATACAAGGCCAAAATAATTCAAATGCAACAAGTAGCAGGTTGTGAGATTCTTATACAAACTGTTCAGGAAAATGGAGTATAGAAGGAAAACACAGACTCCTTTTAAGAGGTGAGTATAACTTTGATGTGTATCCAGTCTGAACAAGGACAGTGTTATGAGCTGAATTGTGTCCCCCAAAAGACATGTTCAAGTCCTGACCCCTGATCTTGTGCATGTGACCTTCCTTGGAAACAAGGGCTTTGAAGCTGTTAGTAGTTAAGATGATACCAAACTGGAGCAGGGTGGGCCCTAACCCAATACGTCTGGTGTCCTTCAAAGAAGGGCAGAACTGGACACAGACACAGGGGAGAAGGTCATGTGCTGATTAGGCAGAGACTGAAGCCCAAGGACCACCAGCAACCACCAGAAGCCAGGAGGGAGGCATGGGCATGTTCTTCCCTAGAAGGCTAGGGGCGCGTGGCCCTGCCAACACCCTGATTTCCAACTTCAGGCCTCCAGAACTGTGAGACAGTAAATTTCTGTTGTTTGAAGCCATCTAGTCTTTGTTACTTTGTTACAGCAGCACTAGGAAACTAGACAGATAGCAACTGGAGGGTGGGGGGGGGGGGGGGGTAGCCAATTTCACTTAGGTACACAGATGGAAAAACTCTAGATAAGTATTAGGGAATTGAGTCCAGTAAAACATGAGCACAAGCACAGGCATACTCGCCCACATCCTGGCACTCACTCTGAGTCAGACAGATTGCTTTACATCTTGATTCATTTCATTCTCCTAGCAACCTAGAAGGAAAATGCAGTAATATTTCCATTTCACAAGTGAGACATCTTGGCAGAGAGGGGTGAATTATATTATACCAGATCACTAACAAATGGACAAGCTGAGGTGTAGACAGGCAATCTAGTTCCAGATTTTGGGCTCTAAATATAGATTTTACTTACATGGAATGGTGACCTTATATATTTTATCCTCCAGTGCAAGGATTTTCAATATTAGAAGTCAATTAATGAAATTCACAACATTAACAGATTAAGAAGAAAAAGCAAATAATTTCCTATGTGCCCATGTTGGAGAGAGTCATACTGGTTCCCAAACTCCAAATATGAAATAATAGCATTGTATTTCACAATCATTTGACAGTCCAGGTGGGTATTTCTGGTTGGTGATGGGCTCACCTTCATGCAGTGATTCAGGGAACCAAGCTCCTTCTATTTTGCAGCTTTGCCATCTGGGCCTTTAGACACACCTGGATTCAATTATTGGGAGGGGGAATGAGGGCATTGAAAAATGAAAAAACACACTAGTTATTCAAAACCATGGCCCAGGAGTGACATTCCTCATTTCCAGTGTGTTGGGAATTCTATGAAAGGAAAACAGGCCAGAGTAGGACTGAACTGAAAGAAGTGGGTGAAATTTTGCAGGGCAATGCAAATATAAGAATAAGAGATTTGAAAATGCCTTTATAATTAATGGCAGGTCATTAAATGACTTAAGCGGGAAGAGTCAAAGGGCCCAATGTGCAGATTAGATCTCTCTGGTAAGTGCAAGAATTAATGGCAAAAGACTCAGGGTGGCTATGGGAAGACAGTCAGGTTTCAGAAGTGAGGATGGATTGGATCACTTTTTTATTAAATGCCATCAAGTGGATAGACCTGAATGATGTTTAGGAGATAGATCCAACTAGATTTGACAAATGACTCAGTGTGGGGTGTGGGAAACTCTGACTTTACTGGGTATATATGGGTGGCATTTGCTGAGCCTAGGAATAATGAGAGTGAGACACTTGAGGAGCTGGCATCCTGAGTTCATTTCAGGACATGTGGAGTCAGTGGTACCTGAAAGACATCTTACTGGAAACTTACATCAATCCTAACCCAGAATAGGGCCACAAAAGTCATATTCCTTGCTTTTTTAATATTAGGGAGTCACCAATATCACACACATGTGAATCTAGCTACAATAAGGAATCTGCTAAGCTCCTGAAGCTGCTTCTACTGCCATCTTTGAAAACATGCTGTTCTTACATTGTCCTGCTCCAGTAAAATGGATGTCCTATATCCTGGCTCTCAGCATTCATGGAGATACTTGACTGGAGTCTAGTGCTTCCTGAAAAAAACTAATATGTATAAGCATCTGATTAGCTGAACTGAAATGACATCCCAAACTAATTGTAACTGAATATGAATACTTCCCTATTTCCAGCTTCTGCAGCACAGAAAGGCACATGAAAGGTGAAGTGGAACAGATGGTGAGCATTATATACCATGTCCACTTCATCTGCCATTGGCTACTAAATATCCATTCACATAGTTCTTCCCATACTTACATTCCCAAACATAATAGCAACAACATGCTCTTGCTAAAATGATGCAACAGTCTCATACTCACAAAAAGTAAACACCTTCTTCCAAAAGGGTTCCCAATGTTGGTTGTTTAATTATTGTATTTATTCCTCTATAATTTAATCCCTATCCTTCTATTTGTCCTCTGTACATGTGACTAATAAAGTCAATCACTTTTAACCTATCCTATATAAAACTGTAAGGGAAAGCAACATGAAAAAGCTAATTAATCAAAATATGGTATATATATATAAAACAGCATGAATGAAAATATTATACACTATGGCTCTGAAGAGCTTCAAGGCAGGATCCCTGGTCACACTGATCCAGTTGGTGTTGCAGTAAACATACTCTGACCAGACTTTGAACTACTAGGGCTGCCAAAGAGCACTATCTGCTGGTGGCCAAGGACATTCATGAGACAAAACTAAAAGAAAATAAGTAAGAGAGGCTTTTCCTGGCCCCTACAGCCTCCTCCCCAAGGCCTTTGATAGTCGGTCTGTAACTCATTACTGGGTACTTGACCTGGGTTTAAGCAAATAACAGGGATAATCCTGAAGACCTAGAATAGGTTGAACCAAGAATCAAAGAATGGCAGTAACACACAGGTTCTATCACTAAATGCCTACAAAAGAGAAAGAAATTGAACATCACAGTAAACTCACCATCATATCAGGTATCTAGATTTGGCAAAAAATTACAAGTGATACTAAGAAAATGGAAGAAATGGTCCAAGCAAAGAGATACAACAAAGCCCCAGATGAGACACAGGATTTGAGACACCTAATCAATGGGATTCATACAAATTTCCAAAATCAAATCAGCAAGTTGAAAGACAACATGGCTAAATTGATAAAGGACATCGAGAAGACACTGGGAAATAAAAAGATTTTGAAAATCTGAACAGAAAAATAACAAAGCTATGGGAATGAAAGACACAATAGGTGATATCAAAAACATATTAGAACTTCAGCTCCTAAACTCTGGTTTATTGGGCTTACCCCACTCAGCTAACACGAAGTTGAAGAATGTCAACCACTACACCATGGAGCCAAGAGTGCCTACAACTGAAAGCAGGAGGATTGCATCCAGCATCCATATGGAATCTAAGCTCCCTCTTGACATAGATGTGGAATGGACACAACCAATCCAAGGTCCACAGGATGGAGGAACAGAATCTGGATTAGAGTGGACTTACTGATCTTCTATTCATGAACTATTGTGATTAGTAATTCAAGAAAATGTGGCATTGGTGTGGAAAAAGTGGCCATGGTGGCTGCTGGGTGTGGGAAATGGGAGGAAGAGATGAGATGTGGAGGCATTTTCAGGACTTGGAGTTGTCCTGGGTGGTGCTGTAAGGACAGTTACTGGACATTGTATGTCCTCCCATGGCCCACTGGGTGGAATGTGGGAGAGTGTGGGCTATGATGTGGACCATTGACCATGAGGTACAGCAATGCTCAGAGATGTATTCACCAGAGGCAATGAATGTGTCATGATGATGGAGGAGAATGTTGCTGTGGGGGAGTAGTGGGGTGAGGGGGGTGGGGGGTACATGGGGACCTCATATTTTTTAATGCAATATTTTAAAAATTAATTAAAAATTAATTAATTAATTAAAAAAACATATTAGAGGGAAGCAGCTGTGACTCAACCCATTGGGCTCCCATCTACCATGTGGGAAGCCCTGGGTTTGTGCCCCAGGGCCTCCTTATGAAGGCAAGTTGGCCCATGCCACAGAAAGCTGACAGCCCACAGGCACAGCAAGATGATGCAACAAAAGAAGACAAGCAGACACAGAAGAACACACAGCGAATGGACACAGAGAGCAGACAGCAAGCAAGCCACAAGGGGGGGTGGTAAATAAATAAATAATCTTTAAAAAAACATATTAGAGGCATACAACAGCAAACTCAAAATGATAGAAGAAAGAATAAGTGATACAAAAAGACAGAAAAATTGAAATGACAAAAAGAGAAGAACAGAGAGAAAAGAATGGAAAAAATTGAGCAGGGGTTCAGGGAGTTGAATGATAACATGAAGCATAACAACATACATGCCATAGGAGTTCCAGAAAAGAAGAGAAGAGAAAAGGGGAAGAAAGAGTATTTAAGGAAATAATGGCTGACAATTTCTCAACTTTCATGAAAGAAATGAATTTATATGATTACATGTCCAAGAAGCACAGTGTACCCTAATCAGAATAAATCCAAATACGCCTTCTACAAGAAACATACTACTCACAATGTCAAACACCAAAGATTAAAAAAGAAAATTCTGAGAGCAGCAAAGGAGAAACAATCCATTATACAAGGAATGCACACTGAGACTTAAGAGTTTCTCATTAGAAACCGTGGAGGCAAGAAGACTGTGGTATGATATAATCAGGAAACTGAAAGAGAAAAATTGCCAGTCAAGAATGCTTTATCCAGCAAAATTGTTCTTCATATATGAATGTGAGTTTAAAATATTCACAAATACACGTAAACTAAGAAAATCTATGAAAAAAGAATTGACTTTGCAGGAAGTATTAAAGGGAGCATTAGAGTCCAAAAGTAAGACAGGAGAGAGAGACTTGGAGGAGACTGTGGAAGACAAGAATAGCAGAAAGCATAACCAAAAGAATAAAAAGAGAGACAAAAATAAGATATGACATATGAAACCAAAGAATAAAATGGTGGAAGTAAATAATGCATTTACAGGAATATCATTGAATGTGAATGCATTAAACTCCCCAGTCAAAATATAGAAGCTGCCCAAATGGATAAAAAACATGAGCCATTTATATGCTGCCTTCAAGACACTCACTATAGACACAGAGATACAAACTGGCTGATAGTGAATGGTTGAAAAAAGATAGCATACACGAACAGTAACCAAAAAGAGCAGGGAAAGCTATATTATTATTAGACAATACTGATTTTAAAAGCAAAAAAAATTTTATGAGAGAACAAGATCGCCGTTATATATTAATAAAAGGGACAAACAAGGAAGCAGACGTGGCTCAATAGAGCATCTGCCTACCATATGGAGGGTCCAGGGTTTGATACCCAGGGCCTCCTGACCCATGTGGTAAACTGGCCCACATACAGTGCTGCTGTGCGCAAGGAGTGCTGTGCCACGCAGGGGTGCCCCCATGTAGGGGTGCCCCACACGCAAGGAGTGCACCCCGCAAGGAGAGCCACCCCACGTGAAAAAAGCACAGCCCACCCAGGAGTGGTGTGACACAGCAAGATGATGCAACAAAAAGAGATGCAGTTTCCTGGTGCCATCTGATAATGCAAGCTGATGCAGAAAAACACACAGCGAATGGACACAGAGAGCAGACAAAGTGGGGGAAGGGGAGAGAAATAAATAAAAAATAAATTTAAAAATAAAAGGGACAAACACCAGGAAGCAATAACAGTCATGAAATCTATATACCTAACCAAGGTGCCCCAAAATACATGAGACAAATTCTGGAAAAACTAAATGGGGAAGAGACAAGTCAACAAGAACAGTTGGAGATTCAGTATACCACTCACATCTTTAGATAGAAAACCTATACATTTTTCTCAAGTGCTCATGGATCTCTTTCCAAGATAGACCACATGTTGGATCACAGGCAGGTCTCAATAAATATAAAATAATTGAAACTATACAACACCTACTTAGATCATAATGGAATGAAAATGGAAATCAATAATACACAGGAAAAGGGAGGATTTGCAAAGGTGTGGAGGCTAAACAATATACTTCTAAACAATCAGTGAGTCAAAGAAGAAATTGTAAGTGGAATTAGTAAATATATTGAAACAAATGAAAATTCGAACACACCTTATCAAACTTATAAGACACAGTGATGGCAGTGTTTAGAGGGAAATTTATAGTCCTAAATGCCTATAATAAAAAAGAAAAAAGAGCCAAAATCAAAGCTATAACTGAACAATTGAACAAACTAGAAGAAGAACAGCAAACCATTGCCATGCAATCAGAAGGAAAGAAATAATAAACATTAGAGACAAAATAAATGAAATTGAGGGCAACAACAACAACAAAAAAACAAAACAATGAAGAAAATCAACAAAAGCAGAAGCTGGTTCTTTGAGAAGATCAATAAAATTTGGAAACCCTTAGCTAGCTAACAAAGAAATAGAGGATGCAAATAAATGAAATCAGAAATGAAAGGGGTGATGTTACAACTGACCCCACAGAAATAAAATGATCATAAGAAGATATTATTAGAAATTGAATACAGAACCAAAAAACTAGACAAGCTACATGACATGGAAAATTTTCTAGAAACAACACAATCTACATTAATTCTACAAGAAATACCAGAATTCAACAAATCAGTCACATTTAAATAAACTGAATTCATTATTAAAAATCTTTGAACAAAGAAAAGTCCAGGACCAGATGGCTTCACAGGTGTATCCTTCCAAGCATTTTGAGAAGAATCAATGCCAATCCTGTTTAAATTCTTCAAAAAATTGAAGAGGAGAGAAAGTTAATAAGCACATTTTATGAAGCCAACATCATGTTAATATCAAAGTTAGATGAAGGTACTATAAGAAATAAAAACTGCCAACAAATCTCTCTAATGAATATAGATGCAAAAATTCTCAACAAAATACTTGCAAATAGAATCCAACAGCATATCGGAAGACTTATACATGATAATCCAGTGGGATTTATTCCTGATATACCAGGGTGAGTCAACAAAAGAAAATCAATTAACATAATACACAACATAAACAAATTGAAGGAAATGACCCATGTGATCATCTCAATCAATGCCGAAAAGGCAGTTGACTAAATCCAGCATACTTTCTTCATAAAACACTTTGAAAGATAAGAACAGAAGGAAATTCCTCTATATGATAAAGGGTATGTATGAAAAAACCACAACCAACATCATACTAATGAGGAAAGGTTGAAAGTGTTCCCGCTAAGATCCAGAGCAAGACAAGGATGCCTACTGTCACCACTCTTGTTCAATATTGTGCTAGAAGTCCTAGCTAGAGCAATTAGAGAAGAAAAATTTAAAGGCATCCAAATTGGAGAAAAGGAAGTAAAACTCTCACTATTCACAGAAGACATGAACTTATATTTTAAAATTCCTGCAATGCTTACCACAAACTTCCTTGAACTAACAAATGACTTCAGCAAAGTGGCAGGGTACAAGAGCAACAAGCAAAAATCAGTAATGTTTCTGTACACTAATATTGAACAATCTGAGGAGGGAATCAGGGAAAAATTCCATTTACAATAGCAACAAAGAGACTCAAATACCTAGGAATCAATTTAAGCAAAGACATATAGGACCTATATAAACTAAAAAAGAATGCTAAAAGCAATCAAAGAAACTTAATCAATGGAAAGACATGCCAAGTTCATTGATCGGATGATTAAATATGGTGAAGATATCAATCCTACCCAAACTGGTTATATATTCAACACAATACCAATCAAAATTCCAACAGCCTACTTTATAAAAAATAGAAAAGGTAATTATCAAGTGTATTTGGAAAGGAAAGTGCACCCAATAGCCAAAATCATTCTAAAAAAGAAGAGTGATGGGGGAGGACTTTCACTGCCTGACCTTGAAACATATTACAAAGCTACAGGGAAATGGACTTGGCCCAGTGGTTAGGGCATCTGTCTACCACATGGGAAGTTCGCGGTTCAAACCCTGGGCCTCCTTGACCCGTGTGGAGCTGGCCCATGCGCAGTGCTGATGCGCGCAAGGAGTGCCCTGCCACACAGGGCTGTCCCCAGGGGTGTCCCCCGTGTAGGGGAGTCCCACACGCAAGGAGTGCACCCGTAAGGAGAGCTGCCCAGTGCGAAGAAAGTGCAGCCTGCCCAGGAATGGCGCCGCCTACACTTCCCCTGCCGCTGACGACAACAGAAGCGGACAAAGAAACAAGACGCAGCAAATAGACACAGAGAACAGACAACCAGGGGAGGGGGGGAGTTAAATAAATAAATAAATCTTTTAAAAAAACAAAGCTACAGTGGTCAAAACAGCATAGTATTGGCATACAAAGAGACACATTGCTCAATGAAATTGAATGACAGTCCAAAAATAAAACTTAACCTCAATGATCAACTGGTTTTTGACACCCTACCAAGTCCACTTTGTTGGAACAAAACAGTCTCTTCAAAAAATGGTCCTGGAGGAAACTTTTAGATACTATTTTAGAAATAATTCTAAAATTTTTGTGATGATAAATGCATAACACTGTGATTATATTCAAATCCATTGATTATACACTTTAGATAGATCTTATGGTGTGTGAATATATCTCAATAAAACGGCTTAATAAATAAATAAATGATTGGGCAAGAATAGCCAGAAATAGCAGCTATGTTCGGCAGGAGAAACAGAGAGATAGAGAGATGAAGAATTTTCTTGTTCATTTGTCTGTTTTTTTAGTTTATAATTACTATTATTCCTGAAATAATGAAAATGCTCTAATAATGACTGAAGTGATGAATGCACAACTATGTGATTATAACAAATACCATTGGTTGAACACTTCAGATGAATTGTTTGCTTTATTAATACATAGCAATAAAATTGATTTGTTAAACAAATTTTTTTACACTGTGTCTTTCATCCCTATATCTTTTAGATATAGTGACAATTTCTTCTGTATGTTCTCCTAGTGCCTTGTTTATTCACTTTATTTTCAAAGAAGCTTTAGGTTACAGAAAAGGCAAATAGAAAATATAAGGGAGGGAAGTGGACTTGGCCCAGTGGTTAGGGCATCCGTCTACCACATGGGAAGTCCACAGTTCAAACCCCGGGCCTCCTCGACCCGTGTGCAGCTGGCCCATGTGCAGTACCGATGCGCACAAGGAGTGAGGTGCCACGCAGGGGTGTCCCCCGCGTAGGGGAGCCCCACGTGCAAGGAGTGCGCCCCATAAGGAGAGCTGCCCAGTGCAAAAGAAAGTGCAGTCTGCCTAAGAATGGCGCCGCCCACATGGAGAGCTGACACAACAAGATGATGCAACAAAAGAGACACAGCAACAACAGAAGTGGACAAAGAAGACACAGCAAATAGACACAGAACAGACAACCGGGGCGGGGGCGGGGGCGGTGGGAAGGGGAGAGAAATAAAAATAAATAAATAAATCTTTAAAAAAAAAAGAAAATACAGGGGATTCCTATATATCTCTCCCCCTTCCCTTCTCACATTTTCTCCTATTAATAATGTCATACATGAATATGGTACATTTGTTTCAATTGATGAAAAAATATTAAAGCATTGCCACTAACAGTGGTCAATGGTTTCCATTATGGTTCACACTCTGCACCATACACTTTAATAGGGTTTAACAAAATGCATAATGGCCTGTACACATCAATGTAACATTATGCAGAATAATTCCAGTGTCTTAAAAATGCCCCATGCTCCATCCATTCTTCCCTCCCCCTTCCCTTAGAACCCATCATAGCTACTAAGTTGCAATTTTTTAAGTATAAGGTTCATAGTTACATGCCTTAATATTGAGGACTTGGCATATTGGTCTGTCTGCTTTTATTCAGCACTGCCTAAGTTCTTGAGACTCTTGCCCCTCTATTTGAGAACACAGCAGGACTCCCCAGGATGGGAGTTTAATATTTTATTTATTGTGTGGGTCACCATCCACTGCAATAACACCCTATGATGAGATGAACATTTTCATATTCCATAGAAGCATGCCCCAGGTGAACCCTTTCCCACATATCCCCACAACCCCAAAACCCTACACCAATAATCCTCAACTGCAGTATTTGCTAAAAGAACATTCCCGCCATTGTGTTAACCACAATCCTACAAATCCTGAGTTCACCTGTTCCTTGTTCTAGCCTTACCCTCAGTTCCATGGATAGGCCAACCCCATACCCCCACCCTGCTCACCCTCACATTCCAACACCATCGAACCCACTCATATCCCTGCACCACCATCTCTCCCATCCATTGCTAAAACACAGTCCTTCCACCTTATCATAGGTTTGCCCATATTGAAAATTGGCTTGCCATCCTCTACTTCCTTTCTCACTTGTAAAAATCTACTTTCCTTGTGTTACTGGTTTTCTTTGGCTATACAATACAAAGTGAACATTTTGCTTTGTAGGAAGAACTTTACTCCTAAGTTTCCTTGTTCCAGACATGAAATATAGTTGCCTCTACTTGTTCCCTAGGAACTTCGTCAAACTGGCATCATCTTAAACTAATTACAAGACTTGAGTTCCACTGAATGATTTAGCACTTCTAATTGGAAAATTTTATGTGCAGATGGGTCTCATATTCATTTTCAGGCCAAGGGCATAGCATTTTTCAGAGCCCAGTTTATTCCAAAGAGATTGTTCTATTAGCTTTGATACTTTGTGAAGCCTTTAGGCTTTGATTTTTATCCTCTTTCTCTATTGTGACTCTAAAGTTCAGATTCTCTGAGGTCAAAATATGCCATCAGAAAAAAGTACTTAACATCTAGTTACTATTCCAGATTCCTCCGTTCCCTTCAAATTTTGCTATTTGTTCCTTAATTAGGGTGAGATCCTAAAGGATCTTCAAACAGATTTATTTTCATTCAACTCAAAAAAAATTTTTACAAGAAAATTGGCCCAAATAGTGTGCTGTTCCTGGAAACAGGAATCTTCTGAGGATATTCTTTAAGGTTCTATTCTAACATGAATTTTCAAATTCATAGCAAGACAATAAACCTTAGTGAAGGTCACGCTCCTTTACATATATAAGGTATGTAATTCTTTGATGTAAAGGTAGGGATGAACTTTCACTGTAAGGTTTCCTACATTTGTTGTAGGACTGTGTTGAACATTGTCCCCCAAAATTCATGTCTACCCTTAGCCATAGAATGTGATATTTGGAAATAGGGTCTTTGCAGATGTAATTAGTTAAGATGATGTCATACTGGATTAGGGTGGGCACTAAATCTAATGACTGGTGAGTTTATAAGAAGGAAATTTGAACATGGACCCTTAGGCACAGGGAAAATAGCCTGATGGAGGCAGAGATTCGTGTTATGTTGCCATAAGACAAGGAATGCCTGGGTTTCTCAGAACCTGGAAAAGGCAAAGAAGGATTCTTCCCTAAAGCCTTGGAAGGGGATGGCCCTACCAACTTCTTGATTTCAGACTTCTATCCTCCAGAACTGTGAGGGAATAAATTTCTACTGTTTTAAACCACCCAATTTGTGGCAGTTTGGTAGCTCAGCCCCAGGACACAAGTGCAATTGCAGTCATAAGCTTCTCTTCTCTTTGAGTTCTTAACATGCTGAATAAGAGATTCATATTGACTAAAGAATTTCACATAATTGCTAAATGGAGGATTTATCCAGTTTGAATTTTTAAATAAAGGAATCATACTGGCAAAAATCTTCCCAAAATGTGCTGTATGCATATGGTTTCTCTCCAGCATGAATCCTCTTAAGAACAATAAGGTTTGGATCACTGCCAAAGGTCTTGTCATGCTCAAGGCCTCTCTTTGAACTATTAATATTCTGATACTGAAATAGGGACAACATATGACTGAAAGTATTGCCACAAATACTGCATTCGTAGACTCCAGCACTTCTCATATGTAAATTGAGCGATTAATATTCTCTAAAGGTTCTTCCATATTTATTGCATTCTAATGTTTCTTTCTATTATCAGTTCTCCTGGATATAAGATTCAAATCACTGCTAAATACATGTCCCCATTCATTGCCTTTCTCTCCAGTAAGAATTCTCTGATGGACAATGAAATTTGAACCACTGCTAAAAGCTTTCAGACATTTGTCACATGTAAAATGTTTCTCTTGTCTGTTCTCACTTATGTTTAATTTGGAGTTAAAGTTTTTCCCACATCAGAGGATTTCCCACCTGCATGAATGATATTAAATTTAAGCAGCAATGACCTATGTCTGAAAGCATTCCCACAGATAGTCCAATGACAATGTTTGGCTATAACATGACTTTTTACATGAAGACTAAAGGATTCAGGATGGTTGAAAGTTTTCATGTATTTATGACATTCATCTGATGTTTTTGCCAGTATTAGTTTTCTGATGTACCATACAGAATGTGTGGTAAATTAAGAATTTCATGAAATCATTGCATTCATGGGTAATTCTTTGAATTACAAATGACAAGAGGCCTTCCATGTTCATTGCATTCATACGGCCTTTCTCCAGAATGATTTTCCTTGTCAAGAATGACTTAAGATTGAAGGCCTTCACATATACCACATTCACAAGGTTTCTCTTGTTATTTTTTTTAAAAGATTTATTTTTTATTTATTTCTCTTCCCTTCTCCTGTCCCCATTGTCCGCTCTCTGTGTCCATTCGCTGTGCGTTCTTGTGTGTCTGCTTGCATTCTTGTCAGTGGCACTGCGAATCTGTGTCTATTTTTGTTGCATCATCTTGCTGCATCAGCTCTCCATGTGTGTGACACCATTCCTGGATAGACTGCAATTTTTTGCACGGGGCGTGCTCCTTGCGCGTGGGGCTCCCCTATGTGGGGAGTGGCATGGCACTCCTTGCGTGCAGCAGCACTTCACGTGGGCCAGCTCACCAAATGGGCCAGAAGACCTGGGATTCAAACCCTGAACCTCCTATATGGAAAGCAGATGCTCTATCAGTTGAACCACGTTCGCTTCCCTCTTGTTATACTTGATGGATTCTCACATGTTTAGTGAGATGTGAGACACAGCTTAAGGCCTTCCCACATTTGAAAAATTAATGTGGTTTCTTTTCAGTATATTTGATGATTATTAAGAGTTAATGAAAAAAAAAGAGTTAATGCTTAGCTAAAAGACTGCTCGTTTTTAATATATCTGAAAATTACACCTCCACTCTGAATCATCTGATGTTGAATAAGGGATTATTAGCTAAGAAAAACACTAGTACATAATGCTTACTTATGAACAGGTATGGCCCTAAATCCTTTTTATATATTAACTCTTTAACTCATTTCATTTTCATAATAGCTCTGTGCCATTATTACCAGCATTTACAGATAGGGACACTAAAGCACAGAGCAGTGAGGTAATTTGTCCAAGAGCATACAAAACTAGAATGTGCTACCCAAGTAAAAGAACCCCAGACCCTATGCTCTTCATACCCCTTTGCGCTCTTAAAAAATACAGAGTATATCTCACTAATCTGGTCCACAGTGTATGCTCAAAAGATCAACCGATGGGAAATGGATGTTGCTCAACTGATAGAGCTTCTGCCTACCATATGGGAGGACCTGGGTTCTATCCCTGGGGCCTCCTGGTGAAAAAGAAAGCATGCCCTCGTGGCAAGCCAGTGCCCATGCCAGTGGCCCCAGAGTAAGCAAGTGCCTGCACAAGTACCCACATGATGAGCCAGTGCCCCGCATAAGTGAGTCATGCAGCAAGATGATGACTCATCAAAAGAGAGACAAGGGGAGAGTCAAGGTCAAGCACTGCAGGAACCAGGAACTGAGGTAGCACAATTGACAGGGAATCTCTCTCCCCATCAGAAGTCTCCAGGATCAAATCCCAGTGAATTCTAGAGAAGAGAAAATGAGAAGAGAAGACAACACAGACAGCAAAAACAGCAGGGTGGGAGGAGGGGAAGAGGGGGGAATAAATAAATGAATCTTTAAAAAAAAAAAGGTTAACTGGCATGACTAAGGATAAGCAATATGATTCTGTCAATAGCATCATTACAGTCTCACTCATTCTTTCATCATAACAATGTCATATATGCTCTTATTGCTTTCTTAAATTCTTCATTATTTTCATTAAAAAACCTGGCTTTCTTTTCCTAATTCAGTGTTATTATGAAGACACATTAGCTCAAAACTTGTAAAACAGAACCTTATGTATGCTCATGATATTGAAACAGCAAAGCCTTAGTATCTGGATTAATCCTCGTAAAAGAGCAAGAAGGTAGCAAAAAATAAAATAAAAAACACCAACTATGTGTTGTGAAAACAAATGAAATCTGGGGATTATAGGATGACTTCATCTTTGTGACACCAGTTGGAATCCTTGGGAGGGCAGAGGAAGGTTTAGAGGATGGGAAAAACAGAAAGCTACCACCATTATTGTATAACTGCCTTAGTGTTCCTGATCCTTCTTTGATCCCATACCGTACTTCCCTAACTTTAAATCTCTCAAAGATCCTTCAGCATTTCACAGAATTGCAAAACAGATGTCATGACTAAAAATAAGTAAAAATGAATTGCTACTTAATATTGAAAACTCACCACCACATTCTATACTCCTTTCTCAATTGAGATTTGCTAGTCAAATATGCCTTCCCCCTTTTGCTTTGCATTAAAGTAGCACTTGTACTGGCATAAGAGTTTTTTGGGTCTAATATCAGGTGTCATTATCATTCCACATCAGATTATTAAATCAATGAAATAATGATACTTTAAAAGATAATAAAATAGTAATTTATTTACAATGAAAATTGTCAGATTTACTCAGAATGAACATTCTCAAATATATTGAGAATAAAATTTCAAATATAAACTATAACTACCTTTTACTTACTTCACGGTCTATATTCACCTAATTATATTGATCTGTTACCTTCCTAGTCACAAGATAAGAAACCACAAGAGACAAATGAGACTATTCCATTTCTTACCTAGAATTTAGATTAGTTTTGGAGCCAATCTCCTCACAAACCATAATTATCAGTCAAAATTCAGTGCAGGAAACAAATACTCTCAAGTATTTAAAGAAGATATTGCTTGAAATTAATGCTTTTTAAATTGATGGTTCTCCTGCATTGAACTGCAGGAGAAGACGGTGGTCTCCACAGGAGTCGGTTTTCCTCATAAATTTTCATGTATTGGAAGAACTTGAAGAAAGGACAAAAAGAGTAGGCCATGGTACTGTTAGCTGGGGCCTTGAAGATGATGAAGATATGACACAAGGTGGAGAGACATGATTATTGGGCCACCAAGGACAAATTATGAAAACAGAATATATAGCCTGAAAGTAGAATGTGGACTTAAATACTTAGAAACTCCTCTATCAGTTAGATTTGTAACAATAATTATTATGAATAATAATTCCAGTGGAATGGTGAATGCATACCATTGATAGCACAGGCAAAATTCCTATAGCATTAAAGTTGTACTTCAAGAGCTAAAACGTCTAATGATGTCCAAAGAAAATATGAAGCTTCCACAACCACCAGGACAAACATACAACAATTAATTTTAGTGGATTTCAAACTTGTCTTAAATCAACAACCTTCTACTCATGTTAATGTCTTGATTAAGTATCACAACACAAAACATGCACACAATAAGTAAAAGAATTCCAGCTGGTAAGCATGACCTGGACATTTGTAAGAATATATTTAATATATGTATTCCCATTGTGTTTTCAGGTAACAGGAGGAAAAATGCAGCACAATTCTTTTTTTTTTTTTTCTTATCACAGCATTGTCATTTAAGCTAAACCTGGAGTACTCAAAGTAGAACAGGTTTGTAAGATGAAATAACAATAAGTGTAAGTTTACTGTGGACGAATATGTGTGTCTGAAAACTAATTTCAAGAAGGAAAAACATAAATGGCATGCTTTATCCACTTGCTTAGGGAAAGGGCTGCAGTTTAAATCGTTTAAAGTAGCAGGTGCAATGAATGTTGTTGCAAATTGTGTTAATTTTTGAAGCGGTGTGGGTGCTGACTACAAGTAGTATCGAAAATATGCTCAGGATTGTTTTGATAACTGTATTTATAATTTAAAAATGTAGGGGGGTGTTAATGAATTTCTGTTAAAAGCTGCTCCTGTGTGTTACATGTAACAGACCTGGTAAATATTTGTTTTTAGTCTTTGTTTTAATAGAGCCTGTGCATAAATTCAAAATTGTTTCCAAGTGTACCTAGTCTCTAGAAATCTTTGAATGTTCAGAAAGGATGTAAGGCTGAATGTGTATTCAAAGTTGCATCCAGACGGAATATGGGGGGGATTTTAATTCAAGCTCACCTGAAATATGGAGGATATGCCAAGTTCAAGCTCACCTGAAATATGGAGGATATGCTAATTCAAGCTCACCTGAAATGTAGGGGGTACTTTAATTGAAAACCTATCTAGTACTCAGACAAATACTTAACTAACAAGGAAAGTCGTTTTCTCTCAAAAGGGCACCATTTAACTCCCAACCCTTATATCTCTTCTGTATAAAAGGGAATCCAAAATTCTATTTGGGGCTCGGTTTTTATTAGGACAGGAGTCCACCGAGTCCAGCCGGTCGAAATAAATCAACTTCCTTCTCAGAGTTCTTGAGTTCTGGCCTTCGATACCGCGTACATCTGACTTCTCTACAACAGTTTAACTAACCATGCATTTAAGTTTAAATGAAGCCAACAAGAAGGAAACTTTTATGGATAAAAGTTAGTCTTAAAATGTAAATAAAATGTGAAAGCATCCTCAGGGGGGTAATTTTTTTTGATGGGAAGGCTCTCTCTGCTTGGAGGAGCCCGTACCAAATCTTGGTATGTATTTCCAACATACTCTTTCATTTCTCAGCAAGCTCTGTTCTTTCCCCCCATTTCCCAATAAATTCTTACTACTGGCTTAACTAAACTGGCTTGTACTTAAATTTTTTTTTTGTATCAAAACAAAGAACCTGAAGGAATCCAGTACTTCCCTGTGTTCATTTGTCAAGTCATTGCCAGGAGAAAAATAAGTGAGTAGTGTTTCCTGACCCCTGCTAGAGACTGCTGAGTTTAATTAAGACCTGCCTGTGCCCCCTTTTAGTTCTGCCATTTTAAAGGGGGTTAATGGCTAGGAGGTTCCTGGATAAGCTCCTAAAGGACATAAATTCAGTCTGCCCAGACTCCTGCCTCCCTCTCCGGAGGTGATAGGAGTTAGTTCCCAGGCCAAGTAGATCCAAGGAAGTTCTGGGTGGTGAATGAAACTGCCTTGACTTCACAGGGCACTTGTCCTTAATGAGCAGGAGTCAGCAGGGAATTTACCAGACCCTCTCTCTAAGTTCAGAATTGCTATCACACACTGTACTGTTAACTTCTTTTAATTAAAAGTGTCTTTGATCTTCCAACTACTGCTGTCCTCATTCTGAGTCCCTGAGATGCTTTCGAATGCCTTAAAAACTGAAAATGCATTTGTTAGGGAGGCATAAGCCCCACCCTCAGCAGTACCCTGAGGCTTTGCTCCTTCTCCACCCTGGAGAGGTCCGGGATTGTCTGGAGTGAGGGAATGGTCCCTCAGAGTATTTCCAGGCAAGCCACAAGACAATCAGTCTCTAGCTTTTTTATGGGCTTTTAATGTAGGGTTTAACTGAGGAACTCAGCCCCTGGGAACTGCTATGGGGTGAGCTCACTCATAGCCATCTCCTAACACTGCTGCAAAGTAGGCAAAAGAAAGGGCCCTAGCCAGCCCCTTTCCTAGGGTCAGTCTGGCTTGGGTGTTTGGTCTGGGAACTGGACCCAGAAGGCCCCAAGACATCTAAGGTTCTGGGGATGCCCAGAGACAAAGCTCCCAATCTCCAGAATGTGGAACAGCGAGCAGGGCTCCCCAATTTCCAGGATGCTGGCTCGATGAGCAATCCGTTCAACTAGTTCCAGGAGTGAGACACCCCCAGACTGACGAACATGTTTTCTCCCCTAGGATAACAGGCAGCTCTTAAATTGGGACAACCTGCCTAATTTCTTCCTACCGTAACACGTAGCCACAGTAGGGCTGAGAGGAGGCTCTGTATGGGACCCTGTATTCCATTTGAACCTGTATGGGAGGGAAGAAAAGGACAGATGGATCTGAGGGCCAGACCAGAGACCATGTGTCAAATTTCCTTAAAGCAGAGGTTCTTAACAAGCGGTCCATGGAACAAAAAAATATTTAATAACCCCTGCCTTAAAGGGATGAGGAAATGTACTCTAATTACTAAACTTCTCCCCTGTAGAATAAGGAAACTCCTCATGTGCCATCAATTATGATTTAAAGGTTCCTGGCTTTCCTAGTTCCCTGCCTATTTCCTTGTAACATTCCAATCCTTCCAGTGAAAAAGGCTTGCACGGTTTTACCCCTTGTGGGAAGTAATTAATGGGATACAGCCTCCAGAGCAGCCCCAATTCATGTCTCATCGGGGGCAGGGCTTCTCTATACTCCTTAGCTCCATACCTAGCAGCTGCCCAGGGATTTTCCTGGAGGAACGAAGCTGAAGGGTCCTGCATGAAGTTTCTGCCATGGACAGATACTGGGAGCTTTGCGTCCAGGTGATTCTAAAGTCAAGTCTTTCCCTAAGCTAAGCTAAGTGCATAAAATTTTCTCTTCTGCTCTAACCTGTGCTTGCTTTGTTAGTCTGCTCATGCCTAGGAACTCATCAATCAGATTTGGGGTTTGCCTGTTACAAATTGCATAATGGTGAAATGTAACCTAAAAAAATGAGTCCTTAAATGTCAATATCATCTTACAATTAAATTTAATGTATAAAGAAATCACAAGCGGAATTAATTCAACTGTGGGGAAAGCAGAACAACTTAGCAAAGTTGTTACTAATAAAATTGTTTCAGTTGCTTGATCAACAGAAGTGCTAAAATTGTTTTTAAGTGTAGTTAATTGTTTTTAACTAGAAACTGTAAGAGTTAAGATCATTAATATAGATGACTTTATATTATAAAACAGAAGGATAGTAACTGAAATTATTCTAACTGGGTGGATGGAGCCTAGACTTCAGCTATTGTAATGGTAATCTTTAACTAAACTTACCTTTGATTATGGTTATTTTGTAACTTGCTTCACCTAGCCCTTAAACTTGAGCTATTGTGATAGTAATTATAAACTATGTTTGCCTTTGTATATGGTTACTTCAGGTCTAGCCTCACCTCTTACCTTTTCTTATGTTTATTTCATAACCACATCTGCCCCCTATGGCTCAGGGGAAAGCAAACTTGAGACACCCCTATCTCCTGTCCTTCCACTGGTATTAGTGACTCTGCTTTCTCTTGTGGCTCCAAATGTGGACTAAGGTGCTGCATGGTAGAATTCTTGACCCTCGGGGTTGAACATCCACTCTTCCAGTCCAGTAGCCGCTTGAGTCCTGTTACCTGCTAGGACTGGGAAGTGGGGGAGGCCTCCTGACCCTATGGTTAGAATTCCTAAAAGTAGCAATTCCTGAGAGAAACCAGTTTCCCTTAGGCTCTAATGACTTCAGTGAGTGTATACTGGAATTAGTCTTGCTCATCCAAGGTCTGCCAAAGTCAAAATGGGAAATAAGCAAAGCTCTGAAATAAAGGAAAATGTTGTAAACTGTATTTTAAAGCATTGGAGACATTTTGGTTATGTCAATAATTAAAGAATGAAATTCTTTACAAGAATGAAATTCTTGAAAGAATGAAATTCTTGTACAAAATTCTTGTATGGTCGCAGTGCAAATCAGATTCATTAGAAATAGCCTTCAAAGAAAATTCTTAAATGTTATTTTACCCTTAAACTTATTTTGTAAAATATCTAAAGTTTTAAGTAACTTTAGTAAGTTGTGTTTTTGTGTTTAACTATTTTTGTCTGCCTATTTGCTCAGCGTATATCTTCTTACATTGGGATGGTAATATCAAATTAACAAAAATTCTTAAAAGAGCTCTATTTAAATTGTAAAATTAAATATGTGCTTATACATGTGAATATTCCTGGAGCCCAGATTAGGTTGAGCAGAATGGAAAGGTCATATGGGAATCCGAATAAAGGAACTATTGGGAAAGGGGAAAAGATTTTCTGAGCTCTTTAGCCTACCCAGCCGCCCCCTTCTCTTTGCAAGAGCTCTGAGGGAGAGGCTAGGTGTGACAGACTAAAACTCTTCTAGGCTGGGGAATTAAGAATCATAGTTCATCCTGTCAGTCCCCAAATTTAAAGCTTTAACAGCCTTAAAATAAGGGTGGTTAATAATTCTATTACCAAATTTCAGTAAGTAAAGGAAAAATCCTTAAAAGCTATGGAAAGTTCTTTTCTAAATTTTAACAGAAACAAATTAAATAACTATAATATATCCCAAAACCGAGTCGTCAGTATGCTTTTAAGATTATTCAGTTTTAGAGTTTTATTAAAGAAGTTTTAGCCTCTTGTAAAGGAAGGAAAAAGACCATTCCCTGCATAAACTATAATGGTCTCAATTTTATTTAGTTTGGGTGCTATCTCCCTCAGTTTACAGGATACCAATTAAATAAATTAACATTATATGTATTAAACCTTTAAGATGATGAAAATCATAAATTCATGTTTAATGAAATTTAGCTAAAGAAGGAAATATAGACCTACCCTCTCTTAAATGGATAAAATAAACTTCATTGGTTGGTCATAATAATTTAATAAGCTTATTTAATGGAAGGTAACTAGTCTATGTGGTTATGGTTAATCATAAGGAGTTTGTAAAAGCATCTTAATTGAAGCATTTAAATGGCTAATTCCAGGGAGCCATTTATTAGAAACCTAATTCATATTAATAACAATATAACTTCATAACAGGGAAACCTGTCAGAGGCCACCTCATTCTGCATGTTAAAGTGGTGGTAAGGAAAGATGATCTTAAATCCATTTGGTGTCTTCAGTTTTCATAAAATGATTGAGAAAGTAGTTTTTCCTGTACTGCTAAAGTAAAATACCTGTTAATTAACATCACCGTGTGTATTAGTTTGCCTAAGGGATGCTGATGCAAAGTACTATAAATCGGTTGGCTTTTATAAAGGGTATTTGGGGTAGAAGCTTACACTTACCAGGCCATAAAACATAAGTTACTTCCCTAACCAAAGTGTGTTGCCATATGTTGGAGCAAGTTGGCTGCTGACATCTGCTGACGTCTCTCTCTCTTAAGGTTCTGTAATTTCAGCTGTAGGCTGGGATGTCTCCTGTCTCCCAGGACTTGTTTCTCTCCAGGCTCAGCTGCTCTGCTCTCTCACAAAACCGGCTGTAAATTATCAAGGCAAACAGCTCGTCTCTTTTCCTAGGACCTCTGTCACATCTAATGGAGCCTTCTCTCTTTCCTCACTTAAGTGCTTCTCTGTATATTTACTTCCTGGGGCTCCAGCAATAAAACTCCAACTTTCTCCTCTCCCATGTTGTTTTCTCTTCGAGTCCCCACCTACCAAGGGGACAGGGACTCAGCATCCTACTGACGAGGCCCAATCAAAGCCTTAGTTATTATTTAATCAAGTGAAAGTGAAACCTTTGAATCCAATCCACTCTAAAAAAATATGTCCAGGAGAGCAGACCTGTTTATAAACATAATCCAATATCTATTTTTAGAATTCATAAATACTACTAAACTGCTACACCATAGTAAAGGTGTAGAAGCAACAAGCAAAGTACTAAAATAGTTAAGTTCATTTATGTTATAAACTGCATTGGCAGTGTTTAGAAAGTATATAAAAATAAAGAGATAGACTTCAGTATTGTCAAACTCTCTTGTATATTCAAACCAGACCTTCAATACACTGCACTTTGCCTCTCCATTTGAGTTACTGGCCAAGTCAGTCACTGATCCCTAAAACAATAAAAGTATCTACTACATCTCTGGTTATGCTCCTAAAGTGAATGGAAAGTATGATGCAGTTTCAGACTCCTGCAGCAGCCAGTGATGGCTCTATATGGCCAGATATACAGTAGATATTGCCCCCAGATTGGCACTGTTTCATAGTGCTGAAGGGCACTATGCACCAGGCTGGGGAAATACTAAAGCCTACTTTCCTAGTTTCTCTCTGCAGCTTGCTGGCTGTGTGAAGGGCATATCAAGTGGAGCAATCATTACCAAAGTGATGTAAGTAGAACTTAAACACAATTCATATTATGGCCTGCTCCCAAGAAGAGATAACATGTATGGTATTGCAATCCTGGAGCTTAGATCTATTAATTGCAGCTCAAAGAGAAACTCACACATTGGTTAGTGCACTGGTAAGTATTAAGTAGTATACCTATACACCTGATGATTATGATGGTAACTTTTCTATTCTAAATCATATGCAGAGGGATACTGAATATGTTCAAAATCCTGGTAAACTTCACTTTCTAAGTAATGAATGTGCCTAACTGAGGTTTTCCATCTAGCCCTTATTCCACAACCTACTCTGGGGAGGACTGGCAAACACACATCATCCTGCCAAGGCTAAGCATTTTCCCACCAGAAGGGAAACAGCAAACGAGGTGGCTAGGACCCAGTTCAGCTTAACCCCTTTGAGATGGTCCATGGACACCCTTTCCTCACCCAGGACCTGGAAACCAGGTTCTGATCAAAACCTGGCAAAACAGGCCTCTCTCAATTAGAGCCAAAATGGAAGGAACTTTACTCTGTGGTTTTGATCACTTGCTCAGCTATTAAAGGACTTGCCAGCTGGGTGTACTTATCCCGAGTGAAGCCAGCTGCCCAAGAAAGTGCCAGTTCACCAAAACACCTGACAGGACATACAAGGGCCAGTCATTGGATGGCCTGAAATACCTCTTCAGAGACAAAGCTAAGAAGTGTCTGTGTCAAAGCCAGCTGTTCCCTCTAACTTGAGCCCAAACACCTACTGTTAGGGGGAGGGCAAGCCAAATACCCCTTAAGAAACCTTGTCTGTTTTCATTTTCATTTCCAATAATTTCTCCCTGTACAATAACTAAAAGGGAAATGCCGCTTCTTGTTCCCCCTTAGTTGTCTTAAACATAACCACCAGCATGGAAAACTGGAATTGACAATTAAATACCAAACCCTGCTATCTATTACAATCTCTCCCTAGAGCTAACTAACAGCATAGAGGAAACTAGCCTGGCCTTAAAAGTCCTAAGACAGTAGAGACTCTTCTGCTGTGGTACGGTAAAATCGCAGAGCCTAAACATGCTTACAGCAGTATTGGGGGAAGCATGCCTCTTTCTCAAGGAATAATGGTGTTTCTATATAAATCACTCTGGAACAATCCTAGACAGTATTCCAAACCTGGCATTTCTCATTCTCACGGTCCAGTATGTCATATATGGCCCACTTACCACCATCTTCTTTATTCTTTTAGTGGGGCCATGTATCTTCAAAATTCCAAGTTTATTTCTTCCAGAATCAACAGCCGGAACAAGATATTAGTCATGTAGGGATTTCTACCAGTTCCAACCAGTGTTCGCCCATCTTCCCTCAATCTCAAGAAAGGAGCCAGAGAGGTTTACACCATCAGGCAGGGACTACTTCCCTAACCAGCAGGAAGTAACTACAAAAGAATGAGCGCCACCCCCTCAGCATCCCCTTAAGAATAAGGGCATTAAGTCTCTGAAGGGGGCAGGCAAATTAGCCAGGGAAATGAGATGACTCAAAACATGGCTGACAAAACAGCATGGCTGCAAGACCTCCTTGAGACCTTGAGTTTAACCTTGAAGTCCCAGTTTCTCTTTCCAGGGCCTTTCCTTGCCCCAGATAATCCAAACAGGTCTCACCATTGGACCCCACCTTTGGTGGGGTTAACAATAACAGCTGGGGCCCCTCCCCTTAGCATTAGCAAGGGGGAAGAATAATTAAATTTAAAAGCTAACCACACAAGACAGAGCTCACACTCTGCCTGGAGGAGCACATACCAAATCTTGGTGTATTTCCATCATTCCCATTTCTCAACAAGCTTTGTTCTTTTCCCCCATTTCCCAATAATATTTTCTTTACTGGCCTAACTAGAAAAAAAAAATTATGGGAAGTGTAGACATATAATGGGGACACTGTCAGACAATTATTTCAATGTAATCCCACCATAATATGATCTAGGGAAGGAGAAGTGATACCAAGGATGCTGCCAGCATCATAACCTCAAAGTCACAGAACCTGGAACTCAACCTTCAATCATAGGGTCAAGCTGCAGTAAACATGACAAAACTTGTGTTTTGCCTAGAATGATGCCCAACCACACTCATTCAGTCATATATAATTATTCTTCTTAGAGAATTCAGATTTAAAAGCTCATCTACAATTAAGCCTGGTCTGATCTTTCAAATTATGTTGTTTCTTAGTTATGCTCTCATAGCAACCCATATTGTTCATTCACATCACTTAACAAAATTATTTCAAACTTATTTACCAACTGTCTCTCTTGGGAGACAAAATATCAGCAAAGGACAGCACCTGTCTTAATTATTACAAGTTATCAAAGTATGATTCTCTGGCACGAAGCATTCATTTTACCTGGGAACTTCTGAAAAAATGCAAATTCTTAGGTGTCACCTCAGATCTATTTTATTGGAAGGTGGACATAGCAAACAGTATTTTAACAAGCCCTCATGGTAATACTGACATACACCTAAAGTTGTGAACCACTGGATTATAACATACAAGCACAAAGCACCATGTAATGCATGAGTGATATTCAGCAAGCTTTTTTTTGCAAAGTGTGAATGAAGCACATCAGAAAGAACTATTAGTTATCCTCATCAAAAGTTTATTAGCAAAAAGACTGGGCCATTTTTCTCTAGCTTTGCTAGTATTCCACAAAAAAGCTATAGTAGGACAAATCTTAATTATTCAAGAGGAAAATACTGAAAAATTTTATAAAAAACATAAGTCACAGTACAAGAAATCATTGTATAGTTATTTTATTAAAGATAACAATTTTACTCACACTTCTTTTGCAGCTGTGGTGTTCAACTTTATCACATTTACTGCATCCAATTGACTGAATACATTTAAACACTCATTAGCTAAAAATAATTTCTATGTAGGACTCATGGTTAACTGCTACTGCTATAAGAAATGCATATTCATTTACATGCTGGTTCGCTCTCCTATAGATTTCTAGGTTACTAAAAGCTAAATGGCAAAGATTTCTGCATAATTCCTGCAAACTTCAGGTTGTTCTAGCATTAATATCCTGATATCTAACAAGACCCCTTAGTGAATGCTGCTTCATTTCTTACATAAGATTTTTCTCTGATGTGAATTCAATGACATAAAATGGGGGATGTATTTGAAATGAGAGATGTCCCAAAACTATTTTATTTATAGGACTTCTTTTATGTATGAGTTAGAACATGCTTTATAAAGGATTCTTATTACCTTGGCTCTTTCTCCCATTTGTTACACATGTATAGGGTTTTTTTCCAGAGTGGATTTACTTTTGTCAGTTAAGGAATTCATACAGGTTAAAGGCTTTCCCACAATGACTGCATCAGTAGGGTTTCTCTCCAGTATGAACCCTTGATGGGTAGTTTAAAATTTTCACTATTGCTAACTAACTTCCCATATTCACTACAGTCATAGGACTTTGCTAGAATATAAATTTTCTGATGGTTAAAAATACTATGACAAATACTGCAGCCATTTGGTTTCTCTCTGGTATGATTCCTCACTTGTAATGTGATTCATAATGACATAAAGTCTTTTCTACACTTACTGGGCTATTATGTTTAGCTCCATTACACATTCTCTGATAGACAGATTTGACCTTTACTAAACACTTTTGGGAGCTTGTGTATCTCAATGGTTAGCACCGGCTTCCCACATATGAAGTCCTGGGTTCAATGACTGGCACCAGTACCTACAAAAGAAAAAAAAACTTTCCAACATTCATTAGATTTATATGGCTTTTCTCCAGTATGGACTATCTGATACATGGTAAGGTTTGCACTACACAACTGAAGATTTTCCCACATTCAATACATTCAAGGGTTTCTTTCCAGTATGAATTCTATGATGTTGAAAGAGGGATGACCTATGACTGAAAGCCCTCCTACATATACTGGATTCATAAGGTTTCAGTTTAGTAGAATTTCTCAAATGCAGATTCTGTGATTAAGGCTGGTTGACATTCAAAAGGTTTTTCTTCAGTATGAACACTCCGGTGCTGAAGACAAAACGAAAGGCTACTGGAGACTTTCAGACATTTCTTACATTCATATTACTTCTCTACAGTGTGCCTTCTTTGATGTTGAGTAAGGTGTGAGTTGCAACAAAAGGCTTTCCCACATTCACTACAGATATAAGGTTTCTCTCCAGTATGAATTTTCTGATGGTGAATGAGAGAGGAACTATGAATGTAGGCCTTGTCACATAAACGACACTCATAGAGTTTTTCTTGGGTATGAATTCTCAGATGTTTAATGAGATATGTGACACGAATAAAAGATTTTCCACATTCTATGCATTCATATGGTTTTTCTCCAGTGTGAGTTCTTTGATGAATAGTAAGAGATGAGACATGCTTAAAGGCCTTCCCACATTCAATACATTTGTGAGGTTTCTCTCCACTATGACTTATCTGATGTCGAGAAAGGGTTGAGCTATGGCTAAATGTCTTTCCACATTCATGACATTCATAGGGTTTCTCTCCAGTATGAATTCTCCAATGGCGATTAAGGATTGACTGTTTATCAAAGGCTTTTCCACATTCACTGCATATATAAATTTTTTCTCTATTGTAAGTCTGGTAATGGGTAAGATCTTTGCTCTGGCTGAAGGCTGCCACACTTTCATTAGAATTCAAAAGTTTCTCTCCATCGTTGATTTTCTCATTTTGTGTAACTGACTGTTTTGGTAAATTCTTCTCAAACATATCATATTTATGTGATTTTCCTTCAGAAGACATTCTCTATGGTTCAGAAGGAATAGACTTTTAAGTGGAAGATGCTGCTAAACATATTATAATTGTAAGCACTTTCCTCAGGTAAGGAATTCATACAGGTTAAAGGCTTTCCCACAATGACTGCATCAGTAGGGTTTCTCTCCAGTGTGAACCCTTGATGGGCAGTTTAAGGGACTCCTCAGTGGGGCTCTAAAGATGAGGCTCAGTTGTCTGAAATGTTCCACTTGATTTCTATGCTTCCTTCTCCAAAATCCCTATATATTTCCAGTACTTGTTAAAATTTGAACATTCAAAATATTCTTTTATAATTTTTTCTCTAATTGCCTTTTGTGATGACTCATCATCCTTTGTTTATAATTCTTTGTTTTCCCATTTTGATTCACAATCTGAAATACACCAAGAAAGCAAAATGTGACTTTTCTGGACTTCTTGAAAAGGAACTTCTGTGGATAAAAAGTAAGGCCTCTGGGGAAACATATGTGGCTCAATCAACTGGGCTCCCATCTACCATATAGGAGGTCCAGGGTTTGATGCCCAGGGCCTCCTGGTGAAGGCAAGCTGCTTCACGCGGCAAGCTGGCCCATGCAGAGCACCAGCCCATGCTGGAATGCCACCCCATGCAGGAGTGCCCCCCCCCCGTGTGAGAATGATGCCCAGCATGGGAAAGCTGCCCCACCCAGGAGTGCTGGCCGACGTGGAGAGCTGGTGCCACAAGATGACACTACAAGAGACACAAAGGAGAGAAAATAAGAAGACATAGTAGAAAAGGGAGTTGAGGTGGCACAAGAGAGTAATCGCCTCTCTCCCACTCTGCAAAGTCCCAGGATCAGTTCCCAGAGCTGCCTAATGAGAATAAAAACAGACAAAGAAGAACACACAGTGAATGAACACAGAGAGAAGAAAACAGGAAAATGGGGGGAGGGGGAATAAATGAAATAAATCGTTAAAAAAAAAAAAAAGAGGAGGACCCCTAGAAACCAAATGCCTCTAACAACTCTCATATAGTTCAATGATTTCTGAACAATGCTCAAAAGGCACACAGACAATACAGATAGCTAAGAGAGGCAGAAACAGAGAGGGATAAGGGAAATAGCTTAAATATAGATAATCATTCTGGTAACGGGCAACTGAAAAAAATGAAACTATCTAAAAAAAAACTTGGAAGGCATTCTGGATTCTAAGCCATCATTTTGTATCTATATTCATGTGAAAGATCACTGCTTTGGTTCTCCTAATTACAATTCACCTCAATTTGCTGCCAGATTAATATGTTTAATCTGCAGAATTTATACCACTGCATTAAACATCAACAACTACAAGGACAGCAATATAATCTAAATGCTTTAAAAGGCTCATAAAGATTGAAGCTGAATTTATGTAGGGTTTGTGTGAAACCATATTGTTATATATTGGACATTAGAAAATTCTGTCCCAGGAAACCTTACACAATCCTTAAATCCCCTAATACTTATATTCCCATTTATTCTCTGAAGTTCGGCTTTGGAAGAAAACTGATATATGTGCTAGCTATGTGCTAGCTTTTCTTAGCCTAAAAACATTGGTATATTCTTTCGTAAATGGATTTAGAAAAGAATAATTTGACATATTTACTTTCAAATAAAATATCAAGTTTGAATTATTATGATAGCAAACACCTACCACTTTAATGACATAAGTAATACATGCAGATAATAAGAGGGGACTGACAAATGGAATCTAAGCTGAAGGTCCCTCAATTTTCTTTAAAGAGAATATCCCTACAACATCCTAAATTTCCTCCATACTTTGTACAAGCTTCTTTACAGCAAAGACTTCCTATGCCTAATTCACCATGACACCTGGAAACATAACTTTTGACAATTTTTGTTCTACCATCCAGAGCTCTTTGTCTCCCTTCAATAATGTGATCACATATGGCTTAGGTATGATAGAAAGTCCTCTTTACAGGAACAATATAGAACTTGTTTAAATTTTGGTCCTCAGGGAGGCAAAGTCATTACTAAGGGACCAGAGGAGGAATGAAGGATGTTTACTGAAATGAGAAGATAAGTTTCAGGCACAACTCAAAAGAGCTGGCCTTTTCCTTGGGAACTCAGAATAGAAATTTGCCACTTACTGAGGAAGACCCCCAGCAATTCAGAGTGGCAAAAGAAAGACCTCAAGCAGGAGACAGTGGGAGAGAGATCCTTACCTACAGAGACCAAGTTCTTATAATTCTGGATCCTCTTATCTTTGTATAAATCCTTCTGATCTAAATCTAGCCATCCCCATTCTTCATGAGAAAAGTCTATGGCCACATCATTAAATGTCACCTGAAATGGCAAACATATTTTGACTCAACCATGGCCCAGGTCTCTTCTATCACTGGACAAGGGGTAAAACTACCCTGGTTGTAGAAAAGACACAAAAAAATTTCAGTTGTGACAATGATCAAGAATCTGATCTAACTCATATAATAATTAGATAATTATGTGCTTGGCTTTGTTATGTAGTAAGGGTGAGAGACAAATGGAAATGCTTTGCTTAAGGAGAATTAATTTTATCAAAGAGAATAAAATGACACAAATTTTTTAAAAGTAGCACTCAACATTGGACAGCATATAGTCAAATGCTAAGTTGTACTAGGTGAGTAATAAAGAATGAGGATAAATTTTTGTCTCCCAAATGGGATGTTCAAGATGATCCACTAAGGTTCAGGAACTAAAAATCAAATCTCTTGCCAACCCAGAATATCCTCTCCTCACAAATGTAGAAATGTTGTCTTTTGAAAAAGCATTAAACCAGACTGTGATGTGCTTCACAGGTAAATTACTAATGAAATTGCAAAGACAAAAAGAAATATTACTCTTAGAAAGCCAAGCAGATTCACTCCATTATGTACATGTTCCAAAATAAACAATAATTTGTTCTTAAGTAAAAGAACCTGACAGTACCATTTACTATACACAATTTATCTTATATTCACCGGGGAATTGGAATCACCATCTGTGTAAGTTACTTGCCTTTATATAAAAGAAAAATAAAACTTCTGCCATCTTTCTGACAATCCATAGTTACAATTTGGAGCCAAGCGCCTATGCTAAACTCCTAAAGAAGCAGGAAGATAGGGGAAGATCCTTGATGTTTCCATTTCAAAGATGGCTCCAAGGCCCTTAAGAAAGACATTACTGGGTCATAAAACTGGCAAGAGGCTCAGTAGCTTTTAACAAGATTTACATGCATCTCAGTGGGAAAAGGAAAGAATTTACAATTTTAAGTTTTATCAAGGAAATGCTCTAAGAAAAGGGAGGTGGGGTGGGGGTTCTTTGGCACCAGGGAAAATTCAGTTTCTTAAGATTTGCATTTATCCTTACACAGGTATTTATTTGAGGCTGTTATGCCAGTCTCATCTCATTAACTGAAAGTTTTTCCATCTTTTCCTGTTTTCTATGATGTTTTAAAAATGCTTTGGTTTTACAAATCTCATCTTATAAACCAAAAAAGAAACCAACACTATGTTCAGTGTAGAAACACTATCTGAAATGTCAAAACACTAGGTGTTATCCCAGTGATGAAATAATTCATATCCTCACTTTTGAAAACATAACAATGACAGAACAATTAATAGCTTGAAGAAAACCCATAAAACTTCAGCATAGATAATCTGTGCTCTTTATTTTTCCCTAGATCATGGTTTCTCCACCTTGGCACTATCAGCATTTTGTTGTATGGAGCTGTCCTGTGCATTGCAGGATGTTCAGCAGCATTCTTCTACCCCTTGATGCCTGCGGTAACAAACTTATTTGCGATGACCACAAACATCTCTAAATATAAGAAAATTTCACTTATAGGTAGGGCAAAAGGTATAAAATTGTTCCTGGTTGAAAACCACTGTTCCCTTCAATTACCTTGGCAGCCTGAGGTGTTCAATCATCTCTATCTCCAAAGTACTTAAGAATATGTATCTATCCCAGCATTTTTCTTTATTTTTTTATGTTTTCTTACTTTCCACCAGTCCTGCACTGTTCAACATAGTAGCCACTAGGCACATTTGGCTATATAAATATAAATTAGTTAAATTAAACTAAATTGGAAGAACCACCAAGATGGCGGCAAAGTTAGGAGCTCCTAGAGTTGGCTCCTGCTACAGGGGGTTAGTAAACACCCAGAGCTCTCTGGAGTTAGCTGAAGCACCTGTTTAGGGGCTCCAGGAGGCCAGAAGAGCATCCTGCAACGTCCCTGGGGGAGTAGAAGGAAGATACTGTCCATCTGCAGAGAAGACTCCTAAGTAGAGTACTCAACACCAAGGAGGCCAGTGCCCATCCTCCACTGGAGGCACAAGCCACCTCAGGAGTTGTTCCATGACTGGAAGTGAAAGTTCCACTTCCCAAAACTGGGGGAGGAAGAGATGGCTGGGCACCAATTTCAGCTACTGATGAGTAAATTCAGTGGGCCAAAATATAATCCTAAGAATAGGTAAAGTTTGAACTTGTTCAAGTCAGAAAGAGGATGGTAGCCACCATCTTAACTCCATACCTGGCATGAGGGGAAGCGGGATAGACTAAAAATCACATTGCTGGCAGGGACCAGCTTCTTTCCATCCAGGTCAGACTGCAGTTCTAGCCAAAGTCCCAGCCCCACCTGCAGCATGGAGGAAGCTGCAGGGACCTGCGCCAGGCTCTCTAGGAAATTACGGGCCAAGCTGCGGAGGCCAGTGATCATCCTACTCTGCTGGCACAAACTGCTCCAGGAGCTATTCTGTGGCTGGAATTGGAAGCTCCATTTCCCAAAAACAGTAGAGAGGAGGAGATGGTTGGCTGCCGATTTCGGCTACTGATTGGCAGACTTGGCTGGCTAAGATATAACCCTAGGAACAGCTGGGGTATGAAATCAGCCTAAGTGGGAAAGAAGCTGGTGGCCACCATTTTGACCCCATCCCCAGCCTGAGGGGAAGCCAGGCCAACCAAAAATCACAGTGACGGTAGGAACTGGTTTCTTTTACCCAGATCGGCCTTCAGCCCTAGACCAGGCTTCAGCCCCGCCTCTGGCAGGGAGGAGGCTGGTGGGCCCTGCACCAGTCTATCCAGGTAACTGCAGGTAACTTTGGCTGGCACAGACTGGAAATCGGAAATCTACCAGGGCAACTGCGGTCGTCTTGGACCCACACTGCATAGATTACTGCCCACACCTGCAGCTCCATCCCTACCCTAGGCAGGGGAGAAAGGGATATGAAGTTTCATCAGTCTCTCTGGGCAACTACAGTCTAGGCCTGCACAACTTGGATTATTCCACATAGCTGTGACTCTGTCCCTACCCCTGGCAAAGGAGAAAGTTGAAAGAAGCTTCATTGGTCCCTGGCACAATAAGGGAAGCTTTAGCTTCCACAGCTTCAGCACCAACTACATGCTTGGCTCCTACTGCACAACCAGCAAGGGAGAAAAGGCAGGAAGCCCTAAAATGAAGAGAAAAACTGCACCCAGAATACTCTAGTAAGCCATATGCCAAGACACCAACAAAAAATTAAAATCCATACCAAGAAACAGGAAGCTATGGCCCAGTTAAAGGAACAAGATAAGCCTCCAGATGACATAAAGGAGTTGAGACAACTCATCATAGATGTTCAAACAAATCTCCTTAATAAAGTCAATGAGATGGCTAAAGAGATTAAGGATATTAAGAAGAGACTGAGGATGTGAGGGCGATCTGGCTGGCTAGGCAGGTGTCCCCTTCCTCCCTACTGCTCCATGTGCGTCCCTTCCAAAGTTGCATGCTCATTCAAAGAGGATGACCTTCTCCGCTAGAGGACGACTGTTCTTCAGTCAAGGGTATACGAGCAGCTGCGATCTCCTGCTAGAACCTCCAAACAAGCTCTCAAGGAGACACTGGATGAGCACAAAGAAGAATTTGAAAGCACACATAGAAAAATAGCAGATATTATGGGAATGAAAGGTGAATAAATGAAATTTAAAAAACATTGGAATCACATAATAGCAGATTTGAGGAGGCAGAGGAAAGGATTGGTGAGCTTGAAGAAAGGGCCTCTGAAAGTGAACATACAGAAGAACAGATGTAGAATGGAAAAAATTGAACAAGGTCTCAGGGAACTAAATGACAGCAAAAGGCATGCAAACATATGTGCCATGGGTGTCCCAGAAGGAGAAGAGAAGGGAAAAGGGGCAGAAGGAATATCTGAAGAAATAATGGTCGAAAATTTCCCAACCATATTGAAGGATATAGATATTCATGTCCAAGAAGCACAACGTACTACCATCCGAAAAAATCCAAACAGACCAACTCCGAGACATACTCATCAGAACGTCAAATGCCAAAGACCAAGAGAGAATTCTGAGAACAGCAAGAGGAAAGCAATGCATAACATATAAGGGATACCCAATAAGATTAAGTGCTGATTTCTCACCAGAAACCATGGATGCAAGAAGACAGATGTCTGATATATTTAAGATACTACGAGAGAAAAACTTCCAGCCAAGAATCTTATATCCAGCAAGACTGTCTAAAATGAGGGTTAGACTAGAATATTCACAGATAAACAGAAACTGAGAGAATTTCTAAGAGACCAGATTTTCAGGAAATATTAAAGGGTGTATTAGAGCCTGACAAGAAGACAGGACAAAGAGGCCTGGAAGAGAATCCAGAAATGAAGATTATATCACTAAAAGTAACTAAGTGTCAAGAGGGAAACGGACTTGGCCCAGTGGTTAGGGTGTCCATCTACAACATGGGAGGTCCGCGGTTCAAACCCCGGGCCTCCCTGACCCGTGTGGAGCTGGCCCATGCGCAGTGCTGATGCGCGCAAGGAGTGCCCTGCCACGCAGGGGTGTCCCCTGTGAAGGGGAGCCCCACGTGCAAGGAGTGTGCCCCGTAAGGAGAGCCGCCCAGCGCGAAAGAAAGTGCAGCCTGCCCAGGAATGGCACCGCCCACACTTCCCGTGCCGCTGACAACAACAGAAGCGGACAAAAGAAACAAGACGCAGCAAATAGACACAGAGCAGACAACCGGGGGAGGAGGGGGATTAAACAAATAAATAAATAAATAAAAAATAAAAAATAAAAAAAATAAAAGTGTCAAGAGTGGTGAAAAGAAAATATGACTCAAATAGGAATAAACTTAACCATAGATATATAGCACTTGTATTCAGAAAACTGCAACTCAATGTTAAAAGAAATTTTAAAAGGCCTAAATAACTAAAAGAACATTCCATGCTCACGGATTGGAAGACTAAATATAATTAAGATGTCAATTCTACTCAAATTGATATACAGATTCAATGCAATCCTAATTAAAATTGTACCAGCATTAAAAAAAAAATTAAAACACAATCATCAAATTTATTTGGAAGGGTAAGGGGTCCTGAATAGCCAGAAACATCATAAAAAGGAAAAGTAAACCCTCATCTTCAGACTTTAAATCATATTACCTAGTTATAGTGGTAAAAAACAGCATGGTACTGGCATAAAGACAGACACATAGACCAATGGAACCAAATTTATGGTTCAGAAACAGACCCTCACATGTATGGTCAAGTGATTTTTGACTAGCCTGTCAAACTCACACAGCTCGGGCAGAACAAATGGTGCTGAAAGAATTGGATATCCATAGCTGAAAGAAGGAAAGAGGACCCCAATCTCACACCTGAAGCAAAAATTAACTCAAAATGGATCAAAAACCTAAAACTAAAAGAACCATAAAACTTCTAGACGAAATTTTAGGAAAACATCTTCAAGACCTGGTGGTAGGTGCTACATTCTTAAAGGAGATAAGAGGGGGACTGAGTGGACCACTCATGTTTAATATATGTAGAAGTTTTAATTAGCTTTACTGTAAAAGTGTGGAGATGTATAGAGTGGATGGTAACACACAGTAACAGCTAGTTTATAAATGGGGATGTGACTAAAAATGGTAGTCTAGGGATGTAAATGCCAACGGACAGAATACTAGAGAATAATCTAGGAACTGAATAGCACAGTAAACCAAGCGGTGGATGAGAATTGTGGTTGACGGTACAGATGCAAGAGTGTCTTTGTGAGCTAGAGCTAAAGTACATCACTAATGCACAGTGTTGGGAATGCGAAGAAGCATCGGAAAAATACAGCTGAAGGGACCTATGGACTGTGGTTAGCAGTAATATTATAACATTCTTGCATCTATGAGAAAGATGTACTGTGTTGATAATGAGGCAGCACGGAAAATGTAAGCCATATGTACACTATGGACATGGTAACAGTCAGATGATATTATCTCATCTGTAGCAAATGTTCCACCACAGTGTGGTATGTTGATGAGGGGGTGTTGTTTGGGAATTCTGCACGTGTGCATGATTTTTTTTTTTTTAAGTTTACAACTTCTGTCATAAAAAATATATTTAAAAATTAATAGGGTGGTTTGGGGGGAAAACACACCAAATATAAGATAAGGCCTATGATTAGTAGTAAGATTTTGACAATATTCTTACATAATTTGTAACAAACATCTCATGATAATGCAAGGTGTTGGTGGAGGGTTGATGTATGGGACCTGTGTATGATGTTATGCATGTTTGCTTTGTAAGTTCACAACTTTACTATACACTTAATTATCTATGTTCATATATAAATGATATAAAGTTAATAATAGGGTTGGTTGGGGGAAAATACTTGGTTAGGAGTAATATTTTGACAATGCTATTTAATAGTTAAAAAGGCTTAACAACAATGCAAGTTATTGGTGGTAGGGTGAGTTATAAGAGTCGTGTATGATGTTATATGTTTGTTTTATAAGTTCACAACTATTGATACACTTATTATTTATGCATGTTTATGTATGAGTGATATACTTCATAAATTTTTAAAAATTAAATTAAAAATTCAGTTCCTACATCACTCTAGCCACACACATTTAAAGTGCTCAACAGACACGTGTCTGATGGCTACTGTATTGGACAACACAGATATAAAACATTTCGTGTACTGCAGCAAGTTCTCTTAGCAGCAACGCACTAGATTACAAAGTATTGCATGCCAGTGTACATACAACCCAATGAAAGGTTCTTCGTAATAGAAGATCTCATTTGCTTAGGAAACCAATGAATGAATGAACATGACAATTAATTCCCTTTAATTTTTACTTTAAAAAATCACTGGGAGGAGAGAAGTTTACATACATTAAACAAATATATCAGATAGTGAGTGATAAGTACTAATGAAAAGAATAAAATAGTGATGGAGGACTCAAAGAGAAGGGTCAGGGAAGATATCTGCAATTTTAAATAAGTGTTTAGGAAAGCCTTACAGAAAGGGAGTTGAGCAAAGATATGAACGAGATGAGAGCACAGGCTTATGCATATATGGGGGTAGAACATTTCAAGTAGGCAGTACAGCAACTTCCAAAGTCTGGAGGCAGTAGCTTGTGTGGGTGGCATTCACAGGGAACAAGGAGGCAGAGAAGGTAGGTAGGCTCAGAGAGGTCAAAAAAAAAAAAGCCTATTTGTACAAAGCTTTATAGGTCACTGCAGACCTCTGGCTGCTGTTTGTGTCAGATCACTAAAGAGTTTTAAGCCAAGGAATGACAGTGTTTTATTTTACAACAGGATCACAAGGACAGCTATTTTGAGAACAGACTGAAAAGCTGTAAGAGCAAAAGCAGGGAATCCAGCTGAAATCCATGACAGCAACCCAGGTGACTTGGATGCAGGGTAGCAGTGGTGGTGGAAATGATAGGGTAACCAGTGGTCAGATTCTGTATGTAGTATGAAGGTATAGTCACAGAGTGACTTAACATGAAGTATAAGAGAAAAGGAGGAACCAAGGATGACTCCAAATACCTTCTGATCTGAGCAACTTGAAGGATATATATGTACCACAAAGCAAATAATCTAACATTGCATATGGATATTTGAGTTACAATAATAATTTTTCTGGCTCAAGATTCTAAAGGACTTGTAGTAGAAAGCTAAATCTTTTCCAGTTGTGTTAGAAAAGAGAAGCACTGAGAGACTAGGACGGCACTTGGAGCTCTCCTGTGGCCTCCACCCATTGTTGTCATAAATGGAATTGTACATCCAGTCCCTAAATGGATTTTGTTAGGTGGGAACTGTTAGGAGAAGCAAAGCAACGACTCAGACTCTGGATAAGAAAAAGGGGTTTCAGAAGATTTGGGGACAAACTGACTCACCTGGGACATGACTGCAATTTCCAACAGCCAGCACAGATCCTCTTTCCAGGTTCCTGTCATAGAGAAGGGCACTGTCCTGAGAAAGTAGAGCCAGGGCAGGAAAAAGCAGTCAGGAAAGCAGCAAATTTACCTTGCAGCTCTGACACATCTGCACGGAAAACCAACGTGGGAATCACTCGTTAGGGCTCCAATCTTTCCTTGAACTAAAATTGAACACGGGCACTTACCAGGTGCTACCTGACTGTAAATCAACCATTCTGTACATAAGAAACAGATTGATAAAACAACAATAATGACGTTAAATCAGCTCGTTCAAGTCACCCCTCTGCGTGGCGGGCATTCATATTATACCTTTTTTTTTTTTTTTTTTTTTTTAACTCTCAGTAAACTAAAACTAGAAGATACTTAAGCCGTCTGGGAAAAGCGTTGGCGTCAGGACCGGATTACAAAAAAACAGTTGCAGATGACGTTTCCTTGGCGTGCATTAAGCGCGGTCCTTTCTTCCCTTTTACAGAACAGGACACCGGCCCGCACACGCTAAGGCCTGTCCCAGGTCACGCCGCGGGGCAGGCCCTGGGACCAGCAAGGTTTGGCGGCCGTGTCCAAGGCCCGGAATCCTCCGTCAGAGGCCCGCCCGCCACCCCGCGGGACCTGCACTAGCCGGAATCCTCGGCGGTCGGACACCACCGGCGCCACGGGCCTCCACGGGCACCGAAGCCCGCCGGGTGCCTCTCCCTGAAGCCGCGGGCGTCCAGAGCCGGCGCCGCCGCGTACCTGTCCGGCCGGTGGCTGGTGAGCGGACGTTGCCGCCGCCTTTCCGGGAAGAGCACTGCTCAAGGTCCCCCGAAACCCAGGATTCCACCGCCAGACCGGAAACTACCCGGGTTGAGTCGGGGCGGAGCCAGCACTTCGTGGCATTACCAGATTCCTCCCGGTAAAAAAAAACAAACTCACGCCGAGAAAAACAATCGCCCCTCAGAAAATCACTTGTCCCAGAAGTCGCTGCGGCAGCTTGCTGCTGCGCAACCCGACAGCAATGGCTACAGCCTTCTACGAAACTACACAGGCAGGGGCCGTCCTCATAGGATTTGCTAAGAGTGGAGAAGAACAGCCATCTTCTGGTGCACTATATTTTCCAGATCTGAGGGCAGGTCTCTATTTTAAGAACAACGGCGCTGAAACACGAAAATACACTTCTTGGAACATTTGGAGCCCACATGTCCAGGACTATATTTCCCAAAATGCTCTGGGGCCGGCCTTTCCCTTGTCTGGTGTCCTCTTGGCCCCAGATAGTCTGCGCGGTAATGATGTTGTGTGGATGTCCTGCGGAGGCCTTACTGGTATTGGATCGATGGCTATAACACTGGTATGCCTGTAACGTGCTGGAAGAACCCAAAGATAGCATACTTGAGTGAGCTTTTTGAAGTCTCCCTCCCGAACCCCAGAGCTGACCGGCCAGGGTCCCCAGAATTGCCTCTTTGGCTGACTTTGCACAAGTAACCCAATGGGGATCTGGCCATCATTGTGTATAGGCCAGAGCAACAGCCAAAGTACATTTGGGTTGTGTCTTTTCCTTCTTTTCTTTTATTGCGTTTTATTTTATTTTACATCTGCTTTTAAAATTAAAAGTAAGCCAATTAAGACATGCTAGACCCTTGAAAAGGAAAATAGAAGGAGAGAGCAATTGAATGGTGAAGGAAAACACTTTACATGCAATACTAAACCCACTCACTCCCTGTCTACCAGCCCTGTTCTGCCTTCTTTCTCTTTTGCATTAGACGGCATTTACGATCAAGTGTTTTGCTATAGGAATTCATCTGATCAAGGACACAAGTTAGAATGTAAGTTTGGAAGAAGAAAAGCCAGCTCATGTTGGTGCTGAAATTGTTCAAATTTTAGGAGGGAAACTTCATCTCATTAGCTTTCAGGGAGATGGAAATTCATGTGTATCTTTGAGAGGGAGAAACTCCTGCTGAGACTTCTGGTAGAGCACTTTGTCCTTGTTCCTGGTTTCTTGTCCATCTTGCCACTCGGAAGGGTGAACTCAATAGAATGCAACAGACGTGCATATGTTTGATCGATAGTGTTTGCTTAGTCATATTAAAAGATATGAAACAAAATACAGTTAAAATATATAATATTTAAATGGAGTCAGGAGATCATTCTACAGGTTATTCTTGTTCTGGTGTCAGCCATATATCTCGGTCTGCCAGAGTATATAAAGCATCAAGCAACAATGTTCCTCAAAACCCTAAGGAAAATTTTCCAGATGGTTCTGGGCCAGCAAATATACTTCTCAGTCTTCTTCAGTCAGTATGATCCAAAGATTGTTTATTGTGGAGAAGTTCCCAGTGACAATCATTTTGCCTTTACTCAAAAAACTGGCTTCTGGAGAAACTATGGTTTGGCATCACTTGTATTTATGGGGGAGAAATTGTCCAAGTAGGCAGCTTCAATGTTTCCATCCCAGGCTGGGGCTCAAGGATGTGGAACTTACCAACAAAGTTTTTCAGGCAGGTTTGAAGACTTTTAGAAGTAAAGTAGGAGTAGTCCGTGTCCACCATCCTGTCTTCTGTAACCCCAATCTTGACCCCAAACAGAACAAATTGTGCTTGGGATCTAAAGTAGCCACATATGGGTCCATACAACAATTGGCTGAAATGTGACTAGGAAAAAATGATCCAAGTTAAGTAAAAGCAATAATAATGTTTCAGTGAGGACAGTCTAATGTCTAGCTCTGCTCAAAAAGACATTTAATTATCTCATTTAATTTTTAAAATTTTTTTGTATGATCAGTTTTTAAAGTCCATACAAGGATATATTTTACATGTGATTTTACAAGTGATTTTAAACTTGAGCTTTTTGAACAAAATGTCATCAATGTTGGCCTTTGAACACATCTTTGCTGAATGTTATGTAGCAGACCTGCTTAATCATCACTTGAAACACACTTGATGAACAAAACTTTTTTACATTTCCTTTTCAAACTCCTTTGCTACAGTCCTATGGCAAAAAATGTTGGATGCTCCTGCAAAGTATTATAACCATTCTGGCACGTGTTCTGTTGCAGTTGTTGACATTGCATAGATTCTACCTTTTGTCTTTTTTTACAACAGTTTCTATTTTTTTAAAAAAGCCATTTTGTGTTTCACTTGAGATGTGGTCATGGTTGTAGCGTCATCTTAAGAGAGCTTTCCAAAATTGATTATTTTCCCCAAACTGTGCTTCCTGTGGTCCTGTAGGTATTAAAGTGAGGGGAGTGAGGAAAGCAAACTGCATGTTGCTTTTCTAGCTGTACAGACTAGCTGTCACTGGTCTGGCCTAAATGGACCTGGCAATAAATTTCAAAAAGGATTTGGAATTTTCTCTCTTCCTGACCCTTTTCTTTAAAGGGTAAAATATTAATATTTAGAATGGAAAGAAGAATTATTGTAATCTAATGTATGCAAGCTTACAGGAAAAAACAAACACCCTAATGAAAACACTGGGTGAAAACTTATACCTGATTTTGTTCACTCCATCCTTCCTATCTGTGTTATGTTGTTGGAGATGGTTATTTCATTTTTTAATTTTTTTTCCTTTGTATCTGAAGTAGCTTTAATGTATTTAATATCCATTATTTCAAGCTCTGCCATTTCTGGAGTACCTGTTAGTTTTTAGCCTTTATGTGTATCAGGATTGTGCACTCACTGTTCGATGTAATATGTAAACTCCAAAGAGTTCCTTTGGAAAACAACTCCCCTCCTTAATTTTTACATTTCTTACTGTTTTACTAAATATTAGGTGTTCTTTGACAATTTTGGTTCTTATGTGTTTGGGGGGACAAAACTAAAATGAATCTGTCATTACTTCAGAAAGTTTAAAACTCACAGATCAAATGTACCTTAATGAATATCTTTTTCATTTATATTTCAGACTGATGGGATTGCCATTTTAATATACTTCATTGGAGATCTGCTTATTTGTAAATAGCCTATTGCTCATTTGGAAAAATAAACCAGTGAACAATGTTTTTTTATTGTGTTTTCAAAACAGGAATAATAAGATAAAAATAATGAGTTTTATCTCGTTATTCCTGTTTTAGCTGAAGAGTTGTTTTTCTTTGGAGAGTAAACAACTTAAACATTGGGAAAGAAAACAAAACCCTAAGGACATCCAGATAACATAAACCCCAAGATAAAGAATTCAGTTTACCATCCAAATACCCGCCAACCACAAAACAACTTGTCTAATCTTTTCTTTTAAAAACTCTTGTCTGTAAATGAAAAAAGAGGAAAGGATTTGGATTGGTACCCAAATTCCAGTTCTAATGACCCATATAAATGCCTTTATTGCCTTGCAGGTGAATTTGTTATTTCTAGCTTGACTATCAGTTGGAGTCTGAATTCCCTAAAGGAAACTGAGGACTGGTGTCAGGAGTCCTATTTGTGGCCATGATGGGGAGGAGAGTGCCTTCTCATTTCTTTTCCTCTGAGGAGGAATTGTAATAAGTCAATTTACTTCTGTTTTAAGGGACTTCACTTAGATTGGGGTTATCTTAGCAGGGGGTCAATGAGCTTGAATTTATTTAGGTTTTTTTTTAATTTAGAAACCCACTTTTAAAAAAATATTTATTTTATTTATCTCTCCCCACCCCTTTGTTCTTTTTCCCTTGCTGTGTCTGTTGTCTTCCTCGTTTCTTTAGGGGCACTGGGAGCTAAACCCTGGACCTCCCATATGGGAGGGGGGTGCCTAATTGCTTGAGCCACTTCTGCTCCCAGCTTTGTTATGTCTCTCATGTTTTTTCCTCCCCTCATCTCTTGTTGCATCATCTTGTTGCACTGCTCACTGCACCTGCCCATCACATCAGCTCACTGTTTTCTTTAGGAGGCACCAGGATCTGAACCAGCAACCTCCCATGTAGAAGGTAGGAGCCCAGTCACCTGAGCCACATCTGCTTCCCAATGTGCTTGAACTTAAATTCTAGAAAGCATTATTTCTTTCTTTATTAATATTGAGAGATTTACTATAGGAATTGGCTTACACAACTGTGGGGATTGGCAAGTCTGAATTCCGTAGGGCAGGTGGCTAGTTGGGAATTCAGTGAAGGTGGCAAGGTATTCCCCATTAGAAGCTGGCTGAAGTAGAAATAGAAATTATTTTTTTAGCTTAATTTTGTATATTTAATAATTGAAAATATAAACAACTAAAAACTAAAAACAGTTGAATAAAACATACATTTCTCATTTAAATGTATTGGATACATATACTTTTTTTAAAAAAAGTATTTATTTATTTATCCGCACCCCCCGCCCCCACCCCAGTTGTCTGTTCTATTTGCTGCATATGCTTTGTCCGCTTCTGTTGTCAGTGGCACGGGAATCTGTGTTTCTTTTTGTTGCGTCATCTTGTGTGTCAGCTCTCCGTGTGTGTGGCGCCATTCCTGGGCAGGCTGAACTTTCTTCCGCGCTGGGCGGCTCTCTTTAAGGGGCGCACTTCCTGCACATGGGGCTCCCCTATGCGGGGACACCCTTGTGTCCTGCGGCATTCCCTGCGCACATCAGCACTGGGTGTGGGCCAGCTCCACACAGGTCAAGGAGGCCTGGGGTTTGAACTGCGGACCTCCCATGTGGTAGAAGGACACCCCATCCACTAGGCCAAGTCCACTTCCCTTTTTTTTTTTTTAAGATTTATTTTTTATTTATTTCTCTTCCCTTCCCACCCCCCTGTTTGTCTGCTGTCTGTGTCCATTCTCTGTGTGTTCTTCTGCCACTGCTTCTATCCTTATCAGCAGCACTGGGAATCTATGTTTCTTTTTGTTGCGTCATCTTGTTGTGTCAGCTCTCTGTGTGTGCAGTCCCATTCTTGGGCAGGCTGCACTTTCTTTCGTGCTGGGTGGCTCTCCTTACAGGGCGCACTCCTGGTGCGTGGGGCTCCCCTATGCGGGGGAAACCCCTGCGTGGCAGGGCACTCCTTGCGTGCATCAGCACTGTGCGTGGACCAGCTCCACACGGGTCAAGGAGGCCCGGGGTTTGAACCATAGACCTCACATGAGGTAGGCAGACGTCCTATCCATTGGGCCAAGTCCATATCCCTACATTTTTTTTTAATCATACAATGTGTTACACAATATATTTAGTTCATAGTAACGTAATCATACAGTATTTCTCCTTTTGTATCTGGCTTGCTTTGCTCAACATAATGTCCTTCAGGATCATCCATGTTGTCATATGTTTTAGGACTTCATTTCTTTTTATAGCTGCATAATATTACATTGGAAAGCATTATTCTTGTGGGGACATGTTGCTGTGGGTGTGATTTATTTATTAAATAATAAACAGTACAGTTTGGACTTAGTTAAGGGTCTGTGGTTTCCACCTGACTGGCAAAGGGGTCTGTGGAACAAAAAAGGTTAAGAACCCCTGCTTTAAATCACAAGTCTTACCCAGTCATTGCAGATTGATCTGTGCAAGTGCTCTCCTTCAGGGCTTATCCATACTAAGAGTTGAATGATAATAGCTTCAGGCCAAAGCACAGGGGCCTCCCTGATCCCTTCTGCACAGACATGCTTTTGTGGCCCTATGGCTTCCCTCATTTATCTGGTTAGGGATGTCCCCTCTTCCCTAGGAAACAGTTTCCTCATGGTCCCAACAACTGCCCTGTATGTCCTCATCCAGCACTCCCTAGCCCTGTCAGCACTTTACAGCTTTAGTACAGTGTTCTGTAGGAGGGCTCAGGTGAGCTGCCTTCTACAGCAGGGCATGTTCTGGTATGGCACATCCCTCAGGCCACAAAGATTGGTCCAGTCATGCAAGTTCCCATTGTGGTCAGACAAAACACCCAGATAATCAGCCTGGTGTAATCAAAGACCAATCTCAGGACATCAAGATTTCAAAAAGAGAAAGAATCTTTACTGTGTTGTGAAAGGCAGGAGAATAGGAGACAAAAATCTCAAATGTATTCTCCTTGAATTGAAGAAACTTTGTGTTTTTATGAAAAGTAAACAAAGGAGGGTGGGGATAGAGATGTTCCAGACTTACTGCCAAGTTCCAGACTTACTCCCAAAGACCAAAAGGATGGAACTATGGAACAACATGGCCCGTCTTCGGGGCAGTCTGTTGCTATGTATCAAAGCCAAGAAATGGCCAAAATCTCTGACAAGCAATATAGCATCTAAAGACTTATGATTAAAAAATACAGCCATAACAATGTATGTACAAGGATATTGACATATTTAAGTAAAAACCTGAACACAAACCAAATGTTGGAACACAAACCAAGCACTGGGAGATTGCTTAAATATGATACAATCCTTAATATGGAACACTGTATATATATAATGACAATGTGTATTTTTTTCAATCATTTAGTATGTTAAAAGTCACTCCCTGTGTCTAGTCTCCTTCACCTAGTATAATGTTTTTGTTTTGTTTTGTCTGATTTCAACATTTTGGACTATTAACTTACATTTGTTCAGCTTTGATCTTATATATATGCAATTCTACTCAACATGTAGTAATCTTTACTACATATTGTATGTCCATTTATATAAAATGTAAATATAAATCAAGATGAAAGGAGATTAGTGGTTATATAGGTCTAATGAAGGAATGCTAAGGCGTGTGGAGTCTTTCTTTTTGGAGTATTGGAATTCTAAAATTTGTGAGATGATGAATATACAACATTATGATTATACCAAAAGCCATTGTTTATACACTTAGGATAGAATAGCCAGAAGCAGCAGCTATGTACAGTGGGGTAAGCACAGAGAGATTGAGAGGTGAAGAATTTTCCTGTTTGTCTCTTTTATTTTTATTATTATTAAAATAATGAAAATACTCATTAATGATTGAAATAAATGTACAGCTATAGCAAATACCATTGATTATGCACTTTGGATGAATTTTATGCTTTCTCATATGAATCAATTAAAAAATTTTTTAAAGCCACTTTCTATAGGTATATTAATTGAGATATCTTTCTATTTTTTTCCCTAATATCAACTGAGAAATAAGAAACTAAGTTGCAAGGCAACAAAGGCATTTATATGGCATCTTAGAATTGCAGTTCAGGGAGCACAGATTCAGGTAGCAACCCAACTCATGTCCAATCCTGGTTTTTCCAGGCAAATGTTTTTAAAGGAAAATTAGCAGTAGTGCTAATTTTTTTTTTTTTTTAAGGTACTAGGGCCAGGGATTGAACAAGAGACCTCTTATGTGGGAAGCCAGCCTTTGACCACTGAGCCACACCAGCTTCCCTGAGTTGGTTTTTATTCATTTGTTTTGCTCATTGTTTTTGTTTTTTCAGGAGGCACCAGGAACCAAACACAGGACTCATATCTGGGAGGCGGGAGTTCAACCAGTTCAGCCACATCAGCTCCCAGTGCTAATTTTTGAAATTAAAACGAGGGGAGGGAATGCAGATTTGGCTCAACAGATAGAGTATCTGCCTACCACATGGGAAATCCAGGGTTCAAACCCAGGGCCTCCTGACCTGTGTGGTGAGCTGGCCCACGTGCAGTGCTGATGCACACAAGGAGTGCCGTGCCACTCAGGGGTGTCCCCCACATAGGGGAGCACCACGCACAAGGAGTGCACCCCATAAGGAGAGCTGCCCAGCACAAAAAAAAGTGCAGCCTGCCTGGGAGTGATGCTGCACATATAGAGAGCTGACAAAGCAAGATGACACAACAAAAAGAGACAGAGATTCCTGGTGCCACTGACAAGAATATAAGTGGACACAAAACACACAGAGAATGGACACAGAGAGCAGACAACTGAGGAGGGGGGGTAGGGGACAGAAATTTAAAAAATAAATCTTTAAAAAAAAAAAAAAGTTAACTCAGACCTCACTACAATCAAGGTGGCTGTCTTAGTTTACCAAAGTGTTGCTGATGTAAAGTACGAGGAATTGATTTGCTTTTATAATGTGAATTTTATTTAGGGTAAAAGTTGCTTATAGTTCTGAGATCTTGATATGTCCAAATCACTGTCAGAGATGCTTTCTCACCAATTCAGCGACAGTTGATTCTGGGGTCTTCCCCTTCAGAATCTGCCATTTCCTGGAGCTCAGCTGTGGGTAAACAGACTTGTCTCATTTTACCCTCCTCTCACAGTATCTTGGGGCTTCTCTACCTTTCTGCATCTGTAGACAATGAAGTTATCTTTTATCTTTTATCTCTTTTATAATATGGCCATCATATTCATGCCATCACAGTCTTTGTATGTGATTTTCATAAAAACACAGAGTTTCTCCAATTCAAGGAGAATACATTTGAGATTTTTGTTTCCTAGTTTCCTACCCTATGCAACGCTTAGATGCTTTTCTTGAAATCTTGATGTCCTGAGATTGGTCTTCAATTGTACCAGACTTAAATAAATTTATTCTAAAGGGAGATAACATACAGTTGGTAAATGGGAAAACCAATTTCACCTACCATAAAAGGAAAGTTATCATGAAAATACAACAATGAAATAAAAATGTTATTAAAAGCCAGGGAACCCATTTGGCTTGCTCAGGGATGTAAGAGGCTACTACCTCTGTTGAAAAGGGAAAATAGCAACAGGAGGTTTGGGGAGGGGATTAAAGACACAGCACTCAACCAACACTTTTGCTTGACAACAATCAGGCAGAAAAGAGAAGAGGGAAAGGAATGTCTTCCTCAGAGTGTCCATCCATGTAATTTGATGGATGACTTTTCTGTGCACCCTCTTAAGTAATCTCCCATACCAGAGGCAAAGTGTGACCCAGGCCTTAGGAAACAAGGGATAATCTTGAAGTAACTAGGGGCCTTTTTTTAAAAAAACAAAAACAAAAATGAGATACCTGGCAGGAAATGGCAGCAAATGCCTCCTGGGCATACTGGCCATCTCATCATCTTAGAGTGTCCATCACCCAGGACTGTCTGTGGACTCTGGAATCAGGTTGAGGCCAGACTGTACTGGGCACAGGAGTGAGAATTTGTTTTTAGAAGGATCACGTTTCTTGCCCAGTGATCCAGGATGCAGACAGATGGAACCAGGCAGCAGGATGTGGGACTGGTGGGAATCTGTGGGGCTGTGGGGGGAAGGAGGGTAGGCTCCAGAGGCCTTCTCTACTAGCAAGCCCTGGAAAGAGGACAGAATGGAGGAGGCTGCAGGTCCTGGTGGAGGAGAGGTAAGGCCTTACCCACTGAGACCAGGAGCCTGCAGGTCTCCAACATCACTTCCCAGCACAGGAAGCACAAATGTTACCAATGCCTGGAAAGTCAAACAGAGGCAGTAGCACTGACCTTAGCGTTGTTAGGTGAGATCAAAGATTAGAGTGGGTCACTGGTAAAGGTGCAGGGACACACCTCTCATGAGGGAAGCCATTGAGGAAGACACAAGGTTGGGACAACCCAGTGTGCACTGGATGGCACTGAGAGCAAGTGCTCTGGGATGTCAGAAGAATGGAGACATGATCGTTCCAAGAAGCCTCACAGTAGCAACAGCTGACCTGGCTGGGCCTCCTCTGTGCCTGCACCCTGCTGAGGCCTTTACCTGCCTTGTTAAGGGGATTAAATGTCCCCAGCTGTGGAAGCAAATTGCCAGGTTTTGAATTTAGTCTCCTAAATGCACACTTGCCTTCTGTGTGACCTTCATTTCCTTGAGCCTGGATTTCCCCATCAAGGCAGGACTAGTTTCCACTTTACCAGGTGTTGTGAGGATTACAAAAGAAAGTGCACTGGGTGTTTTGTTTCTCTTCCTGAGCCTCCCACAGCCAAAAGTAAGAGTCATCATGGCCTCATGTTCAGTCAAGGAGTGCAGGTTCAGGGGACTCTAGGAAGTTCTCCTGAGAGTCTCCAGTCTAATGAGCAGAGGTGGATTTGAACCGAGGTCCCTGTGGCCCAGGCCTGACTATTCCACATCTCGCCCCCCATCACCACTGGTGAATCCACAGTAATGAGGAAGGAAAGCATCTCTATTAGCTGTGTGTGTAAATGCATTCAGCCACCCTGAAAATATTCTCTGCTGCCTCCTACAACAAACTGTTACCAGATTTTCCGTATGTTCTTCACTAAGCTACAAAAAATGAATTTTCAGAACAAGCCAGTTTAGTAAGCCAGTAATTTATTAAGGAATTTAGAGAAGGGAAGTGGGAGAAAATAACTGATCTTGGGTCCCAGGTAGAGAGGAAGGCGCTGAAAACAGATAAAGAGGGTTGATTTACAGACTACAATTCCCTACTACAGATTACAAATCCCCAGGTTTACTTGCCTGCTGTTCCAGGCAGGGGGAGAAAAAGACAAGAATGGGTGGAGGGGGAGGGGGAGGGACTTAGCTAGAACAGGGAAAGTGAAAAAAGGGAAAATGGCCCATTTGGATTTGGCGCTTGATTTTTTTCCCCCTCTCTCGGTCCCCCTCCCCTTGGTGGTGGGGTAAAGTATGGGATCCCTGTATGATTATATGCATGTTTATTTCATAAGTTCACAACTTTTAGTATACATTATGTATGTTCATGTATGACTGATATCAATAAAATTTAAAAATCCTAAAACAGAATAAAAGGAAGGAAGGAAGGAAAAGGAGCAACCCAAATGTACTTTGGCTATTGTTCTGGCCTATATACAATGATGGCCAGCTCCCCATTAGGGTAATTGGGCAAAGTTAGCCTAAGCCGCTCTTTTGGGGACCGAGGAGGCTCAGCTCTGGGGGTTCAAGCGGAGTGCTTATTTCCAGGATAAAGATCATTGTTTTTATACTGCCCAGTCAAGTATGCCATCTTTCAGTCCTTCCAGCATGGACTGGAAGTCCTCCCATAAGTATGGTAGCCACTGATCCAATACCTATGACTTCTCTGCATGACTTCCGGAAAATGTCTTAACTAGAAGGACTACCTGAAGCCACGTAATAATTAGACAAGGGAATGAACAGGCTCAGGGCACTTTGGGAAATACAGTTCCCAAGGCATGAGAGCCAAATACAAGTGTGATTTCATGATTCGGTTCCGTTGGCATTACAACAGAACACTGCTCTCGATTCTGAAAAGTATAGTGCACCAGAAGATGACTTTTCACCACTCTTCGCATGTGTGTCCTAGTTAATCCACCACGTCAGGATGCTCAAACCTGTGTGGTTTTCTAGAAAGCCAAGACCGTTGCTATGGCGTTACGCCGAGACGTATCGGCCGAACTGTCTTCTGGGAAGTGTGGCATTACTGAGTGACGATTTTTTTTGTCAGCGTCGGTTACTTTATCTCTGACGCAGAGGCGTCTGGGAAATGCCGCCCTAGGCTGGCTCCGCCCTGACGCAGCCCACGGTAGTTTCCGGTCTGGGGGGTGAACTCCTGGAGTTCCGGCGGACCTTGAGCAGCGTTGTTCCGGAAGGGCGGGGGTCGCATCCGCTCGCCTGCGATCCGCGTGGCATTACGCGGAGGGTCCGGCGCTAGACGCCAGCGGTCTCAGGAGGAGGCCCCCAGCGGGTTTCAGTGCCGGTGGAGTCTCGCGGCGTCGGCGGGTTCCCAACCGCCGAGGATTCCGGCAAGTGCACGTCCCGGGAGGGTGGCGGGCGAACCTTAGGCCCGCGGATTTGGGGCGTTGGACGCGGTCGCCAAACCTTGCTGGTCCCAGGGTCTGCCTCACGGTGTGACCTAGGAAAGGCCTTATCTTCTCCGGGCTTGTGTCCTATTTTGTAAAAGGGGACTAAAGACCACATTTACGCACTCATAGCGAGCGTCATTTACAAGTGGTCTTTTTTTTTTTTTAATCCGGTCCGGTCGCCGAGGCTTTTCGCAAACGGCATCAAAGTGTCTCCTAGTTTCAGTTCACACATCTTTGAAAAAAAAAAAATCATATTACGAATGCCCGCCATTCCGACGGATGAAAATTGAACGACCCGATTTAAAGTTGTTACTTTTTCCTCTTTCTGTTTTTTGAGTACATACTAGTTGATTTACACGCAAGTAGCACCTGGGAGGTGGTTACCCCTTGCTGACTTTTTGTTTAAGGAAAGATTGGAGCCCCAGAGAGTGATTCCCTGGTTGCTTTTCTTTGCAAATGTGTCAGAACTGCGAGGTAGACGTGCCGCTTTCCTGATTGCTTTTTCCTGCCCCTGCTCTGCCTTCTCAGGACACTTCTCTAAGCAAAGATAAGGTGGCTGCAGAGAGAACGAGAAGCAGCTTGCTGTTCTCTAAGACAGGAACCTGGAAAGAGGACTGTGTTGGCTATTGGAAATTGCAAAGTCATGTACCAGGTGAGTCGGTTCCCAAATCTTCCTGAAACCCTTTTTTTTGTATCCAGACTCTGTGGAGTCTGTGCTTTGCTTCTCCAGAGAGTTCCCACCTAAAAAGGGAATTTACAGACTGGATCTACAATTGCTTTTATGACAACAGTGGGTGGGGGCCACAGGAGAGCTCCAAGTGCTGTCCTACTCTCTGAGTACAGTCTCTTCTACCACACGTGGAAAAGATTTCTTAGCTTTCTGCTAGAAGTCCTTTAGAGGCTTGAGCCAGAAAAATTGTTACTGCAACTCAAAATATCTGGTTGGAATGTTACGTTATTTGCTTTGTGGTTTAATTAATGGTGTGTATATATCCTTCAAGTTGCTCAGGTCAAAAGGTGTTTGGTTCCTTTTTTTATCTTATGATTCATGTTCAGTCACTCTCTTTGGCTCCGCCCCTATTATAATATATACAGAATCTGACCATTGGTTACCCCATCATAGCCACCACCACTGCTCCCCTGCATCCAAGCCACCTTTATTAATGTAGTGGTTTCCAGCTGGATTCCCTGCCTTTTTTTTTTTTTTTAACACCTTTTAAGTCTGTTTTCAAAATAGCCATCACAGTGATCCTGTTATAAAATCCTATCATTCCTCAGCTTAAAACTGTTTAGTGGCTGTGACACAAAATAGCAGCCAGAGTTCTGCAATGACCTATAAAGCTCTGTACAAATATGCTCAGTTGCCTCTCTCAGCCTCTGTACCTTCTGTTCCCCCATGAGCTCCAGCCACACAGGAAACTGGCTCTAGGCCTTGGAAGTTACTGAACTACCTACTTGAAATGTTCTACCCTTAATATGTGCAAAGTTTTGCTCTCACCTGTTTAATATCTTTGCTCAATTCCCATTCTATAAAGGTTGTCTAAACATTTATTTAAAATTGTAGACACTTTCCCTCATCCGTCTCTTCCAGTCCTACATCACTGCTTTATTATTTTCGTAAGAACTTACCACACACTAGCTGATACAGTGTATGTTTAATGTATGCAGACTTGTCTTTTCCCACTGGATGGGGATTTTTTAAAGATTTTTTAAGCGAACTAATTGTCACGATCATTCATTTATTGCTTTTCTAAGCAAATGAGTTCATTTATAAGAAGAACCTTTTGTTGGGCTTTGTCTCCAGTGCCATGCAGTACTCCATAATCTAGTCCACTGTGGTCTAAGAGAACTTCTTCAGTGCTGCAAATGTTTTATATCCGTACTATCCAGTACAGTAGCCACCAGCCACATGGGGCTGTCAAGCACTTGAAATGTGTGTGGGTAGAGTGATGAACTGAATTTTTAATTTAATTTAATTTAATTTTGATTATATAGCCAAATGTGGCTGGTGGCTACTGTATTGAACAGTACAGGAGTGGTAGAAAAGTAAGAAAGCATAAAAATGAAGAAAAGTACTAGGATAGATATGTATTAAGTACTTTGGGGGTAGAGATGAATGAGCACTTAGGTAATTGAAAGGAATTTGCTATGAAAGTAAGGCTGTCTGTCCCTGGGTTTTGGTGTGCCAGAGTATCAGGGAGGCACAGATGAAATTGAGGTTAAACTGAGCTGAGCGAACACCTTGAGCATAGGTAGGTAGACCTAAGAGGATCTTTGAAAGAACTCAGAACTTTTCTAAAACTGTGATTCTCAACTAGGGACAATTTTGTCCCTCTTGCCCCACCCATAAGTGACATTCTCTGATGTTTAGAGACATTTGTGGTCACCACAAACAAGACCTTGTTGAACATTCTGCAGTGCATAGGACACCTTACAACAAAATGGTAATAGTACCAAAGTGGAGAAAGCATGATCTGAAGAAAAATAGAGGACAGATTATCTGCTGCTGAAGTTATGGGGGTTTTCCTCAAAGTATTAATTATGTCATTATTAAGTTTTCACATGGGAAAATGGGGATTATCGTTGCATCAGTAGAATAAAACATGTTTTTACATTTAACAATGTTTTTATACTTAACATAGTATTGATCTCTTCTTTGGTTTATCAGATTAGATTTATAATAGCAAAATATTTAAAACTTTTGTGGGAAACAGGAAAAGATGGAAAAACTTTCAGTTAATGTGATCAGGCTGGCATAACCCAAATAAATACCTGTGTGATGGTAAACACAAACCTTAAACTGAATTTTCCTGGTGCCAAAGAACCCCACCCTACCTCCTTTTTCTTAGATAATTTCTTTGAGGAAACTTATATAATTGTAAATTCTTTCCTTATCCCTACAAGATGCATGTAAATCTTGTTAAAAGCCAGTAAGCCTGTTGCCAGTTTTATGATGCTGTAATGTCTTTCTTAAGGGCTTTGGCGCTGTCTCTGAAATGGAAACATCAAGGATCTTCCTCTGTCTTCCTGCCTTTGTAGGGTTTAGCATAGGCACTTGTCCCCAAGTTATGATTACCTGATTTTCGCAGAGATGCCAGAAGTTTTATTTATTTTTTGGATAAAGGCAATTAACTAATCCAGATGGCCACTCCCAATTCCCTGGTGAATTCAGGATAAACTGTGTATAGCAAATAGTGCTATCAAGTTCTGTTAACTTAAGAACAAATTATTCTTTACTTTGGAGCATTTATATAATGGATTGCATCTGACTGGCTTTGTAAAAGATTTCTTTTTGTCTTTGCAATCTCAGCAATTTACCTCTGAAGCACATCACAGTTTGGTTTAATGCTTTTTCAAAAATTAAACTTCTGTTTTTCCACATTTGTCAGGAAAGAATATTCTCAGTTGGCAGGAGATTTGATTTCTAGTTATTTTCCACAACACCTGATCAAGATAAAACCTCCTTAACCAAAGATCGTTATCACTTATAAATACACACACAAAATTTCTAAACCAGGTATTAGAAATTTGAATCAACGACACTTGGAGAGATGTTACTACAACTAAGAACAGTCTATTTCACCAGTGAAAGATAATTACTGTGCCATTGTTTCAGTGCATCCATTTTATGTGTATGTTATAATTTGATCAGTCGGCTATTAGGGAACATTTAAACTTTTTCTAAACCTTTGCTATTTGAAATAATACTGTGAATGAATTCTGAGAGGAAATCTCTAAGCATAACTATGAACATTTCCTTAGAGTGTTTTCCTTGAGAAGTGTCCTTTTGTTCTTTGTTTTTATTTTAAGGCCCTGCTGAAGGACTGATGGTCATCCTTCAGTGTTCTTGCCCAGAGGTCTCAAATTATTTTATTTATCACATGACTATCAATACAGAGTTTAAGTATTTACCATAAATCTATATTCCCTTTTTTTTAAAAAATAGTATTATTCATTGTTTATCTGAACCATAGTGGAGCCTGTTGAGCTTCCCATTTGAGTGAAAATTAATTTAGCCTTTTTTCTTTATTACTAATTTGGCACACCTCAGCTCAATTATATACTGTCAAATATTGAGTGCTGCTTTTAAAAAATTTGTATCATCTTATTCTCTTTGATAAAATTAACTCTCCTTAAGCAAAGCTTTTACATTTTGTCTTACCCTTAAACTGCATTACAAAGCCAAGCACTTAATTATCCAATTGTTCCATGGCTTAGATCAGATTCTTGATCATTGTCCCAACTCTGATTTTTTGCCTCTTTTCCACAACCAGGGTAATTTTACCCCTTGTCTAGTGACAGAAGAGACCTGGGCCATGGTTAAGCCTAAATATATTTGTCATTTTAGGTGGCATTAAATGACATGGCTATAGACTTTTCTCGGGGATGGCTAGATTTTTCTTGGAGGGATTTATGCAGAAATGTTCATCAGAATTACAAGAACCTGGTCGCTGTAAGTAAGGATATCTCTCTCTCCCTACTGGGTGAGGTCTGTCTTTTGCCACTTGAGTTGCTGGGGATCTTCCTCAGTAAGTGGCAAATTTTTGTTCAGTCTTCCCAAGGAAAAGTGCAACTCTTTTGTGTCATGCCTGAAACTTATCTTCCCATTTCAGTAAATATCCTTCATCTGTCCTCTGGTCCTTTTAGTAATGGCCTTGCTTCCCTGAGGATCAAAATATAAACAAGTTCCGTATTTTTCCTGGAAGGGGATCTTCCTATTCCTAAGCCATATGTTATCACATTATTAGAGAAAGACAAAGAGCCCTGGATCATATAACAGAATTGTCAAAAGTTATGTTTCCAGGTGAATCATGGTGAATCAGGCATAAGAAGTCTTTGTAATAAGGTTGTTTGTAGAAAATATGGAGGCATTTTAGGATATTGTAGGAATATTCTCTTTAGAGAAAATTTGAGGGATCTTCTGCCTAGATTCCAAAAGGACCATTCCTCCATCCCCACTTACTATCTGTGTATATTACTTATCCCATTAATCAGAGGTGTAGATGTTTGCCATTACAATAATTATACTTTATTTGAAACTAAATATGTCAAATTATTATTTTCTAAGTCCAGTTAAGAAAGACTATACTGATGTTTTTAGGTGAAGAAAAGTTACCACATAGGTGAAAATACCAATTTTCCTCCCAAGCTGAACTTCTGAGAATAAATAGCAATATGAGTGTTAGAGGATTGATGGTAGGAGAACCAAGGCAGTGTTCTTTCACATGAATATGGAAACAAAATGATGTCTTGGAATCCAGAATGCCTTCCACATTTTCTTTGAGATAGTTTCATTTTTTTCAAATACTGTTTGTCTATATTTAAGCCATTTCCCTTATCCTTTGCTGTTTCTGCCTCTCTGAGATAGGTAGGTATCTGTATTCTCTGTGCTCCACTTGAGCATTGTTCAGAATTCATTGAACTGTATGAGAGTTGTTACAGGCATGTTGTTTCTGGAGGCCTTTTTATCCATAGAAGTTTCTTTACAAGAAGTACAGAAAAACAATATTTTACTTTCTTGGTATATTTCAGATTGGGAATCCTGATGGGGAAACGAGGAATTATCAACAAAGAAGGATGATGATGAATCATTGCAAAGGGCAAATATAAAATTATAAAAGAATATCTTGAATGTTCAAATTTTAACAAGGACTGGAAATATAGAAAGAATTTGGAGAGGAAGCACAGAAATCAAGTGGAACATTTCAGACCACTGACCCTCACCTTTAGAGGAAACCCCACTGGTGGAAGTATTTACGAATATAATACATTTAGTAGCATTTTCCACTTAAAGTCTATTTTTTCTGAACCACAGAGAATGTCTTCTGAAGGAAAAGCACATAACTATGACATGTTTGAAAAGAATGTACTCAAACAGTCTACACAAAATGAGAAAATCAGTGATGGAGAGAAACTTTTGAATTCTAACGAAAGTGCAGCAGCCTTCAGCCAGAGCAAAGATCTTACCCATTTCCAGACCCATAAGAGAGAAAAAATCTATATATGCAGTGAATGTGGAAAAGCCTTCGACCACCAATCAAGACTTAATCGCCATTGCAGAGTTCATACTGGAGAGAAACCCTATGAATGCCATGAATGTGGGAAGGCATTTATTGATAGCTCAACCCTTTCTCGTCATAAGATAAGTCATAGTGGAGAGAAACCTTACAAATGTATTGAATGTGGGAAGGCCTTTAAGCATGTCTCATCACTTAATATTCATCAAAGAAATCACACTGGAGAAAAACCATATGAATGCATAGAATGTGGGAAATCTTTCATTCATGTCACATATCTCATTAAGCATCTGAGAATTCACACTCAAGAAAAACTCTATGAGTGTCATTTATGTGACAAGGCCTATATTCATAGTTCCTCTCTCATTCACCATCTGAAAATTCATACTGGGGAGAAACCTTATATTTGTAGTGAATGTGGGAAAGCCTTTTGCTGCAACTCACACCTTACTTCACACCATTCTCGACATCAAAGAAGTCACACTGGGGGAGCAGATGTGGCTCGAGCAGATGTGGCTCAAGCGGTTGAGCACCTGCTTCCCACATGGGAGGTCCCAGGTTCAATTCCTGGTGCCTCCTAAAAATCAAACATGAAAAAAAACAATCTCAGGGGAGCCAGTGTGGCTAAGTGGTTGAACACCGGCTTCTCACCCACGAGATTCCGGGCTCAATCTCCAGGCCCCGGTACTTCAAAAAAAAATAAAAATAAAAAAGAAAGGTCACACTGTGAGGAGTTAATGTGAATGCAAGAAATGTCTCAGTCTTTAGTAATCTTTGATTTCTTCTTCAGCACCAGAATATTCGTACTGAACAGAAACCTTTTGAATGTCAAATATGCAGGAAACCTTTCAACCAGCCTGAACCATTCTACCTGCCTTTGAGAAATTCCACTAAATTGAAACCTTACGAATGCAGTATGTGTGGGAAAGCTTTCTGTCATAGGTCATCCCTATTTCATATAGAATTCATACTGGAGAAAAACTCTGTGAATGTATTAAATGTGGGGAGGCCTTCCATTTTAATGCAGAGCTTACATATATCAGAGTCCATGCTGGAGAAAAGCCATATAAAGCTGATGAATGTTGGAAAGATTATTTTTTTTAAGTAAGTAATGGTTTTGGGGATTGAACCTGGGACCTCATGGGAAGCCGGCTCTCAACCACTGATCTACATTGGCTATTAAAACCTTTTAGTAAAGGCTCAAATCTTAATGTCCATCAGAGAATATATAATGGAGAGAAACCTAATAGCCCAGTAAGTGTGGGAAAGACTTTAGGTTATATGAATCACTTTACATGTGAGGGATCATAATGAAGAGAAACCAAACGACCTTAATTTTTGTCTTAGTAATATTAAGATATTTATATTATAGGAAATTCCTATAAATATAGTAAGTATGGGAAGGACTTTTGCAATAGACAAACTTTAAATTGCCCATTAAGGGTTCATACTGGAGAGAAACCCTGCTGATGCACCACTAGGTAAACCCACATTGGAGAAAAACACTATACATGTAACAAATGTGAGATAGCTCCAAGGTATTAAGAATCCCTTAGAAAGCATGTATTAACTCATACAGGAAAAAAATCCTATGAATATAATTTTGGGACGTCTCAGTTCACATATACCCCTCTTATGTCAGTGAACTCACACCAGAGAAAAATCTAATGTAAGAAATGTAACTGTTAATTAAGGTTTCTTGTTAGACATCAGAAGTTAATGCTTGAACAGTGTGAAGGATGCAGGAATTGCGCAGAAATCTTTGCCGTTTAGCTTTTAGTAAGCATAGAAATCCACAGGAGAGCAAACCAGCATGTAAATGAATATGCATTTCTTACAGCATTAGAAGCTTCACACTACATGAATCCGCTGTGGAAATTATTTTTAGCTAATGAGCATGTAAATATATTGTCACTCAATTGGAGGCAGAAGTACAGTGAAGTTGAAAACCACAGTTGGAAAAAAAGTGCTATGAGTAAAATTCTTTGTCTCTGGGAGTGGGGGAGTTGGGTGCCTGCCTCCCACATGGGAAATCCTGGGTTTGGTTCCCAGTACCTCCTAACAAAGACAAGCAGATGCTGTAACCAGCGGATGCCTGCCGTAAGTGCCCCAGCAAATGATGCAGCCAGCAGGGAGCAGATGTGGCTCAAGTGGTTGGGCAGTCGCCTCCCATGTGGGAAATCCTGGGTTTGGTTCCTGGTGCCTCCAAGAGAAGGTGAGCAGACACATGCACATGAGGATGCCAGCTTGGGTGGGGGGTGGAATTTTAAAAATTGTTTAAAATATCTTGTTATCTAATAAAATAATTTTGTGTACAGTGATTTCTTACACTGTGACAACATTTCTTGTAAAATTTTTCAGTATTATACTCTTGAATTAGGATTAGTCTTACTATAGATTCTTCTGGAAGACTGGCAAACCTAGGGAAAAATGGCCCAGTTTCTTTGCTAATAAACTTTTGGTGAAGATATAATGCTCCATTTCCAATGTGTTTCGTTCACACCTTGCAAAAAAATTTTTTGCTGAACAACACGTGTATTACATAGTGCTTTGTGTTTGGATGTAATAATCCAGTGGTTCACAACTTTTGAGTTTATGTCAGAATCACCATGAGGGCTTGTTTAAAGTATTGTTTGCTGTGTCCCACCTGATAGAATAGGTTTGAGGTGAAACCCAAGAATTTGCTTTCTTCAAAAGTTCCCAGATAAAACAAGGGAAGCATGCTTTGATAACCTTGTAATAATTAAGAAGTGCTGTCCTTTACTCAGATATTTCTACCAAGAGAGATAGGTGGTTAATAAGTTTTGTTGATAAGTGGTGGGATGAAAAAAATGGGTTGGTATGAGAGCATAACCAGGAAACAACATAATCTGAAAGCTAGATCAGGCTTAATTGTGGATGTGCTTTTTTTTTTTCTTTTCTTTTTTATCATTACTTTTTTTTTTTTTAGAGAAGAGTGGTCACAGAATAATCATTCATAAAATACAGACCTCCAAATACCACCCTTAAATTAATGCCTTGCACTGGAATAGAACATTTGTTAAAATTGATAGCACATTTTATAATTAATTTTTTTCTTTTTCTGTTTTTTAAATGTTACATTAGAAAAATATGAGGTCCCCATCCCCCTCACCCCACTCCCACATCAACAACCTCTTTCATTATCCTGGGAAATTCATTTGCATTTGGTGAATATATTTTAGTGCACTGCTGCAACAGGATGTGCTTTTTAATCTGAATTCTATAGCATGAATAATTACATAGGACTGAATGAGTGTGACTGAGTCATTCTAGGCAAAACACAAGTTCTGTTATGTATGATGTAGCTGGACCTTATGCTACAATGTCTAGTTCAAAGTTCTGTGACTGATGTAATTGCTGACAAATCCTTGGTGCAACAACAGTCACTTCCCTGGATCAAAGTTATGGTGGGATTACTTTGAAATCGGTAATCTTAGGCTTCATACCAATTTTAAAAGCATTAAGTTCAAGCAATAAATGTCATCTTCAAACACTTGAGAGTACTTGTTTCCTGCATTGAATTTTGACTCATAATTTGGGGTTGTGAGGATATTGGCTCCAAATCTAAAATCTAGCTAAGAAATAGTCTTGAGTCTGGTTTCCTATCTTCTGATTAGAAAGGTAGCAGATCAATATGATTAGGCGTATATGGACACTTGTAAGTAAAAGGTGGTTATATACCTTATATTTCTAATTTTATTCTCAATATACTTGAGAATGTTCATTTTGAGTCAATTTGAGAGTTTCCATTGTAAGTAAATTGTTTAACATTATTTAATTGCTAAAATAATCCTGATGTGGAATGATAAAGATAGTTGATGTTAGACCAGAGAATCTCCAATAGCAGTACAAGTTCTACCTTAATGGCGAAGGGGGAAGGCATGGTTGCAATTCTGAAATGAGAAGAATTTTGAGTGTGGTGGTGAACTTTCAGTATTAAGTATTTTCTTGTTTTTAGTCATGACATTTTTCACAATTCTCTGAAATGTTGAATGATCTTTGAGATTTAAAGTTAAGGAAGCATGGTATAGGGTCAAAGAATGGTCAGGAACACTTCTAATTATGGCTAAACTGGCTGCGGTTTTCCAGAAATGTAGGTTTCTGCTCTCCTCATCCTGTTAACCTTCCTCTACTCTCCTAAGGATTGCAACTGGTACCACAAAGAGGAAGCCATCCTATAATCTCCAGATTTCATTTGCTTTCACTGCATATAATTGGTATTTTTTATATTATTTTTTGCCACCTAGTTGCTCTTTTATGAGAAGACTAAACCAGATACTAAGGCTTTTCAATATCATGAGCATACATGGGGGTCTCTTTCACAAGTTTTGCGCTGATGTGCCTTCACAGTAACACTGAAATAGGAAAAGGGAGCCAAGTTTTTTTATGAAAATAATGAAGGTTTTAAGAAAGCAATGAGTTTATTTCATTGTTATGATGAAGAATGGGTGAGATTATAATGGTGGTAGAATGCCATTGACAGAATCATTGGTTATCCTTAATCATGTTCGTTAAGCTTTTGAGAATACTCTGTGGACCAGATTATTAAGACATACTCCATTATCGTTTAAGAGTTCAAAGGTTATGCTTGTGTGTATGATGAGCATAGGGTCTGGGATCATGTTACCTGGGTAATATGGTAGCTTTGTGTGCTCTTCGACAAATTACTTAACTGCTCTGTGGCTTTGTATCCCCATCTGTAAATGTTGATGATAATGTCACAGAGCTGTTAATGAAGAAGAAAAGAGTTAATACATAAAAAGTATTTAAGGCAATGTCTGGTCCATGTAAACACTATGTAGTGTTTTCCTTAGCTGATAATCCCTTATTCAACATCAGATGATCCAGAGTGGAGATGTAATTCTCAGACATAGTAAAATTGAGTAGTCTTTTAACTATGCATTAGCCCTTACTAATCATCAAATATACTGAAAAGAAGCCACAATTTATCAAATGTGGGAAGGCCTGAAGCTGTGCCTTACATCTCATTAATGTGAGAATCCATCAGGAATAACAAGAGAAACCTTGTGAATGTAGTGTATGTGTGAAGGACTTTGTCATTCTTAAGACATCATTCTGGAGAAAGGCTGTATGCAATGAATATGAAAGTCCTTTTGTCATTTATATTTGAACTTCAAAGAACTACCCTGGAGAAATTGCTATGAATGCAATGATTTCATGCAAGTCTTAAGCTATAACACATTCTGTATGTTACCTCAGAAAGCTACTATGGCAAAAAGTAAGATGAGTCTTTATATAAGAAGTCTTACTATCGCAAAACATTATCATTGTAGTATCTGTGGGAAAGCATTTAGTCATGTCATCACTTAAAATTGAGAGCATTCATACAGGTGGGAAATCCTATGAATGTATTGAAAGTGGGAGAAACTTTAACTCCAAATTAAACATAACTGTAGAATGGACAAATCTTTTACATGTGAGACATGTGGGAAAGCTCTTAGCAGTGGTTCAGATTTCATTGTCTTTCAGAGAATTCTTGCTGGAGAGAACAGCAGTGAATTTGGGTCTGTATTTAGTAGTGATTTGATTCTTATATCCAGGAGAGCCCATTATGGAAAGACAGTAGAATGCCCTAAACATGGAAGAGTCGTAAGGGGATATTAATTACTCAATTTATATACGAGAAGTGCTCGAGGTAAAGCCAGGAATGCAATATTTGCGGCAATACTTTCATATGTTGTCCCTATTTCAGTGTCAGAACATTAATAGTTGAAGAAAAAGCCTTGAGAGTGGGAAGACCTTTGGGAGTGTTGCAAATCTTGTTCATAACAGGGTTCATGGTGGAGAGAAACCATGTATATACAACACTTTTTGTGAAGATTTTTACCACGATGAATCTTTTCTTTAAAAATTCATCCCAGAAAGAAGTCCTACATTTAGCAAATATGAGAAATTCTTTGTCTATGAATGCCTTATTCAGCATGTTAACTCATATAGATGATAAATTTATGAATGCAATTGAATTATTGTCCTGGGGCTGCACTAACAAATTACCCCATAGTGGGTGGTTTAAAGCAACAGAACTGTATTCCCTCACAGTTCTGGAGGCCAGAAGTCTGAAATCAAGATGTTGATCGGGCTATCCCCATTCCAGGGCTCTAGGGAAGAGTCCTTCCTTGCCTTTTCCAAGTTCTAAGGAAGCCACGCATTCTATGTCTTATGGCAGCATAACTCGAATCTCTGCCTTCATCATAGCATGTCTGTTTTCCTTCTGTGTCTGTGTGTCCATCTCCTGATTTCCCTCTTATAAAGACACCTCACATATTGGATTTAGTGCCCTCCCTAATCAAGTTTGATAACTGTTTACATCTGCAAAGACCCTATTTCCAAATAAGATCACATTGTGTGGTTCAGAGTGGACATGGTGGACATGTTTTGGGGGGACACCATTCAATGCAGTACAGCAATAAAGGTGGGAAACTTCTCAGTAAAAGTTCGTCCCTAACTATATGTTAATTACATACCTTGTATATGTAAAGTAGTGTGACCTTCAATAAGGTTTATTGTTTTGCTATGAATTACACATTCATGTTAGAATAGAACCTTAAAGAATATAATGGGAAGGCTTCCTGTTTCCAGGAGCAGCTGACTAACTTATTTTGGCCACCTTTCCTACTAAAAATTTCTTAAATTTGTATGAAAGTAAATCTATTAAAGATCCTTTAGTATCTCACCAGAAGTAAGGAACAAATAGCAAAATTTGAAGGGAAAAGAGGTATCTGGAATTGTAACTGGGTATTAAATACTTTTTTCCCATCAGCATGTTTTAACCTCAGGGAATCTGGACTTTGGAGCCTCAGTGGAGAAACAGAACAAAAATCATAGCCTAAAGACTTCACAAGGTATCAAAGTTAATAGAAAAATCTCTTTGGAATAAACTGGGTGTAGCAGTTTGATATGGTTATGAATTCCAAAAATAGATATTGGATTATGTTTGTAATCTTGTCTACCTGGGCGTGATGGATTTATGATTGAGGCTTTGATTGGACCAATCATTAGGACATTGGGTGGGACTCACAGGTAAAAGGCATGGGCAAAGGACAGAGCTTTTGATGCAAGGGTTCTTAATTTTGGAGTTTTGATGTTGGAATTTGATCCTGAAGTCTTAAGCTAGAGCCCCAGGGAAACAGACAGAGCCATTCGCCTCATAGTCTTCAGCTGGAGAAAACAGGAGCTGAACCCAAAGGAACCCAGGAAGCCTGAACCCTTGCAGACGTCAGCAGCGGTCTTGCTCCAACATGTGAAAATAGACTGGTGAAGGAAGTAACTTATGCTTTATGTTCTGGTATCTGTAAGTTCCTACCCCAAATAAATGCCCTTTATAAAAACCAACCAATTCTGGTATTTTGCATCAGCACCCCTTTTGGCTGAGTAATACCCTGGGATCTGGAAAATGCTATGGCCTTAGCCTGAGAATGAATAGAAGACCAACCTGCACATAAAATTATCCAATTAGTGCTAAATCATTCAGAGAAACTCAAACCCTGTAATTAGTTTAAAATGATCCTAGTTTGACAAAGTCCATAAGAAGCAGATAGATGCAAATAGAAATCATTTCTGAAGCAAGGAAACTTAGGACTAAAGTTTTTCCTACATAAAAAAAAAATTGTAGTGTGTAGCCAAAGAAAACCAGTAACGCAATGAAAGTGGATTTTATAAGTGAGACAGAGTGTGGTAAGTAGATTCTCAATATGGGCAAACGTATGATAAGTTGGAAGGGTTGTGTTTTGGCAGTGGATGGGGGTGATAGTGGTTCAGGGATATGAGTGGGGTCAATGATGCTGGAATGTGAGGGTGAATAGTTTGGGGGTGTTGGGCTGGATTCTCCATAGAACTGGGAGAAGGGCTGGAGGAAGGAACAAGCAAACTTGGGATTTGTATGTCTGTGGTTAAAATTATAATGGTGGGAATGTTCTTTTAGCAAATACCCAGGTGGACTGTTATTGGTGCAGGTGGTCAGGGTTTGGGGGATATGTGGGAAAGGGCTTACCTGGGGCATGCTTCTGTGGAATATGAAAGCATTCATCTTGTCACGGGGTGTTATTGCAGTGGATAAATAAGAAAATAGTAAACTCCCATCCTGGGTAGTCTTTTCTGTGTTCTCAAGTAAAGGGGAAAGTCTCAAGAACATAGGCATTGTCTAATAAAAGAAGACAGACCAATATGTCAAGTCCTCAATATTTATATGTGTAACTATGAAACTTATTTTTCAAAAATTGCAATTTAGTGACTACCACAGGTTCCAAAGGAAGGGAGAGGGAAGAATGGATTGACAATAGGGCATTATTAGGGCATTGGAATTGTTCTGCATGATATTGCAATGTTGGATACAGGCCATTATGCATTTTGTTAAAACCTATGAAAGTGTATGGTACAGAGTGTAAGCCATAATGTAAACCATTTGTCATTGTTAGCGGCAGTGCTTCAATAATTGTTCATCAATTGAAATAAATGTACCATTCTCATGTAAGATATTATTAGGGGAAAATGTGAGAGGAAGAGGGGGTAGGGTATAGAGGAATCCTCTATATTTTCTGTTATTATTATTTTTTTATAACCTAAAGCTTCTTTGAAAATAAAATGAAAGAAATAAGACAGTGGGGGAACATACAGAAGAAAATTTCACTGTACATAAAAGGTAAGAGAGCTTACTGGGAGGAGCAACATAGTGAAAAGTTTTAAATTTTACTTTTATTTATATTTTGTATTATTTATTCATGCTTTGTTTTTTATATTGAATTACAATTTTTTTACTTTTATTTTTTTAAATATACTTTACTTTTTACTTTTTAAAAAAGAAATTTAGATTACATAACTGTTACACAAAAAATTTAGGGGATTTCCATATGCCCCATTCCCTAGCCCTCCCATATTTTCCCATATCAGCAACATCCTTCATTAGTTTGGTACATTTGTCACAATTGATGAGCATACCTTGGGGCATTGCCACTAAGTGATGATTATAATTTACACTGTAGTTTACACTCCCTCACATTTTTGCATATTATTGCATGATATACAATGGCCTGTATCTGTCATTGAAATGTCATTCAGGATACTTCCTAAGTCCCAAAAAATGCCCTCAAATTACACCTATTTTTCCCTCTCCTGTCCCTCAGAACCTCCAGTGGCCACTGCCTCCACATCCATGATAAAATTCCATTGTTAGGATCACAATATGTCTACAGTAGAACAACTGTAAGTCTACTCCATTGTCCATTCCCCAATCCTGAGGATTCTGTGATGGTGATGCCAACTCCATCTCTAATTGTGAGGGGGTTTAGATCCCATGGGGCAGATGAATGGGACTTTCTAGCTTGCAGTTGTATACTTTCTGTTCCTTGAGATGGTCATTGTCAGTCATCTTCTCCTTGTTAGTTGTCCTGGGTGAATCCAGTGAACTGAAGAGTAGGTATTGCAAGTCTATTGAGATTCAGGGCCCAACAGGCACATGGACAGCCCAAAGATTTAAATCTCTTGGCTATACAGCTATCAACTCTAGTATTAACTATAGTTTCAAGTAGCAGGACAGCAGAGCCATGTGTAAGGAAAACAACTGAGTCCAACTCTATCACACTGGGGAGTGTAAATTCCAAAGTAGGGGCTGCTGGCAGGGTACTAAACTCCTGAGCTGTCTGCCATGCCTATAGTGTCTGGATGTCTCCAGAGCCCTCAGGAGGCCCGCTATTTGAGGTAATATTTATTTTGGCAGTCTATGAGTTCCTGCTGTGATGTGCGTAAGCGAACCTTCTGAGATGACTTCCCGACTCACTTTGAAGTCTCTTAGCCATATAAACCCATTTGTCTTTACCCTTTCCCACTTTTGGTCAAGGTCTTTTCCACTTACATTGCTAGTTGGTGTTTGGTGGTAATCCCTTAGTGCCAGGGAGGTTCGTCCCTGGGGGTCATGCCCCACACTAGGGGGAAAATAATGCATTTATATGCTGAGTTTTGGATTAGAGAGAGGCCACATTTGAGGAGAAAGGAGGCACTCAGGAGGTAACGCATAGTCACCCTATAATACTATGCTATTTTTCAATTTCAGAAGTAAAGATTTATAAGTACAGTCTTCACAATCAAGGACCTGTCAATGGTCCATCCTTCTTCACTATTCTTTGTCCCTGTACTCAGGGGATTCTTGCTGTCCCATCAGAGTATGTGGCAGAGTTCCCCAGGATGGGAATTTGATATTTCTTTGGTTATTTTGTGGACCTCCACCGACTGTGACAATGTCCCATGAACACTTGAGCACATTCTTATGCCTTATAGGTATGCCCCAGGTGAACCTCCTCCCATGCATACCCCTTTCTGACACCCTGCACCAATGATCCTCCCCTTTCACAGTTGTAACCCTTCTGTGATCCAAAACTTTTTAAAAACTCAAGCCAACAAAATAACCAAATAAAATTTATAGGAAAATGATATGCTAATGTTGGTTTTAGAAATAATGAATAAAATACAAAATTTTTTAAAAGTTTGAAGTAATGGAAAAAATAAAAGTAATAAAAAATGAAAAAATATATATAAAATTTAAAAAATTTTAACATGTCTTTCATCAGTGTAAGATCTGTTGTCTTGCATGTACAGTGACATTTGTTTCCATATTTTTGCCCAGAGTCTAATTTTTTTCATTTTGTTCAAAGAAGCTTTAGGTTACAGAAAAGTCTCATACAGAATATAGGTGATTCTCATATACCCAACATACTCTAACTTTTCCCATTTTCCCTATTAATAACATTTTACATGTGGATGGTATATTTGTTACAAGTGATGTACAAGTATTGAAACATTGCTACTAAGCATTGTCAATGATTTACATTACGGTTTACATTTTGGACTGTATGTACACTTTTATAAGTTTTGATGAAGTTTGATGTGGTTTGTATCCATCCTTGCAAGATCATGTACAACAATTCCATCACCCAAAAATGTCCCATGTTCCATCTATTCTATTCCTTCTTCCGTCTTCCCTTGGAACCAGTGGTAAATGCCAAGATTAATTCATTGAAGGACAATATTCATAGTTACTTGTAACAACATTGAGGGCTTGACATACTGGCCTGCCCTCCCCTACTAGGCACTGCCTATGCTCTCAAGAGACTCCCACCCCTCTATTTGAGATCATAGCAGGACTCCTCAGGATGGGAGTCTAACACCTTCCTGCTCGTTATGTGAGTCTGCACCCCGTGATACAACACAGTGTGACAAGATGAATGCTACACACTCCCTAGAAGCCTGCCCTACATTCGCCTGTCCTGCATGCCCCCCACATCCAACACCTTAAGCCAGTAACACTCTCCTGCCATATTTACCAAAAAAAATTCCCAGTGTTGTAGTTTCAACCACATTCCCGCAAATCCCCAAAGTTTACTTACACCCTTACCCAACTCTCCCCACAATTCCATGGGCAGTCTAATCCATCCTCCCTCCTCCCCCCCTTACAGACCAACCCTGCCCTGCCCAATAGTATCACTGCACCACTGTTAACGCCTATGCACTGCATAACTATACCCTTCTACCTTATAGATTTTGTAAATATGTGCATTAATGCACAAACTTATTTTCCCTTTCTGTCTCCTGTCAATCTATCTTACAAATTCGGACTCTGTGAACCTACTTTATTTGCTTAATTCGTGTCAGTGAGGTCATGTAATATTTGTCCTTCAGCGCCTGGCTTGCTACATTCAATATAAGGTCTTCAAGATTCATCCATGTTATCCCATGTGTTAATACTGCATTCCTTCTTACAGCTGAGTAATATTCCATTGTATGTATGTATGCACCACAAGTTGTTTATCCATTCATCTGTTGATGGACATTTGGGTTGTATCTAACTTTTGGCAATAGTGAATAATGAATGCCACTATGAACATTGATGTGCATATATCTTTTTGTGTCCCTGCTTTCAGTTCTTCTGGGTATATACCCAGCAGAGGGATTGCTGGGTCATATGGAAGTTCTGTATTTAGCTTTCTGAGGAACCATCAAACTGTCCTCCACAATGGTTGCACCATTCTGCATTCCCACCAGCAGTGGATAAGGGTTCTCATTCTTCCACATCCTCTCCAACACTTGTATTCCTGTTTTTTTTTTAATAGCCACCAGCCTATTGAGTATAAGATGATATCTCATTCTAGTTTTGATTTGCATTTCCCTAATAGCTGGTGATGTTGAGCATCTTTTCATGTGCTTTTTAGCCATTTGTATTTCTTTTTTGGAGAAGTGTCTATTCAAATCTCTTGCCCATTTTTTTAAATGGGTTGTTTGTCTTTTTACTTTCAAGGTGTAGGATTTCTTTATATATGCTGGCTATTAGGCCCCTATGACATATTTGGTTACCAAATATTTTCTCCCATTGAGTAGGCTGCCTTTTCACTTTCTTGACAAACTTCTTTGAGGTGCAAAAACTTTAATTTTGAGGAGGTCCCATTTACCTATTTTTTCTTTTCTTGCTCGTACTTGGGTGTAAAGAACATGAAACACTTTCCTGATACCAGAATCCATAGATGCTTTCCTACATTATCTTCTGGGAGCCTTATGGACTTGCCTCTTATATTTATATGTTTGATCCATCCTGAGTTCAATTTTTGTATAAGGTGTGAGGTGGTATTCCTCTCTCATTCTTTTGGATATGGATATCCAGTTCTCCAAACACCATTTGGTGAAGAGGCCATTCTATCCCAGTTGAGTGGGTCTGGTGGCCTTGTCAGATATCAGGTGACTGTATACGTGAGGATGTATATCAGAACTTTCAGTTTGGTTCCATCAGTCAGTATGTCTATCCTTGTGCCAATACCATGTAGTTTTTTTTTTTTAATTAATAAATTTTAATTGTATTTTGAAGATACATAGATCACAAAAAATGTTACATTAAAAAATATAAAAGGTTCCCATGTACCCCACAACCCACCTTCCCCCACTCCTCCCACATCAACAACCTCTTTTGTCATTGTGGCACATTCATTGCATTTGGCGAACACACCTTGGAGCACTGCTGCACCTCATGGGTAATAGTTTACACTGTGGTTTACACTCTCCCTCAGTACACTCAGTGGGTTATGGCAAGATATATAATGTCCAGCATCTCTCCCTGCAGTATCAACCAGGTCAACTCCAAGTCCCAAAAATGCCCCAACATCAGTCTGTTCTTCCTTTTCCCTGTCCTCAGCAACTACTGTGACCACTTTCTCCACATCAATGCTACAATCTCTTCCTTATTAGTTGCAATAGTTCTATAGTAGAATATCAGTAAGTCCACTCTAATCCATATTTTATTCCTCCATCCTGTGGAACCTGGGATGGCAATGTCCACTCCACCTCTATATTGAGAGAGACCTTAGATCCCACGTGGTTGATGGATGCAATTTTCCTGCTTGCAGATTTAGGCACTCTCAGTTCCCTGGTGTGGTGGTTGACCATCTTCACCTCCCTGTTAGCTGACCTGCATAAGTCCAACATAGAATAGGAGTTGCTTGCAACTCTTCTGAGGCTCAGGGCTCAGCTGGCACATGGCCAGTTCAGAAATTCAAGTATCCTGAGTATACACCAATCCCAGTATCAACCACAGGTTCAGTAAAAGTGACAGAAGAGGCATGCAAAGAGAGGTCACATCTGAGTCCAACTCCTTCACACTCAGGAACACAAATTCCAAAGTAGGGTTCCCTGACAAAGCACTGAACTCCAGAGTCATCTGCCATGACTGTAGAACCTGTGTGTCTCCATTGCCCTCAGGAGCACCAGTACCTGGGGTTGTATCTACTTTGTCTATGGGATCCCGCTGAGGCATGCATAAATGCAACCCCTCTGATGACCTTCTGACTCTTTTTTGAAGATTCTTATCTGTGTAAACTCATTTGTCTTTACCATTTCCCCCTTTTATTTAAGGTCTTTTTCTAGTTGCATCACCAGTTAGTGATTGGTAGTAATCCCTCGGCACCAGGGAGGCTCATCCCCAGGAGTCATGTCTCACGCTGGGGGGATTTACATGCTGAGTTTGGCTTAGAGAGTGGTCACATTTGAGCAACATGGAGGCTCTCAGGAGGTAACTCTTAGGCACCCTGCAGCTCTAGGCCTAGTTGAAATTTAGGCACACAGGCTCATAAGCATAGTCATTAGTATCAAGGGCTCATCATTAGACCATTTTTCTTCATTTCTTCACCCTTCCACTTGGGGGACTGTTGCTGTTCCATTGGGGAATGTGACAGAGCTCCCTTGGCTAGTAACTCAGCACTCACTCAGTTTTCGTTTGTAACTGTGACTACTATGAAAATACCCAACAAATATCTGAACATTTTTATATACCCTGTATACATGCCCTAGAGAACTCCCACCCAACCGTGTGTCCCCCCAAAATAACATCCCAAACCATTGTTCCTTCTCTGCCATAGTTGAACCCCTCTGTGTTCCAAAACTTCTTAAAAATGAAGCCTAATATATTGCCAAATTCATTAGTAGGAAAATGAAATAGTAATTATAAGTTTAAAGATTAAAAATAGAACACATACTAATTTAGAAAAATTAAAGTAAAAATAATTTAGGGTATTAAAAAGAGAAAAGTTTCATAAAACTTTGTTTTTGATGTTTTGCCTTTCATCACTGTAATAGGTATTGCCCTGTATGTACAGCGGCAAGGCCATTTCTTTCATTCCTTCCTCAGTGTCTACATTCTTTTTATTTTTTAATTTTTAAATTTTGTCTTCAAAAAAGTTTTAGATCACAGTAAGGCCACATATACAATAAAAGGGACTCCCATATATCCAACATCAAACCCTTTTCCCCTTCCCCAGTAATGATCTTTTTACATGTTAATGTTATATTTGCTGTAGCCGATGTAGAGATATTGAAACATAGCTACCACAGATGGTTCCATTATGGTTTACATTATGTTTTATATTTTAGGCAGTACAATTTTCTAAATTTTTAGTTAAATATGGTTTACATTATGATTTACATTTTAACCTATAGACTTTTATACAATTTGGTGAAATTTAACATGTCCTGTATCCATCATTGCACTATCTTGTGGAACACTTCCATTGCTCCCAAATTACCCTGCTTTCATCTATTCTATTCCTCTTGCCCCCTCACCTCAGGGCCCACAGTGACAACCAAGCTTCCCTGCTTGAAGGACCAGATTCACAAATACTTGCAGCAATATCTGCAAGTCTGTCCTCCCCCACTGGAAGCCACCAATACTCTCGAGAGACACAATTCCCCATGTTTTAGAACATCAGGCCTCCCCAGGATCAGGGTACATCTTCCCACTCGTATGGGTCTTCACCCAATGATGTAACACACTATGACAAGATGAGCCTTCACATATTCCCTAAAAGTCTGCCCCTGTGCCAGATGCCTCCCATTAAGCACCTTAAACAGGTCTCCCTTCCTTATTATATTTTCTAAAGAGTTTTCTCAACATTATAGTTTCAACCACATATCTGACAATCTCCCATGTTCATCTGTTCCCCCCAACACTCCCCCCAACTCCTTGGACCATCTGACCCATCCTCCCAGCCCTAGCCCCGCCTCAATCCTGCAAAGCTCCACCAAATAGTATCCCTCTGTCCGTCTTACCCCTTCCCTGTACAACTACTTACCTCCACTTATCATAGATTCCACCTATGTAGGCATCAGCTCACAACCTTCCTTTCCCCTCCTATTTCCTGTAAGATTATCATCCAGTCCCTAGCTCTCTGAGACAGCTTGGTTTGCTTATTTCATATCAGAGAGGTCATGTAGTATTTCTCCTTCAATGCCTGGCTTGCTTCACTCAACATAAAGTCCTCAAGATTCATCTATATATCCCATGTGTTAGTACTGTATTCCTTATTATCACTGAGTAGTATTCCATTGTGTGTATGTGCCACATTTTTTATCCATTCATTTGTTGATGGGCATTTGGGTTGATTCCAAATTTTGGCAATAGTGAATAATGCTACCATGAGCATTGGTGTGCATATATCTACTTGTGTCCTTATTTTCAGTTCTTCTGGGTATATATCCAGTAGTGGAATTGTTGGGTCATATGGCAAATCTATAACTAGTTTTTTGAGGAACCACCAAACTGTCCTCCAGAATGGCTGAATCCTTCTGCTTTCCCACCAGGAGTGGATGAGTGTTCCCATTCCTCTACATCCTCTCCAACACTTGTACTCTTCTGTTTTTTTTTAATAGCCACCAGTCTTATGGGCATAGGATGGCATATCATTGTAGTTTCAATTTGCATTTCCCTAATAGCTAGTGATTTTGAGCATCTTTTCATGTGCTTTTTAGCCATTTGTACTTCTTCTTTGGAGAAGCGTCTGTTCAAATCTCTTGCCTATTTTTTACATGGTTTTTTTTGTCTTATTTTAGAGATATAGGAGTTCTTTATATATGTAGGATATTAGTCTCCTATCAGATATATGATTACCAAATATTTTCTCCCCTTGGGTAGGCTGTCTTTTCACTTTCTTGACAAGTTCCTTTGAGATGCAAAAGGCTTTAATTTTGAGGTGGTCCCATTTATCTATTTGTTCTTTTCCTGCTCGTGCTTTCGGTGTGAAGTTCATGAAGCCATTTCCTGTTACAAGGTTCTGTAGATTTTCCCCTACATTGTTTTCCAAGTCTTTATGGTCTTAGCTCTTATATTTAGGTCTTTGACCCATCTTGAGTTGATTTTTGTTTAAGGTGTGAGATGGTAATCCTCTTTCATTCTTTTGCATCTGTATATCCAGTTCTCCAGTTGAGTGGGCTTGGTGGCCTTGTTGAATATCAGATGACTGTATATGTGAGGATGTATATCAACTCTCAATTCATTTCCATTGGTCAGTATGGCTATCCTTGTGCCAATACCATGCCGTTTTCACCACTGTAGCTTTAAAGTATGTTTTGAAGTCAGATAGTGTGATTCCTCCAATTCATTTTTCTTTTTCAATATCTCTGGCTATTCAGGGCCTCTTTCCTTTCCAAATTTCATAGTTTTTCTAGATCGTGAAAACACACTGTGTTGATTTTTATTGGGATTGCATTGAATCTGTAGATCTGTTTGGGTAGGATAGACATTTAATGATATTTAGTCTTCCTAACCATGAACAGGGAACATTCTTCCATTTATTTAAGCCTTCTTTGATTTCCCTGAACAGTGTTGTGTAGTTTTCTATGTATAAGTCTTTTACATCTTTAGTTAAATTTATTTCTAGGTATTTGATTTTTTAAATTTTCTATTGTAAATAGTATTTGTTCCTTGATTTCCTCAGATTGCTCATTATTGGTGTACAGAAATGCTACTGTTTTTTTATGCATTGATCTCATAACTGTAACTTTACTGAACTCATAAGTTCTAGAAGCTTTGATGTAGACTTCTCAGGGTTTTCTATGTATAGGATCATGTTGTCTGCAAATAGGGAAATTTTGACTTCCTCCTTTCCAATTTCGATGCCTTTTATATCTGGTTCTTGCTTCAGTGCTCGAGCAAGTACTTCTAACACAATGCTGAATAGGAGTGGTGATAGTCGTCATCCTTGTCTTGTTCCTGATCTTAGAGGGAAACATTTTAGACTTCACCATTGTAAATGATGTTAGCTGTGGGTTTTTCATATATACCCTTTATCATGTTCAGAAAGTTTCCTTCTTTTCCTGTCTTTTGCAGTGTTTTTCCCAAGAAAGGGTGCTGTATTTTGTCAAATGTTTTTCTGCATGTATATTATGATCATGTGATTTTTTCCTTCAATCTGTTTATGTGGTGTATTACATTAATTGATTTTCTTATGTTGAACCATCCTTGCATACCAGGAATGAAACTCACTTGGTCATGGTGTATAATTCTTTTAATGTGTTGCTGAATATGATTAGCAAATATATTGTTGAGGATTTTTGCATCTAGGTTCATTGGAGAGATTGGTCTGTAATTTTCCTTTCTCGTGGTGTCTTTTTCTGGCTTTGGTATTAGGGTAATGTTGGCATCATAGAATGAATTAGGCAATTCTCCTTCTATTTCAATGTTTTGAAAGAGTTTAAGCAAGATTGGTATTATTTTTTTCTGGAATGTTTGGTAGAATTCACCTGTGAAACTGTCTCGCCCAGGGCTCTTCTTAGTTGGGAGGTTTTTAATGACTGATTCTATGTCTTTACTTGTGATTGGTTTGTTGAGATCATCAATTTCTTCCTTCATCAATTTAGGCTGCTCATGTGTTTCTAGGAATTTATTCATTTCCTTTAAATTGTCTTTCTTGTTGACATATAGTTTTTCAAATTATCCTCTTGTGACATTATTTCTGTGGTGTCAGTGGTGATACCCTTTTCTCATTTCCTATTTTATGTATTTGCATCTTCTCTCCTTTTTTCTCTGTTAGTCTAGCTAAGGGATTGTCAATTTTATTGATCTTCTCAAAGAACCAGCTCTTCGTTTTATTTAATTTTCTAATGCTTTCTTATTTTCTATTTCATTTAGTTCTCTGATCTTCTTTCTTTCTCCTTCTTTTGGGGTTTGTTGTTTTTGTACTAATTCCTCCAAGTGTGCAGTTAAGTCTTCAATTTTAGCTCTCTTTTTTGATGAATGAATGAATTTACGAATATAAATTTCCCTCTCAGTACAGCTTTTGCCACATCCCATTAGTTTTGATATGTTGTGTTATCATTTTCAATAGTTTCAAGGTAGTTACTGATTTCTTTTGTGTTTTCCTCTTTGACCCATTGTTTGTCTAAGAGTGTGTTGTTTAACTTCCATATCTTGGTGCCTAATCTGGGTCACTAGCACTTGCAGATTTACAGCTTCATTCCACTGTGGTCAGAGAAATTATTTTGTATGATTTCAGTCTTTCTGAACTCATTGAGGGCGGCGGACTTGGCCCAGTGGTTAGGGCATCCGTCTACCACATGGGAGGTCCATGGTTCAAACCCCGGGCCTCCTTGACCTGTGTGCAGCTGGCCCATGCACAGTGCTGATGCATGCAAGGAGTGCCCTGCCATCCAGGGGTGTACCCCGCGTAGGGGAACCCCACATGCAAGGAGTGTGCCCTGAAAGGAGAGCCGCCCAGCGCGAAACAAAGTGCAGCCTGCCCAGGAATGGTGCCACACACATGGAGAACTGGCACAACAAGATGATGCAACAAAAAGAAACACAGATTCCTGTGCTGCTGACAACAATAGAAGCGAATAAAAGAAGACGCAGCAAATAGACACAGAGAACAGACAACCGGGGTGGGGGGGGGGGAAGGGGAGAGAAATAAATAAATCTTTTTTAAAAAATAGAAATTAATTCATTGAGGCTTTCTCTGTGGCCTAGCATGTTATCTTTCTTGGAGAATGATCAATGTGTATTCTCCTGTATTTGGGTGTAATGTTCTATATATGTCTATTAAGTCCAGCTCCTCTAATATATTGTTTTGTTTTTAAAGATTTTTATTTTTATTTACATGTCTCCCCTTCCACCCTTCCCCCCACCCCCCTTTGTCTGCTCTCTGTGTCAACTTGCTGTGTGTTCTTCTGTGCCCACTTGCACCCTCAGTGGCACCGGGAAACTGCATCTCTTTTTTGTTGTGTCATTTTGCTGTGTCATCTCGCCGTGTGTGGGGTGCCACTCCTGGGTGGGCTGTGCTTGTTTCATGTGGGGCAGCTCACCTTACAGGGCACACTCCTTGCACATGGGGCACCCCTATGTGGCATGGCACTCCTTGCACATGGCAGCTCTACATGTGGGCCAGCTCACCACATGGGTCAGGAAGCCCTGGGTATCAAACCCTGAACCCTCCCTTATGGTAGGTAGATACTCTATCAGCTGAGCCACATCCCCTTCCCTAATATATTGTTCAAAGTCTTTGTTTCTTTATTGATTCTCTGTTGAGATGTTCTGTCCAATGGTGATTGTGGTGTATTAATGTCCTCCAGTATAATTGTAGAGGCATCTATTCCTTCACTTAGTTTTTTCAGTGTTTGCCTCACATATTTAGAGGCACCTGGTGAGGAGCATAAATGTTTGGTTGTTCTTTCTTCTTGAAAGATTTATCTCTTTTACTAATATATAGTGTCCATCTTTGTCTCTCACAGTAGTTTTGCATTTAAAGTCTATTTTGTCTGATATTAATATAGCTACTCCTGCCCTTTTTTGATTATTGTTTGCCTGTAAGATGGTTTTCCAGCTGTTCACTTTCAATCCCTGGGTCTAAGATGTGTTTCTTGTAGACAGCATATAGATGAGTCATATTTCCTTATCCACTCTTCCAACTTGTCTCTTGGCAAGTGAGTTAATTTCATTGGCATTCAGTGTTATTACTGTCAAGGAATTACTTACATTGGCCATATTTTCTTTGGATTTGTGTATGTCATATGTTTTTTTTTTCCTCTCTCTTTTTGTCTTTTCATTGTTCTTACAATCTCCTCCAATTCCTCTCCTGTTTTTTTCTTTCTTCCTGCATAACTCCCTTTAGTATATCTTGAAAGGTAGGTTTCTTATTGGCATACTCTTTTAGTTTCTGTTTATCTGTGATTATTTTGAACTCACCATCATTTTTGAATGCCAGCTTTGCTGGATAGAGTATTCTTGGTTGGAAATTTTTTTCCTTTTAGTACTTTGACTATGTCATACCACTGACTTCTTCCTCCACTGTTTTAGATGAGAAATCAGTACTTAATCTTATTGAACTTCCCTTATATGTGATGGTTCTCTCTTCTCTTTCTGCTTTCAGTATTTTCTGTTTATCTTGAGTGTTGGATAATTTGTCAAGTATATTTCTTGGGGTATGCCTGTTGGGATTTATGCTGTTTGGGGTGTGTTGTGCTTCCTGAATATGTACATCCATCTCCCTTAATAGGTTTGGGAAGGTTTCAGACATTATTTCCTCCAACACCCCTTCTCTTCTTCTGGAATGCCTATAATGCGTATGTTTTTGCATTTTGTGTTGTCATTCAGGTCCCTAAGACCCTGCTGAATTTTTTCTAACTTTTTATCAATCAATTATACTATCTGTTTGATTTCATGTATACTGTCTTTCACATCACTAATTCTTCCCTCTGCCTCTTCAAATCTGCTGTAATTTGCTGAGGGTGTATTTTTTGATTTCTTGGATTGTGGCATCCATCACCATCATATCTGTTATCTTTTTGTTTATGTATACAATTTCCTCTGTATGCTCTCCAAGTATTTTCTTAATATCCTTAATCTATTCCTTTACTTCATTAAATTATATGTTTTGAGAGCTTTGATTAGTTGTTCGATTCAGCTCTTCTTCCTGGTTTTTATGTTTTTCCTTGGATTGGGCCATGTTTTCCTGATTATTGGTATGGTTTGTAATTTTTTGTTGTTGTCTAATCTTCATTTTATCTTGATGGGTTTGTTCATTTGATTCGCTTCTCCATCTAGTCTCAGCATTTATTTAGGTGCTGTTTTTGTGTGTGTGTTAAGTCTTCCCTTTGACACTTTGTTCTTCTTATTCTATTTCCTTGCTGTTGTCTATATTCCCTTGAAGGAAAATATTAGGGACAGGGAAAGCAAAAGAAGAAAGAGAAGAAAAATATAATAGTACTGATAGTAAATGTTAGCAAAAAAACCATGTGAGATCTAGGAGATCTAGAATATTAAACTCATGTAAGCTGTGTAGAGTTATAACAGTAAAAAAGTGGAGTACCTACAGTGAGATGGTAAACTGAATATGGGGAAGAACATAGGATGAATTAAAAGGCCAGTGTGGTCAGGAGAGAGAGAAAGAGAAAAGAAAGAACATTAACATAAAGGGTGAATAAATGATAGAAAACAGAACAGAGATGTTCAAAATAAAAAAGTCAGAAAAATTGGGGGCTAAACAAAGAGAGGTGGAATGTAAGAGAAACAATAGATGATGGAAGATAGAAAGATGTAAATGAAAGGGGATAGCCTTGGTTGCCAAAATGAGTACACACATAAAAGAGAAGATTGAGTATAAGGAAGCACAGCAAATAAGAAACACTGCCTGCAGCACCTAAAACAACAAAAAACAAACAAACAAACAAACAAAAAAGGGCTGTGGGGGTATAAGTAGGAAAAAAAGACAAGAAAACAACAAAAAAAGACCAGACAAAGCCTCAAGCAAGGATTCTTCTTTGCAAGTGAATAAACTGCTTCAGAGTCTATCCTTCCCCCTTTCCCCCTTCCTCACTTACCTCTCTCCCAGGGCAGCAGGAAGACTGTGTGAGAGCTCCGGTCAGAGATTTAAATGGGACCCTGGTGAACCAACTCACCACAGAAATAATGACTTTTAGTTTCTTTGAGAGAGAGCACCCACACCTTGCTAGGAACCCTAAATACATTTAAAGTCTATTTTGTCCAATATGTAGCTACTCCTGCCCTTTTTTGGTTATTGTTTGCTTGTAAAATTGTTTTCTAATCATTCACTTTCAGCCTCCTTGCATCCCTGGGTCTAAGGTGGTTTTCTTGTAGACAGCATATAGATGGGCCATATTTCCTTATCCATTCTGCCAATCTGTGTCTCTTGACTGGTGGGTTTATTCCATTAGTATTCAGTGTTATTACTATCTAGGAATTACTTACATTAGTCATGTTTTCTTTAGGTTTATGTATGCCATATGTTGTTTCTATATCTCTTTTTATATTTTTAGTTGTTCTTACACTCTCCTCCATTTCTTTCTCTCCTGTTTTTTGCTTTCAACCTGCAGAATTCCCTTTAATATTTCTTTAAGGACAGGTGTTTATTGACATACTCTCTTAATTTCTGTTTATCTGTGAATATTCTGAACTCTCCCTTATTTTCTTTTTTTTAAGATTTATTTTTTTTATTTATTTCTCTCTTTCCCCCCCCCCCTGCCCCCGCCAGTTGTCTGCTCTCTGTGTCCATTTGCTGTGTGTTCCTCTGTGACCACTTCTATCCTTACCAGTGGCACTGGGAATCAGTTTTTTTGTTGTTGTTGCATTATTGTTGTGTTAGCTCTCCACGTGTGTGGCATCATTCTTGGGCAGGCTGCACTTTCTTTTGCACTGCACGGCTCTCCTTACAGGGCGCACTCTTTGTGCGTGGGGCTCCCCTATACAGGGGACACCCCTGCGTGGCACCGCACTCCTTGCGCGCATCAGCACTGCGCGTGGGCCCGCTCCACATGGGTCAAGGAGGCCCGGGGTTTGAACCGTAGACCTCCCATGTGGTAGGCAGACGCCCTATCCATTGGGCCAAGTCTGCTTCCCATCTCCCTTATTTTCAATGCCAGCTCTGCTGGATAGAGAATTCTCAGCTGGAAGCTTTTACTTTTAGCACCTTAACCATTACCTTCTTGCCTCCAGGGTTTCAGATGAGAAATCAGCACTTAATCTTATCAATCTTCCCTTGTATGTGATGGATTTTTTTCTCTCACTTTTAGTTCTCTCTCTTTTTCTTGGAGTAGGCCTAGTAGGATTTATACTGTTTGAGATGTGCTGCACTTCCTGGACATGTATGTCCATTTCCCTCAATAGGGTTGGGAAATTTTCAGCCATTATTTCCTCCAACACAGCTTCTGTCCCTTTCCCTTCTCTTCTTCCTCTGGGATGCCTATAATGCATATGTTTGTGTGTTTCATGTTGTCATTCAAATTTCTAAGTCCCTGCTGGGTTTTTTCTATCTTTTTATCTATATGTTCTGTTTGATTTCAGTTGTACTGTCTTCCACATTGCTGTTTCTTTCTTCTGCCTGTTCAAATCTGCTGTAATGTGCTTCAGTGTATTTTTTATTTCTTTGATTGTGCCATTTATCACCATCAAGGATCAGCAGCAGTCAGCCCCAGAATGCTAGTCTTCAGGAAGGAAGCATCATCCTGATGACACCTTAGTTTGGACTTTTTTCCAGCTTCAAAATCATGAACTAATAAATTCCTATCATTTAAGCCATCCCATTGCATATTTGCTTGAGCAGCCAAGGAAACTAAAACATATATACTCACTAATCTAAAGAAACTTGGTGCAGCTAAATTAATAAAAGACGAAAGTAATTTCAAGGAAGAAGGCATTACTATATATAATAGATAATAAATGTAAAGATAATATATTCTAATGATATAGATATAATAGATATAGTAGGTAATATGATTTCTTGATAACATAATAAAGAGAGCAATTTTGTAATGGCAAAATGGTCAATTACCTGGGAAGCTATAATAATTTCAAATATTTATAATCTAGCAATAAAATGCATAAAGGAAATTTGAAAGAAGTAAGAGGAGAAATGGAAAAATCCAAAATCAGCATGAGAGCTATTTTAATACATCTTCCTCAATTGCTGATCAAACCGACAAAATGTATCAGTATGATTATAGAAGCTACAAGATTTAACAAGTAAATAAGTAAAGGAAGCCATGGAGATATATTGAACACTGTATCCAACAGCTGCAACATGCATATAATTTCATGCACATAAAACATATTTAGAAGAAATGATGTCCTGGACTAAAGTGTAAACATAAAAGATTTGAAATCATACAGAGGTTATCCAACTCAAGATGTCCCTTACGCACAATTCAAATATTCATGGATTTACTATTTGGACACCCAGGCATGATTCATTGGACTGTGGAACAACCATTACCACATAAGCAGCGTAGCACTGGTCTGACCTTTTTGGGATCCAGTGACTTCCATGCTTATGCCATCTGCAGAATGATACAATAATAGAACTCTGGAAGAGCAGAGTTCAAAACAAAATAAAACATTGCAACAGCTCAATTCTTACTGTGTCTGTTTGGACTGAGTTGGGAAGTGAGGTGTTGTCTAGGTTTACACAATTATGGAGAAGGTACAGGAAACTAGATGTGCCTCCCCACACATTTTTCTCCTCACCCCTTTCTCCCTCAGTTACCTGGGAAGCTGGCCTGTCTCCTATACTATAGAGTGAATGCAACCCGCCTACATGTCCTAGTTGGCTTTTGGTGGCCTGCATAATCAGGGCATACCATTATCTGTACTCTTCCCCAGGTAATATTAAACTCTCAGATCCAAACACAATGCACAAACACTGCCGTCTGTCCCCATCATGATGTAGCTGCAAATGAATGTACTCAAACAAAACAGAGTCATAAGATAGGAATATATAGTGGAGATTAGGCTACTCCTGGGTCCCTACCAATGTGATTATCTTTGGAATGGCCAGTTAGTATGGAAACTTTAAGAAGCCCCTTACCATACCCCAAATAGCCAAAAATGTGTTTAGAAAAAGAATGAAGTTTGAGGACTCTCACTTCTTGACTTTAAAGCATATTACTTAGCTTGAGTGGTAAAAACAGCATGATACTAGCATAAAGACAGGCAGATTGAGCAATGGAACTGAATTAGGAATTCAGAAATAGACCCTCACATCTACAGTCAAGTGATTTCTGACAAGACTGTCTAGCCCTCCCACCTGGGCCAGAACAGTCTATTCAACAAATGGTGCTGGGAGACCTGGATAGCCATATCCAAAGAAAGAAAGAAGTCCCCTTTCTCACACGTTATATATAAAAATTAATTCAAAATGGATCAAGGACCTAAATATAAAAGTGACAACCATAAAACTACTAGAAGAAAATGAAGGAAAACATCTTCAAGATCTTGCAGTAGGCATTGGTTTTTTAAACCTTACACCCAAAGGAAAAGCAACAAAAGAATAAAATAGTAAATGGGACCTCCTCAAAATTAAACACTTTTGTGCCTCAAAGGATTTTGTCAAAAGGGTGAAAGGCAACCAACTCAATGGGAGAAAATATTTGACATATCTGATAAGGGTTTAATATCCATGATATATTAAAAAATCATACAACTCAACAATAAAAAGACAAACTACCTGATTAAAAAAATGGGCCAAAGACAATTGCCGAAAGAAGAAATATGAGTGGTGAAGAAACACATGAAAAAATATTCACATCACTAGTGATTAGTGAAATGCAAATCAATACTATGCTTTCATTACTTTAATCATTTTTAGAGCATTTTCATTATTCCAGTAATTATTTTAAACATATACATATGTACATAATGTACATAATACATTTCAAATGTATTAGAATGAACACTATTTAAAAATGGGAAAACTGTAAATGTTGGAGAGGATGAGGAGAGATAAGAACGCTCATCCGCTTTTGGTGGGAATATAAATGGCACAGCCACTGTGAAGGAATGTTTGGCAGTTCCTAAGGAAGCTGAATATAGACTTGGCATGTGGCCTCACAATACCATTACTAGGTATATACTCAGAAGAACTGAGAGCAGTGACACGAATAGACATCTCTACAACTATGTTCATAGCCACGTTATTCATGATTCCCCAAAGTTAGAAACAACCCAGGTGTCCATCAACTGATGAATGTATAAAAAAATTGTGATGTGTACACACAATGGAATATTATGCAATGACAAGAAGAAATGAAGTTATGAAGCATATGGCAACATGGATGAACCTTGAGGGTATGTTGAGTGAAGCAAGCCAGACACAAAAGTACAAATACTATATGCTTGCGCTAATATGAACTGAATATATTATGTAAACTCATGGAATTAATTATTAGAATATAGGTCACCAGAAAACAGAATGACAGTAGAGAATTGAATGATTAGGGTTAATCTGTGCAGCGTTGGTTAAAAGGTTGTTTGTAAATCTTTGGAAATGAATGACAGCACATCAAGGTGTTTGTGACTAGCAGAGTATTATATATGGTTGGTTATGACAGTGGTTGGAAGGGCAAGTCTAAAGATATGTGTATTACTAGAAGGAAACCTAAAAAAATGTAACATGGGACTATATAACATAGTGAAACCTCATGTAAAATACAAATATGGATGATACTGCGTATGTAAGACTGCTTTTACAAAATATAAATATACTAGAGAGAAGGAGGCAGAATAGCAGGTATGTAAGGCAGGGGAAGCATAGAGATACCGAGAGGTGATGAGTTTTGTTTGTTGGTTGGTTTGGTTTTTGTTTATTGTGATTTTTATCACTGGAATAATGAAAATGCTCTAAAATGAGTAAAGTAATGAATACACAACTATTGGATTATACTGAATACCATTGATTATACACTTTGGATGGGTTTATGCTATATTAATATGTATCAATAAGTTTGATTTGTTTAAAAAAAAATAAGCCCCTAACCTTTTTGGACTGGGATGCTTCAAAATATGAGAAGTGGTAGGGGACATGAACTTCAGGAGAATTCACCTATGCTGCTCCAAATTCTTATTGCATCCCTTCATGTAGTAGCATCCAGCACTGATCAGTTATGAAATCTTCCATCCAGTACTAGCAGGCAAGGATGGGATGATAGCCATTCCAGGGTGTCTGATGTAACATAGCCTTGCTTTAGTGCTTCCTGATAAAGTCTATGGAGTTCCACTGTCCAGTACCTGCCAATGAAATCGACTTTCAAAAATGTATGCTACAGCACAGAATTGAGTACCTTGCTCTAGAATAATAGAGCTCCCTGGTCATTGGAAAAGGCGGGGGAGCCCTGCTACAAGTCCCAGTTGGTGCTTTCTCAGCCTTTGGCTTGTACCTCTGCCAGAAACTTTCTGGGTAGCATTCATCTCTACCAAAGCTAATGACTTCTTTCATATTTGTTCCTGAACCCATGGATTTGAACTCTACTTCCATTCAGAGGGTTTTACAAACTTGGAGATCTTGCCATGGACACAATGATTCCTGCCAGTAGTAAGGTAGGATGATCACCTGTGTTTGTTCATGCCCTGAACCAATCGGGAAGGAAGTGAGTTACTTTGTTGGTTGTGGTGATAGATTTTTTAAAGCATTTTTATTAAGATAGAGTCACATGCCATGCAGTCTATCCAAAGTGTACAATCAATGGCTTTTATTATAATAACAGTGTTGTGCATTCATCCCCACAAAGAAATTTACAATAATGTCATTACTCCAAAAAGTAAAACTCCACACCCCTTACCAATCACTTCTAAATCCCGCTATCCTTCCCTAGCCCTACATAGCCACTAATCTAATTCCATCTTCATGAATTGATTTATATTTACATTTTATATTAAATGGAATCATACAATATGTAGTATTTTGTGTCTGGTTTCTTTCACTTAGCATAATGGATTTTTTTGGCCTGATATTAATATCTTGTAACATTAACATATATTTGTTCAGTTTCAAAGTAAAACAGTGTTATATATGCACATTTCTGCATACTCATGTTTCATATGATATTTTATTCTGCTGTACAGTCCCCTGTTACATTTTTTTTTGGAGGGTAATTTCCTTTATTTTTTAAAAAATTATTTATTTTTTAAATTCATTTTTAAAATATTACATTAAAAAAATACGAGGTTCCCATGTACCCCCCACTTCCCCATGTTACATTTTTTAGCTTTCTTTCTAGTAATATATAAGATCTTAGACTTTCCATTTCTACCACTGTCATACACATGTAACAGCACTATACATGGTGCTATTATATAGTTACAAATATGTTGTGTCTTCACCTTTTGTATTTGTTTCCAAAGATTAACAAACAAACCTTTACCAATTCTGTACAGGTTAATCGGATCTAACTGCATTCTATTTTCTGGTGACATATATTCTAGTTATTAACTCCATGAGTTTACACTATATGTGTAGTTCATATTAGTTCAATCATGCAGCATTTGTCCCTTTGTGTCTGGCTTCCTTCACTCAACATAATGTCCTTCAGCATCCGTGTTGTCATATACTTCTCGACTTCATTTCTTTTTATAGCTGGATAATATTCCATTGTGTGTGTATATTCTAGTTTGTTTATCCATTCATTGATCAATGTACACCTCGTTGTTTCCAACTTTTGGCAATCATGAATAATCCCAGAGTGAACATAGGTGTGCATGTGTCAGTTCCTGTCACTGCTCTCAGTTCTTCTGGGTATATACTTAGTAGTGATATTGTCAGATCATATGACAAATCTATAATAAGCTTCTTTTAGGAATTGCCAAACAGTCCTCCACAGTTGCAGTACCATTCTACATTCCCACCAACAATGAGTATTTCTATCTTTTGATATCCTCTCCAACACTTGTACTTTTCAGACTTTTTAATAGTTGCTATTTTAATAGGTGTGAAATGATAAGTCATTGTAGCTTTGATTTGCATTTCCCCAATTGCTAGTGATTTTGAACATTTTTATGAGGGTTTTTAAAAAATATTTATTTTTTATTTATTTCTCTCCCCAGCCCACCCAGTTGTCTGCTCTCTGTGTCCATTCACTGTGTGTTCTTCTATGACCACTTCTATCCTTATCAGCAGCATCAGAAATCTGTGTTTCTTTTTGTTGCATCATCTTGTTATGTCAGCTCTCTGAGTGTGCAGTGCCACTCTTGGGCAGGCTGCACTTTCTTTCGTGCTGTGCGGCTCTCCTAACGGGTCACACTCCTTGCGCGTGGGGCTCCCATACATGGGGGACACCCCTGCGTGGCACGGCACTCCTTGCATACATCAGCAGTATGCATGGGCCAGCTCCACATGGGTCAAGTAGGCCCGGGGTTTGAACCATGGACCTCCCATGTGTAAGTGGATGCCCTATCCATTGGCCCAAGTCCACTTCCCTGTGAGGTTTTTTAAAATTCATTTGTGTTTCTTCTTTGGACAAATGTCTATTTAAGACTTTTGCCAAGTTTTAATTGGGTAGTTTGTCTTTTCATTGTTGAGTTGTAGCATCTCTTTATATAGCATGGCTAATAAACCCTTATCAGATATGTGATTGCCAAATATTTTCTCCCATTGAGTCTGCTGCCTTTTTACTCTTTTGACCAAGTCCTTTGAGGCATAAAAGTGTTTAAGTGTGAGGAGGTCCTATTTATGTATTTTTAATTTTGTTATTCATATTTGGGTGCATCTGCTACCACAAAATCTTAAAGATGTTTTCCTACATTTTCTTCTTGTAGTTTTATGATCCTGGCTTTCATATTTGGGTCTTTGTTCCATTTTGAGTTGATTCTTTTATAGGGAGTGAGATAGGTATCCTCTTTCATTCTTTTGCTTATGGATATCCAGTTCTCCCAGGACCATTTGTTTAAGAGACTGTGTGTCCTAGTAAAGTGGACTTGATAGGGTGTCAAAAACCAGTTGATCATAGAGATAAGGGTCTATTTCTGGACTTCAGTTCCACTGATCAGTGCGTCTATCTGTATGCCAATACTATGCTGTTTTGACCACTGTAGCTTTGTAAGATGTTTCAAGGTCAGACAGTGAAAGTCCTCACATACCACTCTCCTTTTTTTTTCTTTAATGCTTTTGTCTATACAGGTATACTTTCCTTTCCAAATACATTTGATAATTATCCTTTCTATTTGTATGAAGTAGGCTCTTGGAATTTTGAATGGTATTGCATTGAATGTATAAATCAGTTTCAGTAGGATTGAAGTCTTCAAGATATTTAATCATCCAAACAATGAACATGGAAGGACTTTCCATTGGTAAAAGTCTTCTTTGATTTCTTTTAGCACTGTTTTTTAGTTTCTGAATATAGGTCCTGTGCATCTTTGGTTAAATTGATTCCTAGGTATTTGAGTCTTTTTGTTGCTATTGTAAATGGAATTTCTCCCTTATTCCCTCCTCAGGCTGTTTCAATACTAGTGTACAGAAACATTACTGATTTTTGCATGTTGATCTTCTATCTTGCCATATTGCTGAAGTTGTTTATTAGCTCAAAGATGTTTGTCATAGACATTTCAGAAATTTCTAAATATAAGATCATGTCTTCTGCAAATAGTGAAAGTTTTACTTCCTCTTTTCCATTTTGGATGCCTTTCATTTTTTTTCTTGTGTAATTGCTCTAGCTAGAACTTCTGGCACAATATTGAATAACAGTGATAACAGTGGGCATCCTTGTCTTATTCACAGACTTAGAGAGAACGCTTTCAACTGTTCCTCATTAAGTATGATGTTGGCTGTGGTTTTTTCATATCCTGTATGCCCTTTACCATATTGAGGAATTTTCCTTCTATTCCAATTTTTCTAAGTGTTTTACCAAGAAAGGTTGCTGGATTTTGTGGAATGCCTTTTCTGCATCAATTGAGATAATCCTCTGGGTTTTTCCTTGAACTTGTTAGTGTCATGTATTATGTTAATTGATTTTCTTTTGTTGTTCCACCCTAGTATATCAGGAATAAATCCTACTTTGTCATCATCTGTAAGTCTTTTGATATGCTGTTGGATTCTATTTGCAAGTATTTTGTGGAGAATTTTTACATCTATGTTCATTAGACGGATTCGTCTGCAATTTTCTCTTCTTGTAGTGTCTTTATCTGGCTTTAATATTAACATGATGTTGACTTCATAAAATGTGTTAGTCAATTTTCCCTTCTCTTCAATTTTTTGGAAGAGTTTAAACAGGATTGGTGTTGATTCTTCTCAAAATGATCGGTAGAATACACATGTGAAGCCTCTGGTTCTGGACTTTTCTTTGTAGGGAGATTTTTTTTATCCCCCTCCCTTGTGACATTTTTTTCTTTCTTTCTTTTTTTTTTTTTTTTTTTTTGCCCCTCCCTGCTTGTGGCTTGCTTGCTGTCTGCTCTCTGTGTTCATTCACTGCTGGCTCTTCTTTGTTCTTGCTTGTCTCCCTTCTTTTGTTGTGTCTTCTTTTTGCTGAGTCAGCTCTCCGCAGTGTCTGTGGGCCAGGCAGCACTCTGTGGCGTCTACGGCCCGGTGGCAATCTGCAATGTGAGGCGAGCATGCCTTCACAAGAAGGCGCCGGGATGTGAATCAAGGGCCTCCCGTATGGTAGATGGGAGCTCATCTGATTGAGCCACAGCCACTCCCCTGTTGGGAGATTTTTAATGATGGATTCAATCTCCTTAAATATTATTGATCTGTTGAGTTCTTGTATTTCTTGTAGAATTAATCTAGGTTATTTTTGTTTCTAGGAATTTATCTATTTCATCTTGGTTATCTAGTTTGTTGGCATACCATTTCTCATATCCTCTTCTTTTTTTTTATTCATTTTTTTAAAAATATTACATTAAAAAAATATGAATTCCCATTCAACCCCACCGCCCCCACCCCCCACTCCCCCCACAGCAACACTCTCTCCCATCATCATGACACATCCATTGCATTTGGTAAGTACATCTCTGGGCATCGCTGCACCTCATAGTTAATGGCCCACATCATGGCCCATACTCTCCCATGTTCCATCCAGTGGGCGCTGGGGGGTCTCATATCCTCTTCTGATCCTTTTTTTTTCCTGTAGGGTCAGGTGTAATATCCCTGCTTTCTTTTCTGGTTTTGTTTATTTCCATCTTCTCTCTCTTTTTCTTTGTTAGTCTAGCTAAGGGTTTCTCACTTTTATTGATCTCCTCAAAGAACCAGCTTTTAGTTTTGTTGATATTTTAAATAGTTTTTTGTTGTTGTTGTTCTCAATTTCATTTATTTCTGCTATAATCTTATTATTTCTTTCCTTCAAGTTGCTTTGGGAATGGTTTGCTGATCTTTTTCTTTTTGCTGTTCTTTTTCTCCCAGTTGTTCAGTTAGAGCTTTAATTTTAGCTCTTTCTTCTTTTTTATTTTTTATTTTTTTCATTTTATTTTATTTTTTTATGATGTAATTTTTAAAAATTATTTTTTGTCTTTATTTTTTTAATGTTACATTAAAAAAAATATGAGGCCCCCATATACCCCCCCACCCTCTTCTTTTTTAAGATAAGTGTTTATTATGGCTTTAAATTTCCCTCTCAGCACTGTTGTGGCTTTGTCCCATAAGTTTGATAAGATGTGTTCTAATTTTCATTTGTCTCAATATATTTACTAATTTCACTTATAATTTCTTTGATCCACTGATTGTTTAGGAATGTGTTGTTTAGCCTCCACACTTTTGCAAATCTTCCCTTTTCCTCTCTATTATTGATTTCCAGTCTCATTCCATTATGATCTGAGAAGGTGCTTTGTATAATTTCAAACTTTTAATGTTTTTTGCAACTTGCCTTGTGATCCAACATGTGGTTTATCCTGGAGAAAGATCCATGAGCACTTGGGAAGAATGTATAACCTGCTGATTTGAAATGCAATATTCTATATAAGTCTGTTAGGTCTAGCTTGTTTATAATATTGTTCAATTTCTCTTTCCTTGTTGTAGCAGTTTGATACTATTTATGAATTCCAAAAAGAAATAGATTATGTTTGTAAACTGGTCTATTCCTCTGTTGTGATAACCCTTTGATTGTATTAGGTAAAGCTGAGACATCTGATTAAATTAAGATTAGGGCTCAGATCCAACCACATCATTAGAGTGTGACTCAGTATCAACTCCCAGCTCCCTTGGGGCAAAACAGACACTCACACAGAAGTAAACACACAGAGAAGAACACAGAGGAATAGATTGCTCCATAGACACTGCAGAGGCCTAGGGAAGAGAGATGAGCCTGAGAGTCTACAGCTGGCCTCGTGAAGAGACCAGAGCAGCTGAACCCAGAAAGAGATGAGCACTGGGGACAGAGACAAGCCTTATGCTAGCCTACAGCTGAAATAGGAAGAAGCTGGGACCAAGGCACCTTAGGAGGGACAGGAAAGCTAAACCCTTGCAGAGACTGGCAAACATCTGGTTCCAATACGCAGCTACAGACTTTGGTGAGGGAAGTAACTTACGCTTTATGGCCTGTGACTGTACGCTTCTCCCCCCAAAACGTACCCTTTATAAAAATCATCAGATTTCTGGTATTTTGCATCAGCACCCCTTGGCCTGACTAATACACTTGTTGATCTTCTGTGTCGTTTTTCTATCTAAAGATGTGAGTGGTGCATGGAAGTATCTAACTTTTATTGTAGAGATGTCTATTTCCCCCTTTAGTTTGGCCATAGTTTGACTCGTATATTCTGGGGCATTCTGGTTAGGTGTATAGCCTATTATTTCTTCCTGGCGGATTTCTCTTTTATTAACATATAATGGCCTTCTGTATCTCTCATAATTATTTTTTGCATATAAAGTGTGTTTTGTCTGATATTAATATAGCTACCCCTGCTCTTTTTGGATATTGTTCACATAGAGTATCTTTTTCCAAACATTCAGATTCAGCGGGTTTATTTCCCTGTGTCTATAGTAAGTCTCTAGAAGGCAGCATATGGATGGTCCATGATTTTATCCATTGAGTCAGCCTATATTTTTTTATTGGAAGGTTTAATCCATCTACCTTCAATTATATTACTCTAAATGCATTATTTACTTCCACCATTTTAATTCTTTGGTTTTCATATGTCATATCTTATTTTTGTCTGTCTTTTTACTCTCTTGGTTATCCTTTCTGCTATTCTTGCCTTCTATAGTCTTCTCCAAGCCTCCCTTTCTTGTCTTTTTCTTTTGAGTTGTAAGACTATCTTTAATACTTCCTGAAAAGGTGAATTCTTTTTTTATCCCCCCTTTGCAGCTTTTTTTGGTGTGCTATCTGCTCTCTGTGTCCATTCGCTGTGCATTCTTTTGTGTCTGCATTTATTTTATTTATTCCCCCTTTATGGCTTGCTTGCTGTCTGCTCTCTGTATCCATTTGCTGCACACTCTTCTGTGTTTTTGCTAGTCTCCCTTTTTGTTGCATCACCTTGCTGAGTCAGCACTCCACAGCGCTTGCGGGCTGGGTGGCACTCCACTGCACCCAGGCTAGTGGCTCTCTGCAGCATGTGGGCAAGCCTGCTTTCACAAGGAGGCCCCAGGACATGAACCCAGGGCCTCCCATGTGGTAAATGGGAGCCCAGCTGATTGAGCCATAGCTGCTTCCCAGGTGAATTCTTTTTTATGAATTCTCTTGGTTTCTGTATATTTGTGAATATTTTAAACTCACCTTCATACTTGAAGGACAATTTTGCTGAATAAAGAATTCTCAATTGGTAATTTTTCTCTTTCAATATCCTAATTATATCATATCACTCTTCTCACCTCTATGGTTTCTGATGAGAAATCCATACTAAGTTGTGCTGGGCATTCATTCCTTGTATGATGGTTTGCTTCTCCTTTGCTCCTCTCAGAATTTTCTCTTTACCTTTGGTGTTTGATATTCTGAGTAGTATGTGTCTCAGAGTAGGTTTATTCACATTTATTCTGATTGGGATACGTTGTGCTTCTTGGACATGTAAATTCATTTTTTTCTTAAGAGTTGGGAAATTGTCAGCCATTATTTCCTCAAATACTCTTTCTGCCCCTTTTCCCTTCTCTTCTTTCTTCTGGAACTTTCATGACATGTATGTTGTTGTGCTTCATGTTATATCACTCAACTCCCTGTGCCCCTGCTCAATTTTTTCCATTCTTTTCTTTCACTGGTCTTCTCTTTCTTCTGTTTCAGCTGTTCTGTCTTCTGTATCACTTATTCCTTCTTCTACCATTTTGAGCCTGCAGTTGTATGCCTCTATTATGTTTTTTTCTCTATTTTTTAAAATGTTACATTTAAAAAATATAAGAGATCCCCATATACCCCCCACCCCCCTCACCCCACTCCTCCCACACCAATAATCTCTTTTGTCATCATGGGATATTCACTGCATTTGGTGAATACAGTTTGGAGCACTGCTGTACCTCATGGATAATGGTTTACATTGTAGATTACACTCTCCCCCAGTCCACCCAGTGGGCCATGGCAGGACATACAATGTCCTGCATCTGTCCCTGCAGTATCACCCAGGACAACATCAAGTCCTGAAAATGCCCCCACATCATATCTCTTCTTCCCTTTCCCTACCCTCAGCAGCTACCGTGGACACATTCTTCACATCAATGCTACAATTTCTTCCATTACTAATCACAATAGTTCTATAGTAGAATATTAGTAAGTCCACTCTAGTCCATATTTTATTCCTCCCTTCTGTGGAACCTGGGATGATGATGTCCACTCCACATCTGTATTGAGAGGGGGCTTAGATTCTACATGGATGATGGATGCAATTCTCCTACTTGCAGTTGTAGGCACTCTTGGCTCCCTGGTGTGGTGGTTGATCTTCTTCACCTCCCTGTTAACTGGCCAGGGTAAGTTCAATAAACCAGACAGTAGGAGTTGCAAGTCTGCTGAGGCTCAGTGTCTGGCTGTCACAGGGACAGTCCAGAGATTCACGTCTCCTGAGTATACACCAACCCCAGTGCCAATCACAGGTCCAGTAAAAGTGACCGAAGAGGTGTATGTAGAAAGGTCACATCTGAGTCCAACTCCATCACACTTAGGAACACAAACTCCAGAGTAGGGCCAACTGACATGGCCCTGAACTCCAGAGCCATCTTCCATGACCATAGAACCAGTACCTGGGGTTGCATTTACTTTGGCTGTGGACCCTGCTGAGGCATGTGTAAGCACAACCCCTCTGATGACCTCCTGACTCTTTTTTGGAGACTCATAGCCATAAAAACTCATTCGTCCTTTCCATTTCCCCCTTTAATTCAAGGTCAAAAGTAGCTTTTAACACCTGATATTACATGTAGGATTCTGCTGGTCTGAGTTGACTTTTTTATTCAAGGTCTTTTTCTAGTTACATCATCAACTGGTGCTTGGTAATAATCCCTCAGTGCCAGGGAGGCTCATCCCCAGGAGTCATGTCCCATGCTGGGGGGAAGGTAATGCATTTACATGCTGAGTTTGGCTTAGAGAGTGGCCACATTTGAGCAACATGGAGGCTTTCAGGAGGTAACTCTTAGGCACCCTGCAGCTCTAGGCCTAGTTCATATTTCAGGTGCACAGGCTCATAAGCATAGTCATCAGTATCAAGGGCTCATTGTTGGACCATCCTTCTTTGTTGGTCTTTGCTATTGCACTTGGGGCATTGTTGCTGTTTTATCTAATATGTTTTTAGTCTTACCTATTGTATTTTTCATTCCCATAAGCTCTGTTATTTTTCCATTCAGGATTTCAAATTCTGCTATGTGCTCTTTCAGTGACCTCTTAATGTCCATTATCTCTTTAGCCTAGTTGTCTTTCAACTCCCTGATTTACTTTTGGAAATTTGTATGAATTTCATTGATTTGTCTCAAATTCTGGGTCTCATCTGGGGCTTTGATCCTTTGCTGGGACCATTTCTTCCATTTTCTTATTACTAAGGCTTGCAGTTTTTTGCTGATATCTAAGCATCTGATTGTGATGGAGAGTTTAAGCATCTGATTATGATGGAGAGTTTACTGTGATGCTCAGTTTCTCTTTTTTTAGGCATTTATTGGTAAAGGCTGTCTGTTACTGCCATTCTTTGATTCTTGATTCAACTTATTCTAGGTCTTCAGGATTTTACCTGTTAGTTGCTCAAATCTGGGTCAAGTGCCTAGTAATGAGTTGCAAACCTGCTACCAAGGACCTTGGGGAAAGAGGCTATAAAGGCTGGAGAAAGCCTCTCTTACTTATTTACTTTTAGTTTCCTCTCATGCATGTCTGTGGTCCACTAGCAGATAGCTCTCTTTGAAGGCCTTCTCAGTTCAAAACCTGGTCAGAGTGTGTTCCCTGCAACACCAACTAGATCAGGGTGACAAGGGATCCTGCCTTGAAACTATTCAGAGCCACAGTGTATCATATTTTCACTTTTGCTATTTTGTATATATTATATTTTGATTAATTACCTTTTTCATGTCTCTTTCCCTTACTGTTTTATATAGAACACGTTAAAGGTGATTGACATTATTGGTCATGTGTACAGAGGAGAAATAGAAGGATGGGGATTAAATAGAGAGGAATAAATATCACTCAGAGATAGATACATTGATTAAATAACATTGAGATGCCTTTGGCATTTTATTACTTTGGTTAGTATGAAGTTTTAGGCAAGAGCATGTTGTTGCTATTATGTTTGGGTGTGTATGTACGATGAGATATATGTGAATGGATATTTAGTAGCCAAAGGCAGATGAAGTAGATGTGGTGTATAATTCTCAACATCTGTTCTACTTCCCTTTTCATGTGCCTTTCTGTACTGCAGAAGCTGGAAATTGGGAAGTTATTTATAGTCAGTTACAGTTGGTTTGGGATGTCATTTCAGTTAGCTAATCATATGCTTACATATACTAGTTTTTCTCAGGAAACACTAGACTCCAGTCAAATAACTCCATGGGGGCTGAAAGCCAGGGTACAGGATATTTGTTTTACTGGAGCAGGACAATGTAGGAACAGCATGTTTTCAAAGATGGCAGTAGAAGCAGCTTCAGGATCTTAGTAGATTCCTTATTGCAGCTGGATTCACATGTGTATGATATTGGTGACTCGCTAATATTAAAGCAAGGAGCATGACTTTGTGGCCCTATTCTGGGTTAGGATTAATGTAATTTTCCAATAAGATGTCTTACAGATACCACTGACTCCACATGTCCTGAATTGAACTTAGGATGCCAGCTCCTGAAGTATTTCACCTTCATTATTCCTAGGCTCAGCAAATGCCACCCATATATACCCAGTAAAGTCAGAAATTTGGGAGTTTCCCAAACAACACACTGAATCATTTTCAAGTCTACTTGGATCTATCTTCTAACATCTTTCAAGTCTATCCATTTGATGGCATTTATACCACAAATGTGATCCAATCCATCCTCACTTCTAAATCCTGTCTTCCCATGACCACTCTGAGTCTTCTGCCATTAATTCTGTGCACCTTGCCAGAGAGATTCATTTAATCTGCATTGGGTCCTTTGACCCTGTCTGCTTAAATCCTTTAATGATTAGCTTTAATTAGAAGGCCTTCTTCAAATCTCTTTGTCTGACTTGCATTGCCCTGCAAAATTTCACCTACTTCTATCAGTTCAGTCCTACCTCTAGCTGGTTTTTCTTTGATCTTATAATCCCAAACACACTGAAAATGAAGAATGTCACTCTCGGGCCATAGTTTTAAATAACCAGGGTGTCTTTTCAACACCCTTGTTCCCCTTCCAATAATTGAATTCAGGTGTGTCTGAAGGCCCAGATGGCAAAGCCACAAAATAGAAGGAGCCTGGTTCCCTGAATCACTGCATGAAGAACAACCATCATCAACCAGAAATACCTACCTGGACTGTTGCATGACTGAGAAATAAAATTATTTTATTTTGTTTTATTTGGAGTTTGGGAACCAGTGTGACTATATCTAAAATGAGTACAGATGGGAAATCATTATTTGCTTTTTCTTCTTAATCTGTTAACATTGTGAATTTCATTAACTGACTTCTAATATTGAAAATCTTTGCATTGGAGGATAAAAGATACAGGGTCACCATTCCATATATGTCAAGCCTATGTTTAGAGCCCAAATTCTTGAACCGGATTGCCTGTCTACATCTCAGCTTCTCCATTTATTAGTGACCTGGGGTAATATAATCTGCCAAGATTTCTCATCTGTGAAATGGAAGTATTACCATATTTTCCTTCTAGGTTGCTAAGAAAATGAAATAAGTCAAGATGTAAAGCATTCTGTCTGACTCAGAATGAGTGTCCAGTAGTGTCAATTTTTGTGATTTATATTTTGCTATACCATTATCCATTTAATAGGTTTACAAAATTATCATAAATATGTGCATTGTATCCTTTCTATTACATATACAGTAATTATGTCCCTTTATCTGTATATTGTTTGTGCCTTCTATCACTTTTTACTTGACCAAACATCCAGAGTTTTCTATTCTTTACACCTTAATTTGGATGATCATGACTGTATTTGTGCATGTGTTTACTGGACTAAATTCCCTAATACTTTTAAAAATATTTTAAAAATTACTTTCATTTTCTTTTTTTTTTTTTTTAACTTATTGCTCCCCCTCTGCTAGATTGTTCTCTCATCTCTCTGGTCTTTGTTTGCTTGCCTTCTCCAGGAGGCACCAGGAACCGAACATGGGACCTCCACATGACAGGCGAGTGTCTAACGGCCTGAGCCATAGCTCCTCTCAGTGGGCTGTGGTGACTGCTGGCTTGTTGCTTCTGCCCCTTGCATGGAGGGGGGGGTTTGGGCATCTGCTCATCTTCTTTTAGGAGGCACTGGGACCCGATCTGGGTCCTCCCATGTGATGGGCAGATGCCCAACTGGTTGAGCCACATCTGCTTCCCCTAATACTTTATCTAGAGTTTCCCCATCTATACATCCAAGTGAAACTGGCTTTTTTCCCCCTTCAGTTATTATCTATCTTAATTTCCTAGGGCTGCTGTAACAAAGTAACAAAGACTGGATGGCTTCAAACAACAGAAATGTACTGTCTCACAGTTCTGGAGGCCTGAAGTTGGAAATCAGGGTGTTGGCAGGGCCACGCGCCCCTAGCCTTCTAGGGAAGAACATGCCCATGCCTCCCTCCTGGCTTCTGGTGGTTGCTGGCAGTCCTTGGGCTTCAGTCTCTGCCTAATCAGCACATGACCTTCTCCCCTGTGTCTGTGTCCAGTTCTGCCCTTCTTTGAAGGACACCAGTCATATTGGGTTAGGGCCCACCCTGCTCCAGTTTGGTATCATCTTAACTACTAACAGCTTCAAAGCCCTTGTTTCCAAGGAAGGTCACATGCACAAGATCAGGGGTCAGGACTTGAACATGTCTTTTGGGGGACACAATTCAGCCCATAACCCTGTCCTTGTTCAGACTGGATACATATCAATGTTATACTCACCTCTTAAAAGGAGTTTGTATTTTGCTTCTATACTCAATTTTCCTGAACATTTGTGTAGGATACTGATAATCTGCTACTTGTTGCTTTTGAAGAATTGACCTGTAAATTACCTTTATCTAGTCATTATTTTTTTGGGTAATTTTTAGCCACTGAGTCACGTATATAATACCATGGCTCTTTGCATATTTCATATAAACTTGAGTCAAATTTTGTGATTTATATTTTGCTATACCATTATCCATTTAACAGGTTTTCAAAATTATCCTTTCTATTACATGTATGGTAATTATGCCCCTTTTATCTGTACATTATTTGTGCCTTCTATCACTTTTTACTTGACTAAACATCCAGAGTTTTCTATTCTTTACAAATAGCAAGGTTTTGGTATGGATGAATTGCTCTATTATTTTTTGTTTCATATTTCATTGTCTCATGTTTATTATTCACTTTCTCAAATATTTACTTTGGGTTTCCTTTGCAACACTTTTTAAAATGATTTATTTAGTTATCTGCTCCTCCCCACCCCCACTCATTGTCTGCTCTCTGTGTCCATTCGCTGTGCATTCTTTTATGGCTACTTGTCCTCTCTTTAGGCAGCACTGGAAACTGATTCTGAGACCTTTTGGAGTGGGAGAGAGGTGCTCAGTCTCTTGTGCCACCTCTGCTCCCTAGTCTGCTGTGTCTCTTATTGTCTCTCCTCTTTCTTTCTTTTTGTTGTGTCATCTTGCTGGACCAGCTCTCTGTTTGGGCCATCTTGCCTTTACCAGGAGGCCCCAGGAATTGAATCCTGGACTTCCCCATGTGGTAGACAGGATCCCAATTGCTTGAGCCACATCTGCTTCCCTGTAGTACTTTTTATTACTTCTTGATTTGTATTTAGCTCAATTTTCTAATTTTATTTCAAGCATATGCATTTAAAGCTAAAAATTGGTCTCTAAGCAATAGTTTATGATAATCATGCATATTTATGTATATTGCATTTTAATCTAAAATATTTTCCACTATCTATATTATTTTGTTTTACTCAGGAATTTTTTAGTCAGGGTATTTTTTATTTCCAAATATATGGGTTTCTATATTTTGCATATTTTTATTTACTTTGAATTTTATTTTACAACATCAGGACAATGTGGTTAGTCTGTTCTTTCTACCCTACTATATTTTCAGTTTCCTTCTTAGGCTAGAACTTGTTTAGTGTCTGTACATGTTCTTGTGTACTTGAGAAGAACATCCATTTTCTCCAAAAGATGCAGGGATATGCTGTATTTATACAGTACTTGTGTTTTAGAACTTAGAAATTTGTGTTTCAGAACCAAATGATAAACAGACCCCAGATTCTGGAAATAGATATCAGGAGATTAATGCTATTCCTTAAACCAATCCATATGATGAATGTGGCCCATATATCCTCTATGTCTTGGCCACCCATCAGAGAGAAAGAGTCTGCATGCTTAGCCAGGACTACTACCTCACCCTGCTTAGAAGCCTTATGCCAAGAAAAAATAAGAAATCTTTCGTGCTTGTAGCTATTTGATATGTCAGCACAAGTAGATGAAAATGGTCCTCCAGAGACTAGGCCCTTGTCACCCCCCAGTTAGAGAAATCACTCCTGTTCCCAGGGAGAATGAGCAAGGAAGGAAGTCAGGGAGGCCAGGAGAGTCACTCTACCTGAAGTCCCTCCACATGAAAATATGTGGCAAGAATGAGGAGAGTTGCCCAACTAATGCTCTCTTCTATTGCTCCCCCTTAAACCCAGTGGGCTGCAGAGGGTCATGGAGTGCTATAACTCTGAACCAACTCAGATCTCATTTCTCCCCAACCTCCTTCTCTGGAAAATGGTTTTTAATAATCCATTGTGTTTTCACTTCCCCACAGGAATCATTTTGTAGAGGTCCAGCTTGTGCTGATTGGCTACCCAGATATCAGTGTGTTCCCCCAGCACAGCTTCCTGCAGCCCATTCCTTGTTTTCTCTTCTTTTTTTTTCACCAGGAGGATCAAACCTGAGTCTTCCCACATGGTAGGTGGAAGCCCTATCATTTGAGCCACATCCTCTTCCCTGAAATGGTTTTTGACCCTCCTTTTTAGTGGCTTATAAGACTTTTTAACTTTCATTGTTATTTTCAGCAGAAATAGATTTATTTTCCTATGAAAGTCCCACATCTGCCAAGTTGTAAAAGTATTCCATGTAACATTTCTGATTTGCTTCTGCTGTGGCTGAGAATAGGTGCTAGTCCTGAACCAGTGTTTGATTATCAGCCCTTTGTAATAGAAGAGTTCAGACTTCATACATCCTTGCAGTAGAGCTTTAGGGGTATCTACTGGTAGCTATTTTTTATTCCACTCAAGGCCTTGGGAATTTGGCCTACTTCCCTGTTGCTGCTCAAGGGCTAGTAGGTGTTCAGTGAATCCCACATTCACAAATGGGAGCCTTTGTTGAATTTAGGGCTCCCTGTGGCAGTCTCATTTCTAGCTCTGCCAGCTCCTGAGGCATGTGAACTCTAGTGCTGGATGTAAGGAAACTCTGGATCCAGGAACTCCCTTGGTATCTGCTTCTGCAGCCAATGGGTTGCAGTGATATCACCTTCAGCTCACCATACTGGATTAGGTTTTGTTTCCTTCTGATCCCTTGTATATCTTTATCTTTCTTTGTAGTTCAAGCATGAAAATATTTTTTCTTATTTTCCCAGTTTACTAGCACTACCTTGAGCATTACCTTTATTTTTTAATAATTTTTAAATTTATTTTTGAAAGATACATAGATCTTATAAAATGTTACATTGAAAAATATAAGTGGATCCCATATATCCTGACTCCCCACCCCACCCCCATTCCTCCCACACCACCAAACTCTTTCATCACTGTGGCACATTCATTGCATTTGATGAAAACATTTTGGAGCACTGCTACACTGAATGGATTATAGCTTACACTGTAGTTTACACTCCCCTCCCTACCCCCCAGTACATACAGTGGGTTATGGCAGGATATATAATGTCCTGCACCTGTCCCTGTAATATCATTCAGGACAACTCCAAGTCCTGAAAATGCCCCCATATCATACCACTTCTTCCTTCCCTGCCCTCAGCAATTCCTGTGGCCACTGTCTCCACATCAATGATAAAGTTTGTTTCATTACTAGAGTCACAATAATTCTATAGTAGAATACCAATAAGTCCAATGTAATCTATATTTTCTTCCTCCATCCAGAGAACCTTGGGATGGTGATGTCCACTCTGCCTCTAACTCAGGAGGGGGATTAGATACCACATGACTGATGGATGGAGTTCTGCTTGCCATTGTAGACTCTCTCAGATCCCTGGTGTGGTGGTTGACCATCCCCACTTCCCTGTTAGCTGACCTGGGTAAGTCCAACAAACTGGAGAGAAGATGCTGTAACTCTGCTGAGGCTCAGGGCCCAGATGGCACATAGTCAGTCCAGAGATTCAAGTCTCCTGAGCATACACCAACACCAGTGCCAACCACAGGTTCAGTAAAAATGACAGAAAAGGCATATGTAGAGACATCACATCTGCGTCCACTTCCATCCCACTCAGCAGCACAAATTCCAAAGTAGGGCCCACTGGCAAGGCACAGAACTCCAAAGCCATCTGCCATGACCATAGAACCTAGGTGTCTCCATAGCCCTCAGAGCACTACTACTTGGGGTTGTATCTACTTTGGCTGTCTCTGGTATCCTGCTGAGATGTGCGTAAGCCTGACTCCTCTGACAACCTCCTGACTCACTTTGAAATCTCTTAGCCATATAAACTCACTTGTCTTTACCATTTCCCCCTTTTATTCAAGGTCTTTTTCTAGTTGCAGCACCAGTTAGTACTTGGTAGTAATCCTTCAGTGCCAGGGAGGCTTATCCCCGGGAGTCATGTCCCACACTGGGAGGAAGTTAATGCATTTACATGCTGAGTTTGGCTTAGAGAGTGGCCACATTTGCACAACCTGGAGACTCTCAGGAGGTAACTCTTAGGCACCCTGCTGCTCCAGGCCTAGTTGAAATTTTAAGCACACAGGCTCATAAGCATAGTCATCAGTATCAAGGGCCCATCATTGGACACACTGGTCTTTCCCCTTGCACTTGGGGAATTGTTGCTGCTCCACTGGGGAGTGCAACAGAATTCCCCAGAATGGGAACTCAGTACTCCCTCAATTGTCATGTGAAACTCTACCCACTATGTCAATACCCAATGAACATCCAAACATATCTGTATACCCAATATGCATGCCCTAGAGAACTCTCTCCCACCCATGCATCCCCCATCAATGACACCCCCCATCAGTGCTCCTCCCCTGCTATAGTTGAACCCCTCTGTGATCCAAAACATCTTTAAAAATGAAGTCTAATATACTGCTGAATTCAATTAATAGGAAAATGAAACAGTAATGATAGGTTTAAAGATTAGAAATAGAATATGTAATAATTTAGAAAAACTAAAATAAAGTACAAAATAAATTGGGGTATTAAAAAAAATGAAAAATATTAGTAAAAAATGTTTTTTGATGTTTGCCTTTCATCACTGTAATAGGTGTTGCCCTGTATGTACAGTGGCAGTCTCTTCCATTTCTTCCTCAGTGTCTACATTCTTTTATTTTTTATTTTCTATTTATTTCTCTCCCCTTCTCCCCGCCCCCACCCCAGTTGTCTGTTCTCTGTGTCTATTTGCTGCATCTTCTTTGTCCGCTTCTGTTGTTGTCAGCAGTACAGGAATCTGTGTTTCTTTTTGTTGCGTCATCTTGTTGTGTCAGCTCTCTGTGTGGGCGGCACCATTCCTGGGCAGGCTGCACTTTCTTTTGTGCTGGGCGGCTCTCCTTATGGGGCGCACTCCTTGCACATGGGGCTCCCCTACGCAGGGGATACCCCTGCATGGCAGGGCACTCCTTGCGCGCATCAGCACTGCGCATGGGCCAGCTCCACACAGGTCAAGGAGGCCCGGGGTTTGAACCGCAGACCTCCCGTGTGGTAGACGGATGCCCTAACCACTGGGCCAAGTCCGCCACCAACATTCTTTTTTTTTATGTCTCTCTCTCTCTGAGGCAGCTTGGTTTATTTATTTCATATCATTGAAGTCATGTAGTATTTGTCCTTCAATGCCTGGGTTGCTTCACTCAACACAAGGTTCTCAAGATGCATCCATGTTATCACATGTGTTTGTAGTATATTCATTCTTAAAGCTGAGTAGTATTCCATTGTATGTATGTACCACATTTTGTTTTTCTGTTCATCTATTGATGGGCATTTGGGTTGATTCCAACTTTTGGTAATAGTGAGTAATGCCGCTATGAACATTGGTGTGCATGTATCGTTTAATGCCCTTGTTTTCAGTTCTTCTTGGTATATACCCAGCAGTAGAATTTCTGGGTCATATGGCAAATCTATAGCTAGTTTTTTGAGGAACAGCCAAACTGTCCTCCACAATGGCTGGATCCTTCTGCATTCTCACCAGCAGCAGATGAGGATTCCCATTCCTCACAACCTCTCCAAAACGTGTAGACCACTGTTTTTTTCTTATAGCCACCAGTCTAATTGGTGTAAGATGGTATCTCATTGTAGTTTTTATTTGCATTTCCCTAATAGCTAGTGATGTTGAGCATCTTTTCATATGCTTTTTAGCCATTTATATTTCTTCTTTGGAGAAGTGTATTCAAATCTCTTGCCCATTTTTTTAAATGGGTTGTTTGTCTTTTTATTTTTGAGATACAGGATTTCTTTATATATGCAGGATATTAGTCTCCTGTGTTGGAGTCACAGACCCGAAGGGTATCAGGAATGAAAGACAAAGAGAGATTGGGATCAGGGCATCTGAGAGCATTAAAGCCTCAAGCTCATCAGACAAGTTTATTAATATCAGGGGCTTTTTTATATACCCCAAGCAATCGTGAGAACCAGCAACTATTCTAGCAATTACTCCCATTACCTCATTCTTGAAAACACAGTTCACAGTGGATAAGATAGTAACTAAAGTTCAAGATGTTCTATTATGTTATAGAAACAAATATACTCATAAATCTTGTTGCCCAGGTTATTCTGTTCTTTCAAGTCCTGGTTCTGCTGGAATGTTATGTCTGGTTCCGCCAGAATGTTACATCTCTCTGAGAGATTAGCCACCTGCACGTATATCTCTAGGGACAGCATGACCCAGTGGTCAGAAAGTAACTTGCTACTATTGAAACAGCATGCCTTTGTTTCCCACATCCTGTCAAATATATGGTTACCAAATATTTTCTCCTATTGGGTAGGCTGTCTTTTCACTTTCTTGATAAACTCCTTTGAGGTGCAAAAGGCTGTAATATTTAGGAGATTCCATTTATGTATTTTTTCTTTCACTGCTCATCCTTTGGGTGTGAAGTTCATGAAACCATTTCCTATTAGATGGTCCTGTAGATGCTTCCCTACATTGTCTTCCAAGGTCTTTTTGGCCATGGCTGTTATATTTAGATCTTTGATTCATCTTGAGTTGATTTTTGTATAAGGTGTGAGATGGTAATCCTCTCTCATTCTTTTGCATATAGATATCCAGTTCTCTGAGCATCATTTGTTGAAGAGGCCATTCTCTCCCAGTTGAGTGGGCTTGGTGGTCTTGTCGAATATCAGATGACTGTATATGCAAGGGTCTAATCCAAACTCTCAATTTGGTTCCATTGGTCAGTGTGTCTATCCTTGTGCCAGTACCATGCCATTTTGACCACTAAAGCTTTGTAGTATGTTTTAAAGTCAGGAAGTATGATCCTCCAATTTCATTTTTCTTTTTCAGTATGTCTTTTGCTATTCGGGGCCTCTTTCGCTTCCAAATAAATTTCATAGTTAGATTTTCCAGTTCAGTAAAAAATGCTGTGTTGATTTTTATTGGGATTGCATTAAATCCATATATCAGTTTCCATAGGATAGACATCTTAATGATATATAGTCTTCCTATCCATGAACGGGGAATATTCTTCCATTTATTTAAGTCGTTTTTTACTTCCTTTATCAGTGTTGTGTAGTGTTTCTGTGTGTAAGTCTCTTGCATCTTTAGCTAAATTTATTCCTAGGTATTTGACTTTTTAATTTACTATTGTAAATGGTATTTTTTTCTTGATTCAAGCATGAAGATTTTTTAAATGTGTTATATTTTATCTGGGATCGCTATAGATTTGTTGATGGATTTAAAGTAAAAGAAGGAAGCAAACTTGGCACAATGGATAGGGCATCTACCTGCCACATGGGAGGTCCATGGTTCAAACCCTGGGCCTCCCTGACCCGTGTGGAGCTGGCCCACACGCAGCGCTGATGCGCGCAAGGAGTGCCGTGCCACGCAGGGGTGTCCCCTGCATAGGGGAGCCCCATGCGCAAGGAGTGCGCCCCGCAAGGAGAGCCGCCCAGCGTGAAAGAAAGTACAGCCTGCCCAAGAATGTTGCCACACACATGGGGAGCTGACACAACACGATAATGCAACAAAAAGAAACACAAATTCCTGGTGCCGCTGGTAAGGACAGAAGCGGTCACAGAAGAACACACAGTGAATGGACACAAAGAGCAGACAACCGAGGGGGGGTATAAAAATAAGTAAATAAATTAAATTAAATAAATCTGAAAAAAAAAAGTAAAATAAAGTAAAAGAAGCTAGTACCTACTCTCTAATCTTCCATGTTCTTAAAATTCTCACCGTGTGATTATCTGCTTCCTTTTACCTTTACCTGAAGGCCTCTGCCCCCTCATATTGAACTCCTCCAACATTATTCACTCAAACATGAGCAGTCCAGGGAATCTTTCAATGTCTCTAGATTAAGTAATTTTTTCCAAAATAACCATCTCATAGTGCTCTAATACAACTGTTATTATATACCCTATTAAAGATCTGTTTCTTCTATGATAGATTTTAAATTCTATAATAGGATGTTTTTTTAAAGATTTCTTTTTATTTATTTTATTTTTCCCCCTTCCCCTCCTCCCACCTGCTGTTTTTGGTGTCTGTGTTGTCTTCTCTTCTCAATTATTCTCCTCTAGGATTCACCAGGATTCGATCCTGGAGAATTCTGATGTGTTCCCTCTCAATTGTGCCACCTCCTGGTTTCTATTGTGCTTCACCTTGAATCTTCTCTTGCCACTCTTTTGATGTGTCATCATCTTGCTGTGTGACTCATTTGCACAGGCACTGGCTCACCACGCGGGCACTTGCTCTGGCACTGGCTCTCTCTTCTTCTTTTTCACTAGGAGGCTCCAGGATTGAATCTGGGTCCTCCCATAAGATAGATTCCCATCTACCCATATGGTAGATGCGGTTCGCTGGAACTACATCTGCTTCCCTATAATAGAATGTTTTGTGTCCATGTTCATCACATATCTGGGAGGGAAAGGCTGTGGATGAGAACAGGCCTCTACTGGGGACTTTAGAGCATGTGTTGGATAAGTGAATAAATGATTTGCAGATACAGAAGCTCCATGGTCCTGTTGTCACATTAGGTAATCTGTTTTCTCCCCTAGCACATATAGAAGGCCTAATACCCAGGTATCTCTGCCATTGAGTAAGAGAGGGCTAAAAGCTGAGAAACAAGGGGAGCAGCTGTAGCTCAGTGGATTGAGTGCCTCCTTCCCATGTACAAGGTCTCAGGTTCAATCCCTGGTACCTCCTTAAAAAAAAAATAAAAAGCTAAGAAGCATTCAGCCACCAGTGCAGAGTTGCTAATGAGCTACAGGTTGGGATTATCAAGGAAACACAAAGTTAAAATAAGCCAAGAGAGTGAGTAAATAAAGACAAAGCTGCTCACCAGCATCAGCATAGTTTGGGTGGCTCTGATTTCAGGGGAGAACGTTGGGGAGAGATTCTTGCTGTGAATATGTTAGACTTGCTGCTTGTGCCTGTGCAGGACAAGGTTCATGAAACATGAGGCACAAACACAGAAAGTCAGGAGTGGTAAACAGGATTGCAAATGGTAATGTTGACACTAGAACAGAACAGCATCAAAATTTCTTTCTCTGAGTAATGTTCATGATCTTGACTGGGCTAGTCACTCTCAGAGGAATGCTTACACTTCTCAAAAAGGACAGGAGCCCAAAGAGCCAAAAGCAGGGACCAGTGTACTTTTGGGCTTGGGGTTTGAGCTCTGACAGCCAAGACATATCAGATCTGATTGTGATGGCCTGAAAGCCACTCAGGAGGGAGGTGGTGCTGAAGGAAGCCCCCCTCCCCACCAGTCTGTGCTGATAAATGACAAGCTACATCCAGTGCCATCCAGGACATGTTTCAGAACAGAAGCTTCCATTGTCTGAGAGATCCCTTGGCAGAGAAGGGCCAAGGAATAGGCTGCAGTCAGGTGGTTGACGATGCATGTGGGTCTTACTTTATGTACAGTGATGAAAGGGAGACTGTCTAAACAAAGGAGGAAGGAATTACCCAGAATCCCAATTCCAGTCTGTGATAGGAAAATATCCTCATTGTCCATTCACAAAATTTCAAGTTTTTATCCATGGATGATACTTTCCTTTGGACCCTGTACAACTTGCAGAGAAATCAAGATATAAGTGATTTTCTTCAAAGTCAGAACATAGCAGTGTTTATCAGTGGACAGAAACAGCAAGTTGTGCCCAGTATGCTTTCTTCTCATTGATGGTAAAAAGATGTCCAATTTTCAGGTGGGCAAAAGGCCACCCCGATATAAATTCATTTCCTAGCCTCACTTGAGCTCTGTGTGCCCCAAAATAAGACTCCAGGTGTATGGAAAATCTACAGACAAATTATTGAGATCCTTGGTCATCCCTGTTCCATAAACCCTACAGCCCTCCTTGCTTTATTCTTAAATATGTTCTCCATTTTGAAAGAGGAAACTAGAGTTAGGATCTCCCAATGGCCAGAAAGAGAGTTTATAGAGAACAATCACTGCTTCCATCAGATATGACATTCTCCCCAAACTGTCCCTTGGAAGCAGTATCTACTAGAAAACTGGGAACAGGTCTTACAGTTTTATTCGTATTCACGTTCATGGAGGAGAAAGTCCAAGTTGCCTACAACTCTACTTTTCAAAATAAAGCGTGATTTCTTTAAGGCATCTAGAATAGTCAGTAATTATAGAGCAGAATCTCAGAACTGGTAGAGGACCATTAATAAGATGTGAGAGTTCAAAGATAGCTCCAGAGTGTCTGACCCAGGTCTTATATGTGCCCTTCATGAAGCAAAGGATGATCAGCTCATTGTGGCCTTGGCTCCAGGTGGCAAACAACCTTCACTCCCCACTGCAAGGAGTTCTTCACAGTATCACTGCACACAGCATCACAAACGAGCAAAGGAGCTGCTACCTAGGGAGAAGGTGAGCTCAGTGTAGATCCTAGAACAGCAGTGTGGAGCCATATTGGGGACTCCCTGCTCTAATATAAAGAGATCCCATTTGAAGTTGAAAGAGGAGAGTGGCTACCCATAGATATAGGCAAGGAGAATATGGCACAGCTACCCTGGAAGATAATCAAGGGCTCTCCATGTAAGTCCAAGGATGAAGTACATGAGGCTTGGCAGGGGTAAGCAGGAGTCAGGCATGCCAGTGGTCTAGATAACAATGAGATGGAGAGGAAAGGTAGGAAAGAGTTAAAAAGTCAAGTACACATACCACAACTGGATGAATGATTTTAAATAGAGAGCAAGGTGGCCATGGGAGAAACTGCAGGGTCATACAAGGCACTGTCCATAGAAGAAGCAGACTAGAGAGCATTCAGACATGTGAAAAGAAGGCAAAGATGGAATTCCTGCCAGAGAGAAATCCAGGTGGACAGATGCCCAGGGCAAGGGCTGCATGGGGTTGGGGCAGCACATTCACCCTCAGGGCTGCATGAGCATTCACACCTCTGAGCAGGGAGGTCTCAGCCCACCCGGGCCACTGAAAAGTAACATTTGCCTGAGGCAGACAGCCAGAGAGCACCAACCACAGGGCAGAGAAGAAAGTTGGTGATGGGACTCCTAGTGTGGATTTGGAGAGAGAAGAACACACAGAAAACATTCAGAGAAATGACAGGGCAGAGGCATCTGGACCAGTGGAGTCAGGTCCTAGGTGCAGGCTCTGGGTCTGAGAATGAAACGAGTGGACATTTTCCTTAATGCCTGGACTCTGAAATGCAAGAGAATATGACCATAACTCTGGGGCTTGTCCCAGTGCTAAGCAGGATGCTAGTGGCTCCAGTGGGGTGGAGTGTCCCCTCGTCATCATCGAGAGGACAAGAGGGCGAGAGGACATGGGAATTGTCAGACCTGAGTGCAAGGAGCAGCCGCACATCAGAAATCCCAGCTCAGATTCAAATGTGATATATGAACAGCAGGCACTTCAGGCTTTTTGCTTTTGTTTTTATGTTTATTTTATATTTTTGAGGTACAGGAGACCAGCTGTTGAACCTGGAACCTCGCATGTGGGAAGCCGTCACTTACCAACTGAGCCAGCTTGGCTCCCCTGAAATGATTTTTTGTTTGTTTTCTTGTAGTTTGTTTTCTTTTTAGGAGGCACCAGGAACCAAACCTCCCATGTAGAAAGCAGGCACTCAACTGCTTAAGCCACATCCACTCCCCTTTTTAAGAGTCAGCAGTCTCAACTAGGAAAAATACTTCCTATCACAACCAAGATAAATGCCTAGGTCAGGATTTTTTCCCCCAAAGATCTGTGTGCAGATGATCTGGACTACATGTCAGATAAATCCTTCCAGGCTTCCCAGCTTTAACCTTTTTCTCCGGAATCATCTGGAAAAAGTTTCCCAAATGTAGCCTTTCCCAGACAAAGCCTAGAAAGAAGAGGCATTCACAATTTACAGTATGTTTTATGTGTAAGGCCTTGGGTTTTCTCATTTAATTTAAATTGCCTTATTTATTATTCCCATCCTTAAAGTTCTGAAACTCTGCAAACTGGATCAGTGTCAAGAGGGATAATGGGTCAGACAGAGCAAAAGCAGAGTGAGTGGAGCAGACAGGAAAGGGATCGAGGGGTTTCCCTTGATGGAGCCCTTCGTGTGTGGGAGGCTTGGCCAGTGTCCCAGTTCTTTCCAGCCCAGATTATTTATCGGCATGAACAAAGAACGTGTCACCTGCCTTACCTTGTGGTTGGCTTGGGGATAGCAGACATTGAGGTTGGCTGGCAGGACACTTGCGTTATGTGTTTGGGATCTCATAACCTTCTTGAGCTGTGGTTGTCATGTCATCTGTCACCTGGAGCAGCAAGGCCAGCACCTCCAAGGGAAGGTGGGAATATTTTCAAATCTTTTTTAATGTGTTCATAGAGAAGGATGCTCCTGGGGTGTCCACAGGTGAACTGAGGAAGACTTGCAGTGATGGGATAGAAACTAGACTTTTGGTCATTTGTATTAAACTGCTGTGAAGGGTATTCTCCCCAGAAAGATGGTTTCCTAAGTTTTCCTTATGAATATTCATGTTGAAGGTACTAGAGAGAAAGAGGGTCTCCAAAGGAGTGAGTGGATGCTCTCCCAGAAGATGGTAATGAATGAGAGCCCGAGTTGTCATGGAACCCATTTTAAGGAGGAGGACATGGCATATAATGTGAAAATACCATTGAGAGGAAATTAGGTCTTGGGGATGAATATCAAATTTAGGAATAAGAAGTTGATGTCAGGACAATAGAAATTTAAATATATTTGATCTGATGTTAACCAGTTGACGAGGGTCAACAGTGTTAGAGGAAGAAAACGGACGGGTTCAAGTGTCTGCCTACCATAAGGAGGGTCCAGGTTTCGGTACCCAGGGCCTTCTAACCCGTGTGGTGAGCTAGCCCATGTGCAGAGCTGCCACGTGCAAGGAGGGTTGTGCCACGCAGGGGCGCCCTCGTGTAGGGGTGCTCCAGATGCAAGGAGTGCGCTCTGCAAGGAGAGCCACCCCATGTGAAAAAAATCATAGCCCACCCAGGAATGGCTCTTTCTTTTTTTTTTTTAAGATTTATTTATTTATTTATTTCTCTCCCCCCCCCGTCCGGGTTGTCTGTTCTCTGTGTCTATTTGCTGTGTCTTCTTTGTCTGCTTCTGTTGTTGTCAGCAGCACGGGAATCTGTGTTTCTTTTTGTTGCCGTCATCTTGTTGTGTCAACTCTCCGTGTGTGCGGGGCCATTCCTGGGCAGGCTGCATTTTCTTTCCCACTGGGCAGCTCTCCTTACGGGATGCACTCCTTGCAAGTGGGGCTCCCCTACGCGGGGGATGGGACACCCCTGCGAGGCAGGGCACTCCTTGCATGCATCAGCACTGCGCATGGACCAGCTGCAAACGGGTCAAGGAGGCCCGGGGTTTGAACCGCAGACCTCCCATGCGGTAGACAGATGCCCTAACCACTGGGCCAAGTCCGCCACCAGGAATGGCTCTCAAACACGGATAGCTGATGCAGTAAGATGTCCTAACAAAAAAGAGATGCAGTTTCCTGGTGCCACCAAGGGTGCAAGGGGACACAGAAGGATGCAGAAGAACACACAACGAGTGGACACAAAGCAGACAACTGGGGGGTGGGGGGAAAGGGGAGAGCAATAAAAAATAAACCTTTAAAAAAAAAAGAGAGTGTTAGAAGAGCTAAATAAAGGAGGGTGAACTATTTTGTGTCTAAGTTTAGGTGAAAGGAGTGGAGAGACAGAAGTGGTAAGAAGGAATGGGGTCAAGGACCATTCACTTAGGATGGAAATAGGCTTTCGTATATTTAAATGTTGATGGATGGAACCCATGGAGCAATGTTTGAGAGGCAAATGAGCAGAGGCATATTGGGCCTCTCTCAGCAAGAGCCCTTGCCAGCAAAGCCATCCAGGGAAGGGAGATGGGATGGATGGTGGTGAAGGATAGCCATACTGGTTTCATGTCAGGAAGGTGAGCAGTCTGACACTTGCTGGACTGAACCGGGAGAACAAAATGGTGATTAAAAACACAGTGTCTGCTCCAAGCGTCTTTAAAACTTGGCTACTATAATTCAACTTTCAGCACTATCATTTACTAGCTGTATGACTTTGGCAAGAGAGTATCCTCTCTGTGCCACACACTTCTCATATGCCAAATGAGGAAAGTAGCACCACCTCATAAAGTTGTTATAAATGATAAATTAATGGGGCTCATAATCAACATCATAATGATCACTATTAGTTGACAGTGTTGATAATAAATGCTAGCTAATGTCATTATTACTATTATTACTATATTTTTTATTCCAAAGGGGAAGTATTAATCAGATGAAAAGAGTTGGGGAAATTATATAGGACTATGGGTAATGGGTAAACTTTGAAAGAGGGGCTTTGAAACATGGGAATGCTGGATTTTGAAAACAGAAGGTGGGATGTGTGGTGGGGAGGGGGTGGCCTGCACCTGCCTGGTTGTAGGATGGAATCCAGCAGCACAGCCAGCCATTTTCAACGGAGGCCTAGGGGAGGTGGACAGTCAGGCTCAGTGAGCATTCGCTGTTTCTCCGTGTGGGTGGGATGCAGGCACACAAGGACGGAATTGAGGACTTTGGCAAAGTGGTGGTTGATATGATAGATAATACAAACCATGTCTAGAAAGAAAGAACTAAAGACTAGATAGAGCTTTTGGGGAGAGAGACACGAAGAGTCTGCCAAGTGAAATTTAGGTGAAGTCCAAACATGCTATGATGTGAGTATATCAGCAAGAGGTCTGTGATGGTGAGAGTTTGGGGTAAGAGACTGTGCTGAGCAGGGCCAGTTCAGGCTGATGCTAATAAGGTCTGTGCATTGGGATAGGCTGTGCCATGTGCCTGAAATGTCCTTTCACTTTCTGTCCTGACTATATCCATCATCAGATAAGAACTCCAGCATCACTTCCTCCACTTAGCCTTCCTGGAAACTCCAGGAATGGTTTGATGACTTTCTTTGTCTTGGCTTAGCATCCTGTGCTTCATTATTACAAACTTCTTGTAATGTGTTATACTTGCTGTTTTTCTGTGTTTTCTCACAAAAGCTTCTTAATGGTAGGGAATCTTAAGTTATACAGTTGTGAATCCCTAGGGCCTGGCATGATATATGTTATATGTTTTTTTTAAAGATTTATTGATTTATTTATTTAAATCCCCTTCCCCCCTCCCCGGTTGTCTGTTCTCTGTGTCTATTTGCTGCATCTTCTTTGTCTGCTTCTGTTGTTGTCAGCAGCACAGGAATCTGTGTTTCTTTTTGTTGCATCATCTTGTTGTGTCAACTCTCCGTGTGTGCGGCACCATTTCTGGGCAGGCTGCACTTTCTTCCGCGCTGGGCGGCTCTCCTTACGGGGCGCACTCCTTGCATGTGGGGCTCCCCTTCACAGGGGACACCCCTGCGTGGGGCGGCACTCCTTGTGTGCATCAGCACTGTGCATGGGCCAGCTCCACACGGGTCAAGGAGGCCCGGGGTTTGAACTGCAGACCTCCCATGTGGTAGGCGGACACCCTATCCATTGGGCCAAGTCTGTCGCCCATATATGTTATATGTTGAATGCGTGCTAAAATATGCTGATTACTTAAATGAACTGATTAATTGATAAACAAACTGAAAACCTCAAAGTGTGTGAATACTCTTGGATTGAAACCTACCCTCATGAGAATATTAGTTGCATTTCTTCTTTAAAAAATGCTTTTCACGTTTAGGCTGCTAAATGTCAGCAAAGTCTATTTATATTGCTGAATAACTAGTGTCCATGTGTTAAATTTAATATGAATCAAATTCTGTTTTGTTCACCTAGTCCTTAAAACTGAAGAAAGGACACCTATACATGTAACATATAACTTTGTATAAAATTGTAAATGAAAATTTATAAGTGACTTTCATGTTGGAGTAGATGTAATTAACACTTGGCTGAAAGGTCAGTTGATTCCATGTTTCCAAAGTATGAAAAGATAACTAAGAATGGACAAATTTAACATTACCTATTTTTTTCATCTTATAAATGAATTTTCAGGAAGTTGGCTAAAGTAGACACTTTTGATTTTTTCCCCTTAATGCCTTTCCCAACAACAAAACAAATGGCAGTTAAAGCAAAATCAAGTAAAAATACCATCAAGTGAGAAAATAAAATCTATGAATGTAAAACAAACAAGCAAAGACTTACTCTGAGGATGTTTCACTGACTAAATCCTGAGAGAAAGAAACTCCTTAATTGGTATCCCCGGTGCCCTCACAGTCTGGCTTGAATCTGAGATCCTCATTCCACTTTCCCAGCTTGGCTAGTTCACAAGTGCTCATAGCCCTGGCGAGAGAGGTCTTGGGTGATGGGCATTTCCCCAAGAATGGAGTACATCAAGCTGGCCTTCAAGGTATTTTGCTAAAGTACACAATGTCATTCAAAAGGCTTCATTGTCCCTTGATGCCTATGTGTTTGTCTCCTTTTCTGAGATCCCAAAAGTCCTTCAATTGCCAGCAATCCTGGCTAATAATTGGCAGAGCTAGGAATGGAGCTCACAGACCATGCCTCTAAACACTGTCCCACCAGCCTCATGTAATCTGGGCAGAGCATGTCCTTTTTGTCAGACAAACAGTCAGGGAAAATCCAGCTGCCTATGTAATGAGCATTGGGATTGGCAATATCCTTTCCTTGTATGTGTCCCAGAAATGACATTGTTTTCATTTGTTTACCTGCATGTATTTGCTGGGGACCAACTAAGAAATGTGAACAGGAAAACAGGCCCAGACCCACAGCCCACGGATGGAAAGGGCGATCTCCTGAGGTCTGAAAGGGAAATTGCAGTTGCCTGGGCCTCACCCTGTCGTCCTAACCACTCACACACCCTGTCAGCTCTTCCTCCAAATATGTCCAGGTTGTCCTCTTCCCACCAACACCAATTTCCTGTGTCAGTCCACAATCAACACCCTCCTAGACTAAACAGCAGCCCTCTCTCCCACTTAAGTTATTGACCTATCTCTGTAAATGTTCTGTACAGCAGCCAGAGAAGATTTAAAAACAGTTATCTCACTGTCTTGCTAAAAACATTCTCATGACTTCCCAGGGCAGGTCACACAAAACCCAAATTTCTTATTGTGGCCTCTACTCCTGCCTCCATTTCCCTGCTACACTCCGACCCCTCCACCCACAATGGCCTTCAACTGGTTCCTCCAACAGGCCCTCTGGCTGGCCTTAGGGTTTTGGTACATCCCATTCCCTTTGCCAGAAATTCGCCTCCCTATCTTTGAATCCACCTGGAGCTCCTTAATCCTTCAGAGGTCTGCATGTCACCTTTTTATTATGTCTACTCCCTTCCCTATGGTTTACATCTTAATGTCCATCTTCCAAGTTTTACAGAGGACAGAGACCTGGGGAGAAATGACATGACATGACCAGTTACCTGACTGATCAGCCCAGCTTAGAAGGACTTGAATTCCTACCTGTCCTCAGAAATCCAAGCTCTTGGTCACTAGGCACACTTCTCCTCACACATGTCCCCAGTATTTTGGCCTTCTCTCTCATGAACACTGGACACACTTCTGTCATAGCAGCAGAGTTGTTTTATTGCACGTTTCAGTCTTTGTTTCTGGCTGTAGAAGGTGAGCTCCCATCCTGCTCATGGACAGGGCCCATGTCTCAGTTATCCATGTGTCCCATTACCTAGTGTGTGCTCTGTGGATGAAGCATGGGATCTCATGAGACACGGCAGAAAGCATATCAACAGGCCCCTCTGGATGAGGGAACAAACCAGTCCTTCATCCTCTTAAATGCATATCCCTTCTGCTTTGTATGGGCCATGTTGTACCTAAAATGTGTGTGCCCCCAATGGCATCATAAGGTATAGATGTGATCTTTTGAAAAGCTCTGTGTAGGGCAGAAAGTGAGGACTGGTTGTTTTTTATATCTTTTTGTATAATACACTTGTAACATTGATTATCACGTGCAACTTGAAAACTAGCCTCAGAGGCAATCCAGTGGAGGAATTTCAAAACACCCAACCAACGAAAGCATTACTGGAATAAGTCCTCAGGTGGTAACTGTCAAACCCACGTGTACCTGCATGTCCACATCCTAGTCTGGTTGTTAAAATCCTGGTCTGGTTTAATGTTTATTATTATTATTATTATTGAAATAATGAAATGTATTACTTAATGACTGAATTGATGAATGCACAATTATATGATTATGCCAAGTACCACTGATTAAACACTTTGGATAAGTTGATTTTTTAAAATTCTAGGCAGTTTCCCTAATAGCAAGACACATAACTTAAAAAATCAATAGGATTCAATGAGATTTTTCTGATTTTCTTAGTTCATTATGAATTTAACTTAGCCTTGTATTTTATAAACTATAAAACTGCTGAGCTAGACTTGTGCTCCTCACAAAGAATTAAAGAGCCTGAGAAACACTGGTAAGAAAACAAATTGGGGGAAGTGGATTTGGCCCAATGGATAGGGTGTTTGCCTACCACATGGGAGGTCCAAGGTTCAAACCCAGGGCCTCCTGACCTGTGTGGTGAGCTGGCCCACGCACAGTGCTGATGTGCACGAGGAGTGCTGTGTCAGGCAGGGTGTCCCCCACATAGGGAAGCCCCACATGCAAGGAGCGCGCCCCATGAGGAGAGCTGCCCATTGCGATAAAAGCACAGCCCACCAGGAGTGGTACCACACACGGAGAGCTGACACAGCAAGATGATGCAACAAAAGAGTTAAAGATTCTTGTTGCTGCCTGACAAGAATGCAAGCGGACACTGAAGAACACACAGCAAATGAACACAGAAAGTAGACAATAGGGATGGGGGAAGGGGAGAGAAATGAAAATAAATCTTTTTAAAAAAACAAAAAAACCCAGTGAGGGGAAGCAGATGTGGCTCAACTGGTAGGCTTCTGCCTACCATATGGGAGGACCTGGGTTCGATCCCTGGGGCCTCCTGGTGAAAAAGAAGAGAAAGCATGTCCATGTGGCAAGCCAGTAGCCACATGAGTGCCTGTGTGGTGAGCCAGTGCCCCACACAATTGAGTCACACAGCAAGATGATAACGCATCAAAAGAGAGACAAGGGGAGAGTCAAGGTGAAGCACAGTAGAAACCAGGAACTGCGGTGGCACAGTTGACAGGCAACCTCTCTCCCCATTGAGCTCCAGGGTTGAATCCTGGTGAATCCTAGAGAAAGAAGAGAAGACAACACTGACTGCAAAAACAGCAGGGCATGAGGAAGGGAAGGGGGAAATATAAATCTTTAAAAACAAAACAAAAAAAAAACCAGAGTGAGCTCATTTGTCCTGCTCAGGGCTGTGAGTAGGAGGCTGCTCCCTGTGTTGCAAAGGGAAAGTGGCAACAGGAGGTGTGGGGAGGGCATCGAAGACATAGCACTGAACCAACACTTTCTCTTGACAACAATCAGGAAGGAGAAGGGGGAAAGGAATGGCTTCTTCAGGGTGTCCATGTAATTTGATGGCTTTTCTGTGCACCCTCTAACATAATCTCCCACACTAGAGGAAAAATGTCACCCAGACCTTGGGAAACAAGGGACAATCTTGTAGGAACCAGGGGCTTTTGGAAAAAATCAAGATACCTGGTAGCAATGGCAACCAATGCCTGACTCACCCTCATCTTGGAGTGTTCATCACCTAGGACCATCACTGTGGAATCTGGAATTTGATTGAGGTCAGGCTGTGCTGGGCACTGGGGTGAGAATTTGTTTGTAGAAGAATTATGTTTTTGCCCAGTGATCCAGGATGTAGACAGAGGGAACCAGGTGGCAGGATGTGGGACTGGTGGGAAACTGGGGCTGTTGGAGAGAATAGGGACAGGCTCCAGAAGCCTTCTCCACTAGCAAGGCCTGGAAAGAGGGCAGAATGGAGGAGGCTGCAGGTCCCCGTGGAGGAGAGGTGAGGCCTTACCCACTGAGACCAGGACCCCGTGGGTCTCCAGCATCACTTCCCAGCACAGGGTCCCCTGGGCCAGGTCCAGCTGCCCCCACTCTTCCCAAGTGAAGGACACAGCCTTGTCTCCAAATGTTACCAATGCCTAGAAAGTCAGAGGCAGCAGTGCTGGCCTTAGGGTTGTTGGGTGAGATTAGAGGTTAGAGTGGGTCACTGGGAAGGTGCAGGGACATGCCTCCCCTGAGGGAAGCCATTGAGAAAGACGCAAGGTTGGGACAACCCAGGGTGCACTGGATGGCACTGAGAGCAAGTGCTCTGGGATGTCAGAAGAATGGAGACATGGTCATTCCAGGAAGGCTCACAGCAGCAGCAGCTGACCTGGCTGGACCTTCCCTGTGCCTGCACCCTGCTGAGGCCTTTACCTGCCTTGTTGAAGGGATTAAATGTCCCCAGCTCTGGAGCCACATTGCCAGGTTTTGAATTTGGCTTCTTAAATCCACACTTGCCTTCTGTGTGACCTTCAATTCTTTGAGCCTGGATTTCCCCATCAATGCAGGACTAGTTGCTACTTCACCAGGTGTTGTGAGAATTGAAAAAGAACGTGCCCTGTGTGTTTTGTTGCTCTTCATGAGCCTCCCACAGCCACAAGTAAAAGTCATCATGGCCTTCATGTCCAGCCAGAGAGCACAGGCTCAGGGGGTTTAGGAAGTCGGGTTGAGAGCCTCCAGGCTGATGAGCAGAGCTGGGATTCCACACCCCCCGTTACCACAGTAAATCCACAGTAATTGAGGGAAAGCTTCCCCAGTAGCTGTGGGTGTAAATGCGTGCAGCCACCCCTGAAAATATTTCCATGGACATGGGTAGAGGAGGGGAGCCTTCCTCAGGCACCTCAGGGGAGAGGCAGCTGGCAGGCAACACCTGGGCACTGTGGCACCCACGCCCCACACGTGCCCTCTCCAGGTGTGGTCAACCGGAGGGCGTAGTGTTTTCAGTACTACCATTTGGATCTGAGGAAATGGAACCAAGGCAGTGAGGGAGCCTGAAAGATCACAGGTCCCTTAAGAGGCAAAGCAGGATCCAAAGGAGGTCCTGATGCTGCAGCTTCCCTGCTGCCCAGTTCAGGGAAGGACGCGGTAAGAGGCATTATGAGAAGTCCCTTTTGTCTCTCACTGCAGCCCTGTGCCAAGGGGCATAGCCGCGGGGCAGCGCTGGAAAGAAACTGGAATGAGACTCAGCCTCCTCCTACGTGGGACTCCTCGGCGGAGCGGCAGCGTCCTGGGGCCATGCTCGCCCTCGCCCCATCCCGGCTGCCGCAGCCCAGCAGGTTCCAGCGGCCACAGGAGCGCTGTGGGGAGAGGATGGGAGACCTACAGGGTATGGGAGCTGGAGGTGAAAATGAGCCCCACTCTTCCCCCCACCAAACCCTGGTTCTCTGCGCCTACCACCCCAGCAAAGGCTCCCCAACCAGGGCACTCGGGGCCCTATAAATACCCTCGGGAGAGCGGAAGTGGCTCACGCGGTTAAGCTGCTACTTCTCCTATGGGAGGTCTAGTATGCGTGCCTCCTAAAAACAAACAAGGAAAAACTAACTCTGGGAGCCAATGCAGCTGTAGGACCTCCCCATGTGCCCAGCGCGCAGGGCTCGGGATTCTCCTCTTCATGGCCTCCAACAACCCCGGGACACGTCCGCTGCTTATCCCCTACTGCACGGGAGGGAATGCAGTCTGGGCAGGGTTCTTGCTTGCTGAGAGCCCCCCGGAAAAGGAGGGGAATCCGGGCTTCAGTCCCAGGCAGTGGGGCGGTGTCTAGACGTCCCCCTCCCGCCAGCCTGGTCCCCAGCGCCGCAGAACGCGCCTCCCTTCTGGTTCCTTCCCCCGGGAAGGACCTCCACCCCCCCCCCCCAAGGGCTCCCTGCTGGATGTCCCGGATGCTTGTGTCCCCAAGTCATCTGTACAGAGGGGACTAACTTTAACGGGGTTCTTGATGATTGCCTCACTTAATATCTCCCAGAACTATTATTCCGTCTCTCCAAGGCGGGCTCTGCGGCCCCTGGGAGGGTGGGTGACTCCCACAAGGGCGCACGGCTCCCAGGGGCTTGCGCGGGGTAAATGGTTCCCCCTCCATTGCTCTGCGCCGCCTGCTTTGTTCCCTCCAGACCTCTCCAGAACAGGAAGTGCCAGGGGTTCTAGGCGGGCACCAGCCCCCTCTCCTGCCCAGTCTGCGGACCCCCAGGCGGTGCTCTGACCACAGCCCGACAGCGCCACCCGGCGGCGGCAGCCCCTCCCGCGCGGGCACAGCGCCTCGCCCGAAAACCACTTCCTCAGGCCCAGCAACTCTCCCTGCCCCAACCACTCGTGCAGGTGATATTAGCTCTTTTTGATCCTTCACATCCTTCAAGGAGCAATCCCTCCCCATTCTGGAAACAGCCTGCACTAACCATTCCTGAAGCTGGCCCTACCTCCTGCAGTGCCGGCAAAGCCCCTTCTGTCTGGGTCAGACCGCTTGGGTTTTCAACCGTGTGTTGGAGTATACGCTTCTTGCTGGTGCTAGGGCCGATTTGTTCCCTCCACGTACCGGCGAGCATTCACAGGCAATCACCAAATAGTAATGTTAAGGGATTTTCTCTAGGTTCTTGGCTACACTACAAAAATGAGTTTAAAGTGCAAGACAGTTTAGTTAGGCTAGTAATCTATTAAAGAATGGAGAGAAGAGAAATGGGAGGAAATAACAGACTATGGGTTCCAGGTAGAGAAGAAAGGGGCTGAAAAGATGAAGAGGGCTGATTTAGAGACTACAATTCCCCATTACAGATTACAAACCCCCAGGTTTACTTGCGTGCTGTTCCAGGGAGGGGGAGGAGTGGCAAGAACAGGGCTGGTTTGGATTTTGTGCTTGCTTTTTCAACCATTAATTATTCCGCCCCTTTGTTAATGTAGGGGGAAGAATCCCAGCTGTTTGCTGTTTTGATTGAATACCCCAACCCTCAATCCCCAGGGAGGGCCCGATGATAAGGCCCCTTTGAGAGTATCGGGGCCTCTCCTTGATTGCAGAGGAAGTCCTGTCTGAATGGGGCTCTCTCAAGGTTCTTCCGGCAGCCATCTTGTGGGGTAGCCGTGGCCACAAGTTTAATGGGGGCAGTTTTTCTGCCAGGTGGCAGATTCATCTCTTTATTCCCAAACTAGCCTGCTTTAGTGATGCAGGAATCCACTGCTCCCACCATCACGTACAGAGTGAAAGTCGTCGTTCACCTCCTGTGTGCTATGCCGCGGCAGCGACACAGCAGGGACACGGCCATTTTCCCTTCCCACGCCGGCAGAGCCATCTCCTGAGAACGTTGCTAAGGCAGAGTCCTCGCAGGCCACGGCCCAGGAGGACAAGGGCGGCACCCTGGGACGGGCACAGCACCGTGGTTGGATGGGGTGGGTCAGGGACATATATTTTGAGGAAGGAACTGAGACGGATCGGCAGGATTGAGGGAGTAAAGCGTTGCCTGGGAAAGGAAGGCTCTCCTGGGAAGCTGGGGGTGGAGCCAGTGCTGCGAGCAGAGAAGAACGGGAGGCCGGCAGGAAGGTCCCGGAAAGTGCTGGGAAGAGGCGAGGGTCCCTGTGGGTGGAGCAGGGAATGACGTTGCCGGATGTAGGTTTTAAGAAAACCTCTGGGTGCTTGACAGAGAACAGAGAGGAGAGGAGGAGCTGAGGAGGCCCCCGGTGACAGCCGGAGAGTCAGGACGCCGGGCGCCGAGGTGGAGAGGAGCTGTGAGGGGAGGTCTGGAGGCCCGGCTGCCGGCTTCCCTTCCCAAAGGTCCTGAGGCGGGGCGGGGGAGGGCACTAGTGAGGACGCCACCACTGCGTGGGAGGGACCGCAGAGCCATTCCCAGAACTGAGACTCAGGAAAAGTGGGGGCAGACCCACCCCGCTGGGCCCCCAGGGCCGGCTGCCTCACGGCAGGGAGCCCCCAAGTCCAGCGTCTGTGCAGGGACCACACACCCGCCTAGACATTCCCCAGAGGCTCACCCGAAAGAGATGGGGAGCCCGATCACTGCACCCACGCTCCTGTCCTCACCCCCAGCAGAGCAGCATGAAACCTGCAGAGATGGGGGTCTCTCCAAGTTTGGCTGCCCCCACCTCATTCATGAAACTGTGTGTGCACACACTCTACACACTGGGCTTCAGCCTTCGGAGGGTCACTGTAGCACACCCGTCACACAAATCTCCATAGTGTATTTGAATGTTTGTGTTACCATGTCTGCTGTGGCAAATTCAAACTTCCCTCGTGTCACTCATGTCCCTGTTGTGCTTTGCACATACAGGTTGTGTGTGTTTCATGTCCACTGCACACCTATCTGTTGTGGATGTGGCATACGTACATGGGTATAAGGGGTTACGCTGAAGTATGTCACCTTTACACAGTTGGTATACAATGTTCCCAGGGTGTATGTAAAAGAGGGTCACCAAGCTACGCTAAGGTATGTCAACATTACACACCTATCACATAGGGTTCTCAAGATGTGTGTGTGTGTTTAGACTGCTACAATGTCACCATTTCACACTTGCCACACAGTACTTTGCGTATCTTTCCAGGTGTGCCAAAGTATGTCTTTTTTTTCCCTTTTTTAAAGATTCATTTTATTTCTTTATTTCTGCCCCCCACCTCATCCCGGCCGCTTGCCCTCACTGTCTGCTGTCTGTGTCCATTTGCTGCATGTTCTTCTGAGTCTGTGTGTCTTCTCCTCTTCTCTTTAGGAGGCACTGAGCACTGATTCCAGGACTTTTCGATGTGGATGAGAGGCACTCAATTACTTGAGCCACCTCAGCACCCTGGTTTGTTGTGTCTCTCATTGTCTTTTCCTCTGTGTCTTTTTTTTTTTTTTTTTTTTGTATCATCTTCTTGCATCAGTTCTCCACATGGGCCAGCTCGCCTTAAACAGGAGGCCCCAGGAACCAAACCCAGGAACCTCCATATGGTAGACAGGACCCTAATCACTTGAGCCACATTCTCTTCCTCCAAAGTGTGTCACACTCACAAACTTGGTACACATGGTCCAGATGTACCAGGACAATGGTTTCTGTATGTTTCCAGGCTCTGCTCCAGTGTGTTAGTATCATGCCCTGTGTGTATATGGGTGTGTCACAGTCACACACCTGTCATGAACATCCCTGAAATATTTGTGTCTCTAGGCTGTGCTGTAGTGTCACCACTGCACATCTGTCACACAGAGTTCCACATGTATATGTCCAGGCTGTGCTGTGCTGTGTTGTCTTCATCTACCTAACCACATAGGATCTGAGGCATTGCTATGTTTCCAGGCTGTACCACTGCGTGTTAGCATCAAACACCATCACATCCTGTGTGTATCACTGTCACATACCTGTTCACTGGGACCAGACCTCAATCTTACATGCCATCAATATTTAGTTTATAGGAAATATGGACAATTGGTGAACTTGTTAAACAGCATCAGTGAGTAAAACGGATGTAGCTCAAGCGATTGAACTCCTGCCTACCACAGGAGGAGTCCCAGTTCAGTTTTCGGTGCCTTCTAAAGATGAGCAAGACAGTAAGCTGACACGACAGGCCTACATGGCAAGCTTACTCAACAAGATGACACAACAAAGAGACACAAGGAGGAAAACACAATGAGAGATCAATAAAGCAGGGAGATGAGGTGGCTAAAGCAATTAAGCATATTCTTCCCACATTGGAGGTCCTGGGTTCTGCTCAGGTGCCTCCAAAAAGAAGATGAACAGATACAGTAAGTGCAAACAATGAGACAGGGGGAGAAATAAATAAATAAAAATTAAATTAAAAAATAGCATCAGTGAGAAGCAAGAAGCCAAATCTAGAAAGTCAAAAATTCTAATGGATACATAACCCAACAACTTCAACATGTAAATAATATGAAAAAGAAGAAAATTGTACCTATAGATTAAGAGACTTCTAAGACACACCTACCAAAAGCCGAAGGATACATTTTGGATCCTGATTGCAACAATTCTACATCCAAGAACAAATACATTTTTAGACAATTGAGATATAGCACTGATAGCATATTCTATTACAAACCATAATTAATCAAATATGATTTACAAACAGAAAATAATATGGTTTGAAAATTATAAGATGTTTTAACCCATGTTGAGATGCACAGGCTTATGTTTTTCTTTAAACTTAAACTGTCTGAATAACCCCAACCCCCTCTTTTACTACAAGAGCATTATGAAAATGTGAGTTGTATGTGTTTTAAAGCATTTTACTTCAGATTAAGAGAATTAAAACCTATTCTTTGAAAACTTATTTCATTTGCTTTATATAAAATAAATTATGTAATTCAAGGAATTAAGCTTTTGAAAAAGAAAACTGACTCTTGATAAACATCCACATCAACTAGTGGCAACTGGTTCTGGGAGTGGAATTGCTAATGCCATTAGCAGTGATAGTGTGTCCGAGGACATCGAATGTAAGGTCTGTCACAGGGAATGGGGAGAAAGAATTCCCTTAGCAGCAGGTCAAGCAGAGCTGAGTTCTCAGAGATACAACTAAACATGTGGAGAGAAATGAAATTATATTTGGAAGAATCCTCACCAACTGTGAACAGTGCTCCCTGTGTGGGTTGGTGTGATAGATAGAATTATGTATCCCCCAAAAGGCAAGGTCTTAATTTGTGTTCCTGGGGGTGTGAACTCATTTGTAAGTAGGACCCCTGAAGATGTACTATTGGTTAAGGTGGGTCCCAACTGCATCAGGGTGGCCTTAATCCTCATTGCTGGAGTCCTTTCTGGGCAGCATTCCGTTGCAGAGAGTCAGAGAAGACACCATAGGAAGAAGCAGAAAGTGATTGGAAACTGAAAGAGCAGACACAAGGAGAGAGAGGTGCCATGTGATGGGAGGTAGAAGTGCCAGCCAAGCAGCCCCACGGCTTGCTGTCAGAATGCTTCAGACTTCAGGGAGAAAGCATTGCCTTGCCAACGCCTGGATTACCAAGACCATGAGCGACGCATTCTGATTGTTTTAGCCACCCCACTGGAAGGGCATATCAGGTGTCCAGGACATACATAAAGCTCAACCGAAGACTCGGTGAGACTGCCGGGATGGCTGGGACCCAGACCACACTGCCCTGCAGGGGACACCCGCCCTGTGTGTTGTTCTGCTGGCGCTGGTCCTGAGCATCCAGCTGGGGGAGAAAGAAGAGGGCAATGTGAGGAGAAAGTGGGGTGCCCCTGCCCTTCCCTCTCACCCTCACTCTGGCCTCCCCTTTCCCAACCCCAGGCATTTGTAAGGGAAAGATTAACTTAACTCTGACCTCTTTTCTTTCTTATGTCACCTTGTCCATCACAAGGGATGCCTGCCTGCCTTTCCATAAATTGTTCAGTATTGTTTCAATGAGGTCATCACAAAATGCCCTAAAATTAGTGTTCACTCAGTACAAGCCCAGCCAAGAGACCGAGCAGGCCTTCCTCAAGCTCCAGCAGTGCTTGGACACATCTCGGTGCTAGACAGGCTTGCTGATGAGTGTTCAAGGTGAGTGGGTCCTGCCTGGGGCACGGAGCAGTTCCCAGGCTCCATGGCCCTGCAGGCCCCTGCCCTTCCCTCTTTTCCCATCCTGAGCATGATATTTTGAGACTAGGTGAGAACCCCAACAACCCCCCAACAGGGTCCTGTGCATCCCCTCCCCCCACCCCACCCTTAACCCAGAGTCTGAGACCCTTCAAGGACAGCACCTCTGGCCCCAGTTTCCAGCACAGCCCCAGGCACTCAGGGGACCCCAATCAGGGAACTAATTGTTAACTGATGAACAGGCACCACCACACCGTCACCAAGTGCCACCTTATGTGGTGACACACCAGACCCCACAGGCACACTCTGCAACACACTCCAATACATAAGGATGTATTATCCTAAATATACAGTCAACAGTCACTCAGCAGAATTAGAGCCACACTCTCTTTGTCCCAGAGCCTGTGATCCCGAGTCATCGCTCTGAAACCCATTCTGGCCAGGCCATGCTCCCCCAGACAAAAATAAATAGCCATGACTTTCTGCATGAAACAGCCTATGGTTAAAAGTAATAGGATAGCAACGATTTCAGTTAAATAAAATTTAATTTATGCAATAACCTTGTAATATTTAACCCACCCCTAAATATAACTTCGCTGATCTCTTATAATTAAATGTGCCAATATAAAAACCAGTGTAGAGCCTTTTGAAGACTGGAAAACATATGTTCTCAATGTGTAGATCAAATTCCTAAGTAAAACTGCAGTAAGAGAAGGAATATTTGAAAACACAGAATGAAGAATGTCACTGGGGTGCAGGGGTCCCTCTACGTTTTCACACTGCCTCCCTCCCCCACACAGAGGTCAGAATCACAAGAGTTGCAAGAGATCACAGCGAGGGGATGGATGGGTCAGGTGGAGAGCCACGTGTCCATGTCACACGCGGTCCCTTAGATTGAGGAAATGGCACACCTCCAGTGAGATGCTAGGTCTTCCAGAGCAGGTCACTGAAATGCTGCAGGTGGTAATCACAGGGGTGGGGGTAGGGGTAGGGGCAGAAAGTGCTGGAGATCGAGGTCAATACCAGGAATTATTTAAACTCAGTGACAGCAGACCACCTCTCTGCTCAGAGTGGTGTCCTACTGGGTGTCATAAACCCCCTCAGAAGGGGAGAAGACAATCGACAGAACCCCCGGCAATAGTTAGGCTAATGTGCCAACTCAGCCAGGTAATTGTGCTCAGTTGTGTGGTCAAGCAAGCACTGGACTAATTGTAGTACAAGGACATTTATGGGCTTTAGGCAGCAGTGGCTTTACAGCATAGATAGCTTGTTACATGTATGTCAATCAGGGAGATTGCCATCAGCAATGAGTGATGGTTTATCCAATCAGTTGAATGTCTTAAAAGGAGAAGTGGTTTCAGCATTCAGAGAGAATTTCCTAGCTCGTCTTTGGAAAACTAACTTCTCCCAGAAACTTATCAAGGACCTTTATTGGACTTTCATCAGAACCCTGGTTTGCAGCCTGCATGCAGAACCTGGACTTGTACATCCCACAGTCACGTGAGAGACTCGTATAAAATGGCATACCATTGACAGGTATTTCCTGTTGATTCTGTTTCCCTGGAGAACCCTGACTAATACATGCCCCTGGGATTTTTTTAAATGCATTGCCTTCCCCACAGCGTGGGACATGACTCCCAGGGATGAGCTTCCCTGGTGCAGAGGGATTACTACCAAGTACCAGCTGATGATGTAACTAGAAAATGACCTTGAATAAAAGGGTCAACTTGGACCAGCAGAATATCTCAATCTAAATATAATACCAGGAGTTAAAAATGCTTTTTGACCTAAATAAAAGGGGGAATGGAAAGGGCAAATGAGTTTATATGGCTATGAGTCTCCAAAAAGAGCTGGGAGGTTATCAGAGGGGTTGCCCTTACGCATACCTCAGCAGCATCCCAGAGACAGATAAAGTAGATACAACCCCAGGTATTGGTTCTTCTGAGGGCTACAGAGACCCACAGGTTCTATGGTCATGGCTGATGGAGTTCAGTGCCATGTCAGTTGGCCCTACTTTGGAGTGTGTGTTTCTGTGTGATGGAGTTGGACTCAGATGTGATCTCTGTTCACAAGCCTCTCCTGTTACTTTTACCGGAACTGTAGTTGGTGCTGGTGTTTAATGTATACCCAGGGGACCTGAATCTCTAGACTGACCATGTGATAGCCAGGCCCTGAGCCTCAACAGACTTCAACTCCTATACTCTGGTTTATTGGACTTACCCCACTCAGCTAACATGGAGGTGAAGAAGGTCAAACACCACACCAGGGAGCCAAGAGTGCCTACAACTGAAAGCAGGAGGATTGCATCCAGCATCCATGTGGAATCTAAGTCCCCTCTTGATATAGATGTGGAGTGGACACAACCATTCCAAGGACCACGGGATGGAGGAATAGAATATGGATTAGAGTGGACTTACTGATTTCTATTCATGAACTATTGTGATTAGTAAGCGAAGAAAATGTGGCATTGGTGTGGAGAAAGTGGCCATGGTGGCTGCTGGGGGTAGGGAGTGGGAGGAAGAGATGAGATGTGGGGGCATTTTCAGGACTTGGTGTTGTCCTGGGTGGTGCTGCAGGGACAGTTACCAGACATTGTATGTCCTCCCATGGCCCACTGGGTGAAATGTGGGAGAGTGTGGGCTATGATGTGGACCATTGACCATGAGGTGCAGTGGTGCTCAGAGATGTATTCACCAAATGCAATGAATGTCTCATGATGATGGAGGAGATTGTTGTTATGGGGGGAGGAGTGGGGTGAGGGGGGTGGGGGGTGTATAGGGACCTCATATTTTTTTAATGTAATATTAAAAAAATAAAGACAAAAAAATATTTACTTATTTCTCCCGCTACCCCCTTGTTGTTTGCAGTTGCTGTGCCTGTTCATTGTGTGCTCATCTTCTCTTTAGGCAGCACAGGAACGGAACCCAGGACCTCCCATGTAGGAGGGAGGCACCTAATTACTTGAGCCACCTCCACTCCCTGCTTTGCTATCTCTCATTGTATTTTCCTCCTTATGCCTTTGTTGCCTCATCTTGTTGCACAGCTCACCACACCAGCCCATCGGGTCAGCTCACTGTCTTGCTTGTCTTCTTTAGGAGGTGCATGGGAACTGTACACAGGACTTCCCCTCAATCATCTGAGCCACATCCTTCCCCCACTAGGATTTTTTTTTTAAGATTTGTTTATTTATTTCTCTCCCCTCCCCCCCCCCCCCCCCCCCCCCCGCCCCGGTTGTCTGTTCTCTGTGTCTTTTTGCGTCTTCTTTGTCTGGGAATCTGTGTTTCTTTTTGTTGTGTTATCTTGTTGTGTCAGCTCTCCATGTGTGTGGCACCATTCCTGGGCAGGCTGCACTTTCTTTCACACTGGGAGGTTCTCCTTAGGGGGCGCACTCCTTGCGCGTGGGGCTCCCCTACGCGGGGGACACCCCTGCGTGGCAAGGCACTCCTTGTGCACATCAGCACTGCGCATGGGCCAGCTCTACACGGGTCAAGGAGGTCCGGGGTTTGAACCATGGACCTCCCATGTGGTAGATGGACGCCCTAACCACTGGGCTGTTGTGTAAAATTGTATGGAACAGAGACGGAGATAAGAGTCAGCAGCCAGGATAATTGGTAGTAAGGAGGACTGAAGCTCGCTCAGGCATTCAGCAAAGCAGAGAGTCAGCTCCATGCTTTTATTTCAAGTGAGTACAGTGATGCTTATATACGAAGCTATTTTTAGACTTTTATGAAAACAGCAGGTGTTTTTAGTTCTGCCTCCAAAAACACCCCCTCTTTTAATTAACCAGATGTACATCCTTATAAGGAACAACAGTCACCTCAGCCAAGAGTGTAGTTCATAGAATTGCTTGCATTTCCTGTCCTGTTTCGACCCGCATGCAGGTACATAACAGGGAACATAAACTCTTGACTTCATCATGACCTCCTTTGCTCGCTACACTGGGCCAAGTCCTCCACCCCCAACTAGGATTTTGAAGACGATATGTTGCCAAAGAAAGGCCAAGCTAGGTCAGACATCCTAGGCCCTCAAACTCAAAGAAAAGCGCAATCTCTCAGTGGTTTGGATTCTTTATTTGTGGTTTCTTGTTTAATAAACTTTTTACTTGGAAATAATTTCAAACTTACAATATAGTTGGAAAAATAATACAAAATTCATGCAATGAACTCAAATATATTAAATTTCCAGTTATACAGATACCCCATTTTTAACATTTTGCCACATTTGCCACATCATTCTCTCTGTCTCTCTATCCATCTATCTTCTCTCTACCTGTCCATCCATCCATCCACCATCTGCCAGTTTATCTGTCTATATGTTTTCTAAGCATTTGAGAGTAAGTTGTATACATCATTCTCTTGGACACTTACTACTTCTATGCACTTTTCCTAAGAAAAAGTATATTCACTTATGTAACACCCTTAAACACAGTTATCAATTTTAGGAAATTTAACATTGGTGTAAAGCTGACAGTCTGTCTTCCAATTTTCATATGCTCCAACAATGTTGGAATTCTTGATATGTGAAAAAAACACAGTCACCATCTGTTGTGTTTTCTGTTCATTACAACTGAAAACACCCCCAAAAGAAAAGCCCCAAGTGACTGGATCAGCCTCTGCTGGGCAGGCCGGGACGTCATGCAGAGTGGGACAGACGGGAACAGTTCCAGGGGTGAGAATTCCAGGCCCTCCCTGGACGAGGGCTCCAGGCAACGAGCACACACGAACACGCCCACCTACTTCAGCGTGCACCCCAAGCCCAGAGGCTGCCATGGGGAGGAAGAGGGCCAGGGCCCAGACCTCCCACCTGGCCCCGGGCTTCCTGCCCTGCTGCCCCTGGCAGCCCTGGGCTCTGTGTCCTCTGCGGCCCTGAGCGAGGCGTGGGCGGGTCCGAGGACACACAGAAGCTCTCCAGGGGCCAGGTGGCTCCAACGCCAGCACCCCGGACACAGCCTCCGCCACCACGAAGCTGACACTCACGTGCTACGATACTCGTGCTGGTCCTGAGTGTCCAGCTGGGTGCGGAAAGGGCCACTGGGGTGCAGGGGTCCCTCCACGTCCTCATACTGACTCCCTCCCCCTCCCAGGCTTTATCCCCTCCACCCCCACCCCTGCTCCCCGCAGCTCCTCAGTCAGTGTCCCTGCCCCTCCCTGGGCCCTTCCCCCTCACCTGCTTCTCCTCCTCCTGTCTCGCATCTCACCAGCCTTGTCTGTGTGTCTGCTCACTGCCCACGTCACCAGCTGATGCCTGCTTGGCTTTTCAGCATCTCAGATGAGCCTGTCCTCCAAGCTGAGACCGTGGCTGGAAAGCACACTAGAGGGTTCGAGCCAGCAACTACACCACGGAATCCTTCAAGCTGCAAGATTTCTATTCCAACCCCTCCCCTTTGCAACTGTGCTCCCCACGGCATCCACGGCACCAGCCGGCCCACGCTGCAGTGGAGCCCACCTCCCCCGCTGCACAGACACTCCCCGGCCTCGCAGAGGGCAGGACACAGACAACCAGACAGACACACTCTCCCTAGCCCAGGCGGTCACACAGACACACTCAGACAAGTGCCCACTGCCCGGCCCAGTCACACAGATACCCTCGGACAAACAGTCACACAGACTCAGTCCCAGCTCATGGTCAGGCCCCTCCACACAGGTTGTCGGCCCCGGGGTCCCCCAGACGTGCTTGGATCCAGGCTCACTGCCCCAGCAGTGCCAGACACAGGCACTGTCCACCCAGACAGCACCCCTGACATAGGCAGCCCCAGGGGCCCGTTCAGAAAGACACTGGCTGTCAGGAATTATCAGACAGACACTGTAAGAACACACACTCGCTGTCACTTGTGGTCACTCTTGCTGTCTCGCTGAGAGAGCCACTCATCAGGCACGTACCACCTAATATGATCACACACGCTCACACTAGAAGAGCACACTCACATTGTCACAACACAGCCACACAAACACACCAATCACACGCACACCACATATACAGTTATCCAGACACACTCAGGAAGGAGAATCATCCAGAAACACACAGATATGCAAGCACAGACTTGCTCAGGCATGCACACCCACTGCCTCTGAGACACACACGCCCACTACTGCATATAGCCACAAAGGAACATATAGATGTGTCTAAATCTCACTGTCCTGCAGCCGTACACAGACTCACACATGCAACCACGCACAATCACAGACACCATCACTGTCCCGTGCCGTCTCACAGATACACTCAGACACACACTGCCTGCAGCCTCACAACACGCAGGTTGTACCTCCACAACCACACTCTAAACCAAGTCACACTCCACGTCATACATCAAAAAGACATTTTCACATGCACAGCCTCACACCTTATCATTTTCAGTGACATAAATAGCATCAAACACAGAGAGCCATACAATATTCCCTTTATGTCATACTCCAGCACAATAACACAGACCCAGTGCTGGCCACAGGATAAAAACGCAGGAACCTGGGGGGCTGGGCCTCAAGGGGAGGGGCAGCCTTCAGCTCAGGGGCCCGCCCTGCAGCCCTGCTCACCCAGTCCTCTTCTCTGCAGGCAGGACTCCTTGCCAGGCCCACATGGCTGCTTCCTGAGTAATCTGGCTGAGTCTTCCAGCAGGGTGGCCTGGCCCTTTGCCCACTCAAGGCTACTCGCCACCACTGCTCGCTCCCAGCACCAGACATCAGAAAACCCAGCCTGACCTGCCTCTGTTTTTGACATTCTTCCAATAAATACCTGCAGCTCAGCTCTGAGTGCTCGTGTCTGTGTGAGACGGGGTGCGTCCTTGGGAGACTGTGGGGCTGGGTGTGACCAGGGATGTGTGGCACTGAGTGGGCCGCAGGGGAGACGAATTCAGCTGATGTCATGGTGCTTCTGTTTCAGGCAGCCCGATGGCTGGAAGAGAGACTGTTCCTATTGTGTTATTTGCATTTTATACTTTGTGCACCTGCTTCCTTGAAAGAGCCAAGCCTTGGCAAGTGCCACCACCGTGCAAAAAGAGGCGAGGTAGGAGAAAAGGCACCAGGCAGGGCTCCCAGAGAGAGCCAAGGTCTGCACTGAGAAGCTGGAGGCAGGAGTGGAGCATACGCACCAGGGGTGGGAGTGCACGAGGCAAACTGGGGGAGGGTCAGGGCCACAACTCAGAGGTGCCAAGGAGCAGCTGCTGGAGGGTCCAAGGGGATGGGGCTGGCTGCTCAGACAGCCCAGGCCAGAGCAGGTGCTGGGGCGAGAGGGGAGGCGCCGCCTGAGGGCACCCGGGTGAGAGGCCCAGTGGGGAATGGGCTCAGGAGCTTGTGGGAGAGGTCTAAGCTAGAGCAAGCGGGTCTTCAGGCAGGAGGAGCAGCCTTGAAGCATCAGAGGGTGCCAGCAATGGGTGGGGCAGGGAGCGTGCTGACAGCAAGGATGAACCTCATCTGTGAGGCCCTTCCCGACACTTCCTGGTCTGTGCTAATGCCCAGCTCGTGTGTCTGCTGTTTATTCCCCTTACCCACAGGTTCCTTTCCAGCGGCCCAACAAACCTGTTCAAGCCTCTTGCATTTTAGCCTTCCTCCTTGGGTGCATGGCTCCTTCTGGCTCCTGCTGGCCCTGGTATGGACCTTGAAGGAGGCTTTTCTCATGTCTAGCCATACTCAGGGCTAAATGCATTAATGCAGGTTTGGCTCTTAGAACAGGAAATGTCGGGAAGCTCACACTTTGTCATTGTCAATGACATAAATAGAATAAAAAAACAGAGAAATACACAATATTTCTTTTATGTCATACTTATGTCATACCCCATCACAATAACACATTTAGACCCAGTGACGGCCAGAAGGAACAGAGGGGCTCCCCAGTCAGGGCTCTTACTTTGTGGTGGAGGAGCTGGAGGCAGGGGGTTCTTGCCCCAGGCTTGGGAGGAGGGAGGGGAGCCTACCAGGACCAGGAAATACTGCTGAGGGCAGACTTGGGACTTGGAGAGCACAATGTCCCTTTGCTTAGCAGTGAGCTTAGCCCCAACAGGACACAGCAGTGGGCAAAAGAGTGTGTAACTAGGTGAGTGGCACGTCAGAGGGCCCCAGCCCCAAACATTTGCCTTTAACAAGGACATGGCTCTGGGGAGCAACATGCAGATGGTGTGCAGCTGGCTCAGTGACCCCTTCTGGGGAAGAGGAGGCCCTGAGTTGGAGACACTGCTGTGAACCTCAAAGCCAGACAGATGCCTGACCCCCAGCTGGGGACATGAAGCAGGGTCCTCACACACTGGGCCCCGTCCCTGAAATGTGTGATCCACCTCAGTGGATGGCCTCAGGTGGACAGTGACACATCTCACAGATGTAGGGGGTGAGGCACAAACAGGGTCACACCCATCCTCGCTGAAGTGACACTGTCCCACACAGGGACCACGTACAAACAGCACAGATGATTTCTCCCACTTCCATTCATCTAAACAATAACAGTGACTCACATTTCTGGAGCAGTTATCATGAGCCATCAGTGTTCTAGGTGCTTTGCATGTATTGAATCATTCATTTGACCTTCCTTCACCAGCTCCTTAGGAGGATCCAGATGCTGGGCAAGGGGCTGGGCAA